>NC_139554.1:76905665-78323421 GCF_965112155.1 Podarcis liolepis
CCGGGAAGGTGACGTCGGGATGGTGCGTGACTAGCGCACACACCGCCCCCATGCGACGTCACAGCCAGTACAGCGCCCGCCACAGTGGGGAGTGTCGGGGCGCACAATGCGCCTCCTCCCCTCGCAAGTATCCGCCCCGGAGCGGTGTTAAAGAGCCACATGCGGCTCTGGAGCCGCGGGTTGCAGACCCCTGACCTAGATGACAAGCTATATTGCATCCACATTCTGCAAGGCTGTTGGGCAAGATACTCTCTGTGAGTCTACCTCCTCACTGCCATGGGGCTCTTATCAGTGGGTCCCTTGCCAGGGTGAAGGCCCCCACAGATATCCGACCATGCTGACCCTTGGTGCTGGCCCTAAGAAGGACTCTCCACATCTCTCCTACCAGGTCTTTCCAGCCTATAACACATGGCTTTGCAGAACTCTTTGAGATTCAGAAGACTGATTCCCAGGGCCACAGGAGCCTGCAGAACACCAGCCCTTTAAAGATGCAAACAGTTCACTGGAGATGGAGGGGCCAACAGCAAGACTAGTTGAGCCAATCTTCAGAAGGCCTCTGAAACAACAGCTCCACTCTACTCTAGGCAAGGCTCTGACCTGGGCGTGCCTGAATGTGTTTCTACCACATCAGTTGGTAAACCAAGAGGTACTACAACTGCTGACTGCTCTCCTATATCCTGGAGACCAGCTGGGGCAGAAGATGGCCATGTTACTGTTTTGTTACACTAACACTAATGTGGAAACAAGTTCCATTAAAATCAATGGAAGTAGCCACCTAGGACTGGAGATGATGCTCTGTAGGCTTACATCCAGCCACATCAGTGTATTGGGGCTTTGGAGGCGATGTGGGCCCTCTCTCTCCATCTCACAGGAAGTAGGATAGAAAGTATGTGCCTAAGTGTTTTGCGGGAGCATGACAAATGTCACCCTTTTGCTATGGTTCACAGCAAGGGGTTTTCTTGGCTTGCTTGTTCCAACTTCTAAAGTAAAAAAGAAAAAAGAAAGATGAGAAATCTTTATTTCCAGACACTTGCCCTAGGTACTGCAAGACCTTTTTATCAATACAATAGCACAACATTAACTAGAGCGACTAGACACAAGGAAATGAATCAAGACCTGGTGGTGCATGCAAGTCTTGAATGTTAATGGGTATGTGTATTACTTACCAACAACATGAATAATGGTTAAGATCTGACCTCAAGGAGGCACTCAGGTTTAATGTGCAGCTAATTTCAGTGCCCATTTTAAAATGTGTTAATTTCACTTGCAAAGCGTGTTTCTTTAGAACAGGCCAGGGCCAGTCAACTTCTGCACTCTTGGGGGCTGCTCGCTCCCAGCAGCGCT
The DNA here is from genome assembly GCF_965112155.1 of Podarcis liolepis. NCBI lineage: Eukaryota > Metazoa > Chordata > Lepidosauria > Squamata > Lacertidae > Podarcis > Podarcis liolepis. The sequence continues at coordinate 76,907,010 of NC_139554.1, forward strand.
CCAGATAATAGAAGCAAATTTTGCAGCACAACCCACCACCTCCTTTCCTATTCAGATGCCAGCTTGTTTTCTTCTGTTTCTTACTGGTCCTTTTCTCTGCTTCTAACAGCAGTCCAATATGCATAAATTTAGCCTGTGAAACTTCTCTGACACAAAGAGAAACAGCTGGCAAAAGCTTCCCTGCCTTCATTTCTGCTGTTAGAAGTTGAGAAGTCAGGATCTATAACACAGTCAACACAATCTAGCAGTAAGAGTTCCACAGTTATGGGGCACTGCACTGAAAATCGAAGGGGGAAGTGTGGAATATCTCTCACACTCAACCCCTGAAAACAATCTTCTTTATGAACAAAACTACTGGCAAGTGTTTTACAGTACTACATCTGCACCAAAACACAATAGGACATTTTGTCAAGGGAAATAAAATTAAGTCGGGGACCAGATGTAGCCCATGGGACTTACTTGCCAACCTTGCTTTAAAAACACTTAATGTGGTGTTTTAAACAGTCACTTGCTTGTCACATTGCTTCAAAGTTGAAAAGCTTTCATCAAATTGAGAACAACAGACCACTTACAATCCATATGGAGATCTTTGGATGTCCACCTGGAAGTAAATCCATGCAAATTTAATCCACTGATAGTTCATCAAGGCTGCAATCCTATTCACACTTATATAAGTGTATAGGATTGCACTCTTAATGCAATACCACACATAATCAAAATGAATCTGATTCTAATTAATCTGCAATTAAGTAATGCAACAGACCAACATAGGAGGAGCTACGGTTAGTTTTTTTTATGCCTTTCTCTTGTCCCTATCCCACTGGTAATTTTAGTGAACTACTGAACATCAGTAGTACCCACACATATTTCTCATTTAACTTCTCTTATTTCCCCCCTGGTTTGTTCCTAATGCACACTTCATGCTGAGATAAGCATTGCAGCTATCCCATGAATAAGGGATTACTGGAGAATCTGCATTTTGAAAGACACGCATTGTGCCTAACTCCTTCTGCTCAGGATGACAAAAACAGCTATTGGACCCTGGAACTTTACGTGCTATCACTTTAATGCTGGCTCTCCTCCGATTTCTTGAAAGATTATTGGCTTTGCCAATAATAAATGAATCTGATCCAACAGCAAGCCACTGTCCAAGCAGAAAGCGATGGTGCATGATAGCCACAAACAGGGGACAACAACACCCTGATCAATAACCACATAGCATTACTGATTCTTAGGGGGCATGCAGCAATCTGCGTATGATCCAATTTGAGAATCACTCCATCTTTATTTCTAATGTGCAACACCAGCTTCAGGAAGTCATATATCACCAAAAGAGAGGAAATGCATTCCCAAAAGAGACAAGATGGCACAATTTGCTTAAAATGTGCAGACTAATGACTATGCATAGGTGCAAATTTAGAGGGGGAAAACTACATAGAGAAACAACACATCTTACCAGGTGACCTGTGCACCTGCTCAGACTGCTGTCCAGGTGCTAACCACTGCTGGGCAATTTCAATGGCCCCCTTGCTCTCCTTTCTTAAGGTTCTTAATCTTTAAATGAAGCTTGGACCAAACAGCCCTTCAAACACAAGAACTGTCTCAGCAATGTAGGACACACAATCACCCTAGTTTCAATCCAACTTCGGTAAGTTTTAAAAGGTCCATGATGCACAATCAGTGTCCAACTTCATCAATGTCCAGCTTAAAATAACAAACTTAGAGATGTAAAGACCCAGAAAGAAAGGGGGGAAGGGGGGAGGTGAGACACATTTTTCCTGGTTATTTGCAGGCCTTTCATTTATTTAAAGCATTTCTACCCTGCCCCTTCAGACTTGCGCCCAGAACTGCTTACAAACAATCTAAAATATATCACTCAGAAAGGGAAAGGGATAAAAAGGGAGGTATCAAGCAAGCTCATATACCAATTCTTAAAGTTACAGTTCTTATGAGGACCAGCTGGGAAAGAAACAATTCAGGTAGCCTGAAGGAATGGCTGCTGCTGCTAAGTGACAGTTGAAGGAAGGCCAAAGGCAGCTGGTCTCTCAGCAAAAGACTGGCTTCTCTCCCTCTGATCTACAGCCTCCGCAAACTACATAGATTATGTTTACTTGATTGCCTCCCACTACACACACACACACAGTCAAGAAATAAATCAAAGGCGGAAGAAATGAGTGAAAGAACTTGGAATGAGTCAGGGCCTTTCCCTATCTATATCACCACTGGATTAAAAGCGACAAGATGAGCAGTTAAGGTAGGAGGTTGGTTATTCACAGGAACTCCAGAATTACCCAAGAGTAAATCGCAATAACAGCAACAAATGATCATGTAGCAAAAAAATAAAAAATGGCACCATTCACACCCAAAGTTGCAGAAATACAAAAAATCCTAAGTGTGTGTGGTGGGAGGAGAACATAAGCAGACATGCACCTGTGTGAACTGAGCATGTTCAGGGGCCAGAGAACACAGTTGGGTTTTTTTTTGGGGGGGGAGAAAACTGGGTGGGTTGGAATAGAGTATTCAGGGGAGAATGACTGTCTGAATACCACATTCCAACCCACCACATTTTATTTCCCCCAAAAGGCACTCCATGTTCTCTGGCCACTAAGAATGCTCAGTCCACACTCGTGCATGTCCTCTCCCTCTCCCCACACTTTTAGGATTTTTTTAACTGTACTTATGCAACTCTTAGGGCTCCCCAAAACCTGCCAATGTCTTTTGGTGCAGATTATACCATTTTGGCTACATAGTTATTAGAAGTAAAAGGAGGAGTTTGTATATAAAGGATTGTCACAGTCTTACTTGTTTGTTTTCCTCTGTACCAGGGATGGGGCATCTGCGCCTCTCCAGATGTTGCTGGATTATAACTCCTATCATTCCTAGCTGGGGCTGATGGGAGATGGAATCCCACAACATCTGGAGAGACACAAGTGCCCCATGCCTGACCTATACCCAAATCTGCCAACTGAAGATAACTTGTTATGCATCAAACTTGTCCACCAAAGCTTATGTCACCTATAATAAATTTATTGAGTCTTTTAAGGTGCCACAAGACTTGTTTTTTTCTGTGACAGACAAGCTGTAAGAAAATAAGAGCAACGCTGGTGAAACAGAGCAAAGTCCTGTCCAGCATCCTGTTTTCTACAGAGGCCAAATGGAGGTCCCAGGATATTATGTCCGCAATAATTCGAAAGGGCACATAGTCAGCACATACTTTGATTCCCCAAGCATCACCAGTATATATTCATGTCCACTGTATAGCAGGCTGGGCTCGGCTGGGCAAAGCAAAGGGAAACAAAGTCTTATGTGAAAAATCACCCGCTCCTCAAGGTACAGCCCTTCACACAAACAATCTCATCCTTGTGAGGAGGATGTTGGAAGACTCTTTCCTCCTCCTGCTGAATGAATAGCCTCCAGTGCACTTTGGGTGGGTGGGGGAATATACAGATATTGCCCCCCCACTAGCTGTAAAAGTTATTGCTTAAGCAAGCTAGCCTAAGGTGAAAGACCTTGACTCTTGCCCCTCACCCCATCCAATACAATTCCCATAAGCCACCATGGTGTCTTCCTGGTGGTAGTGCAGGAGTAGCTAACATGTGGCCTTCCAGATGTTGCTGAACTACAACTCCCATCATCCCCAAATAGAGGCCATGCTAGCTAGGGTTGAGAGGAGTTGGAGTCCAGCAATGTCTGGAGAGCAACAGGTTAGCTACTGTTGCTATAAGGGATAGTTCCCTCAGGACTGGCCCAACCAAGAGGAAAGGTGAGACAACTGCCTCAGGTGGCAGAATCCTCTTGGACAGCAGATCCCGGTGTTGAACTTCCTTTCTCCACCTTGCTCCTGATGTAGATCTTTCCTCACCCCGTCTTCCCTGGCAGGGAGGAAGGCGTCAATTTAGGGTCTGCCTCAGATGCCAGAATGTGTATTGCTTTCCCTTGGTCTACCTCTCCCAGTAAGACTTAATCTTCCCAGGACACAATTCCATTTTCCCACCAAAAACCTCAACCACCACCTTCCCTTTCGTCTCAGGAAATGGCACATCTCTCAAAGAAAGTCTGTAGTAAGAAAGCGATAGAACCCAATCTTCCAAGTGTTTGCTCAAAAGTAAGTTGCAGGGAGTTCAAGAAAACTTACTCTGAAGTAAACATCTACATGACCCACAGCGTTGGATAAATATTTGCAGAATGAGGACCAATAATAACAATCCCACTCGATTCAAATGCCAAGCATACTCAGAGACACAACTGGGAGAGATCAAGAAATCTGATAGCATCTCTCTTGGTCTTTTGCCTGAAGACATAGCAATAGCTTGTGGAAGGACACAGAGCCTTACAGCTTGCAAACTCTGGTATCCTATTCATTTGCTCTTCTGCCTCAAACTCCCCACCCCCATGATTTATAGCTCTTTCCCAAATAAAATGTTGCCATTGGATACAATCCTGCAAACACCACATGCTAATCCCCCTGAAGCGGGAACAGTTTGTTCTTAAATACAGCTGTGAATAAATCTCACCCTTTTAAAGGAGACTCTAAAATATACAGTAATTCGGCACCAGTGGCAGGAGAGAAGCCAAAGTTACTCTAGAAAAGTCAAACAGACCACACCCATTCACCTCAGCCAAACAGAGGACTGCATAAAAAGTTGTACTAGGCCCACACTTCTCAAACCATAGTGTAGAGAAGCCCCATTATTAACTCCAACTGCATTCACATTTATTTATCCTTCACAGGGAGAAATTCCACTGTAAAATATGCATGAAATGTCGCCCGCCCATTTCAAGAGGTTTTCCAGGGAGACCCCAGCTCACCTCTCCACTTATCCATCAAGGGGCGACCTTGAGTCAGTCAACATCTCTCAGCCCAAAATCTCCCTCGCGGGACTGTTTTGAAAATAAAAGCGGAATACGCCACCCCACCCTGAGCTCCTTGGAGAAGGGTGGCACACAAAATGCAAATAAAAATAGTAAATAGTAACCTGTAATTGTTTACTCCGGAGGATGAGGTCCCGCTCAATTCCATGGGTTCACCCGCCAATAAGTGTGCATGGGACTGAAGGCGTACAAGGATGTGGCTCTACCGACCACCATATACCACTACCTAGAAATGCCGGAGGGGAGGGGAGGGGGGGGATGATGGCATGTAACCTAAACGTTGATACGGTTTGCTCAGGCTGCAAAGCCTACGCACTTTCAAAGGGAAGTAAACCTATCACTGTCCCCCCGTGATCTGGAATTTACTTCAGAGTAAACGTGCACTGGATCGGGCTACCGATGTGCGAAGAACTGGGGCGCGAGACGCAGAGAGAGGTTTGTTTTCCAGCGGGGAAAAAACAGGACTGTTGTAGGTCCCGCCTCCGAAAGATTTGGAGAGCAGCTACTCCCCGCATATATATATTTTTAAATATATATATATATTGGGCAAGTTTTCGCGTGACACTAGCGACCCACGGATCCATCAAGTTAACAACCGAGAGGAAGGAGAAAGATGCTCTCCTTGCTGGGGACGGGGGGGGGGCGTTTTTCATTTCCGAAGGAGAGCGAGCGCCGGGGCAGCAGCATTAGGGAAAGTCTGGCTGGATTGAATGTCCAGGAGCGGTTGTTGCGATTTCTCCTAGGCTCTCCAAAATGAAGGGATTTTTAAAAATATAAACGAAAACTCCTTTCTGGCAGCGTGTTTCCATTTAAAGTTCTCTCTCGTGCTTTCAGTAGAAACATCACCGAGATTGCGATCACCATTTGGAAATAGCCATCCAGGCATATTCTCCCAAGCACATACTGCAAATCTCCACTAACTTGAGTGGGTTTTGGCAGCGCAAAAGAGAGAGAAAGAAATCGCCACAAGTAGCATAACACCAGAGCAGCTGTGTTCCTCTGCAAGGCACCAGCAGCCTGATTTAGATTTGGAGCGGAGGGAAACACCGTTTTCCTCTCCCCACCTTATCTTTTCCCGTTTTATAGCTCCCATCAGCAAGGAAAAACTTGACGGGGCTGAACTACTGCAACACCACCAGTTGCACTTTTCCAGCCAACAGCACAACTCAATGTACGGAAGACAGAAAAATCAGCCTTCTTTTTCTAAAACTCTCGCTTGGAGAAAGAAAAAAAAAACCTCTAGCAACAAGTGTCTGCAGAACAGCGCGAAAAGAAACACGAATGCAAAGGAGTACCTGACGCTCCGCCGCCACTTGCTCCAATGAAGCTGCGAGCTCAAGCTGCTCCCGCTGCCCAGACTCCGCGCTCTGCAATCCGAACGCCCCAGCTGCCACTCAGCGCGCACGAGAAACGCGAAAGCCCTCGCCGAACGCAACTTTCTTGAGCCAACCGCGACGCCGTACCGCTCGGACCGTACCATTCCTCACCCTCGGAGAGGGGTCGAGTTAAGAATAGAGCGATAAAGAAGAGGGCGCTGTCCCCAGCCCTCCACGGGGCGTGCCGATCTGCGCGGAAATCTCCCGCGGTTGTCTCTTAACGTGCTCACTGTAACGTACTGCTGCGGAAGTCTGAAAACAGTTCTCCCCCCCTATTGCGTGGATTAGTAGCGCCCGGCGAGGAGGGGGCGTGGCGATTTGCAAAGCTGGTAACGGCGGCAACGGTGCGCGCGGGACGCGGCGAGTGTCCGTTAGGTAGGTCAGTTGGTCCGGCGAGCCTCCTGCTTTAGTTCGGGTTTCCCTTTGTCGCCTTTTCCCCGTCCTCCCCCCTCTTCAAAAACGTAGTAAGTAGTAAAAGAAGGAAAGGTATCTCGTAGCAGTCGCGACTTTCCTGCTCTTTCGCCGCCGCTACTGTTAACATAACGGTAATGCTAATAAATAATGATGCGTTACCTTTTCATTCTGAAGCAGAAAAGAGTGAGAAGCGGAATTAAATCGCTTCCGAAGGCTCAGACCGGTTTCTGTGAACGCGGGCGGTTTCTCCTCTGCCCCTTCCTCCAGTTTCTATAGCACCATCTTTACATCTTGCTCGGGGCCACCGATCCCGGCCAGGCACTCTGATGTGGGCAAGGACGGAAGCCACCCGCCCCTCTTTATGTAGCTTTAAAGTATTGGCGAAATCTGGGGCGGGCGAGGGCTTGGCCATGTTTACTTGGAGAGTTAAGGAGAACAAGAGGATGACGAGTTGATTTCAAGCAAGAGCCTCGTGGTGCCTTGAACACTTAACACGTTTATTGTGATATATGAGTTCGCCGTTTGGAGCCACCATTCATTCTTACCAAGTAGTTCACTAAAGTTTATGCCACAAGTTATATGGTTGTCTTTCTGGTGCCACAAGAGTCTTACTTGCGTTTGTTGTGACTTTCCAAACAAAGCTGTTCCCCTGGATCTCATTGGTTGCTGTGAGACTCGCACCCAAGTGTCCGCGCATAGGATTGCAGCTTAAGTTGCAGTTTTTCATCTTCACCACAGTCGTGAGGCAAGTTGGCACTGGGCTGAGGCTGATTTGGTTGGTGGCCACCCAGCAAGCTCCTTGGTTTCTCCAGCATCCAAACTCAGCCCTCTAGCATAGGTGGGGCCCATGGACATAGCCAAGATGTTTGTTAAGGGGGGAGGTCTTTTGTTGGGGGGACAGAACCTCAGTTTGCTAGGTATTTTTATTAAATTTTATTGATTTGGCAGCTGCCCCTCCCTGCCCCCTCCGTCTGTGCTCATGGAGGGACCCAGTCATGCATGCTGCCTGACTCAAACCAAGGGGTGGATAAGGAGCACCTCTAATATTTATTTTGCATTGTAAAAAGCAGTTAACTGCAGTCGAAATATATATTAAAAATAAAAAAATTGTCCACTAGTACCTTAGAGACCAACTAAATTTGTTCTTGGGGACGTGGGTGGCGCTGTGGTCTAAACCACTGAGTTGGCTTGCCAATCGGAAGGTTGGCTGTTTGAATCCCCGCAATGGGGTGAGCTCCTGTTGCTCAGTCCCAGCTCCTGCTAACCTAGCAGTTTGAAAGCATGCCAAAAAGTGCAAGTAGATAAATAGGTACCGCTCCAGCAGGAAGGTAAACAGCATTTCCGTGCACTGCTCTGGTTTCGCCAGAAGTGGCTTAGTCATGCTGGCCACATGACCCGGAAAAACTGTCTGCAGACAAACGCCAGCTCCCTCGGCCAGTAAAGTGAGATGAGCGCCACAATCCCAGAGTCATTCGCGACTGGACTGAACTGTCAGGGGTCCTTTACCTTTAAATTTGTTCTTGGTATAAGCTTTTGTGTGCATGCACACTTCTTCAGTTAACTGCAGTTTAATATTTATTCACCTTTTTGCTTGGAGGTAAATGGGTCTTAAATTATTGGAATAATGCTCTTCAGTTTAAAGGCAAAAGAGAACTGGTTGAGCTATCAAATTATTAGTTTATTGAAAAACAATTACTATTACCTGTAATGGCAATCAGTAACTTTCAGTTATCAGTAATGGTTATTGTGCTTCAATAAAACTTAAAAATATTAATTCATAGCCAGCCCAGATTAAGCTAGACTCAGTGAAATTCCTATCAAAATTGCTGTCTTATACAAAGGTGAAATGCAAACATATACTTAGGTCAAAGCGCTGACATCATTTTGAAGAAAGGATATCGGTTTTGCCAACCAGCATCTATAGCCAGTGTTGGTTTTCTTCAAGACCATTAAGGTTCTTGGAATTAAATACATTCAAGTCATACATTCAATAACTTTATTTGTTATGAGACTTCAGATAAGTGTGCATAGGACTGCAGCCTTAGCACATGTAAGAGCACATATTCAGAATTGTACTAAGATTTGTGTTGAATACACACTTAGTCCCGATTGCATAGGGCTCTCAGGAGTCCGCTTCAGATGTCCAGACTAAGCATGCAAGAACAAAAAGTACATAAGGAGCCTGGGGCTTGCATGCTGGTGCTGCCCCACAACATCCCCAGCTTGTTGGTTCAAACCCCAGCCTTCCCACACTGAGCAGGAAGAAAAATCTTAAAGCCCCTTCAGGAAGCTCAATACAAGAAGGTTAAGAAGTAGAGCTTGCTTGTGTGGGGACAATGTGGGTGGGGCCAGTGTGCATGCCTCTGCCCTGTACACGCTTTTTGCCCTGACCAGTTCAGACTGAACACCAGAAAGAGGGCTCCAGTGCTCCTACCTTCAGACACTGACCAGGTCCACACCCACTTGCCTTTGCCTTTGGAACTAATGCAGTTTAAATGCCTTGGTTAGACTGCTTGGTATTAGTTTTAGATACATCAAATCATGCGCTTACTGTTTAAATTTCCTGCTTTTAATGTTTCCCTAGGTGTAAAATGATCATACCAGTGAGATGCTTCACTTGCGGCAAAATCGTTGGAAACAAATGGGAGGCATATCTTGGTCTTCTGCAAGCTGAGTATACAGAAGGGTAAGGGCTCTGCTTCACACACTTGTGTTTTCACAACTGTTTTGAGAAAAGTATCCATTAACATTTTGTAGTAGTCTAGGGATCATTCACAAAAAGGTATGTATAACACTCTTTATCCTGTGCTCATGTTTTATGAAGTGTAGGTCCAATTTTTATAAATAATAATTACATCACATAGAATAATTACTTTCATATTAATAATGAAAGCATAAACTCAGGGATATATATATATTTTTAAATGATATTTATTACTTTTTCAACATTTTCAACACAACACTACAAACAAAAAAAGAAAAGAGAAAAAACAATACAAATACAATACAAAAACGCTACATGGACTAACAAAACAAACAAAAACAATTTAAAAACACCTCAAACATTTTCAGTATCTTATATTTCATTCACTTATTTCCAGCGACGACCTCACACCTCCCTTTTTGTATTCCACTTCTATTAATTGTTTCAGCAATTCCTTTCCATCTTACTCTGTTTTCTATCCTATAATTATCTTAACACATTCTTGCCTTATTTTTCCTTTAATTTTCTATTAATCTATTTATACTTAATTCCTTATAACATTTCTACTAAAGCCATATAACTTCATTCCAACATTTTTCTAACATTCCTTAATTTTACAATATTTCTATAAATAGTCTTTAAACTTTTTCCAATCTTCTTCCACCGACTCTTCTCCCTGGTCTCGCATCTTGCCAGTCATTTCCGCCAATTCCATATAGTCCATCAACTTCGTCTGCCATTGTCCAACACTTCAGTGCTTTCAAGAAGCAGCCATTCTCTCAACCAGCAAAAAGCAGATGGTTCACAACAAAATTTAAAGGTCTGGCAGGGCAGGTCCACCTCCTTCTTTGGCATCCGTCAATATCTTAAGTTTTACTCGAGGCTTCTTGCCCTGCCAAACCACTCTAGAAACATCCCTCTGCCACCTCCTGAAACAATCCATCCCATCCAAAGCTTGCAATGTTTGAAACGAAAGCAACATCCCCAGCAACACAGCAGCCCTCATCCCCACCACAGTAACTCGGCCCAACAGTAACAACTTCTGATTTGTCCATATTTCCAAATCCCCCTTCTCTTCAATCCAACATCCTTCACAGTTATCCTTAAACAGATTCACATTTTTGGCGGTCATACTAACCCCCAAATACCTCTCTTTCTCAACCGATGTTAGTCCTGTCGCCTCCTGAAACTCTGTCAAACTTTCCTTTTCCAGTTCACATAGGGCTCTGGTCCTCAAATTCATCTGTTCTTCTTTAGGTTCAATCATAACGAATGTCAGCTTATGTTCATCAGGTTGTCTTTGTATGGATGGGACTCTCCTCTCCAGTTGTATTGCTTTAGATTCAGCAGCAAGGGTTTTTTCCCTGACTTCATCTGCAGTTTGCCGTATCAGAGTAGATTCCTGTGTCAATTTCTGGGTGGTTTCTGAATTGGTATTCACCTTTTGTCCCAAGTTATTTAAACTTTCTACGATTAAGTCAATTTCAATATTTGCAGCATCCATTTTCACATTTATCACGTCTGTTTTCTTGTGAAGTTGTTCCAGCGAATCGTTTATTTTCAATAATGCAGCCACTAAGGCCTCTTCTGTTGACATCCCGTCTGTTTTTTCCTTTCCATTTGCCATAACACTTAAGAGATTCAAGGTCAATTCCAAAGTCTCACAATTTTTTATCTTGCAGCTGGAAATTCCCCTAGCCCAGCTCCTGTGAAGTAACCAATTTCAAAAGCTTCCACTAGGGGAAAACAGTTTCTATTTGTATTGGTCAGTATGTCCTCTTTTAAACACAGTTTCAATAATCCAAAGTTAGTTTCAATTTTCAGTTACTTTCCTCCTTTTTTTGAAAACAACCGGAGACAGTAGAAACAATGTATTCTCTTGTTTAGCTACCTGTCAATGAACGTTCTAAATGCTGTCAATGGACGTTAACTCAGGGATATTTTAAAGTGCAATCCTAGTCCTGTCTACTCAAAACTTAGTCCAATGAATTCAGTGGGGCTAACTCCAAGGGTAGTGGACTTAGCAAGTTACCTACAAATAATTGAGATTGCCTGATTTTCTTGAGGGGGCTTTTCAGAGTTCCATGGGGGAAATGTAGCTACAGTACTGAGGAGCTAACATTGGAGACATTTTAAACCCCCTTTGCTTTGCTTTGCTTTTTGTCAGATATGGCTCAATGTAGAAGGTTGTACTCGGATTAAACGAATCCCTTGCTGCACTTGAAATGAATTATGAAAATTGGAAAAACTTCCATAAACATGCTTGATTTGCATATTTAAGTTGGATTGTATAAACTTGAATTTCCTTTGCCTAACTACCCTGCTTCCCCGAAATTAAGACATCCCCCCAAAATAAGACCTACTTCCAGTTTTGCCTCTTGCTGTAATATAAGGCCTCCCCCGAATATAAGGCCTCCCCGATAATAAGGCCACCCCGGAATATAAGGCCCCCAAAGCTACTGTAAGGCTTTGTACCGTATACAGGTAATAAATTTCCTTTTTGTTTTTGTTTTTGTTTTGTTTGTTCAACAATAAATGTGTACCGTATTCTTCTTCATGGAAAAATAAGACATTCCCTGAAAATAAGACCTAGCGCATTTTTGGGAGCAAAAATTAATATAAGACACTGCCTTATTTTCGGGGAAACAGGGTATGAAATTCAAGTGAAAGTTCTTAGGTTGATTTAGAAAAAATCATTTGGTTGACCTCAGTCTTACATTGCTGAACTTTAAGTGAAAGCACTTTCCCACATATAAAACTTACTGACAAAGTGAGAAGTGAATGTCAAACACAATTGGAGCATTTCAATCTCTCCCACACAGGTAGAGCTGCAAGAACTGACACTCTTTCAGCATTTATATTCAAGCATCCTCTAGTGCTCTGATTAAGCATTACCATCTGACATAGCAAACAAATCAATGAACAGAAGATAGTGTTGCCCATCTTTTGTACAGTGGTGCCTCGAGCTAAGAACTTAATTTGTTCTGGAGGTCTGTTCTTAAACTGAGATACCACTTTAGCTAATGGGGCCTCCCGCTACTGCCGCACCCTGATTTCTGTTCTTATCCTGAAGCAAAGTTCTTAACCCGAGGTACTATTTCTGGGTTAGCGGAGTCTGTAACCTGAGGTACCACTGTATTTCCGTGTAATGTTTCCCACAAACATAACTCTCGCATTTCTGTTAACAGTATGGTCCTATCCTTGCTTCCATAGTTCCATAGGCTTATTCCCAGGTACATATAGGATTGTAGCCATGGTTCCATTTTTCAGAAAACAATTCTGTTTCTCTTGAGTAGTATGAAATGACAGGCCCCATTGTCTTGCTGAGTCCTCAGAACTCTTGAGAACTTAGAACATCTAAGATCCTATAATTAATTAAAGGCTAATCTTAGAAATTACCTAAACTTTCTGCTGTCACGCTTCTTTCCCCCCTGTGGTTACAGGAGTTAGACGTTTTTAAAAGGAACTGAAATTCTATTTTAGGGCATTTTAAATAGTATCTGATTTTTTAGAATACCAATTAGTTCTTAAAAGGTGCACAGGTTTCTGTGAGCTGCATGATATGAACACTTGGTTTAAATTTGATGATATGAAAAGATGTTTTGTATACTAGAACGAAGAAGCTTCTTTATTTCTACTGTGTCGCTGATGCTGCTAAAAATAGAGTATAACACATGTAATATATTATCTGGGCTGGGCTGGATGAATCCCAAGCCGGAATTAAGATCGCCGGAAGAAATATCAACAACCTCAGATATGCAGATGACACAACCTTGACGGCAGAAAGTGAGGAGGAATTAAAGAACCTTTTGATGAGGGTGAAAGAGGAGAGCGCAAAATATGGTCTGAAGCTCAACATCAAAAAAACGAAGATCATGGCCACTGGGCCCATCACCTCCTGGCAAATAGAAGGGGAAGAAATGGAGGCAGTGAGAGATTTTACTTTCTTGGGCTCCATGATCACTGCAGATGGTGACAGCAGTCACGAAATTAAAAGACGACTGCTCCTTGGGAGAAAGGCGATGGCAAACCTAGACAGCATCTTAAAAAGCAGAGACATCACTTTGCCAACAAAGGTCCATATAGTTAAAGCCATGGTTTTCCCAGTAGTGATGTATGGACGTGAGAGCTGGACCATAAAGAAGGCTGATCGCCAAAGAATTGATGCTTTTGAATTATGGTGCTGAAGGGAGACTCTTGAGAGTCCCATGGACTGCAAGAAGATCAAACGTATCCATTCTTAAGGAAATCAGGCCTCAGTGCTCACTGGAAGGACAGATCATGAAGCTGAGGCTCCAATACTTTGGTCACCTCATGAGAAGAGAAGACTCCCTGGAAAAGACCCTAATGTTGGGAAAGACTGAGGGCACAAGGAGAAGGGGACGACAGAGGATGAGGTGGTTGGACAGTGTTCTCGAAGCTACGGACATGAGTCTGACCAAACTGCGGGAGGCAGTGAAAGACAGGAGTGCCTGGCGTGCTCTGGTCCATGGGGGTCACGAAGAGTCGGACACGACTAAACAACAACAACAATATGTTATCTGAACAGTGGTTCCAGCTCATTCAGAGCCTTTCTTTTAACATGGTAGTTTCAAATGCATGAATTATATAGAAAAGCATAAGGAACACTTGCTTGATTTTTTAAAATCACAAACTATCAAGTGCTGTGGCAGATTTCTACCTATTAACATTGTTTTAAGAGCTCATGTGTTTTAAGAAAAATCCTAGTACTTCACTTATGGGTGCTACATAATTTAGCTTCTGAGACCTGTGTAACACTATTTTCCAAATAGGAATTAAACATCTAGATAATATAAAATCAAAAACATATAGAAGGAAAGGATGAAGAAAAGCTTTCTTTCTTGACTAGCTAGTATCTAGAGAAGTCTCATATATAATTCTTCGTTGTTGCTGTATCCATCATTTTTCTTACCTTTGCAGCATTGTTTCTGGTTGTAGTTAATCATAGCCATTCTGCTAGCAATTGATTTTCCATTGCAAATACAGAATTGGAATTTATGGATCTAGAATTTGAGATTAAGTAGTACTTTAGTACAATATTTGCATGATAAATGCACCTGAATTATGCCTTGGGCATAAATCAGATTCTCTTGCAATTTATTGTATGATTTTACATTGACCAAGTGGGTAGACAATACATATTTGAGTTTCTCCCTTGCAGCAAAGCTGTCTGTTAGCTCAGTGCCTACTCACAATTTGGAGGGCAGATCTATATGTCAGATATTATTAAAATCATTTCTTGTAGCAAAAAATGGGTCAGCTAAAGGGAATAATTTACTTGTCTGAGGATGCAGAGATTTTGCAGAATTTGGAAATGCTGTTTTTCTCTTACGTTGAGTTTCTTCAGACAGTTATTTAGAATATTGGAGGTGGTAAAAATATTCAAAAATCTATTCAGTTCTGCTGATTAGTTTAGCTAAATATATTCCACATTCAGAGTTTTAAAAACTACACCATGGGTTGATAACAATCAAGGTGTGGGGGCTTATTTTGTAGTGCCAAACGTTTCTGCAATTTTGGGAAGGTTAACAGCACAATCTTATGTATGTCTACTTGGAAGTAAACCCCACTGTTTAGGATTGCAGCCTAAGTGCTAAAAATAAAATAAATATGAAACTGATTGAGCCTCTATTAAAATATTTGACAGGGTGATTTATGTTGTTACCATTATTTGAATAACTTCTGAGGTCATACACTGTACTGAAGATTTTATCCTATGTGGAAATCTAGTGTGTGTGCTGGAGGCCTCTTAAGTTCAAGAGGCACTGTCTTATTATGCTCATCAGCTTTCTGCTTCTATTTTATGACTTCTACCTACTTGATCTGTGAGCACCTCACATCTCAAACTGAATGTTAATTACTCTAGTAGGCCCATAATGGGAATGAGAACTTGGTTTGCCCATGCCACCACCCTAGCATAAATCATGAGCAAAATTCTTAAATGGGAAATTTAAATTCTTAAATGGGAAATTTATTACTTTATTACATGTCAAAATGTACATTAATAACACTTGGAAAAACTCAACTTCTTTTTGAATGTGTTGCTACATCAGAGGGTCAACTGCCCAGCCTTTGCTAATCTTAGCTCATCAATCTCCATTGAAAGCCCCAATGGAACAGAAACTAATGCTGACCTAAAAGGTCAGGTTAGACACCAGAGAAGCTGTATCTTTTAAGGTAGAGGATAGATAGCAAAGCCTGAACTTGGAGTTAACTGGGCACTAATAAGAAAGAACCTGTCTAAAACAGTCACCCAACTTACTGTCCCCTCACTGATCATTTATCACATTCATTAAAGCAGCACTGGGAAACCTCTAGCCCACTGGCATACTAATCCTTCCAGACCTCCCCATTTGGCTGGTAAAGTGATGGACATTCACCTGTCCATCATGACCAAAGTGACACATTCACCTGTCCATCATGACTGGTGAAGGCACAGAGCCAAATTCCAGAGCTAGAATTGGGAGTAAACTGTAATTTTCTAGCCAATTCTTCCTTTCCTGCCTCTACTTCAATTTGGCACTTCTTGAATTTGGCACCTTTGTTGCCCTGCCTAGCTGCAGAAAAAGGAACCCCCTTGAAATTAAAAATTGGGAGTGATACCAATTCTTCCTTTCTAGCTGCAAATAATTGTGAATGTCATATGATGCCATGTTAAAGGTGGCTCCCAGGTCTGAAAACATTAAAGACTGCTGGTGGTGTAGGCAGTACTAGGCTAGGAGGACCAATAGCCTGACTTAGACTAGCCATGCCTACTTCATGGCCTCTTACCAAACTGCTTTTGTTCCTCCAGTCCTGCTGCTACTGCAGCGTTCGAAATATACGTGCGTAGGAAGACTTTATATTGGACCTACAGAATATGTCAAAATGGACATCTGTTGTTTGAGAGTGCTTCCAAAGCCTTCCGATGTTTGCTAACTTCTTTGCTTAAGGAGACATTTGGGTATAAGGTGATTCATAAAAAGTAGTAGTAGTTGTTGTAGTAGTAGTAACAACGACAAATAATACTTAGATTGGGGTGGACCATCTGCTGTAATCCTGCTTCCCCTACTATGCATATTCACTCATCCTGGGTTTGTGGTGAAAACAGCACTTATTGTATGGATGGGAGAGAGGAAAGTTAGAAAGGGCTCCTGAAGATTGCTAGAAGCCAGAAGTGTTTGTGATGGGGAGCACAGTGTATCGCAAAGCACAGGCATGGCGTAAAAGTAAGCTAATACTAAATGTGTTTTCAGGTAATGGTTTGTTTATATGTCTTTGGGAGAACGAAGCTCCTTCTGGAGCCCAATACCGGCAGAAACAGTGTTCTGTGCATTTGATGCTGTGTTACAAGACTAACATAAACTAGTCCACAGACATACAAGCTTGTGGGTTTCCCGCCTACCCTCCAGGCCTTTTGTTTTCTTGGAACATAAGGGGGGAAAGTCTGTGGCTAGGTAGACCTTAATTAAGAGACAGATGGCTGAGATTTCATCTTAGGGATCCAATAACTGTTCTTAAAGAGAAACTCAAGGCAGGCAGGCTATGATGGAAGTTGTGTACTTTTCAAGCACACTTTTACATCTGCTTCTTTAATGGGCAAATAATAAAGTTAAGCCTGTCACATTCAGTATTGTTAAAATGTGTTTATAGTCATAATGAATTAAAAAACTAAAAACTAGCAGATTATCAAAGTGAAACTTAGAGAACAGTAACTTGCGTACAGCAGCAGTCTTGTAAAATGGCTATGAGGATAGCATTTTCTAAAATCAAGCCGTATATAAATGTTATGAAATGAAAAATAAATAGCAATCCTAATCGTCTGATCCTTAAGGAGGTGGGGTTCAGCCCCCTACCCCAGTCAATCACCTTGCTTCTATGGACTATATTTTAAAATTTGTAGAATATTTTGAAATTGTTTTAGTTTTTTAAAAAATGTTTTATTATCACTGTGCCTGCCACCCTATGATCTTTGGGGAGGAATGTAAATTATAACAACAAGAACAGTAATATAGATCCTCTTCTATCTCATGGACAAGGCTTTTGCCTTTATTTGGCTGGGATCAGGTTTCAGCATGCTGCTTTTCTTTCAAACACACCTGCTTTTTGTTTGTTCTTAGTGATGCTTTGGATGCTCTGGGTCTGAAGAGATATTGCTGTCGGCGAATGCTGCTTGCCCACGTGGATCTGATTGAGAAGCTCCTGAATTATGCCCCTCTGGAGAAATAAATAGCAGAAAGAATGTGTTATACTACATACATATGGACCAGCGTGCTGCTAGAACTCCTCAAACGAAGCTGCAGGGGGTTACAAATGCAGATCATCATGTCCAGTGAAGGATTTCACTCTCTGGGCATGCTATAGGCCCTAGCCACTAACCTCTTGAAAAGAAATTACTGAAAGATGAAATCCACTTACACACAGTTGGGGACTGTAGATTTAATTAAAATAGGGATGGAAGTTCATCAGAATCTCATGGGTTGTGGAGAATTGTGATTTTTTAAAAAACTGTACTTTGTGCCACTGGCAGCAGTTTTAATAAAGGTTGTCGTTATAGCCACATTGTGATTTTGTAAGGATTGTCCTTCATCTCATCCTGTGGCGCTCCTCTTATTCTATCAAGACTCTCATACAAGAAACTAAAGAGAACTGATTGCATGCTAACCTATTTCACTTGTTCACTCCTGGACTTCCTATCATTTTAGGGGTGGGGTGGAAATAACCTCTCTGGTGTTGATCCACACTATTACATTATATGAAGTTATCTTAAAGACATGAGATCCAGTTGAGTGACAAGTACCATGACTTGTGATATGAAAAAGTAATAAAAATGGAGGATGGATTTTGTTTGCTTAGAAAAGCCAGTCTGTGGGTTTAAAGGGGGGGCATTATCCATCAAACTCAATCTATTGCATTCAGACTGAGGGAACATCTTCTAAGCTACCAGTGTATATTGCTGGCACAATCTTCTTCCTTCCATTTCTCTCGCATGTCACATTTCAAAACTGGCAGTCCATTTTCCAGAACTGTGGTGTAAGCTCCAGTTAAAGAGGAGGTGAGCAGATTCAGTAATACAGGGCAGGTGAAAGGCCTGTTTTCTTGTCTGTGCAAAATAAAAGGTTTTGCTTCTACCTGTTTTGTATGTTCCATAATCAGTGCAGAGCCAGCTGTTCATTAGGCACATACTTGGATGCTGATCATCTCTTTGACACAGCTGTTAAAACAGAGGAAAGGAACTTTGCTTTCCTTTTATTTAGCAAGATGCAAAGTTTGTAACCTCACCACCATTGCACAAACACTGTAAATTTGAAATCTTGCCTTCATATCAGTGCCAGGCTATCTCCTAAAGCCATTGATAAAGTCTCCTTAGTTTCATTAAAAAAAAACCTACAGTTACAGGAAAGTAGGCCTGCTTTTCCACACGCATCTCAGAAATTACTGGTGCAGATTGTTCTGAGATTTTGTATACCCATTTGTTTTTCATTGTCTTTCATTTAATAATAAAAGCAACCCGCATGCTTGAGAAAGAAAATGCATCTATAAAGCACACTGGAGTCCTAGAAATTAAGAGTCCCGCCAATACAGAAATGTTGATGAAGTCTGGGTAGTGTGTGAATGGGAGACCATCACACAATCCAATCCCTTGTATGCTGCCTACAGTTTTTCTGAAGAACAAAGGTGAGTATAAATATAATAAATAAATAAATGCTGCAGAATAGTCCTTGGGCTTGGTACCCAAAATTTTTGACAGAATTTTGCTGTTTCTCCACATGCATGGTTTGGTCCCTAATAAATGAATTTTTTGCACATGGGGGTAAGGAGCAGTGTAGAGAAGACAAACACTGGATATTTATTTAGTTACTGAGATAGCTAGCTGTGCACAGCGTCTTCCTTATAGAGGTCCACTTTTGCCAAGACTGCTTTAATTGAGTTTTATTAATTTGCTTTCCCTTTTTGGAAACCCCTCCGATCTGGGAACATTATTAAGCTCCTAGCCATTATTATTCTCATCAGTTCTGTGAATCTTTACAAGTTAAGCTTCCTTTTTCATTTATTACTGGGATGCAGGAGATTGCTCTTCTTTTTCCCCCAGCATTCAGCAGTTCCTCATTTAAAAGTGCTCTGTTGTATTTTAAACCACATACTTTATCCTAATGCAAAGGGCATTAAGTGATTAATTCTGGCATTTGTGTTTCACAGTTGGTTGGAGAGCTTATGTTTTGTACGCCTGCCACATTATCTAGGAAAATGCCTGGAAAAACAACATTCTGTTTTAGGCTACATGGTTCTGGAGTGCATAAGTTACCCATCCAAAGTTGTGTCTTTAGGGAACAAGGTTGTGTTAGCTTCTGGGTGCCAGGTCAGATGAAGCAAGAAGCTTTTATATGAGTTTCACCCCTGCATTATCTGACTCTAGCAGATGTGCCGGGTTTATCCTTGATCATTTTACAGCCCAGTTCTATGTCCCTCGTAATTTTGCCACCACTGAGTAAGAGCTTGAACCATCCCAAGATGGTTGGTATCATGCCTATGCAGATACACAACACAAGAGGGCACCATTGGTGCAACTGCAAACAATCTATTGTGATGGCTACCAGACCCATTTTGTCCCTAGGCTGATGAGTGTAGGATTTTGAAGGGTAGGCAAAAGAGATAACAAGCTGATTGCGGTGAGGTGGGAAGCAAGCTGTAGCAATACAGAGGAGGAAGGGGGAGAGAAAGAAGAGTCCAGTCATGGAGAAAGGGTGTGGGATTGAATATGAGTATTTGTGAAGGTTGGTTATTGCCATAAGCAATTGGAGGGGGGGAAGAATTCTCTCAGCCCAAACCTGGGGAAAACCTTAAAAAGCCATACAACAGAAAGCAAGTACAGTAGTCTGAAAAAGGATCCCTTAGCCTCGTTGGCATGTGCCACAACAAGCTTTCTCTGGAGCTGGGGGAGAGGGGAGACTAAAGCTTAAGGAGTCCTTCTGGCAAGAGATAAAATTTATCAGAGCACATGCAGAAAACAAATTTGCAGAAAACAAAAGGCAGAGAGAGGCTTTTGAAAGTGAGCAGCTAACAACAATAGGTCATCTTCACTGGCATTCAAATCTGTCCTGCAGTCAATAAAACTAAAACAGCTTTATATGGACAGAAGGGAATTGGGCCCCATGTGGTGAAATGGATTTTTCCACCTATGTTTGAGGACTGTAAAATCAACACGTTTAATAGTATGCACTTGAGAAATGAAGTGTGATGGGTCCTTAAATGTTCAGTCACAGTATCTTTGCTACTGAGATGAGAATTTGACCCTCTTCGTTTTAAATATGTAAATAGGAAGTGAAAAATGCTTCCATTCTGGCAATTAAGCTCTGGAAGTAATTAGCGCAGAGGACGTGCCCTGGTTTCTTTTTAAAGGTACACAAAGATTGTCAGTGGGTATGTGCTGCAGCTGTTTGTTTACCAACTTCTATGTGATCTATTACTTTCATATGTAACACAGTAAAAAATAAATCAGATTAAATCATTTCCCCTCTATAAGAGATTTGTATTTTAGTACTGTATAGGCTTCAATAGGAAGATGCTTACCTTTCATCCAGTGAATGTAGTCCTGTTATGTTAACCAAAATTTTACCTACCTCTTAAAACGAGAAACTTAACTGTTCATGTGTATGCAGAGAGGTATATGTTCATATAACCACTAAAGGCAGGTTCACATCTGTACATCATGCACACTCATTCTAGTCCCTGTAACACGTGACCACCAAACTGGTCTTTTTTCTTATTCTACTGCACATACACTCCACAGGGACCCAGGGCTCCCTGGAGCAGATGTTGTTGGTCAGGCCTACAACTCCCACTGTCTTTGATCTTTGGCCATGCTGGCTGGGGATGTTGGGAGCTGGAGTCCAATGACCACAGGTTTGGCATCCCTGTTCTACAGTATGTGCACAGAAGAGGGGAGCAAGTACAGCTCTTGCAAGTTTCAGGCAATATGCAGTTTACCAGTGTGCATCCCATTTTCCACGTCAAGCAGCCACAAGAGTATTTTCAGACTAAGGAAATCATGCTCCAGTGCAGAGCATGATAAACGTTTTGGCAGTCATATCAGGGGAAGGAGTTCCATAGCTTGGCAAACAGCAACAGGAAATGCCTCTGACTGCCTTGACTGAATGGCCTTGGGCAAATCACTCTAGCCTTCTGGTCAGGCCTGCAGGCTTAAAGTGGGAAGGAGGTATGCATGAAAGCCCTGCTGCTCCACATTCACTTCAGACCTCCGTATATTCCTTGCGAAGTTCTGAAGGGATTCATAAATGCATTCAGGTGAATGTGCTTAGACTCCTACCTGGAGTCAGGAAACCTTCATTATTGGGGTTGCCAGTAACAGGGAGGATTATAAACATGGTCACATGAGCATGCTTAGAATTCTTCTCCAGACCTTCATGCTAAGCATAGGAATGCCTGAAGGGGAGCTGATGAAGACCATAGTCAACCACAGCAACCATTTTTATCTGAGTGCCATTTCAAGGTGTGTGTGGGGTGGGGGTTGTTATTGGGACGAGACCAAAATTCCCCATGTGGCCTACCAACACACACCTGTCACCATATCCCTTCCCACTTACTGAATTGGGAGAAGGCAAGGAGGGAGAGCAGAGCACAGTAGGAAGAAAAGGAGGCTCCTCACTAGAAGGAAGAGAAAAGCCAAAAAATGAAGGGTTTCCCACTCAAGGTCTCCCACTTAGCTTCTTCAAGGAGCATGGTGAGGAGGTGGTAGCAGGGCAGAAATGACTGGGTGGGGAAACAACCCTCTTCATGGGTTTGATGCAGCCCATGAACTGAGTGTTGCCAATTTCAGCGAGTACAGACACGTGGAACTATCCGATGAGCTAGCTGCATAAAAATTAGCCCTAGAAAATATTAGAAAACCAGTGCAGACTGGAGTGTCTTGCTATGTATAATGTGATCCCTTTTCCCCATCTCCATGTATAATATTTTATTAATATTCCAACAGCTAAAAAAAAATCACTTAAACTTAAGGACCTACAACTTAGGAGTGAGGGTGAGAATGATGGGTTTGGGATGGGGGCAGGAAATTACCTACATACAACGAAGTAGATAATATTTTATCAAACGTATTTTTCCAGCTGCTTGTCAGGCATATTCCACAGCATAAGCTTGTCTTTCCTACCTTCTTTGTTATCTGATCAGCCACACTTTTTTGTGTGAGTGCTGCCTATATAAAATATTACTCTTCTCTGTAATATCAAGGAAACTATGACAAGCATTTCATGGGATCTGCTTTTCTTCCTGGAAGACAGACAGGCATTGCCTTCTGCAGTACAGAATTAGAATTTGCTGAGCTTTCTCTCTCCCTCACTCACTCTCTCTTCTCCCCCACCCCAAACAAAGAAAAGAATTTGCTGAGCCTGAATGTATGGGGCTGCATATATACATTTTAATGTTTTAAAAAATATAAATCATTTCTCAAAGACCAATATAGATATTTTCATTGGATATCATAGTGGTTAGAAAAGAGTTGAAAGATGTGAGTAAATGAATTTTTGATTGAAAACATGTGCCTCTCTCAACATGTTGAATAAAGATAATATGATTATGCTTTCTCCCATCTATTAAAAGTTATAAGATACCTAGTACAGACAGTCTTGGGGTGTTTTCAGATGCTACACTTGCCCAGTGATAAGGCACCCACATAGCATAATAGGTGAAAACAGATTACTGTTTACCATAATGTGATAATTTAGCGCAGAATTAAATATTACAAAGCTGCAGTTGGAAATGGCAGCCTGGTGTTCAGTCTCCCCCTCCATTATACGTAGCGCAACTAGGCCCTTTCCCGATTCCATTTTACAGTGTGCTTTCCTGCTCACATTTCATATAGAATCATAGCTGGAAAGGACCATGAGGATAAGCTAGTCCAACCCTTGCAGTGCAGAACTCTTTCATCCAACATGGAGCTTAAACACACGGCCCTGAGATTCCGAGTCTTATGATATATTATATATATCTTCTGCTCACAGCTGCTGCCTCACACTTCTTAATATTTAGATGCTAGTTATCTACATACAGCAGCTGAAGAGGTAAATCTGTTTCCTTCCATTTCCCCACTTCATATCACGACTGGGGGCTTCCATTACGGAATGCTCCCAAGTAATAATAATAATAATAATAATTTTTATTTATATCCCGCCCTCCCCAGCCAGAGCCGGGCTCAGGGCGGCTAACAACAATCAAATAAACAATCAAATAATAACACATTCTAAAAATATTTCATTATAAAAATTAGTTAAAATCAAATTGATGGCAACCGATTAAACAAAATTCTGTGCAGGTTGCCAGAGGAGGGAGTCAGGCTGCGCCCTGACCAAAAGCCTGGTGGAACAATTCTGTCTTGCAGGCCCTGCGGAAAGATGTCAGGTCCCGCAGGGCCCTAGTCTCTTGTGACGGAGCATTCCACCAGTTTGGAGCCGCAGCCGAGAAGGCCCTGGCTCTAGTTGAGGCCAGCCTAACCTCTCTGAGGCCTGGGACCTTGAGGATGTTATTATTTGCAGACCGTAGGTTTCTCTGTGGGGCATACCAGGAGAGGCGGTCCCGTAGGTACGAGGGTCCTAGGCCGTATAGGGCTTTAAAGGTTAAAACCAGCACCTTAAACCTGATCCTGTACTCCACCGGGAGCCAGTGCAGCTGGTATAATACCGGATGAATGTGCTCTCGCAGCGAAGACCCCATAAGGAGTCTCGCCGCGGCATTCTGCACCCGCTGGAGTTTCTGGGTCAGTCTCAAGGGCAGCCCCACGTAGAGCGAGTTACAATAATCCAGTCTGGAGGTGACCGTCGCATGGATCACAGTGGCTAGGTCAGGACGAGAGAGATAAGGGGCCAACTGCTTAGCTTGGCGGAGATGAAAAAATGCCGCCTTTGTTATAGCTGTAATCTGCGACTCCATAGAGAGGGAGGTATCGAAGATTACACCCAAACTCTTAACAGACGGTGCTGGCACTAATTGCACCCCCGCAAGAGATGGGAGTTGCCCCCTCGATCCCATATCGTCCCGCCCCAGCCAGAGGACCTCTGTCTTCGAAGGATTTAACTTCAACCGGCTCCCACGTAACCATCCAGCCACCGCTTCCAGACATCTGGTCAGCGTGTCTGGGGCCGAGTCAGGATGGCCATCCATCAACAGATAGAGTTGGGTGTCATCAGCATACTGATGGCAACCCAGCCCAAAACTCCGGACAAGCTGGGCGAGGGGGCGCATAAAGATGTTAAAAAGCATCGGGGAGAGAATTGCACCCTGAGGCACTCCACACACCAAGGAGTGGCGTGATGACAATTCCCCCCCAAGCGCCACCCTCTGTCCCCGACCAGAGAGAAACGAGCGCAGCCATTGAAGGACTGTGCCCTGGATCCCCACGTCGGCAAGGCGGTGGTCCAGGAGTTCGTGATCGACCATGTCAAAGGCTGCTGACAGATCTAGAAGAATCAGCAGCCCTGACCCGCCTCGATCCAGCTGCCTGCGGAGATCATCTGTTAGGGCGACCAGAGCCGTCTCGGTCCCATGACCAGCGCGGAAGCCGGACTGGAATGGGTCTAGAGCAGATGTTTCATCCAGAAACCTACCAAGCTGTTCAGCAACTGCTCTCTCAATCACCTTACCCAGGAATGGAAGATTCGAGACCGGGCGGTAATTGGATAGATCTGAGGGATCTAATGATGTTTTCTTTAAGAGCGGACGCACCACCGCCTCCTTCAGTTCCCCTGGGAATATCCCGGTGCCAAGGGACAAGTTGATGATATCCCCCAGGGGGCCCCGCACCTCGTCTGGACACGCTCTAATCAGCCATGACGGGCACGGGTCAAGAGGACAGGTGGTGGGCTTTCCAGCTTGGAGGAATCTGTCCACATCGGCTGGAGATATCCGGTCAAAGTGGTCCAATACTGGACCCGAGGACAGTCGAGGGGCCTCCAGTTCCTTTATTGTATCCAAATTGGCAGGGAGGTCATGGCGGAGCATCAGGACCTTCTCCGCAAAAAAGCTCGCAAATGCCTCACAGCTGTGTGTCAGATTGTTATTTAAATTTGGCTGTCCTTCAAGGGACGTTAAAGACCGAATTATACTAAATAATTGTGCCGGGCGAGAGCTAGCGGATGCAATGGAGGCCGAGAAGTAAGACTTCTTAGCAGCCTTCACTGCCATCTCATAGGTTTTCATAAAAACCCTATAAGATGTTCTTGAGGCTCCGTCACGGGCACCCCGCCATACTCGCTCTAGCCGTCTGAGGTCCCGCTTCATTTTCCGAAGCTCCTCGGTAAACCAGGGAGCCCGGTTTCTGCGGGGTCGCAGAGGGCGCTTAGGTGCGATCTCATTGATGGCTGCCAGGAGCTGGGTATTCCAGCCCTCAACAAGCTCAGTCAATGAGTCGCCAGGGGGAGTAAGGTCCCGCAAGGCTTGACGGAATCTATCCGGGTCCATCAGCCTCTGCGGGCGAGCCCAAATCGGCTCGCCACCTAAGCAGGGTGGGGGTGGAAAGTCAATCCTGGCTTTCAGAGCGTAGTGATCAGACCACGGCACCTTCATCGAAGGAGACATGATCACATCTATACCGGCGCCAAAGATCAAATCCAGCGTGTGGCCTGCTTGATGTGTGGGGCCCGAAACAAACTGGGAGAGCCCTAGTGTCGCCATGGAAGACACCAGGTCCAGAGCCTGTGAGGAGGGAGTGGCATCAGCGTGGAAGTTGAAGTCTCCCAATACCAATAGGTTAGGGAACTCCAAGGCCCAGCCGGCCACCGCCTCCAGCAGGCCTGACAGGGTGGCTGCTGGTGCGCTAGGTGGCCGGTACACCAGCCAGACAGCCAAGCTCTCCTCGGAGCCCCACACTAGGCCAACACATTCAATGCCGGGGATCGATGGCGATGGTAGAGCCCTGAAAGAACAATCTTCCCGGATTAATACTGCCACCCCTCCCCCCCGGCCCACAGTCCGTGACTGGTGGAGGACGGAGAAACCCGGGGGCGCCATCTCTCGTAAGGTAACAGTTACCCCTTCGCGCACCCAGGTCTCCGTCACACAAGCCAGGTCAACTCCCTGCGAGATAAAGAAATCTCGCAGGGTAGCGGTTTTGTTGCCTATAGACCTGGCATTGCACAACACCAGTGAAGGAGGTGAGTAATCCTTGCTCACCCTACCCTCGTCTCTCGGGATGGGGCGCAGATTGGAAGGGGTACGAGCATATCCATATCTCGATCCCCTTCGCCTATAACATCTGCCCCCACCGCCATACCTCCCTCGCCCCACCACGGTGGCAATCCCAAGCCTCATATTAACCTCCATTTACAAATAGAAAACAAAACAACCAAAACAATTATGCCCAAACAAAACCAATCCCCGCCCCACTCAGTGCCCAACCCCAAAAACAAAACAAAATGGAACAAACAAAAATACATAAATAAAAACCACCATTCACAGTGATACAACAAAATAAACAATAAAAGCACATTTAAAACACCTTAAAATATATATAAACATCTTTAACATTTGCAGCAGATAATGAAATAATATAATATTATAAAAAACAACAACCCCCATTTAAGGTGCTGCAAATTAAAAGCAATTAAAACGTTTAAAACTATTTTGTCCATTGCTGCCGGTAGCTGCTCTGTCCTCTAAACTGTGATGGTAGTGCAGGCCCCGCCCCCCTAGGCCGGATAGAGTTGGCAGGAGTGGGAGCGGTCTTCCCAGCACTCACAAAGCAGCAACAGCAGTCGTGTCCCGGAGGCCTCTCCCAGGCCTCTCATGCTGTGGCGATGAATGCAGGCCCCGCCCCCTAGGCCAGATGGAGTTGGCAGAAAGGGAGCAGTCCTCCCAACACTCACGCGAGTAGCAGCACCAGCAGTCGTGTCCCGGAGGCCTCTCCCAAGCCTCTTATGCTGTGGCGATGAATGCAGGCCCCGCCCCCTAGGCCAGATGGAGTTGGCAGAAAGGGGCGGTCCTCCCAACACTCACGCGAGCAGCAGCACCAGCAGTCGTGTCCCGGAGGCCTCTCCCAAGCCTCTCATGCTGTGGCGATGAATGCAGGCCCCGCCCCCTAGGCCAGATGGAGTTGGCAGAAAGGGAGCGGTCCTCCCAACACTCACGCGAGTAGCAGCACCAGCAGTCGTGTCCCGGAGGTCTCTCCCAAGCCTCTTATGCTGTGGCGATGAATGCAGGCCCCGCCCCCTAGGCCAGATGGAGTTGGCAGAAAGGGAGCGGTCCTCCCAACACTCACGCGAGTAGCAGCACCAGCAGTCGTGTCCCGGAGGCCTCTCCCAAGCCTCTTATGCTGTGGCGATGAATGCAGGCCCCGCCCCCTAGGCCAGATGGAGTTGGCAGAAAGGGGCGGTCCTCCCAACACTCACGCGAGCAGCAGCACCAGCAGTCGTGTCCCGGAGGCCTCTCCCAAGCCTCTTATGCTGTGGCGATGAATGCAGGCCCCGCCCCCTAGGCCAGATGGAGTTGGCAGAAAGGGGCGGTCCTCCCAACACTCACGCGAGCAGCAGCACCAGCAGTCGTGTATTGTACACAGAAATGCGCCCTTCCATGGAGAATGCTAGAAGTGTTCAGTCAGGTGAGCCCCCACTTGCAACCTGAAGGGATACAGTTAACACAAACAATGGGTGGACTTAGGAAAGATATACATACATACAGTGGTGCCTCGCAAGACGAAAAGAATCCGTTCTGTGATTCTCTTCGTCTAGCGGTTTTTTTGTCTTGCGAAGCAAGCCCATTAACAGATTAGCGGATTAGCGCTATTAGCGGCTTTTAGCGGCTTATCTGCTGATCGGATCAGCTGATAAGCGGCTTAGCGGCTTAGAAAAGGGGGGGGAGGGAAAAAACCAGCAGGAATTCGCAATACATTGTTGTCTTGCGAAGCAAGCCCATAGGAAATTCGTTTTGCGAAGCACCTCCAAAACGGAAAACTCTTTCGTCTAGCGAGTTTTCCGTCTTGCGAGGCATTCGTCTTGCGGGGCACCACTGTACAGTGCTTTTTTCTGAGGGGACACGGGGGTACGCATACCCCTAAACATTTTGTGAATTTAAGTTTGGCCTCATTGTGGGAATGAGGTCAATATGAGTAGGAAAATGAGACTACCCCTAAACATTTTTTCAGAGACAAGCACTGCACACACAAACACACACACGGACAGACTTCACTCACAGTGCTGTTGCAGGAGCAGTATGGCCTATATGAACACAGGAAGTCCTTTAAAAAGTATTCCTAATACAGTTCTTAACAAGAGTGCCATTTCTGCAGAAATACTGTACAAAATAACTCCTTATGGCAGTACCTAGATAAAGCGTCCCTTGTAACATGTTAGGATTTACAAGCTTTGTACTCTAAAGGTGCTTTCTGACCTGCTGTTGGCAACCCACAGTAAAACAATCCAGGCTGCCTCCTGATAACATGCCTTCCTGAGCACATTAGCAATATAATCCAAGCAGTCCTTTTGACACCTGCTCCCACCCCTCTGATGTGCATCAAGGAAAGTGCAAGACAGTAATGACCATGTTGAACTTCTCCCACCCATCCCCTGATGCTTGTCAACAGAAGGTCAAGAGATGCTTAGATTATATGAGGCAAATGCTCAAGGGAACACCCCACTGCTAACAAGATGTGTAAGAATGCGACAGCATCTGAAAGAGAAGAATCAAATTCCCGCAGTTTCTTAGCCTAGACACCTTGCAGGGTTTAGAATCAGGTATGTTCTTTACAATCAAGCATCCCGAAGACCTGAGATATACTAACCAGTGGGTGACTAGCTTCGTAAAGGACACTCCTCCTTGCCTTCAGGGCTCTCTTCCAGATGCCCAGTCTTTGCCTAAAAACACATCACAGTTCCAAGTAATACCCATTTCAGCTACAAATCTGATCCAATGGAAAATCTAATTTCACAACCAATTCTATATCTGAAACAAGATAAAATATATGAGCTAGAGCTTCCTAGAAAACTTCTTGTGGCACTTTAAAGACTAGCACAGTCTACTTCATCAGTTGCATGAAGTGTTATTCTGAGTTGCAGCTACAGATATAAATGGTTGGATGGGGAGGGAGGGGAAATTGTAAACAGTGAGTTTAGAAAGAAAGGAAATGCAGAATAGTACAGGCAGTGATCATTACCTCATTAACATTCACCAACAAACAGTAGTTGGGAAGCCAGTTAATGCATGTAGTGTGCTAAAAATTGGTCCACATGTTATAGCACTGAATTGCCTGGTGTATTGTAATTCAAGGGTTTCACAGTGCAGATGCCCTATGAAATTACAGTGGTACCTCGGGTTACATACGCTTCAGGTTACATACGCTTCAGGTTACAGACTCCGCTAACCCAGAAATAGTGCTTCAGGTTAAGAACTTTGCTTTAGGATAAGAACAGAAATCGTGCTCCGGCGGCGCAGCAGCAGGAGGCCCCATTAGCTAAAGTGGTGCTTCAAGTTAAGAACAGTTTCAGGTTAAGTACGGACCTCCGGAATGAATTAGGTACTTAACCTGAGGTACCACTGTACTTTATTCAAGGATGGACATCTGAAGGTCATAGTGGACTGGGAGGCTGAAATATTTCCTCCACTGTCTTCTCTGTATTACCAGATATGTGTCTTTTCTTTTCTTTTTTGTAGAAACTGTTCTGTTTGTCCTATGCAGTAGGGCACTGTTGTCAGATTTTGGCAGTGTCCAATTGTAAGTTGAACAGCTACATGAACATCTGAGGATTATTAGCCAAGAATAGCAACTCATGCAATCTTCCACTTACTTCAACATATACATAGGCCTGGTTCACACATATCCCTGGGCCATGGTTTATTTAACAATTCAGGTGTAAACCACAAGTTGTTCTGAATTTTGAGAAAGCAGTTCGTCATAAGCAGGCTTCGCACATAACACATAAGCCATGGTTTGTCTAAACAAACCCACAAGTTAATCATGAGTTGTCTCATAGGCAATCAAACCATGACTTGTTTCTCCAAAGCATGATTTGTTTCCTGGCTGCTCTTCCCTCATGCCATTGTAGCTTGATTGTCTGGGGTGGGGTAGATAAACAAACCATGGGCTTGCACCTAACCCAGCCATAATTAAAGCAAACCATGGTTTCAGATTGTGCTTTGCTAACAGTAAACAAACATACTTAAGTTGCTGAGCAGGGCTGGTACATAACACTAGGCCATAGTTTAATAAATCATGGTCTCATGCTTTATGTGAACAAGGCCAGAGAGACAGAACAAGAGCCATGCCCATTCCAACTAAACCACACGACTAGGCCAGCAGTGGAGGGAGCGGGGCCAGACTATTTCCTGACAGGTCTCTTAAAAACTTATTTATTATATACCACAGTAATATACTAAAAAGCTGTTTGTAGTTACAACACACACCTGGGTTCTATGGCACCAGCAATGCTTATGCAAACCAGCCCTCTTCTTTCTCTCTTAAGCAAAGTCAGCCTTTCCAGACCACTGCAGCTCCTAGTCCCAGGTGTGTGCCTTTCCTGAACCAGCTTCCACCACATTGGCAGTGTTACTCTTTCCAAAAGACCTCAGCTGTCTTACTACATACTCTTTTCCCTTTGTCCCTATGCACAAACCATCTAGTCACTTGGTCACAATGCAGTGTGATGTCTTGGCACCATCATTCAGAATTCTAATGTGTACCAAACTTTCTTTTCACAATCACAGTGCTTAAGGTTACTATGGTATGATCTCTCCCCTAGGCTTGATAGTCATCATAGTCCTCATTAAGCAACCCTACCTTTACACAGTGTGGTGTAGTGGTTAAGAGCGGTAGTCTCGTAATCCGGGGAACGGGGTTTGCATCTCCGCTCCTCCACATGCAGCTGCTGGGTGACCTTGGGCCAGTCACACTTCTGTGAAGTCTCTCAGCCCCACCCACCTCACAGAGTGTTTGTTGTGGGGGAGGAAGGGAAAGGAGAATGTTAGCCGCTTTGAGACTCCTTAAAGGGAGTGAAAGGCGGGATATCAAATCCAAACTCTTCTTCTTCTTCTACTTTGCCACATTGGACAACAAACTGGAGCTCACTTTCACAATCTCCATGATGGTTAAAACATATATCACAGAGTCCTAACAGGCCTTCTTTTGAAGAGCAGAAGGTCTAGCTGGTTCCTTCATCGCTTACAATAATTCTCCATGACAATGTCACAACATATCCAGCCACCAGTAGACATCTGCTATGTACACTGCCGACAAATATTTTCTGGCCAGGGCCAGGGACCTCAATTTGTATTTCACAACTCACAGCAGCATTATGATGTGCAGAGGCCAGTGAAAGAACTGTGAGTGGAGGGAGACCTATTTGCCATCATTTGGCCTCCTGTGGAAAACCAACTTAGCCTGCTGTGGCCTGGAACAAGTTATGTGGAGTGCTGCTGCTGGATTGCTGAACAGGGCACAACTGTGGCAGTCTGGAGCCACTCCATCATACCTTGGTGGCTGACCCTTGGTCCTCCATATGTGGGTAAACTACAACTCCCATCAGAACTAGCAAGCATAGCAAATGACCAGGGATGATGGGAGTTGCAGTGCACCAACATCCAGAGGACCAAGGGTTCCGTACACCTGCCCTGGAGTGAGAGACTAGGGTGAGGCCATCAGGTTCTTTGTTGTGAGATATTTTGGAATGACCTGTGAGTTTCCTTAGGCCACAAGTGAGAGCTAGGAGGCTGAGAGGTGCTGAGTGGGGAGATGTGTGAGAAGAATAAGGGGTTACCATCTGTTATGGTTTATTAGTATTGTACTGGTTGACATTTGCATTGATGGTTTTATTATCTATTTTTATAATATCTACGTTTTTAAAATTTGCTGTGCCCTGCTTAGAGATACTTTATATATTAAGCGGCACAGATATAGTCTGTGTGGGAGTATGTATCTTTTCTATATAAAGTCCATACACTCTGGAGTTTTCTCATATTTAATTCCAGGGAGGAGATTATATAGTTGAAAGTAGACTCTTGCCACAATAATTGCCAGTAACACCCATAGCTCATTTCAGATACATGTATTTTGGGCAAATTATCAAGCAATTCTGTTTCAATTCCCTGCAGCCACTGGACAAGTGACTAGAGGGTCAAAAAGGTTTCGAGCAAGCCACAGATCATTACTTAGACTTACCCTGTGGCAAATAATTACATGGGAGAAAGGAAATTGATTTTCAATTCATTTTCACTTTTGGACTTACTTCAGGACTAAAGGTCAAATTAGACATTATTTGGTCAACGGAGAAGGAAGATGCCGTTTACTATGTTTATGCCTTTAAAAGTATGTGGGAAGAAACGTGTTCAGTTCTTGCTGAATTTACTTTGAGCACCTGAATTTGTAATTATGATCTGAAGTTAGGAAATCAATATAATTTTTTTAAAGTTAAAGATCAGACATTACATGGACGCTTGGTGATTTGATTTCCCCATGCTTTTCTGCAAAGTGGGGGGCAGTTTGAATGAGGGCTACCATTTATCCCTGAGCCATGATCCTGATCCTAAATGCACCACAAAACGCCTATAATAGCAGCATCAGGTGGGTGATCTGATGGACGGACTGTAGCAAGGGGACAAAGGGGACCCTCTTCCCTGGTATTGCAGCCCTAACCAAAATCTTGTCCAAGATGCTTTTTAAGAGAGAGAGAAAAATGGGGAGCTCCAATTATGGGACTTTACTATATGGCACATTAGCTCCATATTTGTGCTCTTAGATGCAGTGCTGCTTTTTTAAAACACAAATGGCCAGCATGGCAGGGGACATCTAACTCAGGACCCTAGCAGGGGGTAGGAGGCGTTAACCATTTGTCCCCCAGTGTGGTCCCAATTTGGAGGTGGGGGTTCACAATAGCAATTTGCATTGGGTGGGGGGAACCCTCCCATTTGCTTCAGTTGGACTTCTTTTTCCTATACAAATTGCTGGAGACCACAGCAGCGGGGAAAGGGTTAAAGCAGGGATAGGTAAGTTGTGGCCTTCCATATATGGTTGGACTCCAGCTCCCCTCAGGCCCAGCCAGCATAGCCAATGGTCAGGGAGAATGGAAACTGTAGGAGGGCTACAGGGATAAAAGCCTACCTACCCTTTGCTAGGATCCCAGTCTGAACTGGGAGCCCCATAATGGCAATTTTGTGCACTGAAGGCACAGATACGGAGCTAAAGGATCGTTGGCCCTACGTGGACCTCTTTATTATTTATTTTTATTTAATTTTACAAATTAAAATTTACATTCAAAATCGTAAATAAAAAAATAAACAAAGATTCAGTCAAACCTCTGGACTTCCCCCCACCCCTCCATGGGCTCTGTCACTAATCCTTTTCTGCTGCATATTTTAAATCACTCAATTAAAAATAAATAAATCCCATGTACTCCTAATTCTTGTTACATTACAAGTGTTATTTAAATCCTGCTAAGGAGCTCAGCTGTTTAAAGTGGTCTCTAAGGTACGTTATAAATTTCCCTCATTCCTTATTGAAAGTCTGTTCTTCCTGGTTTCTGATCTTCCCAGTCATTTTCACCACCACCGCATAGTCCATCAGTTTGGTTTGCCCTTCCTCTCTGGTGGGAGCCCTACTTGGACTTCTTAACCCACTCACATGAAGTCCATGCTCCCCTTCGTACTCCTACCTTGCTGGCTCTTGTGGGTTTAAAACAGGAGACAGCAAACTTTTTCAGCAGGGGACCGGTCCACTGTCCCTCAGACCTTGTGGGGGGCCGGACTATATTTTTTTGGGGGGAAATGAACAAATACCTATGCCCCACAAAGAATCCAGAGATGCATTTTAAATAAAAGGACACATTCTACTCATGTAAAAACACGCTGTTTCCCAGACCGTCCGCAGGCTGGATTTAGAAAGTGATTGGGCCAGATCCGGCCCCGGGGCCTTAGTTTGCCTACCCATGATTTAAAACTATGTAGCCACCAGAGCAAATGAATCTGGCAGTCCCACCCCTCACCTCCAGCAATAATAAAGAAGGGACACCTTGAACAACCAATCAGAAGTCTCCTTTTGTAACATCTACTCTACTCCATGCAGCTATATCCCAGAAGAGTCGCGGTCCTCCTCCCTCTGCCTCAGCCAGCAGCTCACAGATTTCCACTGCCTGACCCATTTTCATTGCACCCGCTCCTGTCAGCACTGAGTATCATCATAATGCTTTCTAAAAGCTGAATTAGAGATATATGTATATGCAAGGAAATCCCACGTTTATCCCTAACACCACACCCCAAATGCAAGAGAAAGTGCTGTAATAAACTAGCCAGCTTTTACTTTTGGGAAAAAAGCAAATGGTATAAGTTCATAAACATCTGCTTTCTGGGAATGGAAATAGTAGAGGGTCTTCCTTAAAAAAAAAAAAAGGAAAAAGTTACAAAAGAAAATGAATTAGTAAATTTGGATGAATGACCATAAAAGAGCCTGATTTTGGTAAGTAATTTCCCAACATAAAGTTCTTCCAGTGTGTCTAAAATTGCACACTCCAAATGGCCAGGTTTACTGGAGCTCTTTCCATCTGCTTTGCCAAAGATCTATGTCTGCTGTTTCAGTATCCAGAGCAGACAAATTGATTCCGTTGTTTTTCCTATTTAGCTAAGGGCATTGCACAAGCTTGTACCTGGACACCACATGTGTACGTTTGCAAAAAATCACTTGCAGCTCCTATGTGGCGCCCAACTATTTATTCTTAGCAATGAAAAACCATTAATGGAACTAAGGTTACAACAGTTAGGGCTTTTTAGTTTAAGGTAAAGGCAAGCAGATGTCCAACGCAAGACCAACAAGGCAAATGAGGGTGGACTTGATAAAACTTTTTTTTTTTTATAATAATATTTATTAGTTTTCCAACAAATTGAACACCAAACTACAAAAAACCAAAAAAGAAAAAACATACAATAATACAATACAATACAAAGAAGAAAAAAACTGCAAAACACTAACATACAACTAACAAAACAAAACAAAAACCATTTAAAAAACAGTCCAATTTCAATATCTTA
Organism: Podarcis liolepis; assembly: GCF_965112155.1. Taxonomy (NCBI): domain Eukaryota; kingdom Metazoa; phylum Chordata; class Lepidosauria; order Squamata; family Lacertidae; genus Podarcis; species Podarcis liolepis. Next base: position 76,942,389 of record NC_139554.1, read on the forward strand.
TCTTTCTTTCACTAATTTCCACGACCTCCTCACACCTCCCTTTTTGTATTCCACTTCTATTAATTGTTTCAGCAATTCCTTTCCATCTTCCTCTGTTTTCTATCCTATAATTGTCTTAACACATTCTAACCTTATTTTTCCCTTTAATGCTCTAATAATCTATTTATACTTGATTCCTTATAACATTTCTACTAAAGTCATATAACTTCCTTCCAACATCTTTATAACATTCATTAATTTTACAGTATTTCTGTAAATAGTCTTTAAACTTTTTCCAATCTTCTTCCACCGACTCTTCTCCCTGGTCTCGGATTCTGCCAGTCATTTCCGCCAATTCCATGTAGTCCATCAACTTCATCTGCCATTCTTCCCTGGTGGGTAAATCTTGTGTCTTCCAATATTTCGCGATGAGTATTCTTGCTGCTGTTTTTGCATACATAAAGAAAGTTCTATCCTTCTTTAAATAAAACTATATACAATTATGTATATTCTGGAGAAAGTGGGTGAATGTTTCCTCCCTTTCTTGTAAAAGTAGAGCCCAAGGATATCCAGTGAAGTTGAAGCCTGAGAAATCCAGGAGAGACAAAAGGAAGGACTTCTTCACACAGTGCATCGATAAACTATGGACTGTGCTTCTGCTAGGTGTGATGACCACCAACTTCTATGGCTTTAAAAGGGGATTAGGCACATACATGGAGGACAAGGCTATTGATGGCTACTGGCTGCATAACTGCTTCAGAATTTATTTGCCAACTGCATTCCACGATCAAGAATAAACCTGACCTTGGCCACCTCCACTACATTCTCTAGGACCTCTGCTGATTGCTGGACTCCTGGACAACAACAACAACCCGCTCTTGTCATCTCTGAAATCAAACAGTAGTTTCTAAGCCACCTGTGGCACTTCATACATTTGCATTGATTTTACATTTTAAAGAGAAAATATGTACAGATGTATTCCGTGGCATGTGAGAGTAACGCCTCGTAGCTGACATACCACTTTCAAGACTGACGGATTTTCTTTCTGTCTGTTTATTCTTTACTGTGCATAGCCTAAGAAGATGTGACAGAGGAATGTTGTGCGTTTTAGCCACGTGTCTCCCCTGTTCCAAATATAAAGGAGGAGGAAATACAATTTACTTGAAAAAGAGGGGTGCCTAACCCCACTCCCTGTCTTTCTTCACTGCACCTTCTGCTACAACCAGATTTTCAGCACCCCAGCTTACTTCTGGTATCAGAGAGTCACTTCAGAGAGAGAGGAAGAATGCCTTCACCTGTGCCACACTTCCTTAACCTGCAAGCAGAAAACGTAATGGTTCCCCTCACATAAGTAAGTAAGTAAGCTAACCTTATCCCCCTCCCCCTGCACTTGTTCATCCATGCCTCTTACCCTCTATAAACTTCAGGTGCTACGTTCTCCCAGTCCTGAGAGACTGCTCTAGCTGCTCTAGACATCCTTCCAGGGTCTTTCCCCAGGATCCTTTTTATTGCATTATCAGTCACCTTGACACAACAGCCAACAACCCCCTTGCAGGCTTCAGGAGTCGTTTTGCAGCTTCCAAATCAGTTCTTCTAGTTGTTTACTCAGGAAAGCAACAGGAGTGGCAGCTTGAATTTGCAGCACCCAGGGAAGACTGTGTAGCTCCTCACTTCCAGCCTGCGCACCAATGCCTCTGATGTTGTGTCAGGGTCAGCTCACATATGAATGCTAATCTTCTTCTGCTCGAGCACCTTTCAACCGAGAGTTGGCCTGTCATCATAAATCTGGTTTAGCTTTCCCCACCAACTCTCTCCCACAACTGGAGAGAAATCCCCGCCTGGCTGAGATCAGATGGGCTCCCTCCCTGTTGAAATTTTGGCATTTATTTTTTCCTCATTTTATGGTTAATTTAACCAGTTTAATCTTGTGTAACGCCATTGTAAACCACTTAGAAATGAGTGGTATATAAACTGTTGAAATGGATTCCCATGACCCACATCCTGTGGGTTTGGGAAGGATACTCATTGTGTGAGGAAACTGCAGTGGGTCAGCCTCTAATATCAGGAAGAAGTCAGGAAAACTTCAATAGCTGTATTTATTTGTGAACAACAGATGGACTACTCAGTATAGCAAGTAAGGCTTGCTACACAGGCAAGACTAAGGCCACATTCACACCAAATATTTAAAGCACTATGATGCCACATTAAACAGTCATAGCTTTCCCCCAAATAATTATGGGAGCTGTAGTTTGTGAACGGTACTGAGTTTTTAGGAGCCCCTGTTCCCCTCGGAGAGCTACAATTCCCACAGAGTGCTAACAATCAATCCCTCTTCATAGGAAATGCTGGGAATTTTAGCTCTTGGAGGGGAATAGGGGCTCTTGAGTCCTTTATCAAACTACAGCTCCCAGAATTCTTTGGGTGAAGCCATGACTGTTTAAAGTGGGTTCATAGTGCTTTACATGTATGCTGTGAATGTGGTCTAAGACTCCAACTAATTGCCACTTGACTATGGAGGGAACCAAACCCAGAGAAGGAAGGGCAGCTTTTACTGCAGACTAGGCAGACAAGTCACACACAATATAACCATGAAGCATCCCAGCTGGGGCGGGGGGGGGGAGTGGCCAGAATAATGGTTATGTTTGTTGCTACTGCCACCGCCACCACCATTTCTTAAAGTCCTCTCAAATTTTGCTCCTAGTCTACCATCATAACAGGCCTGGGGATTCAGCTACATTAGTAAAGAAAAAGCCTTTTGTATGCATTATAACACTGTGACACCACCATATGGCTCTGTGGAGTCTTTTGCCAACGTGATTTCCCATAATGAAGTTTACAACACGTTTTCCTGAAACACATTTTTGATGTGTCTAGATCCAGCCCAGGTTAGGTTTCAGGGGGATTGTTCTTCACATCAAGTCCTTCTTACTCATCCACTTTCTGCAGAACAGAGCCCATAGCCAACACTCTGTTCATATTTCTGTGGGCAACTGACTCTGCTCAGCAAACCCAACATCTCTTCGTTATACCTTCCTATGGCTCCACCAAGGAAGTGTCTGCAGGAGGCTTTTTTTGCAGACATTGGTTGATCTCATCCAAGGCTGTTGCAGACTGGAACAGGCGCTCCATAGCAGCCGCACTGGGGGCAGCAGGTGCTGAACTAGTAGCTAGCCACCTGCAGCAATAACCCTGAACTTGTTCAAGGGGAAGAGTGGGGTGCAACCTGGCATTTGGGGTTTGGCCATAGGATGTAAAGGGGTTAGGGCTTTGGCATGTTTAACAGTTGCATAGAAGAGGGGATGTCATGTGAGCCAGACCTGCTGAAATCCCTTCTTTTGCATTTCCCTACAGCATGTGAACAAGTCATAAGTGCACCGTAATGATTTTAGCAGGAGTTTTGTTTCTTCGCTGATATTACACGGTGTTGGAGCTACGTTCCTAAACATAATTTGGAAGCAGGTAAATTCAAACCAGAGGGGTTTGCAGCTCAGTGCTCCCATAATACATTCCAGAGCATAACAAACGATAATGAAACACCAAGCATCCAAGCTGGGGACCTGAAATAATCGAGCAAGAGGTGTTGCTTAAAATTTGAAAAGCAAAACATAATTAGTGCTGAAGGCCAATTCCCATATAAAGATCTGTGCAGTTCAAGCTATTATTAACTTTGCTTTTTCTAACTGTTTGCACTATAAAGCCTACCTCCAGGAATGATCTATTAAATTAAACCATTAAGCTAATAATGGCTTGAGCGCTTCACATTATTACCAGAAATGGCCCAAGGCTCGGGCCATCACTAACTTTATTTTTTCTTCTTGTCAGCTGAGTCAGAAAAAAAAACATACCACCAGTCGCTGGTAAGTGCAACCTTGATAAATGGATACCCTTCTCCATGGTGCGTAATTTCCTGGACGATCATAATTAACTTCTAGGATTGGATTGTTGTTATTTGAGGGAGGGCTGGGGAGAGAGGGAGAAATAATCATGGAGTTTTGTTTACTTATGCTACTGGCATTATGGCTGGTAGAAAATGCAATTGAAGCATAAGAAGAAAAAAATTGAGTAGGAAAGATAAGTTGGGGGTGTTTGTTTTTGTGTTTTTTTTAAGCCATAATATCAGCTGGAAATAGTAATGTTTCAACACACACAGCAACACATTTCAGAGCAAAATAAAGTGTTCTGAATGTGTCCGTAAGCTCTACATACCATTAATTTCAGTGGAGAATGCCACTTAAAAGTTAATAGCATGGGTGAAAAAGAATAATTACTGGACGCAGCAGCCCACTGAGATTCCATAGGCTGAAAAATAAACTATACCGGCAATAATGCTTTCCCCCTGCATCTCGGGGATTGTTCCATTTAGCCAGCTCCATTTGGGGGTATTGCCTGTGAAATGGGTATGGCCTCATGCTGATGTCGCAAGGGCTCAGTTAAGGAGAGGGGCTTCACACACTGATTAGGCAGCATTCACACAAGCAATCAGTTCCACTGAAGGAGCACTTTTAGGGTTCTTATTACACTTTTATCTGCTGCATTGTTTACAACAAGAGAGGAGAGGAGCAGGACTCTGGGCTGTCATTTAAAGAGGAAGACGAATCCCCTAACTTGGACACCATTTGCATGAACTGAGGACAGGCAACAGCCAGCTGGGGATGGGTGCAGTTGAGAGCCCAGAGGAGCTTCCTATCAAACTGGAAGCATGGGGCCTAGTTTCAGCCTTTTGGTGCCAGGGCTCAGCCCCAGCATCTCTTTCAGGGTCAGGGTCAAATCATTTTTTATGGACATTAAGCACAGCCACAGTCCCAGACTTCTCCCATTTCTGCATCATCACACCCAATATTACGTTCTTGTACAACTTTTCCCCCACACAAGCCAAAACTCAGGCTAGGGCCTGAAATAAACCAACCTCCCAGTGTGAATAGGAACAAAGGAAAGGGCTTTGCATTCAGTCCTGGCATCTAGAGGAATACCTAGGGGTTGGGGAAACCAGCTCCTGCTGGGGGCGCAGGTCTGGGGTGGGGGCACCAAAATTCCCTATCAACCTGTGGAGTTTATGACGTATATGTGTGTCATGGCGAGTTCCCGCCATTCTCACACTGTGGCACAAAGGTGTGCTTTTTTCCACCCTCCCTCCTCGCCTTGCCCTCACTCTGGGTGCTTTGAGTACTTGGGTCATGTAAAATGTAGTAATTTATAAAGTGGCTATTACAGTAAAGTGATTTGGGGGGCGGGGGCGATGCAGCTCTTTGCTGTGGGTGCTGATACTGACCCTAAGTATGCCTGTGCTTCCATCTCAAGGCAGGGAACGGACCCCTTTAATGGGATCTGCTTAACCAAGAAGCGACAGGCCCAGGCTACAGCCTCCCCTCCAACCAAGACCAAGGCTTCCCCAATGCCTAACCTCACAAAGTTGTGACGATTGCTGTGAAGTAGGTGAAAACCAAATTTGCCAAGTGGAAAAATTCCTGCTTGGCCCCAAATACGGCAGCCGACAATGTCCATAGCAAGGCCGTAGCATGAGAGAAGAAGCATTTGCAAAAAGGGTTGGAGTTTGGGAGATCTGATGGAAAAACCAGGGAGGAGTGTTGTGTCAGTGTCAGTTTATTCCCTGGGGGGCGGACACAAGTGATGCCAGTTGCCCAGTTGGGCCTGCCCCTGGGGAATCCCCAGACCCAGGCCCTCCTGCCATTGGTCAGTTCGCAGGCAGGTCTGCAGTTCTTCCCAGCCAGCTGGTGGATTGTTGACATGGGGCCGTGATCAGGCTGCAACACTGTGTTTAAGGTAAGTGGACTTATCCAATCGATTGAGCTGTTTGGGCAATGTGTCCCCCCAAAAGTACAATTCCTGATCTAGGCTTTGTTATAATGGGCATTCAGCTTCCTACCTGAAGTTGACAGTTCAGACCTGAAGGGTCTAGAATGCTTGCAGTAGATAAATGGATGGGCTCCATTTATGAATCAACTTGAAGGAGGCGGCTGCGAGGCTGCTTCTGAAGTTCCCCTTGGACACAGAGGTTTGTATCAACTATCAGGTAGTCGTAAAATGTCCCTTGCTTGGGCAAGGTGGCTAGGCACTTCCAGTCTGTCTTGGACGAGACTGAACTGCAAATTCATTTTAAGCTGGTAACAGCACAAGTTAGATGGATAGAGGAGCTACATGAGGAGAAGGCCGGGGGGAGTGCAAATTCTCCTACTGCTTATGCATTACCGTTTTATTTTAAATCTCTAAGTAGTTTACATAAAATTGTTCAAATATTCAGTTAAAAATAGCAACAAGAACAGACTTTAAAACAGGCACAAAATCATCAAAATATAGTTTCAATGACCAGATTAAAACACACACACGCACACACAGAAATGTACATAACAAAATTACATGTCAAGTCTTTTAGCAGGTGTCAATAACAGCACAGCAACAGGGTGGTTTAGGCAATAGGTGCTCCCACAGTAAAATACCTATTTATTGCAAGTGCAGAATGAACTGTATGTGACACTTGGAAAAGGGCCAGTTATGCAGATTGGAGCAGCCATAGTGGGCATATGTGGGGAAATGTGATCCATAAAGTAAACTGGCTCCAAACTGTTGAGAGATTTATATACTAACAGAAGCACCCTGAATTTGGCCCAGTAACAAATTGGCAACCAGTTCACATCCTTGAGCAAGGATGTAATATGCTGACAGGTTCTCACTCCTGTCAGCAACGTGCTGTGGCATTCTACACAACTGCAATTTCCAGACCAAGCACAAGGAAAGTTCCACATTGCATTTTATTGTGATTTGATTTTGGGGCAAGGGTGTGTGTGCTGATTTTATTGTTTGTGCTTTGTTGTTGGGTGGGATAAAAAATGCAATAAGGAAATGAACAAGCAACCAAATAATGGTCTTCCTCCAAGGAACTTCCAGTGAATTCTTGCATATAGCATGGCCTCTAAAATATGCACAAATCAATGAAGGATGCATAGAAGGGATTTGCAGAGTGCAAGGCCTGACCTTAAAGACATCTTTTTTCCAAACTTCAAGAAAGAAAAACAACATTATGATGCCCATGCAACTTTAAACAAAATCATTAGATCACCGTCTAAACCCATCCCAGCACCTGGGAGAAAACAATTGTACAAGATAATGGAAGAGGAGTAGACAAAGGCCCAGAGAATACTCTTGTCTATTTCTAGATGTGCTATTCATAACTCCAGCTCGGTATCACGCTGCCATATTAGTATGTGCTATTGATTCATTCTTAATACAGTGAGATGCCCTAGTAATGAACTCGGCAGTACCCATAATGATTTCATATCATGAAATGTTATGTGCTTTGCTCATGACAAAGTAACAGTGGTACCAAAAATAGCAAACCTCATAATAAAATGTTATCGAGGATCGTGGATTTCAATATAAAAAGGACTCGGCCATACTCAAGAGCTTACTTGAAACAAATGCGTACCTAAAAGGAGCCGCATTGGAAAAGTCATGTCATTGATTCGTTAGGAGATGCTACTTTAAAAGCGAGCTGAGCCCCACATCCCCTAAATGCTTGTAGTAGAATGAAAGAGAGATGGCAGCTCATACTTTGGAATGGCTGGGGCCACGTGATCCAAAAGTACTAAGAGGTGCCTCACCTCCAGCAGCTGCTGCCTAAGGAAAAAGAAGAAGCACTCAATAGATCCCAATGTAAGTACTGTAAATGTAGCATTGCCAAACATTTAAAGTACAACATACAGGAAACTCCCAGTTTACACGGGGGTTACGTTCCAAGGCACCACGCATTCAAGTGAAATCATGTACCGTATATTTGAAACACCATTGATAAAGGCTGCAAACACCCCACCCTGTTCCACAGAGTTTTGTGACATTTTCTGCTCACTTTTGGGGTTGGCGCAATGCACGTGTTTGCAGTCGCTGACATATCAGACGTGCCTAAAACAGTTGCTGCCTGTAGTATAAAATACCAGAATGTGAGGGTTGCCAAACCCAGAGATCACAGCTTTACAGGGTCCAGAACCTCTGGATGTTGTAGAACTACAACTGCCACCATCCCTGAGCATTGACCATGCTGACTGGGGCTGATGGGAGTTGGAGTCCAACAGCATCTGGTGGGCCACATGTTCCCCTTTCCCACATCAGAAGATCCAAAGCAGCAGGTGGAAGATGTAGCTGTTGCCCTTTCAGGCCTGTCCTTCCACCTGTTATGAGACAAAACCTTCATCCTGATTGTTAAGCCTGAATGGAAGGCACAGCATCTGCGCTCTCTCTCTCTCTCATTTGGAACTTTAAACAGATCTCACAGCTGCCAGCTGGCAATCAGACAGAATGAAAAGGCATAATGTTGCAAGCTCTCACTAAACCTGGTTCTGTCTCCCATGTCCTCCTTAGCCTTAAGGAAGTCAAAGATTCAATTTCTGCCAACTTTTCTGCTTCTGAACATGGTAGCGGTGTTCACATCCTATGCATTTGCTGGTTGTCCCAGAAGGGACACGGTGGGAATTCAGTTATCAAACGTGTTTGTGACCAGACCTCTGGGGACAACTCCGTTTTCAAAGGGCTTCTCTGGCATCTCTTGGCAGAGGTGAGACACCATCCCCACCCGCCAGTTCAGCTCCCAGCACTGTGCAAATTGCTTAGCGTCATGAAGCTGACTTATGTAACAAAACTATCAAGTTCCCTTTACAGCAAACCACACTTTGGCAAATCAGAATATGCAAATCAGATATTTTCTCCTTCGTTATTCTATACAAAACCAGAGGTAGGCACTGCCATACCTTCTTGTGAAATCTGATTTATTCATTTAGGGCACAGAAATGGTGGTTGTGGCAAGGGTAACACAGTCAATGGGTCCAACACTTGACACTAAAAGAAACAAATTTGCAAGCTGGTGCTCTTTCTCCCAGTTCAGTTTCTGGCATTGAAGTTGCACATTTACAGTATATTTAAAACAGGCTAATTCTGCCAGGCTCAAGAGTGCATGTAACGCCAATTATTTTTGATCTGCACTATTTATCAGTTGTTCTCCAGGTCAGTTTCAAGGTACTGGTTTACATTTAAAAGTTCCAACTGACCTGAGCAGGCTTCCTCAACCTCGGCCCTCCAGATGTTTTTGGCCTACAATTCCCATGATCCCTAGCTAGCAGGACCAGTGGTCAGGGATGATGGGAATTGTAGTCTCAAAACATCTGTAGGCCCGAGGCTAAGGAAGCCTGGACCGGAGGGAGGTTTTTTTCAAATATGAAACACACAGACACAATCACCATGGTGCCAAGATATGTTGGAGAGCCACTGCTTCAGATGCCTCTACTGTTGGTAGCAAAATGTTCTGGAACAAAGCTTTTTCATCGGTGAATCCAGCATTACGTAACTCCAGAGCTTTTCCAAGCCTTATCTTTTCCACCAGATTTTTATAGCTTTCAAAAATTTGCTTACTAAGGTGTTCTTCTGTGTTGCTGCTATTAGTCAGTTTTTGAGCATGTTAATTTTGAAAGCCTGGTGTGTGTGTGTGGCTGATTCATTTTATCGTTAAAGTTTTTAGGACTTCAAGGTAAGCTACCTAGAGGGCCAGTCTTGGCAAAAAGACAGCATGATGTAAATTAGACTTAGATGTAGATGAATATGTGATGTGCTCAGTGGGCAAAGTTCCCAGGCACAACTGCAATTCTTCTTGCACAACTTTTTTTCTTCTTCCCCAGGGTATGTAAACACACACAATAGGTTTCTCGCCTCTTTTTTTTTTTAACATAAAAATTGTGTGTGGCCTTGAGGGCAGGAGCCAGTATGGAGAGCACCTTTGTGTGTGGAGTATATTGCCCAACAAACCTGAAACACCAAACATCAGGCCAGATGGGCTCTGGCTTTGCAGTGGTGCAGACATGTTAGGAGTCGCTAGAGACAGATTGGGAGCAGGGGGTGGGGCAGGTTCTGCCTAACTGATCTTCCTGACTGGCAACAGCTGCTGTGCCTTAGCATGCTGCCACAAGTGATGCAGAAAAATGCATTTTTGTTCCTATGCGTGCGTTTTTTTTTAGTGGGAGGAAAGGCAATTTGAGCATGCTTCCTAGAAGTAAACAAGCAAACCTTTTAATGCAGTTGAGATGGTGTGTAATGCAAGAAGCAGCTGCTTTTAATTTGATTGTTACTTCATAGAAAATGGGCTACTTAATTGGATTGATCTGGAGGTCACTTGTTTTCCTATTCCTAGGAACAAACACACTTAAAGATGCACAATGCTGATTGCTATTTTTGCAGTAAACAGATCATCTTGGTTCTCTTCCAGCGACTGCCTCCTGTGCTAGGAAATCGGGGTATTTATATTTCATAAAGACCGCGAGAAAGTGTTGTGGAGGTGCTTGTTGTGGGGCCAGAGTGAGGTAATTGCAGAGGCCTGGGAAATATAAAAGGTAATTTGTTTGTGCAGAAACAAAAATAAAAATGGTTTGCCCCGAGCACTTTGGCAGCAATAAACAATTTCCGCAAAAATTCTGCAACAGCTGCCATGTCTTGTAAGCATGACTGCAATCCCAGGATCCACAGCAGGATTGTGCTTATGGATGGCCAGCCTTTCAGAAAGGTTTTATATCCAACGCAGTGCAATATCTTGAAAATCTCGGTACTGATTTAAGATCATTAAGTAGAGCTGAGCTTTTCTTGAAAATCTGATGCCCTGTGCTCCCAAGCACAATATGGTACATGGGCTACCCAAATTCACAATTTCCCCCAGGTAACAATACTATTACGCAATTAACACAATGCTGTTCCTCGTATGTTGCAGTAGATGAGACATCTTTCCCAGAAGTAGAAAGTGTGGAAAGTGCAAAAGAAAGAGAAATGTGGATAAGCCCTCAGTTATGGAACATCCTATTTTGGCAGCAGGTGAAAACCTTATGGTTCATGAAAGACTTTTAAATAGTGTATGTATGTAGTCTGAATGTCTCGCTGTTCAAATCTATGTGTTTTAAATTTATGGGTAAAATGAATTTCTTGTATTTGTGTCTTTGATTTCACAATTTATTGTCTTATTTCATCCCCCCCCCCCACCATACTTACTTATTGTAAGTTGCCCAGTGAACTTTCTGTTGTGGAACAGCAAACAGCATCCATCAATAAACCAAATAGCCTGTGGTGGGCATCTACTGATGACATCACTGTTTATGAGCAACCAAACACATTCCTTCATGATAAACTTTACAAACTTTTAAACCTCTTTAGAGACTCGATGCTTTGCACCCTATGCTCCTAAAGTGCAGAGATCTTTATCGAGCCTTTTACAAATACAATAAAAAAGCTAAATACTAGCAGAGTTCTTCCACTGCCACCATTCTGCAGTGATGCCCTGTCATTTTGATAAACATGCACACACTACCTAGGGATGTAATATTTAGCATTTTGAAGAAGAGGTGGTCAAATAAAGGCAATGCCTCATTTCCTCTGTATTTATTGGGAAGTAGAACCAGCATAACTACCATATAGCTCTCAATTTAACATAATTGCCTGCGGGCTTTCCTGGAATTGTCATTCCACCAAACAGGGCAGATACAAAAGAGGAAAATGAACCTTTTGCATCAGAAGCATTTATACCGGGTGCTGCAGCAATGGCAGAGTCAGCACTAAAGAGCTCTAGGAGACGGGAAAAGAGACAAAGGCGGAGGATTAACAGCTGACATCCTCCTATAAACCATGAGAGCAACAAAGCTGGCCATGTATAATGTGAGCTAGTCTCAGGACAGGCTGCTTACAAGGAGAGTTCATTGTTAGCCTACTTGCTGAGCCACAACTCAACTGTAAACCATAGCTCAGGGTTGTCTGGAACGGGAAGAGAATAAATTCTAGCAGTAAGAAAGTTAGGAAAGAGGTTTAGAGCTTTTCCCAAAGTGCTTTGGTCCAAAGGCATAGATTTAGCTGGGCATTAGATGTGACAGAAAGAGTATGTAACATGCTGAGTGAAAGCTTAACGGCTGAAGATACATTCAGTCTAAGGTTGCTTTCAGCAAGCGTATCCAAGCTCATCTTGGAGCAAAACCAACCTGAGGCATTCCAGCAAAGTTTCCTGGTGATCTGTTCACACATTCTTTTAATATTATTCTGCTGGGTTGCTAAGGTCTATGGGAGCAGCTGCCTGCTTTCTATTTGCTCAGGGGATATTCCAACATAATGTGTGAAATCCTTCAGAAACACACACCACTTTCCCCACCATCAGCTGGAAGACTACAAATGAAAAGTGTAGTTTAAAGTGCAGTGCTCAGACACATTGCTGACATCTAACATGAGATAAAGAGAAGTGTGGCCTCAATCTGTGGCAAGGACTTAAGGAGAGGTGTCACATGACAAGAAGGGGGAATTAGGGTGGCAGAGCACTGGAGAGGGAGCACAGGTGAGACAAGCCTTTGTTCCAAGGTGAGATCTAAAGGCTAAGCACCACAAACAACTATCCGTCTTTGCAATTCAAGGCTCTGGATTAAATTTTGAGTAAACCAATTCTATTGTTTGACAAGAAATTTATTTTTCATGATAAATATTCAGGGACACCATTTGGTGAGCTCAGAAGATGAATCCCCACTGGTGTTTTGAACCACAGATAAGTGTACTTCTCTCTCTGGCCAACTCACCAGTTCTATATTTTAAGCTGTTATTGTAAACAACTGACTCTACTGCTAAGCCTGCACTCCAAACATACAAATCCGTTTGCTCCTCCCCTCCAGTGTATATGTATAAAACTATCTGAACAAGAACAGCATTACTATAGTTACTATATAAAGTATAAGGAAGCAACAAATGCTCTTAATGTAGACTGTTGTTCCCGTTTCTGCTGCAATTTAATTGTGCCAATATCCAGATGTTGATCTTTAAAATTTGCTGGCAGTTTCCTCCTTTCCCCTCCCGCGCCCCAATATCTTTCCTCCCACCCTCATACCTGAAACAAAATGTGTATACAGTAGATAAGTTTAGCTTTTTATTAATCAGTAGCTTTTAGAAGGTATTATTTTTTTAATGTCATAATGCCGCTATCCATGGTGTGGGAGCAATGCAATATTACAAAAGACAGCTCATAGTACAGTTTCTTTTCCACTGGTTGACATTGGTGAACACCCTCCATTGCACATGTAGACCTCCCCTTCCTCTCCTCTCCCACTGAACTCCCCCATGAGCCCCTCATCTGCCCTAGAGGCTGAATCCATTCTGCTGAGAGTGCCCGTTCTGATGGCAGGTAGACATCAATGGATTTCACCTATGGCTGGAAGCGCCTTTCAAATTCTTTGCCACAAAAGGACTGTCTGTAGTCACTAATCACATGGCAGGCTAGAGATAAGGGAATGGTTCGGGGGCTCTGTGTGGGAGATAAGTGCTGCACAGATTTTTTGTCAATTTCATTGACAAATCTGATTAGTCTCTCTTACAGCACGCATAACGCATAGAGCCTGAATGCACGCAAAACAAAACTCTGTTCAATTCCTTTACACAGCCTATGCATATATTGCTTTCCCAGACATCTCACTTCTCCAATTGTTGCTTTCCATGCCGTTTATTTCTACCTGCTCCTAGCTTGCATATACACGTATACACATATGGGGCGCACACGTCACCGACACCACCCAAAATCACAACTGGGATCAGAACAACCTTTACACCTCTCCTTGTCCATTTATTTCAGCAGAGAGATTTGGATTGGGCCATTAGTCATATCCAGATTTCTCTTGGCTCCTTCTTTTTGGTTTTGCAGGTCCTTCTTGTCCCTTCCCTGCCCACCTCCCTGAGGTTTTCAGTTCAAGCCCTGGGATTCCCTGTCAGCTGCATTTCCTGCTGTGGCCCACCGGTGAGCGAGTGTGGTGGGAGAAGGCAGCAGCAAACCTTGGCGAGGGCAGTGACCACGAGAGGTGGTGGACTCTCCTTCCTTGGAGTTTTTTAAGCAAATGGTGCTACCTCAAGTGCCTGTTTTGTTGGAGTGGCCCTTTCATTTGGCACTCAAGTGGTGTTGCATTGCGCATTCCGTATCCTCTTGCCCATTTCAACAATTGTGTGCGGGGGTGGGAGGTACCCCTTGGGACTGGTAAGGTGGGAGGCAGGGAGACCAGCAGGGGGCAGAGCCAGATCCAATAATACTGCTGAACCAACTAATTCTAGTTTGTTCCTGTCCGCCTCCCTGCTGAGTTGTAACACTAAGAATGAAGAGGAGGAGGAAGCTGACAGGCAGTGCCCTCCTCTGGACTGGTGCAGCTCCCTGGGGGAGCACTGAGGTTGGTAGATCAACCTCCGACAATTGTGAGCAAGCTGGAAGTCGCTTCCTTTTTTGCATCCTGAAATCATAGAATTAGAGTTGGAAGGGACCCTGAGGATCATCTAGCGCAATCCCCTGCAATGCAGGAAGATGCAGCTGCCCCACAGGGGGATTGAACCTGCAACCTTGCCATTATAAGCACCATGCTCTAACCAACTGAGCTATCCCAGCTGTGTATGCTACATACATGCAGGTGATCATAGCAAGAGCCATCTTAATGTGTTGGTCCACTGCCAATGGCCTCGATGGCCCAGCTCTCCAAGAAGCAGACATTCCCTCCTGGGAGAGGAGCCACCGTCCTTTAGCCCTCTCTGCATGGAAGAATGGGCAGCTCTCATGCAGCTTGTCACTTTCACTCACTTGTGGCAAGCCTGCATTTCCAAGCCAGGCTAATGTTTTATGGGAATCGATATGTCAGCCCTTATGAAAGAACAACACGGTGAGTGATAAGCAACTTGGGTTCATAAAGCACAGATCGTGCCAGACAGACTCCAATAGCCTCCTTTGACAAAATTGCAGATTTAGCTGACAAAGGGAATTTAATATAGCTAGGTACAGAAAGGCTTTAGGCGGAGACCTACACAAAGCATCTTTTCTAATCAGAAAGCATCAGAGTTTTTCTTATCAAAGTGTTGCACAGATAAATATTAATACAACACATGAGGCAACTTGGTGTTTAGAAGCTCCAGATGCAAGGTTCAGGATTTTAAAAGTACAGCCGGTTGCGAAGGTCCTGGGAAAGGGTGGCAGCACTCCCAGGAAACAGCTGGAGGACAGGGATTTCCTACAGTTCACACAAGATCACAGCTGGAAGGTTGTCTAGTCCCAACTGGGTACCCCCCAAATTTTTTGGACTACAGCTGCCATTAATTCAGTGGTTAATTGGAAACAAAGCTGTGGAAGGTCTAATTATGCTGAGTGTTGTTTTTGTGTTGGCTTTTAGCTGTCTTACAAAGGATATGTTTTAGATGGGTTAAAACTATATTTTATTGGTTATGCGTGTTTTATAAGCTGCTTTGTGAAGAATGTTCCTTGAAAAGCAGGTTATGCATCTGTTAAAAGAAATAAATAATCCCTGATCACTGGCAATGATGGCTCGGGTGATGGGCAGAGCTTTTTTTTCAGCTGGGACTCAGTTCTGGCACCTCCCAGGTGGGAGCCATTGCCATTCTAAGAGAACAAGGGAGGTATTCATGGTGAGTTCCGGCACCTCTTTCTCTAGAAAAAATAGCACTGGTGATGGGAATTGTGGTCTAAAGCATCAGGTTGGGTCCAATCCCAAAGACCTATCAGCCTGACAGATCACAAGCCAAGAGAATGAGTGCTCACCTGACAAAGCTATACCCAACTAGTCTCACAATCCTTTACCTCCAATGAAGGCTGATAGCATATGTGAAGCATTCTAAGAGTCAGTGAGAATGGCAACTTTTTGAAAATATATGGAAAGGCACCATCCTGTTTGACTCAAGGCTGCCCACTTTGAACATGTGACAAATCACTGAAATATCTCCATTGAGAATATTGCTGAGAAGAGCTAGCTGACAGCCCGTCAACAAATCAATTATGCAGAACACCCATGCAGCCAGTTAGGAGCAGGAAGTGCCAGGTCAGTCTCAAGCTGGCTGCTCTCAAAAATCTTCATTAGTGGTTTTGGAGGTGAAAATACATTGCAATATTGATCATGTTCACGGATCAAACAAGGAGGGCTTGCGAAAACAGCAGATAAATGGAATCACTTAGTGACGGAGAGACCTCAGCCAAATGGATGAGTTTAAATGGGATGAGATTTAATTTAGATACAGTAAATGTAAAATACTCTATAATAGCACCCAGCATGGGGATGCATAATAGAAAAGTATTACCTTTCTCTTTAGGCAGCCCAGAAAAAGGATTGGTTGGGGCGGCTAGACAACATACTGATAGCTGCAAAGGACAAGGCCCAGCAATGTGACAGAGCTCCCAAGTGCAATGAACAGAATGGGATTTGTAAGGAAGGAGAGCAGTCGGATAACATATCTGATTATCTCCTTGATATACAATAATAGGGCATACATCCTTGGAAGACACCCTTCTAGTCTAAAACGTTTGGACTTGCATGTCTCTTGAAAAATAATTAATATTAGGAAGTGGTCCTAGGAATGAAAAGCTGCCCCAGAAAATCTAGATATAAAGGTGTATAGCATTAGTGAGCACATCATAAAAGCATGCAGATTTTATATATCACGGACGTATGGTGAGCATTTCTCTGGCTTACATTCATCCCTTATGGCCGCCTGAGTCATTATATGTTCCTTTCTTGGGATAAGCTTTGTGCCTGAATATAACGAGTACAGGTTTTGCTACACCACGTAGAACAAACCAAACATATGGATCTTAGTGCAGATGGAGCACTTTGAGGACTGGTATACAGACCAATCAAAATATAGGACAAGTCAAAATGTGAATGAGCCCATTGCCCCATGATGCATTTCTTCCTGTTCCGAGACCAAGTCCATGGAACAGTCTTCCAGCAGAGATTCCTCTGAATGTATCCTCCTTGGCTTTTGGGAAGGGTGCCTGTTTTCAGCAGCAGAGAGAGTCATGCCTTGCTCGTGAGTGAATGGGTGGTGGGTGAAATATACAGTGCCTCTGTGTCCTCTGTGAGTTTTGTAGCTGATATATTTGTGTGTTGTTTTAGCTATGTGATTGTTGTGAGCTGCCTCATGCAGGCTGGAGAGAAGTGGGAGGCAAGCCTATTAAAAGAAAGCAGCCAAATAGCCATTGCGAAGTGGATACTTGGCAGCACACCGGGGGCAGGAAATAAAATGTGAATTGTGAGCTGCAGGTTGTGATGTAGTAAAATCAACAGCATGGCTCCCATTGTTTTGTTTTGTTTTGCTTTGAATGGGAAGTGGGTAGCTCCATGACTGTGCTTGGAGGTCGGGAGGATCTCCTCGTTTCAAATATCATTTTAAACAGGGCACCATGTCCATATGCAGAGGAGGAGGTGGCCTGCTTCCTTCATTTTCCTGCCAAGAGAGGGCTGGGAAGAAGGACTTGGTTTTGGAGGCAAAGGGGGGAATGCTCTTCCACCGGGCCCACTTGGCAGAATGGCAGTGGCAGGTTGCAGTGGGTGGAGGTGGGAGACTGTTTAAATTGGAGAGATCATTATCTTGGCTGGGCAGGAATCTTTTATTGCGCGGAATCTGCTCCTCGCTGCTCACAAGTGCCCTGAAAAGTCTGCAATAGGAGTGATTAGAAGGTAAAAAACACACACACGAGAGAGGGGGGGGGGAGAGAGAGCTGCCAAGCCTAATGGGCTCCGTGTGCGAGAGAGAATATGAACCCGCCACAATGCTAAGGGGAATGTGCTTCCCCTATAGCAAATGAAGGCAATCTTCAAATTCCCTGCTAGTTAAACGGCCCTCTGAGACAGAGTGATTCACCAAATCTATGTGCCGGAGACATGCTATACTTGCTGCTTGCATGATTTCAGTTATTTAGTGAAGAAAATAACCTTCCCACCCACCCCAAAATTGACCTTTCATTTGGACTGTGTGGGTGTTTTATCTTTCCTGCCCATTCCTCCCCCCCGCCGCCGTAAGTCATAAGATACCACCAGCATTTTCTTGGCTGCTCTTGATGACATGGCTTTAAAGAGCGGTTAGGCTTCTCTAAATACTCAGCAGCTTGGCCAGATTCCAAGGAAGAAACAAATTGAACCAAACATGCGACCCTTTCTCGCCCTGCTGACTGAGGGGAAGTGGGGGGGGGAGGGTTGCAGGAGCGCAGCTGACAGCCCCACACAGCTCCAGCGACTGCCGAGGAAAGCTGCCAGGACCACTCCCTGCCAGGGCTCCTGCCTAAACAAATTGGATGGACTGCTAGACTCACCAAGGTTCCACACTCCCTCTCTGGGCCACACAATCATGGCATATGCATCCTTCCGAGAGCTACTTGGGCATCGTGGCAAACAGTGCCATCCTGCATAGAATTATGCCCCTGCTGAGTTGTGTTTACTTCCAAGGGGTGCCCGGGGGCCACATCTGCTGTTGGCCAACCTCCCAAGGCTGCATATCAGTGGAGGACGTGGCCAAAACAAAAGTGGGCTTTGCCAAAGACCGAGCATGACCACACACCCGGCAGGCTGGTATGAATATGCAAACCCTGCTCTTCGACTGAGCAGCGAAGTGGGGTGTCCTCCCCATTGCAGCGCTGTGAAAAGAGGTTCCTCTTCTCCCAGCCCAGCACTGCCGTGGGGAGGAGAAATCAGTCCTGCTGTTCTTCAATCTCCAAAGAGCACAGACAGTGATTTTCCTCTCTATCACAGACCAGAAGAGAGAGAAATACCCCTTCATAAATTTGCTTCCAGTAAGCTGCTCCTGCTCAGTCCTGGTATCTCCACTACACCTTGAGGGAACTGAAACACTAGAAACAAAAATATACAACTGAATAGCCCCAGCACAGGACTACTGCAACTTGCCAGAGCTGTTAAGAAAGCCCAAACCCTAAGCACAGCTTCAGAGGGTCTGCCCATTGACCCTCCCTCAGTGCACCTCAGAGAAACAGGGCCTTTTCAGGAGTGGCACCACAGCTGTGAGGCTTCCTTTCTTAGGAGCTCCACCACATACCTTCTCAGTTTAAAATGGGCTTTGAAAATGCTTTTATTCCAAAAGGATGGATGACTTTATCATCTCCGAGATGCATTAGCTCTCAGTATACTTAGTACAGTATTTTAAAAATAAATATGGTTTATTATTGTGCAGTTATTTTGATTACTAAGATTCCATGTGGGAATGTTTTACCGAAAGGCAGGTTGTCAATCAAAGTAAATAAGTAAAATGTGAGTGTTGCCAAGGACTGAGCTTGCTGTCAAGTGGCCCCCCCCAATGCATATATTTAATATTTGCAGAGTCCTTTCAGCCACTGTTTCCCTGCTAGAACACTGTGAGGTTGCAAAATATTGTTAGCCTCATATTCTCAATGAAGTGTGGCTGGGGCCGAAGGATACTTTATAGGTTGAGCATGTGCTTCCAGCTTGTGTTTTTGCGCAGTGTGCTCTAAAACAGAATATTTTTCTTGTCCTTGTGGAGCAGCTGCAAAGAAACTCCTTTCTTCCATCATTGCTGCATCACTAGATGCCCCCTACATGATTGCAGAGCTCTTTAGGATTCTGAAGGGCAAGGAACAGGATTAAGGGGAGCAAGCAAGCAAGCAAGCAAGCCACCTATGCTTAACTGCAAAGGAGCAAAAAAGGTTGGGGCATGTGAACAAAGTAACACCCTGTAGGGGGCTTGCTCTCACTTTGTGCAGGGCTTCACCCCTCCCCTGCATTCACCTGGTCCTCCAGCTTTGTGCTTGCCCCCTCCCCCTGGCATCCTCTCCTTTTGTGTCCAGTTTATGCTGCATGGCAGAAGCATTGCGAGAGAGACTTGCTCTGCTTCCAGACTACTTAAGGACCTTGTGCAAACTAATATCATACCCGCCCCATCCAAGATCCTTTATGCATCCCAGGGGTCTTGGAGGAGCCAGATCTTTCTCCTTGGTGGGAGGTCAGAGGCATAATAGACCTGTCCATGCCAGCCAGCATCTTGCTGCCTTGTATGACCGTTGCCTTTCCTCCTTTTGAAAACCATTTGCTGCATCTCCATGCTAAGAAGAGATGCACCTGTTGAATATCTGCCTTTAGCACACCTTTGAAAATAACAGTCTCTCTCTCCCCCCCCCCATGTGTGTGTGTCTGCTATACCTGATTGGCACTGAACAGCCAGTGCTGTTAATATCAACAAAAACATTTGGCTCAAGAGCCTGTTCCATTAATTACCACAAGTGGAAGAACATCAGGGTAATTAAACAGGGTTATGAAAGGGTAGTTATCGCTGATTAAAAGGGGAAAGTTGCTGAAAGTGTTGCTGAAAGAGGGAGAGAAGGGGATTCACCTTTGGTACTTACTTACTCTTTTTAAATTGGTGACATATGGTCAGATGTGTTACGTTACCATATTGCCAGCAGTTATGCCACCACCTGAGCCTGTTTTGTTGTCATCTGGCTGGGAACCAGGCCATGATCATCCCTGGTGCTGGTCTCCTATTGGCCAGTGGGAAGCTATTTGTACAGTAGCCTACATTCCAGCTATGCAGAGGTCATGTCCCCATCCTTCATCCAGGTAAGCAAAAAGCATCATCAGACTTCAAGGGCACCTTCCAGCCAGGCAAGAGCAGTTGAGAGAGGAGAGTGCAGAGCATTGCCAGGGAGGCTTTCTGGAAAGGTGGTGTTGCCTGGGGAGAGTCCCAAGAGGGTGGTGATGGGGGGGAGGAACAGAGGTAGCTGCATCCGGCCAGAGATTTCCCATCCAATTTAAGATGATGAAAAGTGACCTGAGCCAAAGATGATGCAGACTTAATAAGGTAACTTTCTCCTCTGCAGTTTTAACCCATATTTAATGGCAGCAAAGACAGAGTGAACCTCTGCACAGAATTTTTAGTCATGGATGACTTGGGTTCAAATTCTACATACTCAGCTGGCAAGAGTCTTTGGGCAGTTTTTTGGGTTTGGTTTGGTTTGCCTCATGTCTTCCCCATGTGAAGGGAAAACAATTCCAGCCCATCTCAAGAGGATGAAGATCCAGATTGGCAAGCACATCGCGTGCCATTTTAGAGAACAGTGTTCACACCTTTGTTATACCTATCGCACTCAAAGCCCAAGTTGTCACTTCAATAAGCAGACAGATCCCGCTTTTACCCAATTGAGATAGTCATTGCTCTGGCTCAGGTAAACCAAGGATGGGGAGCACGAGACACACACCCCATGTTGTTGAGCCAGGGCTCTCATCTATACCAAGCCACTGGCTTGGAATTGATGAGAGCTGGAGCCAATGAATGGCTGGAAGGCCATGGCTTCTCTATCCTTAGGGAGCTGGAAAAGTGTCACTGAACACATCAAGGCCATGGGTGGAGCACTAGATTGAGACTTTCTCTGCTGACAATTCACTATTGAAGGAATGGGGTCCTTAAGAAAAGATACTTTTTGATTCAGGATTAGCAATGAAGCACACAGAGAGACACAGAGACATCTTGGCTGATAAGAAGACCAGCCTAGTTTGCTTTCCACTGCAGGAGAGAGGGTGGCTCAACTTGTGCTGTGGTGGCAGTGGATGATTCAGTTACCACAGCTGCAGGACACAAGGCAGATGCAGAGTTCACTGTAAGGACAAACAAAAGCAGCACTCCTTGCTCTTAGCCTGCAGCGTGCTATGTTTGGCATTTAAATATACATACTTGTGTAATGTCAAGCACCACCTAGTGGTCAGATGATGGAAAGGAATGAATGGCAAAATAAGTTTTTTCCCATTTCTGGAGATGCACATATGCGCACATAGGTTTACAATAGTCTCTTCTCATGCCCACGTATTTGTGACCTTGGAGAAAGCCACACATTAGTTTGCGGGTGGTGTTTTGTTGTTGTTTTTTTAAACTCTATTAAAGCTATAATTCTATAAACAATTTAAAGCTATAAATTTAAAGTTATAAAAACATTATACAGTGCTCCCGTCTAAACATTTCGACATGAAATTGAAATGCTTCACTTTTACTAGTTGAAGGAAAAACTGTCTTGAATGAAGGTCCATCAAAAACAAGCAACATACTAGCAGTGCAATCCCGTGTCTAATCAGAATCAAGACCCTATGAGCTCCATTGGAGGGACACCCCTGGAAATGTGAATCAAATTGCAACATAAAGCATGCATAATTGCCACGTGAATAGTATTGCAATGCTGAAAATCTCAAACTGCCCCTAAGAATCAGGTAAATCAGATGCTAGACTTGGGGAGGTAAAAGGTTAGGGTGGGGGTGGGGGGAAATACCATGTAGTAGATGTGGGACTTGAGCTTCCCAGGAATGGATATAGCTAGAATTTCAGCAGGAGTTGCTTGCATGACAAGCTACACTTGCTGAAATCCCCTCTTCTATCCCAACAGTGAAAGGTGAAGGATATCCTTCTCCTTTTTTGCACCTCAAGCTACCATGGCAGAGGGGCATTTTCATCCAATGAATGTTGGAAGGAATGCTTTTATCACAAGCACATTTCCTCTCCTATATGGCAGAGAGATTAGTTTATTCGCCTAGAAAACAAAGCCAGCTCACCTAGCCGTATTTTTCAAAAGGTCTAATTGATTCAGTCGTCCCTACAGTTAAATTATGCTGCTCCTTGCTAAACAGTTTCTCTTATCAGAAAAGATATCAGAAGCAGCTGTGGGCTCAGCAGACCAATCTGAACCCATCTGAAGCAGAGACAGTTCAACCAAAGGCTGGATATTTTAGTTTCATTGATACTCTGCAGAAACATCACATCACATCAGCCAAGCACATGAAAGCAAGAGTTCTCTCCCAGATCGGTAGTAAAGCTTTCTCTCTTGAAGTATCACACTATTGACAAACCAAACCCAGCCAGTTCATTGGCCACACGGAGACCAGAAGTCAGTACAAAGAAAGTAATAAGCATGACCAAGTCTGGCCTTTTTCTGCTTAAAAAGGAAAATGATTTAGTACCTGGATGAGATAACTCTTCACACTGCTTGGCTGGCACTGTTAATTACTTTTTCTCCCAGCTTGTTGGGGCAGAGCATTCACTGCAGCTGAACCATATTAGTGGCAAATGGAACTAGTTGGTGCCTCCTTCCAGGTGCTTTTTAGAGAATATGCAGGTTTGCTTCTTTCCCTTTGTTCCAGGCTGCATGCACACCATAAATTTGAAGCACATGGTTTCCCCTACAATTCCCAGTACTCTTTTGAAAAAATAGTGTCCAGGATCGGGGGGGGGGGGAGTCATATGCTTTACACATGCATTGAAGGGTATGCTACAGTGCAGAAACTATGGGTGTATGAATGACTGTAATTCCAGTTTCAAAAATAGTGAACCAATCCAGAGATAGACATGGGATTCACTCATTAGGTTGAGTTTCTGGTGTGCTTCTGATGCACAGCAGTCTGGGTTGCACAAGAGCCTGCTTCTATTACATCAAGGGTGAGGTTTGCGGGGAGGGATCATCAACCTTAGGGGACCACTGGGCACATTTGGAATTTTGAGAGTCACAAAACGGCTGCCAAGGGGCCCAGAAGAAGAACACAAAATGAGTGCCACATTTAAAACAGCAGAAAGAGAGACAGGACCACAAAAGTGTGGAGTAGGTATGTGTCCCCAACAATCTGCATCGGTCGCCACTGCTCTTTCTTCAGAACCGATGGGAAGGGTGGGTGTCTAATCCTGGCATCCAACAAACATGCTCATCTTTCAAGTGGCAGCATGTTCGATGCAGGAGACGCCAAGTCAGAAATAGGAACTGAGCAGTGCCTCCAGCACTTTGTGGATTTTTCAGGAGATATTGACTGAGACATCATAGGAGGTACTGTCAGGCGCATCATGTGATGCACAAATATTTGAAATATAGTAGTTGACAATCTCCCAGACCCCCGTCCCTGTTACCGATGAGGTGTTTGGCTACTCCGCAAACCCACGTTATCACTTCGGCCTCACACAGGACAAAATACAGACAATATTAGCTTTATTGGCCAGCAACATAAACTGTATTTAAAGCATGGTTATTATATGAGGAAAAACCAAAGAGCAAGCACAGATTGCTGACTGGCAACCCCTGGCCCTCTCTTACCATGGCACAATATAGTTCCCCAGTGGAGGGAGGGGGAGAGAAAGCTAGCCATCCACACAAATGCACTTCAGTAGTCAAATACTCTTTCAAGCAACTGCAATCAGGACCTTCTGTTTTCTTGCAGAGTGGGGAGAGAAACATCAGGTAGGTATAAAGAAATAATTTAGCAATTTAATTTGTAATAATTTAGATACTCACCCACCTTTACAGTGAGAATGGCGCAAAACCTTTCTCCTGCAAAGACGTTTACCATGTGTGATCATGCTTTACATCTCCCCAGCTGCCTCCTGAACCTCCTGAGCAAAGCAGCCAAGAGGACATTCCAGTTTTCACTGCACCCATGAGAGGCAATTATGTGACATGGACTTTCTTGGGTGGTGTGTTTATATTAAGTGCTTGCCTATCAGAGCCCACAAAGGGCTGGAGATGGAATTACCTTTAGTCTCTACTTTAGTTGGAGAAAGTCACATCTAGCCAGCTAAGGAAAATCCTGGAGTGTAAGACTAGGTTCACAGGTTGGGCAAAACCTGTGTACGCTGGCCTTTGGTGGTGATGGTGGGGGCTTAGATCAACTTTCCACAGCCTGGTGCCCTCCAATGTTGTTAGGACTCCCAACTGCTATCGTCCACAGTAAGGTATGATGGAAGCTGGGAGTCTGGCAATGTCAGGAAGGCGCCAGAGACTGGGGAAAAGCTTCCTTAGGCCATGTGATTGCTCTTGCCCCCAACCAGGTATGTGAAAGGGGACAGGGAAGAATGGGCTATGGAGGGGCAATGCAAGAGCTTCAACGGAACCTATAGAATGCCAATACACAAGCGGCCACACTGTTTACTCGGGAGACTTTCAGTGGGATAGGAGAGGGATGGGTGTCCATATATTGGACTTCAATGACCATCAGCCACCAGCTACTATTACCAATGGCCAGGAATGATGGGAGCTGTAGTCCAACATCTGGAGGTTCCCCATCAGTTACAGGAAGTATATTCTTCAGCATGCTGCTGTTGCTACAATGGACCTACAAATGAGGTGTGGGGAAAGCTGTTAAATGGAAGAGGTACCTTACTGAAATCAAAATGTGAGGCAGTCGTGAAACAGGTCAATGTAAGAATGGGGAAGGAATACTTGGACACGGGCTATACAAACAGGATCTGGACACCTACTCTATCAAGGATGCTTTTAGTGTTTCTTAAACATATTCTGTGAAAACCTTTAGAGTGGGTGAATTCTTGGGAAAACTAGCAAATCTGCTGTTGGAAGCCATTCCTAGAATAGCCTCCTCTACAGCAGGAGAGGCAACTGCTGTAGATACAAAAGATACCGGCCACTTTCTCTCCTTGCACCAAATAGTTCAATTTGCAATTTTATGCCTTACTGCCAATTGAAATCATTTTGGTATGAAGCATACTCAGTAAATTAATGAGAGAGGGGAATAGGAGAGCTGAATTCTGGGTTTTCATGCCAGCCAGAGAGTACCTGGCTGGCTAATCAGACTTTGAAGATCAAGACAAAAGCAAGTAGAAGTATGTTCTCCCCAGTTAAATGATGTGTCATTCTGGGAGAGGATGCTCATTCCTATGAAAAGGGGAGCTGCACGATTCCACAGAGTCGGGTTATCTTGACAGCACAGTTGAGGAAGGAAGCCATTTCAACAGAAAGCTTATTGTTTGTGTGTCTGTTGGAAAAAGTAGGCCAAGGCTTCTAATTAAGAGAACAAAAGAACGTCCTCCAACACCTGGCCTGAAAGGCACAAGACTCGTCTCCAGGGGGGCCTCCTGTTGGGGCAGAGGGAAGGCCCTGAGGATGAAGCAGCCGGCTTTGTGGGTAACCTAGTCCATCCATCTCTCAGGCACAACCTCAGGGAGATCGGGAGAAGAGATTACCCAGCAGAAGGAGGCACTGCCTTGGATGGGAAAGAGCCGTCACATCAGAACTTCCACTGGTCCAGAAAGGCACTTCTTCTGGGTGCAGGAAGAGAGGATTTAAATCTCCCAACCGGTGAATGCCTTATGCATCCTTGTGGGCTAGTTGTCAGCCGATCGGAGAGTCAATGTCTTGGTTAAAAGAGAGCTAAAAGGGAAACAGGAAAGGTGCCAGGGCCCCTGGCAGCGTTGATGATCTCTCTTTCAGATTGAATGCTTGGGCCTGGGCTTGGAAACATTTCTGGCAGATAAGAATTCTACAACTCCATGACTCTGGACCACAAAGAAAAGACTGGGTGAGCCCTGGGCCTCCACGACTGCCATAAGGAGGACAACTGATCTCTCTCTCTCTGGCAGAGGCACTGGGTGAGAACAAGTTTCCTTAAGCAGCAGAAGTCCTTGCGAGGTTGATTTTTTCTGTGCTGCCGCCTAAAAGGATAGGGTGATGGGATGGAACGTGGTGTAGTCAAGCAGGTGGGGTGGTCTTCCAAGCTTCCCTAGTAAGGCTCAGATTTCAAATTCCTGTACAAACAGCAAGTGAAGAGCATCCCAAATATCTAGAAGGCAAAAAAACAACAATACAAAACATGGGTAAGCAACAGGAGAAGCAATGCATCAAGCCATGTATCTCAGCACCTCTTCATTCTTCTCACATGGGAGAGAATGTTGGTCCCTTGCAATCATCCCTTGTGGGTTTTGCAGTCAGAAGGGACCGATCTTCCAATATGGGTACAGAGAAAATATGACCTGAAACCTCAGCAGGTGAACCCTGAAGCTTGGGCAAGCTCAGTGGTCTGTAGCTCGGGGACAGCATCTCGCTTTCACACAGAAGGTCCCAGGCTCAACTTCCAACATTTCCAGGTATAGCTGACCCCTGTCAAAAACCCTGGAAAGCCACTGCCTCTCAGTTACTGCTCAATGAACCAAAAGTATGACTTCGTAAAAGGTAATTTCCTATGCTCCAGCAGGGCAGCTGTGATGCTGCAAGCAAGGGCATTCCTTTGGACAGCTGGCAATAGCTGTTTTCTGTAAGAAGTAAAAGGAAAATCTCGCCCAAGTGAGAAAGAGCCAGTCCCGAATGAACTGCACTTTACAATGACAGCTGCAAAGGCATGAGAGGAAGGGAGAAATGCACTGGTTCGGCATTAAGATTGCATGAAGATCACTGCACATTTCACCTTTGGCCATTAAAAAAAAAAAAGGAAAAGGAAACATTCTCATAATTATTTGAAATGGGAAGAGAAGAGAGAAATCGAGCAATGGATAGTTACTATGTGATGGTCAAAACTCCCAAGATATCACTGTGGGTTATTCTGGTAGTGTTCTGAATTTTAAGAAAAAGAAGTTATTTTAAAACAGGGGTCAGCAAACTTACTGCGCCTCGGGCCGGTGTCTCCAGCGCCGATTGTGCGGCAGGCCGGAGAGTGGAGGAGCGCGTGCCCATACGTGTGCGCACACGCTATTTCTGGCACACTTCTGGGTTGGAGAAGCACCAGAAATAGCTTGTGCGCATGTGCACAGGCCTCCTCCGACCCGGATGTGCACTGGAAATAACGCTTGTGCATGCGCAAATAACGCTTGTGCATGTGCAAATAACCCTTGCGCATGTGCACAAGCTATTTCTGGTGCTCCTCCAATCCGGAAGTGGGCAGCCGCGCAGCGCAGCACCGGTAAGAGCGGGCAGTGGCAGTGGGGGTCACCGCGGGCCAGATAAACGAGTCCCTCGGGCCTTATCCAGCCCGCAGACCTTAGTTTGGGGACCCCTGTTTTAAAAGCATCCCCTTCTAATTACACTGCTCAGTCTGAGCAGCTGTTGGGACAAATCACCACTAGAGGCTGCCTTCTCACTGCTTTACAGAAAGATTTCTGTTTTTCACAACCTTCCCTTCAGTAAATAGCATGTTGGTGTTTTTTTTACTGAGTCATTTGTATCTAGAGTTGGCAACCTCAAACCTTTAGAAGCGCCTCCATCCGTAAGCTGTAGGATTTTTTTAAGCACACAGGTTATTAGGGATTTACATGTATATGTTTTTGGAAAATTGCCACTTTAAAATGATTGTGGGGGGGACATTCTCTCAATTTTACAGTGAATCAGATAACTCACATCTAAGAAAACACCACCAAAGCTGGTTTCTACTGTAGCTTCTTAGCAGGGAACCCAGGGGGTGGGGAGGGCCACATTCCATTCAGGGCAACTTTCTGAGGGCCACTTGTCAGGGTCAAAGGTTAATATCAGGCATGTAAAAAGTCCTTTGTGTGGTTGCTTGTATTGAGTGGGAATTGTCTCCAGTTAGGGAAGCAATTTGAACGCTGAAAGCAAGCCAACTTTTGAGGCCATGAATGAACTACAAATGGCAAGACAGGTAAGTGCAGGTATGCAGGCTGGCAGGCAAATTTGTGGGGGGGGGGGTAGTAACTTTTGAGAACTCATTAGCAATGCTAGTTAATATACTGTGCTCAGCCAACACACTGGCTTCAGAAATTCATGATTGCCACAAATCATGGAGATATAGAAAATTGCAAAAGAAATAGGCATGGGTGAGAATATTCACACACACACACACACACACACACACACACACACACACACTGCAATGTGAGATGATACTTGAGCTTAAAGTGTGTGTGTGTGTCAGAAAAATAAGATCAGAGATGACAGCTACTTCTATGACCAGGAGATTGCTCAAGGCAGAGCGATGGAATATAGAATCACTTCCCGCATTCAGAGCAAACTCAACGAAGCCTCCAGAATCCAGTGGTGCTGGACTGCTGCTTAATTCCAGCTGCTTTTACATGGTTACAATTTGCACACAGGATCCTCTGGATCCTGCAAAGCTATTATCTCTAATTTACAGACAATAGCAAAGAGAAATCGATGTCCTTTTTGTCCTAATGCAGTGTTGTTGGCAACTAGAGTGGGCAACAGGCCAATCCAAAGCCAACCACTGGAGCAATTGGCCAAGTGCTATGCCACACTCCTGCCTAGCGCCTGCGGGGGAAGTATGCACCTTTCATGATATTCCTGAAACCTTTCTCTTTCTCTTCTGTGGTTGATTACCCATATGTTTTCTGCAGCGCTGTTTGTTTGTCTGTCCTATAGCAGCTTTCAGATCAATGGTAAACTGCATGACAGGTATCCATGGGTCAGACTTTGCTTACAGGTCCCCAGTCGCCAATTACTCTCATAACAGTAAACCTGAGACAGGAACTGTAGCATGGTGGTCTCCCAAGCTCTAACCTTGCACACTTCAATCCTGCATATTACTAGCCCATACCTGTACAAAAGCAATGCCAATCCCCACTGCTCCAATGATTTTCAGGTGTTCCTGGATGAAGTTTTCCAGTTTAGTGATGCAGCCACCCTAGAGAGAGAGAGAAAAAATTGTTGACATAATTTCAAGTTTAATTTGTGTCTTCTTGTGCTGTTTCGAGATTCGCATGTGAAAAAGAAGTTTTCACACAGCAAATAAATGCAAGAAAATAAAAAAATGGGCTGGGGCATCTGAACAAATGCTCATCCTTGCAAGGATTTCTTGGCCTAATGCTTCACTTTAACCATGTTACACATGTGGCCTGAATAGAGGGCTCCTACAAAGTCAAATCAGTAGTAGTAGTAGCTTGAATCAGTGGCGCATCAGCAGCCAACTGTAAACCAGTAACATCAACAGGCAATAAAAAAAGACATGAAGTAGAACACAGCGTTAGGGAAGCTCAATCGCTGTCTGCCTCCATCTTTAAAATATTGTCTTTGGCCTCCTGGTGGCCTGTTTATCTGCCTTGCCAAGTCATTGCAGACAGGAGAAATAACAGGATTAGCTGCAGTGTGAGGCAAGCTTGATTTTTTCAGTTGTTTAATCATTCCACAAATGTATTCCCACTGGGTAGTGGCCTAAGGAAGAAAGCACATGAGTGCATGGCTCATGGTTTCAAAGCTCAAGCCAGTAAAGACAGAGCTGAGGAGACTCAAGTTTAAATCCCCCATGAGCTATGAAGCTCATGGGATGGCTTTCAGTCAGTCACCATCCCTCAGCCTTGCCTACCTCATGGGATAGCTCTGGCGAGGATGAAAATGGAAAGGAATATCTACAGAACACACTTATAACTACCGGTACTTTGTACCAATTTAACTTCTATGTCTCCCCCCAAAGAGGTCTAGTTTGGGGAAGATGCTTAAAATCCTTTGTTAAAGGATCTCCTGTCCCTTCCCATACAAATATGGTTCTCAGGATTCCCTAAGGAGAGGGAACAAGTGTTTTGAAATGTGTTTAAACTGATTATGTAAACTGGTCATTCTTTCTACGTTTCCTTTCAGCAGCCTGTCATAGGCAGGTCAATCTCAAAAGGCAGACTGGAGGCAAATGTTGCAGAATGTAAATACTTCACTATTCTTTCCAAATCTTTGGAAATATTATTTAATACATTTCTTTATATCCACGTAAATGGCACTTCTGTGTGATTTACATGAGAGGACAGTTCCCTGCCCCAATAGGCCTACAACGTAGAAACAAGACAATGTGAGACAAGAGACGAATGACGAGGAAATGGAGGCCAGGGCAAGCTGGGGAAGAAAATACAAAATGGTGGAATCTCCTTTCAAACGAGTATCTTTTCTCACCAAAAGTATGTCCTATTGCACTTTGGAAAAGAAGCTAGGGGGTGGGCAGCAGGAATCACCTGGGCCCAGCAGTCAGCAATCATGCCCCGAGGCACAGGGCTTAGTCTGTCTCTGCCTAAAACAAGCTTAGTTGCAGAAGTTATTCATGCTCCTCATATCATTTAATCCCCCTCTGAATCCTGTTGAAAAATGATTGCTTCATTGCCATCACTCTTTGGCAGAACACTCTGTAGACTGAAACATCAACTGACAGTTGGAAAATTGGAATTCCGTGGCTAAAAAAAACTTCCCAAAGTATTTTTGAGTTTAAGGGGACAAACTTTTTTTTTTTAAAAAAATACAGTTTAGGTTGCCAAGTCTGACTGTTTGTCCCTTTTCATTGAAAATGGTAAAAACAACAACCAAAGAACACCACAAGATGGTGGCAAAGTATCTCTGCCTCACCTGCCCACGTGTTGGAACAGAACTGTTGAGGAATATAAATATCTATTTGCGACTAGTTTTGTGACTACTCTAGAAGAAAATCTTCAGGCAATGTTGCAGAACCTACTGAGACGCTGAATCTGCTGTGGTGCCTTGCATGCAACTTGTTGATAAAAGTAGTCTCAGAGCCATCTGGCATCCACTTAACTTTCAGATAAGAGGGAGGCGGCTCAGGTCTGATTTCTTACCTCTTTGTAGATATTCGAAGGATGATCTCTTTGGCCACATTTATCTGTCACTGTCTTGCAGCAACTGTCAGGGAACTTCCGGTTTAATGCATCAGGAGATTTGATCCATTCGCTGTCACTCCAGTCTGAAGCATTATGGCTGCCACAGCACTTAAACTGAACACACACAAACATAAAAGCAAAGTTTGCAGGGCTTATTGCCAAAAGATGTTGCAACACTCAAGTTGTCTATGGTATCATGTCTGTGAATGCCTGTACCTCTGGCCTGCACAACTGCAGGAGCATACAGCCCACCAGTCATACAACAGAAGAGCTATTGAGCTTTTGCAGTGCTAGAGGGCTGTGCACATTTCTTCCCAAGAGCAACACCAAGCTGGGTTTAGCTGGCATTTCTGTAAGAGAGTATAACTATGACTGCTGACTGGTTTCTTTTAAAGAAAACGTTCCTTAAATATAAAGCCATCCTTGAATAAAGATATACATGGTGATGTCACTGCTACTTACTATACATATATGGGATGTGTGTAAGCTGGCCTATAAACATCCTGCTGTTCCTTTGACAGTCAATGAAGAGGCTACTCTGGTTGTTCTCGCTGTATCAAGCTACATTCTCTGTAAGCAGATCAAATATTCGGCATGGTGTAGAAGAGTCATAGCTAGAGTGAACTCATTCCTGGCAGGCATGCTGTACACTCACATGCTTCCTATCCATTACAGTCCAAGCGAGTCTCCTCCCTTCCTTGCATTTTCCCGTCTTATGTCATGTCTGCAGAGAAACACCCTAGGCATGCAGCCAGAAGCTCTGCATGTATAGGCCTGCCATACGCCCAGATTTTCCTGGACATTACTGGGATATCAAAGGGGGGAATTTCCAAAAGAAGGCACTTAGTCCTGGATCTTAGGCAAGTAAAAAAAAAAACCCCAACAATTTTGGTGGTGTTCTGGTTTTTACTTTTTGAAATATGGCTAACAGATTGAGGTTGAATCCTAACAAGACAGAAGCACTGTTCTTGAGGGGAAAGGCAGGTGTGGGGGACTCCCTGGCTCTGAATGGGGTAACTGTGCCCCTGAAGGACCAGGTATGCAGCCTGGGAGTCGTTTTGGACTCACAGCTGTCCATGGAGGCGCAGGTCAATTCTGTGTCCAAGGTAGCTGTTTACCAGCTCCATCTGGTATGCAGGCTGAGACCCTACCTGCCTGCAGACTGTCTCACCAGAGTGGTGCATGCTCTGGTTATCTCCCGCTTGGACTACTGTCTAGAATATCAACATTTTAAAAAGCCACATAAGTATAAAAATATTGCTGTGGTAAAGTGGTTTTACAAACTAAAAAGTAGGAATAGTAGGAACCAATCATTCCCCTGTCACTAGCCAAGGTTTCACCTTCTTTCTGAACTGCGGCAAGTCTCAAATAACTTTCTGTAACCTTGGAGCTATGCAGCTGAGTGCACTTCCTCTCCTGTATGAATTACAGCCTAAAACAATGAGATGCCTGTCCAAGTTTTCCAAACTAGGTGTGTCAGACAACACAAGTGCTCCCTGATGGAATGACCTAAAATAGGGTTTCTCTGCTTGATGGAAGATAAAAACCCTGCCTTTTCTCTGTGCTCTGTTGTAAACTGGATTTCCCATCATACACTTCCGTCACTAGAAATTACTGGCTCCGAGAAAAAGATGTGACAAAGAAGTAGCGGGGGCTTCATCACCTTCCACATTCGGAAAGGCTGCCACATTTGCTCCAAAAGAAGATTTGTCTGCGCTCTCACTTTTCTCTTCAAATGACATGTGAAGGTATAGTAGATTGGTGCTTCGGAGACGCAACCACTAAATATGGCCACCTGTTTATTTTAACCAGCTGCACTTGTGCTTCTCTTTTGGGACTTCTTGTGCCAGGAATGAAGCCAAGAGGCAGCAATGTGCTAATAATACATGTGCCCTGTACAGCACCTCTTGACCAAAGAGGTTAACCAAAGTAGAAGGCATGGGAAAGTGATCTGTACAAAGTAGGAGGCATGGGGGAAATTATCTATATTTGGAAAGCCCAGTCAGGGTATCCAAGGGACTGCTCTGTGTGGTCAAGTATTCTGCAAATATTCTGACAAGCTGTATCTCACAAACCCTAGATCTCTTAAGGCTGGTTCATAATTATTTATTCATGGCATAAAATTTATATACCGCTTGACTGTAAAAAGCAAACAAACCTCAAAGCCGTTTATAAAAAGAGAGAGAGAGAGAGAGAGAGAGAGAGAGAGAGAGAGAGAGAAAACAGTAATTTGATAATTTCATGTGCTACTCAAGAAAATAGAAGTCTGGAGCTCCCCCTCTCCAGTTGTGAATCAAACAATCCAGATGAGCAGAGGCCTATATGTATATATTTCTATGCAATTAGACTCTCATTTTGCAACGCAGATGGCATTTGCCACAAAAAAGGGAGGTGGAAAGAAGACCCGTTGCGCATCAATGTGTGTGCAAGACCTCAATTCGCATAATAAAATCGTCCATGTGCACAGGAGGTGTGCATGAGAATGAAGCTCATTCCCACCATGTTTATAGAATCTACAGGCCATAGCACAGCACAGCTGGATTCTTGCAATCCCCATTCCACAGCACATAGGATCTTCTTGCAATAGCAGCATGCAGGTCCAAATTGCAACTGTGTATACCAGCTTCTGCCCAGCTGGTGCTCTCCAGATATTTTGGACTACAACTCCCATCAGCCTCAGCCAGTAGGGCTGATGGGCATTGCAAGCCAAAATACAGTATCTGGATGGTACCAGCTGGGCAGAGGCTAGTTCACAGAGTTGAGGCCAGAAGA
This sequence comes from Podarcis liolepis, assembly GCF_965112155.1. Taxonomy (NCBI): domain Eukaryota; kingdom Metazoa; phylum Chordata; class Lepidosauria; order Squamata; family Lacertidae; genus Podarcis; species Podarcis liolepis. Next base: position 76,976,289 of record NC_139554.1, read on the forward strand.
TACACGTCATAGATGCCCTTGTGCATTTTAACAATAAAACAATGAACAGACTACTGCAATCGACACAAGATAATATCACCAAGGCAACTATATGTAAACAAACAAGAAATGTCCATAAAAATGGCAAAAGTAGTTTCCTTCCCAAATAGGTTTTTATCTTAAACAACTGCAAATGCAGTAAATAAAGAGTTCACTTGTGATATATCAAGGGCTTGGATATCAATCAGACGTTTCATCGCTAAAGAGCTTAGTCATCGAGTTTTGTAGTAAATAATATACAAGAGAAGACAGTATGTAAACGACTTGAAGGAGGGGTATATCTGTCCCCATCTGCATGTTTCCATTGGGAGGAACATAGAAAGAGAACGATGTCCTTCACTTTGTCAAACCTCCTACAGTTTAGTGACGAAACGTCTGATTACCAGAACGATGTCCAAGCACTGAACCACTGGAATATCACAAGTGGACTGTTTATTACTGAGTTTGCAGTTGTTCAATATAAAATCTATTTTGGAAAGAGAAGAAATGAGCACTGAACCTCTGATATATTACAAGTGAGCTCTTTATTTACTCTGTTTGCAATTGTTTAAGATAAAACCTATTTGGGAAAGAAACTACTTTTGCCATTTTTATGGATGTTTGTTACAGATAGATGCCTTGGTGTTTATTATCTTGTATCAATTGTTGTGCATTTTAGGCAAGTGGAGAAACCATTCCACATATTTGGTGGAATACTTCCTTCCATAGTCGAAAGATGTAGAATCTTATCACCCTATTTAAATCCATTTCCTAAGCCTACCTCCTGCTGCAGTTTGTCCACCGCACTAGTCACGGACACTTCGTCTGGCTTCATGTACTTCTGGGTCATTGTCTCCTTCAGATTTTGCTTCAGCTCTGTATTCAGCTGCATAGGGTGGGGGAAAGGTAGTGGGGATGGAAAGAAAATATGAATAACATCCTTCTTTGACATAGCTCTCTGTATGATAACCAACACAAAACTGCACCCAGAATGACTCAATAGATCCCTGGTCCAATTTTACAAGATAAATAAATTTGGGAAACAAAGGTGAGATGGAGAGTTGCAGAGTGTTAGGCAAGTGGGTTGCTCTAGAGCAGGATTAGGACCCTGTGGCTCCCCAGATGTAGCAGGACTAGAACTCACAACTTCCTGGCCACTGGCCATGTAGGCCAGGACTAATGGAAGATCACATCCCTGCTCTAGAGAATCCCCAAGCTCTAAATAAACACAGGCAGATGCAACAAGCCTTTCTTCCCTTTTGCCTAGGTAGATCACAATCTGCTGGTGAGATCTGAGTGATCTGCAAGAATTCTGACTCCCAATCCTTTAACAATAGGAATGACACACTCCCCTTCTCCCCTCTAAATTGGGCTGCTGAGATTAAGAAAGCTGCAGGAGGGGAACCAGCAGTTGATTTGTGTCCAACACGACTGTGAGCTTAGTTCTGCTACTGAAAAAATTCCCAAGTTGAAAGTGTTCCAACAACGTTCTACCAGAATCGCACTGCCACTATTTTGCTCCAGCTGGTGGACCTTGGGTGTCTTCTAAAAAGCCAAATACACACCCCACAATCCTGAAGTCTGGCCGCTTCTAGCCTAAGCTTATTTTCTAAGATTTTCTGTAAAATAAACAGGCATCCCACTTCACTTGAATTCTAGCTTGTTTTATGACCCTGGGGCTCCACTGGCTTGGGCCCAAGCACCTGGGCTTGACTGGACTCATGGGACAGGCTATCAGCGACCCCAGTACTTTTGAAAGTAGAGCTCTGCAGTTGTCACCATGAGCTACATTTTCTCTCATGCATGCACTTCACCACTGGTGAATGAAATGGAAAGTTCCATCAAACTCTTACTACAATGTACATAGAAGCAACAAAGCTGCCTTATACTATGGACTCATCTAGCTAACTACCTGTCAACCCTGATTGGCTACATATCTGTAGGATCTTGAGCAGAGATCTCTCTCAGCCCAACCCATGGAGATCTTTTAACTGCAAATGTCAGTAACTCAGCCCAGAGACCTTTCAGCATCTAAAGAAAATGCTCTACCACAGAAGCACTTGGGGGGGGGGGAGCAGATGCCCCAGGAAACAAAGCAAGGGTTTTTGCATCAAAATACAGCAGTGATACATCCTTAAATTCCACTTGTACAAGGTAAACATATCAAAGGAGTGACTAGAGCATCATTTGTTTGCCAGACTAGTGCTTTGATTTGAACCCAAATGATATGAGGCTTTAGAGATGAATAATTCACACAAATACAAGGGGAAAAGGTTTGCTGGCACCAAAAGCAAAATTAGAGAGAGAGAGAGAGACTCAATTAGCAGATGCCTTCCAGGAAAAACAAAATAAATTACCTGTGGGCTCATAGGAAAGAACTGCAGCATGGAAAAAAGGCAGCAAAAGCAAATACACAGAGTTTTATAAGCATATTGGGGGAAAGGGAAGCAAGGAGGGGAAATTAAGAGGAAGAATCACAAAAGACAAAGTGCATTCAACCCTAGATATAAGGGAAAAGGAGGCTTGCAATGAGGGCATGGCAGACAGAAGAAACAGAGGCTTGCAAAACAAGTCGGATCCACACAAACACTGGTGTCCCTCCCAAAACTACAAATCCCAGCATGCCATGCTCACTTGCTTGCATTATCAAAGCCAATCCCATGCATTCCTGAAATAGCATTTTAAATTAGCTCATCCTTCCTGGGAAGCTGATTGGATAACCATCCTAAGAGCTAATGATTCCTCAGACAGCTTTTGAAAAAGAAAGCTTCCTCTCTTTGAAAAAATGTTTGGCCTGTTCTATGCTGGATGATTTCTGTCCATATGAAGTTGTGATTAGGAATTGTTCAAGGCAGTCTATTAAACAATTTCCATGCAGACCTGGATATAGGAGTTAGCTTCATTTTACCTTACCCATTAAATAAATAAGATGCAGCAAAATCCCTGCAAAGGTGTCTTCTCAGAGGCTATGGGGTGGGGGGAACAGACTATAAAAACCCCATCTAGAACAGCCACCCCACCCCACCTGGTGCCCTCCAGATGTTTTGGACTACAACTTCCATCCTTGATAACCTCTGGCCACGCTGGCTGGGGAGGACTGGAGCTATAGTTCAGCAAGATCTGGAGAGCACCAGGTTGGGAACAGCTGATCTATGCAAAGCTGGTGGCAGCTTATGAAAGCATGTAGCCCAGGAGATCAAGCTTTGTTGAAATGCACACATCCGTTTTATAAAAGGATATGTGTGAAGACCTGAGTTACGGTGTTCTGTCACACACCTATCTTCCCATTGCCTTTGGGCCACCAGATCTGTATACTTGTAGCTGAATGCTGACATCAGAATCGTTTAAACAAAATATGGATGATCCTGAGGAAGTTGGTGCATGTAGACCTCTTATGTTCCCCACTGAGCTTTTCTGGGTTTAGGCACACTTATTTATGCAATAGGAAGGTTCTACAGTAACAACAGCTTTTTGCTAGTAAGGGGGGAATCTTCAGCACAAGCAATCAGACTGTTAGTCCATTTCATACTAATGTGACAACGGAAAAGAGAGAAAGAGGCAATGCAAAGGGAAATTTGTATTCCAAGCACAGGTGCAGCAGCTAGCCAGATGCTTTGTTAGAGGGTATTTTCACACATCAAGACACTTTTTCTGGATCAACTCAATGCTGATCTATTTCATGCAGTATTAAATTGGCAAACTCATACACAATTCATAGGCAAATACCATTTCGGGTGGCAGTGGTAGTTTTTTTAAATAAAAAAAATCAAACTGATATAAATCACTGGGTGATATCGTACAGAGACATACTCAAAGTAGACCCACGAAATGGTGTTTTTGGGGGGTTTTTTACACATAGAATTATTTTTGTTGACGTTTCTCACTGTGAAATGGCTTCAACATATTTTATGGGAAGTGATTCATAAATGGAATCAAATAAATAAATACATTGCTGCACCACAAAACAGGCTCTGCTTGGGCCAGTGTTGTATATGAATGCATGCAAATAATATTTGAAATGAAAGTAAGATTTTTTATATATACCAGAGGAAGGTACCGGGAGAGAAAAAAGGTAGGACGAGATGGGCTCATAACACACCTTTAAATTGAACTCTCAGCAGTCACACAATACGGGCCTGCTATTCTAGGACACTTAAATATCTCTTGTAGACCCACCCTCACCCCATCAGTTCAGGGTATCGGTTTATTGGCCACAGTGGCCTTGGTCTGGGGCATCACTCATCTCTGCAACAGACATGTTCATAGGGATTTGAAGAGCCTCTGCCCGCAGCAGGCTTCTTTCACCTGTGATGTTGCCACCGCTGTCACTATAGGGCTGGCTGGGATTGGGCATGGGAGTATGAAGGGAAACCACAGCAGAATGACAGGTGGGGCTGTGCAGAGCGAAAGGAGAACCAGTGTGACATAGCGATGAAGAGTTCAAATCCCCGCTCAGCCATGAAGCTCACTGGGTTGTTGTGAGGATAAAATGGGGAGAACCTTGTACACCCCCTTGAAGGAGAAGGGAGTATATAAGTGTAACAAACAAACAAACAAACAAACAAACAAACAAACAAACAAACATGTGCATGTTTTTTATGACAAACACCAGGACACTTGTGAGAAGTGAAAGGCAACGGTGTGAGAACCCTGGAAAATACAGTCTATCGAACTGAGGGGCTCTTTGCTAGTTATTAGTGGCTGCTTACCTGCTGGTAGTAGATATAGGCCAGGATTCCAGCAATTACCTCAAGAAGGAAGATGCACAGCAGCAATATAAAATACTGCAAAAAAAGCAAAATGACATGTGTTAGAATAGACCAGAGCATAATGTCACCACCGGTGAAAGGCAGCCCTATGCAAATCTTTGAGGAAATGCTCAGCACTATCAAATCGATTCCACTCCCCCCCTAAGAAACATAGACTGGCAAAACAAGCAGAGGTGGGTGCCAACGCTTGAAAGCCCAGAGAATGGGCAGCACGGAATGGGGAAAGTAACTTGCTGGGATCCAGCAGCACAGCTAGAGATGAAATGTTGGGTTCAGTAGATTCAGCAACAAAAACCAGTGTAGTTAACACATGAAGCTGCCTTACGCTGACTCAAGCCCACCCAGCCCAGCATGGTCTACTCAGATATGCAATGGATCTCCACAGCCGTCTTTCATAGTCCTGCTACCTGCAACGCTTTTAACTGGAAATACCAGGGATTGAGACTCAAATATTCCTGCATGCAAAGCACGAGTGACTGATCCTCGGTTTGTCCCTGGGCGGTTTTCACAGCTGTGGTTCCTACTTCTCTCCTGCCAACTCCACTTGTCTTGAAATGCAAGTCCTCCAAAGCGACATCATTAGGAGCTCATCACAAGCTTGTTAGGGGGCAGTGGAATGCTTCCTTGGTGAGGGCAGGGAGGGCTTCAGAATAGCTGGGCTTCTTGCAGGGAGAGCTCTCCCAAGTGGGCAAGAGTCAGCAACATGCCTGCAGCAGCACAGGGGCAGCTTCCGGAACTTTGGACTGAACCATCAAAGAATAAAACCAGGGACAGGCTGCAACACAGAAGAGTTTCCCTGCCCAAATTGCTCAGAGACCCCTAAAGCGGACCATTCTGCTAACAACCAACCCAGAACTTGAGCAAGGCTTGGATCGTTCAGAACTCATGACACGTTACATCACTAAGCTTATGACAGTCTGAGCTGTACATGTACCGTCAGCAACAGAATTAGAATGAATACAATGGGAGAAATCGGAAATGTATTTGCTTGGAAACTCTTTGTATACAAGTATCAGCCACCACCAATATGGTACTTAGCCACACACAATTACTGATAATGTGTTTTTTGGTATTGCAGTTTTAGTGACACGGGTGCTACATACACCACAATCTCTTCTATTGGCTATAATAGACTACTTTTTACAAGCCCATTTCAGCAGCCAGCAGGATCCTTGCAAGTCCCAGGGGAGACTTCTGCAGCACCATGCAGGCAAACCCTGACTTAGGACACCCAAAGGCCGTCCTGCAAATCCCCTGCCATTGGAGTTAAGGCGGGTAGTGGCTAGGCAAGGATCTTCTCAGTTGTGATCCCCTATCTCACAAAGTGTTTCCAACCGTTGGAAAACCTATGAAGTTCTATGCTACTCTTGAAAAGTTTTTTTAAAGACCAGCATCTGTGTTTTTTTATGCTCCTTAATAACTGCCTTTCAATCTTTCATCTGAGGGATTTAATTTTCTTATTTACTTCCTTTGCCAGCTGCCCTGGAAATACACACAAGTGAAGGTCATAGCATAAATGTTATTTAACTGAACAGTAAAAGTTAGAAGGGTTTCTCTGCCAGGCAGTCTTCAGTCTGTGAGCACACTGCACCAGCCATTCACTCACCCCACCAAGTGTTGCTGAAGCCTCAGACCAACTGCATGCTTGGACAAGGTATCCCTTTCATACCATGAGAATGAGTAACCTAGAAGCGCTCTGGCTAACCAAAATGGGAGACTGAAATTGAACAGAAACACACCTTAGCCCAAGAGACTGCTTTCTTTCTTTCTTTTTGGAGACAAGTCAGTTAGAGCTACTGACATCATCCCTTTGTCCAGCTTGTACATTAAGGAAAGAGGAAACAATCAACTAAGGAGCTGGAAAGTTGTAATTTCCAGTGCTTGTGTTCTCACATTGTCCCCTTTGAAAGTACACTCCTCCTCCCACAACCAGACCACTGAGGAGATATATATATATGTATATTTCTCCAATGGCAGAATGATCAGGGCTGATAGAAAAGTCCAGATTTAAAACAGCACAGCTGTAAGACATCTAATATATATAGAAGCACATTTCTTCTTTAAAAGGTGAGGTTGGAGAATCCATCAGAGTTCCTATTAGTCAAAGAGAGCTGCCTTTGGGGCAGGGAGGTGATGATACTCCACAACTGGGGAGGAAGATCAGTTAAATATCCTATGTGAATCATCTACTGGAGTACCTCCAAAATAAAGTTTTATGGAAGTCATATGATCTGAGTTGGAGGGGTGGGTGGGGGAGGAGAGGGGGAGAGAGGGAGAGAGAGAGAGAGACCCCACACTTTCTAATTCAGTGGGCCATCTACATACAATCATCATTATAAAGGAATATCTTCTAGCTTTCAATCATTATGGCTATAAAATAACACAACCAACACATCACTTCTCAAACTTTCATTCATCATGATGATCCACGAAGACTATCCTTACATATGACATTCTGTACTGAGCATCAAGATTACGACATTGAAAAAAACTGGGGTTACCTGGTGCAAAGTGGCCCTCTAGACTTGTGAAAATATGCTTGGGGTATGGCAGCCCTTGCCAATCTGGTGCCTTCCCTCCAGCTGCGTTGGACTACAGTTCCCATGGTGGTGGCTGGGGCTGATGGGAGTTGTAGTCCAACGCAGCTGGAGGGAAGGCGCCAAGCTGACGAAGGCTGGGATATGGGCTTAAGCTCAGGACTGGCAGAAGCCTTTGAGCCAACTCTGCCTGGCTGGCCACAAAGTGTTTGTTGTGCATGCTGCTTAACTAAACCGGAGGCCAAGAGACAGGCGACAATAGATCTGTCACAACCAGCCACTCAGGGGAGGGGAGAATGGCAACAAAAGGCTCTTTTGTTCCCGAGAGACAATCATTAGTTTTCTGTGGCAAAACAACAAAAAAGGACTGTACCAAATTTTTCATCTGTAATTGCTGGCTTGGAAAGACAGAAACAAAAAGGGAGAAGTCTTCCGCACACTGGGCCATTGTGTGCCTGCCAAGAGGGATTGGTATGGTCTACAGGCCATGTCAGCTCCAGTATCATCACAAGCCATGAGAAATACCACTTCAGAAATATCATAGCACTTTCTTTGTCCTTACTGTACAGTGTCCCTGCGAAAGAGGCCTCCGCCTCACACCTTCCTTTTTCATGGCTGCACTGGCAGAGAACGCGTCCATTTCCCAGCCCCACCAACACATTTAGCAAGCCTACTTTTCACATTATACTCTAACACACTTTCTGCAACACAGGTATTCCTATTGATGTCAGAAAGAGGAGCATATGAAGGATCTCATAGGAACACAGGAAGATGCCTTACACAAGTCTAGCCATGCCTCTGAACACTAGTTGCTGGAAACTGCAGGTGGGCAGAATGCTTAGATCCCGCTTGTGGGCTTCCCAGAAGCATCTGGCTGGGATGCTGGGCTCGATGAACCACTGGCCTGATCCAACAGGGGTTATGTTCACTGGTCCATCTAGTTCAGTATTGCAGACACTGATTGGCAGTAGCTTCCCAAGGACTGAATTAGTGGTGGGTCTCCCCACCCAAACATTTCTCTCTTTCTGTCTTAACCCCTATTTCCCTGCTACAATTTACCATGGCTCTCCATGTCGATCCCTGCCTACACTGAGTTCTTCCCACTTGCTGAAAGAACACTCACCACTCTCAGGAGGCTCCGCTGCTCCCTGAATGTAGCACAGCAGCCCAAGATGCCGGTGATCATGACCACAACGCCTGCCACCACCAGGATGTAGGCTGTTGCCATGTATGTATTGGACTGCAGGAGGCTTATGTAATCGCTCTTTTCAGCCAGGGTCCAGATGCCCACTGCCATCACGGCTCCACCTGCCAGCTTAAGAGAGAAAGGAAGATAATGAGTTAAATGCAGCTGGGGTAGAGAAAACATGAGGCACCATTATCTAGCAGGACTACCTATTGCTTCATCAGTGGTGGTTCACCAAGGCCTGATTCAGAGTCCCTTGGGAGAGGGGCTTCTGCTGATCTCAATGAGGATGTAAGTTCAAGTGAAGCACCTTTTCACTCTTATCCTTGCCTATCACACTGCTTCGAAGATTTCTAATGGTCACTTTTGACGGAAGCTATGGGAAAAGTAGAATAAAGAAAGGCATATCTATGTGTGGAGGGCCTCCAGCCCTCCTGGAACTTACCACTTCAGAAGGCAATCTGGGGATAACCCAGTGAAATGCTCCCCTATGGCTATGCCATCAACACCCCGTCTTCAGAAAGCTATCAGGGAGAAGTTCTAACCTTGCACTCACCTCAATGTGGCTGTGCTTTTTGTGAAATAAAGGAGCAGCTAGAAGCTAAGCTCCAACTATCTGCTAATTTCGGAGCAGACTGGCTGTTCTCTTTAAATCATGCAGAAGAGCATTAAAAGTCTATCCTAATCACCCCATTGCTCCAGGATACTCCCAAATTCACAGCACAAATCAGCAAAATTGCTAAAGCTGGCTCCTTACCCAGAAAAAGAAGTTGAAGATGAAGAGGAGATATTTGAGACAGATGGTCCCACATGTTTCCTTGTTTTCAGAGTAGTCACGCATTGTCGCAATTTAGCAGGGCTGTGGAAAAGATTCAAGAAAAGGGAAGACTTCCGTTAGAAAACCCTTTCCCCCTTTGACACTCAATGTGCAACTGTCAACTGGCTTTCTTCTGTATTCAACCGCCACTCTTAACAGGCATTGCCAAGATGTAACTTAAGAAACACATAAGGGGAAAAACATGGCTGGTAATACTGCAAGCCCACCCTGTCAGTTCCAGAACAGGTCAATGGAAGCTGCTTTGTACCCAGTCAGACCACTGGTCCATCTGTTGTCTACACTGACCAGACGTGGGTCTCCAGGGACTGACCCTGGAGGAACTTCTGCATGCAAAACAGATGCTTTACCACTCAGCTACAGCCCTTTCCCTACTATTACCGCTGGTGTTAAGATCACTATGTGCCAGGGCACATCTCTACCAATCTATGGCTCCCTGCTGATACTAGCAGGTATGTGGTCATATGGCCAAGTCTTCTTCAAGGCAGACTGGGTTCAGGCTATCCAAGATTTCATAAGCCAGAAATGGGGAAACCTGCTGTCTTCCTGATGTTGTTGGACTAAAACTCCCCTCAACCCTGACAACTGGCCAAGCTGGCCGGGGTTGATGGGAGTCCAGAGACATCCAGAGAGCCACAGGCCCCCCATCTCTGTTATAAGTTTTCACTAGCACCTTGGATTGTGCTGGAAAACCCAAAAACCCAGAGCACAGGCATATGAGAAATCATCTTGCTCAGGTTCCCCTAATGACGCAGAGCTAGAAACAGCAGCCCACTCCTGGATTTCATGTGCAGTTAAGTGTTTGGTGCAGAGAAGTTTTCCCTTTTTTCCTCCCTCACATGATTCGGAAGCTATGGAATTCCTCAGGAATTGGTACATGACACTGGGGGCAGGAGGAGATTCCCAGAATGGGAATATTTCCATGTCTGAGCCATCTCAGTCTGTCCCTTTTACCCAATTATGCAAGGAAAGTTTTATTCTTTTTCTCTTAGGATATGTGACAGCATAGCTGGCAGCAAGCAGGGTTCACAAGCAAAGGGGAGAGGCTGAGAGATGACAGCACACATCCAAGATAGTAAAAGGGAGAGAACAACAAGGCTCCTTCCTTGGCTTCCTGACAGCCCAGTCTTCATGAGAAATTACCGCACAGCTCTGCCAAAACATAAAAAGGAGCTTCAGAGGCATCCATTTGTCCTCAAAGATCCCACTCTCATCCACTGCTCCCCCCCCCACCACTCGGGATATACTGCTTGTATAAGATGAGAGATTTACTGTCCCCAGGACAAAAAACAAAATCCTTTTGTTTATCTATAGATAGAACAGATTATATCAACAATTGAAACAGACATACGTGCTACAAAAATAAACTGGCTTTGCTGTCATGATTCCCTCCCCCCCCTCCCAAAAAAAACCAGGATCCTAGCAACTACAGTTTTCCCTGTCTGGCCCTTTGACTGGCTTTCATGTTCTGCTGCTTGCTCATGGTCCAGCTCTACCCCACCTCTGTTTGGATGATCAGAAACCTGTTCATCCTCACCCTGTAGGGATGATTCATCCTGAAATGAACACCCTCCCATTTCGGTGGGCTTTCCCCCCAAGGGTCTGTTTAAGAGATGCTCTGCAACCTTTTTGATGTTAAGCACCAGGCATCTGGTTCCATTCTGGTTCAAGCCGAGGATCCCCTCTCAGTGGTACAGGCCCAGCTTATCCCAAAACATTCCCCAATGCCCCAAACACCTTAATCTTTCTCCCTGTGTAACCATCTCATCTAAACCATCTCATCTACACATAGAGACAGCTCAGTTTCACTTAACTAACTCACCCTGCACATGGAACAGGGTGGCATTTCAGAGAAAGCTACCACCTCAGAAGTTGCAGTCTTCAATGTTACCTTCCAGTTCTGCACAACTACAGTTCTCCTTCTCATTGGTGCAGACCTGCTCACACAAACACTGACTTCCTCCTCTGCACAATCTAACAGGCTATCTAAACTATGGGTGGCGCCTATAACCTTCATCTCAGAAGGCAAGTTGCCATCCGGTCTACAAACCTCTCACAAACCCAGCTCTTCATGGATACAATTATGATTGAATTGCCCCCTACTCCCTGGAGGTACATACGCAGTGCAAGGATGACTTCCATTACCTTCATACATATGGATAAATGCACGTCCCAGTCCCAGAAGGATGCAGAATTTCCGCTCATAATCCTAGAAACCCAGGGTCATTCAGTGAAGCTGAATGGTGATGGATTTAGGACAGATCAACACACATTGATGGTCACCAACTTGGATGGCCTTCGAAGGAAATTAGATAAATTCACTGAGGATAAGACTATCAATGGCTGCAAGTAGCAGTGCCTGTATATTACATCCAGTACCAGAGGCAGTAAATCTCTGAAAACCAGCTTCTGGGAACACAAGAGGGAGATTGCTATGGTGGTGAGTGTCCTGTTTCTACACTTCCAATTGGTATCTAGTTGGCTACTGTTGAGAAACAGAACGTTAGGCTAGATAGGCCTGTGGCTCTTCTTGTGGTTAGCAGGAGAAATGGCTGCGAGTTCAGCCCTGACAGAAGTTTTCTATTAAGCAAAAAGTTCCAAGCACTGCAACCTTTCCGCACAGGGCAATTGCTTCATCTCCTTGGATCATTTTGGTTGGTTGACCTTTTTCTGAACGAGAGTCTGTACCTCTCCTCGCCCCTGCAGAATGCTGAGAAGGATTGCAGTTTGCTGGGCTGATTCCAGATCAGTGCAGCAGAGGCCACATCTATGATGAGATGTACCATCATAGTGCATGAATCAGTTCTTTCAACCCTTGTATGGACATGTCACAGCTGGAAGAAGTTGGAAGCATCATGTTAACTATGGAACAAGACACCCAAAAGTAAATGCCTACCAGCTGCTTCAAAGTATTATATCTCCATTTTAAAGCTGCACTCAACTGCACATTAACCATGTTCTCATATTTTCTCTCCCAGTGAGGGACAGCATTTAGCTATGCATGACTCTGATCCAACATGCTTAAAATATATGGGCAGCTTGACTAGACTTCTGTGTGTACATAATAAACAGAATTTGAAGTTTTTGGATTCTGATTAATGCTCATTGAACTGGTCTATTGGCCAATGTGCATTATCACATGTTCTTCCATGAAGCTCTTAAAGCTACATGGGATATTGTTAGTCCCATCCCCATCTTGCATAGCACTGCTAGTAAAGCAAACAAAATTGTGAAGAGGTGCTAAAAGAGGGCTCTCCCATCAATTTTAGTGCTGTAGTCAGAGAACAGCAGGAGGTTTATGAAGCATGCTGATTTATGGAGGAGGGATGGCCAGTGAGTCATAGAACAATCATTGCTGTCTCCACTGGCCCTGGCCAGGAATAGCATCCCATTGAACAACGAGACTGTTCTTGCATTTAAATCAGCAACCCAAGGAAAGTATTACTGGAAATTAAACCAAGCTATACAGACCATCCCACTTCACTGCTAGCATATTCTTTTCATTTCCATCAAGAAGAACGAATCAGTCTTTTCTACAGTGCTCTGGAAATGCAAAGTCAACACAACTCACAGGAACAGACTATTTAGCTCCAGAGCTGCATATATGCTGCACTAAAATTCCCATCCCAGAATTTTGTGTTCCAGTATGCTGCATTCCATTCCAAGGAAATCAGGGTTCTGCAACCTATGTGAATTAGGCAAATCCAGGAAGTGATCATATTGCTTATTCTGCTTTTGCAAAAAACAAAACAAAACAAAACCCTCACCCCACTAATTGGAAAACTTGCTCAGTCCCACCCCTCAAAGTTCTTAGATTCAACATGACTGCCTATACATTTTCACAATGGTGGGGACTATAAATTTCTCTTTAAAACAAGGGGAGTTGGAAAGGTGGGTTTTTGAGGGTGTGCTCTTATTTGCACTCAATAGAAATGTACTAGCCTACATTTGCAGAGCACACAAAATCCTTCACTGCACTGTTGATCCAATCAAGGGCAAAGTTCAGGAAACCACTGCAAGTCCCCGCTTATCAGAAGAAAGGAGGCAAAGATCCCTTTAGCTTTAGGCACATTGCCTCAGTCTGAGCACAGGAGATTGCAAGTTTAAAACCACCCAAGGCATTATTTCCCCTTTCAATCAAGCCTAGCCCCGCCCCATCCCTGCCGCGCCTTAATTCACATAGCATTGCTTCACTGTGCACACAATTCAAACACGAAGTGTAAAGCTGAAGAAAAAAATGGGATGAGCACTGGCACACTGGTTATGTGACAAGTCACCAGCTAGGCATAAAGGGGCGCTACCACAAAGTCAACTTTGCAACAAGAGTGTCTCGGCACAACAGCTTGGTTAGATCAACTGAAACACGGCAATGAACCTATTAACTAAAAACTCAATTTGCACTTCACTTGTAGTTATACGAAATGGATGCCTAATATAATAATATTCTCCTCTAGCAGCCATAGGAAAGGAATACCACTATATCTTAAGGAGGGCTGTAAAAAAGAGGGACGTGGTTGCAACTGGCAACTTTCAAATCTAGGCCTAGTGAGCTGTTTTACTTACAGAGAAAGGAAATTAGAACTGAACTACTATTAGGAGAAACTGCACCTCTCCCTCTTCAAAGGGTAAGGTGGTTCATCCTCAAATCAAACTTATGCCCAGTCTGAAAAACAGAAGTGCTCACACTTAAGATAGTGGTTGACCCATGAGTCGAAAGCAGAATTTTCTGTGTGAGCCTCAGCACAGCATTTCAATCCATTTTTCATTTCTTTTTGCTTTTAACTTGTTATTAACTTGATATGATTTTATTGTTTGGTTTTATGTTTTTATATTGTTGCAAACATTTTTCTGATACAACAGTATATAAATATTTTAATAAATCATTCTCTGCCTGCAACTTCAGGCATGCAGGAAAAAGGAATCACAGAGTTGAAAGAGATCACAAAGGCCAGCAAACCCAACCGCATGCCAAGACATAGATGCCCACACATCAACCTACTGCTACAAAACCTCACTAGTGTGCCCAGACAAGCAGAGGCCAATGAAACTCCACAAAACTTAGGCAGTGTTTAGATTTGGGGTACTCTTTGGGTTCCACCCCTCTTTCTAAACAGCCTGTGTTTCATTCTAAGACATTCTGTTCTCATTCACCATAATGAGTTACTGGCTGCACAAGACCATGCAAAGTGTAACATGCAGAATTCTCTGGAGCTATTTATACACATCTCAAGATGTTCTTTATTAGCAAGACTAGAAAGATCCTGCAGGCAATGTCATCTTGTTACTTACAAATGCATACACAGAGAAGGGAATTATCGCAGTTCCTCATGCTCACCATCAGCTTTCCTGCTAATGAAAGCAGGCGTGTAAGTCATTTGGGGTCCTCATTCACCAGCTAAGCAAGGAAAGGGAATCAGAAAGGGAGTGGGATGCCCTTCTAAGTTCCTCCCAAAGCTCCCCTCTTCCCCTAGCACAGAAAAAGATCACGTTTGGTAAGTTAAAGTAGGATTTACAAGCTCTTCAAAGGTCAGGTTCATGTGCTTTTCCATATATCAGCCAGAAAACACAGGCAGTAAAACTTAGCTTGGTTATAGTGGTGAAAGTATAAATTATTGGGATAGGAATAGAAGAATGGCTTGGAGCAAACAGCTCATATCACGCTCCATGCTGAGCTTCTCAGGTAGACTGAAGGGGAATAAAGGGGCGGGGGGGGGGGGGAGAGAATTGACCTAGCTAAGCCTGGCAGGACAGCTCACTCTATGGTATTAACCCCTTCATGTGCTAATTAGACTGGAGCATGTTGGTTCTAAGAGGCTGGTTATCCCACAGGATCTACCGCTGGATTCCAATCTACCTTTTGTCCACCCATTTATACAGCAAATTTGCATACACATGTATTTTTAAGCATCTTTTTAAACTCACAATGAACATTAGGCATGGGCAAGTGAGATAGAAGAAGAAGTGGATTGGAAGAAGAAGTGACTGGAAGAAGAAGTCATTCTTCCAAGCCACATACACAAAGCCTGTTACAAGGGTAGGGCCCAGCCCTCTCTCAACTGCTCTAACTCTCCAGTCACATACATTACACCCACTTTGGGGGCTCCTCCCCAAGTAATGTCAAGCATGCATATGCTCTGCAAAGCCATTTGCTCACACAATCATATAATTACAGACTATACACATCTATTGAGTCACACACATGTTGCCAGATACACTTGTCTCAACCTGTACAGGAACAAAGAAAGTAGGTCCTGAAGCTATTTCTGCTTTAACCTATCCTGAGTTTAGATCTAAACACTAAACAGGACCTTAGGAAACAAAGGCCAAGCAATCCTTACATTTCAACGGAAACATAAGTCAACAAATATAGCACAAACTGAGCATTACCAACCCAAAAAGTGAAAGCTCTATTTCGGGGGGGGGGGGCAGAGGCTGCCTGCACATTCAGTCTGTGTTATATTTGTTTTTGGCAAGGGTGTCAATGTTTTGTCTGGTTTTCTTTTTGAGGGAAAGCAGCACCATTTTTTCCTCTGTGAAATGGGTATTTTGTGATGCCAACAGCAATTTCTTCAATTTCAAATGTGTTTCTGTGCCCAAAAAGGTTTCACGTTGTGTGTGAACCTGACCAAAGGCTTAAAACTATGGTTGAAGGAGAAATAAGGTTGCCATATTTCAAAAAAATTAGACATAAAAGTTGTTGAGCTATTTTGGATTGCATTAGGCATATCGTGCAATAAATATTTTCCCAGACATTTTGCCAATTTCCACCCAGACACTGCTTCCAACTGCAGTATTCCAGGTATGTCCAGGAAATTCCAGGCATATGGCAACCCTAAGTAGAAATATTTATTGCTAGATATGCCTAATGCATTCCAGTATATAGCTTTATTGGAGGGTGTTTTTAAAAAAGATAGCAGGACAAGTAAGTCAACAGAATGTTAAAGAAAATATTTCTTCATCTATTCATCATATTCTTAACTTACCTTACCTTATAGGCAGCTCAAGCATAATTTAACCCTTTAAAACAACAATTTCAAAAACATCAAACCCCAACAAAAATGGTTGAAACAAACTAACCAATTTAATCATTCTCTGTACAGCACCCATGATCTCAAAAAAACATAGTAACAAGCCACAATAATAAATAACAATTCTAAAAAATGTGTTTACCCCTGGACTTCTTTTGAATAGTAACATTTAAAAATCCTTAATAAAAATGTTAGGTAACTGTTAGTCAAGTCTTGAAACATGCATAAGGTCATACATTTATGATGAGCACTCTGCAAATTCTGTATGACTAAGAAAGTGTCTACATCAGATAACAACAGACAAAAATAACTGTTTGCAAAGACAATAGACATGTGGTTCTAAAACCCTTAAGTATCTCCACAGAGTTAAAAACAAAGCTGATAGCAGCTCTACTCATGGACTAATATGCAGGGATGTTTAAAAATAAGCCTGCACACTTACCAACAAACAAAAGCCACAAACCACTCTTCCTTGCTCTCAAATACAAGACTAACTCATGAAAACATTATTAGGGCTTGCCTTTTAACCCATGACGGCTTTGTAAACTATTTGAATGAGCCAACAGGGAGGTGGAGGAATAGGTCATAGAAATCTGCCCTCAATCAGAAGACCATGATTTCCCTCCCACCCAAAAAAAGTAAGATTTGCCCACATTTCTCCCTCACTTAGACTTTACTGTCCCTGTTCTACAGAGATTTCTTGAGAGATCCACAGAAAGCAAACAGTTGCCAAAGACTCCTGGTTATTATAATCTTTATCCCACAATTAATCTGTTCATCTTTAAGATGCCGTTGGACTTTTTGGTTGGTTTTTTAAAACTCTGCCAAACTGCACCTGATGACATTAGGAAGTTTGCCTGAACAAGGTCTGCATGACTTGCTCCATGAAGAGCAAATATGTTCTCTGCAGGTTTAAGACCAAATATTTGGGGAAAGACTGCTGCCATTGACAAGCACAAACCTGAACCCATCTAAATTAATTCCTCTATTATCAAGACACTTGTGGGAAAGAAAGGAACCTCAGACACAAGCCACCTGATTTTTATATGGCTTCCAATGCCTAAAATGCATGGTTCCTAGACAGCTTAACTGAATATTAAACAGTTTGGAAAGCAAACACACACACAAGCCCAACCAATCTTATAGCAGCTTGGGAGAAATACACACTGAGCAAGGAGGAACTTTTCACATTTGTTATCCCTATGTTGCAATAGGAGCCATTCATGTGTACACACTATACCTTTAAAATGCATTTCCCCCCTCAAAGAATTCTGGGCTGTAAAGTTTACACCTCATGGAGTTACCATTCCCAGCAACCCATTAACAAACTACAGTGCCCAAAATTCTTTGAGGCAGAAAATGTGCTTTAAACGTATAGTGTGTCTGTAGTTGGAGTAAAATTACAGGGCTTTGGTTGAAAGAAATTGCCAGGGAATCATCCTGTTCCTTGGGAGTGCTGTGGTTGCCACCAATTGTCTTCTAGAAATATAGGAAGTGACCTTATACCAAGACAGGCCATTGGCTCATTTGGCTCAGCACTGGCAACTGGCATCAGCTCTCCAGGATTTAATGGAGGGCTCCTTCTGTATGCTCTACCACCAAGCTATGGCTCTGGTCTCTGTGTTATCACTGGAGGCCTCAGATGTGGCCCTGGGTCTTCCAGTTGCTGATCTCTATTTTAAACCCACAGCTAAGGAAAAATGCATTTGGTCAGTAAAAAGGATTTTATTTCACAATCTGCAGAGTTTAAGGAGAATTATCTCTGGCCTCAACCAAGCATATTTTAGGGAACTGTTTAGCTAATGACAAAGCCTGTGTGTGTGTGTGTGTGTGTGTGTGTGGAGAAAGAGGGAGAGAGAGAGAAGATCCTCTGTGTATTCAATAATATCATCTTACAGAGAGTGCTATAGAATCCTCAAGACAGACAGTTGGCTCCGTTGTGTTTATATTGGGAAGTCAGCCTCCAAGACAGCTCTCTGAGGGGGTGATTGATGGAAACACCACTGCATAGAACATCATCATCTTAAATAAAGCTCCTTTCATTCTAAAAGTACTTTGCACCATTGATTTACAGAAGCCACTTCAACAGTTATTGAGATGAGAAGAACAATAAAAAAGGACTAGCGTCTTTCAGTGAAGTGTCAAGAGTGAGGCTCAGGAACACAACCCTTTTCGATCTGGACTAACTTTGCTAAACCCAGCCTCACTCCAGTCACTTTCACAAGGAAAGCTAATTTCTTGCACCTGAAGCCCTAATGCAGGACTACTGTGTGCTGCTGCTGGGTAGGGAGGAAAGACAATATCAGACCACCGATTTTAAGAAGAGAGTTAAAAACAAGCTGAAATAACCTGCTGTGCATTCTGATGCAAAATGACTGTGAAAGTCAGGATATAAATTTGCATGAATTGGTAATTTCTCCCCTTCCCTCAAGCCTAATTGCCTTGGGATGGAGTGGGGAGATTTTCTGTAGTGAGGGAAAGAGAAGTGAGAGGAAGAGGAGGAGAGGGGAGAAAAAAGAGGGGGGCCTCTTGCTCTGGCCCTGCCCACTTTGAGCTTCAGCCCCGCCCGCCCTGACTCCAGCCCTCCGGGATCCGGAGGGTGACGCAGAGCTGCAGGAAGCCCGGGAAAGCCTGTATTCGCCCCATAGGACGCACACACATTTCCCCTTCATTTTTGGAGGGGGAAAAGTGCGTCCTATAGGGCGAAAAATACGGTAAATACTGTGACAAAATAAAGGGCACTAATGATTATGCACTTATACAGACAGGAGTGACTTGTGGACAACTTCTGCTCTCCTTGTGTGATGCCTCTTCTAAAATAGTCAGCTTGAGAGCAGAAGTTGTCCACAAATCCCTCCTGACTGTTTTGAGTGCATAATCATTAGTGCCCTTCATAAGGAAAACCGAGGAAGTGAGTCACACAACTTAGGCCTGAGCAAAAGATTAGTCTATAAATACTTCTTGAAGATACTGACAAATGGAAGGAAACAGATGATAAAGGGAGGAGATTCACTGATAAACGGACACCTCAGAAAAATGCACACTGATGAAGAGAAATCTTGGGCATAAGAAAACTGATGGTGGACGAGTAAAGAAGCAAGAGTTCTAGAAATAAGATAGTGACTCATAACCAAAACAGGGAGACATGTAATTGCTGCTTAGTACACAGGATTCTGATTATGTGATTAGGAATGTATTGACAGGGATGGAGATTTCCTTGCTAGAGTTTATGAGGACATAGCTTTCATATTCCCACCTCTTTAGAGTTGAGGTGGCTGGTGACCATGAACAGGGCCTTCTTACTTTTCACATCCCACCTTTGGAATTCACTTCCCAAAGAAACAGAGTTAGCACGTCTCCACTCTCATTTATATGGCAAGCATATTAAAAACATTTCTCTTGGGCATTTTCCTAAAGATTGCTGCCTCTAAATTGCTCCCTTTCTCTGATGTAGTCTTGGTGTGTTTGGCTCTATTGGCTTTTTTAAATGCATTTTTTAAAAAATAAGTCAACTTTTAAACATGATTTGATAGTTTTACATGAGCTACCTTAATAATTTAATAATAATAGTAATTTATTATTTATACCCCACCCATCTGGCTTTATTTCCCAAGCCACTCTGAGCGGCTTCCAACAGAAGATTAAAAATACATTACAACATCAGTCATTAAAAACATCCCTAAACAGGGCTGCCTTCAGATGTCTTCTAAACGTCAGGTAGTTGTTTATTTCCTTGACATCTGATGGGAGGGTGTTCCACAGGGTGGGCGCCACTACCGAGAAGGGCCTCTGCCTGGTTCCCTGTAACTTCGCTTCTCGCAGTGAGGGAACCGCCAGAAGGCCCTCGGCGCTGGACCTCAGCATCTGGGTTGAACAATGGGGGTGGAGACACTCCTTGACATCAAATGATGTAAAGGCAACATAGGTGCCAACTATAGGAGGCCCAGGAGGCCTGGGGGCTCTGATGCAACTTCCGGTACAAACCGGAAGTCACGTTGGGAGGTCTCGCGAGGACTCGGGCATGATCTCAGAGGCCCCACAAGGCCTGGGCCCCAAGTTGGCGCCCGTGAAAGTCAAGATATAAATATATTAAATAAAATGTAGCAGAACCTGCTGAAAATGAGCTGCCTGGGTCCACCAATCCACGCTGGCAGAGATGGAAGCCCTTGCTTTTTAACAAGAGGAACATTTAGCACACACCAAGAGCAGGAATACACATTATCAACAGCCGTGAAACCAATGGTTTACCATAATCTGAATGGACCAGAAATGGATGCAAATGTAATTCCAGGATGTGCCACTAACTTGCAGCAGAGCCAGGGACCACTTTTTCAGCCACATTTCTGTTCCTTCCTTACAGCAAGCCGTGGACAGATTTACACAAGTTTCCCTGCCCTCCATTTTGAAATCCAAGCACATTTGTCACTATTAATAAACAGGAAGCCTCATTCCTATCCTTTCCAGAGGATGGGAAGGGGACTGCTCAGAGTGGGGGGTGCAGTATACTGCATTGTCCAAAACCACGACTGTAATTCCATGCACACTTACTTTGGAGTAAACACTACTAAAATGAGTGGGACTTACTTCTGAATAAAGATGCAGCAGTGCCAGTGAGAGGATGGTTCTCAGTCAAGCTCCCCTCCCCGCTCTGTTGCTACAACAGCCATAACCACCAACTAAACCAGATCCTGAAATTAATCCTCCGGGGAACCAAAATTAACAGTGCTTGTTGCTAAAAACACAAGTGCTTCCCTCTCCCTATATTCCCCACCTTCCCAGCGCCACATAGTTTTGAGAGGACCCAGCAAAATTGTTGCTCAGCTGCTTTGAAGAGCTCTCTGTATACATCAGAGGGAAATCAATGGGCAGTCCATCAACAAAAAGACAAGGGCGGTTTTAAAAGGCAGTTTATTGGCAAGCCAGACGCCAATGCTGGAGGGAAGGCACAGCAGCACCTGAACTCTGCAGCAAAACTGAGGAAAGCACATTTCTCTGAATGTGGAATTGACACAGTCAGCCCAGTTCTAGTTCCCATAGCAAATCCTCTACACACCAGAGGTTTTCAACCTTTTTGAGTCCACGGCTCCCTTGACCAACTACTTTCTTTCTGCGGCACCCCTGTGAGGCTCAGAAGCCCAGTTATGTCACCCCTTGTCTGCAGAGCTGGCAACATTTCACCCTTTTTTGAACACCCTCCCTCATGGAATATTCTCTCAGCCTCCTCTCCTGTCTCCTTGGGTGTCCTTGGGCAGCCACCGCTCCCCCGTGCTCCAAAGAGATGTGCCTCCTCATGCCGCCCCACAGGGACCTGGGCAGAGGATGCCCCCAGCCTCAGTGGCCCAACAGAGACTGGCCAAAGGTGAACATGAGGCAGCAGTGGGGCTGCCACAACGAACAGCTGTGCAAGCCTTTAGAAGGCAGAAACTCAAGAGGGCATCAGAAGAGGGAGGGAAAGAAAGGCACCCCAGGGTACCACGGCACACTGGTTGAAAAACACTGCTCTACACTACAGCATGGCTGGCTTACCCATCGCCCTCAGGATGTTGCTGAACTATAAAGCCCATCACCTCTGACCACTGAGCCATGCTGGTCAGGTTTGATAGGAATGTCAGTCCAGCAATATCTGGAGGACTAATTAGCCACCTCTGCTCCACCACAAAGGTAGTGGAAGCACTCCCACAAAGGGATCAGTACACAGTTTACCGCACTGTTAAAATGCTTATACACAGTGCCTATCAAAGTGAATGTAGCTAAATGGCTCTTTTCTTTTCTTTCTTGTTTTAAGCAGCAGGATTCTAAATAATTTCACATAAAAGAAGCACTTGCGTTGCTCCCTTTGTTTTCAGCTGACATCTATCTATTGAACACAAAAGCAGTGCAGTGACTGGACAGACACTATACATTGGATGCACAGAGGTTTCATAGCAGGAACTACTGCAGGCAGCTAGAGCTTTTCCATATCATCACTTTTTCTTCACAAAAGAAGCATACAGCTGTTTCTTTTTTACTTGTGCAGGATCCTGCCCTCATTTTCCCAGTAATTTGAAGCAGAATACCTTATATGTTTAAAATGCCACACTTTGTGGACAGACCATGTCTATCATCATACTGAATGCAATTGCACAAGTCATAGGTGCCCACTGGACATGGTCTTCTGCAACACAAATGGGGAATAAGTGACACAACTATCCCTCTCTCAAGCCTCTGCACTATCTGCCACCTTAAAAAATGCTTTCGAGACTGAGAAAGAACATGGCCATCTTTCTCCTCCTCCACTTCCCAGCTACCCCCATGTCTCTGAAATGGGACAGGTGAGCTGTATTTGAACTGAAACACAGGAATTTATTTCACAAAGATGAAAATAAGACTGCTCTGAGAGCTACTGGGTCTTATAAGAGGAATAAGGATCTTTGCTCTCCACTGAGAATGAATGAATATACAATCAAATACAGCTAGCTGTATTTGGCAGTAACCAGCTGCATCAAATGTTAGACATACTCAAAGCAGGCACACTGAAATTAATGGGTTTAAGTTAAGAACCCACTGAAATTAAAGGCAATAATGGAGTGTGACAAATATTGGATACAACCTACCGGTAATTCTTTTTTCACTTCCAATAATATACTTTCAATAAATGTCTTAAGTTTTACCAAAGCAGACTCATTTAAATTATAAAATCATAAAATGTTTCAATAGACAACCAAAATGATGAACACTATCTTCCATTTTCTTCCAGAAATCACCAGAGGGCATAATGCATAAGACTGATATCTGACACCCAGCACCTCTAACCATCAATATGCTTGGGTTCTGCAAGGTGATATATAATCATATACACTTATGTTGCCTATCCCTCAGAATCAAAGAAACAGGCTGAAGAAGGTAAATTGACTGCTTATTATAAATAACAACCCCTTTCCTATATGTCTTTATAGTGTCAAAAGGTAGTGCTATAGTTATTGGTCACAGGCAGAATAATTTACCCTGGTTTCTGTTACTAAGTGGAAACAAGAATCAATTCCTTTTCTATTTTTTTGGGGGGGAAACAAAACAAAATATTGAGGCAACACAATGCTGCTGCATCCCAGGGTAAAGTTTCCTGCTTGGCATGTAGGTTTAAATGCAGGGACTCTTAACAGCCACCACTGCAAGTGGGGAAATATGTGGGGAATGATTTCTACCTTCCCTACCCAGTTTATTCCTGGATGAACAGAACTTGTAAGAATATGGATTTTCCTTGCAATGTCTTTGAACCGGACAGTGCTTTGCTCCACCCTGGTCCTGTTTACTCCCCCACCACGCTGAGCTAAGCCAAGGTTTGGCTTAACACAGGGGTGGGGAACTTTTCTCAGTCCAAGACCTGCATTCCATTCTGGAGAACCTTCCGAGTAATAATAATAATAATAATAATAATAATAATAATGCCAGTGGCAGGCAGTGAGAACGGAGGCAAAAGCAGGCAGAGCACTTAGTGTAAATTTTATCTTTGCACAGTAGGCCAATTTCTACACACACACAACCCCCTCTGTCCTCCATCCAGCAAGCAAAATACATTACAGTGGTACCTCGGTTCTTGAACTTAATCCATTCCAGGAGTCCATTCAACTCCTGAAACCGTGTGCCAACCAAGGCGCAGCTTCCGATTGGCTGCAGGCGCTTCCTGCACTCAAGCAGAAGCCGCGTCAGACATTTGGCTTCCGAAAAATGCTCGCAAACTAGAACACTTACTTCTGGGTTTGCGGTGTTCGGGAGCCGATTTGTTTGGGAGCCAAGCCGTTCGAGTAACAAGGTACCACTCTATCAGAGTTCAGGGTTATATTTTAAAAGATGTTTTTCTAGCCCTGGCAGGTGGGAGGGAAGGTAAGGGGTGGGTTTTGGTGCAAAAGAAGCAGGAACAAGTAGCCAAGAGACGCTTTGCCACATGTTGACTGAGGGGATGGGCTTGGGGGTCTTGCAGTAGGCCATAGGCTTAAGGTTCATATTACCACTGGGAACTGTGGGCCTTTTTGCCAGCATGCAATCCTGAACTGTCTCTGCTACACTGGCTTCTCTTTAGCCATCTGTGTGGCTAGTAGCAAAGTCCATCCTGCCCCGCAGGAGTGGCTCCTCTCAAACTGGAATTAATACTGGCTTTGTTTTCATTGCAGGAGGCCCATATGCTATTTTAGGGCAACTTCCAGCACTCTCTGTGGGAGCTGTACTCAGCAGTCCTAGGGCAGCATGTTTCCTTTAGGAACAAAAGGAAATAATGTTCCTGGGTCAGAGGACGTGGTTTTTGAGAGGATGGGCGGAGGGGGGGGGAAAGCACATTTCATGGAACAGGGCTGGTTTAAGCTACGATGTGTTGTGGAACAGATTGCATGGGATAGCAAATTCCAGAGGGAATCCAACTTCCCTTACACACACACACACACACACAAGTGTCAAAATAAAAAAATTCCTTCCAGTAGCACCTTAAAGACCAACTAAGTTAGTTCTTGGTATGAGCTTTCGTGTGCATGCACGAATTTTTTTAATTTTGACTATGGCAGACCAACACGGCTACCTATCTGTAACTACCCACAAGTGTGTCATTTTAAAGAAAAATCAGTTTGGGTTCGACATTTTCACGTCTAAATGGATAAGTAAAAAATGAACCTTGCACTGCTGCAGAGACAAGTGTGAGGGCCTGCTCCTGTGATTCCCCATTGCTAACACTATGAGCACCCCAAGGATGCAACTTGGCAAATGGCATGCTAGAAATGCTGGCACGAGGTGTGTGTTTACTCCATCAAGAATCCTATTCTGTTACACAACCTTCAGAGCAGGGGGTGGAAAATCAGCTATGTTTCTTTTAAACACATGTTTTCTTTGCCAAAAGCAATTACATATTCAAAGTGAAGGCAGCTAGAATTTTAACATGGCAGGCAGTCTTTTTCTTGTGAAAACCTATTGAATTTATTCCAAGTTTGTTTGCTTTTCAAACCCACTGACATAGTCCATGCCTACTTACATTGATTTCCCATGACCCCATTAATTTTTAACTAAATTTAATGTGAGCAAATGAAAGGCTGACAACATCACGGCAGGTTTTGAATTTTGATGACTGGTGGCGTATCCTAAAATCCAAGCGAAGTTCAGGGCCCCACTGTGGTAAATACTTGCTTTCTAGTCTTGAGCCTCTTGCTGCCTGCTACCCCTGCCTTCAATCAGACCCTCCCACCTAAGCCAGTCTAAAGTAAATGCTTAAAGAAGCCTGGTCACAATGTGTGTCAAGCCTGTAAATCGCCATTCAACTATAGTGACTCAGAATCACCTGCAGCCAACCAGACATTTTTAATATATAAATGGGAAGGGAGTATGCCCTTTAGTTTCTTTCAGCTGATCAATTGCCACTAACAAAGGCATAAAGGGGAGGGTACAAGCCAATACTAAAAGTATGTGCAAGTTAATTTGCACATTTGAAATATATGCCTGTTCGTATTTGGAATCTCCACACACTTTCTTCCATTGCCACAAGAGGCTGAATCCACAGAGGTAAGGAACTGAGAATGGTATGAAATGGGAAGACTACAGAAGTGAACCTAAAAAGATGAGGACCAGAGAATGAGAGATGAACTCCTTTAGTTGGCCCACCCACTAACACTTGGGACAAAGCCTCCAGGTCAGCAAGGTGCAGACATTCCCAGTCTAGGAAAATGTGCTCTCTATGTATCCACATTTCAACCTGGGGAATGGTCCAAGTTAGGTCTAGACCAGTTGCAATCCTATGCATATTTACACAAGAGCAGGTGCCTCTGAAATAAGTTGGGGCGTACTTTGTAGAAAAAGATTGTAGTTTAATGACTAATCAGTTAGGCTTGCTTCAACCCAGTAAATGTGATAGGTTCAGGCCACAGCTGCATGACACCAAGGCTACACACAGACTAGCTCTCCTAAACTAAACAGAGGAAGCCTGTGCCACCCAAAGCAAGATGATGTGTCTAACCTTTAAAAATAAATAAAACAGTGTTATTCTTTCACAACCTCTTTCACAAAGAGATGTATGTTTTGGTCCGGAAATTAACATGCTCTCCAGACATCTCTCACCTTAGAACCCTTGCCCCAATGCAAGACCCAGAATCTGATTCATTACAGTATTTCACTCTAAACTCAGGTAAACCTGACTTTCTTATGGCCTGCATTGTTTAAAAAATGGACTTTGCTCCTTTAAGGCTCGGTTCCAGCCCTTGACAGTCAATGCCAGGAAATTCCACTGCAGCCTGCAACTTTTTGCCTTTGTTTGTTCTAAGATCCTAGATACAGTTGCCCAGAACTGCCTACAGGTCCAACTGCCCTTTGCAGTCCTCTCTTCTTTTTTCATTTTCCCCTCACAGTTGCCTGAGCCACACCATTTGCCCCTTTCCCTGCTAGGCCACAACCCTCTCCTTTCCTCCATCATGGCCCGCACACACATACAAACACGCAGATAAACACATACTCTCCTCAGTCAACTGAGGATCGAAGCAAATGATACAACCGCAAGAAGCATATGCCCTGCCCCACCCCAGACCGTGCAAGATTGTACAATCCATTAGATAATTAAGAGTGCAGCTTCCTGGATGCCCTAGCCAGCCTGGCACTGTGGTGTAATGCAGCACTGCAAGAAAAAGCTCCTTTTACTATAATGTCTTCCCATTATTGAGGAGGGAGGGTGTGTCCACAAGAATGAAAGGAAACAGCATTAGCTGCTTCTGGAGCCCAAAGGAGGCTCTCAAAGGCCTGTATCAGGGGAGGTCACTCTCCAGATACTGTTGGATTACAATGTCCATCATTCTCAGGCATCAGTTGGGGCTGATGGAAGTTGGGAGCCCAACATCTGAAGGGCTGCAGGTTCCTCAACTTTGTTCTACACCATTCACATTTACAGTTCTTTAGAAAATGTAGTGAAATATAGTTCCCAGAAATATCATGGGAGGAAGTGAACAAGTACATTATCATTGCCTGCTTCTGCTGGTACATGTGTAGGGGTAACCTGCATCATGCCTCAGAAAAGATGCATATGAACTATTTCTGCATTTGTCTCACCACAGAGAAAGATATCCAAGTACCTTCTTCCCATGTTATGGTGGTAAAATGGCTCACTCATGCTTCCTCATCATGTGCATAACTGCCTTCAGAAGTCAAGAGTAGTCAGACAGGTGCAGAGTTAAAACAGGCAGATCGCATGGAGCCCCTGCAAAGTTTTCTTGCATGTTCAATACTGAACTTATATTGCTGGTGATGGGTTCTGAAACAAAACTTTCGCCCCTGAGAAACACTTCAAGATAAAGGGCCTTATGCAATCCCTACTGTAATCCAGTAAATCACACTGAATAGTAAAATATATTCGATTTTTTAAATCTGACATTTCATGTACATTTTAATTTTTTTAAAAAAGTTAGGCAGCAAATGAAATGATGCATTAAACAGATTGAAAAGTAGCATAGAGCGCCATATCTCTGGAATACATATTCATTTCTTTTCTGCCCTGCTATGTACTCTACTCCAACTGTTTTTTGCCAAATGTGCATATACCGTATATGGTGGGCAATGATGGGTGAAGTCTCTGAAATCTCTCATCTGTACTCAATGTTATTCCACCCAAGCAAAATCATTTCCAGCTGACTGTTTGCCCCAACCTTGTTGACCTAAGTAAGGCTTGGATTCCCAATGGCTGAGCCCTTAATCCAGGCACTGGATGAAGCAAAAACCCCACAGCACAGGAAATGAACTCTTTGAAGGTGTGCCTATACAGTTAAGCCTAAAGTCCAGATAGCAAAAACTTCCCTCAGAAGCCATATACTTTTAGACTGTTTCCCACATTTTCTTCACTATTATCACAGCTATCCAGAAGGAGGAAGGGTCCAGATTAGGCAGATTAAAACAGATTGTGTTGCAGAATCCTGCTGTACAGAAGTTCATTCTTTTCATATGTTTTCCCTTAACTATTGTGATGGCCAGAATGTAGGCAGAAAGTTTTTTGATTTTAAACAGAAAGAAAACATTTAAGTGTATATAAGCCAACTGTATCCTTTAGGTTTCATGCTAAAGAAACATCAAGATACTAGTCTGAATTTTTAGTCAGAACTGTTTGGGTTCCTTAGTTAGCATTTCCAACTTGCCCTTTTAATCTTGTGGCTCGTTCTGTTTTTGTTACACTGCATTTATAAATGGTTGTCACACTTTCTGCACTCCACACCCTTGGATTCGCATGATGAAGGGGTGGTTAAGAAAAATGTTATGAAATAAACGGAAAAAATGCGGTCTTGAGAGAGGAATTTGAGCCACCCATGCGTTTCAAAGCAAGAGGAACTCTACCCTCTGCTCTCTCCCCCTCACACACCAAGTTCGAGCTCACTCCCTCGGAGATCAAAACAACATTCACCTTCGTGGGCCTCGTGCCTTCTTCTCCCCGCGCCGCCCTTTGCAAGCCTGACCCCAACCGAGGGGCCCCTTTCGGCGCTCCTGCACCGCCCACCCTCCTCCTCCTCCTCGAAGCAAAAGGCATCTCGGGCTCCCAAGACCTGCGCAAAGAGGAAGAGAAGTCTCCCATCCCTCGCACTCTCACCGAAGCCGCTTTCACTAACTTTGCGGGCCTCGCGCGCCCACATTTGCTCCCCTCCTCCTCTCTCAACTCCAGGAAGATTCAAACCCGCCCAAACCACCTTGCAAAAGCAAGCCCGCTTTCCTTGCTCCCGGCTTCAAGGCCAGAGCGCGAGGGTTGCCTTTGTTGCCGCTCCAGGTGGATGGATTCCCGCCGCCGCCCGCCTCCCCTCCCCTCTTTCTGGCCACTTCCTTGCTTTCCTTCCCTTACACGCAAGCAACCTCGTGCGCGCAGGATCCAACAAACCCCCGGGCCCCAGAGCCGGCGCAGACCTTTTTCCTCGCGATGACGGTGGTCTTCTCTGTTCTCGGCGAGAATCCGTTTCCAGACAGCGCGGCGAGCGAGAATGCAAAGCAAGCCGCTACTACTCCGCAGACCCCTCCCAGTTCTCGGCCCCTGCGGCTAATGGAATATTTTTAACTGTTTGAATAAACTCTGATCTTTCTCTGCGACGAGTCTGGGACGCCTAGCGGGAGAAGGCGATCATTGCCGTTCAGTTAGGCGGGGCAGAGAAAGTTTGAATCCTAGTCCTCAATCAGGACTAGGATTGTAGGAGCGACGATTCTGAATGGAGGCGGATTATTCCTATACTGGATTCCCCAAGGGCGTGGCCATGTCGATTATTTTTTAAATTGCTTTCTAAACCCATCTCTTTAGGGTGCATATACCCTCCCAAGGTGAGTTACAGCAACTCACATGAAACACAACATTTAAATTCTAAGATTTAAAATAGCAGTAAAAACATTAAAGCAGACCAAAAAAAATGTGGCAAAACCATAAAATCACACAAATGCTCACTGGAATTCGTGTGGAACAGAAGGGATGGTACCATTATTTTAAATTACTAGAGGCTGCAATCCCATGCAGCTTTAAGGCACATCCAACTCTTATTGATTTTG
Source organism: Podarcis liolepis (assembly GCF_965112155.1). NCBI lineage: Eukaryota > Metazoa > Chordata > Lepidosauria > Squamata > Lacertidae > Podarcis > Podarcis liolepis. The sequence goes on from NC_139554.1 coordinate 77,006,165, forward strand.
AAGAGGTTGCACCAAGGTTGGGAAATTCTTTGATCTGCAAAATTGCGCCAGACAATCGCCATTGATTAGTAGTAAAATATGCAAGTCTTAAATCATATATTGTTTGAGGACTACAATTAACCTTCTTCCTTGTGGTGCTTCTGTTGCTGCAGGTATGTATTTTCTCAGCACATAAACCACACTATTTTGTCCATGGTAAAATGCAACTTCTGCTTCCCTTTCTATCAGGATCCTGCCCACTGTGCTAAATATGCTTACACATGTGTGTATGGTCCGGTTTGTACATTCAACAGAGTCAATTGGCAAAGCTTTTCCTGAATTGAGACACTTGCGAGTTTCTTCTATAAAGTTTCAGTCACAAAGTGGCTAACACCTTCCAAAGTTTTATACAGTACTCTTCAACCAACTACAACAAAGATTCCTGAGGCACCTTAAAACTAGCACATTTCACATAAGCTTTCTCAAAATAGAAGAGTTTTCTCCATCAGATGTTCGAGTCAAATGGCAATGGAATGCAAAAAGTACACTCTGTAACAAGAGCTTGAGATAAGCAAATCAGGCTTCACAGCAGCAGGAGCCGAAAACCATTGTCTCGATTCAGACCCAAATTAATAGAACAGAACTTCTTGATAAGTTGTAATTCAGCAATTTCACATTGGATCCTCCTTCCAAATTTAATTTATTTGTGGGAGGCCATCTTAAGGATAGTAGCAGTGTGTCCTGACAGGTTGAAATATTTGCCTCTGGTTTCTAAATATTGCCATTTCTGATGTCATATTTTTGTTTAGGAGACTTAGAGTGCACCTATAGTACCTTTAATGTATTTTATGTTCAATCCCCCCCTAGAGTCTTAGGCAGAATTGTGCATAAAATGTACTTAAAATACATTTTACATATTTTTGGTACCATTTCCCCATAGACTCTAAGAAGCAAATCTATCTTAAAATATGTAAAATACACGTGCAAAAAATTCCCACTGAGAGTGACAGCACATCGTCAAGACTCCCTGTGAGATTTGCTGTTCTGATTTCAACAGGCGTTGCAGTAGGCGTCCCAAAGCAGTAGCGAGTCGCTATTTTCTTAATGTTCACATTTCTTTTTTTAAAAAAAAATCACAGTTATAATCGGAAACACCTAGAAGGCACCAGGTTGTTGTTGTTTAGTCGTTTAGTCGTGTCCGACTCTTCGTGACCCCATGGACCAGAGCACACCAGGCACCTCTGTCCTCCACTGCCTCCTGCACCAGGTTAGGAAAGAATAAGCAACTAACTGTGGAAGCGCCATAATTTTGGGTGCATTAATACACATGCACATTCCAGCACTTGCTTCATTTTAGTCCTTAATCCTCTGGCTTCCAGCAACAGATGATCTACTGGTATAAGTGTGTTGTAATAAATCACTAATGACTATTGAGCCTATGTATTTGTCTCACTGACTCCCCTACTTCAACACAGTGTCTCCTATAACAATACTGTCGGGCACTAGGCATGACGGGATGTGATAGTCATAGAAAAAACATTTCCCCTGCTAAAAGCATCTCTTTTTAGAATTGGAAGTGAGTCATCATTTTCCTATTTAATATTGTCCAGAGGGAATGTATTTTCAGTGCATTATTGTAAATAAAGCCTGAGCGCCAAACTGGATATGACTTAAATGCCTCTGCTTGGAATGGAAAAGTTCAGTTGATCAAAATTCACTGAACTAATTCAGAAGTCTCTGAACTAAACCTGAAAGTACTTCCCATAATTGCTAAGTGATCTAAATATGAATTACCGTAGATGCATTCTGGGGTGGAAATTAGAACATTTTTTAGTTCATTTTCCAGTTTATTCTCTCCTCCCCCTGACAGGAGGCCCAGCCTCTTAGCTTTCTTTCTTTCTTTATTTTTTAAAGGAAGTCAGTCTGATATCTGTCAGTATCTAACTGGCAACATCTAAATCTATCTATAGTGCTTAGTTTTAGTTTAATTTAAATGCCATTTCCCCACCATGTACTGTTCCCAATTTGTAATGTTGCATACACACCTTAAAATCAACACTTGATTTTGCAGTTATCGGTTATGAAAATGTTTTATGTGACCCAGGAGTAACGACCTTTTGTGTGCTATCAGTCCTATCATTAGGCAAATTGAAGCGATTGCCCCAGAAAGCAGATTTTGGGTGTCACAAAAAGGGCAGAAAAAAATATTTTATTTTTTGTTATTGTGTTGTTACTCCCAGGGAAAGGCATTTGAGGGATTTTCTTCCTCTGGTGCAAAAATATGCTGGTAAGTCTTGGGTGCTTGACTCAGGGTGAGCATGGTGCTTACTGTTCTGCCTCAGGCAGCAAAATGTCTTACACCAGCCCTGGTTGTTAAATGTGCCATCTCTACTGACAGTGAAAGAGGAGAGATCGAATCTATGTGAGGTAATTCTTATGCTAATTGGGTGCAACACTTCCTTTTTTGGAAGCGATGAAAGAGTCAGGAGGGGTGGGGGACACATTACCTGTACTGAGAGTCACAAATTCCATTTCCCTTAGTGCCAGGCTTCCAAACACCTGACAGAATTATTTGAAGGGGGGGGGGACATGCCTCACCCTTGTACAGTACAGCTGCTTGACTCAGAAAGCTTTTGGTCTACCTCAGAGCTCCTTAGGAAATGTAAGAACAGCGCTGGACCAACTTCACAGGAATCTGAGTCATTTCTGAGGGAAAACTGAAACTCTTTCTTTACATGGCAAATTAAAGGAGCAGCTTCTGCTTTCACCTCCACTCCTCCCCCCCCCCACCTCCAACCTCCGCAATGCATGCAACACATTTACAAACAGGGCAGACTTGAGGAAATATCTGTCAGCCAATACTGGATAAGCAGATGCTCTTAAAACCAAGACTGAAATGTTAATAGCTAATGTTCTAAGTAACTTTCCCAAATATAAAGCTCAGCTACAAGTGATAGGGTGTTTTTTTTCAAAGAGAGCTTTCCCAGCACTTATACTCTAGGTGCATGAAATACTTCATTCTGCACTGGTTCCTGCCAGTTCATGACTGACATGGATCAGCCTGGGCTGTGAAGATTGTATTGCTGGGATCCTCTTCTGCATTGTATTATTTATATGGTTGATTATTACAGGGATAGGAAACCTAACAAATGGGGTCCAAATGCTTCTTTATTGGACACCTGCTTCTTCAGGACATGCCGCCCCCAGCTTTGCACCCCAAGTGTTCTTGCTGCCGTCCCGGACTCTGCTTTCATCATCTGAGGCCCTTCTTCATATACCTTCGCCATATGAGGGTGGCAACATGAGAACAGGCCTTTTCTGTATTGGCTCCCCGTTTGTGGAACGCTCTCCCCAAGGTGGTTTGCCTGGCACCTTCATTATATATTTTTAAGCACCAGGCAAAAATGTTCCTCTTAAACCAGGCCTTTGGCTGATTAATATGCTACAGCCTTTTAAATGTGTCTGTGGGAAGGGGGGGTATTGTTTTCCTGTTTTGTTTCATAATTTAATAATTAATACAATAAATGAATAAGAATGTGTCTTTAGCCTCTTATTTCTCTGGAAGGAAGACAGAGAGGATTGTGTGTAGAAACAAATTTACTGCACAAAATTAATATCTGACATTTGCTGCTCCTCCTACTTTTGCCTCTGGCCCCACCCATCTCTGGCACGCAGCACTTGAAAGGTTGCCCAAAATGGCTGAAAAAGTCTCCCCATCCCACTTCTGGTTCTTTGCACGTATATCTTCTTTTCTCCAAGGACCTCCAAGCATGCGTGGTTCTCTCTCCTTTCTCCCTTTTATTTCCACAAAAGCCTGTGAGGGAGGGTTAGGCAAGTGACTCACCCAAGGGGGGGAAAGGCCTAACTTTCCCCGATAAAGGGTGGCATGCATTCTGGTTGCTCCCATGACCCCTCCATGCTGCTCCAGGGGGTTATGGAACCACCTGAAGAGATTTGGGGGTTCACAGAGGGAGAACGTCCCGTTGAACAGGCAGAAGGAGCCCTTGTACTAATGGGACAACGTGGCTGGGTACAACTCTTGTGCTCTCCTTCACTTGGGTAGTGAGGGTGCCATCACTGCCATTAGCCTGGGTGGGTACAATCAAGGGTGCCAACTTGAATAAAATATGGGGGAGGGGCACAGGTAAGCCCCGCCCTGCGTAATCACATGACGTGAGGCACACACACGATTTGAATGGCAATGCCTATCAACTGGGGGGGCAGCCTCCTCAAATATTTTATTGGGGGGCAAAGACCCCTCGGCCCCTAGCAGTTGGCTCCCATGGGTACAATATACTAAAAAACTCTCCGTCCTTCCTTGGACACTCTAGTAGGGCCTGCTGTGTGAAGAAATTGCACATGTATTGGGCTTTAAGCTATTTCTATGCTGCCTTGATTTTTATTTAAAAGAAGGGCAGGATAAACTTGATGCCATACATAAAATTAGGCATATTAAAACAGGGTAGGGTGCACAGCCCACTAGATTAATCAATTAATTGTGCCCTAAATGCAGTCACATTGTAAAGTGTGTGGAGCAGCCTTCGCTAACCTGCTGTCCTGCAGCATTTTTGAACTACAACTCCCGTCAGCATCCGCCAGCACTGCTGGAGGGCCCCAGATTGGCAAAGGAATAGGCACCTGAATTTCCCTTTAAGGCCTTCACACATTCCAAATATATTATCACGCCTTTGCTGACATCTTGGATAGCTGTTGTTGTTATGACACAGCACCACCGTGTGTTCACTTGAATGAACAGCAAGTAAGGGCCTCCAATCTATAATGTATGTATATACAGCAGCATGTCAAGAACAGAAACTACCCTCAAGGGCATTTCATTCTGCTTAGGCGGGGGGGGGGGGAACCCTCTTCACTTCACCCATGGGCATAGGCCCTAGAAAAAGTAAAACAATAGGAATACTTAACTGACCAATCACATCAGTTCAGCCCCCCCTAACAAAGTCCTGCCCCCCTCTAACAAAAATCCTGACTATACCCATGACCCCACCCACCCTCCAGAGAACAGTGCTGCAGCAAACAATGCATGGAAGAGCTTCCCCGTTTACACACAGCTATCTTTAAATCCAATTGGATTATTGCATGTTTATCACAATACAGCATTAATTGAAATGTTTCCAAATAACAGACAGAACTAAGGGCTGATTTTGCTAACTCTAGAGGCCCATTTTGCTTAAATCTATAGCTTCAGTCAAGCCTTGGTAGCAACTGAATTAAGTAAAATGGTATTATTCCTAGTCCACCTGTTATGTATACATTTCCATTTCTTCACTGCTCTTTATCAGTAATATTGGGGAGCCTACTTTTATTAGCAGTCTGAGTCTTTGACCAGCTTAAACAGATGTAACACATTTACAATACTATATGGTACGTCAGGATGGGGAGTCAGTGGCAACACAGCCAGATGGGTGGGGTATCAATAATAAAAGAAATATTTTTATTTTTACTATGTTGCTGGAGTTCCAGTTCCCATCACCTCTGACCTTTGGCCAGGCCGGCTGGGCTGGTGTTAGTTGGGGTGCAATGATGTCTGGAGGGTACTAGGTTCCCCATCAGTAGTGTATGCTTTTGTGGCCTCAAGCACCCTTCGTTGGGTGTATGAAGTGAAAACTTAGATAAATAAATGAGAAAAATGTAGGGTGGAAGTTGAACAGCAGTGAGATGCAAACCGCAGTGATAATTACAGCTTAAACACAACAGGCGCACACACAGCGGAGTGGTGATAATTACTGAGATGATTGTATTAACACATGTAGCTGGGCAGGAAACCATTCACAATACGCAGGTATCCTATTGGTAAGCTCCCACAGGAGGTAGCGATGGCTACCAACTTGGATGGCTTTAAAAAAGAATTTGGCAAATTAATAGAGAATAAGGCATCTATGGCTACTAGCCATGATGGCTAGGTTCTACCTCCACGGTCAGAGGCATTATGCCACTGCATACCAGTTGCTGGAATCCCATGTGGGCAGGGTGCTGTTGTGCTCATGCCCTGCCTGGATGGGGGTCTGTCTAGTTGGTCACTGTGAGAACAGCATGCCTCACCAGACCTGATCCAGAAGGCTCTTCTCATGTTCCTGAGCTCATGACTTACGATCATCTCCAGAGGTAGCCCTGCCATGCAGGAGGGAAGTGCTTCAGGCAGAACCAGGAAGAGAAGGGAAGATGAAGGCAAGGAATTGATGCTTTTGGTGCAGTGAGACTATAGCAGAAAGCTGGTACCACTCCACTCCACTCCAGTCAAGTCATTATCACTTTATTGTTGCACGACTCCATTGCAATAACTTACACTTGCATAACTCACATTGTTTCTGAGTGTAGTCTTGAGACTCTGTGAAGTAGCTTGAATGGTTTTATAGGCAAGCCAATAATGCTGGATCTATGAGCTGTGATTTGAAGCACTTCCCTGAAGCATTGCGGAAAAAGCAGGAGCGATTTGCAGCTGCAAAAGAGGTCATGTCACTTTGATACAGCACTCCTTTCTTTCTTTTTTTTTTTAAAAAAGATCTTTACTCTTCCTTCAGTTCAATCACAGTTATCCCTATCTTCTTGCACAGAGGCAGCCAACTCTGTGCTTTAGGCTGTTCTTTATTTTCTAACATATCCCTGAACAATTCTGTTACAAACAGCATCCCTTCCTCTTGTTGTACTCCTCCAGGTGCAATGCCTGCTCTCTCTGCTTGTCCTCATGTGCTGTCAACAGTCTGCAACACACACAAAATAGGAGGTCAGCACAGAAGAGAAGGAGTAAAGTAAGAGACAGGCAAATCAAATTGAGGGGGGGAGAAGCATACATTATCTCAGCATGAAAGGATGAGTACTCTAGCATCACACTGACAATCCAAAAAGCCAAACTAAGCTCACTGCTCCTTCAGAGACATCCAGTGTACCTTAAAGCATCCAAGGCAACATGATTATCAAATTCAAATCAAAGTGCATCTTTCGCAACTTATTTGGGAGCAGTTCCTCCTGAACTTAATGGGACACACTTCAGAGTGTGCATGTATTTGTTTGGACTGCACATCATCTTGAATTCAAGTATTCTCAAACTGGCTTATGATTTAATATGTGATATCTGCTGAGAGAAACTGACCTTTCTGGGGAATCTGCAAGTTAACCCAACAGGCAGAGCTGGCTCAGCCAGTAGACAGGGTGAGGGTGCTACCTCAGGCAGCAGAAGCCCCCTGAGGCAACACTCCACTCCCCCCCCCCATGCACCCTGCCTGCCCTGCCACCTCTGCCAGCAGCAGAGAAGCGCTTCCGCCATCAGTGTCGATTTCAGACAAGTTTGAGTCCATTTCTGGCAAGATCTTGCCTGAAAACACACAAGATCTTGTGGAGTATATAAGATCTCACACGATTTTTGGTGAGATCTCACTGAATCAGCACCAATGGTGCTGCTGCTTCTCCACTAGTGCCAGATGTGGTAGGGTACGCAGTGGCAGCAGAGTGGGCTGTGCAGGCAATGGTGGCAGCAGCCGGTATTGTGGTGGCAGTGGGAGTGGGAGTGGCAGCAGCGGCAGGGGAAGGCAGCACTTCCAACAGGACAGATCTCCAGCATAGATCTGCTCCTGTCAGGAACTCCCAAGACAAAAACAAGAGACAGAACCTTAGCAAAGAATTAAGAACTTATGTAACCATTACATTGGCCATAGGCCTCCCCCACAAACCTTCCATTCCCCAAACACTAAAATGAAGTGCTAACATTCTGCCTTGTGAGATTGTGGTGGTGAAGCTCTATGGCAGGAGTTGTTAACCTGAAGGCCTCTAGATGTTACTGGACCCCCAGCTCCCATTGTTCCTGACCATTGGCCATGCTGGCTGGGGCTGATGGGATCCAACAGCATCTTGAGAGCCACATGTTCCCCAGCCCTGCTGTATGGTATCTGAGCATCTTGCAGTCTTTAATATATAATCCTACGGAGTATCCACCCTGTGATAAATGGAGTTTAACTAACATTTGCAGTGTGGCAGTGCTGAAAGCACACAAGGCAACTGCAAAACATGGAGGAAGAAGTTATCTCCACCCACTGGACTCTTACTGTTTAACTGGAACCAACACACTGCTATGTTTTGTCATCTGTTGCTGCTTAACCAGGACCAAGCCTAGCAACTTTGCTGCAACTGGATGAGTGGCTTCTGCTCTTTTTTTCCAGTTTCATGGGAACTGTTTGCACAGACCTTGCCATGTGCAGCATGGGCTCCTGAATGTTATAGCCAGTCCTTGCACTGCACTCATAGAAGACAGCTTTATATTCCTGCAAAAAGAGGGAAAGAAGGCAGAAAGTAACTTCAATCAACAATTGTCAGAGTCTGCCAATGGAATAACCTTTCCCCCCTTTCTTGCTATACCCATTAATATATTCAAGGTTAACCTTCCTGAACACTGAAGATACTCTGTCTTCTTAAAGGTTCCTTGCTATCTAATTTTCAATGAGGTACCTAATTTATGTGAGTCAAAGCTCACTCACATTGAGTTCTTTTTGTTGGGGGCCATTCACAAAACCTTCAAAAGCCCAAGGTAACATTCTAAGGTTTGAATAAGTTTACTGGAAGAATGTTTGCACAGGAATGCTTGAGGCACAGAGGTAATTCACACATATCCCTGAGCAGCATGAATTTTCCTCCAGGTCCCTACTTCTCACATACCTGATTCTCATACTGTCCTGTTATGTCTGTAAAACACATTAATTTACCTCCCAGTGTCACCAACGCTTAACCCTAACAGGTTTACTCTGAGATTGCAAGGAGACTGGCTTATGATCGACTTTTCCCAAGGCAGATCCTCTACTTTGAAATATTCATTCACTTCCTTCTGTATAGAACCATCCTAGAAAATATTTTCATGCTCAGAACAACTCCCTTAAGTATTTCCAAATATTATCATCAGTTATGGAAGATGCCATAAAGTTTGTTAGCAGTGAAGGAGATTGGTGTAAGGAGGAAAGGGAGATACAGAGAACCAGACCTTTGCCAGCCTTTCCCCCTCAGCCCTGGGGACTTTGGGTTCCTCTTTGTCTGCTGTATCCATTTTGTTTCCAACAAGAAATATCACTGCACCATCTTCAATTCCATCCTGAAGAAAAGAAGCCATAAGACATTGCTCAATGAAGCGTGTGCTCATAATTAAGGAGAGAGAGGCTAATTCCTACACTCAAGTATAAGGGTACTTAGAGAACACCTGACCATTTTCAGTTTAGACAATAGCTAAGCAAAGTTCTAGAACCTAGTTAAATGGTGATCCATAAAGATTAAATAACTTACATAGTGCCTTTCATTTTGAGAAGAAATATTAAGGTGGTTCAATCCGATTTGTGCTCTTAAGGATCTGAATAATTTGCATGTTCTGAATAAGGGACATTGGGGATAAACCTATCATATTTTTTATTTAAAGAAGAGTCAAGTTAATGCTTTGCCTCAATATTTTTTGGCATGCTTCAACTATAATTAAAGTCAATACCTGAGTATTGTTAAGGTTAGGCTACCTGCCAAGCAGAAAAGGCTCAATTTAAGGAAAGATTATTTTGCTAGCACCCTTTTCTTTCTCGATTAGCTCTCTCCTTTACTCAGGTTAGAGCCAACAGGGATTCCTCCTACACCTTTCTCCAGGTAGACGAATAGGCTAACTGCACAGCCACACATGCTCCCTCTGCCCTAAAGCTCCACAAGATTTCCAGCTCTCATCACCACAAATTTGTTGCCCTGTTATCACGACTCCTTGGGCCAGACTGTTGCTGTAAGGAGGACCATACTTTCTTCCTCTGGGTGGCTTGAATGGGGTGTGTCCACACACAGACACCATTTGCTAGTACCGCAGTATCAAAAAAAAGAGGTATGGACTGTAAAGACCAAGTTATCTGTGTTCCCTTCCAAGTTTATTCTGACCTGGATACAACTCATCCAGTTTCGGACCGCCATGAAGGAGCACTCTGCTGTGACGTCATACATGACCAGGATGCCATCCACTCTCCGGAAATACTGCTTGGTAATACTCTGGAATCTAATGCCAAACAAAATATGAGAACCTTAAATGCATTCGTACCTTGGCAGACATTCCACTACTCTTAACTGAACCTAGATTTGGACTCCCTCTGTGTGGCCTTCTTATTGCTAACAGCTCAAAATGGAGGCTTGTCTCCACTTACAAAATGGTGTATGGAGCACATTCCAGTCATTTCCTTTGAAAGGCTGAGGCCTTCATAGAAGAAGCCTGGAAGAACTGAGGATTTCCAACTGGGTAAGGTATTGGGTTACATGCTGACAACAGCTTCCCAAGCAGTGCTTGTGCCAAAACAGGAGGTATCACAAAGGAAAAGTTTTGAGAGAGGCCATAACTCAACAACAGAATGTGTTCTTTGCAGGCAGAAGTTCCTAGGTGCATTTTCTGGTATGTTTTGTTTCATTTCCTGTTAAAGATCAGACATCTTCTTGAAACTCTGGGGAGCTATTGCCAGTCAAGAGTAGACCAGGGGCCCCCTATGTGATGACTGAGTGCATCTACAATAACCTTTTCCCCTGTTGAAATTAGACTTGAAGACAGCATTTGATTGCAGCCAATATAATAGGTTGTGGTGTGTGCCCACAACAGTTCCTCCAGTTTGAAATGTTCCCAGAGGTTGAAAGAAGGTTGGCAAATCCTGCCATAGGCAATACTCAGCTAGCTATGCAAACAGTGTGCCCTGGCAAAAGGCAGCATCCTGTGTACCTCCTAGCATTGAGATTTGGCACCACTGTAGTTGGTCTTGTGCAACAGTTGCTGTGTCATCTGGACTGATCCTGCTGTTTCTCTCCCCCCTCCCACCAGCAGCAAAGAGCACAAGGAACGGCACAGTCCTAAGGGGCTTGGATAGAAACCAGGAGCACAATTTTAGCAAGCCTCTCATCAGTGGAAGTACTACAGCCGCTGGCATGACTGTCATAAAGCACCCTTAACTTGGAAGAGGTGCACCCATAAGAAGAAGGACCCTTGTGTTCACTTTGGAGATAGAGAAGATTCTGCTTTAAAACAAGGGTGGAGAAAACAGGTTTTAAAAAGGAAAGACTGTCTCAATGGCATGGGCCTGCATTTGACACTCATTGTCATCTCTCATACATCAAGGTTGTTTTTCTTCCTGGTTTATTCCCATCTCGCTGAATCACAGCAACAGCTAATGAATCACCACTGAGTTTTACACTGCAGCAGGCAGCTGCAAAACTAATGTAAATATTCCTCTACACACATTTTTGAGCAGGGTCGCTGCTCTCCCTTTAAATAATTATTTAGTTGAAAGGTAGGATATAGCCACTTAGGCAAAGAAGGGTCTGGATGTTGACCCGGGTTGTCCCCATTGCATTTCCTGTAGAGTTGTGTTCCCCCTTCTCTCAGCTGCTTAGAGTGTGCCAGAAAAGTAGGTGGAAGGATACACGTTGAATTCTAACCCCCTCCCCCAACAAAAAACTCACTGCAAGTAGAAAGTTAGCATGCCAGCGAGAAAGGAGGCTAGAGTATGGTTACCAGATTTTTTTCAATGAATTCGGGGACACTTTTTTTTTTTTTTTTTAAACTGAGTAGCAACAAGGAGTCAGTAGTGGGGATGGTGAGGCAAAAGACCCTGGGCCCAAGCACACATGCATATTGTATAAAGGTGCAAAGCCCTTCTTTCGCACCCTGTGTAACATAAATGCGCAGTTTTTTAAAAAATGGGCAACGGCCAGCCGCCCACAACTCCCAAGCCTCCCCCATCAGTCAAAACAAAGGGGGAAGGGGGAAGGAGAGCTGTACTGTCGGATGTCCCTGGTTCTCCTTCAGCAGTGGCGGTGGCAGTGGCAGTCAGCAGCCCAGAGCCAGCCTGGTAGTGCAGTTGGCTCTGGCTGGCTTCAGGAGCTGCTCGCTGCCATGGCACCCGCCATTTTCCCTCGCCATAAGTCCCCATATGATGTGTTGCACACAAGACACATCATATGGGGACTTCCGGCAAGGAAAAATGGTGGGCGCCACGGCAGCGAGCAGCTCCTGAAGCCAGCCAGAATCAACTGCGCTACCAGGCTGCCTCTGGGCTGCTGAGGCTGCCGCTGCCATGTTTCCCGGGGACAGATTTGCAAATCCGGGGACTGTCCCCAGGAACCGGGGATGTCTGGTAACCCTAGGCTAGAGGGCTTGTCTAAACATGACAAACGTGTATAAGAAAACAGCAGTTTCATAAGGGGGAACTTTGGAGGAAATAAGTGCTGGGAGAGGGGAAGCAGCACGCAACCTTTTGCCTTGCCCACTCCTTGGGTCCAAAATATTTCCTCAAGCTGCTTCTCCCCTGACCCCCCAACCCACCCCTCTGCTTCAAATTGCTCTCTCCCCAAGAGAAGTTTTATTTTAAATGCCCACTCATACTTTGGTCATGAGGACTTGCTACACATGTTTGTGTGCAGCATACAGTACTTCCATTTATATAAAGAAAACTGTAAGTGACCAGATTCTAAGAGTCTTGCATGCAAAAGAAAAGTACTGGATATGTGAAGTTTTACACTAGTCAGTTATTGCTGTTAGTGTTCAAGAACATGTGGAAATTTTGGAAGAAGGTTCAAGTCTCCTCATATTATCACTGTGTGCTTTTAGGGCTATTTACTGATCTAAATCTCACAAAATCCTTTACCTTTCCTGCCCAGCTGTATCCCATAGCTGCAAAACCACCTGTGTGTTGTCAACCATCAAGCTCTTCACCTGGTAATCAACGCCTGCAGGAGAAACAAGAGGAGTCTAAGGCCAGGATAGCACAGTGGGCAGAGTTGGACTTTGCATCTGGGAGTCCAGGTTAAGCATGTCTGCTTGACTCCTTTTATGACTTTGGGCTTGGGACGGGGCACCTTTGGCCGCAGTTCCCAGCAGTTAAAGGGGGGCAATGAACTCCTTCGCAGTACTGTTGCGAAGAAGGCACCACAGAAAAGTCTGTAAAGCATAATCACAAAGTAAAAGTGCTATTGAAAACAGTAGATGGTCAGGGCTGGGGGGAAATGGGTGGGTTTGCAAATAGGTTCATTATTTATACAGAGTGGGCTGCAGGTTATTTTCTTGTCTGCTTGGAAAGCACGTGCAGCATCTGGTATGCTACCACAATTTGAAGTTAAAAGTCTTCCCAATGGCTATCAGTTAGTAGGGATTTGGGAGTTAATGCCTTTAAACATTCTTAAGGCACTAAGACAGAAAGTAGCCACCATTTGCTCTTATCACCATCCCTCCACCAGTCCTCTCATCCATCCCCTACCCCTCCACTACCTGCCACAGAGCAAAGTTAAGAGTCCCATGATCACAGCGGCAAAGGAGTAGACTTGACAAGAGGCCTGGTGAAAGAACAGACTACATGCGTCCTGCCATTGTGCCTTTTAGAGCATCACGGTATATATAAACCTTGCCTCTGACTGATTGGTTGTGATTTGAATTAGTCAGATCTTAGCACTTAGCTTGTCCTTATCCATTTGTAACTATTCCAAAAAAACCATTTTAAAAATCCTCAATGTTAGTTGACTTTAAACATTATACCGCTAAAGGAATACATAGTGTGGAATGTCCATGGGGAATATTGCCATGTTTACAGTAGTACTGAAAAGGGGGATGTGTAGTTCACAAATATTTCTGCTGCAGAAGTTGTTGAGCACATGGCACAAGCCTCGCTTAAGCACTTCTTAAATTCCCTTATGCCTCTCCCTTCTGCAGTTTGGGAGCCTCAGTTACCAATAGTTGAGCTGATCCCAGCCAGGAATCTATTGTAGCAGAAGCGATGGATGAAGGTGCTCTTGCCAACTCCGGAATTACCAAGAAACACTACTTTGAAGACACGGTCAGGAGAAGAACTAGCTGGCTCCAATACCTGGATGCAAAAGCCATTATCAAGGTAAGAATGAAAAGGAAGAAGAAAAGTTTATAGAGCTAGGGTACAAATTGCATTTAAAACATTGCAAGGAACAGACAGTGGGAAAACTAATATGAGCAAATTTATACCCATGTTCATATCTGCACAACCAGTTGCATAGACTGAGGCTATGTTCAGATATTATCCCCACTTCTCACTGCCTAGAAAGCATCTGCATAAAGATCAGGTGTAACACTCAAGCTCACATGGTCCAGCAATTTTAACCTCACACTATCAGGGAGATAATGTGTTTAAATAAATGTGGGATCTCCTGATCCAGTCATTCATGTCACCCCTATAGTGAAGTGATGGCCTTTTCCCCATCTCACCTGGAGTACAAAATATCTGTACAGAGCCTGTTAATATTCACCTAGCTGAAACAGTTTTCAGACTATACCATATGGGAGGAAGGAAAGACTGAAGAGCAATTTTAAAAATATCCACCTGCTTTGCAACATTTGGCCCTGAATAGATACAGGAGGTAAACAAAAAATTTCCAAAGGTTTTGCTGATGGATTTTCTCGTTTTTCTCCTTAGCATTTCTGTTCAGTGTCACTTCAAAATTAGAAAATATAATTGCTACTAGGAATATAATATGCATATTAGTGCAGGTAGCTAATTGTCATGTCCCTGGCCCTAAACGATTCTTGGAAGACTGAATCAATTGAGGCTGTGGCTGCTATACTGCTGGCTGAAGAACAGAACGAGGCTACCAATTCTGAACCCGGGGTGATGGTTGTCAACCTGTGGACCCTAAACATAGGGAACTTCATGGCCACTCCCATGAGCCTGATTCACGCAAGGAACAAGTACATCCCATTCCACAATGCCTGCAACTGTCAGATGCAGAAGGACTCATCTCCAGGCCAGGAGGTCCTCGTTTTAAAAAGTCACAGGCAGGGAAGTAGACAGGAGAGGTAGGTAACCTGGGATATAGGAGTTATAAGGTTGCAGTCAAGCTTCAGCTTTTTCCTGAGCAAGTTGCTCACTTGGAGCTCTCCAAGGTACTGAAATGCCACTCTTCCTTCCTATACCCCAGCGTGGCCTGTGGACTCCAACTTGAAGTCAGGATGGGCCATTTAGTATACACAAAAAAGCCCACAAATGATTCAAGATTCAATAACAAAAAGACAATACATAAGGTTAGTATTCCCCACCCCCCGCTAGCTAGACTCACCACAGTTTCATTACCAATGGGCAGCCTTCTTGGCGATAAATGAAGATAATTAGGTCTGTTGGTCTTTTCTCTCTGGGATGTGCTGGTCTTCATCAGAGACTTTGGCTTCCCAACATTTCCTGCTGTTTCCTGCCTCTCTGTTTTCCTAAGAACCACATATTCCTCCACAGATGAATTGATTCCTCTTCCCTGCTTCAAACTGGCAGTGTTGGTCAGGAAGAGTTTACAGTTTTTCTCTTCCAAATAAAAATCTTTTGGCAGGACAAGGGGAGTACTTCCTGGAGCAAGCTGCCTGTGCCAAGGCACACAAACAATGGGAAGAAATGTCCAAAAGCATCAGCACAATCAACATCAGCATTTACAGAAAACTTACCCACACTTTCATGTAACGTCAGCACTGATGAGGACAGGAAACCAACAGTCTTATAATGTGAGGAGGGAGGAGAGGAGCAGCAGCAGGTATATCAATGGGTTCCAGAATCCTTAAGGCATATCCACACTACAAATGTATGCTGGTTTTTAAATTAGTTTTGCCTCTTGGGGCTCCACTAGATGGGACACTGAGAATTGTACTTTTGGAGGGGCTCCAAGAAGTGTCAACACCCACAGAAATGAATGCATGAACAAAACAAATGAACAGTTAACATGTGGAGGTGTGGACAGGGCCAGAGGCAATGCTCATATGTTTTGGCAATCTACCTTGATTATCCAATATGCCTATCTAGTTGTGCTCTATATTTATATATTACTATCCCAAAGGAGGCCAAAGCTGTTCACATAGTTCAGAAATGTGTGAAATAACTTTGCTTATGGTGTTCTGCCCCTCCTCTAAATGCATGCAATGTAGGAAACTTGAGGGTGTGTATATGTTGAATCTCCTTGTTATCAAAATTAGACTCACCCCCTCCTACCCACCTACACAGTCTCATTCAGTCACCAGTGCCCCACAGTCCCAAGTTCATCAAAGGGCAATTCCCCAAGGACACCCATTGCCTCAACCTTAGTTCAGTTGAAGAGGAGAAAGGGAGAGAACAGTGTGACCCAACAGACCGACTGTGGTGACTACAGACCGACAGCATGCAGTGGGACACAACACAACATATTCAGCTCTGACCGTTTGACTGGCTTCTCCTCCACTAGGTATTTGCCTATCGCTGACCCCTTCTTCAAGAGGGGTCTTTTGCTTTCAAGTGCCTGAAAATTAGAGAGAGCAATTTGGAATCTGTCATCTAAGTAAATTAAGAAAAAACAACCACCATGTCACTTTGGGAGAGGCTCTCCAACAGTTAGTCAAGATTACCCCAGGAGCTGCCATTTTGTGGCTGATGAGACATTAAAAGGTTTTTCAGTTTTGGGGTTGGCATACAGAAAGTACTCAACTTACTTCAGTACCCCACTTGTTATTTATATTTAAAATTTAAATTCCAATAACAAAGAATGCATTCTCAGGATGAAAGTACAATTTCCCAGCTTTAAAATGCATCCCAGAGACGTAACAGTTCTGCACCCTGCTTCCAAAGTTGTGTGGATCGCTCACAACAGATTAATCATGATGGGACATTTATTGTGCTGAATACGGTTTAGAATGATGAATCGAAAGATTATTCATAAATATATTAGTTGTTTCATTCAAGTGGGTTTTATTGTGTGCTTTGGGCAGACTCAGAACCCAGTCTTAACCATCTGATTGGACCTCTAAATGGTCTGTCATAATACAGTCATACAAAAGAAACACTTTACGCAATGGAACATGAGCACGAAAGAGGCAATTGTTTCCTGGCTGTTTCTCTAGCTCTTGCCAGCTTTTATTGGCTCAGTGTAACATTGGCATTTAAAAACAGACGATAAAGGAATATTGCATTGCAATGACAGCACACACAAGCATGAAATATTTGATGAGAACGATAACAGGGTGCATGGCATTTTATTATGGAAGTCTGGATCACAGGCTCACATTCCAACAACAGCATGAATTCAGCAGTATTTTGCCATCACAATATTTGCTGTAAACACATACCAAAGACACATATGCTGTAACTAGACCCGTGAATGAATGGGTTGTACCTGGAGACTGGTTCCTAGACTTCTGGAAGGTGCATGCAGGTTTCTCATTAAGGGACACGCAAAGGACCAGATTGTACATGGCACGCAACTCCCTCCAAAACTTGTGGATGTATGGACTTGGGGAAACTCAGTTTCCATTCATAACACACAGCGGTACAACCAAGCGCAGTACAAAATGCAGAAGCTCAAGGCACAATGTTTTCAAATATCAATTTCAAAATTAACTTCAGAATGTTTAGGATGGTAATCCGGATTAATGAACAACTGGGGACCTGAAGGGATTGGCAGAGGAAAAGAAGATGCAAGGAGCCGAGTAGTCCTCTGCAGCCTTGGAACTTGGAAAGGTATCAGCAGAGTTTCCACACTGTGCTTCAACTGTCCTAGTTTTGCACAGTATCTCAGGGCCTTACTAGAGTAAATGTTGGAAAACTCTTTTGAAATGCTTTTAGAAGCATCTGTGAGCAAATTAGACTAGGCCTGGAGTGCCTGATTGCTTGGTCCAATCTGAGAACTCAGATGTGCCCCTTGCAATCTCTTCAAAAGGATGAGGCAGGGGGCAAATCACCTGCTGGATCAATGTCTTAGCTGCACTTTGCCATGCCAGGCACCTGCTGTGCCTTTTAACTCTTGTCTTGCCTATGTACTGTGCGGACTGAAGCATCAAAGATTTTGGCAGAAACCAAAATCAAAGTTCAAGCTCTTCATCCAGCAGGGCATTTCCTCCCATTTAAGTGTGCATGGATCCACTCAGATTTCTCCCATGTTTCGTCTAGTTTGGCCTTCTCCCTCACAGTGCCAAATGATTTCCAGTGCTGGCATTTATGCATAAACAGTCTTGGCATATTTAGAAGATTTTAATACTTCACTATTGCAAGGTCTCCCTGTTATATGTTGAAGCAGACTTGGAAATATGTCTTGCAGCGCTGGCAAACTGCCATAAACGTGCAGGCAAGAACAAGCCAGATATCTCTCCTACAGAACGATGCACTGTTAAACTCTGGCAACCTGATTGGTCCATCATTATGTCACAGTGAATGAAGACTGGTACTGACTACCAACCAGGAATCTCTAGCTAAAAAACAGTACAGTTGCAAATCTAATGACAACAGAAACACCAGGCTAGGAAGGCCCTTCAGGCTTTAAAACCAAAAACCTCACCAGATCTACATTATGCCAGTATACCCCAAGTGTGCACTGGAGTTTGTGCTCTTCTCTATCTTAAAAAAGCAACAGCCTGCAAATGCTCCAACAGACAGACACAAGCATTGCAGTCTTGGACAAAAGAGAAATATACAAAGGGCCCATCATCAAGAGGCTTCAAGACAGGAAGTTGCTGCTTCATCAGCAGACTTCTTTTCTCCTTGATAATTCTCTTTGATGGTAGAAAAAGCCTTCTAGAAACACCATACTTTTTTTAACTAAGGCAAACAGACATCTTTTGTTTTTTTACTATTCTACAGCACACTCTTGCAATGGAAAGATTGCTGCAAATTACAGTTAGCATGAGCAGATATCAAGGGGTGTGTGTGTGTGTGTGTGCGCGCGCATATATAGTTGACAGGAACATAATGCAACATATTTTTTCTACTAGAAAAATTAGAACTCAACCTCCTTCATTCCAGTCCCTCCAGCATAGCTGTAGTTGGTACATCTTGATACAAGACTGAGGTTCAGAAAAAAGGGGGAATGTTTTAAAAAAGAAACAAATAAGGATCCTTTTTTCCATTAACTGAAGGTTTACATTTTACTTCAAGAGTCTGATGTGCTAACTCTAACCCATGCAACCTGCCTTTATGCAAGCACAGTCCACAGTATTATATTATTTGTTTCTGCACTAAACCAGTTCTTTAAATCTGCAGAATGACTGTATGCAGATCAAAAGCTTGCTCTTTTTGAATTCCCACATCAGATGCAATCTGCATGAAGAGTGGTGGGTGCCTTTCTTCCCTGCATCCAACAGAACCTCCATCTCATTAATATTTACTTTTCAAAGAGGATCAGACAACAAAAGCCATTGTAGCTTGCCTGGAGCCCATATTCCACTAGAGAACAGAGATAGCAGACTGTCAAAGGGACAATCCAGCAGCTACTTTGACATGTGAAGAAAAACCAATTTATGTCCATATGAAGTCTCTCCACGTCCCTCCATGCCATACTGTAAATTGCTTTCAATGCGACCCCACTCAAGAGTTCTAAAAGGTATCCCATGGTGCAGCATGAAAGGGATGCTCTTCAAAAAAGACATTAAAGTGCCAAATGGGATCTGAGAACTCACTGCATTGCTCTCTCTGAACTGCAACTGCAGAAGACAGTTTCTCCCTGCTGCTTCTGCTGCATTTAATGATCTCATTGAGACTATGGAGATCACATGCCCCCAGATTTATCTGGAGATGCAGCCACAGGCCTAGTAATCAGAAAGATGAGTCGTGGGACAGCCGGAGAGCCAGCCCACTCATAAGGCAAGGTAAAGAAGCCACCTCTGGTGGTGGAAACACAACAGGCGGTGCCCCACCAGCTCTCCGCCTGCCCCACCACTTCCACTGCAGCTGGAACGCTCCCTTCTAGGCCTGCAGAAAAGCTTTGTAGAACAGCTCACACTTGCTCAGTTTTGCAGTTGCTCTCTCTCTCCACTCCTAGGTAAGAAAGGCTTCAGTGGGGAGGCAGCAGCAGTGTATGTTGGGGAGGGACACCTCGTTTCACCCTCAGATGGC
Source organism: Podarcis liolepis (assembly GCF_965112155.1). NCBI lineage: Eukaryota > Metazoa > Chordata > Lepidosauria > Squamata > Lacertidae > Podarcis > Podarcis liolepis. The sequence continues at coordinate 77,025,991 of NC_139554.1, forward strand.
AAAACAGGATGGGCCACCCATGGACAGACAGACAGGTGCACAGATGTTTGCACAATCATACCCAAAGATTAGAACATTGCACTGGAAACTTCCCTCTCCTTTTTACACAAAAACATACATAGCAGCTTCAATAAAAACATTCCTGCACCCTACGCTTGTACAACACTAAAGACTAGATAGCTGATCAGCATACGCCCCCCCCCCTTATACTTCATTCCTGCCCTGCATTTGTGAAGCAGGGAAATCAGCCGCAAGAGGTCTTTTGGCTCATCTTCACATTTTGGTTGTCTGCCTCGCTGGTCTACGATCAAATCTACTAAGTGGTATGTTTCGTGGACATTACATCTCTCCTACCAAAAACAAACTGCCCAGGGATGGAAAAGGCCCATTCCAGGAGCAGGCCAAAGTAAGAGGCAGAAACAGACAAAAAGACATCTTGTTTTCAGTCTCTTAATTGTGGGCTGTGTGACAATGGAAGCCTAGAAGGATATAGGCACAAGGTGATATAGCAGAAGAACTATAGGCTGGAATGAGGCAAGGCAGTTCCAGAGATGAATTCCAGACTACTCTGCAGAATGGTGGTGGTGGGAAGAGAAAGAACATAACTAGGCCTTCTCCAAGCTAGATGGTAATGGCTCAGCCTTAAAACATGGAGGTTCAGCTACGGTTCCTCTGAATGGAAGCCTTACTGTACGAAGTTCAGGGTGTGCTAAACATTCTCTCCCCCTCCAGTTTGGAGGGACACCCAACTGTAAATGCTTTCTTGTAGAGTCAGGAGCCAGCAGTCCTTATTGCCCCCTTTGTAATTGCCTGGTTTAAAAATGTGCAGCTCTCTCTTAAAAAAATAATAATAAGTCCACATGCAGGCACTACAGGGTTTCTCAGTCAATGCCCCCCCTGTAAATGAAATGACCCCAAGTGATGGCAACAACAGCAAGCTGCAAAGGGGAGGCGACGGGGGATTAGAATTTTCTTTCTCAGACTAACCAGCTTCTTGGCTTCAAAGGCATCTCTCTCGTCTCGCAGTTTCTTGTTCATTTCCCTGCTCCAAAGGAAAGAAAGACACACAGAGGTAAGCGGTGGCAGTTGCTCTACACATACTGTGGTAGGGAACTAACAATCCTCAAAGAGAAGTGAGAAAGGGGAAGAGACCACTCCTTTTCACAACCACAAATCCCCATTCAGGTTTCACAGAAGCTTCCTGTGGCCTAAATCTTCACTGTAGAAATGGCTTTGGTGCTGCTCTCAGACATTATTTTAGCACCATCTATTGCCACTGGGGAACTGAATCACCCAAAGCACTGTACAGCTTGCTGCTTAGGTCAAGTGGCAGCCCTGTGGGTCTGGCCAATTCCGCTGGTTTATTTGAATAGCTGACATAACACCAAGGAGCTTTTTTATTCTATATCTCCCTATACACGTGAACAAGCCCTCAAGGCCCCACCTTTACCTGAGCAGTTCCAGTTGTCGCAGGAGGCTTTTCTTTTCTTTCTGCATATTCTTAGAGACTCTGAATACATCCCTAGATTTAAAAAGGGAAGGGGAGGGGTTAGTGTTTTAAGGGTTACAAGTTTTGTCCTGTGCAAACGTTGATAATATGACCCAAATGCCAAAGCTGCTGGCAGCAATCAAGGGCAGAGGGTGGACTAATTAAATTAACACTGGGTTAGGAGCTGACTCCCATTCTTGCTCTCCATGACTTGCTGATGCAAAATATCATTCTCTTGGTTTCCAAGAGAAATTCCAGCTGAGGACCAAATTTACATGTACCCTTTTTGCACCCATCACACTGCTCTGCTCCCCAATCACTCCACCTCCCAAAGTACCTTTCCTGTTAAAAATGAGCCATTAGTCTATGTTTGCATACAGTTCAAAATAATAAGAATGTTTACTGTGCATACTGCGTATTTAAGTTAAAATGCCTACATCAGCTCTAGATTTTTTTTTATTACTAAAAATAACAACCCTGTACCATTTGGGACTTTCTATCTGAGGAGAAAAGGTGGCAGAAGATCTACCTACTGGGATCCTATTGTTCTGCAGACGTTACGTCCAAATTCTTATCCCGGTTTATAACTGAAGTCATGTTTTGGCCAATTCAGTATTAGAAAGTAGATTTACTCTTCAATAAAGCAAAGGATCGCCCAATTTGCAGTGACATCATACAATTTGCAGTGACATCATACATTTGACTGATTGCTGTGGAGATCAGTGTTATTGTTTGCCACATTGTTTGTTCTCAGACTGGTAGGAGCCATGGTTTTGACAATACAAGATTTGGATTGACCTTTTATGAATTGCTGTGGGGCTTGCTTTCCGAGCCATTTCTATCATGGTCTTTTAGGAAACGTAACCAGGGAAATGATTTTTATCTCTAGTTTACACAGAGCAGGGATAGCCAATGCGCTACCTTCCAGATATCGTTAGACTCCATCTCCCATCATCCCTGATCCTTGTCCATGCTGACTGGGGCTGATGGGAACTGAAGTCCAAGAACATCTAAATGGCACAACGTTAGCTACCCCTGACAGAGAGAAAAGAAATCATGTTACTAACTCAAGGCCACATAGGAAGTAGATTTGTGGAAGAGAATAAAAACATCATGCATGTTCTAATCCTTTAACTCAGTCCTGGAAGCTAGAAAGTGTTCATGCTTACAGACCCTCTTTAATTTTATTTTATAAAAATAATGTAACACTTGATTGTAAAACAACAACAAAAACTACCTCAAGGTGGTTGTCTACCTATTTGGGTAAGGCTTGCCTAAACAAAAACACTTTTAGCAGGCGCTGAAAAGAGTACAGTGAAGAGACCTGTCTGATGTCAATAGTCAGAGAGTTCAAAAATGTAGGTGCTGCCACACCAAAAGATCAATTTTTTACAAATGCAAACCAGGTACAGTGGTGCCTCGCAAGACGAAATTAATTCGTTCTGCGAGTTTTTTCGTCTCGTGAATTTTTCGTCTTGCGAAGCACCTCTTCAAGCAATGCACCCTGGGTATTAACGGTTTTAAGAAAAAGGAAACAAACTTGCAAGATGTTTTCGTCTTGCAAAGCAAGCCCATAGGGAAATTTGTCTTGCGAAGCAACTCAAAAAACGAAAAACTCTTTCATCTTGCGAGGTATTCGTCTTGCGAGGTACCACTGTATTATGTGGCACCTGTAAACAGTGCCAGTTCTGCAGTTTGCAGTAGCCACATATTATTGCTATTCATTCCTACATTCTGTAGTCCCACTGATTAACTAATTAGCGTAAACCAGCATTACACAGCAAAAGCAACTGGCACTTTTCATTGCATGTTCTACAGCCCCACCCAAACACACCTGTTTTTCTGTTCCTGCTCTAGCTGGGCTTCTTTCTGCAGCTGTTGCAGGTGACCTCGGGCTACCTCCAGCTCCCATTTGCTTCTCTCCAGTTGGTCCAGGAGATTGTCGTTCAAGATTTTCAGCCTCTCATTTTGCACCCGCATTTCCAGCTGCTCTGAGCTCTGGGACTGTAACTGATGTTCCAGCTAAAAATATGTAAGAAATCAAGATGAACAGATCTGAAAAACCAAAAGTACAAAGGCATCAGTAGCCAGTGTCTGCAAGCAGCTTTGAGCTGTAGGGGAGGCAGAATAAGAATATGTTAAATTAAAAAAAAGTTGTACAAAGGAAAACAGAAAGCAGAGCAATACATCTGTGAGGTTTTTTTAGCTGCAATGCATTCAAGTACATTAATAACGATAACATGTTAAGGACCTGAACCAATGGATTTAAGTTACTAGAAAGGAAATTCCAACTAAACATCAGGAAGAACTTTCTCACAGTAAGAACTGTTTGACAGTGGAAGCGATTCCCTTGGAAGGTGGTGAATTGGAGGTTTATAAGCAGAGGTTGGGGGGCCATCTGTCATGGATGCTTTAGCTGAGATTCCTGCACTGCAGGGTACAGTAATTACCATGGTATCAATACCCCAAAGACCTTCTAGCTGCATTTTCATTCCCTATTGTGAAGTGGTCTTTTGTGGTCCTAATCTATATCCCTGTTGGTCACATGAGTGGATAACCTCAGAGTCATAGAATTGAAGAGTTGGAAGGGACCCTGAACTGAGAAAACCCATATGGGGGAATTCTTAATCTCCTCTCTGTTGTTTTGCCCCAGCGTAACTGCTCTTTAGTTTTTAAACAACCCAGAGCAAATACTGACACTGACTTACCCAAACTGCACCAATAACGCAAATTACACAGTGTTATCTCTCAGCCGCATTCCTATAAGAGGATATTATGGCATGATGATAACGTCATGTGCAAACAGAGCAGATGGCCTTCCTTGGGTTGGTGGAGGTGGAGTCACTTCTTTGGAGCTAAAACATGAATGGTGCTGGCATCACATACTAAGGTTGTGGGCCTTGGAGGTTAAAGGAGGACACTGTGTGCTTTGCAAGTGGGGCAGCAAGCTAAAAGGGCCCTCACAGCTGAAGGTTTAAAATCCTGGAAGGAACTTGGCATCTCAGGCACAAGAGCCCAAATCCAGCTCTAGCCCTGTACATGTGTAAGAAGCGATGACTTTGGTGTCAAAAGACACCGCCAGCCAGTTCAACGGGACCTGTGTAGACAATGCAGAGGGTAAAATCCAAATTCAAGCAAAAGAAACAAGGGGCACCCCCTCCAAGTCACCTTTTTCTGGTGGTATAGCATCTTCTCAAATTCTTGTTCTTTGCTCTGCAGCTCTTTCTGAAGCAAGCTGCTCTTCTCATGCTTCACTGATCCCTGCAAAAAGCAGATAAATTGGTGCTTTTCCTTTTTTTCTTCACTCCAACGTTCAGCATAAAAATAAATCTCCAGCACTTTGCAAGGATGTGGCTCATTGATTTAGCAACTGAGCTCAGTGTCCAGCTCAGGCATCCTGAGAGTGAAGGAATGATGTGTTTACCTGGTTCAGCAGCCGTTCCCTTTCTGCTTTGATTTGTTGCTCCATTTCTTCATAAAGGCACCTGATTTCGCGGTCATGGTCTACCTCCCTTCTAAAAGCACAGAGCAAGAGGGATGAAATGCAAGGAACAGATACAGTGTAAAGACAAAGTGGGAGGAGGGGGGAGATTGGGGGGAGGGGGAGAGAGAGAGAATTACCTCTCCACTGAGAGAAAATAAATACGTCTCAGCTAACATAAGATGTGCTGTCTCACTTTTCAGGAACTTGAGTATTGATATGGAAATCCTCTGGCACTAGGGGGCGCCAGAAAGGCTTAAAAAGCTGCACATTGAGAACATTTTCTCAGGAAACTTTTGCTACCCAACTGCTCATGCTGCTTAAGGTTAGACTAAGTCTGTGTACACATTACTAGCTTAAAAAGCAGCTAGTCTGTTCTTTTCCCCAATCTGGGTTGAAGCTGGGGAAGGTTTTGGGGGTTTTTTTGGAGAGGGGGCGTTGTGGGAAAACATATCAAAACAGTATTTCAAAAGCAATGACAGGATAAGTACCAGATGGAAGTGGATCGTGGCTAACACTGTGTGTACACCGCTTCCTAAACTAGTGGTGGAAGCACACTGGATACAGACAAAATTTTAGTGTGTGCACAGCCTGTTTGCTGCAGGTGTGATTGGGTTATAGAGGAAGAAAATATTCACAGAGTAATAGGTCCTGTTGAAGGCATTTGGACACTTCCACCTCCTTCTTTGGCATTCACAAATCCTCTTGTGGATGCTGAGTGAAACTTTCCCTCCCACTTACAGCATCCTAAGACTGCATTGCACTTTCTATGGCATAGTCACATGCCATCCAGAAACTGCTTACCGTTTCAACGCCTGCTCAATCGATTCCTTCTCGTGATGTATGTCCCTGACATATGAGGAAATGTGGAAGAGAAATTCTTCAAAACTGGTTAGGAGTTCTGGCTTTTCTTTCCGGAGTTGAGCCCAGAGCTCCTGAACCTCGTTCTGACTGGAGCAAAGACAAACAGTAAAGTTTATCAGCTTGAGAGTAATAGATAAGCATAGTCCTTGCACCAAACAGGCTATAAAGAACTTATTTTAAAGTACTTTGTAGTTAAGCCTCCTAGTCATCCCTCCCTGAGATGAGAAAATCCAGGAAATAAGACGTCAAAAGTCCTCATCTTAAAAAGTAAAGATGCATGTGAACATGTATACACTGTTGGAGAATCTCTTCCCCCATGTGATTTTGTCCGAGCCTTATTATGCTCCTAATACACCCATCCCTTTCTACTAGTCCACTGCTACTCATGCTAGTCCCAACATCATCTGGAAGACCACAGGTTCCCCATTCCTGTTGTAGCAGTGCAGCCCAGGAAAACATAGCACAAGCATATTAATGAAGAGGACATGATAGATAGAAAGGGTCAAAGCAATGCTTCTGCGAAACAAGTTTCCTAAAGATAGCAACAGCAATCGTAATACAGTGGTACCTTGGTTTACGAACTTAATCCGTTCTTAAACCAAGGCGTGCTTTCCCATAGCAGCGTGGGACTCAATTTACAAATGGAACACACTCAACAGGAAGCGGAACATGTTCTACTTCCAAGGCAAAATTCACAAACCAAAACACCTACTTCTGGGTTTGCAGTGTTCATAAACTAAGCTGTTCTTAAACCAAAGTACCACTGTAATAAACATGCACAGGTTGGAAAGTTCCAACTTACTCTTCAAAGACCTGGGATGCTTCGAGCTGCTCCAACATGGAGCAAAACCTCTTCTCTTCCTCTTCCTGGTCCAAGTCATCTGACCAGCCTGACTCAAAAGTCTCCTCGTGCCTGGTGCTTCCAGAGCTCTCATACTGCTCAATCCCTATGAACTTGCCTAGTCAGTGGAATGAGAAAAACAAAGGACTATAAGATCTCTCTAATCCCAGGTATGGCTTGCATCAGTGTTTGAAGGGGAGAGAGCTTGTGAAATCCACAAGCTCCATATCAGACCCCTTCCACCTTTAGCCAAATCAGGGCAACAGTAAAAATTAAAAGAACTGGAACTGGTCCACTTCAAACACAGAACCATGGTTCACTTCTGTAATGAAGGAAGGAAGCTCTTCACATGCTCAAAGGCACTCTCTGCATTACTCCATGTCACTTTCGTTATTTCAAATGTTCCAAGGGTAAGCCGTTCCACTCAAAACAGGTTCAAGGACTGCGTCCTGGACTTTAAACAATGCATTTACCATGGAGTTCTATACATGTCTACTCAGAAATGAGCCCCACCTGAATTCAATGGGTCTTACTTCTAGGTAACGGATCAGGGCCAGATTCATACATGCTGAGGCTCTAAACAATGCCAAGTTTAAGAGACTTCCATAGTGTTACCCTCCCCCCCAAAATGTGTAACTTCTAACAGAAAGGACAATAAAAACAGAAATAAAAATTAAAGTTTTATATTTGCATACGGACTGGTACATAGGGGAGGGTAAAACTAAAAAATAACCATCTGACTAAAACATATATTGCAATAAGCTTCTCTTTATAGAAAACACCTTTAAATTAAAATGCCTTATGGTTTCTTACTTTGCCCATATGAAGACTTTTAATGCACAGCAGCACAATATCTGTCACACTTTAGAACTTACTAAATGAAAAAGGCAATACAGCCTGATACACAGCCCTCCCCAACCCATCATTGGTTTGATCCATTAAAGTATGGTTGTTTTAAGAGTTAACCACTCTGGCCTTAGAGACTGGGAACTGGCACAATTGCACAATGTCAATACAGGTCGGTCCAATTCCAGATGTTACCCACTGAGCTTTAGGACACCACGACATTTATGGCTTGTGCAAAACACACTACGAACATGACTGTGTTCTAGTTCAAATAAGAGCCTGCCGTTACCTTCTTGCCTAACTCCCCACTCCTGATAGCTTTGATCAGCACTCTTCCTGGAATCTTCGTCAGATTCCTGGAACTGTTGACTTAAAGCTGTTTTCTTAAGGAGAAAAAAGGAACTTGGCTTCTTCTAATCAGCACAGGGCCATAGAAAAGCCAGAAAAACCTCTGCTCTCCCTCATGCAGCTCATACTTGGCAAAACAGCTTTGGCTACACTTTGCTGCAGGTGGATCTCTCTGCGGTGGCTGCTGCACAATGTCTCCACAGGAGCTGCGTGCTTGAGCGCTGAACTGGAAGCATTGGAAAGAGCCTTCTCAGCAGAGACAGTGAGTGTATGGCATGATATAGCCCCACCTCAGCATTGCTCACCAGTAGGGTGGGTGCACGTTCCACAATCATGCTGTGCAAGCATGAAATCTGGTGCAATATACAGGAATTCACTACTCCAAGAACTGCACTTTTGGAGATAAGTTTGAAAGCATGTATGGCAAAGACAGCCCCAGAAGCTGCACATCATTCTCATATATATGTGTGTGTGCGTGCATGCGCATGCGCGCACGCCTGCTTTATATCTAGCAAAAATAACTTTTGCCATGTAGGAGTATTGCACTGGCTTGAATCTGGTCCCTGGGTTTCTATCTCAATACCACAGTTCCTTAATTCTCTGCAGTTGCCTTGGCTGCCTAATATACGGTAAACTGCCAGTATTCCAAGGAAGGAAAATATTTATGTTAAGAACACAGGAAGCTGCCTTATACTGTATCAGACTCACTGGTCCATCTAGGTCAGTACTGTCTACACTGACTGGCAGCAGCGCTCCAGGGTTTTCGGCAAGAAACCTCTCCCAGTCCTACCTGGAGATGCTGGGGATTGAATTTGTGGCCCTCTGCATGCAAGGCAGAAACTCTACCACTGAGCTAAGGCCATTTTTCCCATTCTGCCCACTGCCCACATACATGCTAAGCAACAGCAGTTGTCATTTTCTCCATATAGCCACTGAGCTTCACACTCTCTCGTTCCTCTTACCTAGTCCCATACTGAATTCGACTGGCGTGAGATACCCATTATTGTCTTGCTCTAGGCTGTCAAAAACAGATTCTAGTTGTTCGGGAGTGAGAGGAAGTTCACTTTGTAGCCGCTGTGAAGGAGGAGGAAAAAGAAAGGACAGACCATTATAACCACAAGAAAAAACTTCCATTCATCCTATTTTCCCAGCTCCCTTCACTGTTGCTGCCACAAGTGGCCAGATTCAAAGTGTGCAAGTTGCAAATTCTTAATCTGAGCCCAAACCCAGAAAAAGGTGACCTGAGGAAAGGAGGAATTCCTGACAGGCAAAGAGAAGAGACATTTCTGCATAACACATGTGAATGCCTTGTGTTATGTAGTGTAGTTTCACCCTGGGCCAACAGGGGGATACTGTATATAGTTTTCACTCAGGTCCGCGGCAGTTATTTTAGGCGGGAACTCTGGGCTGTTGTGGTTACAATGTTGACAGCCGGCTGCCTATAAATACAGGCCGGCTGAGCTGTTCGCAGTCAGTTCTATTCCAGCTTACCATAATAAAGAGCTACTTGAAGAAATCGCTGTGCCGGCTGCTATGTCAACCCACGACTTAACACCTTGCATTCAAGGTTGCTGACAAAATGCACTTTCATGACACAACACTAGTCTTCCCATTCAGAATAGCCACATAATTCAGCTTCTGAAGGGACTGTGCCACTTCAAAATTCAAGTGTTGGTTGCAAGATCAATTGTTCAACCATATTAAAAAACAAACCTGCTTGTGAAGGGCGGCCCTACTGTTAGGAAGGATGAGGCAGCTGCCTCAAGGAGCAAATGCTGGGGGACAGCAGTGCAATTCCCGACTGTTCCTCCTGTGTCCCCCTGCCATTCTCCTCCTGCGGCATGGCCGGTCCTGCTCCACCTCCACAAACAAACAAAAACATTCTAGCTCATGGCTTGGGTGCATGGTAGGAGGGAAAGCTTCTACTGAACATACAGATTGGGTCAGAGGTTGCTGCACCCCCCTCAAGACATTGATTTTTCACCCTTGCCAAACTCAAGTCAATGAGCATTGGAGCTTGTTGAGAGCTCAAGCCATTCTCCATAAGAAGGCAACAGAAGTCTGTGAAGTCCAAGCTCATAATAAGGAAAGGAGTGGTGCAAAGACGATGTTTTGGTACAAGACAATATATCTGTGTCCATCAGGACAGATACTGCAAGTGCTTCTGTTAACAGGTGTGTGTACAAAATCTGGCATTACATAATTTATTGCACAACTCACTGGGGAAACCAGCTCTTGCTTAATAAGCGTGAAACAGGATAAATTCGCCGAGTGACCTCAGGGGCTCTGGGAGCTTTAACGGTTGTACAAAAGAAGGGAATTCAGCAGGTGGAAGTTTGCAGGTCAAACTCCACCTGCAGACATTCTTTCTTCTACAGAACTCTTGCAAAGGTGCAAGAAACCTGCCCTCCTTTTTCACCTTGCTACCCTAAACCAAAGATGGGCACAGAGTGAGATCTGGATCTGGTGGTAGATGCCCGAGTGATTTACAGTTTTGTTTTTAACAAAAGCAATAAAATGGCCCAGGGCCAGCCCAATATATTTTGCAGTCTCAGACAAGGACAAGCTACCCCCATTCTAGAAGCCAAGTGGACTGGCAGGTGAAAGTTACTCCAACACCAACAAGCGGATAGTGTCCTCCGTATCACCTGAGGGAAGCAGACCAGTTTGGGAGGAGCAGGACAAGCTCTGCCCTCCAATAGAGGGCGAATGGTGCACTCACTAGCTCCCTCACTCAGCCTGACGATATGATTTCTTTATAATACATATTGCCTGCCCTTCAATCAGAAGGTTGTAGGGTGAGTCGCAGCATGTAACAACAGAAAACATGCACAATACAATCAAAAGAGCAACAAACATAACATAAGCAACTACCCACAACAATAATTCAAGCACAGGGTTGAACTCCCTCATCCAGAAGTCATCAGCCAAGGGGACCAACGCAGTTTTGGTACCATGTCCAGCACACTTGCCACTTCAGGTGAAACAGGAAGTACTGCCCTGCTGCCTTTACTGTTGGCACAGATTTCGGGTGAGATTCTGGCAATTTCTAGAGAAATCTCGCTGAAATTGCAGAAGAGCTCATGTGCTCTGCAAGATCTTACATGATTTTGGTGAGATCTTGCCAGAAATTGGTGCAATCTTACCCAAAATCGTTGCCGGTGCTGCTTCTCTGCTGGCAACCTCACCTAACGGCTGTGCCAGCCCTGATGTCCAGGCCTGAAGCCAAACTGAAATGGCAGCAGGTCTGAGGCTGGGTCACTATCGCCCTGTTGAGCATAGGGTAGGGAATTTTGTGTCTGGATGATAGGTGCTTAGCGCTTTGCTCAAGCAATAGTCATTCAGCATAGCCTTTGAAGGAGAAACAGTAGATCAGGGGCATGAGAGCAAAGGGGCCTCTACATTTCTAATAGCTGTGTGGAAGAAGGAACTTTTGGGCAGGAGCTTTCATGACAGGTTGCACCTGCCAGAAATTCCACACTGCTGTGAAAGATACAGGATCCCTTGTCCTCCCTGGCATTTCATCACGCTAAGATAGAGAAGGAATGGAAGTACAGAGAGAGCAAATTTCACAGCAGCAGCAACAGCAGCCCCTGATGTGTCAGCAGGAGTTTTCAAGTCTTACACACACACACCCTTAACACACACACACACATTATAGACTTCTGATATCAGTGGGATGTTGATGAAATCTCTCTCCAGCACAATGGTAAATGAAATCTACACATGGCAGTACATTGCTCATAGGTGGCAGTTCAGGAAAGCAAGAGCTTTTCCTCTGCAAAGGAGGTGGCCACAGTCAATTTTCCTGCTTACCTGCATGTCCAGCTTGGTGATAAAGCCCTTCTCCTCCTTGTCACAGAGCCTGAAGAGCTCCCTCGCCTTCTCCAGCATCTCCACCTGCATGTTTCCCACATCATTCAAGCAGAGAGTGGAAGAGATGCCTGAGGCTGCTCCATCCTCTTCCTTGTCCTCCGCATGGGAACTTTCAGAGAGTTCTTCCCCAGGTCTTTCCATTGCTTCAAATGACCATTTACTCGCAGGGACTGGAGTGCATCTAACTGCAAATATAAGGCATTCTTCTTCAAAAAGCAATGTTGGATTGAGTTGTTTAGACTCCTCAAAATACTGGCCTGATTCACAAGTACCATTAAGCCATAGTTTAAAATCAACTATGGCTTAACACAAATGAGGAGTGTGCTGGTAGGTGCAGCCAATGCAATGCTTCCTTCAACCCTCCACTGTTTCCGTGCCACCAAGAAATAAGCCGGAGTCCAGCTTGTGGTGATGTCTCCATAGAAGCCAAAATTTGTTCTTGACTTAACACTCACAGTTTATATCAAGAGAAACAAGCGAGGAGCCTGGGTTCAGAGGTCACAATAAGCTAGACTCTGGCATGTTCTGTCTGTAGCATAGCGGCAGTAGCAGCAAGAGGAGCAGGGGAGGAATGAAATAAGCACTGTATTAGCTGCACCCACCAGCTCACCTTGCTCACTTGTGTTTATTAAGTGGGAACCAGCTGATTGAGTGAAAGGCCACCATCATGCTCCCAAGTAATATGCCTTGTTGAATATGAAACAAAGGACTGGGATTACCCCATTGCTATTACTGAAAGACAATAGAGAAGGGAAATTGACGTCTAGTAACAATGGGATTAACATGCGATTTTCTCACAGAAACCTGCATTTCAAAAGCAAAGGGCAGCTGACAGCTTTCTTGAAAGAACAGGACTGAGTGCCCCTGAGCATTATGGGTAGAGGCCTACCCAAACCCCCTCTTTTTATACTTGCTTTATATTTCTGTAAAATGAAAATTCTCCGTCAGCAGCTGTGGGCTGCCAAGAGAAGAAAAGCATTAAGCAAGATGAGATCACCACAGAATCTAATTAGGAGAAGATAGGACAGGGAAGAGCCAAGACCCTCCTAATTGGCAATGGTGATACAAAGGAATATAAAGTAGGCAGCCATGTTGGGATGAGCACAAAGGTTGAATCCTCCCTGTCCAGCCCAGAACCCTGACAGGGATGCAGACTGGTCCCCTCCTGGATCATCAGATTTGTCACTTGGTGAGAAAGGAGGGGTTGATTGGCTCCCGCTGCATGTGCTCAATAATGTGCTGGTGGCTGCACCCGTTGCTTTCATGCAGCTCCCAGGCCAAAAATGATTAGTTGCCCCCTGAAATAAGCACACATTTTTGGACTTTTAGATTAGCCAGTCTTTTGTTTAGGGAAGTTGTTAATGTTTGATGTTTTATAATGTTTTTAAGATTCTGTTGGGAGCCGCCCAGAGTGGCTGGGGAGGCCCGGCCAGATGGGCTGGGTATAAGCAATAAATTATTATTATTATTATTATTATTATTATTATTATTATTATTATTAGTGTTCAAGGCACCACTGGTTCAGATTCAGAGAAACACAAGTGAAATTCCTGAAGTTGCTACCAAGGGTTGCATTCAATTACGGTAACTTCTACAGAGAGCAGAGCCATTGAAATGGATGACAAAGACTAACTTTGGTACATGGATTTCAATGGTTCTACTCTAAGTAAAACTTAGCGGAATGCAACCCTTGGGGTCCTGATATGGCCAGTTGAAAGCCACTTATTATTTATTTCCATGAAGCACTTAGGCCGCAAGAGCTTCACGTCCTAACAATGCCACATCCTTAAAACAATTTTAACAACTGTTTCCTTTCCTTAGGTAATTGTAATCCTACAAGGGTAATTTAGCATGTTCAAAAAAATTCTCAGCACCCTCACCAAACCAAAATCCATATAACTGTTTGAAAGGAAATGAAGACAACTTAAGCGGCACTTTTGTATGCATGCATAGGTATGCTCTTTGGACCACTTCTTAGGATGCCCCAACATAGCAACACACTCTAAGGCTGCAATCCTACACACATTTAGCTGGAATGTACTTCTGAGCAGACATGCAAAGGATTGCACTGTGTGCAAGTCAATTAGGGGAGGGATGCAAATAAATTATTTCCCAGTTATCCCTTATACATAAAGGTAAAGGTAAAGGACCCCTAGACGGTAAGTCTAGTCAAAGGTGACTATGGGGTGCGGTGCTCATCTCACTTCAGGCTGAGGGAACAGACGTTTGTCCACAGACAGCTTTTCAGGTCATGTGGCCGGCATGTACTCATACTAGAATAGTTATCCCATTGTTTATTCACTATAGATAATGCCCACTCCACAGGATATTTTGTATGCTTATCCCAAACTGTAGGAATGCACTGCTTTCTGATCGCTCTAGGGAATGAGCTACTTACACACACATTCTGTGGCACATCTGTTTTGCAGGCTCCTCTGCCTAAATGTAGATTAACAGCATGTCCACAAATCCTGCACAAAGACAAAAAAGGGTAAGGTGTTACGCATTCCTGCCAACAGTTCTAACTTTTATTTATACAACCGCTTAACCTAAAAAGAAACTAAATCTCCAAACAGTTAACAAGAAAGAATATAGTTGTCAGATCACCAATAAAATCTAGGTGATATATACGAAATCATAATGCTAAGCAGTGCAACCAGGGAAAACAAATACATTTTTTAAAAGCACCTGAAAATGCCATTGTTGATGCCTCCCAAATGACACAAGGGAAGGCCACAGCATAGTCAGCAAGGCCTCCTACAATGATTCTCAGGGTCCACTGAGTCTGAACTGAGATCTGCTAGTGGTCCCAAGTTGTTTAAGGTTTTAAATGGCAATATTAAAAACCTTGAACATGGCTTGGTTGCTAATGAACAGCCACTGCAATTTTTAAAATGGAGGAGTAATGTGTGTACAGCCAGGGACTCTGCTCAGCACCCTACCTGCTGCATTCTGCATGAGCTGCAACTTCCAAACGAAGCCCAGAGGCAGCCCCAGTTTATTGGTTACCCAAATAATTGTGCAGTCTGGAAACTTTCCTGATCCATATAGCCAAAAGTAATTCCTATTAGAACAGGAATGTCAATTACATTGGGCAGACTGGGAGCAATTAAGTAATCTTCTAGGAAAGCAGCTTTTTCTTGATTAGGCTTCCATGGGCATAAAGACACACAGGGTTGGGGTTTCCATCTTGCGTAGAAATAAAATGCATCATTCATTCATTCATTCATTCAGTCATTCATTACCTGCCTTTTTTCTTAGATGGGACTCAAGGTGGCTTACAAGAACTGCTAAAAACATAGAAAAATCCATCATTAAAATACAATTAAATATTGAATGAATTAAAACTATATGCATATTTTTTAAAAAACTGTTTAAAACACTGCAATAATCGCAATAAAAACAGCATGGCAGCAGCCTTTTCATTAAAATCAGTCAATTCCCAAAAGCCTGTTGGAACAAGAAAGTCTTTACCTGCTGGCAGAAAGACAGCAAGAAGGGAGCCAGTCTGACTTCTCTAGCGAGGGAGTTCCAAAGTCTGGGAGCCACTGTGCATGAAGTGTGCGTGAAGACAACCCTCAAAACTATCAAAGCCTCTGTGTATTTTTTTATCTCCATGTGGCTTAGAATATCAGATCATAAATCATATGCAGTCAAAGTTCAAGGAGGCCAGCTAGAAGGAAGTTTTTGCCAAGACTTTATATAGAACTGCCACCAGTATTTTTATTAAGATGTTTTTATTTTAAAAAAGGGTGGGGAGGATAGGAAAGTCGAAGGCTATACAAAATTGCCCAGAGGTGCTACAGGCAGGTGTAATACTCAAGCCTGTTGTTTCTGCTTCTAGCCCATTAAATTTATTGTTAACATCCATTTTAAAGAAAACAGGAAAGATCTGTGTGAAGTTTTAGTGGTGTATGCTCAGCAGAAGAGGATTAGTACAGAAGGTAACAGACTGTGCTCATACTACCCACAACAATGTTTACTGGTGATCAGTCAGTGGAACAAACCAGAAATATCATCTCCAGACAGAATTAAAATAGTCCTTATTTATCAATGTGACCAAAATAATAATAATCACCCCACTGCTTTTGGAGCTCTTGGCTCCCCCCTTTTGTTTTTAATAACCTAAATCATTTGGTACAATCATCAGCAAACCTGGTGAACTTTTTAAGGGCCTTTGAAGTAGTGGGGAAAGAGCAAGGGAAGAGAAGTTTTACGTCATAGTTGTTCCAGGGAGAAGTTTGAGGAATAAGGGAAAGCAAGAAAGAATGCCAGATTTATCGACATACTTCTGGACCAAATTCATGCAGTGGTGTTCTGTCAGAATTTTAAAGAAAGTAACACTTTTCTTTTGGCAGTAGCAACCAGAATTCTGGAGCTCGCAGGAAAAACAAGACTTCCCCCAGGTTATGACAACAAAGCTTGAGATGCTCTGATTCTGAACAAATGGATATAATTAAAGCTGGTGGCCAGTTCACACAGACACCTGCACCTGCACAGGACTTAACCCAGAGGAGCTTTGGATGTTGCTGAACTACAACTCCCATCAGGCCAAGCAAGCATGGACAATGGGCAGAGATTATGGGAGTTGCAGTTCAGCAAACCTCTGGAAGGCCAAATTATCTGACCTAACCCAAAGGCAGGAAAGTCAGCATATACTTGGGGAGTTTTTAATAGATATCAAGGAGATTGTTTGCTCAGTTTATTGTGCAACAGTTGGAATAATATCTTATCGAGAGGAGTGACTGTAGAGATCATTATTAACTGAGAAAGACAGAGCCACTTCATTCCTATTACTTGGCAGCTTGAACAGACACAGACATTGTAGAAACAAATGTAGAAACATACCAGGGTGAGCCAAAATGAGACCTTCCATGCACTGGTATTATGTCAAAGAACTGACACAACCTGCTCCCTCACCAGAAAATTGCAGTTTTAAATAACTTTTAAAAGAGTGGGGAAAACCAGGGCTCAAGATGATCTGGTTACAGCATTCTCTGACCTAATCCCTAGTGTGCAGAGACTTTGTAGTTCCTCAGTAGTGAGTGAAAAGAATCTGTGCTTTCTTACCTTCACCTATGTTTCCTTGGTATGTCTCAAGGTTGAGCCCTGGCACACATTAAAGTACCAAGAATAAGCACATTTGCTGAAGTCCAGCAGAACGTTCATGCAATGCCCCTTGAAAGCCAGGCCAATATTCTTGGCTTCATGTAACAGAGATAAGGACTGACGCTGGAGGAATAGTGACTTGCGCAAGGCCATCCAGTGAGTTCATGTGGTGAGGTTTGAACTGAGGATCAAACATCCAAGCTCACAGCTCTTTCTTTTAATGAGTACAAGCTGTTCCCTTCCCTTGTGGTTGCTTCATGACAATGAATCTGCTCAGCACCTTTAATCAACAGCTGAGGTCCTCTTTTAGGACCCCTCTGCCATCTAAAATAAAGTAGATGTGAACCTGAGAGAAGGCCTTTTCAGTTCTAGCACCCAGTGTTTAGAACAGCCTCTTGAAGAGATGCTAAATCAACATACCTATATGTTGATAAGCTACCTTGTGTACTGCAGCCTAACAAAACGGTGGGGTAAACATTTTTTAACATTTCTAGATCTATTTCTAAGGATAATCATAGGCAAGCAATCTAAACTGAGAGTTTAGTAGCTACAGAATTAAGAAACATCCAAGGATTGGTGCCCAGTAAGAAAGAATTGCAACATGCATGGTGTGTTTACTGCCTCTACAGAGACTCCTAATCCGACACTGGAAAAAGGGGGAGATGTTCTGTACTAGGCACTCTATATGCTTATCAGCACCATAATTAATCACATCTGCTTTGCAGAGAGTTTCCCTGTCAAAAGACCCCATGAAAAATCCACAACATCCACCATGAGTCACATGAGGCTGGAGGAGCTGTGAGGGAAGATTAAAACTAAGGCCCATGGAGGCGGATGTTCCCTGATCACGTCAAATTTGTATTTCAAAGCCATTTTCGGAATGGACAGTTTTCTGGCCATTGTTTCTGTGTGTAGGTGAAAAGGAGTAAAGGGAGGGGGAGCGGACCACTGCTTAGGGGAACCTTTTGTTTGCTATTCATAACCTCCTGTTAAGATGGATTTCAAAAGGTCATGAATAGTTTGTGGAAATTAAAAGCAGGGGGGAGGGTTTCCAAACAACACACCCTCTCTCTCAAGCTGTGCTTATTGCTGTATTAGCCTCACCCTTTCAGGGGATTATAAGGCTTCTGAAAAGATTAACCTTTTAACATAATTCAATAACAAAACACAAGCAGGGGTGCCCAGGTGAGGCCTGCTTTTCCAATGCCCCTTCCCCACCTCAGAGGATTAACGTTTTAACATTAGAAACTAGAGCACTCTGTTTCTGGAAGCAGTCTATCCTTCTTGAGAGCTGTTTTCTTCGTTCTCAAGCACATATGTTATAGATTACCACTGACCTCACTCCCAAGTCTGCACGCTTAGTACATCATAACCCAATGTACTTGCTTTCCCAATGGTGGGAAGTGGGAAGTGAGACTGTGGCCCAGAGCCCTCCGTGTGCTGTTGGAATCTCCCTCAGGATCTCTGGAATATCTTCATACTTTCCCGGCTCTCCAACTCATCAAAACAAATGCAGAGCCTGTAAGCATTTCTGCCTGACACTTTTTAACACGCCATGCAGACAAAACAGCTTGGGATATATACATATGCCAAGTATAGCATGTGGTCTAAGGCGAAATGTGTACAGATTGGGCAAGAGAAGCCTGTATCTGCTAGTCAACCATCTCTGCACACCATTCCTTGCTGCTTTTTAAAAATATCGACAGATATGGGAATCCAAAAACCCTGCAGCACTATGGGCTCATCCAGACTTCCTTTCATGCCATGCTTTCAAGGCACAGGTCCTGTGCTTTAAAGCTCCATGTCTGAAGAAGGGTGGTTGGTTTTTTTGTCCCAGAGCTTTCTCTGGGAAACCCATCCTTTACCACTGAATCAGAGCAAACAGCAGTCTGCGGGAAACTGCAGTGCAACTGGCAGTGAGAACAAGCTCAAGGGTTTTTGAACCTGTGGCATGCCTATTGCTGAGGGCAACGTGGAGCCACCAACTAATCATAACATGACTAGAAGACCTGCATGCCAATCCGCATAACACATTGGTGACAGCTATACTAATAGCAGCAGCAGGTACAAGGATTCAAGCAAGAATAATCTCAGGGATAAAAGGAAAGGAGTGAATTGTTTCACGTAGGCAGCTGTTCTTTGAAGATAAATGACAGCATCCTGGAGAACTATTACTTGTTGTTCCTTGTTGCTTTATTCTAGTCAGGTCAGATAGCCTAGGAATGGAGGGATTAGAACAATAGTTAAATCTCAACTTTCACTTGGGCTGAAGAAATTGCTGCACCCCTCAGACTGGCATTGGTGATGGCCATTTATTATGTGATAAGTAGGCAAGACCAGAGGGACAAGGAAGCAGGGGGAGGGGAGGAGTACCAATTATGCTTGCTTAAGGAACTTATTCATTTTGCATTTGATAATGATAAAGTTGCACATATTCTCGCAGCAGTGCGGATCAACGATTACAAGCAGCCCCACCCCTTTTCAGTGTCCTGTAATTGCCTGTTTGCCATATGCTTGTTTTCAACTGCACAGAAACAGAGGAAACAAAAAGCCACCCCAGCCTGTTGGAAATGTCACGGTAGGATGCTGTTTGTTTTGAAAAGCAGCCGTTCAGGGCTGCAAGCCAAGGCAAAGCTGGCCTTGGCCACAGCAGCACCTATCAAGGAGCACAAGGCCATGAGAAAGGACACAGCACCGGAGCCACTTGACAGGATCACTGAGAGTTCTAAGCAGCATTGTTTAATGCCCTTTACCTCCTCCCCAACTGGTCACCCGATGGGCCTGCAAAGCAGCCCTCAAAGATAATATTTACCCAGCAAAAACAAACTTTGACATACCAATACCAGGAGAAATATATGAGTTCAGGTAGGAGTGCCTTGGCTGCCTGTGGATTTTATTTCCTCTTTCCTTATTAGCTGCTTCAAGATTTTAACTGGAGCCTGAATGGATTTTTAAAAACACTTTTAGGCTCATGGAGGTGACTGAAACAAGGCCATTTACGGAACACAAATCATTGCAGAAATCCCTTCTAAGAATCAAAGATCACACAGCAAGAGCAAAGGTAAAACGGTACATTGCTAAGTCAAATGGGAGCTGGTGATCTTGAAAAAGCTGAGAAGAACAAGCTTTTCTCAACCCCCTTTGGATTGCATGCAGATATATAGGACTATAAAATGCATCCACATCTCTCTCTCTCTCTCTTTCTTTGTGTGCAGTGCTTTTTTTCTTAAAAGAAAAGTTTAGGGGGACTCTCATTTTCCTGCTCATATTAAAATACTGCCCCTCAATGAGGCCAAACTTAGATTCACAAAATGTTTAGGGGTATGCTGTGTCCCCCCAGAAAAAAACACTGTATGTATTTACATACATACACACATAAACAAACAAACAATTGTTTCCAAGGCTCACAGAATTAATGCTTTATCTTGGTTTTGCATGAATCCAAACTATCCATTGGGAGGTATACAATATGCAAAACACACCACTTGACATCATGTTCTGGCCAGATTTGCATCCTTCAGTAGCACCTGCTGTAAAGCTAGACTATTAGCTGCTGCAAGAAGATTTCTCTTACAGTTAAGTGTCTGTAATGCCAAGGATTGCATGAGAGCCCCAGGAGTCTAGGATGCAGTCTAGGAATCATTTTACCACCACTGTTTGTGTGAGCTAGGCCTAGGTTTCGAACATCACACATACCCTTGTTGTCTCTAAGAGCATGGAATTGGTAGGATACCTAGTGGTCCTTTAATTGAACTTCCTGCCCCAAGGCAGTCTTTCCTGAAACAGCTCTGATATCTCAAGTCCTATAATTTCTGCCTCATATACTTTTGGACTTCTTGTGGCAGCCTGCTCAGAATGTTCCTCTGTAGGGAGAATCAAGTCCTGATGGGCAACTGTGTGTAAGCATACTTGGGAATGGGGCTTGTACTCAAGAGTCTTAGATCACTATTCGAAGTTAATCCAAGTTGCAATGTCATTATTCTCCCTCATGTACGGATGAAAAGAAATGGTTTTATTGAGAGCATGGGGGGTAGAACAGAAAAAGAAAGCCAAGAAGGAAATATGAGTTCAATGAGATGCATGCAAATATATGAATCTCAGGAACTCAAAACAGGCCACACATGCAAATATAATCTCTTCGGCAAATGGATTTTGGTCGGTTTTCCTTGAAAAATAACAAGTGCTTGTTTGTCTCTTCTCTTCATCAAGGAGCTCATTTGCTTCCATTTAATGTTGAAAAGAATATGCTCTCACCCTTTGTCCATTTTATTAATGTAACATGGGGGCAGAGAATCATCCAGTGACATGAAAAGGGTCTCTGGAAGGAAATTAAATTATCTGCACTTTGATGCTCCCTTTCAACTTCAAATAATAGATATACAGGATTAATCCCTTCAATTTCCTGACTGATCAGCTGATGGGTCTGCAAAACAGTCCTCAAAGACAATATTTACCCCCTATATCCATGTTCCGTTTGGAAGCATATGAATGTAAAGCTCTGATCCCCAATCGTGTTCTCAGCACTCTCACAAACCTAAAAATTCTCAGTTTTCTGTAAGAAGTCGTCTTTAATATGGTCGTGGAGAAGTGGCTTTTATCCTTTAAAAAGGAACAAGCACTAACAAAAGCTGCAATATGGGGACACATATACAAAGCTGCATTATAGCAAGTTAAACCATGAGTCTATCTAGCAGAGAACCAACAAAACCATTGCACTTCTTCTAGCTCAACATAGCCACACCCTTCCCCCAGAGCGTCCATTAAAGTGTTCTGTTGCACAGTTCTCCACCGCCCATGAGTCATGTCAGGCACTTTGGAATGAACCGCTATAATGGGTTACGAAGGGAGAGCTGCTGTCTAACACTCCACACCTGGCTAGAGTGAAAACTCATCACGCTAGGCAGACTGGGCAGCAGGAGAACCCAGATCTAACAGGAAAAAAGTCAAGCTTTATTATACCAGTAACCCAAGACAACTGCTATCAAAATCACATGAGCACCAGTCCAGGGGCCCTTTGGGCTCCAATGAACACAACTCCCAGTGTCAACACATCTTCCCATTTACTTCACTGGAATGGGCAACGTCATGAAAGAGGGTAGAGGAGTGCCACATGTACAATGGAAGCAGGCACACCTGCAAAGAATTGATGCAACAGAGTGGCAGCCACTGAGAAAAGGCTTCTCGGCCTTTTGGCTAAGATCAAGTGTAGTATCTATGATTCTATGAGAATTGTTATTACACAAGTTCAAGTGACGTCATTTGGGGGTTGTGTGACCTCAGTGATTGGTGGACTTTATATTTGGTGCAGGGGATCAGGCAGTCAAAACGTGTAGCACACAGAATGAAAATGTCACCAAGAACTCACAGGACTGATGCCATGACAGATTGTGGAGTGCTTAATGGGGCAGAAAAAACAGCGTCAAACACTCACTACAGGTCTTTGAAGTTGGGTGTGCTAAGCTCATACCTGAATGCTGTGACAGCTCTACCATTTTCTCTCTCCCCCCCTTAACAATATCTAAAGCCCAACCAGGCTGTAGTGATTAAATCATCAAGAAAAAGGCTGATAAAAGTTAGTTTTTATTTAACTGATACTTTGGCATATATTTTCTTAACAATGGAGCACATCTGACTACTCTGTTAATTTACAACTAATTGAGTAATAATAAGCTTTGTTTTCCTTTGCTACACTATATACATTGTTCATTCTTTCCTATTTTTTAACCTATGGAGGAGATACAGTATTTGTACATAACACTCAGTCTTGGCTTATTTGATCCAATGAACTTCACAGCAGAAATACTATTGCATACAGGTGAGGATGCTGACATTCTTCTCAGCATATCCAGCCAGTTATCCAGAGCAAGGACATAGAAGAGGAATAAGAAGAAGAAAAAATATTGCAAGTGCAAGGCCTCATCCATTCCATGTGAGCATTACACTCATGCTTCCTAAGTTTCCTTCTGGAAGTGCTTATCAGTTCAAATAAATTTACTTTAAAGGAGCTGGGATTTGCAGGTAAACTAACAATCCACACCTGTGACAATGGCCTCAAAGAGCTTTCTCCAAACCATGGAATGTCAGCAAAACAAACTCCACATCAACACCACCATAATTCAACATAAAGTTAATCATGCTCTATCCCACTGAAGTCAATGCTTTTAAGTATGATTAAGTTGGACTGGTTCCTGCATGTTATTTACAGTTCAGTTAAAGCTGCAAGCAGGGCACACTTTCCAGGAAGCAAATGCTACTGAATAAATGAAACAATAATTTATTATCTCTATCCCATTCTTCAACTTCCACACCCAAGTACTCAACCTGATGGGACACTTCTTACAAAAATGCTTAAAATTGCAATGGGGGGGGGGGGGGAAATACTGTGCCAACAAAACAATGTCTCCTGCTATACAAGACAATTTAAACAGCACAAAGTTTCCGTTCTTGATAATAGGTCTTACGCAAATAGGAACCTGTCTTAATTGATACCCTGATTTTTCTATCCTTTGGTCTCAAAATTACATTGTCCTCTTTTCAATTGTTAAGAATCCCCATTCCATGTGTTAACAGAGAGAAGAAAGATGGCTCATGGAAATTTGGAGCTTCTTTCTATGCCCCAAGTGGCTGTTCATTCTGCTACTCCTTTGGTCCGTATAGACTGCTCCATCCATCTGCAATCCCAATTCCTAATTACCCTCCTTCCTTAGGGGCCTAAAACTGCCCTTGTTCCCGACACCAAGCATGCAGCAGTTGAGTTTCTACAGCTGCTGCAACAACACCACCACACTCTTACAATAAAGTTGAAGCTACCCTCAGGCAACTATATAATACTAAGAGCAGACCTGTGTAAAAGTTACATGGGACTTACCAGCTTGAGCCCTGGGTTCAAATCTCAACTCGAAGAGCAGAATTTGTGAAAGGCTCCACTTTTCTACCTGTACAGGGGAGCAATAGAGAAACCCGTGAACACCTTGTGTCAGATATCCAACCACAATCAATCAGCACAGCTGTTACGACAACTGATAATTACTCCTACGGTGCTTAAAATGCCAAGACAAGAGTTTCTAATTCCTCATTGAAATGAGTCATAAGTTATTACTGATAAGAGTGGTTGCATCAGAGGTCATTAACTGGGTCATTGTTAAGGTTCTGTGCCCGTAACAGTGACATAAGCAGCAGAAATTAAACACTACAGTGATGGGGGAAACTGTACCTGTTACATTTCTGTCTGCAATGCACTAAGGGTTGAAGAATCTCTTATAGGAAGAAGATGTAGCAACACTATGGGGACGCATGCTACCACACATGACAATACTCTTAGGACTATACAGTGCTACCTCTGGTTACGAACTTAATTCGTTCTTAACCTGAGGTATCACTTTAGCTAATGGGGCCTCCTGCTGCCGCTGTGCCGCCGCCCCCATCTTCTCTTCTCATCCTTGGGCAAAGTTCTTAACCCGAGGTACTACTTTCAGGTTAGCAGAGTCTGTAACCTGAAGTGTTTGTAACCTGAGGTGTATGTAACCCGAGATACCACTGTAATCATAAACACATACACAAACACCTATCTGGTCTTGCTCATATGCATTTACACTTAACTTTAGCAGGCGACACATTTCCCATTATGCTTCTTTCCACACCAGGAAAAGCACCACCTGCCAAACTTCAGTGTCTCAGGCAGCTCTTGAGAGGCAACAACTGCAGTAAAGAACAATGCAAGAGTTTGACACCTGCAGTTTTCTCAGCACTGAACCGCATCCATTGCAGCTCCACCTGATGAAATTCTTCCTGTCACTGCAAAAGAACTATGCCAGCGGATTATATTTTTTTTTAAGATAGCAGGTTCAGGAGGGCTTTGCTAAAGAACCACATTACGCATTTTAGTTTTTAAAATGTGGTTATAAACAAAATAACTAAATAAAGTCACCATCTTATCGTCTAAGATTGCACTGAAGAAGTGGCTCTGTGTTCACAAAACCTCATTATCAGTTTGTTAGCGTTTATTAACACACCTAAGATGCCACAAGAATCTTTAACGTGTTTGCTAAAAGAGAATGAAAGCAGCTGACTCTCTAGAAATCTCATCGGGGAGAGGAGCCACGTAAGTAAGTGAGGTGGGTGGCCCAACACCATAAGCTTTCGTGGAATTTTCTGTCAGCCGATTAGGACGCATTCCAGCCACTGAAGGCTCCGGATACCTCAAAAGGAAGCCTTCTACAGCTCAATAATCACATCCTTTCGCAAGTAATACCGACGCATTCCTTCCAATGGCCATTATCGGCAAGCCTTTCGGGGGCGTCGCTTCCCAGCTACCTGTCCGCAGGTCAAGGCAGACCACAGATGGGGCTGCAGGTGGGAGGAGTGGTTCCTTTCCGAGGGAAAGCCGCGTTAGCCAGGTGAAGTGCACCACGAACTCACCTGGATATGTGTGTGAGACGTAGGTCGAGAGAAACGGCCCCCAAGACCCTAATAGCTATCTTCTCAGAAAGGGGGAGGGACCCAAAGTTTCCGATCGCTCCCGGCGTTACCTTATACCTCTGATCCTGAAGGCACCTGAGAAGAGACGCAGAAGGGAGGGGGAAATTTCTTTTCCTTCGCTGATGTTAAACAAAAGCCCAGCAGTCCAAAGAGTTGGGATCGATGTGCAAACAGAAAAGAAACAGAGAGAGGCTTTTCTCTTTTTTTTCCCCAACCCGGAAATGCCTGGAGAAGCCGGACTCGCCAGATGAGGGGGGAGGAAAAGAAAGCAGGGAAACTCTTCGGTCGTTGCTTGAACGTTTTTCTCTCTCCCTGGCGCGCAACGTGTTCGCAGCAGGTGCGGAGGGGCAGGGCCAGCTACCCTGGGGCTGCTTGAGGGGAAAGGAAGCTCGCCTCGTGGCCAGTTAGAGCCGCGTCCAAGCCTCTTCCTGCTGCTGCTGCCCCGGGCCCTGCCTCGAGGCGTCGAAGCCGGGCTTGCCGCCCTATAAGCGGCTACCCGCGAGGAAGCCCCGCTGAACTTGGACGGCGCTTCCTGCTGAGTAGCGCGTGGCTGGGATGAGGCGCTGTCGCGCAAGGCGGGCTGCAGCCCAGCGCGGGCCCCACTTTAGGGCCGCGCGCACGTGCAGGGCCGCGCGAAAAGTTTGCAGGCCGGTCCCCGCTTTCCTCCTTCTCCTCGGGACCAGCTAGTTGTGAAGCGGAGAGGCTCCAAGGGCCGCGGGCGGGGAATCCTCGCAGCGAAGCCGTTGGCCGAGCGCGCGAATTAACCTTGACATACCAGCAGCCCCGTCCGCGTCAATGTATTGCTTTTTCCAAGGCCGGGGTGGAAGCGGGGGGGGGGGAGAGGTTGGGCACAGATATAGCCGCGCTGGTGGCGAAATGCCTGGCTCGATCGAACAGAACAGATCCAGAGGGATTCCAGGCGGAGGAAAGGCAGCGCTTGGAGACCGCTCCCCGCGCCAGGAGCTGCCGCCCTCCCTGTCCGGCGCACGTCTGAAAGTGACGCGGACGGTATGCGGAAGCACTGAAGGGGCAGATAAGTTAAAAGGGTCTTCCTATGGCTTGCTTCTTCCTAGATGAGTGGCAGCTCCCAGAGCAGCAGCAGGGATCCTGCGGCACCTGAAGACTAACGCATGGGGCTGCGGCATAACCTGTCGTGGATTGGCCTCCAACCATTAGGACTTTTTTTTTGTTTCTTTGAACATACGGCGATCTAGTCCAGCATCCTGTTCGCATAGTGGCCAACCAGGCGCCTGCTACAAACTCGCATGCGGGACCTGAACACAAGCGCGCTCTCCGCTTCTGCTGCTGATATTCAGAAGCCTTATTGCCTCTTAGAGACAGAGCATAACCATCAAGGTTAATAGCCATTGATATCCCCCATGAATTTGTCTAAATTCCATCCATGTTGGTGGCTATCACTGCCTCCTTTGAGAACCATTTCCTTAACTTAAGGGAATCTGGGGAATCCATGGGAATCTTGCTTACATTTCTTTGACTGTTGTTAGTATCTAGGTCAAGATATCATAGAAGCATGTTACTTTTTAATGCTACCATCCATGGTAATTATTATTATTATTAATTATTATTAATTATTATTATTATTATTATTATTTACACTGCACTCTTCTGGCTGGGTTTCCTCAGCCACTCTGGATGGCTCTCAACAGAATATTAAAAGCACGATAAAACATTAAAGACTTCCTTAAACAGGGCTGCCTTCAGATGTCTTCTAAAAGTTAGATAGTTGTTTATTTCCTTGACATCTGGTGGGAGGGCGTTCCACAGGGCGGGCGCCACTACCAAAAAGGCCCTCTGCCTGGTACCCTGTAACCTCACTTCTTGCAGTGAGGGAACCGTCAGAAGGCCCTCGGAGCTGGACCTCAGTGTCTGGGCTGAATGATGGGGGTGGAGACGCTCCTTCAGGTACTTTTACGGTGCTTTTATTAAGTCCCCCCCTTTCCCCTTTACATAATCTTGTGTGTTGTGGTTTTGGTTAACAACACAGGAAAGTCTTTTATGTTGAGTCAGACCATCTAAGCTGGCTGTTGTCTGTACTGCAAGGTAGTGGCTGTCCAAGGTTTCAGATGGGGGTCTACCTATTTCCAGCCCTACCTAGAGATGTCAGGGATTGAATTTGGGACCCTCTATATAAGTGAAATGTGTGTCCCTACCACTGAGCTACAATAAGCATCTCTGGCCGATATATGCACAAAATGGTGAGGCTGGAAAGAGTGTCTTAAATAAGGGGTGCATAGATTTTGCATCTGTCCCAGATGATGCACTAACAAACCCACGAGTATCAACTTGGCCAACACAAACACAGGAGAGTCAGATGGGACCAACAAGTCCCTGCACTTTCAGAATTCACAACTGGTGATAGCTGCTCTAAACGAGAGGCCAGAATGAAAGGTTTTCTGGATGTCTGTTAAATCAGCAAAGGATCTCAGTGCAAAATACATGGTGGTTCTCCTGGATCACCTGGTTTCATGACAGACAGGGGGTAGAAAACTGAGGCAAAGGGTTGGTGAGGA
Organism: Podarcis liolepis; assembly: GCF_965112155.1. Taxonomy (NCBI): domain Eukaryota; kingdom Metazoa; phylum Chordata; class Lepidosauria; order Squamata; family Lacertidae; genus Podarcis; species Podarcis liolepis. The sequence goes on from NC_139554.1 coordinate 77,053,854, forward strand.
GTCTAGCTGGGCTGGGTGAGTAACAAGCTATGGCTCCAATTCCTAATGGGCTCCTGAGAATAATTGGCGGCTTCCAAAGGAGTAGTTGTGAGAATGGGATGTCAGGGTAGGGTCACACGAGGCACCTTGGTGTCACCAAGCTTAGGATACCTCAGGGTCTGCCTTCCATCTTTGGATGGCCTGGCATCTCTCTCCACCTCTCCCCCCAAGCTGACTGCATTAAACAAGTTCAGCTTTCAATAGAAAGCACCACGTGATTACAGCTGCCAAGCCCAGGGGGTACAAATTAAAACACACACACCCCAGTTCACATTTTTAGGAATTATTTTATTAGGGAGGTATATCGTTTCAAAATAAATACTTAACACATTTCCAGTAAAACATGTGGAAGGGGGGGAAGCAAAGCATAACAATATCAAACATGGAACTGTTCAAGCAATGACTACTAAAATGCTCCCTAATGATAATCGCCATGTAAAATAAAATTGTTTCCTCACTAATCTTGCTGCTGCTCTGACTTCAGACAAAATATGTTACGCGTGAGCAAGTGCTAACATTGATCTATGACAGGCTGTCCCACAAGTGCACAATCACATCAGGGTAACGCCCCGCCCCCCCAAATCAGCCCAGAGATTTCTGGTCTCAAGTAAGACTAATACAAAAAAAAATTAGTTCTAAAGGTTGGGTCTTATTCTCTATTTGGCACTTTGGATTTTCTGCAGATTGCAGGTCAGGCTGGTGTGCATCACTGGAACAGAGAGGGCACAAGTCCCTTGTCACAGCAACCACAGCATCTGTGGCAATATTACCAATCCACAAGCTGCTACTGGTTGCAAGGAAACTGGATAGAGAGAGAACAGGAGAGGAATGGGTGCTGTAAGGACAGCAGCAGCAAGCGGCATTAAAAAAGGAAGAAAAGACACTGTGAAAACTTGAGAACAATGCTACACTAGCAAGATACAGGCAAGCCATTAAGGCAAGCTATTGTTCCATTGGCTTCTGGTGTAATCAGATGCCATTCTTCAGTCTGAGGAAACCATATTAAGTGCCAAGTCACGCAAAAGCTCGCACCTGCGTCACCCTATTTCAGCCTTTATCCAAAAGACTCTAAATTTGGCATTACAAAGCCTTTTCCAAGACAAAAAGTGGGAGAGGTTGGCTTCCCCTAGCTGGCACACAGCTATGGTGCATAGCTTCTTACTACTTGTGCTTAATTTACAGGTTGGTGGTTATTAGAGCCAAGACTAACCTAGACCATAGCATTTTAACATGTTTTTGTTTTTTTAAAGAAGTTAGGGTTAAAGAACATCATGGATCTCTTTTCCTTTCAAACACCCAATGCATGTCAAAATACTAGGTTTTGGCAATAAAATCTGGATTTCGTCCAACTAAAGCAATTAAAAATTAAAGCAGAAAAAAATACTGAATTTTACTTGATGAAACAAGCATTTATAACCCTGGTTATTTTCCCATCTGACCAGATGGGTTGCTACAGAAGAGGCCATATAAATTATAACATATTAGCAGCAAAACAAACACAGCAGTATAATCATTCTGCCTTAAGCAGCAACTTACTAGAAAAACCTAAATCAGTGGTTCCCACACTTTATTTCCCACTCAAAAATTGCTGAGTGACTAAAATGACCCCCCCCGCCTGTTCTAGCAACTGCAATGTGCTGCGCTAGATGCTGTGTGATTTTTAATTTCATTTCTATTGCTTCTTTTATTTTTTATATTTTAATGTATTACAATTTGAATCCCCTAGAATTCAAATTGTAAGTGTTCTTTGCATACATGTCACAGACCACCTAGATGAAGCTAGCAGACTACTAATGGTCCACAAATCATAGTCTGGGAACCCCTGATTTAAATTGTGCAAGACATTAAAAAAACAACAACATAAGATACAGTGTTGAATAAGTTAGTGGCTGACTATATATGTACACATACAAACATGTTTACTGTTTTCTTACAGGAAAGAAGTTCACATTTACATTATGATAAAACAACAGGGGAAAATTAGCACATGGCAGAACTTGGGATGACGAAGGCCATGTCTTTTTTCTGAATATTTCAAAATACAAGAACTCCCCCCCCCTAAAAAAAATATTACTTGGAGCAGACCAAATGGTACTTCACATGAATTACAAGAAGTCTCTAGCTATTATCATCTTTCTATAGGAGAGAAGAGACTTTTTGATATACAAGCACTCCTTAAAAGAAAAAAGATTCTGGGTGCTATTTCATGCTAATCACACTCAGAGCAGACCCACTGAAATCCATGGACTTGCAGTATTTCAATAGGTTGACTCCAAGAGCCCTGCTTAGAGATGCTTGCTATTATTTCATGGAAGAAGGGTGAGATAGATGTTTACTATGATGCACTCTTCATGAGCATTTCCCCCCTCCCAATGAGAATACAGGGGATCATGCAAATATTTGCATGAAACAGGTAGCAACAATTTAACAGCAATTTAACAATTTAACTCCAAATAAGGAGTTCCATTTTTAGGTAAGGCCCTCCACAGAAATGGCACCACAGACTATATTTCAGTTAAAATGCAGAGGACCTCTAAATTTTCCTCTGCACAAATAGCTGCTGTCTGCATTGTTTTCTTAACCAACATAAAACTAAACACACATGCAACATCTCCAAAGTTGAGTCCGCAGCTAGAGCTCCAAGGCAAATGTTTGTAGAGAGAACAGTAAATTCCTTGCCACCCTGTGTGTTTACATAAAGTTATAGAAGAGGGACTATTGCATTGGCTAGTGCCAAATGCTCACCACTCCCATCCTGCCTAGTCACAAAGGCTTCATACTTGAATAATTCCACGTTTCTAAACTACTTACAACATTGTTAAGGCAGGCACTTATGCTACATGAGCAGTCAATTATGAATTGGAATATTTTTCTTTTAGCGCCAAGATGGTTTTCATAACGCTACTCATTCTCAAAATCTGTTTAGCAGCTGTGTCACTCCAGAAGCTCTGCAGAGGAAAGCATTTCTAGAAATCCTAGTATTGGCCACCATAAAAAAAATGCACTACAAAGTCATAATGTCCTGACTTGAGCCCATTTCAAATCATTATACTCTGAATTTTCTTTTTTTTAAAAAAAAAGCGCCCCAAGGATGTACCTCATGGGCCTCAAAGAGTCTCATAAAGCTCAGCAGTGCAACACACCACTACTCAGATGCTTTGGAATGAACAAAACCACAAATCTATTCAATGTACACTGAGTAGTGAGATATGCCTACCAAAGAATGCCCACCCCTTTGTTCTGCAGTGGCACTCTGAATTGTATCTCTATTAACACTGCTTAACTGATATGTACTGTGCCAGCTCCCCCTGCCCCTGAATACCCCTTGGATTCTCTTTGGCATTCAACTGATTGACTGCGTTGTGAGAGGATCGAAGATGGTAGGTTAGTGTGCAAAGGAAGTCAACCTCCGCGCAGTACAGATACAAAGACTTGTTTCTCCCTGTAGCACAAACCTATCTGTGCTTTCATGGTACAAATCACAACAGGGAAGAAATATATATTTATATTATATATACAGATATATAGATATGCCCCAAAGCCAATGGAAAAGCAAGCCACAGAAAATAGTATTGCTATATGATAAGGGATGCTGCTGCTTTGCTGCCACAGCAAATCTCTGCTAGGCTACGCAGTAGCATGAACAAGGCAACAGCAGTGAAATGTGAGATAACAGTTTAGTGCTGATACAATTAGTAGTCTGTACATCACATCTGAAAGGCATCTGTAGGGAGAGGGATTCTATATAGCAGACAGGACATGTGCTGCTACATGGAGTGCTTAACCTTTAACACACACTGCAGTGAACAATTCCAGCAAGTGGGGAACTTTGCAAAAGCATTGGGAATACATACCAGATCTTTGGCTCAGAAAACTTGAGAACCTGGCAAGTAACTAAATGTCCTTCTTCTGGCTCTATGAACTATAGGGGGGAAGCCCTCCAGGTTAACCTAAGACATGAATCCCTGTTTCATTTGCAGAACAGGAACCAAGATCCACTGAACTAGCCTGTGGTACAGTGGAGGGAAACCTGTGGTCCACCAGATGTTGGACAACGCCTCCCACCTTCCCTGACCATTGGTCATGCTTTCTGCAGCTGATGGAGTCCAAAAACATCTGGAGAGTGCAAGGTTCCCCACCTCTGACACAGGTGGATAGAAAGAAGGATGTGCATTCACTTCTGACACTCTTTTCACACTGTACTGCCATCCCTTTTAGGACCTCCAGCTCCTGACCCTCCTGACTAACACCCACACTAGTCACAATTCTGTTGGGGTTGCCAGGTCCTTTCAAAAGTGATCAAATATACCACTGGCACAAAGTGCATATGGATTCCTCGAGGTTAAATCCAGTTTGGCCAGCATCAGTTTTGGCCTCCACCTTCACTTTCATTTTGTGAGTGGCAAAACACCCCTTCTCTCCTCACATGCTCAGCTCCATCTCATCAGATGAGCCACAAACCATTTGAAAAACATACACTAAGCTCTCTTAGCTCCTGCATTCTTCCTCTATCCTTCTTTACATCCTTTCTGCACATTTGAAGAATAATGTAGTAGTGTTGTTTTGGGTGGGTGGGTGGAAATAGCATCATCCAAACAACATGGAGCATCGAAAAGAAAAGAACAGCATAGCTCAAGCATACATTTAGGACTGTATTCAATTCAATTTTACTCAGATGAGACCCACTGAAATTAATGGATCTAAATTAGTTACGGCCATTAATTTCAATGGGCCTACTTTTAGTACAACCCTTACGAAGCACGTTTCAGAGCTTCTAATATTTTCTCTCTCCATAGTTAAAAAAAAAGTCCATTAGAAGAGGGTGATCCTGAGAGGAACAAGGAACTCTAGTGTTCTAAGAGTTCATTTTTACAAGTCTACATTCCTAACATCTATATTAAGAGCAGTGGCACCCAGATAGATTTGAAAGAGAATGTGGGGCACAGGCATTTAAAAAGGTGCATCAGCTGAGAGTTGAAAACCAAGGGCTGCCTTAGATAACAAGAGCCAATCTGGCAGCCAGTTGTTGTAGCCTGCCTGCTTTTCACTATTCTGTGTAGCGCAGGCAAAGATGATCTATGAGGGACTCGGCTTTCTTCAAAACAAAGACCCTTTTACAACACTGATGTAAAACAAAGGAGGTTAAAGCAAAGAAATGCCAGAGTACTGATTTGTGTCCCAATCCTCTTATCACAAACGGCAAGTTCAATATGATATGAGGCCTCTGAAAAGGTGTCCCAAGCAAAACTCTTTTCGGTTCAACCAAGAGACCAAGCACTTTTGTCACATGTGCTGGGCATTTATACACCATCATCTCTAAGAGTGTACGCAACGCCCGACACATTGCTATGGGTTTGAACACTGTGCAGCCAACAGCTTAGCAGGTGCACAATGGCTATATTGATGTAAATTCTCACTCTGCAAATGAGAAAATAAGAAGTCTCTTAGCAGGTGTTACAGCTCCATTAGGACGCTGTTGAGAGGCAGCGGCTGTCTACCCTCCCCTGCCCAAAGTGTGGCAACAAGATCAGAAAAGCTGGAGGCTTTCTTGTGTGCAGCTTGCTGGCGGGTGCCTCATCTGCAGCCCTTCTGATGGGAAGATGGACGCCTGCAGGTCCACGTTAATGCAGAACAACCCCAGCATCAGCTGGCGCTGGTACTCCTCCCATTTTGTCATAACGTCCGTCAGGGAGAGGTTACTCCGCAGCCACTTGGGCAGCGCCTCCCCATAGCCGATGCTCAAGGGGAGGGGCAAGCTTTGGCTTTTTCTGAGTTCCAGGTGGTAGTACAGCCTGAGAGAGAGAGAGAAAGAGAGAGAGGAAGATGTTTAGTTTGTTTGTCATGCTGTACTCACAAGCGCTGCTTGCTGCACTGGAGCTTCCAGGCTAGACATGGAGATACAGAGAGAGGAGTGGGGGATAAAAGATCACACATTCCCCATTGCAATTTCCCCTTAACAGTACAAGATGCCAGTGTGATGCTACCGTCACATACAAAAAGTCAGCAGCACAGGCTAGGATCATGGAAGGTGCAGGTGAGCAGTGCTCAGATTGTCCTTGCATGCCTCAATACTGACCTTTGACACCCTGGCTATCCTAGTCCTGCCCCTTCCTAGTCCCGTCATTGGCCCATAAGCAGAAAGTGCCACGTGAGCTGACTGAGGTCCAGGGGAAACTTGGAGCCTCCAGAGTCCCCAGGCTGACGGTCGTCACACTGCTGAGTTTCATTCGGTCTGAGAAAGTGAGTCAGGTGTACAAGTGAGAACACAAGCTGCGTAGAGTGGGCTGCTCTGCAAAATGAGATTCTCCACTGGCAGAATGGGCTCCGTTATCTCTCGATAAAACCTGCACCCCGCCGAGTGAAAGCTTTGTTACTCAAAGCTGTTTCAAACAACACATTTGTCTGCACAAACCATCCTGATATCTTTTGCATGTTGACAGTTGACATACAGAACTGTCCTGAGAAATTAATGTGTGAATTGGAAGATCGTAGAAAAATCATCTGCTATTGCAGGAACGAACATTTTTATAAGTCATTCCATGGAAAGTAAAGGGAAATAGGGTCCCTGTTGTTAGGTTGGAAAAATATATACGTAGTGGCTTTCTCTCCTCCTTACTTTTTAAAAAAGTTGTTGTTGTTGTTGTTGTTATTTAATTAAGCATATAAACAATTGCTAAAGTAGGAAATAACAAACAACTTGTCCCAATAAAATCATATACATTTGTCTTGCTATACAACATCTCATTTGGTTGCTCTAAAAGATCACACCACGTTTCCCTGTGAGTGTTAGGTGGATTCCTACCACTATCCAAACAATTTATATATTCAATGATTTTTTTTTTGCCATGTATTATAAAAAGAATAGGGATGGTGTTTGCCCTTTGCTGTTCTGACCTGACATGTTAGTTTCTCTGCCAATGCTATTGACCACCGACTATTATACCAAGAATCAATGTTCAGCCCAAAGCCAGTTTTCCAGCATCCATGGCTATCTCCATATGGGCAACCTCTGGCTATCTCCCCCCCCCCCCACCTTTGAGATAGAATCCAATCACTTTTTGGCAGTTCACACACAATACATTTTTGCCCACTGTCCTGAACTGCCCTGGGAACATGTTCACATACAGAAAAAAAAACTGAACCAAGAGTGAGCAAATAGATGCATTTGAAGAGGGTTGTTTGGGTTTTAAACTTAATCCAAGATAGCTCTTCAGAACACTCTGTATATGGGATGCTACTATATCTAAGTTTTACTCAGAGTAGATCTAATGAAATCAAAGACCCTAACAGGTTCATTAATTTCAATGCGTTTAACTCTGGAGTAAAACTTAGTTGAACACCACCCTTGGAAATTAGGCCTTTTTCTTTTGGAAAGAAAATTAGGCCCTTTCAAATATGTTACGTACAACATCTAAGGACTTCAGACACTTAGTTATGTTATTTCACCGTCAAAACAAAACTGGGGACTGTCAAGCCTGGGTTTTCAGTTATTTGGTTTCTTGAAAAAGAAGCGCACAGTGCTGGAATTGCCTGTAGTTTCATAACCATGCATTCGGTTACCTAGGCACAGTAACACTAAACCTTCCTGAAGAGTAAGGCACCTTTATTTTATAGAGGGCTGTGCAAAGTAAGATGACACATCTAGAACTGCCATCTTAAGCACACAAACTTGGAGGAGAGTACAAAGGGGCTGATTTCTGAATAAGCACGGTCAGATTGGAGGCCAAAGTCCCCCTGATTACCATTTATATGGCGCCAGTCCTATGGCAACTCCCAGTGTCGCAATACATAGAAAAGCAAACAAGATAATCCTACCTGGCTGAGAGATGGCTTCCCAGCTTCTTCTTGGCTTTCCTCATCAGATAGTGGCAGACTTTCCTCGTCTGCTCCTTCATCCACCTGATATCCTCAGGGACATCTGGCAGCCATTCAAGCAACCTGAAGGAGACAGGTGACCAACAGGGACACTGTTACGTAACGCAGGCCATTGCTACACTGCAAGCACGAAGGAGCACCAGCCACGTTGCAGCTTTGCAATGGTGTTCTTAAAAACAGCCTGCACAAGGGCGCCTCTTGTGACAATGGCAAGTATTCACATAAAGAGCATGCCTCCCCTTGCTAGAGTAGACCAGTGACCTTTCTCGTCCAGAATCCCATTTTCCATGGTGGCTAACTAGGTGTCTATGGGAAGCCCAGATGCAGCACATGAGAGCAAGAGTTTGTTCCTGCTACTGTTTCCCAGTGGCTGATAGCCACCTCTGACCCTGCACATAGACCTCATGGCTAGTAGCCATTGACAACCACATGGGAGAGGGTTCTTGGCTTTCAATAAATTCCCTTGGAGTGGATTTTACCCTTGTTTTATTTAGAACCAAGTCCCACAGAATAGCAAGTTCTTAACGATGCAGATAATACAGCAATCTAGGTCCCAATCACAAGCATTTCCCAAAAGCATATCAGAAACAGGATTTAGAGCATACCTGACAGTGAAGGAGAGAGCCGACTCCAGAGGAAGAGTGTATGGAAGCATCAAGGTAGAGGCCAGGCGCACAGGCAACAGGTTGGCAATGCCGGAGAACAATCCCCTCCTCTCAGCACAGGCTTCCAAGAGGGCTGGAGATGGAGACAGTGAGTTATTCCAGTCACCAATTCAATGGGGAAAGCAGAGACTGCCCCCTCTCAATTTTTAGAGGAGAAACACCTGTCCAAAATTTAGCCCTCTTGTGGCTCCAAACATCAGCCCAAAAGGCAAGGAATAAAAATACAGTATAAGACTTCGCTCAGCTCATGAGAAGCAACCAGAGGGATTTCTATTACTCTTCTTCCCCAGAGAAAGAGACCAAGCCTGCTTTGTTTGCCCCATGCCTCATTTAAAAGGTAGTATTCACTATAGAACTTGAATGCCTCTGAAACCTTCAATTCTGTTGGGCTGTATGAGTTAGCAACATGTTATTGCCAGGGCCCTGAAGGCCCTGCAGTTCAAAAACAACAACATTAACTTGTAATTTCCCAATGCAGGTGTAGGTTTGAAATGAAGTGAGGGACTTCACATGCTACAACAGGAGTGGGAATTGGAAACACAAGTCACCAACATTTTAAAAGCAATTACTGGATGTTCAGACTACTTTGAAGATCCACAAAATCTCTCTAGCCATAAACATGCATCTACTACTAAGCAGGGGGACCAAGAGGTTTGTTATAGGCGGGAAGATTGTGTCAATTCTAGAGCTGGCAGCAAATCACTTTATTCATCTCTCCTCAGCACTGATCCCCATCTTATCTGTCTACAGGCATTTCCCGACAATTTTGCTGGTTTTTATGCTTCTGTGTCTACTATCCGTTATCTCATGAGTCACCTAAGAGAAGTTCCAATAGGAAAATAAAAAACTATAGCCAGACCCTAAATCAAGGCAGGCAGCCTGTTCTTCTCAGATACCAACTTTACTGGGCAGTGGAGGTTGGAACCAGAGTTTCAAGTCAGTGCTGTGCACCAACTTCAGAATTTCCACATGCATATGTGAACACATGCACACTTTCAAAACATTGCTCAGTACACTTGTGTTACTAATGGGAAATAGAGATTTTCTGAAGTCCTGCGATATGTCTGCAGGGGGCCATGGAGCAAATTGTATCCCCTTACATTAGCCATAGGGACGCAGGTGGCGCTGTGGATTAAACCACAGAGCCTAGGACTTGCCGATCAGAAGGTCGGCAGTTCAAATCACCACGACGGGGTGAGCTCCCATTGCTTGGTCCCAGCTCCTGCCAACCTAGCAGTTTGAAAGCACATCAAAGTGCAAGTAGATAAATAGGTACCGCTCCGGCGGGAAGGTAAACGGCGTTTCCGTGCGCTGCTCTAGTTCGCCAGAAGCAGCTTAGTCATGCTGGCCACATGACCCGGAAGCTGTATGCCGGTTCCCTCGGCCAATAAAGCGAGATGAGTGCCACAACCCTAGAGTCGGTCACAACCGGACCTAATGGTCAGGGGTCCCTTTACCTTTACCTACATTAGCCATACTGCCCACCCTGTGTATTTCATGTATTCACAGTTTCCTAATTTACCTTTGGACATGGCCAATTATGGCCAACTATACAATGAAATCAATTTAACCATCATGGCTTCCTCCGCAGAGCCTGGAACGTAGTTCGACTATGTACCAGGGAAACCAAATCATCTGCACAGAACAAAATAAAACGTATGCATATGTGCAGAATCGGAATGTCTATCTTTTAGCCTCTCAACATTCCTCTTTCTTCCGCTTCTCCCGTTTTCTCCCACAAAGGAAAAAAGCAGGACATAAGTCAGGGGTGGGGAACTCGTGGCGGAGGCCCAACATCAGATGCTGCTGAACTACATGTTCCTCACCCCTAGAGCATTATAAAAGCCTCAGCCTAGTCTGTGTAATGAGGAGAGCCTTGGGTCAGACACAGACACACAGCAGCCTCTCCAACCCAAGATCATACCTTGGTTCAGTTTAGGAGGCAAGTGTTCAAGAATGTGATCTTCAGCCTCTGCCAGTGCAGCATTCTCTCCCAGCTGGTCCTCTTCCCCTGCCTCCTCCTCCTCCTCTTCTTCAGCATTCCTCACCCCGGCACCATTTTCAATAGCCAGCAAAGGGTTGGTGGGTCTTGGATGATGGAGAAGACCTGAGGAAGAAGGGAGAAGGAACTGTTGTGCTTCAACCAAAAACTTAATATGCTTTGCAGATTATCTTTCCTGACAGTGGAGAAAGTGGCAGTCACAGCCAAAAGCCACCTGCTGTCACAGAGGATATCATGTACAATAAGCACTGGACATGAAATTGCCACCAAGGCATGTGAGACAGCTGTGCAAGGCAAGAGGGTTTACAAAGCAGAGAGAAATAGCTCCTCGGGAAAAGACTCAGTGGGCATCAATGCTACACTCTTTTGGGTACCAGGTTAAAACTTATTTGTTTAGTCAGACTTTTTTTTTAAGTGCTAAATTTGTTTTTGGAACTTTTTTTAAAAAACCACAGGTATCTTAAAACAATAGATCTATGGTGGATTATGTTTTCCTTTCTTTGTTATAACTGTACACTGCAATCGGATCTGTTTGAATAAAGTTTAGTTTACAAATATTTAAAAGAATATTGTAACACGTATGTTGTACATACTGTGTGCTGTCTAATACCTAGAAGTATTGTGCAGCAGAAGTATGTTGTTTCTTGTAAAACATGCGCATGGAGGGACATTTAAATGTTAAATCCTGCCCACAAATATACCCCACCACTGCAGACTGAAGCAACGGAGTTCTAAGAACTCAGTACCACGTGGTTTATCTATCCAGGGACCTCCAACTCCCAATAGTCTGTGATCAACTCACAATATAAAAAAACTGGCAGTGATCTACTCATTGTCGTAAAAAGAATGGCAGTGATCTACCCAAAGGTGGAGCTTTTTTTAGGAAGCCAAAGTTGGTGGGAGTTTTTGGTTTTTTGTTGTTGTTGGGTTTTTTTTGCTTTTTTTGTAAGGAGATCGCTGAGGGGCCAGAGATCAACCAGGACCTACCAGGAACACCCTGTGATCTACCAGTAGATTGCGATCTACCTGTTGGACATGCCTGAAGTGGTACCTCGGGTTACAAACACTTTGGGTTACAGACTCTGCTAACTAGGAAGAAGTACCTCGGGTTAAGAACTTTACCTCAGGATGAGAACAGAAATTGCGTGGCAGCAGCGGCGCGGCAGCAGCAGGAAGCCCCATTAGCTAAAGTGGTACCTCAGGTTAAGAATGTTTTTAGGTTAAGAACGGACCTCCGGAATGAATTAAGTTTGTAACCAGAGGTACCACTGTATATGCCTACACATTCTGTAAAGTACCATTTGAATTCTAGAACTACTATACATAGCTTCAATAAGAAGTCCCAAGTGGAACCTTTCACACCTGCAACTATAAGAAATCTTTGGCTGTTACCAAGTCAATTTCCTCTCTAATTGCCTTCTCTGGGGTAGGGCAGTGGGGTTGCTGAATCATGTAATATAAGAACATAAAAAGAGCCCTTCTGGATCAGAGCAAAGCCTCATTTGGTTGAGTATCCTGTTCTCATAGTGACCAACTGTTGCCTGTTGGAAGCACACAGGCAAGACCTGAACTGCATCAATGTAAGTAGTTAACTCATGAACTGTAAGGACAAAAAAATACAGTGCACAAGATTGCTGCACTACAGACAGTGTACCACAAGGTGGCACTATAGACACAAACAGTGTGCTCTGGCCACAGCTCATGCCAGAATAATAGGCAGAGTGCTAGAGAAGCATTGTTATGCTCTTGCACAGCTTCCATTAAAATGAATTTTGTGCAGGAGAAAACCCCAGTGGATCATACCCAGTGCCATTTTGCATCTATGTGATCAAATACAAAATAGACTCTCTTGTCATATCCAACGTTTTGCTTTCATTCAGCGATTTGTGTAGGAGTATGTAAAACCTCTTGATTTATTCATAACTTTTCTAATAATGTAGAATGGAAAGGGTGCTCAAACTCAGATAAGTGGAAATACAATTGGCAATAATGAAGCTGGCTGCTGCATAGTAAAGGTAAAGGTACCCCTGCCCGTACGGGCCAGTCGTGACCGACTCTAGGGTTGCGCGCTCATCTCGCTCAAGAGGCCGGGAGCCGGAGCCGTCCGAAGACACTTCCTGGTCACGTGGCAAGCGTGACGAAGCTGCAGCTGGCGAGCCAGCCCCAGCACCGCACATGGAAACGGCGTTTACCTTCCGGCTAGAAAGCGGTACCTATTTATCTACTTGCACTTAGGGGTGCTTTCGAACTGCTAGGTGGGCAGGAGCTGGGACCGAACGACGGGAGCTCACCCCGCTGCGGGGATTCGAACCGCCGACCTTACGATCAGCAAGTCCTAGGCACTGAGGTTTTACCCACAGCGCCACCCGCATCCCCTTTTCTGCTCAGCAACAACTGGTTAGATGGGACAACTGAGGGTTAAGCATGGCCGCCAATGGATTTTATGCACAAGCAGGACACAAGGAAACTTATAAAGCAGAGAAGAAAAATGTTTTTACACAGCTTTACGTTTGCTAGAAAATTTGGGTGGGGAGGGAAGGCAAAACCTTTTGCTAAGTGCTTACCATTCTTCTTCAAGAAGTGCAGTGCATCCCTGTATCCTTGCTTGCACATGTCCCGCAGAACCTGCACACAATGATAAAGGAGAGTCAGTTATGATGATGAAAGCCTGTGTCTAAACATTCCAGTTGGAAGGGCAAGAGGGGCTTGTTTTCTGGTTACAACCATTGCTACCCCAACAGTGTTTTCTACTGCAGCAATAAAAGAGGGAGAAAGGGCAGAAAGCAAGAACGGACCAACAGCATTTGTTATGTTGCTAACTAAAGGAAGAGGCAGGAACACGGAGGAGACATGTTATGGTCTGGGCAATGGCTCTGAATGAACACCCATGGGGGAAGAAAGAAGGCCAACAAAGGAATGTCAGTCTACACCAACTGAATACAGCCCATAAGCATTTTCAAACAATTGAAGGTATTTTCAGGTCTCTTCATGTTATTCCAATGGGATTAAAAAAGGCATTCAGTGCATTCCAAAAGTTTTGAAGGCTTCTTGTCCCATCCCTTTAAAAAAACAAGTCAGATTAAATCATAGAATGAGCATTTGCCACTCCAAATTAGGCTACCTGTCTAAAGAATGGGAGTGGGAGTCCCAAGTTACATGAAGTGCATTGGCCTTTCAGTGACTTTGTTGCCTGTTTCTAAAAGGAAACGTGCAGCTGTTCATGAAACACCATATGCCCGTCTCTCAGAAATGGGTGGCACAAACACCACTGAAGCTTTATGGAGGGCAGGTTGGTTTCTATAGGTGTGTAAGCTCCATCCAACACCAGTGGGACTCACTTCCAAGTAAACATGCACAGTCTTGTGTTAGAAGCATAAGGGCTAAGACAGATGAAATGCTCTGATGAAGAATGACTACAATGATTTGTATTTAGAAAGTATATAAATTCAGGTTGCTTGAAATTCCTTCAAATGAAGAGCCATAAACAATGTTTACCATCTATGGAAGCTCAAGCGTCACTACAAAAATATAGACAATCATGCTGGGCTCTCACCTGAGGCTCTGGTGGAAACAGGGCCTTTGAAAGGCGGTAGAGGTTGCGCATGTTGAACTGAATGCTGGTATTCGTGACCCTGAGCTCATGGATGTTTGTGGAGCTGTCCCGTGGACAGATATCACTCTCCCCAGAGAAAGGGGACACCGTGATGGTGTTCTTCAGCTCATACTGTGGCAGGTTGTCAGAAATCCCTCCATCAACATACCTCTGGGAGGAGAGAAAGAATGACAAGGAATCGTTGAAGGTTTTATTATACAGATACAGTTTACAGTCTGTCCCACCCCCAAATTTCCAAACACTTATAGGCAATTACAAATGTACCAGTTCACAGTTGCTTGGCGAGTCTGGCAGGTTATAGCAGGCATATTCAGGGGATGTGAATTGCCATCAATATACTGATGACACACAGCTCCTTCTGTTTCACTGGTGCCTGGGGAAGCAGTAATGGGCTGGATGTGGGCCAAGAAACAGAAGCTGAATCTAGACAAGCATAGGTGCTGTGGTTGCACAGAGTCCGAGAATCAGCAGAACACCCTTATTCTGGAAGGGGCTGGACTCGTTTGCATCCTTTCCTGAATAGAGATAGCCTGGCCACTATTATCCATGCTCTGCTGTCCTTCAGATTAGACTACTGTCATGTACTCTTTGTAGGGCTGCTCTTCCAAAATGGTTCAGAACTTGCAACTAGTGTAAAATGCAGGGCTCCAGAGTACTAAAACAGCTGCACAGCTTGCCAATTCTCTTTAGAGCCCAAGTCAAAGTGCTTATGTTGACATTAAAATAAGAGAACTTCTCTTTTACCAACCTACCACCTGGGCCTGAAGATCAGCTAAGGAGAACCTCCTGATGGCCACTACAACAGAGGTGTTCAGTAGTGTGAGGACCCACAGTACAGCCTTTCCTGTGGCAGCTCCAAAACAATGGAACTATCTCCCTACTGAGTACTGTAGTGTCTTGCCTACTCTTTCAAGAGGGAAGTGAATACACTCCCATCCACCCCCCAGGTTTCTGGAGGTTAGGAGGCATAATACACTGAGGTCAGTGTATGGCACCCATTGTCACCTTACATTATCCTCTGTTATTTTAGTTTGTGCTGAGTTTATTTCATATAGATGTTTCAATTGGCCTCGGAATATGCATTTGTGCATTTTAATATGTTGCGCATCCCCCCTGTGACTTTATGATAAAGAGTAGTATCAAAATATCTAAATAAAATGAGTGAGATCCATAGGGTGACGGCAACCAGTGAAGATCCCTAGGCCTTCTACTGACATACCCACTGCCTACCTACATTAGCTGGAAGGCAAGCACTTCTGAACTATTGCTTTACTTATTAATTGTTCGATGCATCTGGCCCAACAGGGCTTCCTGCTTCAGAAAGCCGGCTTTTTGCTGTGAGGTATTTGGGAGACTCTTGGGTTGCAATGAGACTGGCTAGAGACAGAGGTGAAGGCTCTGCTGGCTCTAGCCTTATCTGCATGCATAGACAGGGCTAAATATGTTTAATCTAGAGGAGAGGGATGCTTTGAGTTTGGATCCAAACTAAAATAAGACCAGGGAGAGGTGATGAAGCAGGCACATCTCCAAAACAAGACATACACCCCCCCCCAGCTGTTATTGTTAACAACTTTATGTAACAAAAGCAATAAATAAATAAAGCTAGCCGTCTATCGGGGACCTTTCGCCTACATTCCAGTTCGGAACAAACTGTTCATGCCAACCTTCTCCACAAACCCCACCACTCTGCTCTCTACCAGACACTCCTTGAGTTCACAACCTCAATTTGATTTAGTGCCGTTGCAAATGGGCTTTTCTTAATACCACTCAGCCAGACCAGAATGGAACAGATATCAGGAGAAAAGGAAAAACAAAACCCTTTGGTGCAGCTACCTTTAAACAGTTCACTGTGGCTTGTTCTGACATGACAATAAACCATGGCTTACTGCAGGAATAAGCTGATGTGTTTCAGGCTTGCGCCATCTTCCTTCCCTTCTTATTCTCCAACACGGCTGCAAGGAAACTGGAAGCCTTAACTTCCGATTTCAATTAACAACAGCTTAGCATACTATTAAAAGAACTGTGGTCAACTGAAACAAGCCACCGTAATAAAACTATGGTTTGAAGTTGGCTCCTTTTGACAAAGCGTAGCCACAGCGTGTCAGCGTTCAGACATTATGGTTTGTTTATTTTACTATTTATTTTCAATAGTAAAATGGCCAAAAAATAACATAGAAATGATAAGTAGCATTGAAAAGTATGTAAACAAGCCTAACCAGGGTTCAGACATTATGTTTAACTGCAGTTAGTTTAAGGCAGGGGTAGGCAACCTAAGGCCTGGGGGCTGGATGCGGCCCAGTCGCCTTATAAATCCGGCCAGTGGACGGTCTGGGAATCAGCGTGTTTTTACATGAGTAGAATGTGTCCTTTTATTTA
This sequence comes from Podarcis liolepis, assembly GCF_965112155.1. Classification (NCBI taxonomy): domain Eukaryota; kingdom Metazoa; phylum Chordata; class Lepidosauria; order Squamata; family Lacertidae; genus Podarcis; species Podarcis liolepis. Next base: position 77,070,424 of record NC_139554.1, read on the forward strand.
AAATGCATCTCTGTATTATTTGTGGGGCATAGGAATTCGTACATTTCCCCCACCCCACCCCAAATATAGTCTGGCCCACCACATGGTCTGAGGGACGGTGGACCGGCCCCCTGCTGAAAAAGGTTGCTGGTCCCTGGTTTAAGACAACACCTCCTCACAGCTATGCTGTCAGAGAAGAAAGGGTTTTTTTCAGGAGCTTCTGCCTCACTTCCCTGAGCCATAAGTTGTGGTTTAATGTTATATATGAAATAGTCACATGGGGCTTCTCAGAGAAAGCTGGGCCAGAGGGTTTTTCCTGCCTTCCCCAGATTTATTGCCCTTTGGCCTGGGTGGTGCTGCGCAATCTCCAATTCCAATGGCACTAAAGTCTAAGAGTTCAAGGAAAGGGTGCTGCTGCACTGATAGGCTGTGTGTGCTGTGCCCTCAACAAGAGTGCAATTAGCTGACATGCTGGCTTATTTGCTGCTAGACACACACACACCACCCTCGATGCCTGAAACAGGACTGCATGAAAACAAATAATCTCAAGTTTGGGGAAAAACAAGAGGAAAAACTCCTGACATCTACTACTGTGCTACACAGATCTATTTTCTTAAGGCAATATTGTTGGCACCCTTGTCAGGCGCTGGATAAAACACAGCTGCATATAGCAGGGAGTTTCACCACTTTACGCAAGTCATGACAGACACATATTAAATACCCATTTTATAATCTGAAGATTATGACTAATACAGACTTTGTGGCTTCAGCATCAAGCAAGATACTCCCCCTCATCCCTGCTCCCTTTGACTTAATAGTCTGCCTGATGTGTCCCTGGGATGATGACACGATGACTAAAGCTTGTGGCTTAAGGCCGTCAGTTCCAACAGGAATGAAAATGAGACAATCAGTAGCAAGCCACTTCTTCAGCTTTAGCCCTCTATGTATAATACGGAGACAGCAACAGCCAACCTTGCAAGGATCACAGCGTGACCTCGTACCAAAGCAAACAATTTTGGAAGCCCAAGTCCACGATGGCTTACTTACCACTCCTTGAAGACTGGGAGGGATGAGGCCACAGTACACTGGGATGAAAGTGCTGCAAACACATGCCTGAGAGAGACAGGAAAACACATCATGAAACCTAAATAACATGCGGGGGAGGATTTATGTATCCAGAGCACCAAGTAAATATCATCTGATGGAACAAGTGATAGCTACAAGACAGCCTTTCACCATGAAAGCATAGTCAAGTCAGGTGTCCCAGTCCCTGGTGGCTGGGAACCTACAGATTCACATCTAAAGCAACGAGGCAGTCATCATGTTATTACTTGCCTGGATAAGCTCCTCTTTGGAGCTGAACTCCGATAAGATGACATTCTCTCCATCTGAGACCCGCGTCAGCGAGATGCCCAAGCGTCCACTGGCCACCTCATGCCCGTTGTCTGGCAGGGTCTTGTATAGGCAGGTACGGATGATTTTCACTAAGTTGAAGGAGGGGTGCAAGGGGCCAAGAAACCTCTTCCGAGCCTCCTTAGAGACATGGATGATGTTTGCACCAGCCTCACCTAAGGTACAAGAGAACAACGGACGTTAGGAGGGCGCTGCTGCATGATACTAAGCTAGCAGGCTTTGCACTTTAAGGCACTCTAAACAGCAGTTATCTCTGAAATGCAGGCATCACAATGACTGGCGGTTTCAGAATCACAAAACTATGGTACTGCCGAGAAAGAGAAACGGACAAAACAGCTCACGGAAGGCTTGTCAGTGACTGAAAGGACAGTTAGAATTTGAGTTTCAGCCTTGTTATATTCTGTCAGCAAACACTGTTGTTTTAATGGTGGTTTTTAAATTACAGAATGGCAATGCCCTTTGTGCCATTTGTAATAGAAATCATGCACTTAAATAGTCCTGAGGAGGAAGTACACGGTTCCCCAAACAGGTTGCACACTGCAAGAAGCCACAGCCACTAAGCAGTTTGTTGCAGCATGCACCCATGTTTCAAATGTTGTAATTTTAGTATAGTGAGTAACTTCTGTTTGCCAATCTAGAGCTTCATTGGGAAATGACCTCACTGCCATAAGCCTTTCCCTTATTCCCCGCCCCCCATATCCAGAGTTGTTTACCTTCTCATGCAGTTCCCCCTGCTAACCACAAAAATATACTCAAGGTTAAGTATAAAAGAAATTGTAATTGAGTAGATTGAGTAGATTGGAAGTCAAACACAAAGGTGGGGTGAAGGGTTGGTGGATGGTGATGGGGAAAGGAACTATTTGTGGGATTGAGTGTAAGTTTGAACATTTTTAAGGATTGTATGAAATGTATGTTTGTATGCTTGTATATGTGTATTAATGATGAATTTAAATTAATTAAATAAATAAATATATTTTTTTTAAAAAAAAGTATAAAACAAATCTACCATGTTATAATAGGCTATTCTATTTTTTCTTCTATTACATGATTACTGGTTTTCAAACTTGGATACTGCACATCTATAGGATACCATCTAATAAAACAGCCAGCAGGAATTATGTGGCTTAACTATGTCTTAGTTCTTGAAACATAGACTCATCATGAAACCAGCAGCAATCTGGCTTATTTGTTGTTGCACCACAAAACCCTACTGCACCATATTCACTACCTCAAAATATTAGTCAAGGAACATTTAAATTGATGCAAATTACGACCAGAAAATCATAAACATTAACTGGAGAATAATTTGTTACTTCTGCTGTGCAGTGGCGTGCTCACATGGAATATTTCAGAGCATCTGGGCTGGCCCAGTGCATCTCGGGGAGCTTAGCATTCCAGGTGTAAAAATAATAAAACTTCTATGGTCCCTTACTGGCAGATGAAAGTTAAGTGTTGAAATAAGCCTCCATTGTGGATTTTTAAAAGAGCACTATTGGATTAAACCAGACTATTCCAGTCTAGCATCCCACTCTCACAGTGGCCAACCAGATGCTAATGGGAAACCCACATGCAAGACATGTGTGCAACAGCACACTCTACACTTGTGTTCCCCCAGCGACTGGTATCCAGGGCAAACGGCTTTTGATACTGTTATCCCAGTATCCCATAACTCAGTTATCATGACCAGTAGCTGTAACGATCAGTCAGGGATGCTGAAGTTGTATCCTGCATTGCAGATCCTGCACTGAGCAAAGATTCTAAGATCGTTAAGTGGGTGTTGGTCCACAATAATTCTTCATACTACCAGGCCTAAAAGACACTCCCCCAGTACACACACACACACACACACATACACAATAAAATGAATTTCAAGTGCTTTGACTTCCACATTCCTCTACTGCTCTGATGTCAATCAAAGGATACTGCAGCGTCACTCAGCTACAGCAAATGCAACACTTTGGGATATTCAGTCCTCCACATTCTATTATAACTGACAACCTGGCTACGGCACTCTTTGACTCACATTGGAGCGGCTGAGGAAGTGGAAGCCAAAATGTTTTGCTATAATAAATTTGATCAGTTTGTGAGTCACTGTAATAAATACATGGTATTAGTGACTAAATCCATCCTTCCATGATTCAGAGCGAACTTGTCTGAAGTACTGTGTGAGATACTGCCACCAACTTTGATACACAAACCCCCACAAAGGAAGACGGATTTCCCCAAAGAGAACTTCTTAAGCTTGGCAGCAACACAGGCTTTGATTCAGTCTTCAGAGTTCTGTTGGACAGGAGTGAACTGGGCAAAACAACAACAACCCAGCAATTCTTTCCCTATTGAGACGGTTCCACTGCTCTATCACGTCGCTCCAAAACAGTCCACAGTTGTGGAAACAAAAGCTCAGCTGCTTCATTCTTAACTGTCCCAGCGATCTGCAGTGGGTCAGAGGCTGACTTAGTAGAAAAACAAAGACTCCCATTTTCCCACTTCCTCTCTAGGGCATGCCAGCCAGAAAAACTTGCAAAGGCAAAGGGGGTAAGGGAGAGACAGTGGGCCGAGGGACTAAAAGCTGTCAGATTCAAATTGCCAGAACTCACAATGAACCTAGACTGATTTGTTAGCACTTGTGTTCACCTATCTGCCACCCTCATATCTTGCGGTAGCAAATTCCTTAGTTTATCTGCACTATATGAAGCAGTTATTTCTTTTGTCAGTTCCATATCTCCCACCATTTGGCTTTGATGGATTGCCATGGCTTCCAGTATTGTTGGAAAGGAATAAAAACTTCTGTCTGCCTTCTACACACCATGCATCATTTTATATATCTCTATCATATCCTGTCTGACCCATTATTTTTCTAAGCTAAAAAGCCCCAAATTGCCCCTGACCCTGGAGGTACATCAGCCACCATGACTAGCAGCCATAGCCTGCTCCTCCTTTGATTCCTGTAATAGAGAATTGCTCTTGGTATCCCTCCTGGAGGAGACCGATTTTAGGGAACAACCAAGCCCTTGAAATATACACTAAAAAAAATCTCCTGGTTTTAATATATATACCGTATCTATTTTAATGTTTAGATTAGTTGTACTTCTAGCCTGTTTTTCACCAAATAGCCCCAGGGCAGCTTAACAAATATATAATTAAGGTAAGTACGTACAGCTGCACAATTAAAAACAAAATAAGAACCACAAAGACAACTGACAACAAAACAATAGCAAGAAACTGCAGTGTAGGAGTGCTGATATTGCAGATTAGAGATGTAGTCAGAAAATGTCAACTGTTTTCACAATCACAGTTTTTGGTGCTGACAACCCCAATATCCTTTCTTAGGTTTCTAGCGAGAGCACATAAAAACCAGCAGATTGTGCTCTGCTTTTCATAATGCTGCCAGCAAATATGCAAAGTGAGTAGCACCTGAAACAAAATGTTAACAGTGTGTAGTGCTTCTGTTTATGGGTGCAGGTTCCAGAATATTCCATTCTACTACCCCTCACAAAAAAGTCAGTATTTAATGGCCATTGAGAATGCACAGTGTTCACTGAGTTGCTTTGGTTCCTGAAGATTTTTTGCAATTCTTAAAATCTTGAGGCTCTCCAAAGCCTGCTGATTCCATGCACAAGGGAAGGTTAGTGATGTTTTGGCTACATAAGGATCCAAACTTGGAGAAGTGAGGATGCTGTGAGTATATGTGGGAATGAGCACTGCACACACACCATCAACTACATGAAAACTGACCAGAAATACTAGCAGATATCTAGAGGAAAGCTGCTTTTAAAACTAGTTTTCTAATTATGGGTACAAAAGAAGGAGAGATGAAATAAGTCCCAATGAGTTTCTTTAGAGTGGCTGCACAGAAGCTGTGATGCTACTTTGCCTTTGCTGCCCTGGACCTACGAAGACGAAAAATAATCTACAAAACAGTCTACACTCTTATTTTGCAGTGCCACTAGGGTCATGGGCAACATTTGGAAACTGACGTGGCAAGGCATCACTGAGGCTGGGACTGTAATTATTTAACTCCCCAGGCACATGTACACTTTGCACTCTTAAGCACTGGGTTGCAGGGGGAGAGAGGCAAGCCTTCCCTAAAATTAGGGAAAGCCAGAAGCGAAAGGAATAGCTCCTCTTCAGCTGACCTTTAAGTCCTCTAGAAGGGGGTCCTTACCAAACATATCAGTACAGTTCTTATGCATAAAATGTGTCCTTTACTTGTTTAAAAGCAAGAACATAGCTGTGTACCTTGAAAGTGCCAAATAACCTTTAAGGGGGACATGGATAGAGTGAACTTCAGACTTCCTAGAAGAGAGATTCAGCTTGGATGCACTGCCAAGGAGAGTGGACTTATTTGGATAGACTCCAAAGTAGATGACAGCAGTGATGATAGTTGAGCATGTGCTATAACCTTATGAAATGCTATGTATACACACTCACACACTTTAACAGAAGAAGGCCACCAGCAAGCTGAGCTTTGGCAATGCTAGATAGGATTATTAATGGGAATTAGAGAACTCACACTAGGGTGCTGAAGGAGAGGGAAGGTGACTCCTATTGAGGGATCACAGTAATAAACATCCTTAAGCTATTATCTCCAGTTCCTAGCATAAGGCTGGTAGAGGATATAAAAGATGGGTGCTCTCAATTTGTGTGTATGCCCAATCTCTCTTCATCCCTCATCCAGGGAGCTATTCAGCTAGGCTTTACTGGAGCAGATCTACTTAACTTAATGGACCCAACTTAATCATGTTTATTAATTTCAGTGGATCTTCTTTAAATAAAATCTAGCTGAATACAACCTCCAATATTTTGGTCAACCATCTCAATATTGTTTATTATATGCTCTTCATTGCAATGCAGCTCCAGAGAGGGTTACAAATAAAATACAAATTTACATTATACTACAGTGCCTTAGAAAACAAGGCCGTTAATTACAAGCATAAAAAGAAAAAAAAACCCACATCAAGCCTGACACTAATATCCACCAAAGTCCTGAGTGAATAGAAAGGCTTTTACCTGGCACTGGAAACTAACGAAGTGGGGCTTTATTTTTCTGTGGAAACTTTCCATTTCATAAATTCTTAAGTTCACAATGAACAGATGCCAATTGCAAATACAGTATTAAGCAAGCTTGTTACCTTTCTTTACTACGGTAAGTACAAGAAAAACAAATATGCTAAATTAGACCACTCTCTAGGGCAGGCATCCCCAAACTCGGCCCTCCAGATGTTTTGGGACTACAACTCCCATCATCCCTAGCTAACAGGACCAGTGGTCAGGGATGATGGGAATTGTAGTCCCAAAACATCTGGAGGGCTGAGTTTGGGGGTGTCTGCTTTAGGGCATCAGAAAATTTCCCAATTGAAATTACCCTAATTGTATTTTGATTCTTGAAAAAGAAATCCAGAAAACCCAACATCCCCAACATCACTGCAGGAAACCCAAGTGGTGTAAGCTCCAGTCACATCTCAGAGGGATTCCAAAGCTGGGGCACCAACCCAGAGACAGCTTGTCACTGCATAACAAGCTTCCCACAGAGGAATTATAGCTAAGAGAACCTCTGCAGCAAATCTCAACAGTTAGGCAGGGCTGTACAGATGGAGGCCCTATTCCAGACAACCTAACCTTAAGTTGTGTGGGGCTTATAGCCATGTTTGTTTGGGGTGCTGCTACATGACCCCCACATACAAGCTGCCCTGGTTCCCACCAGACTCTTCTCCCCTCCTCCATCTCCATAAGCCCTCCCTGCTGGTGCCCAGAAGCTCTAATTTGGGGAAACCCTGTAACTTCTCATAATCTCCCAATACTTAAACCAACAGAACCAAGGTGGGGAACCTTTGATCCTCCAGATGTTGCTGAACTAGAGTTCTCAGCAAGCATAGCCAGTGGCCAGGGTTGATAGGAGTTGTAATTCAGCAACATCTAGAAGGCCAGAGGTCCCACACCACAGCAACAGAGAGACACAAAACAATTAGAAGCACCACCAGCTCTCTTCCCAGGAAGGGTCAATTCGACCTGCAAAAATATTCAACTCACAAAAGCAAAGCAATTCAAATTAGTGGCAAATAAGATTTATCTGCAAGCAAGAGATGGCATAGCTACTGACAGTCATTCTGAAAGCCCCGGTTCTTCTTGGGGAGGATCCATCTCAGAGCAAAGGGCACTAGCTAAAGCCAGGAACATTCCAGCTTCATTAGGTATTCCATTACAGACCAACACAGAGGGCATTTTAACATGTGAGGCTTAATAAGCATTCCAAGAGGAATGTAAAGCTATACTGGCCAAAATACACACCCACTTGTACGGGGGGGGGGAGCACAGCCACGATTACAGATGAAGGGATAACTAAATAAATTCCAAGGCATCAAAATGGTCTCACAAGGGCATCAGAAAGGGCCCAAGGATATGATTTGCGTGACCTGGAAGGAGACACTTTGAATTTAAGACTGAAGAATGCAAACCTTGATTGAGAAAGTTGGTGCTGTCTCTGTTGCATGGGGAAAGGGGAACAGGCAGAGGGATTCTGGAGGTGGGGAGCTGCAAAGAACAAATGTTTGTCCTTTCAAAACATGTGGTTTCAGATACTGGAGACTGATATTGCACAATTGCAAGCAGAGGCGGATTTAGGGAAGCACAACTGATCTTGTCACACTGGGTGCAGAGCCTCAGGGGCACCATGACTATGAGGTAGAATGGAAAGGGAGAGGCTCGATGGGGTGGGGTGCCGAAATTTTGGTGTTGCACAGGGAGCTGATGAAATGGGAGACCTCAAGGTCTGCCACTGTTGCAAGGGCTATCATTTAGTCAGCTTTCCACCTCCAAGGTATGCCAGCTACATTTTAAAAACAGACCATCTCAAAGAGACCCAACATGATATAGGAGATGGGATGGGAGATGGACCATTTCAGACAGAAACAGCCACTCTGCAATCAGGCTAGACTGTTTCTAACTATGAGGCACATGCAATCCCCCACCCCCATTGTGACATTGTGATGGGAGTAGCCAGAGCTGTGGAACTTGTTTTCTTCAAGAGCTCTTTGGAACAGATGCTATAGGCCTTATCTATCAAGGTCACCCTACTCTATACATCTGGGCATCAACCTCATTAAAAGAGCTGCTTCCCAACAGTGTAGATCTGCACAGATTTATCAAACACTGATTCCAAAGCATCCTTCTGCCTCTTCCCAGTTGCAAATCATCTTATTCCAGCCAGGATCATGACAGCTGCCTGGATTTTCCTACAAGGCTACCATGACACACTGGTTGCTCTTTCTCTCTCCGCCACTTGGCATTCTGCTTTACATCACACCCTTCCTGTTTTCACACATTCCATATCTGTTCCAGCAGGCTTTGCTTTTTGCCAATTTCAAAGTTTTTCATCCCTGAAGAAAAGGCAGCAACACCAGTCAGTACTTCACACACACACACAAATGTATTGCAAATGACAGGAAGCCAGCTAAGTTACCTGCAGCTGAGGCTGGGGGTACTTACTAAAGGTAGAGGTATTCAGTGGGCAGACCCAAGATAGCAACTCTCCAGTCAGCAACCATATCATATATTCCTCATAGCAGAAATTGGGGAAGGGGCTTCTTTCCTGTCAAAGTTTCAATTTTCCCAATTCAGCAGTCCCAGTGTCCAGCAGTATCCCATGCCTGCCTCATTTTATTTGCTAACTTTGGGGAAGTTTAACAGAGGCACCAGAAGAGGCTGCCTTAGACCAGCAATGAAGAAGTTTTCAACTATATTCTACACAACAAGAAGCAACCATGTATACCTCCAGTCAGTGGAGGGTGGGGCTGAGATGAACAGCCGAGGAAAACACACTTTGTGGTTTCCCAATAAACAACTAAGCTCCTCTCCTTCTGCTCGCTTTGTTCCTTCTCCATCTGCATACGGCAGTCATGAAACTATCTCTCACAATGTAAGCTTAGAATCCAAAGGGAGGCAAATTTTTGCACATCTGTCAAAAACCCTCAGGTGACCACAGCAACAACTGGTGCAGGTTTATAGTGACTCTTCTTTTTTTTATGGATCACCCACGGAATAAGCGCAGAGGTTCCTCTGTAACGAAAAAGAAATCTGTGGAAAGGGGGACTGTCATAATGATGCCCACCAATTACAATCTACTAAGTGAGTCACAGTATCTTTTTAAGATGCTTGTTTCGGGAAAAGAACTCAATGAGTCGGTTTAGCCTTCTAGACCATTATGAAATGCTTTCTGCACACATAGGAACTCAGGGTTTCAGGCAAAAGGTCTTCCCCAGCTTCACCTGGAGATGTCAGGGATTGAATCTGGGACCTTCTGAAAAGCAGGTGCTCTACCTGTGAGCGACAGCCCTTCCCCGGCTGAGTTGTTGCCTTCTCTGTTAACTAAGGCTGCCTACCAGCCCTCTAAAAGCCTGGAAGCCTCGGAAGATGCTGCAGCAGGTGCCCTTCCTGCCTTGCTCCTCCACTGCTCTTCTGCTCAGCCTTCTTGCTGTGGAGCCAGAGAGCCCCACTTTCTGTGGCAAAGTGGGAAGAAAGGTGGGCAAAGGAACTAGAGGAGGAGCACAGTAGGAGAGGGTGCATCTTCCTTTGCTGCTCCAGACTGTTTTTTTTCCCAAAAACAAAAACCCACAAACAAAGCAGGGACAGATATTATCTCTTAAGTTGGCAGCTGGCAATGCTGTTGTCAATAGACTGCACCACCCTAGAACGCCTTGCCTCAATCCGAAAAACAGCAGCAAAAAACAAAACCCCAATAAAGTGATAAATCATTGGAAAAGAACAGAAGTTTATAACCTTGCATGGGAGACAAAGCATCTTTGCAGGCATTAAGACACTCACGTGACTACTGCCTCTTTTTGGGGCTTGTTTCCTCAGAAGTGTTGAGAAATGGTGTACACTAGAACAATTTGTTCTGATGTCTGAGTGGCTTTCTGCACTCCCAGGCCTTCGGGTTTCTGAGGTGGGGTGAGGGGTGGTGGGGAAGATGGGGCCAGCTATGCAACTTCTTCATGCTCCTCTTTCTTTGGGATACAGTGCAAAAAAGGCAAGGAGACTTCCCTGAAGAACAACAGCAGCCCTATGCTAAAGGCCATTCTCTACGAAGAGAGCACACAAGCCATCCTTCCTACACTACAAGCTGCCACATTAAAAAAATTTTTTAAAGGTCATCTTGCACAAATATTTGAGAAACGGCGCTGCACAAACAAATAATTCTGCAAAAGAGAGTTCTTAGAAAGCCTGGCCAAGAGCCATGGCTATGCTTCCAGTTCATGTGAGAACTTACCATTTGCACAAAGTGACTTTCAACCAAGCAAGGACAGTAAGAGCAGCTCCCCATAAAAGTGGGGAACAGACAGTTTCGAATTAATTCAAATTTTATCAACTGCATCATGAAAACATAGCTCCTTAGATGGGCCTATTTCCATCCTGGATAAGCTTAACACAGGCTGGCATCAGAATCCTTTTGTTCTGTGGCTTATTGGGTTTGGAGCAATTAAAGCTAGCCTTATTCATCAGTCTCCTTAATTATAAACTATAATTATAAGCTCAGCCTTCATTGTCGATAGAATTACTTTACTACAATATATAAATGATTCTGGAGAATGAGTAGATAGACCATCTTTTTTATACAGAAATCTCAGCAAGCTCACATACGTGGATTACAGTGGTACCTCAGGTTATAGACGCTTCAGGTTACAGACTCTGTTAACCCAGAAATTGTACCTCGGTTTAAGAACTTTGCTTCAGGATGAGAACAGAAATCACGTGGCAGCGCAGCAGCAGCGGGAGGTCCCATTAGCTAAAGTGATACCTCAGGTTAAGAACAGTTTCAGGTTAAGAACGGACCTCCGGAACGAACTAAGTTCTTAACCTGAGGTACCACTGTATTTATAAAGCACAATAAATTCCCAAATTGCAATGATAACCCATAGCGATCAATTACCACAATTTACAACAACACTAAATAATTCAGCTTTACGTCAAAATCAAGGTGAAAATCCTCCCCTCTTCCAAGAAAAATCCTCATCCACTGATGCTTACGACTGAAATGCAAAAAGATCCTAATTTCATATGATTATATACTTTCAAAAATAACAGAGATCTTCCTTGTAAGGGTGTGTATGTTGTGTACTTAACATGTTGCATTGCATGAATGAAAGTAAAGTATAAAGTACCACTAACAAGGTGTGAGAAGATAAGCATCTGAACACTTTCTTTTGCAAAAGGGCAGTGGGTGGCTGTAAACAGTGTTTAACGCGACCAGAATTTTCAGGATGCACATAGTTTTGCAATTTACAGTTAACAAGTAAGGCCAGCCAGAGTTGAGTCATCCAGAATAGAAATGGTACTGTTCTGAGTGATATTGTGCAAACTATGAGTTCTGCTGGTTTGACACCTCCTAGCAGCCACAATCATTTAACCTATTTCCCACCAGAGGTTCCCCTACAGTAGGAGACTAATGGGGCAGGTTGGACCTCTTTAACAAAAGAATGCACCGTCCAGTGTAAATGGAGCTAACAAATGCAGCTCCTGCCACTATATAGGGCTCAGTCTGTTTGTTGCTGAAGGAACTGTGTATCTGTGTATCTACAGCACAGCCTTAGCCTTGCCTTGCCTTGTCTTGCATCCAGCTGGAGCCTCACCTCATCTCGCCTCACCTCATTCCACTGCTGCCTACTCCCTAGTTCAGCAAACTAGAGGAAAAACAACAAGACAGAGGGGCTGGGTGGGGAAAGGCTGCATGTGTATAGTAGTGCTCACGAGAGACAATGTGGTCTAGTCTAGTGGTTAAGAGTAGCTGACTAGAACTTGGAAGACCCACGTTCAAATTCCCATTGAGCGGTCTTGGTCCAATCACATGCGCGTGTTCTCTCTCTCTCTCTCTCTCTCTGTGTGTGTGTGTGTGTGCCTAAGGCACCTGATAAGGAGAACCACAGTGTGTATGGTGCTTTGAGCTCCTTGGGAAAAAGGCAGGATATAAATAAAGTGGTGATTCAGGGGCAGACTCGGTAAACTTTTGTAGTATGGTGCCCTGTGTGAGGTCAAAATTTGGTGCTCCCAAATGGATCTTCTCAATTATGGATCTTCTCAATTTTGCGCCTCCTCGGCTTGGTACCCTGTGAGGGGAGACAGCCCACAGTGCCCTAATTCTGGCACTGGGTGATATCAATACTTTGCAAAGAAGTGTTGGCAACTAACAGTTTACCTCTAACGATGCGCAAACTGCAGTTTGTTTCCATAACGGTTTACCAAGGCAGGGTGGCTTTTAGATACAAAGCCATTTCATCAGACGTGTGGGCTGTGAAGCTATACTGAAAAACACCATGCTGTTACTTGCACTCCTCCACCCCACTTCTTGAGTGCTTATTGCTGCAAGAACAGAGGTCATCCCCCTCCATCCCACCTCCAGTGAAGTTAACAGACAAGTCTCCACTCTTGTTATCAAAGCTTTCCTAATCACTCAGACCAGAGAAAACTGGACTGCTTCTGCTGAAATGCAGAATTAACCATCTTCACCATATTTATTCTGTACGGCCAGTGAGACCATAGGAGAGAGCAGAGAGTATTTGTGCTACCTTACATTTCCTTTCCTATAACACTCTCTCCCTTTCCTCTTCAACAGAGGCCTTTAAGAAGTGCAAATGCCCAACTAGATGTGATGGGGCTGGGGAGACTCATTGGTTTCTCATGAGCCTCCAGTTTCCACTTGTGAAGCAGGAAAGAGTATACTTATCATAAGATGTGAATAGAAGGGCCAGTGGAGCTTAAGCATCTCTTCTCTTATGCGGTGCCTCACCCTGCCCAATAGCTTCAGGCTGCTTTTCATGTCCTGGCAAGTCCAGCTTAGCAGGGTTTGAATGAATCCTAACTCCAAGTGTGTTGTGCATTGCTTATTTGCTTACTTGCTTATTTATTTACTTAATCTTCCCATTCATTTCTATTCCACCTTTCATCCAAGGAGCTCAAAGTGGTCTACGTAGTTCTTCTCCTCCCCATTATATTCTCACAGCAACCCTGTGAGGTAGGTTAGACTGAGAGTGAATGACTGCCCACGGCTGAGGGGGGATTTGAACCCTGGTCTTCCAGGTCCTGGTCCAACACTCTAAATAATAATAATAATAATAATAATAATAATAATAATAATAATAATAATAATACATTTATACCCTGCCCTCCCCAGCCAAGACCGGGCTCAGGGCGGCTAACACCTGATATTAAAGAAATTGATTCTGGGCTGCATCAATAGGAGTATAGCATCTAGATCAAGGGAAGTAACAGTGCCACTGTATTCTGCTCTGGTCAGACCTCACCTGGAGTACTGTGTCCAGTTCTGGGCACCACAATTCAAGAAGGACACTGACAAACTGGAACGTGTCCAGAGGAGGGCAACCAAAATGGTCAAAGGCCTGGAAACGATGCCTTATGAGGAACGGCTAAGGGAGCTGGGCATGTTTAGCCTGGAGAAGAGGAGGTTAAGGGGTGATATGATAGCCATGTTCAAATATAGAAAAGGATGTCACATAGAGGAGGGAGAAAGGTTGTTTTCTGCTGCTCCAGAGAAGCGGACACGGAGCAATGGATCCAAACTACAAGAAAGAAGATTCCACCTAAACATTAGGAAGAACTTCCTGACAGTAAGAGCTGTTCGACAGTGGAATTTGCTGCCAAGGAGTGTGGTGGAGTCTCCTTCTTTGGAGGTCTTTAAGCAGAGGCTTGACAACCATATGTCAGGAGTGCTCTGATGGTGTTTCCTGCTTGGCAGGGGGTTGGACTTGATGGCCCTTGTGGTCTCTTCCAACTCTATGATTCTATGATTGAAATACAACTTAAAAACAAGATTAAAATACAACATTAAAACATTAAAACTCAAATCAAAAGCTTTTTTGGGGATGAAAACGTCAAGTCTTCACCAAGGCTATATTGCAAGTGTTAATGTAAAGTGGAAAGGCCAGAGTTCAGATCCCTGATGAACTGCAAAGCTCACTCCCTGAATGGGGCTGTGGCCAAGACTCACTCCCTTTCTGAGCTAACCCTGCCTCACAGCACTGTTGTGAGGATACTCAAGTTTTGCTATTTTATCACCCACAACTCCTTAGCATGTTTGCAATGTTCCTTTTTATGGTGTTGAAGGGTTGTTTTGTTTTTATTTTGTTTTTTAAATCTGGCTGGCCTAGAACTTCCAGAGAACATAGTAATATAGGGTCAGGCAGGAGTATTCTAGTCATTAGGACAGTGATGGCCAAACTTGGCCCTCCAGCAGTTTTGGGACTACAACTTCCATCATCCCTAGCGAATAGGACCAGTGGTTGGGGATGTTGGGAATTGTAGTCCCAAAACAGCTGGAAGGCCAAGTTTGGCCATCACTGCATTAGGAGATAACCAGATAAGAGAGAAGAAAAGTCTGCAAATTCAGGTCTTAGAGGCTAGATCCAGCACTAGGGAGGCCCTCTGTGCCCTTGCAAAATCCCCTCTCATGAAAGCACCAAGGATTCACTCTGCTAGGTTGCTTCATATACTGGCTTTCTCTCCCCCCGAAACTCTGTCCTCTTTGCCCTTCCATCTAGTGCTTACGTACTAAGGCTTATGGTTTACAATTTAACTTTGCCCCATTGGTGCTGGGTTACTCAGGGCAAGCTGCCAACACTGAAGTCATAATGAATTTATTCCAATGGACTGCCTCCCAAGGGCAATATAATTCACAAACAAGGCACAGTGATGTGTGGTTCAAAGACTAAAGTTTTCCACATACACTTGGTTAAGCCATTGGCATACTCCATCCTCAAGGGAGTCTTGGTGCTGCAATATCTGGTGGTAGAAGTGGAGTTTTCTCATCAGCAGACTACCCATGGATTCCTTCAGCTTTCCACAAGTCTGTTTCTGGGGGAACAGTTGCACAATTCAGGTTTGCATTGTACACAAACAAGAATTTGCAAGGGAGTCTCATTAATGTAGGCTCCTCTAACTAAACAATGGTCAGACATTATGGCTGCTTGCATACTGCAATCATGTGGAAGAACAAAATACAACCGTGGACAAAAAATTCAATTACATTTTTTAAAAGGAGGTTTTCTATTCTAATGGTGGCAACAAGAACGGTTTGAATTGAGCCCAGAAACAAAACTGGTAACTAGTGTAGACATAACAAAACTAGAGCAACAATTAACCCCAGTGGACCACAGTTTTGGCAGTTGTGTTCTATACAAGCTGATGCTTCCACACAACTGGCCCTTATAAAGTGTTCAGAGCATCTGGTCCATAACAGCTCACAGTGTGGTAAGAGATTGGAGGAGGTATTAAAACTCAATTAAGAAAACTCATTTAGCAAAGTTCTAGTACTGATGCCTTATCATAGAATCCAGATCTCGGACGCAAGAAAGCCTATACTGTACAATGCCTCCCATTTCCTGAAGCAAGTTACGTCCATACTGAGTAACACAAGTAACAAAGGCAGCCTGGACAGGTGCACAACTGGGGCTGAATTTCATTCTTCTCTCTTTCTATTTATACTCTAGTGACAAACTTACAGGACTAAAGGTGGCTCTTTAGAAAGTGACAAATGATGTGCCCCACCATCACAAAACTCCTAAGAGGCTTCAAACATCTAGAGCCTTCTGAAGCATTGGAAGAGTTACAGGGAGATAACGAGAAGGCTCATCATCTAGCAATCATGTTCCTCTCTTCACAATACAAGAAAAGAGTTTCCAAACATCAGGAAAAACTATCTGACAGTAAGAGCTGTTCAACAGTGAAACAGTCTTCCATGGGAGGTTGTGGATTCTCCTTTCCTGGAGGTTTTTAAGCCAAGATTGGATGGCCATCTGTTATGGATGTTTTAGTTAAGATTCCTGTATTGTAGGGGGACTAAATGACTCTTGGGGTCCCTTCTTACTCTATGATCCTATGAAATGTAAGTTGTAAGATCTACTAATGAAGTAGGTTAGAATTCAATAGGATGGCTCCTTAATGCCCCCAAGTTATGCTGTTGTCACCTGATCACCCACTCATAAAAAATGAGTTACCAGCACATTCTTAAAGAGAGAGGTCTGAGATTTAGTCCGACTCAAGGTAGTTACATAATGGTTAAATGATTGAACAACAAATTTAGTAGTACTGTAGCCAGCTTGCACCTGATATACCCTTAACCCCCTAAGGGCTCTGAAAGGAGATTAGCAGCTGACCTGTGCCAATTGCTGATTTCTGAAATCACGTGACCATCTCCTTTATCTGACTACCAGAACATGAAGCACAGCAGTTCCTAACATTATGTACTGTAAACAGCACTTCTCTCAGGCATGAGTATGAGGGAAAACTTGTGACAAGAACAGACAACGCCTATAACCCAGGAATGCATGCTATCTGCACAGAATAGCAAATAAAATAGCAAAGGCAATCCAGAAAGTTATTAAGAGGAATACTTTTCTGACAGGATTTATAGGGTGTTAATGATTTTTTGGTTCATTATGTTTTACCTTTGAATGCTGCAATTAGTTGGTACTATTATGTTGGTTTTACCTTGCTGGAAAAACAGCTTGGGGAGCATTTTTGTTGGAAAGACAATATATATGTTGTATTCATTTATATCTAAATTAATATTCACCATGTCAATGCTTCCTGCAGAGTAATGAACAGGTCTAGGGACAAACACATGAAGATGCCCCAAGGAACAAATTATTATATGCTACAGGAGATAACAAAAAATTAAATTAGACATTTAATAACCATCAGAATATAACCTAGGGAAGATTCCTTCCTAGCCACAAATACACAGGATCAGTGCTCACAGTGCAAAAGCATAGGACTCCTTGATATCTTAGTGCACAGATGAGCAATATCAAGACACTGTTGGAGTCGTATCAGCCTAGCCAATGATAAGAGGTGATGGGAATTGGTAGTAGAGCAACATCTGGAGGGCGGCAGGTTGCCCATCCTTGTCTTAGTACTTTACTTCAAGTTTATTGCTCTCTCATCTCCATTTGTCACTATTTCTAAAACTCAAGCAGAGTTAACACACATTGCTTGCAAATGAAACACTGATCTTATACAAGATTGAACTATATGGTCTGCTCATATACAACAGGGCACATTAGAGGTTACATTCTATAGAAACATAGACCCTTAATTAAGGATTGAGTCCCTTGCACTCATGCTAGGGAATAGACCTTAGTGAACCCAACTAGAATTACTTCTAAATAAACACACTTAGGACTGCACCACATGTCTTTGAGGGCTCAAAGGTGCCAACAATATCCTCTTACGAAGGGAACAGTTCCTTTGTAGCCTCAGAAGACCAGATCAAAAAGCATGTCTAACACTACCCTTACAGGAGGGTCTCCTGTCAAGCCATATTCTTTTCCCTGTAGTCACATGGAAACTTGCTTCTTTATCACCCGATGACATAGACCTGATCACAGAGTAGCCAACACTGAGTCCTGGATCAAGGCTGGAACCAAAGGTCTTAAGGAAGACACTAATAAAACCCTTCTTATATCATCCTAAGCAAACCTCTCTGGAATGTCAAACATCTTTATCACACAAAATATGCAATTCTTGACTGCAGAGTATAGAGGATGTGTGTGCATGAATCCTCACTACTGAGAATGTCCTCGCATGCTTTAATGATTTTGCTGATTGTGCCAAAGATTAGTGATGCTTCAGAAGGCTAGTAAGATTCCCTCAAATAACTTCTTGTTGATGACCATTTTCTGGCAGTAGCTAACACAGTTACTTGCATTTTCTTTGGAGATACTTGAGCTATACTGGTACATATGATCCATCACAACAGGGATTCTTCTGACGCATCAGTATATCACTGGTACTTCTGCAAATGTGTTGCCAGCTTCCCAGCAAGAGCACAGAGGACTTTGGCAGCTGTCAACACGGGTGTGTACAAGTCTTCTAGTTCCAAGCCAACAATAATGTGATAGACAAAAAGCCACGACAGATTTAAAGCTCCAGTTTTGATTGGCAGAGGAGCAAGGGGTGTTTAACCATCTTCCCATGCTATTTCTGCATTGACCATGACACTCCCCTCCTGCAACCAAGATCAACTTTGTTGGATGGGGGAAAAAGTTCAATCTTGTATAAGATCAGTGTTTCATTTGCAAGCAATGTGTGTTAACTCTGCTTGAGTTTTAGAAATAGTGACAAAGGAGATTGCCATGAAATAACTTTTAAGAGTAGGAGTATATGATTTTGAGGGTTGGCTCACACACACATTACTTTGGGGTATATGATTCTGAAGCCACGTGTTCAACATCCCAACTGGGTGAAGTACACTTCCATTGAGAGAAGATGTAGGCATCTGGTGAGGCAGATGTACAGCACTCTAGGCTGGAGATAGATTACTTAGGCCAATGAACCACAAAACGATGGTGCAAGGGCACAGCCAGACACGGAATTGTGGCGTGCATGGAGGCGGTTTGGCATAATCAGCTGGCAATTACCAACATCATTTCCTGTTGATAAGCCATCTCTATATGAAATCTTCTACTGTTCCTCCCCCTCAGTCTAACTATTCCTTTCGCCATCCGCCTTCACAGTCATTCTCTTTCTTCCCACAAACTCCACCAGCCACTCTGTCCACTTCCTCTCTTCTCTTTCCTTTCCTCAAACCTAACATGTTACCCCACAGGGCTTTCATCCAGTGGGCCGGATCAAAATGCGACTAACCCTCCATAGGCTTGACCAATCCCCTGACCCCAAAACAAAAAAGGCCCCAGAAATGGTGCCGTAGTTGTAAAGGTATATGCATGCAAATTTTACTAGATTACTATTCACCATGGGCATGACAGAACATTTCATTTATTTATAAAAATATTTACATACCACTGTATCATAAAAAGATATCACAGTGGTTTACAGCAATATAAAAACATAAAACCAAACAGTAACATCATAACAAGTTAAAAGCAAAAAGAAATTAAATGCAAACATCAATAGACCATTGTGGGGGATGTACTCTTAATTCCCTGCATAGGCTTGACAGGATAGAAAAGTTTGCAGCAGGCGTTCAAAAGCCGGCACAGAAGGCACCTGCTAAATCCACACCTTAGCCTTCATTAGCCTTTCCCTTCTTCTCTTATCAGGTAATTATAGCCTTAGAACTAGAGAAATCTGCAGACCTAGAGAAACTTTGCCTAGTTGTGAGTAGCGTGTCTAAACGTTAAAAAGTCCTTCCCAATGTGAAAACTCAATGGTGCTTAGTGGTGGAATTGGTCAGTGCATCTGGCTGTTAACCAGCAACCCAGGGGCAGTTGTGGGCAGGATTCTTGCATTGCAGGGGGTTGGCTAGATGACCCTGAGGGTATTTTCCAACTCTACAGTTCTATGATTCTAAGCCTTAGAGAGCATAGGATAATCAATGTGTATGTGCCAAACTGTTCCTAGAAGCCCTAAATAGCAATATTATCTATTCTGGCAGAAAACCAGTTAAGTGCTCTTTAACAGATCAACAATTTCTTACAGTCAGGGCACATGTTCACAGGCAGCACTGGAAGCCTTCACTGCCCGCTGGGGCATGGCACACATCCTGGGGGCAGGGCACGCCGCCTGCAGGGGCGTGGTGCCCAGCAACGGGGTGGGGGGCAGCCGCGATGGCACCCCACTGGGATTGCACTGCCAGGGGCGGTGTGCTCCCCCCGCACTCCTTTTCTTCCACCACTGGGCTTAAGGACTCCAATCAGTGTGAAGCTGGTTTGAGAAACAATGCATCAAATGGCAATATTTCATAACAAAATACAGGATACATATTGAGTTAATGTTGTGTTCTGGATCAAAACCCTAGAACTGGGAATGCACAGAAAACAGGAGTGTGAACACATCCTCTCTACCCCCTCTCATTCACCTCCCTAGAAAGAAAAACAGCTTTCTGAGGGCAAATGCAAGTTTGTTCTTCCTCCATAAAAGAGTGACAATGAAAGTGTCCATATAATGCAACCAGTATGGAATCTGCAAGATAGATTTTTGGGAACGAGCTGGCAGGAACCTACCGTAATTATGAACTTGTGGATTTTGAAAGCAACATCCAGGGCTTTATCTCCCATCCACTTTGTATTCAGGGATATAGCACGGCTTACTGAATAAATAACAAATACAATACAAAGTGAACAGCAGAGGCTTTAAATTTGTTTGTGTCTGTTTTAACAGAAATTTGTGCAATCTTAATTATGGATTTCCTTTCCTGAGCCACAATTAAAACAGATGCTGTATGCATACACAATATGCATACATATTGAGTTTTCTCATTGGGAGTGACTCCAACTGGAGCTCAGAGGCATGTAACGTCACTTTAAATGCATTTCAAGACTATATATCCCATAACCAGTAAGTCTGGTTACTCCATGGGGTGCATCTTAATAAGTTTACACCTGGAAGTTTCTAGATGCTCATTAGTATCACTCACTTTGTAAAGGTATTTTTAATTAACAAAACAAGCCTGGGTTCCTGTTGTTTCTACCTCTACAAAGTTCATAGCTACACTTTATATCTCATTGGGCTGTTTCAGCTGCCATTTGCTTTTTAAAGAAGTGTTTGATCCAGAATCCATGGGATGAATGCACATATATGGCTCCTAGTGTAGGTGGGCAATGAGTAAATGAAGATTAGATTACCAGTGTACACTTGTGTATAAAACAGCCTGCACCATCCAGGTGCTCTCCAGGCACTTTGGACAACTCTGTGCTCTGCAGTGATGGAAGTTCTAGTTCAGAACATCTGGAGGGCCCCAGAATGGCAAAAGCTGTAAGAATACAATTTACATCCTGCCCTTCTTCCTGAAGGAGCCCATGGCAGCAAACACATCTTTTTTTTAAGCATTGTAAAAAATGGTTGAAAACTTTCTCTACACTGTTCTTGTTCACCAAAGCTGATTAAATTACCAATGGAATTGAAAGGGAATCTTTCAAATGACTAATCACAAAACAAAGTACAAAAGTATGTTCATTATCACTAGCAATTACAGCACAAGGTACAATCTCCATGACAGAATGGTTTGCCTAATTTTGCTTACCAGTAAGATTACAAGCAAGATTAAAATAAGTGGCCACTTGAACACTGTTCTTACTGATGATAAAGTGACACAATTAATGTGGCCATAAGCCACCCATGTTTTAAAGCTTATAGGTATTTATATTGGTGAATGGACAGCAAAAGGAAGAGATGGATGTGAGCAGCAAATTTGCATGTACAGTACTGTATGTGTAAAACATGTAGGAAAGACTCATTCAAGAGCCGGGATTGGTTGCTGCTCATTGGCAAGTGTGCACTCATGGTAAACATTCACATGATGTACGAAAGGTTATGTCATTTCACTGCCACTTACACTGAACACGTATTATGCTTTCCTACTTCTTCCCAAATAGACCCCTACCCACTAGCAGGAATGGCCTAAAAGAAAGTCACCAGAAGCAATGTTCTGTAACTATGCAATGGGGAAAGCTGAAACCAGGGAACTTCCTAGCTATTCTATAGTTAGGAATTAGTCTTGGCGAAAGCCAGGGGCAAACGAAGGCTAGCCAACACCCAGGGCGGGGCAAACCACCAGCTGCGCACTCGTTGCGCCGCTACATATGACGCATGTGCGGTGTTGCTACATAGGGCGCATGTGTGGCGTCGCTACGTAGAGTGCATGCGCGTGACAGCGCACATGCGTTGTGCATAGCGGTTTGCAACCAGCACCACTCGAACAACATATGGACGATGGCGGGATCCTCTGCTCGCGGCTGCAGCTGTGAACGGAGTATCCTCCACATGCGGTTGCAGCGGTGCGAGCACCCCGCGGGGTGCCTTCTTGTCACCACCCCCAGACATGGCACCCGGGGCGCCCCCCCCTCCCACGATGCCACTGGCGAAAGCTCAGCCCTGTGCTTGCTTACCACCAGGTCTCAGTTTGGGAATACAGAAAGCTACCTTATATAACGAGCAAGACCACTAGTCTAACTAGTTCAGCACTGGCTACTCCGATAAGCAGTACAGTAGTTCTTTGAAGTCTAAGGCAAAAAAGGGTATTTCCTTATCACCAGCTAGTCAAGTCCCTGTTTAACAGGCAATGCCAGAGCAGAGACTGAATCAGGAAACCTCTATTTACAAAGCAAGTGCTCTGCGACAAAGCTGTGTGTTGCCCCTACATGCAGAATATCCTGTCATACCAGAGGAATAAGCCCCAACAAAAGTACAGTACTTGTGCATTCACTACTCAGGGCTGCATGCAGAGCCAGCAAATGAACTGACCCACCCCCTGCCTTGTTTCCCTGGCATACCCTTTGGGCCTTCAGTTGCTGCAGGTCAAATAAAAAATTAGCAATGAAAGGTTTTCCCAACAAACAAAGGCTCTGTTTTATCTGCTGGATTTCTATCTGTTAGGGTCTTAAGGGCACAAAATCCCTGCAACCGAGAAGGAAATAATCACATAATTTTAGGGTAGGAATGGACCTTGGAGTCACCTAGTCCAGAGCTGGCAGCTGGCAATTCACATCTTGTTTCCTTCAGTCCAGCACAGACTAAGCTCATGTTTCAAGGAGGATTCGTGCTGCCCAATTCTAAGAATATTTACTCAGAATTAAGTCACAGTACAGTATTGCAGCCTTAGAAACCTTTTTAAAAAAACAAACCACTTTATAAGAAAGCTTTATGAGAATTCCACGAGAGACAATTTTGAAGGTAAAAACAAATACTAACTATCCTTTTAAAGGACAGTTAGTGCCCCCTAATGCACACCACACTCCCTTTCAGACAGTGTGCATACAGAGGGCTTGAAAACAAACAGATGATCTAACTTAGAGGACATGCAGCTTTATTGTGTTCCAGGTTCCCGGAGAGATAAGCAAATAATAAATCAAGATTAACAAAACAACACCACTTATAAGATATGGTAGAAAGCATATCTGAATCCATGAAGCCCAAAGACCATGAATGAATATTTAGGGAAGGGCAAAATGCTTTTGAGATGCTACTATGAGAATATGTTTTTGCTGATATTTGGCATCTGCGTCTGTGCAGATGCGATTTTTGGTGCTGTGGAAGCAAGTCCCCGAGCCGGTTTAGCGCAGTGCACAAGCGGGCAGCTCGGTTCGAGGGCAGCTTGCGGGCTGGTCAAACGACCTCCGCGGGCTGCTTCCGGCCCATGGGCCTTAGGTTGCTGACCCCTGCTGTAGAGGGAAGTGTGGGGCAGGTGGGACTCATCTGCCTGAGAAGGTAGTCCATCTGACTTCACCCCCAAATGCACACTTCATTGTCTTTCAAGACAGACAGGTGCCAACAACAATTGGTTCCAAGAAGGTAGGGTGTCTTGCACCCACAGATTCATAATATATATACACAGGGTGAGTCTTTTAAAAGAGGCCCCGTGGAACATGTGTACCCCGTATCCATGGGGCCTCTCTTAAAGGACTTACCCTGTACACACACACACACACACACACACTGGGGTTGAGTACTGTGTTGCATTGTACATGCTGCTTTGAAGACAATTCAGAACCTTTGGGTAGTTCAAAAACAGGTACTAAGCTATTGCCTCGGTCTGCTTGGTAGAAACTTAACTTCCCAGCATTGAAATAACTTCCATGGCTTCCAGTCCATTTTGAAGCACTACATACATTAGGGCTCAGGTACCTGAAGAAACACCTGCTCCTATATCAACTTCTCTGTGCCTCGAGATCATCTTTCCAGGGCCCCACACCATCCAAGTAAAGTAAGGCAGGTGAAAACCAGGGAGCAATACCCTCCCCAGAGGCCTTGCCGGTGCCAAAATTGTTGTCTTTTAGGTATGAGGTAAAGACAATTAATTTTTTTTGGAGTTTTATTTTATTACATTTTAAAATGAAAACAGTCAACACATAAAACACATTAT
Source organism: Podarcis liolepis (assembly GCF_965112155.1). Lineage (NCBI taxonomy): Eukaryota > Metazoa > Chordata > Lepidosauria > Squamata > Lacertidae > Podarcis > Podarcis liolepis. Next base: position 77,094,644 of record NC_139554.1, read on the forward strand.
TTCAGTTTTATATTGTTTTTGTAAACAACCCTGAGATCTCCACAGAAGAGCAGATGTATGCAAACCTTTTAAACAGAATCCAAGCCTGTACCTACCCACACCCAAGTGACACATTAATAACAAGGAAGAGAAAAAGGCATGGTTCAGCGAAAGAGCATATGTTTTGCATGCAGTACTAAGGTCTGACTCAGCATGAGGCAGGTTCACGTGAACCAGAAAAGGTGAGAGTCATCCGTTCTGTGGATCAAATAAGTGGTATGTGTGTATCTGTCCCCCCCCCCCCGCCCCGTCTCTGCGTGTGTCACCGCTGAAAAAAGCACACCCACCCATTAGTTTCGGTGGTTGGGGGCGCTAGTTGTCATCTGGATTCCTCCTTCAGAAGGAAAGAGAAAGCGGCAGGACTGACAGGAAGGCGCCCCTCTCCCGGTAGTCTGTTTTTGCTTTCCACCCACCGCGCAGAAGGGGAACGCAAAGGCACAGGATGACACAGGCAGGCTCCTTACCTAGGCAGGCTCCAGTGACCAGGGCTGTAGCCGTCAGGGCTCCGGCCGAGGCGCCATAAATGTTCTTGGCATTCGCCACCAAGAAAGGCGCGTGCTCTTGGAGGCAGCTGGCGACCCCGATGTGGTACACCCCCAAGAACCCGCAGCCCGCGAAGGAGATATTCCAGGTGGAGCCCAGAGGGTACATCGCCTTACAACAACCACCTCCTGTTCCTCGCACGCCCTCACGGATGCGGGGCGAGGCAGGGAGTAAGAGGGACACGGAGCGAGCTCTCCCGGCGCGGGGCTGGGCACTCCTGGGCAGCTTCTGTGGCTCGCCCTGCCTGGCTCCTTCTCAGCGCCTGGCGTGCAGGAAGGGGTTTCTCTCGGTGGTCGCCGCGCTGCCACTCGCTTCTTCCGCCTTCTCTCTAGTCGCCGCAAACTCCACCTGAGCGCCGACGGCCGGGAGGGAAGCGTTATATCGGGTGCGCGCCAGCAGCGGGGAGGAGCCCCGCTTGGTCACAATCCCACGACGCCAGCGAGCGGCTAATGGCTGCTGCGCAGAGGCGGTGGCGACACTCTCCACGCCCCCTCGGAAGGTGGAGTCGGAGGGCGCCGAAAGGCTTCGGGGGACGGGGGGTGGGCGGGCTTCGCCAACCGGCTCCAGCAACCCGCCGCTGGGGAGTATTTCCCAGAAAGCTCGAGGGCGTTCCGAGGCGGCATCCAATCGCGGGGGCGCCCGGAGCGCGCATCTGGGGGGTGCCCTCTTCGCAAGCGCCGCTGATGTAGCTTTCGACCCAGATATGCTTGTTTTGGGAGAGATCCTTGGCTTTCCCAGGAAGCCAAGTTTGAAGGTCTCGCGCATTGCGGTTGCCTCAGGCGTGTTATGGTGACGCGCGTGTACACACTGGAGGTTAAAGGGTACGTATGTGGTGCGCAGAGGGAAGGCTGCTGTGTTTGCCAGGCTGGGGGTCGGGAATTTGAAGGGCGAGGCTCAGAAGAGGGTGGTCTCCTTGCGTTTGTTTTCTTGAGAAAGAGCCCCACGGAGCTGAGTCCCAAATAAACGTACCTGAGATTGGGGTGTTAAGCATAGCTGTCAACTTTTCCCTTTTCTTGCGAGGAATCCTATTCGGAATAAGGGAATTTCCCTTAAAAAAAGGAAAACGTTGACAGCTATGGAAGTGGTTTTGGGGGAAAGTAAAGTTAGACCATCTTCTGGACAAGGCTAGGGGCCCCTCCTCAGCAGGAGAAGTAGGAGAGTCCCCCAAATGCTGTAGCATTTGCGAAGAGGTGAAGTAATAAATGGGAGAGCTATCAAACCAGTAAGTCCGGAGTCTAAAATTGCCCGACTGCACCACTACCTTCCTCCAGCTTGTGAGACTTACTAGGAAGTGTCATAAAACACAGTGGGCCTAAGACTAGTAAACATGTACAAGATTGCTCTGCTTGTCTGATGCAGCAAAAAAAAAAAAGCTGGCAAGAAAAATGCCTTGTAATGAGCACCTTGGTAGCGAACAGATTTATTTTAGCATATCCTTTGGTGGGTTAGAGTCCACTTAATCAGATGCATGAAGTGGCAAAGCAGGCTTGGTTTCATAAAAATGTATGCCACAACAAATCTGTTGGTCTTTAAACCAGGGACGGGGAACATGTGACCCTCCAAATGTTCTTGGATTACAACTCTCACCAGCCATTATAGCCAGTGGTCAAGTGTAATGAGTCTTGTTGTCATATCCATTTGCAGCATTGCTAGAATGAAGGGTGACTGTGACCCCCTCACTCACTCATTCATGCTTGGCCATGGTTTGACTTAGTATTATATGCGAACCAGCCCAGTGTATCTGTTGGAACAGAGAGACTAGACCAGGGGTCTGCAACCTTTAAGACAAAAAGAGCCACTTGGACCCATTTCCGAAGAAAAAAAACTGGGAGCCGCAAAACCGGGAAGGTGACATCGGGACGGTGTGTGACTAACGCACGCACCGCCCCCGTGCGACGTCACAACCAGTACAGCGCCCGCCACAGTGGGGAGTGTCGGGGCGCACAATGCGCCTCCTCCCCTCGCTAGTATCCGCCCCGGAGCCGCGGCAAAGGTGTAAAAGAGCCACATGCGGCTCCGGAGCCGTGGGTTGCAGACCCCTGGACTAGACAGAAAAGGTCTGGGTTAGCAGTTCTGTCCAAATAGTAGCAAGCTAACTAGAGAGAGCCCATTGTTTTTCTTTACTGTTTGCTTGTCATGCTGCCTGTGTTTCAAAAGTAGGCATTCAGGTGTTACCCATTTCTTTTTAAAATTGGGGCCTCAGGGACTAATGTAAAGTGAGAACAGCCAGTTCCCATGTTCTCCAGGCTGCTCTGTTTTTGATACACTGGTCTGGGGGCTGGGATCTTATTTTTCTACACAGAAAATTTGCATCACTTAGCAGCAAGGGGTGGGAAGAATGTTTTCCAAAGAAATAGCCACCCCCATCCCGCATAGTGATACCCTGATCCATTTTGCATCTTCCCTACAGTGGATCCAATCATCGCACATCAGTTTGGCCTGTGATACTAAAATGAAAATAAAATCAATACCTACTTAATCTACATCAACTAAAATGAGAAGGAAACCTGGTGCTCAGGCTTCATCTTTGGCAAGTCTACAGCCAAAATGAGAATACTGAAAGCGAGTGTGATCTCACATACCAGATTAGTACTGTTAATTATCAGCATGAACATTGCAATTCATTTGGTTAATTATCAAAGGATAATTTAACTGGGCAATCTAGTTGAGATTATCTATACTAACTGGGATCTTTTAAAGAGACATTTGCTATTAAGCAACATCAGTACTTGATGTATTAATTACAACTTGTTGCCTTTCCTTGTATGCTAGCATGAAATGGAATGGAGGAAATAATTAAAATAATTCCTCAGCAATCCTGTTCGTCCCACCAATGAGTGTTAGGGAGGCAATGCAGACATGCCTTTTAAGTTGCATTCCAAGTTGAAATTTAGCAGATGAAACCATCACAGATGATGATAATAATAATAATAATAATTTTTATTTATACCCCGCCCTCCCCAGCCAAGGCCGGGCTCAGGGCGGCTTACAAGCAATAATAAAAACAAGTTGAATGATTACAACTTAAAAACAAAATTAAAATACAATTAAAATACAATGATGGGAGTTGTAGTCCAGTATACTGGAGGCCACGTACTAATTCTCCAGTGATTATGAAAGGTATCAATTATTTGTCAAAAATCCTGAAGGTCATATAGATGCCTACTACCCAAGATCACTTCATAGGGTTTTAGCATCTTTCCATTTACTTTCACCACCCCTTTGTTTTCAGTCAAACTATAAGTTAGAAAGTGGAAGCAGAAAACTTATGAAACTGATACCTAGGCCAGCTGGAATACTTTCAACAAAAGGTTTGGACTCGTAAAGGTAACTAGATATGGCAGGTGGGTTGTGTTGTGTGTGGTTGCAGTGGTCTAACTATCTATGTAAGCGTATATGAGAAATGGTACCTTGTAGAACTGAAATGTAATCAATAGCAAGCCAAAGATTAAAGGTGTACTTTACCTGGAGCCTCTGGTGAATCTCTGGAATTCAACTCTGATCCTCTGAAATACACTTTTGTTTTAATAACACTGAAGTTATTATTTTACATATTGTTCTGTCTACATATTGTTCTGTCTATTTATAAATGGCATTGGACTCTAGAGGAGGGGCAGGGAATGTGATTAGAAATCCTTTGTGATAATAGTCTACAGAAACAAGAGGGAGAGCTGGACAAACAATAATGGTGTGTGTGCAGTTCTCCCAGTCAGCTCTTTCACAGTCAGAAACCACACCTGTGTTCTCTAAACCCTATTTTCATTTACAGTATATTATTCCTTAAGTCACATGCCTGTTCATAGGCTGAATATCTGGCACTGTGAGTGGAGCTCGTAATAGACCTTTCCTATTCTGTAAGATCCCGCTGCTGTCTCAAACCTGTTGAAAGAAATGTAAACAACTATGCTTTGCTTGCTGCCTACATATGAAAACATTATAGTTACAGAATTTTCCCATCCTTTTAAAAACATGATGCAAAAATATCCCAACTTCACTGGAATTAGTAATCAGTCAGCTTTTACTCAAGACTAGCTAAGAAGTCCATAGTCCATTATAGGGTTGCCTTTGCACTTTGCCCAAGGCACTTATTATAGCTGTTTTTGTTTCTGTGCCAATATTTAGAACTCTATGGCAGCAGTTTCCTTTTATGCATTGCATTGCATTTTTATAAGCATATGCACTCTGAGGAAAAAGTATCTAGTTGTTTACATAATTGCTGCATTTTATATAATCTCTTATAACATGGTGCAATACCTATGTACAGTGGTACCTCAGGTTAAGTACTTAATTCGTTCTGGAGGTCTGTTCTTAACCTGAAACTGTTCTTAACCTGAAGCACCACTTTACCTAATGCTGCTGCCGCGCCGCCGGAGCACGATTTCTGTTCTCACCCTGAAGCAAAGTTCTTAACCTGAAGCACTATTTCTGGGTTAGCGGAGTCTGTAACCTGAAGTGTATGTAATCCGAGGTACCACTGTATTAAAGAAGCCAAGTTATGTATGTTGTGTTACTGGATGCTACTTTCAAAAGTTTCCTAACAGTCTTCAAGAAAAAAATTATTAAAAAATACCCTATCTTAGGTGAGTGGACCAAGTCAGCTACATCTGTATTCCAAGGTACTGGACACAAGTGTGGTGCTGAGAACGCCAAGGTTGCATGTTAATTCCCATAAGGGACAGGTGCATCTTCCTGCATTGCAGGGGTTGGACCAGATGATCGCCAGGGTCCCTTCCACCTCTTAGCTCACTTTACACTCCCTGTCACTTGAAGAACTGTAGTGCAATTATTTTGCTTCATGAAGGCCACAAAACAGACAAGATACCAAAGGGCACCAATCTGGGTTCAAATTAGAATTTTTCATCAATTTATGAGGTTATGCCACTTTGGTTCGGCCATCACTTTTCTGCTTCATATTCGGGAGGCAAGGGCCAGTATAATATTGAGTGTATGCAATGCATGTGTTACATGGACTGATTTTTCTGCCATGGCCATCACTCTTTAAAGCAGGGGTTGAAAACCTGCTGGAGGATTTCAGCTGCCCTGTATTCTAAATATATTTAAATAGGTCTATCATATATCCGGAAATCCCTGGACATAGCTGGGATTAGTCTGTTGAAAATGGTGTCTAGGCGGAATTTTCCATAAGCTGTTAAAATGTATGGGAAAACCTGGACATATGGCATCCCACATTGGAAGTGTTGTTTTTTTGCTGATTTTCCTAAAAAACAGCAAACCCCCCCCCCCACTTTTTTGAGTTCTTGCAAAAAATAATAATAATTCAACTATTGTGTCCAGATTTTCACTTTTTGAAATATGGCAACCCTAATTTAAATGTATTTTAAATATATTTCATGGCACATGGGGCTCTGTATTTCATACTAACACAGAAGAGCAAAGTTTATGGCAATAAAAGCAAAAATCTAATTTTTAAAAACTTCTCAGAACAGGTAAGACATAGTGAAGTCTGGGTAACCAGGAGGTAGTTCTGCATGGTTGTATACTGCTCCTTGATTTGACCATAATTCAGTATTAGTTTTGTAGAAGAACATTTAACCCTTTAGAAGTCTTTTGAATTCAAAATGTGGCTTTGTCTGATGCATATTTTGAAACACTCTTACTCAATTTCTATAAAGTGAACCAAAATTTGTGTAAAAGGCATCAGCTTGTCTGCCTCTACACCTGACATATATCAGATTAAGGCATCACATTTAAGGTGTAAAAGCATGAAGAAGCTGCCTCCTGGTTTTTATAAAAGGCTCTGCCTACATCCGTATCAGCCTATTTCTCTTCCAAATATTTTAGTTACTGCAAAAACTTTTTTGTTGCAGAAAAACCTATTTTTAATCTCTTAGCAGAGTTAAATAGGATCAAATTGCTCACTTTATGTTAATACCAAACAGCTTTGAACCACTCTAGAAAATCCGTAATTCACAAAACAATAACAAGAGTTGTAACTTTATCACAAGATGCTACTTCTAAAGAATTACCAACTGATTCAGAACACTGTATATGCAGAAAGCAAGGAAGCTTATCAAGTACGCCACAACAAAACAATATTTTAACCAAATTTTATTATAGATTAGCCCTCAACAAAAGTTTAATCGAACAGCCCAAATCCCATATCATCATCAGATTCTTCAGACTCTTCTTTCTTTTCTTCTTTCTTCTCCTCCGCTGAAAAGACAAGTAGATATAGACAGTTTAGCAGACAACTCTCAAAACAGCATTTTTATAGGCTAATTCTATATACTAGTGGTGGGTAATCTATGGCCCTCAGACATTGTTCAACTCCCTCCAGTATGGTCAATGGCAAGGGGTGATGCAAGCTGTAGCTCGGGAAAGACCCAGAACATCACATGTCCCCATCACCACTACAACTGCAGCTGCCTTAAAGATGAGGTGTGAGGGTCAACCAATCTGGAGTTAGAAGAGAATCCAAAGAAAGTCATGATGCAAATAGCTGAAGGCAGACACTGCTCATCAACAAGTTGTATTAGGTTCAGCACTCATGTAGGCCATATGTCGTCTCACTGCACTTAGTAACCCCATGTTACAATATGCCAACATTGCCTACTGCAAATAAGCAAAAAGGTAAAAAGAAAGCAGAGAAGATTGGCTGGGTCTCAGCATCCATACCAAATCAGAGTATCTTAGCTGAAGAGAATGTATCTGAAGTCTGAGCTAGAACATTACCTTGTAATAATGTTTTCCTTAGAACTGGAAGAGCTATTGCCAAGACATTTTTTTAATGTCGAACTGGGCAATGTTTCCGAATGGAACCAAGTCATAAAGTAACAACTCATATCATACGAGTTGTTCAGTTAATCTCATAGACTGTGGCTACTCAACGTGAAATTACCAAGTTTTTGGATTCCTCTCTAGAAGTTTTCTCCTGCTTGATGCCTGCCTGCCCACCCAACCTTCCTTTTCATGATCCATTATACTTACCAGCTGCTGGTGCAGCACCTGCAGCAGGAGCAGCAGAACCTCCAGCAGAAACTGCTACAGCCCCACCAACTGGCATGCTGGCAAGCTTGCTGTTACCTGGGGGACATTAACAAGGAAAATGAAGAACTGTATATGAAGCCAACGAGAGAGATACCTGAGGACAAACCCCCAATTCTGCAGTGTTCCCTACTGCCCAACCCTTTCCCCCCTTCCTGCCCCAGTCCATTTCTGATAAAGGGAGTAACAGAAGGATGAACTTTTGCCTAGCACTTTAGAAGACCAGTTTTGTCACAAGCGCTTCAAGTTGTTGGCCCCCAATACATCAGACACCACAGGCTATTGACACAATACCAGTGATCAACTTGAGTTGACCACCAAACTCACACCAGGTGCCAGAAAAGGAAGTCTCAATATTCTATCAGCCTAGTTTCTGCATATAAACCAGGCCAACTGGTCCTTCAATGCCCTTCTCCCATGCAACCAGTGGGAACCTTTTGTTCCCATTAGCAGCATGAAGCCAAACTTAGAACTGTGGTAAGGAGTACACTGTGCAACTACAGAAGTTACATGATGAATGGACCTTAGAGATTTAAAGACTAGCTACCAATTAATGCCAACAGTTCCAGGGAAGTTGGCAATATACTATTTCCCTTGTGAGAACAAGCACGTCAGTGGGGGAAATGCCTGTTCCTTGTTTCTAGGAATATAAATCTAAACAATTGCATGGTATTCCTGGAGCCAGAACAGTAAACACGTTTTATAACCATTCAGCATATTCTCAGAAGAATATGTATAACAGCAGAGCCAAGAAGTAATTTAAGTGTACAAAAAACCCTTTATTTAGAACAAATACAAAGAGCCTCATATAAACATTAACAAGTCCTGTAGTTTGCTGTACCAGTTTTCCTGCAGGCATCTAGACACATCAACATTAGATAATCAATTATATAGCTGTTATAGTAACAGGGGCAGCCATATCACTGTAGTTACTATGACTATGTATTCAGCACCAACAATTTACATGGCACCTAATAGCCTAAGATGCAAGTCCCTCCTGAAAGGAGGTTCCAACATTTTGCCAGTGGAAACAAAAAGGAGGCTTGTGTGACCATACAAGGATGGGGGGTTCAGAAGGGCTTCACAGGAAGAGAGGTAGTGCCACTGTGCTGGCATTCAAGAGGAGTTCAATGGGTGGCATAGAGTTCTACATGGAGTGGAGTGGATGGCAGAATGACAAGGGGAAACAACATAGCAGCTTACTATAATCAGGTTGGGAGATGACCAAACCAGAACATTTTACAATGTTGATTGACATGACTTAACAATAGGGGGTGTTAGGGAACAATCCAAAATAAAGCCAAGGCTTCACCACTGGTCTACAAGGTGGATGCTACAAAGAGCACAAGAAGACCTTTGACATGCTCCCCAGGGATCATCAGGGTGGGGTACTGTTGTTGCTGGGGCAAAATTTAGTTTTGGATATGCATTATTTTGTTGGTGATCCAAGGGGGGGTGTATGATACACACACACACACACACACACACACACACCTTGATTACCAGCAAAAATATACATATATTACTGTTGGATTTATTCTCATTGTATATTTGTCCACCATGAGATGTTTTCATTAGTTCACTGAGCATACAGCTGCTTAAATTTTGCCATAGCTTGTAACTGTTAGTGAATTATGTAAAACGTTTTGGTGTTGTGAGCTGCCATGAGCATGGATTACTATGGAAAGGCAGCGCAAAAGTGATACTACTGCTGCTGCTGCTGAATTTACAAAAAAAAAAAAAAACTGTTGTCCAAGGGTGCAAATGATGTGTAGCATGGGACCAATGAACAAGCCATGAAGATTCTTAGCATGTCCAAAAGGCACTGCCCACAATGGAAACAGTGAGCAAACAACGAAGACAGGATGGAAAAGAACCAGCCTATAACAAGAGTTCTACCTAAGGTGTGGGAAAGGGCACAATCAGCAATATCAGATTGTACAGGGAAAGAGAAATTGAAATAGAGAAACATGAGACACTAGGAAATACACAGCATGTTCCAAAAGTCCAGAAGCAGAGGGCAGAAAAAAGTTGGCCAGTAAAGAAGGATGTTGATATATACCTGAAATGCAACCCATATATTCCAAGTATTGGTGTTAAGATGTAAGGAGAAGACCAGGAGGTGAGGGGCAGACAGGATTAAGGAAATGCGGGGAGATGCAAGTAAGGTGGTCATCTCACCAAGCAAGATAGTTTGAGGGAGATGGAAGAGGGGTATGAAGTTGGGACTAGGACAAATAGCTTCATTATTTTATCACAGAAGGAGGCATGGTGGACAGGGAGCAAGATGGCAGCAGAAGACTTTAATAGAGCAAACTGGCTAGACAGAAACTGTTATTCTTTTTAGAGACCCATTCAGCCAGCAATATTTTTTTCCCCACAGAAGGCAATGCTGCTTTTTAAACAGCAATTTGTTGAGAACATCCCCTATACAAACAGGCAACAAGTGCCTGTTTTTATGAGGATTTCCCCAAATTAATGTGGTCCACCAGCGAAACCCAGCAGGCACCAGCATGAGCCTGTAGGAATTAGGATGGACCCATTACATTTCCAAGCATATTCCATTAATGCCACACACATTTATTGATTACACTCTGGATTGCCATTTGCTATGCTGAGTAATTACAGTTTTAAAGTTTGGCCACTTGACTGTTTCAAGATTGAATTATGTTGCTGTGGTAATTTCACTCCCAACAACCCTCTCTGCTGTAAGCAAAATAGTTAAATACCTCTGAACTAGTGATCTCTCAGTGCCAAAGAGGGACTCATGGTCCCTTTCAAACCTGTCTCCATTTTAAACTCACCTTGGGAGATGACATCTTCAATGTTTTTCCCATTCAGCTCACTAATGACCTGTGGGAAGCAAGTTGAAAAGTGTTACCTAAAAAGATTCTAAGTGCAGGGAACTAAAGAATTAACAACTGTGGCCAAAATACTGCGAAACTGAAGCAACTCAAAACACTTTTTTAAAAATACAATTGGTCTTGCCTAGAGCTGCCCTGGGGAAACTGCACTGTGCCACACTGAACTCAGAAAGAGATTACCATCTTCTCAGATGCGTTATTGCAGCTTTGCACAAAAAATATAGTGATCCCCAGGGCACTTTTGGTTAGCTACAGTCAAGCAGATTAGCTATCCAAGTGGGACTAAAATAACCTCTTACCAAGCACAGCATGATATTCATCTGGAATCTCATGAGTCAAGAACTCAAATAACTGAATTGTTTTTATACAAGCCCCATATTTCCTTGGGTGGGGGAAATCAACAGTTTCCCATTATGCTTGCTGGGCTTTTGAGAAGGCAGATGGATTTCTTAAAAGTCTATCATGGAGTGATTGAAACCAGGGAAGGTTGGTAGAAACTACTAATAATGGCTGAAAAACTACTAAGCCAAAACGTTGGGACTTTTAAAAATTAACCTTCTGTCTAAAAAAGTGATACACTTTCATTAAGCAAAGGTGTTTTTTCATTGCTGATTAGCTCATTTAGGTTGTTTACCATAGTAAAGTTCAAGAGAGAAAACTTTACTTTGCATTTCTTTTTATGCTGTACAAATTCTGTATGACTACCAGTTGTCCCAAGCTTGATACTAGAAAAGACAGATATAGCACACACAGAACTGAGCTATGGCAGCTTGCAATCTGCTCTTCCTTCCTGTTGGCATTAAGTCCAGAAGCCAAAGAAAGATGCAACACTGAACTGTAGATCTAGCTCAGAAGAAGACTTTTATAACCAGGCCTTTGGCTGCTTACACAATCTATGGTGTCTGAAATATGTTTGTGGGATAGGGGGTTATTGGTTAATTTTCTATGTATTTTGTGATCTCATTTATTTTAATACTATAAACCATCCTGTGATCTTCAGTATAGAAATGGAAGTCTCATCACTACAGGATATGCTGTACAATATTAGATTTACTCCAATTCATTCTAGACACTGAAAGTTAGCCCCAAAGCAGCTGAGAGGTGCACAGGGAATATCCAGAGAATACTTGTGAAACAGGAACCAATAACAACATTCTTCAAGCCTTCATTTTGCATAGTCTCTATTTGGGTGAAAGGGGCTTGTGGTCCAGTGTAGTCTTCTCAATGAATGGCATTTATGCCACACTGCACACCTATCGGTCACTCACCTTATTCACACGTTCATCGTCCGTCTCAATGCCTACACTGTCAAGAATTTTCTTTAAGTCTTTTGAGCTTGGGGACTCATTGCCCCCAAGGACAGCAAGAAGGTAAGCTGCAACGTAGCGCATTCTGGGAAAGAAAAAATAAGGCAGGGGTTGTTTTTTTTAAAAAATGGCTGATACTTATTTGAACAGCAGAAGATTTTTCCTGTGTTTAATACATATGATAGTCCAGTAAGTTTTAAAATGGATGACACCACCTAAAGTTCCAGGGGAGTATGCACAGCTGCCCTCTTAATTTTTGATATATCTATGCTTAAGAACTACCCTTATGTATTTCATATTAGGGGCATCCAGGAAGTAACTCCTATTTAGAGCACATGCTTCGCCTGCAGAAAACACCAGGTTCAATTCCTGACACTACTACTTTTATTTTAAAAAAGATCTAGTAGTGAATGCTACTATTCTTTACCAAAGACTGCAGTACCACCACTATTCACGACTGGACAATACTGTGGCCGATGAACAAACAGCCTGACTTGGTATAAGGCAGCCTCTTCTTACATTACAACACACAATATGTTCTCTCAACTGCAAATTAAATATTTAACTTGGGCGGAAAGGGGGGCTATAAAAAAACTAACGATTTCAATTCAGGGCCTTCTAAAAATAAGCCCCCTCACGGGAGACACGTGCTACCATCACAACTCCCACATTCACGTCGGACAAAGCCGCCATGCCGCTAAGATTTTAAGTTTCAACTTTCCATCGCCAGAACAAGCCGGAAATGCGAAAACCTAATGCACTACGGTCGCTTACCAGGGCGAAAAAGCATCTTCACCCACTTGTTGCAGTCTCTAAATTTTTATTTTAAATCGGAATGGGGGGGCTGCTCCCCACCACCTCCACTCGCCCTTTTTGCCCGGGAGGCTTCTAAAGCACTCCCTTCGCCTTCGCCGTTTCTAGGGTATGATATGCCCTCCGCATCCTTTCGTCACCGACCACCACGATCACAGGCTCCTCTCCTTCCCAGCCGGGCCTTCCCTAACCTGGATCAGGAAGCACATGGCCGCCATGTCACCCCCTCCACCCTGGCTCACATGGTATCGCCTACCCGGGCTGCCCGGCTTATAAACCCGCGGAACGGCAGGCGGTGGAGATGGAATCTAAGACCGTCCTGGACGCATCCATTACAAAAAAGGGGGGTCGCGGAGTAAAAGAAACCCCCCCCAAGCCTACTCACTTCGGGCCTCTGGACGTGCGCTCTCTACGACGGCGATAGCAAAAAGGAAAGGGAGGAGCCTACGGCGCGGGGTTCTTCCCAGTACTCTCCAACAACCGGGTTTCTTATTGGACGCAAGGCATAGCCAACCAGAAACCGCATAGTTAGCGGCGCCCTAAACGGAAGTGAGACGCTTCCTGCCGGCCTGTGCTGCCGCCATGTCACTAGAGGCACCAGCGACGCCCATAGGGAGGAATCGGTCTCTGCGACTGCTGTTTCGGTATTAGAGGCGTCAGCAAGCGCCCTATAAAGGGGAAGAGGCTTTATTTTCTTTGATCTGTGGCGATGGCGGCTCTGAATTACGCGATAGCTGTGTGAATACAGCCTGCGGTTTTCATTTCTGTTACTAAGCCCTTTAAGGCGGCTGGCCTTGGGCGATGTTTCTGAACAGAGTAGACTTGCCTATGAGAAAACATGCGTAGGATTGCGCTCAGTAACAAACTCAGTAACAATATGAACCTTAGATAGGTTTCCTTCTAAGTAAACTCAATTGAGCTCAGTGGGGCTTATTCCCAGGAAACTGGGAGGACTGTTGCATAAGTGAACACTGAGGATCAGTTTCTCATACAATTTACCTGTCTCCCTTTTCGGCTGCTTACTAATTTTTTTGGTATATACTACTGTAACCTTTTCAGCCCTATGGGTGTTTCAGTCCTAAGTACACTGACTTGCAAGTAAGCCTCATGAAAGGCTGTGCCTGGGTGAAGGAGCATATGACTTGCATGCAGAAGGTCCTAGGATCAGTCTGCAGCATCTCCACATAGAGCTGGGATTTGCCCAACTAGATGCCTGTGGGAAGCCAGCAAGCAGGACCTGAGTGCGAGAGCACTCTCGCCTCCTGCAGTTTCCAGCGACTGGTATTCAGAAGAATACTGCCTCTGATATTGGAAGCAGAACATAACCATCAGGGTTAATAACCCTGCCCTCCATGAAGTCATCCAAGTTGTTGGCCATCACTTGCCTGTTGTGGGAGTGAGTTTAATTAACTATGTGCTGTGCAAAGAGAGGTACTTTATTTTGTCTGTCCTGAATCTTTCAACATTCAGCTTCACTGGATGTCTCTGAGTTCTAATATTAGGCGAGGCTAAGAAAATCTTTTTTCTACCATCTTTCTCCATAGCATCCTGAATTTTATATGTCTGTCATGTTGCCTCTTGAGTCGCCTTTTCTCTAAACTAAAAAAGCTAATGTTGTAACTGTTGCATACAGGGGAACTGCTCCATTCTCTCGATCATTTAAAACAGCAAGAAAGAGCAATGAATTTGGCCAGTCCTTTCTACACCCATGCCTTCATCCTGTTTCTTGGTCTCATGACCATTAGACCCAGAACTACTGTGGTTCTCAAGAAACAGCTATTAAAATGATGATGTGAAGACCAGTTTGGCAGAGGAGAACATCAGTTTCTCAAAGCAGCCAATGAATAGCAATGCACAAAGGAAGTACAGCTGAAGAGAAAGGATGAGAGGCTTCAGCCACACTGGTCAGGAGTGAGATACAATAAACCAGCTTCCAGTTAAGCTAAACTGTGTTTTAATATTAATCTATAATTGTGCAGGCTCCAGGAGAATAGAATGAGATTGTTTTGTTCCTTGTGTTCCTCCTGTGCTACTATGAGTTAAGCCGTGGTTTGGCTTAGCATGCCATCAGAAGCCAGGCTCATAGCAAATAATGCACTGTTAGCAATATTTGTTCTCTCAGTCTGGAGAAGACAAACCAGGAGCTTGAAAATGACATGCCAAGCCAAGCCAAACCTTAGCTCGCAGCAGTGCAGCCACAGTAGGACCAGAGGAGAAGCAAAGTGGCAATGATCTCTCCAGGGGCTTGCACATTTGCACTAAGCCATGGTTTGGCTTAGCATTATTTGACTGGGTCTGACTAAAGGAATGTCATCGTGTTGTATTAATGTTCCTTCCTAGAACCAGCACTATGACCCAATAAAATAAAAGTATTATTACCCATCTTCAAAATTATTCATGGGACAAAAGGACTACAAGTTTCAGAATGTGTAAATCTTTGTCTTTGTCTGGATAATGATCTTATTTGCATTGAAAGCAGTAAGCCATATCTGAAAAAGAAAAGTTGATCTGTACACACGATCTGTAGTTAAACAGCCAAAGGATAAATAGCTACATAAACAATTGTTATGGGCTTAGCCCTATACCCTCCAGGGAGATCTTATTAAGCACTGAACAGAAGGAGGAAACCATATGCCCTGCCTCTATCCCAGGTGACCAATCATTTTTCAGTGTGCAACAGAATTAAGACTGCCATGCATAACTTGGGGGAGGGGAATCACTTATCAATAGCTAATAGCATGAATACTGGAACAGTTAAAAAAGCAAGAACACTAACAACCCAGGTTATCACTAAAGGGCCATTCATCCTTTGATAATCTGGAAAAAGGCAGTTTAACAACTTACTGCAAACATAGTTTGGGGTTGGGGGTAGTTTTTCAACCTATGTTTACATAGGAGAAAAAAGGGTATTATGAGTTTGTGGGTGCCTTGACTCCCCTAAATTCCTGGGTGCTAGACCCTCCCCATAATTCCTAAGTCTAGTGGCTGCTGGAGTTTAATTAATGCTTGGAGTATTCAGAAGGGCTGACAAACACTGCATTTAGCAGTGTAAAAATACAGGCCAATGGAGTTTTTCTGTGCTTAGAAATCACCTGGGAGAAGAGCCATTATGGAGAACCAAAGGAAGGTAATGGGCGATGATGATGATGAAGAGAACAATGATTTATTAAATTGGATACTGATTAACAAAGCAGATACCCGGTACTGGACAGCAGATGGGTGTGAACCCTTCCTTCCACTAAGCAATGTGTTAAATGCAGCAAGTTGAGCAGAGGGATAGTGAGCCATGTTTTGATTTCTTTTTGGATCCAGGGCTGCAGCAATGGGAGAAACAAGACCCGATTGGAGTTAAACACTTTGAACCCCTCCATCATAGGCCCAGGTTGCATATATGTGTTAATAAACCATATATCATAAAGACATCACAGACTCCACTGTGCCTCATTCCAAAAGGAAACACAAACTCTGAGTAAAGCACTTGGATTCCCTGGAATATCATACCGCTCACAGATTGGGGTGGCATGTAACCATATTATATGTAAGGGGGGAAAATACTACTTGGGTATTTCATTATTATGTATACAATCCTGAAGTAGGCAGAAGTAGAGTAAGAACTAATAAATATTGATGAGGACTGAGCATGCTCCATGGCCTCCATAAAATGTTGGGGTGTGTGTGTGTAAAACTAGGGGAGACATGAAATGGTCTGCTTGAGCCCCTTACATCATAGTATATACTGGAGTATTACACGGTTGGCTGTCTAGCTAGCTAAACCCTAATATTCGTGTTTAAAGGGGTAGAATACGCGGCAAGATTTTGTCGCAGGTCCCGCTTGTTTGGGGGGGGGGGGCCGGGACCAGCCTAACGAGTTGCAAGAATCCGCAATGACCTACAAATCGCAATAGCAAAACTAGCCCTTAAGGATCGCGGCAGCGCGCATTTGTTAGGAAGGAACAGATCACAATGGACGCAGTTTCGCCGGGACGTCCTCAGCAAGCCCAAGCCGTCGCTTTGCTCGCCGCCTCCGCGCTGGCCGAGGCGGGAAAGCGGGAATTTGTGCAAGAGGGCGGGAGGGATCTGCCCCCTTTAGGGGAAGGAGGGCCTGGGAAAATTAGGCCGTTGCTTCGGCGGCAATGTGCAAACAGCGGGGGACTGGAACTGCGCCGCAAGCCGTTAGGAGGTCGACCAGCAGACCCGAAGGCTGCGATCCGGAGCGCGCTTACTTGCATTAGCAGTTGCCACTGAAATCAGCAGCCTTTACAAACTTTCCAGTAAGCACGGCGAGGATCGGAGTAGCCAAAAGCACCGGCAAAAGGGAAAATATGCTTGTCAGGCCCATGTAAGAACATTTTCTTGTCTGGAAAGCTGAGGAAAGGGCGGGCGTAAACAGGCCGGGTCGGGTGGCGCGTTTCGATTGAAACTTTTGTTTGGAAGCTCTTTTGCTTCTGCTGGGCTAGAGACCTCGGGCGATGTAAGTCACTGCTTAATCCGGGCAATTTCTCTGCTGGTTATCTGAAAACTTCATGCAAAGCTTTTCTCTTCCTGCTCCGGGCACTAAGAAGCTGATCCTAAGTGCTGATACTCAGAAGCAAGCGCCGCTGCGTTCAATGGGGTTCACTTCCTGGTGAGTTATATGTAGCGTCGCAGCACAAGGCTGCAACCGTAAGTTCCTTTCTTTGGCACGACTTTGCTCTGGAGTCTGTATTTTCAGTGCCGAGCTGTTTCTTGGGAAGCGTGTACTAATGACTAAAACCACCTTAGAGCCTTATTTCTCTTCACTGAAAAATCACAGTTAACCGTCCACCCTGCGCCCTACCCCGGAATTAGGGGGAAAGATTTGACCTGAGCTTCCTCCCTCCCGTTTTAGGAGCTAAGGACCAGGGTCCTTGGCTTCATCCTTTGGCCTGACACTCGCCACGCTTAGTTTTGCACCCTCTTGGGTAATAATGGCATTGCTGCAGATTAACGCAATTGTTGATGAATTATTTCCACGACTTTCTCCATACTATTTAATACTGTAATGAAATAAACATTATCTCTGTCCCTGTCATGTGCTTTAGAGATGGGGGACATGTGGCTCTCCTGTTGTTGCTGCACTACAACTCCCATAATCCCTGACCGCTAGCTGATGGAAGTTGGAGTCCTGCAACAACTGGAGGGCCACAGGTTCTGGAGAACAGCGTTTAAAGCAGCGAGAGCCTACATAGTGCTCCCTAGATGGTTTGGACTGCAACTCTCATTATCCCCATCATTGACTCTCTCTGCAGACTGGGGCTGATGGGAATTGTACTCTGCAATATTTGGTGGGCACCACTTTGGCTACCACTGCTTTAAAGCATGTTGGGAAACAGAATAGACTGGGATAGTTGCATTAACACAGCTGCAATAAATTGATTTCTAGAGGTGCCAGCATCTGTCCTTGAAAGATGCCATGCATATTGTAAGGGAAAGTTTCAACAGGTTCCACTTCTGTCATTGCAGTGCAGCTATCTGTTACAGTGGTGCCCCGCAAGACGAATGCCTCGCAAGACAAAAAACTCGCTAGACGAAAGGTTTTTTCATTCGTGATTTGCCTCGCAAGACGAATTCCCCTATGGGCTTGCTTCGCAAGACGAAAACGTCTTGCGACTTTGTTAAACCGTTTAAACCGTGCTTCGCAAGAAGAAAAATTTGCTAGACGGCAAAAATTGCGGAACGAATTAATTTCGTCTTGCGGGGCACCACTGTAATTTATCACTTCCACACTGCTAAATCAGGGAAATGATTGGAAGTAAATATCTATCTATCTGTCTATCTTTCTGTCTATCTATCTATCTATATGGTGGTGCAGTCACTCTGAGAGAGGACAGGTTGGGGTTTTTTTTTAAATGGCCCTTTTGCCAAAGATCGGCTTTTTGAAGGTTGTAACAGTGCCTAATGAAAGAATAATAAGGATAAGTTACATTTGAAAAAGAAAATAAGGGGTCACGTGAAAAAAGCATTAGAGCTGTGCTGCTGTGCTGACTTGGGAGCAAGTCCTATGGAACTCTGTGGGACTTGCTTCCGAGTAAATGTGCATAGTATTGTACTGTGTCGATCATGTGTTCATCTTGGCATTTTTGAGTTGACTCCTCATCCACAATTCCTAGGGAAACTGTGCCCAGATGTCAAGGATGAAAGTGCTCTAGCTTCCTATAGAAAGGTGGCGTGTCATGCTGTTGTGAATGAAGCTGCACCTGTTTTTAAAAAATCACATTTGCACAGCTGGTTATCTTTATCGGTTCCCCATGTGTAAAGTGCCATGGAGATACCTGGCATTGCTGTGTGTTAGGGATGATGATTTGGTACTCAAATATCTTTATTTTTTCTATTACACTTTTCTTGCTATATTGCTTGCAAATATCTAATATTCTTTTATTAGGATGCATTTTTGTGGTTCTAAAGAGGAGGCAAAGAACTCTAATAGTACATGAAAGATGTATAAACTTCAAAATGCAATCAGTTTCCCCACATTGTCTTTCAAACGTCCATTCTTCCTTCCTAGTTTTATCAGCTTTGGGGCCCGTTATATGCCTTAATATGGCACTTAAACAGCCCAGGTGGGAAGATGTTGTATTGCCCTCTTCTATGCTCAGTGCCTCAAGTACAGCTTCTGCTGTTTCCTTCATCTGGGTGGATTTTGCGTGTGCACTGGTTCTTCAGCGTTTTGCTCCTCTCCCTCCATTTCTTCACAGGGGCTGCCTCTTTCCTCCATCTTCCATTTCAATCCCTTGCGGTGGCACCGGTGCTCGTTTGGCTGGCAAGTCAAAACATGCGCAGCCCCTGGCAATGTGACACCAGAAGATGGCTGGGCCGCAGGAGCTTGGGGACCCTCTGGGGGAGGGTGCTTTGGAGGCCGAGGCACCTGCTAGTTCCTGCTTGGCTGGCAACAGGCTCAACTTAGACGTCTACCCAGAGGGCTGTCGCCTGTTCCTCAAGCTGTATGAGAAGAGAAGGGAAGAAGTGGAGCAGGTGGAATTCTTGAGGCTGAGCTGCAATGAGGAACTTATCACTTCCACACTAAGCACCATTCCGGTCCTGAAGGGCTTAAAATCCCTTGTACTCAAAGGTAAACTGCACGCTTCTTTTCTCTTTCTGTCTTTTGACCGACTGTGTCACTTTTTAATTTATATTTCTCCCATCTGTTTAGATTAGCTTTTAGGTTTCCTTCCCCGACCAAGCCCATCAAAATGACCTTAGGCCACTGTTTCTCACAAAGGCGCAAAATGGTCTGACTCTGCTGCAATCCTATGCATTTCCCCACCTCAGAAGTAAGTCCCACTGTGTTCAGTGGGGCTTACTTTCTGCCAGGAAAGTGCATGGTACAGTCAAAAACTTCAAACCTATGCATGCTTACCCAGGAATTGAGCATGGTGAGATTTACTTCTTAGGAAACCTGCAACGGGTGGGTCTGCACCCTCTCTTGGGAATGGGCCTGTTGTGTTTACTCAAATGTAAACCCACTCTTTTCAATAGGGCTTTCTCTTGTTGGAATGGACATGGGGCTTTCGTTATCTTCTGCTGAACAAAAGTCAGGTTTTACTACTGTCTTCCTTCTGACATTTGGCTTGGAACAGACCTTGTTTCAACAGTGAATGAAACGAGACTGATTTCTGATCTTTAGTTGTGGAATGAGGCTTGCAGAAGTGAAAAATGATGATGACTGTTCCATATCTGTCAAAATGCAGAAAGTGCCAAATTGGAACAGTAGCTTCCCTTCTTACTATGATTATATTACAGTAGAGATGATTTACTCTGTGTCTATGTAGCAACATGAAAAAGCTTTTGGAAAGATATTTACTCTGATTTTTATATGTCTCGTTCAAGCTGAGGGGGTCCTTGTCTTCTTCCTGTGATTCTCTCTTCATCACCCACTTTTTATTCTCATGCCACCTTCCCATAAACGGAAAGCTCTGTCCTCTTGCTCGTGTTGGGAATGAAATGGGCAGGCGACAGAATTCTTCTATGTTGTGGGATTTTTAAGATACCCGTCAAAAGCACAGAAGGCAGGGGGTTCGGTGTTGTGCTGTTTGCCTTTGCCTTCCTCTGCCTAAGCCTAAGGGTCCCTACCCCCTAGCCATCTGTAACATGTGCACTACATTTGGCCTGAAGTCCTAACCATATTTACTCCAAAGTAAGTTCCATTGGAATCTGTGGGGCTTACTTCAGGGTATGCATACATAGGCTTGCATGGTTTTTTCAGAACAATAGGAAAAAGATCAGGCTGCAAATTGATAACCATGTTGAAATCGACAAGGCACGTTATATTGGCTAACACGTTTATGACAACACAAGCTTTTGTGGACTGGAGTCCACTCCATCAGATAACCTGTAAGGCATCACAAAATACGCCCCCCCCCCACTTGTGGCAAACTATCTTGGCTACTCTTTGCCTTTTGAAATTGGTGTGGCACTCCCTTTAGGAATAAGCATGTGTGCCTAACTCTTGAACTGTTTTGATTTTTTTTGGTTTCAAGTATCTACAGCAAAAACAGCAACTGTAGCTTTCATTGATGCAGCTAAATTAATACAGTTTCAGCTGGCCAACCTATTAAAAACCTAGGTTTCATTAGCACAGGTATTTATAATAACCAGTTTATACTGAATATAAGCAACAGTAGCTGTGTGTGTCTCATGCGCAGCTGCAAGCTACCAATCTTGTTGCTTTATTATCGTTGTTATATATTGGACTGAAAGCTAAGGGGCCAAAAAAGACACCTCTTTGTCAGTGTAGCATGTTCATCACTCCTGCTGTAGCCCTGAAAGCAAAAAATCCAGACCCACTTCCACTGACAGTTATCGGGTTCCTGTAGTCCCTTCATGCCCCAAATCCTTCAGACTTCTTGTATTTTCCAATTACCTCTGTTCAGTCTTCCATATTGTTCCATTGGATATCTATATGCTTATATGAGGCTAGTTAATGGAGATCCTTTCAACGAGACTTTCTCTTCCTGCATTTTCCTGGCCTGCAGGTGGACACACCAGAGATGAAATTGGCACTCCCCAGAGAGGGTTGGTGGCATCATTGCCGCAAGAGCTGGGGGAGCTAAGCCACCTTGCTCACCTGGATCTGGGCTTCAACAGCTTCAGTGCTCTGCCTCCCTGCATCACCAAGCTGGGCAGCCTCAGGAGCCTCCTGGTGAGTCACAACAGCCTGCAGGGGCTGCCGGAGGACTTTGGCCAGCTCAGCAACCTCACTTTCTTCTCCGCCATGAAGAACCAGCTCCAAAGTCTGCCACAGAGCATAGGGGAGCTGGCAGCACTAGAAACACTGGACCTCTCTGAAAATGCACTGGAATCGCTTCCCGAAGAGATTGGAAACCTGCATAGTTGCACAGAGCTGGATCTCTCAGGGAACCTATTAACAGGAATCCCTAGCTCTCTTGGTAAGTTGTTCCCAGTTGCAAGAGAAAGGGAGTAAATATTTTAAGATGCAATTTGAGACTAAACAAATTACGAGATTAAAGCTACGACACGTTCAGGGTCACATGGCATAGCTGCAGTTTTTCTGTGCAATTGCTAGGAAGTAAGTCTCATTTAACTCAGTGGGGCTTACTTTCATAGAATGAGCTTAAACTAGGTCATTTTTGATGAAAGGGAATACAAAAAATGCAAATATTTAATGAAACATATATAGACCTCTTTTTAGTAGGTGTTCTCAAAGTGGTTTACGATACAACTTTTTAGGAAACCCAATAGTTAGAATCTAAAATATTTAAAGTTGTTAAGATTTGCAATGGGAAACCCAGTCAGATGGGCAAGGTATAAATAATACTACTACTACTACTATTATTATTATTATTATTATTATTATTATTATTATTATTTTATTGTATTCAGCCTGAAGAAAGGCACAGTCTTTGCAGCAGCACTGTCACTTTACTGATAACCAGAGTCCTGACTAAACAGAAAAACTTTTCTGGCCCTGTTTCAGATTTGGTGAGTCTGCAGCTGGAGGGTGTTATATAGCTGCAGAGGGATCCACTACTACTAATGGTGGTACCCACATAATCAGGATGTAAGTGTATTATAGCACAAAGGGAAGGAACCTTGAGGGCCATATTCCTCAATGGGCCACATCCCGGGGACCGCATGACAGTGGTGAGCAAGACTAGAGGCAATGTGGGTAGAGCAAGTGATTTGACTCTTTGTACAGAAGGCTATGTTCTAGCCTTGCAAAAATCATAGGGATTTTACATGCACCTCCATACACACACCTCTTCACTATTGAGGTGAGCTACAATGCCAAGGGAATACTAGGATTAAGCTTGACTCTGACCTTTGTTAATTAGATTATTTATTACATTGTGTTCCTCGAATACCAGGCACGTTCCTTTTGGCTAGTACGAGAGCCTTTCTATGGTAAATGTTTATGGTATGAGTATGCTGTATACATTTTATATCTATCTATCTATTTATCTGTGCGTGCATGTATGCTTGAGGGCTGGTTTTTATTGTGGTGGAAGTAAGCAAGACCCCAAGATCTTTTCTTTTTTGTTATAAGGGATTTGCAAATTGTGAATGGGGGAGAGTTGCTTGCATACAAGGATTTACAAAGTGTAGGCTGATCTCTCTCTTTCCCACTCCTGCTCTGACTTGCAGGCAATTTGCAGTCTCTGCGGCAGCTACATCTTCACAGCAATCTTCTGGTGACAGTTCCTGCATCCCTGGCCGGCCTTCCCAACTTGTCCAGGCTTGATCTGCAAAACAATAGGCTGCGCAGCATCCCCCCAGAGATCCAGAGCCTCCCCTTTGTGCATCTCCGTGGTAATCCTCTAGGAGAGCCAGAGGTGCCGCTGCAACCAGGTTAATTGCTTTTCTTCTGTCTGATTTGTTCAACAGCTGCTCTAACTGGAGACGGTCAGAAGCTGCTGTGTGATCTGCGTGGCTGGTGCAGAAGGCAGCTCTGGGGGGTTGTTGTTTTTTGTGAGATGTGTGTAGACACATCTGAAATTGCAGCCCTGACAATATGAAGGACTGGTTGAAAGACCGCCTGGTTGGTTTTCACAGGCAGCTGAGCCCCCTTCAGTCATTCCTCTCCATCCCATCAAAATTGCCTGGGCAGAAAAAGCTGGGCTTTTTCTTTAAGCTCCGCTGCTGCTGCTGCTGCTGCTGTGTCCTCTCCTGGCCCTTTCCTCACCATCCAGGGAGCCTGCCCTATGAGTACAGGCTCCTCATGTGACCCAGATCCAGGGCTTTTTTTCAGCCGGAACTCACTGGAGCTCAGTTCTGGCACCTCTCAGCTGGGAGCCATTGCCATTCTAAGAGAACAAGGGAGGCACTCATGGTGAGTTCTGGCACCTCTTTTTCTAGAAAAACAGCACTGCCCAGAAGTACATGTGAACAGGGAGTAAATCATGTGGGGAGCGCATTTGCCTACAGCATGCTTCCTTCTTCAGACCTTCCCATCCAATGCATGGGGAGCGAGGGTTGAGGGGGGCAGCAAGCTTGGCCCTGCTCCTCCCCTCACATTACTGCGACTGCAAGAGGGCACATAATCTGAAGTGGACTCAGATTCAGCTCAAAATGAGGCACTGCTGAAAGCAAGAGAAGGCTGCTAAGAAGGGTGGGCAGACCTTAAAGCCAAAAGAGAGACCAATTTGAATGCAAATTGCCTTAAAGCTTCCTGGGTGTTTCTCCCAGGCACTCTAAAGCCAGGTTTGTGGTGGGTGACTTTGAAGCAAACGGGTGGATTTGCTTGGTGACTTTACTTACAGTCACTGATAAATGAAAATCGCCATTACCCTTAGACAGGTGTTGCTTGTGAATGTCACTTTCTCATAGGGCAGGGGTCACCAATCTGGTGCCCACAAAGACTTTCATGGGTACTTCAGGGCAGATGTCCCAGTCTCTGAGCTTTCATGTTGAAAAAGGGAAGTCAGTCTGTAGCCCTCTTAGAAACAAAGTTGTGAGGTAAAATGTGTAGGTGCCTTCCAAGCAACATCTGTGGCATGCGAGTGAATCTGGTGTGGCCACTTTGTATATGTTCCTGGTTCTGAGGGGTGCTCCCTATTGCTATAGACAGCAGCCACATCTCTCTCTGTGTGTAAGTAAAATCTATATAGCATGACAACGTCTGTAATCATGACCAGCAGAACATAGCTGTCTTCCCGTGGTTAGCATAAAGGTGTCAGGGGTGGCTGCCTCTCTAATTTTGTGTTGTGCATTGCAGCCATTTTGTGTTATGCCCTGCTCTGCCAACAGCTATTTTGTGACTCTCAACATTTGAAATGTGCCCACCGATCCATAAATGTTAGTGACCCTGTCATAGGTTTTATTTTGAAATTCTGGTGGGAGTTCATGTCATAGAAATCATGGTTAATATTCAAGTGGTGAAATATCTGGGGCTGGCCCTGTGGGAACAAGGCATCAACAACAACAATTTTATTATTTATACCCCGCCCATCTGGCTGGATTTCCCCAGCCACTCTGGGCAGCTTCTATCACATATGAAAACATAATAAAACGTTTGACTAAACCATTTGTCTTCAATGGATGGAGCAGGACCCACCACTGGTTTGTGAGCTGATCAAAGGGGAGTCACAACAGTAGCCCTCCCACCATACCAATATATGATAAAGAATTGAGGCCCAAGTGCATGTTTTTGGTTTGAAAAAGTTGAAGACTACTATACTCATTCCTACAGAAGCACTTAACACGTTCTGTTTATATTCATGTAAACTTTGTTTTCTGACTTGTTGCAGACTCAAACTCAAGGCCAGAAAAATTACAAAGACTGTTCCTTGAAGCTGGTGAGGATAGGTATTTCACATACTTTTTTTGGCCGGTGTCTTTCTGTACTATCATCATGTCAGTGTATCTTCCTAATTCACTTTTGGCATAATATTCTCCTTGCTTCCCATGGCTCCTGGGAGGGAGGGATATACATCTAATACTAATAATAATCAATTGTACTGTGATGCCTTGTTCAGTTGTTGATGAAGGGGTAGTTTCTGTGGGTTAATCACCCCCGTTTTTTACAAATGAGCCAAGTAGGATTTCTAAAAAGAAACTGGTTGCAAGTTAACTATCAGTGGCAAACTCATTGAAGAGAGCAGGGCCGTTACCACCAAGTAACATCTCCAAGCAGCGCTCAGGGACATGGGTTCTGGGTTCCTGTTTCCTCTGGGACTCTTGAGTGTGGAACAGCGGCCACTGTATTTGCTGTTGTTGGTCATTCTGCAGTTGGAGTGCCATCACTGTTTTAATCTTTGGGATGTTAAGATTGCTACTAGTCCAGTAATAATAATAATAAATTTTATTTATACCCCGCCCTCCCCGGCCAGAGCCAGGCTCAGGGCAGTTAACACCAATAAAATTTCAGTAAAAACATAATAAGAAAAAAGAAAAAGAAGTTTTTAAATAAAAAAATACAGGTTAAAATGCAGCCTCATTTTAAAAGTCAAGGGGAGGGAAACTACTGAGTAGTAGCAATCATCACCAGATAAGCCTAGAGGGGGCTCATACCTCCAGGGGCCAATGGCCCCCTTATTCCTGGAGCCTGCAAGTGGGACCTCTGCATACCAGCCCTGAAAGAGGAAAAAAGCAAGGAAAATATCTGAGAATAGCAGGGATAGGCTTAGTTTTAGTTTCTTATTTTACTTTGGCACTCTTATACCCCACCCATCAACTTTGCGGAAACACAGAGTGGCTAACAATATGCCATATCAAGAAAAAATTACATCAAGTAGCAGCATTGGGAAAATGTTTTCACCTTGTGCCCAACTGAGGCC
Organism: Podarcis liolepis; assembly: GCF_965112155.1. Taxonomy (NCBI): domain Eukaryota; kingdom Metazoa; phylum Chordata; class Lepidosauria; order Squamata; family Lacertidae; genus Podarcis; species Podarcis liolepis. Next base: position 77,120,966 of record NC_139554.1, read on the forward strand.
AATGTGGGGAGACAATCAAATGCCATTTGGGAGGGGGTGTCATAATTAGCTGCGAGGGGGCACCACCAAAAATGCCCTGTCTTCTATCGTTGCACACCCAGCAGAAGCTAAAGTTGGAATAACAAACAGCTGGTCCCTAGCAAATCTTCACAGATGGGTAAGGCTTAGGCAGTACTGGAGGAAGTGCTCTCCTGGGTACTTGGATCCCAAGTTGTTTAGGGCTTGTATTGGGTCTGGAATGTCACAAGTCACAAGTGTAAGGGATTTGAGGACCAGAGTAAAGTGATTCCACCCTCCCCCCCCCCCCAATAACAGCCAGGTAGTTGCAAGTTCCAAACTCTGCACTCAGACATGGCTAGGAACAGCCATATCTGATAGTCATTCAGTTATCCTCCAGATATTCTAGAAATGGAACCCAGGTGCTGTTGAAGGTGATGAGACTATCTGTTCCTTTGGAGCAAGTATCCAAAACTCAGTCACCACCATCAGGGTCGCAGGGAGAGCAGGGAAGCCCATGGGATTGGAGTGATCTGGAGTCTGGATGCAGCTAAGCGAAACACAGTGTAGTCAAGCCTTAGAACTGTATCTAGAATTCTGACAGTCTATAGATATTTATAACTCAGAACTTTGGAGTAAAGAGGACTGTAACGTTGTAGAAACATCCATGCTTCTCTTTGTATCTTCTAAGCTTTACTGTGACTCCTGAAGGCTGCAGAGTTTTCCTAGCTTGTGGTGTCCAGTTTTGCTTCCCCTTGGGTGCCACCACCACTTCAGTAAATATCCACTTCCAAAAGCACTCCCCTGACCCCCAGTGGGTCAAGCTGAAGGACCATGACATCCTGCTGAGTGAAGTCCTGGAGCTGCAGCCTCATGGGATTCATTTCCAGAAGGTAAGAAGAGCTCATGAAGTCATAAAGGAGTTTAGGCTAGACCTGCGCTAATTCCCCCAAATCTTTCAGCTTGGGCGTGGGAGAAAAGAAGAAGAAGAAAAATATTGGCCTGCCAAAAAAGTGGCCACTGAGAACCCAGTGTGCTAAATGTGATAATCGCTGGGTTGCTTACAAGCCACCCTTTGTGGCATTTAGGCTGCTGCCAATGAGATTTGGCTTAATAAAATGTGAGTTCCATCAGGAAAAATGCCCCAGGACAACCATTCTGCTTGTGAGATATGTAGAATGTGGGAATAAGATAAACAGAGTTCTAGTTTGGATAGGACCTCTCCTTTTTTTAGAAAACAGTGGCTGAAAAGGTATTTAATAATATAATCCCTCCTTTTTGCAATATGTTTTAAGAATAGTAAAACGATTAAGCGCATTATAAAACCCACACAGATTTGCATGCAAATATTATGAAACAACCAGGAATTCAAATAAATAAATAAATAAAATAAATCACAATTAGCCATTACATGTTATTCATTTACTTAGATTGAAGGCTGAGGGTGACAGATTATAGGCACTAAAAATGAATTGCACTAAATAAATGTCATAAAAGTTCCCATCTCTCTGGCTGTTTAGCCCTGGCCTCCGAAACCCGAAAGAACAATGGTGTTCTTGCATGTTGTATGCCTTGCACCTTTTGTGCTTTGCAATCACTGTTGCATGCAGCACCCCCAGTTAATGAACCAGTGCAGGTCTGAAGGTTGGCTGGAAGTGTATAGGAGTTCTTTTTCGGTTCACAATGCAATAAAACCAATTTCTTACTACTAGCATGTCTGTGAGCTATGTGGGAACTGCTGCGTTTTCCCCAATCTTGACGCTGTAATATGCAACCATCTATGCTGTTGCCTTCTCTGCTTCCTCTTTATGAGGTACAGCAGAAATGAGACACACTAAGAACCTTTGCTTGCTCTCCACGTCCTCCCCAATGGCTGTCTGCTCCTGAGGTCCTTCTCTTGCTCCCTGGAGTTATGGAGAAGTTTCCTTCTCGGTGGTTAACTCATGGAAACTGTCTTGTGTTCTTCAAGGATGTGCTGATCTGGCTGCCATATGCCTCCACGCAGTACCTGCACGACCGTGAGATTGTAATTCGAACCTTCAGTGGGCAAAATTGGAGTGACTTGAGAACCAGATTGGAATGGAAAGAAAAGCCAAAGGTAGGCCGCGAAGCGCAACGTGTTGTAAAACATGCCAGTTACCTCACTTCTCAGCGAGTTCTTCCTTGCATCAGTTGGGTGCCATATTGAATTCCTGCTGGAAGCTTGGAGGGAGGGCTGAGCTGTAATCTGCAGCTGCTTTCTCTTCAGTTTTGCCATGTGTTTCCCCTAGAGATTATAATACACAACACCCAGTTCGTTAACTCATTAAGGTCCTGCACCTAGGCATGCTAATTACAGATAGGTAGCCGTGTTGGTCTGCCATAGTCAAAATAAAAAAATTCCTTCCAGTAGCACCTTAAAGACCAACTAAGTTAGTTCTTGGTATGAGCTTTCGTGTGCATGCACACTTCTTCAGATACACTGAAACAGAAGTTGCCAGATCCTTCTATATAGTGAGAAGGTGGGGAGGGGTATTACTCAGAAGGGTGGTGGGAATGGGTGATTGGCAGATAGCTGAGATGAGCCTGTTGACGACTCTTAACGACTGCAATAGGTCTTACAGGAAAAAGCAAGGGGTGAGAAGGTGAGAAATGGCTTTGTCGTGTATAATGAGATAAGAATCCAATGTCTTTGTTCAGACCAGGTCTCTCCATGGTTTTAAGTTTGGTAATGAGTTGCAATTCAGCAGCTTCTCTTTCCAGTCTATTTCTGAAATTCCTTTGTAGTAAAACAGCTACTTTGAGATCTTGTATAGAATGTCCTGGGAGATTGAAGTGTTCTCCTACTGGTTTCTCTGTTTTGTGATTCTTGATGTCAGATTTATGTCCGTTTATTCTTTGGCGTAAGGTTTGGCCTGTTTGTCCAATATAGAAAGCTGAAGGACACTGTTGGCATTTGATGGCATACACAATGTTAGACGATGAGCAATTAAATAGTCCCGAGATGGTATGTGTGATGTTGTTGGGGCCAGTAATGATGTTGTCCGGGTGTATGTGGCAGCAAAGTTGGCACCTGGGTTTATTGCAGGCTCTGGTGCCAGTGTCCGTGTTAAGTCTGGTTGCAGTATTATTGTGGGTTAGGAGTTGTTTAAGATTGGGTGGCTGTCTGTAGGCAATGAAAGGTCTTCCTCCCAGAGCTTGAGAAAGAGAACTGTCATTGTCCAGGAGAGGTTGTAGAGCTCTGATGATGCGTTGTACTGTTTTAACTTGGGAGCTGTATGTGATGACTAGAGGTCTGTCTTTTTTGGGTCTGTCTTGCAGCAAGTTCTCTCTGGGTATCAGTCTGGCTCTGTTGATCTGTTGTCTAACTTCATCTGCTGGGTATTTTAGTTCTAAAAAGGTTTGCTGTAGATCTCTTAGGTGAAAGTCTCTGTCTGTAGAATTGGAACAGATGTGGCTGTAACGTAGTGCCTGGCTATATACAATGGACTGTTTGGTATGTTTGGGATGGTAGCTAGAGGCATGTGGTCTTTAGGCATGCTAAGTAAGTCTTATACAGTGGTGCCCCGCAAGACGAACGCCTCAGAAGACGAAAAACTCGCTAGACGAAGGAGTTTTTCGTTTTCTTAGCCGCTTCGCAAGACGCATTCCCCTATGGGCTTGCTTCGCAAAACGAAACTTGCCCCGCAGCGCGTCTTCCCTGCTGTCCCCGTTGCCAGCCCCGCAATCTGCGGGGACAGAGGGGAAGGCGTGCGCGCCTTCCCCTCTCTCCCCGGACCCCTTTTGAACCAAGGGGCGGCAACGGGGAGAAGCGATCTTCTCCCCGCCGCCCCTTGCTTTAAACAGGTCCGGGGACAGAGGGGAAGGCGCGCGGCCCTTCCCCTCTGTCCCCGGACGGTCTCCATAGGAACGCATTGATTGATTTTCAATGCATTCCTATGGGAAACCGTGCTTCGCAAGACGAAAAACTCGCAAGAAGAAAAAACTTGCGGAACGAATTAATTTCATCTTGCGAGGCACCACTGTACTTGGTTTTATTTGCAACCGAGATAGGTGGCCTTTCACAAAGAGCCAGCATAGTGTTGTGGTTAGGCAGGGGAGACCCAGGTTCAAATCCCCACTCGTTGGTGAAGCTCAGTAGGGGCCAGTCACTGTCTTCTAAACCTGACCTACGTGACAAGATTATTGTGAGGATCAATTGGGTAGGGCAACAATCATGTGTACCACTTTGAGCTCTGTGGAGGAAAGGTTGGTTATATGTGTAGTACCGTTAGGAATTGCATTCTCATTTGTTGGCCTGTCTGCTCTGTGTACTGCCAAAGTGAGAGAGCTTTTAAGGGAAAGTTCCGTAAGTTAGTAGGTCTGTCAAACACAAATTGGACAAATTCAGATGTGATGATTATGAATGGTCAACATGCTTGAGCTAGTTATTTCTGTGAGTCAGCTAGCTGTTTCATCATCTGAACCAATACGCCCAGATTACAGAGGAGATGTCCTAGTTTTCTTAAAACCAGAGTTTCCCAGTTTGAATGCCACAGGGAACTCTGGTATAAGAAAGCAGGAAGTCTCTTCTGAAGTTGGGTGTGTGAGATAAGGATGAAGGAGCACACTCAAGCTTGTTGCTCATTATTTACAGCCCAACAGGCTATGGCCTGTCGTTGGAAGTGGCCCTGTTACATTTCAGCCAGGCCAGTTCGTGGATATTTGTAAGGCTGGTATAAGACCTGCGTTCATTTTCAGTGCCTGGTTCCCTCTGTTTAAAGTATTGTTGCATGTTACAATGGTGCCTGTCTGTCCTTCCACACCCTCTAACAGAAGCATGTGGCCTGCTGCAGCGTCCCTCACTTCTCTTGGTTCTTGGTTGTCTCTCGACTTGTGGAGAATGAATGCAGAGTCCCTCAAGAGGGAGCCTTGCTTTTTTCAACTGTCGATCCCAACATCAAAGTGACCTTTCCCCCTGGCGTGACTGAAGAGACGAGGACAGTGAAGCTCCAGGTAAGCCTCTGCCCAGGAAGCCTAAAGAGTCCAGAAATGTATTCCAAGATTGGAGATTTAATTTTTTTAAAAGTCCTATTCCAGTCAGGTTGCACAGTTTAGGTCATGAGTGCCTTAGTGTTGCCCTGGTGTTATAAAATCAAAAAGACATGCCCTGAAAGAATTTTGGAAGCTCCTATTTGACTTATACAGTCACTGCTCAAATAATTCCTTTTAGGATTAAAACTATTGACACCTGTGGCTGGAATCCAAAAGAGCTTTCCCAATATTGCTTCTGAGTGCAGCCTTTTCCACGGTGTTAGATCCCTCTTTGGTGGGACCCTTCACTTTCAGGACCATTTTTTCAAGACATTGATAGCTGCTGTGGGAAGGGGAGCCTACGAAGTCCATTGCTTGTGTAGGAAACCCCAACACTGCCTGATGGAGCCTATCCCCCCCTTTTTTTAAATGTTCAGGTGCTGCCCGTGTCTTCAGAGGACCTACAGGAGATCACAAATGATCCTGAGACGGTTGCTAGCCCCCTCCTCTGCCTCTCCCAGAATTCCAGCATCGACTTCCTTCAGCCTGTAAAAATTCAGCTCCCTCTGCCCCCAGGAGTCACAGGTAGGTTTGATCTAGAAATTCCCTCAGCAGAAGGGTTTTGACAGAACTGTTAATGCTTCCTTAGAATTACCACACCTGAATTTCACAGGCTAGTTAAATTTGCAGAATGTTGGTGCAATTAAATGCGCTTTCAAGCTGGACAGTTAATCTTCTGTTGAGGAAATTGGTTGTGCAAGTATAGTGCACTATAGCACACTGAACTGCAAGGTGCTCTTGTTTATTCTGGGCCACGCCGCCCCAGTCATTTCACAATTTCACATGTTCCATTGATAATCCAGTGCCGAAGGCCTTCTGGCGGTTCCCTCATTGCGAGAAGTGAGGTTACTGGGAACCAGACAGAGGGCCTTCTCGGTAGTGGCACCCGCCCTGTGGAACGCCCTCCCTTCAATTGTGAAGGAAATAAGTAGCTATCTTATCTTTAAAAGACATCTGAAGGCAGCCCTGTTTAGGGAAGTTTTTAATATTTAATGCTGTATTGTTTTTAACACTCGATTAGAAGCCGCCCAGAGTGGCTGGGGAAACTCAGCCAGATGGGCGGGGTATAAATAATAAATTATTATTATAATAATGGGAGCAAAACCTCATCTGTCCTGATTACGCACTGACTATAGTTTGTCCTCAAGGTCTGTAGATAACAGCATATTTTCTTTGGTCCACAGGTCTGACCCTGGATCGCTCCAGGGTGCATCTGCTGCACAGTGACTGGAATGCTCAGAACTGGAATGACATCACCAGTCAGGTGGTGCTGGAGTTCACCCACCTCTATGCTTTGTTTGAAGTCACACACTTCTCCTGGTGAGTTGACCCAGGAAGAGTAAGGTCCCTCTCTTTCTCTGAGGCACACTTCATACATCTTCCTGGGCCAGCAAGAAGAGAAGGTTCTATCCCTTCCTGCCCTCTACACACATTATATATAACGTTAGAACTGGGAGCTCCACAAAGAAGAGACCATATTCATCCAGTTGTTTCCTCTTTCCTCTGAACAAGGGGTGGGAGTGAGCAATCAACAGTAAGATAACTGTTTAGTATTCTTTATTAAATGGTCCTCGGTTCCTGCTTCTCCACCAGGCAAGAAGGATTATATGTGTCTGTCTAGAACATTTAGCAAAGAATACAGACACAGAGGAATGCAATCTTATAGGTACCAGGTGTGCTGGACAAAATTTATAGTGTCATAATGGCTTGTTCATGTTGCTGATTCACTCAGACATGGAGAATGTGAGTTGATCACATGAAGGCTTGCTTGTATCTGCAGGGAAGCAGTTGTGCTGATGCCTCATGCTTCACAGTAAACTCAAATGCACCGTGGCACTTGATCAGTCTGCTTTTAGATGCTTTGCTGCGGAATAGTAGATACTGGGATTGAGTTCAGAGTTTTGCTCAGGGTGAAGAAATTGCATATGCATTTCATCATGAACACCGATCAGCACAGGCACATTCAACTCATCACGCTAAGTATTGTCTCTGAGTTGTACCTTGTAGAATGATCATGTTTTGTTTTGTATGTGTATTCAATAATGAGATTCACAGCTTCTTCTTTTTCCTCAATCACACATCATTTCCTTGCTTTTGGCAGGTATTTAAATAGCTGAATCAGATTGCCCCTACTGGGGTGGAGGTGGGGGTCTGTTTTCTGTGTCATCTGTGCAGTTTTCCTTTGACATAGAAGTGCACTTGCACACCTCCATATGTTTCTTCTCACATAGAGAAACAGAACTTTGCACTCATGCCACCCCCATTTGCAATATATGTGCTCACAAGTGAAAAAAGCAAACAAATCAAAATGATTTTGCAAATCCCCACTCTTTCCCCCAGGTACTGGTTGTGGTGCACCACCAAGACCTATATCGGTGGCTTTGCCAAATATGTCTATAAAAGGTTGCGCATGTACCAGGTGAACTTCATAGCTCTGCAGAGGAAGAAAGATCCTGAGCAAGTCTTGCTTCAGTGTGTCCGAAAGCACAAGGTAAATTGTTCACTGTCGCGGTTTCATGTGTGTACATGCGCATGCGGTAGTGCCCATCCGCTTGTGATCTGCAAGCATGAAATGCAGCCAAGAACATATCTATGTTTAGAGCAACTTGTAACCTACCAGACTAAACACAGCCCTCTGGTCACCAGGGGATCAGTAAGCCGCCTGCTGTTGCTCTCTTCCTGGATTGCAAAAAAGAGAGGAGGGCACAAGTTGTTCAGGGCTGGAGCAGAAGCTGTGCTCACTAGCATGAGCTATATAATGCACGAAATCCAGAGAGATCTTTCTGGGTTTGAAGCAGGGTGGGTGGGAACCAGCTGGTTGTGAGTAGAGCCTTCTCCTATGAATACTTGAGATTGGCTTTGTGCGTTATTTTATGATGGGCTTTAGTTGAAGTAAGAGCAGCAAGCATGGCGAGAGCAGGAAACATTGGCTGGTGCAATCTATGGTTTGTTGCAACAGGGTGAACAAGCCCAGCTTAGGTGGTCAGCTTGGCATGAGTCCTCATAATAGGGGTAACAGAAGCAAAGAAAGCGGCAAGAATGGCTGGGGTAGTGCAGCAGAAGCTACCCTTTCAACACTGGGTGTCACTGCCATTTGCAAAGGATGGTTGTGGCAGGGTGGCAGTGAGTTCAGGGTTTTATGGGTGCACTAGTGCGCCCAGTCTGGTACCCCTGCTGGTGTGCCCACGCAGTCCAGACCTTGCTACTGGCCTGGCAAGTGGCAGCAGCCCTAGGGTCAGGAGGGTGGTTCTGCAGCACCGCACCAGCTGCTCTTGCATTTATGAAGCTTCTCCCTTGGAAACCCTCATCCTCCCATTGAAACCGCACAAGGAGTAATGAAATGAATTGGCCCTGTGAACCCCCAAGATCTATTTTTTAAAAAATCTCTTCCTGGATGTCTTGTAGGTTGATCCTGTTTTGAAAAGGCTCCACGACAGATACCGAGGCCCTGAGCCATCGGACATGGTAGAGATGGTTGAAGGGGAGCAGTTTTTTGCAGCCTTTGAACGAGGCATCAGCATTGATGCAGGTAAAGTGCAGCAGAGCCCGCTTGTGTAAATACCCCTGAAGAACAAAGGGACTTGGCCCTTGCCCGCCATCCTCAAATCTGTTGACCCAAAGGGGTCTTCTGAAAGGAGGAGGCTTTTTCAGGGCTCAGAAGTGATTGTGCAGCCACAAGCTTAAGTCAGACTTGTTAAGAAACCTACAACCCTTACCAGCTTGCACTTTAAAAAACCCCCAAGCCTTCTAAAAGAGTAATAGCAGTACCTTTTGATTTTTGTGCTGGCCACTGAATAGGGGAAGCCCCCTCCTTGGCAAGCATTGAGATGCTAATGTAAGATAAGACACCATGTTTTCCTGGCCTTTGCCTGTCAAAAGGGGTCTGCAGCAAGGGCTGTGGTGTCTGCTCAGCAGGTGATATTCTCTTGCATTGGGCCATAGTGGATGGTGGGAAATCTCCCAAACCAGTCAGTGAAGACAGATCATCTATCAGCGAGTATGTCCATGCAAAATCATTGATTTTCTCATTTTCGCCAGCCAATTAGTGATGCAGAATCAGTGGGGGGAACTGGATTATCCCAGATCCTCATCTTGCCCCCACACCCCGACAGACCAATTTTGACAGGTGGGCAGGACCCTATTTGTCTTCTTGCCTCTTGATTTTTAGCCTTTTTCAGCACTGTGGCTTGATGCAAACTGATGCTTTGCCTCCAACTTAACTCAGACCGCCCAGACTGCACTGACGGAAGGATTTCGTTCAACTTTTTCTCTCACTTGAAAAACGTGAAGGAAGTCTACATCACCTCTGAAGTGGACAGGAAAAGCAAATCTGTGAAAGGGCAGGTACATCAGTTTCTCCTTCTTGGCCCCAGCAAGGTTTCCCATGATATATTCATTTATAACACACATCTTAATAAATGGACACATCTCTCATTAACAAATGTATTCCTTTTCCTCATTGTTCTCGTTCCTAATCATGTGCCAGTTCATAAACAGGGTTACTTATCTTCTCAGAGTCCATGGCCACGATCCAAAACATGAGTGTGCTTAAATCCTGCTGAAACAAATCAGAGTTAATTGCTCCAGTCCCACGTATTTCTCTGGATTCCACTCATATGTTTGTGAAAGGTGCAGAATCCAGTCCCTAGCCCAGAATCTCAATTTTTTTTAAAAAATGCAAAATGTTATAGAGAGAAATTTCAAAACATGCAAGCCCTATTTGCAAAAGGCTTCAATGACTGGTGGGGTCCAGGTAGGGTCTCCTGCCTAGGCTTGCCAAAACGCCTTCACTTTTCCAAGCATCAAAACTGTTATAAAACCTCAAATATTGGTGCCAAAATAAACCATGCAAATTTAGCTAGCTATATTTTCCAAGAAAGCTCTCTTAAGCAAGCTGAGAGATCATAAATTTTAGTACGTGTTGTGTAACTTGTTCCAAATAAGATCATAGGCATAAATTATATTTAGTTTCATCATCTTGTGCCTGGATAGGAACATAATCTTCTCTGGCATACAAATTCAATGGTTTTGGTGGGGGAGAGGAGGGCAAGTGGGGAAGATGCCAACTCTGGCTTACTGACTTCGAAGAACATAGCATGAATCCTCTGTAATCAGTGGAGGATGCACTTTATTGCCCTTAATATCTGTGCTAGGAGGAATAAGGGGAAATGGTGGAAGGACCCTGAGGGACAGGCAGGGAAGTAAAGATCACCCAAGGTGAGAGACTGGGAAAAGAGAGGAGAGTTCCCAGGCGTTGTTTTCTGTGGCTGGCTGGGATTAAGAGTTACTTCGGATAGAGGGAAGATTCTGTATTTGTGCACCATTTTTGTATTTTAGATATCCTGCTGATTTTCTCCTCCCTTATTTTTGTTATGCTGTGGCAGTTAAGAGAATCTGTATTGTATGTGGGTCTGTAGTCTACGATGTGTTTCCTATTATTATAATAGCACTTTTGTAACTTTTTTGATCTTTTAAGGTTTCCTTTTACCGAGGTGCTGTTCCAGAGGACATTCCTGAAGAGGTTACCAAGAGGAGGAAAGGCCCTGATTCCCATTGGCTAGCCACCTTGCCAATCAAGCTACCCGTAAGTTGCCTAAGATCCCTGGTTCAGTCCCCAACATCTCCACATAGGGCTGAAAATGTCTCTTGTCTGAAGCCCTGGAGAGCCACTGCCAGTCAATGGAGACAGCACTGAAGTAGATGGATCAATTTTCTGACTCAATATATAGTAGCTTTCTGTGTTCCTAAGTGGAGAGATAATTGTGGCAGGTTGGATTGCTGTGCTGCTAGTTTTTCTTGGCCCATGAATAATAGACATATGTGGGTTTTTTTATTCTGTTTTGGCAGAAACTGAAATCCCAGGGGAAGGAGCAGCCTACAACCCCAAATGGCTTTTCTCTCCCCCCTCTGAATTTGGGGAATGCTGAAACTGGCTACTTGACCCAGGCCAACCTACTTGCCATTGCTGGGCGTGTTGGAGCTGATTGGCCAACGATTGGCTTAAACCTGGGTTTGTCTTACCAGGAGGTAGAGCAGATACGATACAATTACAGGTGAGTGAGGCTGAATCTAGCCCTAAGGTGGCAAAAACACTGCCAAAACAGCCAAATAATGATGGAGCAGGCTCAGTAGTTGCAGAATATTGAGCATCAGTTGAGAAAGAAAAATGAAACACTAATTATTTTGACCGGAAGGCAGGGAGTCCTTGAGCTCCTTACCACATAATATAACAGGAATGGGAAACTCCAGATGTTGGTGGTATTCAGCTCCAGCCAGTACAGCCAGTGGTCAGAAATTCAGGAAGTTGTTGTGTAGCAACATCTGAAGAACTTTGCCAGCATATACAGTGGTGCCCCGCAAGACGAATGCCTCGCAAGACGAAAAACTCGCTAGACGAAAGGGTTTTGCGGTTTTTGAGCTGCTTCGCAAGACGAATTTCCCTGTGGGCTTGCTTCGCAAGACGAAAACGTCTTGCAAGTTTGTTTCCTTTTTCTTAACACCGTTAATACAGTTGCGACTTGACTTCGAGGAGCAACTCATAGAACGCGGTGTGGTAGCCTTTTTTGAGGTTTTTGGTATTTTTGAAGCTTTTCCAAAACTTCTCCGACACCGTGCTTCGCAAGACAAAAAATTTGCTAGACGAAAAAACTCACGGAACGAATTAATTTCGTCTTGCAAGGCACCACTGTAGCAACAGCCTAGAGGGGAGAGTGTGACTGGCTGGCACCCTGAACAAGAGCACTCCAACACTTGGTAGCAGGTCTTAGATGCTTCTCATTTTTTTCTTGCAGAAGTTGTTTTGTCTCCCTCTCTCCAAACCTCAGAGAATGTCTGGAAAACGAAAGCAGGGATTTGCAAAATATTGGGGTGGCTGGCAATAGATGGGTGGAGGCCAGGACAGAAAGAAATGAGGGGCTGGAACTTCTGATGAGTGCAAAATCCAAAACCAGAATCCTTCTGGTCTTTAGACAATTATAGAAAATGTCAGTGAGCTCCCATGTCCCCTCCTCTCTCCCTGCCCCATAAGGGCTGAAGCTTGTTTTTAAAACACGTATGATTTCTCAGGTGCTGCTAAATTAGGCAGAAGAACCTGCAGCTTTGATCATGCAGACCTTTCTGTTTCCGTGTCCCCTGCTCTACGAAGGCAGTTGGTAGGCTTCTGGAGAAGTGGTTGGGTTGCTGCCTAATCTGAATTTTATTTTTCCAACGGTTGCTAATGAAACATGTCTTAGGATTTTATTGTTTTATGCTTTGTGTGTTTCGAACTATTGTAAGCTTCCTGGAGCAAATGAAAAGGCATATTGTAAATATTTCAATGAGACTCACCATTGTGTGATGTGCCATCTGTATTTTTCAGAGACGACCTCGGAGCTCAGGTTCTGCATATGCTCTTCTCCTGGGCTCAGCAAAATGAAAAACACCCCGACTGTGTCGACAAGCTGATCAGCGCCATGAAGGAGAGTGGCCGCCAAGACATAGCAGATGAGATCACAGCCATCATTGCGCTGGGAAGGCAAAAGTACAGGGAGTCCATCAGGAGAGTGGGTCTAGACCAGGAGAGCAGCACCGAAGACTCTGCCATTGCCATGGTGTAGCTGCCAGCAAGAGGCCTCCATTGCCTTGCTGTGGCTTGCATTGGGCAGGCAGGAACCAGGCAAAGGACTGGCAGTGGATCCGTGAAGGAGCTGAGGCTGAGGACTGTGGACAACATGCATCTAGCCCCAAGTACTAAGGCTTGGTCTCTTGTCAAGCCCCCAGATGTTCTCACCCAGGGCTGCTAGAATGAGAATGACCTGCCGAACATTAATGAGCGCAGAGACATGCTGAGCCCTAAATATTGCCAGTTTGGTGACTTATTTATTTCATGTCCACCGCTACTCCTATAAGGGGGAAAAACCATCTGTGATCTGTTGTTGAATTCAAGATGGTTTCTGTGGTTGTCACCATGCCCTCAGGCACCCTCCTTGGTTTTTGGCAAGGCCTCCTGCTAAATTGCATTCCGATTCTTCCATGGGGCTCAGCTATCTGGAAAACAGACGCTACCTCCCTCTTAGCACTCCCCCACCCTGTATGCTTGTGGGCCCCACAGTGGGGTGCTTGGCCTACTTTTTTGCTTGGCCAATAGTTTGGTGTGTGTGTTGCCTGCTTTTTGGGGTTGGATGTTGCCTACTTTGTCTCCAATTTTGTTGTTTGTGGGTGGCAATTGGTCTTTTGCCTCCTGTTTTGAGGGGGAGGTTTCCTGAGCATTGGCAGTTTTTCTTCTGTGGAATGGGTACTTTGTGGAACCTGTAGAAGAAATTCCACGTAGTCCTAAGAAGCTTGTTCTCTCAGCACAAGCGCTTCCTCTTGCCTGATGGGATCTCCTCTCTCCTCCCCTATCTGCTGTTCTGGGGATTCTCCTTACCCAATTGGGAGGGGGCATGGGGAAGGGGAGGAAAGCCTCATTGTGCTAACAGAAGGCCTTGTGTGGGCTTCTGGGAGCAGGACCAGTTAGTTAAATCTGGCATGATGACATTTTCTTAGACTTCCAAGTGTACCCCTTGGCTCCAGAAAGGTTGGAGGGCCTTGCTCAGAGAAGATTCTCTTGTATTCCCCCCAACATGCATGGCTTTAGATTTTATTTTAATAACTGAAGGATCATGGGATTTGGGAGTGGGAACCAGGAAAAGTGACATGTGCCTGCTATCTGCTATCAGACTTTACATCTGGTTCACTTGGGGAAGGACTCTGGGCCTACTACTTACACTCTCAGTTGGGGGAACTGTTGCTATGCCTTGTTATTAACTGCCAGTTTCTTCTGGTCTCAGCTGCTATCTCTCAACCTAGCCTACCTCACAGGATTGTTGTGAGGATGAAATGCAAAAGCATTGAGCTCCTTGGAGGAAAAAGGCAGGACACAAATGAAATAAAAACAAAATTCAAACCTACACATTGTCACTGGTCGTAAGTGTGGGATGCATAGCTGTTTGAGGAAGATAGGTTTCATCAACCCTCACCTCTCAGTACCTATGCCCTCTGGACCTTCAGGGACATGCTGCTGCTATGCTCAGTGTCAGGCTGGTAGTAGTAGTAGTAGTAGTAGTAGTAGTAGTAGTAGTAGTAATAATAGTAGTAATAATAATAATAATAATAATAATAATAATAATAATAATAATAATAATAATTTGTACCCTGCCCTCCCTGGCCAAGACAGGGCTCAGGGCGGCTAACATCAGGTATAAAAACAATTGATTAAAATACAACTTAAAAACAGGATTAAAATACAACTTAAAATGCAGCCTCATTTCAGTGGAAGCCCAGATCAAAAACTATCCAAGGCCAACTATCCAGACTAGTCCTACATGGGCCAGAAAGAAGTCCCCTAAATAGGGGTTTCCATTACAGAAGGAAAAGGAAAGAGGGGAGGGGATCAGGCTGATTCCAAGCCAAAGGCCAGATGGAACAACTCTGTCTTACAGGCCCTGCGGAAAGAAATCAGAAGATCCCACAGGGCCCTGGTCTCATGAGACAGAGCACTCCACCAGGCCGGAGCCAGAGTTGAAAAAGCCCTGGCTCTGGTTGAGGCTAATCTGACTTCCTTAGAGCCCAGGACCTCTAGAGTGTTGCTATTTCTGGACCTTAAGGTCCTCCGCAGGGCATACCAGGAGAAGCAGTCCCTTAGGTACGAGGGTCCTAGGCCGCAAAGGGCTTTAAAGGTCAAAACCAGCACCTTAATCCTGACCCTGTACTCCATCGGGAGCCAGTGCAGCTGGAAAAGCACTGGGTGAATATGGTCCTGCCGCGAGGACCCCGTAAGGAGCCTCACCGCAGCATTCTGCACCCACTGGAGTTTCTGGGGAAACTTCAAGGACAGCCCCACGTAGAGTGAGTTACAGTAATCAAGCCTGGAGGTGACCGTCGCATGGATCACTGTGGGCAGATCAGGGCGGGAAAGGTAAGGAACCAACTGTTTGATATGGCGGAGATGGAAAAATGCTGCCTTTGCAGTAGCTGCAAGTTGCGCCTCCATGGAGAGGGAGGCATCAAAGGTTACACTGGCACAAGTTGAGCCCCCGCAAGAGATGGGAGTTGTCCCCCCAACCCCATGCCGTCCTGACCCAGCCAGAGGACCTCTGTTGTCGAAGGGTTTAACTTCAACTGGCTTCCACACAGCCATCCAGCAACAGCTTCCAGACATCGGGTCAGTGTGTCCGGGGCCGACTCAGGATGGCCATCCAGCAACAGATAACGAGTTGGGTATCATCAGCATATTGATGACAACCCAGCCCGAAACTCCAGACAATCTGGGCAAGGGGGCACATAAAGATGTTAAAAAGCATCGGGGAAAGGATTGCGCCCTGTGGCACTCCATACACCAAGGGGTGCCGCAACGACATCTCCTTCCCTAGCGCCACCCTCTGTTCCCGACCTGAGATAAAGGAACACAGCCATTGTCGGACTGTGCCCTGAATCCCCACGTTGGCAAGGCAAGTGGTCCAAAAGATCATGATCAACCATGTCGAAGGGTGCTGACAAGTCTAAAAGAATCAGCAGTCCCGACCAGCCTCGGTCCAGTTGTCTATGGAGACAGACGGTACAGATGGTCTCCCCAGCAGATCATAAGTTGGGCTGTTGCTACTTCAGATACTTGAGACCCAAGGCATTCAGGGCTGAGTAAGTTAGCAAGACAACATTTAACTGGGCCCCAAGAGCATATAGGCAGCCAACACAGTACAGCGGTACCTTGGTTCTCAAGCGCCTTGGTACTCAAATAACTTGGAACCCAAACACTGCAAACCCGGAAATAAGTGTTCTGGTTTGAGAACTTTTTTTCAGAAGCCGAATGTGCTCTGTTTTGAATGTTATGCTTCTGATTTGAGTGTCACACTTCCGTTTTGAGTGTTATGCTGAGGTCTGTCAATTTTTGCTATTTATTTTGCGTTTTTGTTTTTGCGGCTCTTTTTGTTTTGTTTTTGTGACTGTGTGGAACCCAGTTCAGCTCCTGATTGATTGATTGTGTGTCTGCAGTACATTGTTTATTGCTTTCATTTTATAATAATAATAATAATAATAATAATAATAATAATAATAATAATAATAATAATAGTAATAGTAATAATAATATCTTTATTGTCATTGCTCCCTCTCGGGGACAACGAAATTACTTGGCTGCTCCATCCACCCAGGTAGGGCACTCCACACAAAATCAAAACAACTATAAAAACACTAATTATGGATCAGTGCTCTCATTAGATAGTAAAATTCATGTTAAATTGCTGTTTTAGGGATTGTTTTTAGAAGTCTGGAAGGGATTAATCCATTTTGCATTACTTTCTATAGGAAAGTGCACCTTGGTTTTGGAACACTTTGGTTTTGGAATGGACTTCCGGAACAGATTAAGTTTGAGAACCAAGGTACCACTGTACACTCAGAAGCAGTACAGTGGTACCTCGGGTTAAGAACTTAATTCATTCTGTAGGTCCGTTCTTAACCTGAATCTATTCTTAACCTGAAGCACCACTTTAGCTAATGGGGCCTCCTGCTGCTGCCGCGCCACTGCCGTGCGATTTCTGTTCTCATCCTGAAGCAAAGTTCTTAACCCAAGGTACTATTTCTGGGTTAGCGGAGTCTGTAACCTGAAGCGTATGTAACCCGAGGTACCACTGTATTATGTGGTTCCGAATGTGGCAAACAGGGTCACTTGTTTACAACCCTACCAGCCGCATCCTGCAGCTTCCAGAACACTTTCCTAGGTAGTCTGGTGCTGAGCACATTGCACCAATCTAGATCTGAGGTCACTTTAGCATGGGGTAACTGGTTCTAACCTGTCCGGTCCATAAATTACCATAAGTAGTGCATGAGAACTTAAGTCACTTATATTAGCCATGTACATTTTTAAAGTCCATAAACTGGGCTTGTAATGCAGCCTGATGTACACTAGGTGGAAGCAGCACAGCTCCAGATTTTATACATGAGAAGAAAATGGAACCTTGCCTGAGCCAGGCTGGTTTCTTGGCCAAGACAACCCCATCAATCAGTCTGCAATAAAGAACGTAAAGTATTTTAGCCCCAAGATAAGACCTGAGCAGATTAGACTCCTTCTCTCCTCCCTTTAACTCACAGGCTGAACTGTGCTTGGCAACTGCTTCTTGAAAAGCTATACCAAATTAAAGGGGGAGTGGAGAGGAGAATTAACCCTTTTGCTGCTGTAACCGATGAAGCTGTGGGAACAACATGCAAAACAACAAGTGTTGCAGCTTATTTTTAAAAGAGATCAGCAATACTTTATAGACCACAGTAAAATGTTTTCAAAATTAGGTGTTTGCGGTGCTTGAAACTGTTGCTCTGGTATGTGTGCGTAAGATGAGTCGTCTTCAGTGTTTTTAGACATAAATTCACCTTTAACCCAAGCATACACTTTGGGATCCATTTCTTTATCGCCCCCTGCATATTTGACCTGCCAGTGCTCTGCCTAGACCAACGAGTGCAACTCCTCGCTCTGTGCAGGAAACTTGGCACTAGAGCCAACCCCAAAGCTAAGTGGGGAGGTTTTATCCCTCCCTCCCCATGGTACTTAGACCTCCTACGCAATGAGCCACAGGTGGCTGCTCTCAGCTTTTCTCAATGTGCAAAATGGGGAAGAAGAAAAGAGGGGGAGAGGAATTGAAAGAAAATGCCCTTGAACACATGGCTTTTGAGGAAAGCATTCCTCAGTATAAAAGCCAATACAAAATGAGTCCACTGCATGTTTTTCTTGTTCTACATTGATACTGACAGCGTGCTGTAGATTCCAGGGAATCCACTGGCCTGATATGGGTTTGTGTGGAAGTCTGGTATTCTCCTGCATTGACAATCTTAAGCACAGTTGCTGGTCACATTATTTAAATCATGAAATTCTATTTGTTTCATCTTTTTGTATGGAATTGTATGTTAGCATGCAGTCTGTTTCTCTTACTCTTGTCTAAAAAAGGGGAGAAAACAATTTACTTTTGTTTTGAACAGGAAACCTTGGTAACAGCCTGATGTTGGCTGAACATGAATTATTCCGTTACATATTTTTTTTAACCCAGATAAAAAGAGAAGTGAAACTTCTTTCCTACAGGCAGCTATCTGAATTAGCTGCTTTTAGCAGCATGGGCTGCAGTCCTAATCCCACTAACCTGGAAGTAAACTCAATTGAATCCAATAGGATTTCCTTTAAAAAAAAAATCCAAAAAGTTTGATAACAACATTTTTACATTCCATTGTTCATCAAATTCATCTTGTTTGACTTCCTCCCCGCCCCCCGCCCTGGCTTCCAAATTCAATCAGTCATAATCTTGCATATCATTATTTTTCCTCTAGAAATTTCAAACCTTATTAATAAATAAATTGTTCAAATTTATCCCGTCATAAATGTTACAACCCTGCTAATGTTTTAACATATTTACAGTGTTCTTTAACATATTTTATAAATTTTATTCAATCTTGTGTAAATTTCTTCTCGTCTTGTTGCCTGATCTTCACAGTAAATTTTGCCATTTCGGCATAGTATCATCTTCGTTATCCATTCTTGCTTCGTCGGTGTACCTTCTTTCCATTTTTGGGCAAACAACATTCTAGCAGCCGTGGTAGCATACATAAACAGTCTCTTTAGATTCCTTGGTATCTCTTCCCCCACTATTCCGAGCAAAAAGGCTTCTGGTTTTTTATGAAAGGTTATCTTAAACATTTTTTTTAACTCATTATAAATCATTTCCCATAAGTCTTTTGCCCTTCTACAAGTCCACCACATATGCATAAAGGTACCATCATTATCTTTACATTTCTAACATGTTTTGGTGCAATTTTTATACATCTTTGCAATCTTAACTGGGGTTAGGTACCAATGGTACATCATTTTCTTATAGTTTTCCCTTAACAAGCTACATGCAGTAAATTTTAGATCCTTCTTCCACAGCCTTTCCCATGACTCGAGTGGGACATTATATCCTTGAGTGGGATATTACTGCCCATTTTACCATTGCATCTTTAACTTGTTCATCTTTTGTTTCCCATTCCAACAGTAGTTTATACATTTTTGTTAATAATTTTTCATTATTTTCCAGCAAATCTTTTTCAAACCTTGAGAATTCCTTCCGAAAGCTGAATTCAATAGGATTTCCTTCTGAGTAGTGTTGGGGAAGAAATTCAATTCAGTTCCCATTTTAAGGTGAACCCACTTAATCCATACTTTCCAAAGCAAGACAAGAACCAAAACGCAGCCATCCTTCTAAAAACACACTTTTCTGAATTTGCAGTGTAGTTCCCCAATCAATGTGCTCAAAAAATGCACATGCAGCAGTAAATAATTGGGATGCAACCCATATAACAATATTGTGGATTCCTAGGAAGCAAAACATTGTCCCATTCCCTGTTTAAAAGGCTATCCCTTACAGCCACACTGCTTCCTGCTTCACACATCAGAATGATTCTCAAGCTACTGAACTAGAATACAAAACTAGTGTCACTGTTGTGGTAAGGGAGGAGGGAGGTGTCCCCCCCCCCATTCTCTGCAAAAATAATTGCCAAGCACAGTTGAAAAGTGCTTTCCTACTTTACTTGAAATGTGATTTATCACCAGCAAACAGCAATGTTCTTACTGTACCAGTGAGAGCTGCAGGTTAACAGCAGAGTCAGCAGTGTGGTGGTGCTAGGAAAGAGGTTTGATTCTTCTAACTCCAAACAATGTTCTCTAATGGTCAAAGAGCATGAATTTTGCCTGCCCATATATCTGTCAAGGATGTGATACATGCAAGTTAATTGGATAATAGCCCGTTGCTTCATTATGGGGGGAAATCGGTGAAGTGTAACAGTGTGCCCTGATTTCAAAGAAATTGCCTCACACTTTGGTGTAGTATGGCCTATCTGCTCCTATTGCTGTACAATCATTAATTTACCCGCTTTGCTTTCTGCTGAGTGGTTTTCCTCTGTATTTTCAAAATGTGTATTCCTGTTCTGAGCCTCGTCCTACTTTTCCTACTCAAGCTCTTCTTGTCCCTTGCACTGTGCAAAATAATTCATTCTTGTCTTCCCTGTTTATTCACCTTAAATATCCCCCCCCCACACACAAAAAAAAATCTATTCGCGAAACAGTTTCGTGCCTCAAAATCTCTCTGCTGAATTATCTAATGTAAATCCTAGGCAGTGAGCAAGGCTAAAGTTTTGTCTTCACTAAAAAGAAAATACCCACATTCTTAAACAGAATAATTCTTTATACATTGTTTTCAGAGGGAGGGAGGAAAAGCTCCATAGGCGGTATTATTTAATAGTTGGAGCTGCTAAGAACGATGTTTCATGGCAGGATGATAACTCATTAGGAGAGAATGCTGATGACACAGAATACTATTGCAGGAATATCTCTTATTTTTATAGCCGTGCCTCCTGATCCTTACTCTTTCACCCTTTTTGAATATCAAAGCAGCTAAAATATTTGCTCCTCTCCCTCATTTAAGTGTGCATGACACCCCACAGCTGTTCAAGTAACTGTCATACATGCTGCCCTGACCAGTCTAGCTTCTATGTGAAAGAGGAAGTGGGTCTCTTTGAATGGCTTCCTTTCAAGCAAAAAGGCAGTTTCCAAGCTGGAGTCTGTATGCCTTTGATATTTGCTTAAAAGCAATTCCCCTCCCCTTCTTCTTGCTTGCCCTCAAATTTTACAGACTAATGATGGAGAATATGGAGCAAAATGAGATTATGGCAGTGTGCACACTATAGACCTTTAAAGCACATTCAAAACTCATTTTCCACTCAAAGAATTCTGGGCACTGTGGTTTGCTAAGGGTTCAGGGAATTGTAACCCTGTGAGGAGTAAACTACAGTGCCCAGAATTCTAAACAGCCTCTGTCCTGTATACCTGAAGGAGCGTCTCCACCCCCATCGTTCAGCCCGGACACTGAGATCCAGCGCCGAGGGCCTTCTGGCGGTTCCCTCATTGCGAGAAGTGAGGCTACAGGGAACCAGACAGAGGGCCTTCTCGGTAGTGGCGCCCGCCCTGTGGAACGCCCTCCCATCAGATGTCAAAAAGATAAATAATTACCTGACATTCAGAAGACATCTTAAGGCAGCCCTGTTCAGGGAAGTTTTTAATATGTAGCGCTGTACTGTTTTTAACACTGATTGGGAGCCGCCCAGAGTGGCTGGGGAAACTCAGCCAGATGGGCGGGGTATAAATAATAAATTATTATTATTATTATTTCAGTGGAAAAATGTGCTTCAAACACGCTTTAAAGGTATAGTGCGTGCACAGCCTAAGTGAATATTAACATATATTTGTGCCTTCCCATCAATCTAAAACAGCAAGACAAATGAAAAGCAAACTAGTCTCTCTTTTTGGAAATTGTCCATATGCAAAATAGCACTGTTGTCCTGCCCCACATTCTTCACAAGCTCAGGAGCTTTCCAGATGCTGCAATTTGTCCAGGAAATATTGTACATGACTGAACAATCCAGACATCCGTGTTCTCTATCTGCTCTCAAACTGCTAACACAAGTTCCTAGAAAACCACAACTGCCGTCTCAGGAAGTGGGACTGTGGAAGTTGGCTGTGCTTTGATGACACAGGCGCTTGGTGGATGGCACATCACATGGTGAAGCAGTGATGCTTCCCTTGCCCGATCCATGCTGCTGAAAACTGAGTTACACAGTGTGTATCTTTCCGCTAAAAATGTTATGTTTGAGGCCAGTTTGAGATGCTGTGTATATGTTAGGGGTAATGGAAGTTGAGTTGTTATAAAGTGCCTAACAATTGACCATTGCACATGCTCACTAAGTTGCATGGAGAATGTGTTCATCACCTGTCCATGAAGAATGAATTTTGCACATTTCCCAGTCAATATGTACAATATCCAATAAGTACTGGGGAATGTGCATATTTCTACTAGCCAATATGTATAAGCCCCAACAAGTGCTGGGGTTTGCATCTTGAGTGAATTTTGTACATTCTTTTGCCAATATGCATAATCGCCAATGTGCGTATCTCCAATGCATTTTATGCACTTTCTGAGCAATATGCACATTCTCTGGGCAATATGCATAGTTGCCAAGAAACACGCCCTTGTTTTCTCTCTTTAGTTCAGAAGTGTGCAATCTGTGCATGCACACACACAACCTCAGCTGTGGGCATAAGATGGTTATGGGGGGGGGAGGCAGTATTGAGAGTGTGGTATTTAGGCTGAATCCTGACTTCACTTACCTGGGAGTAAGCCCCATTTAATTAATTAGGAGGATTTACTTCTGAGTATACATAGATTGCCTTCTAATTGACCTTTAGATTCTCCAGGATCCCAGGTAACTGATTGATGCATGCAGACTAATCTTATGCATAAAGTTATTTCCACTGATTTCAAGGGGACTTGCTCCTAAATGAGTGCCCATATGATTGTAGGCTTATTCCCTACCCTTTTGCAAACAACGTCTTATTTTCTTAATACGTTGGTTGCAAGGGGGTAACCAAAAGAATTCCGAAAAATAAGGACGATCATTATACAAAGCGTCGATTAGGAAGCCCCAAGTTTCTCCCTAACTTTGCTTTCCCCCGCCCCCTCGGCGAGATTTTTTATTTCTCTCGTGTGTGATTTTCGCAGGCTGCGAAATCTGACCTCAACCGCGAACGGGCGTGTCGTGACGTCAGCGGGCGGCCCCCTCCCGCTTCTGACAGCAGCAAGCAGCAGCAAGCAGCGCTGGACCGGTGATGGGAGGAGTGAGTACTGTACTAAGTCGGGGAGAGTTTTGACGCGGGCGCTTTCACGTGAGCCCTCCTGGGGCTGGAAACTATTGTGCGGAGCCCAGAGAGAGAGTGGCAGCAAGCGGGGAAAGTGGCTGCCATTGCGCGCAGCGGCCAGAGGCGGCGGTGCCGAGCTGGCGCTGGGAAAGAAACTGCACGGACATCCTGGTTTGTACCACTTAAAGGAACAGCCAGAGAGTCGAGGGAGGGAAAGAGCGAGCGAGCGAGGGAGCAGCCAGCCAGCCATAGACTCAGCCAGATCGGTGCTTTCCCGGCTGTTTCCCGACAGAGGCGGAGCGCCCCTACGGCTCGGTGAGTGCCCATGGTTCCTTTTCGCCCCCTTCCCTTGCCGCTCTGGGATGCCAGATGGGCTGTGGGGATGTGGGGAGCGTCATCTGCCCCACGCTTCCTCGCTCCAGCCCCAAGGGCGGGCGGATGGGCGCCTGGAATTGTCCCTCTGAGCGTTATTGGGAATGGTTTGCCAATGCAGCCGGGGTTGCAACCCTTCTCCGCCCTCCGTCCCTCCCTCCGTTGCAGGGTGAGCTGGCGCGGCCGGTTGCAACCCGGCAGGGATTAGCCTCCCACCTAGTGCGCGCGTGTCCTTTCCTCCTGCTCAAATGCACAGCGAAACAGCAGGATTAAAGCCGCGGCGCCCGCAGGGAACTCCGCCGCGGATAGCGAGCGGCGCGAGGAGGGCGTCTTCCCGGCCAACTCCACCCGGGAGATCCTTCTCTTCCTTCCTCCCTCCCTCCATCTCCAACCCCCCACCCCCGAGGGAGTAGGGATCTGTTGCATCATGCCCCCTTTATCTTTACTACATCTCCACCCTTTCCCTTGGAGCAAGCGGAAAGTTTGACTGGAGCCCAGCGTCCTCCTCAGCCATATGGGGAGCCCCGCTGCACCCCTCGGGAGGGTGGCCACGAACCCCTTCCTGTATCCTCCCCGTATCTGGCTGCGTTTCCTAGCCTGACTTGAGCAATGGGGCGGCTGGGAAGTGCCCGGAGCTCAATACTGAAGCGTTGGGGGCGTGTGAGGTCAATAGGGGGGAAGAAGAGGGCAGTTGCTCTGAGCGTGCCTGGGATGCTCCACGCTCTGGTCCTGCGTGGGCTTCACTTTTCCTCTCAGCCCCGCCGCGGGGCTCCCTCTCGAGGCGACGCGCCAAAGCGGCCGCGTGACCTTTTCACCTGCTCGCCCCTCAGCTTGCCTTCCGATAGCGCGACCTTTGACAGCATTTGAGGGGTGCTCTTTTATGAATGCTGCCAGTGACCCTGGAAACTTCGTGGCGGAAACATAAAGTAATGCCACCTTGCTGCTGCTGCTGCTGCTGCTGCTGTTTCAACCTAGTGAAAATGCAGGGACTCTTGTTGCCCTCCCCTCTCCTTGGGCGGCTTAAAGTGTTTTTAAGCATCTTGGTGCCCAGCGGTTTGATGTGGATACTGGATTGGGCAAATGCCTCCTAGATTCCCATTCCCCTTGCAGAAGCAGTGCTTGCCCTCCAACCTTGTTCTCCAGCAGGGCAGCCTCTTGTTGTGCCGCCTCCTACATGCTGGAAGCAGCGTGGCAGATTCTCAGGCCAAAGTCTCCACCTCCTCGGAGGGAGACGGCAGCCTCAGCCTGCCAGCACCAATCAAGCTGCCAAGCTGCATGAAGCTTCTCTCTCTCTCTCTCTCTCTCTCTCTCTCTCTCTCTCTGTGTGTGTGTGTGTGTATCTATCGATCTACAGTGGTACCTCAGGTTAAGTACTTAATTCGTTCTGGAGGTCCGTTCTTAACCTGAAACTGTTCTTAACCTGAAGCACCATTTTAGCTAATGTGGCCTCCTGTTGCCGCTGCACCGCCGGAGCATGATTTCTGTTCTCATCCTGAAGCAAAGTTCTTAACCCGAGGTAATATTTCTGGGTTAGCAGAGTCTGTAACCTGAAGCGTATTTAACCCGAGGTACCACAGTATCTACGCACACACGCAGAAATTTATTTATTTTTGAAACAACAGGGCAAGATACACACTCCAGCTGATACACAGAATCAGAGGTGACCACAGTATGTTGACAAAGGGCAAATTTGTCGTCGACGACAAATCTCCACATATCCTGAAGGACTGAATCAGCTCACTTAGCTTGATTTCAGCGCTATAGGCCTGAGTGGTTTGTAACTGATCTCCCTGTCAATATATAAAAATGGTGTGAGCCTTGTGGTAGATCAACTCCAAATATGAAGGCAGGATGGTGCACATGATCTCAGATTCGTCATCCAAAGCTTTTGTTGAGATTCACTGATAAAGGCTCCTTTTCCTAGTCTGCTGCTTGTGAAGAGTACTGCCGTCCTAAGAGTATTGCCGCCCTAAGCAGCACTTGGGTTCAGCCACAGGGTTCAACTGCCTTCCATTCTATCCAAATGGGCATTCTCAGGGTGATTTTCCAAAAAATGAGTCCATGAAAAACAGGCCTCTGAAAGCTATGCAATATGTTTGCTTTGGGGGGTGGGGGGGTGTTTGTTTGTTTGTTTTAATTTTGCTTACATTTTCTAGCATAGGCTTGGCACTGGATTACCATGCCGGAGATTAGAATTTGATCTTTGCTCTGCAGCTCCTCTGCCATATATGACCTTGGGTCTCCCATCTGACTGGGTGTTGCCGTTCTCCTGGCTTGCTTTGATTTGAGCTCCTGCAACACCTAGCACAAAAAGAGGTTGGTCCATTATCTGGCTTCTGCTCAGCCATGGGGTAGCTGCAGCGAACGTGATGCTCAGAGACTTTGTAGACAGATGGCTGGGTTTTTAGTTATAATTTTTAAACAAGGCAGTATCCTTGCCACAGGCCATTCATTAAAATGAAGCGATGAATAATACATAAGTCGCCATATCTTTCTTAGAGAGGGGCCTGATGTGATGAACTCATTTCTCTAGCTGTATCCTTATTCCTTATCCACTTATCTTGGCAGCATAGAAAAGAAAACACACGTATAAGTTTCCTAATATAGTTGTTCAAAAGGAAATTAATTTATGCATTTATTCCATTTATTTAACATTGTCTGTCCTGCACAGAGCTTTGAGTGGCATATTTGGGAATCATTCCACACACCCCTTCCATATTTTATCCATGCAGCAGCCCTTTGAGATAGGTTAGGGTGAAATGGTAACTTATCCAAGGTCACTAACTGATTATGATGGCTGAGTGGGGATTTGAATCCAGGTCTTTCTAATCTGTATCTAGCATTGTGGCCCAGGTTTCTTCCTCTGAGCTGTTGAGCCACTTCCATGTTTCTAGCCATGCATTTCTTCCTCCTTTAGGATTATTACCCCATAAACACCAAGAAATACAGCTTCCTCCACCGGTTTCTCTCTGAGCTAAAAAAAGTGTAGCCCGCTGAATTTAGTTCTATACTGTATCTGTTAATATATGAAACTTTGAAAGTGCAATTTACAGTAAGACTAGGGAGACTTGCATGTGTTTTTACAAAAACGAACCAATGCCGCTTGAAGATCCCATGAATCTGTGTAATCCAGTGAATGAAATGGTTTGTGTACATCTGGGTTTCCAGTGTCTGCCCAAGCATAGGCTTCCTAGGTGTGATTGCTGGTAGGCTACTATCCCTTGGTCTCAATTTCTCATCTGTGAAATGTGAATAACAGCAACCTTCGCCTCTCAGGACTGCAGAAGAACTAAATATTCAAGACCATAAAGCAGGGTCTCCTGCTGTTGCTGGACTACAACTCCCGCCATCCCTAGCTAGCAGGAGCAGTGGTCAGGGATGATGGGAATTGTAGTCCAAAAACAGCTGGGGACCCAAGTTTGGGAAACCATGCTGTAAATCCTATGCTGTAAAACCATGCTGTAAATCCACAATCCTAAATATGCCGTTCTTTGCATTAATGGAGAAAGTGTGCTAAGGAACAAAGGGCTGTATGAATAGTTACTAATAGATCTGAACCAGCATAATCAAACAGAGAGTAGGGAAAAATCTAGACATTGTTTTACTTATTTGAAAAATGCTTTCCTAAGGCAACACCCCTAAGGCAACCACACACAAAGCAAAGATAGTAAAGTTAATTACAAATGTGATTGCTCCAATGGGAAAGTTCATTTGCTTGCAAATCCTGGGATTTTGTGCAATACTGGCCTTCTACACTAAAGGAGAACTCTGACTTCAAAATCTCTTAAAAGTTGGGTACATGCAGTTAGAGTGTGCAGAGGCACTGATTTTGAGATATGTGTGGTGGGTTTTTCCAAAGTACATTAGTTTATATAATCCCTTTTCCTGGAGAGCATTGCACAATATTGCACAGGAGGCCAAGCAAAGGGGAGATGTTTGAGCTGAAAAATGAAAAAGCTAAGAAAGAACCATGGTACAGAACTGCAAATAAAATAAAGTAAAATAAAATAAAAAATAAAATAAAACAAACCATTGAAACCAAGAATGCACAGCATGGCTGAAATTGCAGATGCTACCAAATGTCAAATAAAATGCAGGCTGTAGTGGTATTGGATAAATAGCACTTTGATGAGGGAATTGTCCTAAGTAAATGGCATTTAATTTAAGCACTAGTCACAAATGACAAGATGCTGCGTGCATTAAAAGAGGATTAGGTAAATTCATGGAGGATGAGGGTAGCAATGGCTGCTAGCTGTGTTCTGCCTCCGTGGAGGCAATGCTCTGTCTCCATGGTTGAAGACAGTAATGCTTCTGAATACCAGTTGCTGGAAATCACAGAAGAGATATTGGTTGGGTCCTGCTTGCAGGTTTCCCACAGGGATCTGGTTGGCCACTGTGGCAGCAGGATGCTGGACCAACTGAGTCATTGGCCTGATCCAGCAGGCTCTTCTTATGCAGATGAGTGAGTGGGATAAGGGACCCTCCTCTGAGATCAACGTAGAACCAAAAGGTCTACCAGAAGGGGGAAGCCCCCCTCCTGTGCACCCAGTTTCGAAATGAAGCAGGTTGCTGTTGCAGGAGGGACAGAGCTCTCCACCTCTTCTGTACCAAACCGCCAATGGGCTGGCAACATAGGCAGGCCTATTTCCCAGGCTTTAGAGCTCCATTTTGACCTTGATATCAGGCTACATCTTCACATGTAGCAGAGTGAGGTGGGAATGAGATGGTAGAATGGACTGTGCTATGTCAGATTGTATGTGGTGAAATCACGCTTTGAATGTTCCCCTATGTCAATTTTCCCTGCAGATAGAAGGCTAGCATGGCAGGGAGTGGATTGGGCTTGAATCTTCCTCCCTAAGCTGCTATTTTTTAACATTTGCAAGGAGATTTCTATGGTTTTTAAGATTCAGTATTTTATTTATTTACTGCACTCATATCCCAGCCCCTCCTCTAAGGAGCTCAAGGTGACATGCATGGTTCGTTGCCTTACTTCCCATTTTATCCATGTGAGGTAGGTTAGGCTGAATGGCTGTGACTGGCCCAGGGTCACCCAGTGAGTTTCATGGTTGAGCAAAGATTTGAACCCTGGTCTCCCAGGTCCTAGTCCAACACACTAAGCACTACAGCACCACTGACTTTTTACCACTATATTCCACTACTGCAAGTACAGTGGTACCTTGGTTTACAAACTTAATCTGTTCCAGAAGTCCGTTCTTAAACCAAAGCATTCATAGCAGTGTGGGATTCAATTTACAAATGGCACACACTCGACAGGAAGCGGAACATGTTCTGCTTCCAAGGCAAAATTCACAAACCAAAACACCTACTTCCAGGTTTGCAGCATTCTTAATCCAAGTTGTTCATAAACTAAGCTGTTCTTAAATCAAGGTACCACTGTAGTCTGAAGTGGTCCTGTCTATTCTGCCTCTAGACTCCACCACCTCATTTGTCCATATTTCTAGACCCAACCTTAAAATATCTCATGCAATATGAATGATAGAACATTCATACAATAATTTTGCCTCCCAGTTTCGCTCCATCCTTCTATCCAGAGAATTGATTGTCGAAGTATTAAGTAAAATGCCTCTCCATAATGCAAGCAAGCAGACATGCTGGAATGCTGTTTAATCGTGTAAATTAAGACCATTGGATTAGATCAGGCATGGCCAAACTTGGCCCTCCAGATGTTTTGGGACTACAACTCCCATAATCTCTAGCTAACAGGACCAATGGTCAGGGATGATGGGAATTGTAGTCCCAAAACATCTGGAGGGCCAAGTATGTCCACGCCTGGATTAGATGTTGATGAGGTGTACATAGGTTCCAGGGGAAGCTATGCAGTTGCTGTAAAGTCATTACAGTTTTTTCAAAGCCCCACCCCGAACATGCAGATTCCTTGATTTTATTTAGTTCCTTGTAATGTGCTCCTTTATGTTGCAGTGTTGATGTGCTATTGATTTGGCAGAGTACGTTTGGTAACTCTTTTTTTTAATACTAGCATTTTACTGCAGCGTTAGGCTGCCACAGGAAGTGCACATTGAGGGCAGCATATACAGTTCACTTCACACAGTCATGTGAGATGTGGGTGTGCAAGAAAGAGAAGGAGAAAATTGTTTTTAAGGACAACCAGGGAACTTTATGACTGAATGAACGTTTGAACTCCGGCCTCCCCCACCTAACACCCTAACCACTATACCTCTTTATGCTAAGAACAAATCCCTATGGAAGCGATAGACAACCTGTGGCTCTCTGGCCCCAGCCAGCATGGTCAGTGGCTCAGGGATGATGGGAATTGTGTTTCAGTAGCACTTGGAAGACCACAGGTTTCCTCGCCCTTCCTTGTGGTCTGCTATCCTAGTCTAAGAGTCAGAAGGGGGCCGGGGGATGATTCAGTACTAGTACAAAATTATCAGCGTGGTTTTGCACCAGAGTTACACTGGTGCAGCACTTGGGACCAATGGACCTGTGTTAAATGATGCTGCTGCACCGTCATGAGTGGTTCTAGATGAGTCAGATGTGGGTATAAACAGCAGGAGGAGATTGAAGGGGGGGGGCTATACTTGTGCTTTTCCATGTGGATCATACAACAAATTAAAAACAGGGCAGATTACAACCACAGGAACAGGATGGGCTTTGAAAACACACATCTCAGGTGTCAACGGCCAGGGTAAAGAGGTGCGTCTTCAGCAGACATGCAGGCCCCCCACTCACAATTTGCAAGGAGAGAGAGAGAGAGATCAAAATATTTCAGATAGGTTTCTTGACCTGCCAAACAATACCGATAGGCTTTGTAAGGTTAATCAGAAACCTAAAAACAAAATAAAACAAAACAAAAGAACAAACAAACAAAAACACCCACCACTTATAAAAAACAAATAAAGGTGGGGAGGGAAGTTGGGAGGATATGGGGTTGTATCCAACTAGATTCTTTTCCGAGTACTCTCATAAAAATTAATGGACCTTTAAGTTTGCCTTGCCCATTAATTTCAGTGGATCTACCAAAATAGGCTACAGCTGGTACCCTGTTTCTGATAATATTGCATGAACTTCCATCTCTTTTCAAGTTGGTACACCAAAGATTCTGTTCCCTTTTGCAGACATGGAAGCAAGAGATGATCTTTTGCCCCCTTTCAATTACTTGTATAACATTTCAGCATTACTACAGAAGAAACGTGCTAGACTGTAATGAGTAAATGTATCTGTACTGTTTATAACCAAGCTCACAAATTTGTGTACATCACTTCAATTTTCAGCTTGCTGGAAAGATGTGTTGGAGCTGTTCAGGGTTGGGGAATCTGTGGCTTGTAGATCAGGGCTTCTCAAACTTTCCATCCCCACGGCCCACTTGAGACAGCTGAGGCCAACCAGTCATAAAAGGTTGGGACAGGGGCAGAGTCAGACACAAAATGGTGACAGTTACTGGCATAATTGATTGACAATTACTGACATCAATTCTACTGATGTCTTATCCATTCTTTGCCGTCATTTGCCATCCATCATTTTCCTTGTGGCAATGAGTTCCATGGTTCTACTTTCATCAAGCAGAGTGCAGACATTGACTCAGAGGTAGTTACCCGATTTTAGGCAGAATTTGTTGATCCAGAGGCTGCTACCACATATTCCACCCTTCACCAAACAGATGCCCCCCAGCTGTTTTGGACTAAAACTCCCATCAGCCCCAGCTAGCACAGCTGTGTTGGATGAGACTGATGGGAGTTGTAGCCCAAAACAGCTGGAGGGCACCAGCTTGGTGAAGGCTGGTATATGCACAAGCATCTTGGATTGAGTTAAAGGCCGGAGGGCTTTTACATTTTGCATTTTGATTCATTTTAATAGCTCAGATTAGAGCAATGACATTTCATACTGAGTCATGACATCCTCTTTAATCATTCTGTTTTTGGTGGGTGCTTCTGCCTCTCCAGAAACAGCTCCATATGGCTGTGTGATGATGATTCATCCCAAGTTTTTGTCTAGCAGGATTCTGTGCATCCTGCATCTGTGAATCTAGCTGTGGTGTGTTTATCACGAATTATTTGCTTCAATTCTCCATATATCATTCGGCTTTAAAGGAAAAGAAGAAAAAGGGGGAAGCACCCACTATCTTCTTCGGATATTACTTTTTAGGCAGAGCAATCCTATATCCCATTTATGTTTGTCCCAAACTTCCTAGTGTTTTTCCTTCTCTCTCTCTCTTTGCCTGTCATTTCCTTGATTCTTGATGTCATGGTATTCAACTGAAAAGTAGCTCTCTGCACTCACAAGTTTCTACTGCAGTAAACAAACAGTTCCTTAATATGTCTGTGCACCAGTTCTTCTCTGGTAGAGATCCTGAAGGATCTCTGTGTATACTTTCTGGAACTGTTATAATTCTCACTTCTGTTGTCATCTCTAAAGTTGAGAAGACAAAACACATTCCCATTAAATAGTATGTGAATTTAGTAGCAGAGAATTGAGGCCAGAGCCAGATTTACCTATGAAACCATTCTTTCTTGTCACAGGTTATATAACCACCTACATTTTCCCACCTCTCAGTCTCTAACGCCTTGGCTCAGACATTATGCCTAGCCATAGTTCACAACCCAAGCCATGGTTAGAAATTCCAAATGTACAAGAGGCAAACCATGGTTTATAGGTCATCTTCTTGTCATCTTCTGTTTTCTGTCCTCTCAGAATTCTGCTTTAATAAGTTCACTCTTTTCTCCATGGTATAGCTTCTCTTAAGAAGGAGCTATGGCCATAACTATGGTATGTCAATTTAAACACTTGACACAAACCATTATTTGCAAGCAAACTTCATAACCTTGTTTTAGATTCTAGTTAGTTTTTGCTGGCTGTTTATAAACAATGGTCCATTAGTTCAGGCACTGCACCAAACTTCCTTAATCCTGGTTTGGCACGATGTCTGAATTTATCCATGCAAATGAGTTGTCGTTTAGCGAAGAACCATATAAATGAACAACATGTTTGAGTTGGTTCAGATGCAATATTTCCAGCTTAATAAATAATAATTTATTAAACCAGGAATTAGCATGGGTCATTTACACTGTACACTGCCTTCAGTGCTTTGGCCCTGGCTTCTTTAAACCACAGCTCCTATTTAAAGCACAGTTTCCATTATGTCCAAAACAGGATTTCTTTTTCATTTTTAAATGTCAGTTGGCTAAATAGGACAGGAAGCCATTGTCTGATCCTGGTTCCAGGTCACAGAAGGATGTGAAGAAGGCCCATTCTTCATTCCCGACTTAATAAACCATGGTTTATTAAGTCAGTAATGTTATGTCCTAACCAGCAGTCCATGTGTTTCAGGACCCACTAGAGAGATGCTCTTGTTACCAGTATATCAGATAATGATTCAGAAATGCTTGCCTTGGGGCAAATTCTATGTCTCACTGATTGTTGTTTACATTTCTGCATGTATCCAAAATTGTGCCACCGATTGATTCACAACACTGTCATTGTCAGTTTGCACTTTATTTCAAAATGATGTTTTACTACTACTTCTTCTGTTTTTAGTGGCCTCCCTCTCGCTGCCAATGCAATCCACTTGGAAGAAGACCAGCCTCCCAGTTCACAGGTCCTTTTAACAGGGTTCCTTGTTAAGCCTGTCTGATTCACCAACTGTGGCAATTAGTTTTTATGGGAGCACTCCAAATCAGTTTGAAAAGTGGTGCTTGTGTAAATCTGTGTCTCCACTGACTGAAACCCTTTATTCATGTAGATTGTGCTTGCAAACAGTTTTATGGCCTGTTGGTTTGCAATTGGCTCTGCTTTACTCCACCTGCACACCAACAGAGTTTCTATCAAGCTCTCGAGATGTGGGGGCACTGAGCATCAGTACTGTTTTGCAAATGTAATTGAGACTTTGATATTTTAGTGGTGAGCAGAGAATGCTTTTTAAATGTCTTGCAGTCAAAGAAACGAAGGGATCCCTCCCAGCTTTCTCCCAGGAGACAGAATAGTATTCACAAATTGATCAACAGATGGCCTGGATTTTGCTTTGGAAGGAAAGGACAGCCACTGTTGTCAATGTGCTTGCATGTGACTCATGTGCATATATATATTTGTGTATGCCTGGTATTCCAGAGCCCGATAGAGGGTGTTCTGCAACGTGAAGTACGTGATGAGGTTTCTCTGCAGTTAGATAATGGCTGAGGAGATCTGTGTGATTATTGTGCTTCTGTGTACATGCAGCCTTGAGCTGCTCTTTGCAGGCTGATCATGATAATCCATGGTCTGGAGCAGATGGGGTGGCACAGCATGCAGGCACGCACGCACGCACGCACGCACGCACGCACGCACGCACTTGCAGGCATAGCTGTTTACCTGAAATAGGCATACTGCTGAACCATTGGGCGCAGTGCTACTTTTCTAGAAAAAGAAGTGCTGAAACTCACCACAAATGCCTCCCTTGTTCTCTTAGAAAAGCAATGGCGCCCACCTGAGAGGTGCTGGAACTGGGTTCTGGCTGAAAAAAAGCCTTGGTTGGGTGAAGTCCCTTATATTACAAAAGGGGAGGGAGGGGTAAAGTCTCTGATTGAGATGACGTTTGGGTTCAGAAGAAGTGGGGAGGGAAGCGTTGGTGGGGGGGGGGTTCCATGGGATGCCCAGTGTGGCAACTCAGTGGGAATGTAGAGGTGGTCTGCTCTGTCAGCTGAGAGGGCTGTAGAATGAAGCTGTTTCTCCTGAGCTCTGTGTGCTTGACAAGAGAGATGGCCTTGGAGAAACTATAAATTATTCCTAGAGCTCTCTAGTGAGTGGGCCTAAGAATAAAGACCTGGGAGTGAGAAACCTTTAGTCATATCCTTTCTTTCCTGTCTCACTTTGATCTGTCATTGGACCTTTACTGCTTCATTTTGCAGCACAAACTGCCATGCTGGCCCCAAAGTGTATGAGCAGTTCCACTTTTCATTTCCATGTTTTTTTTGGCATTTAATTTGCCCAATCCCCCTATTGCAGGGATTGCCAATGTCACGTCCAGATACTGTGGACTACAACTCCCAACATCCCTGGCCATTGGCCATTCTAGCTGGGGCTGATGGGAGTTGCAGTCAAAGCCTGCAACATGATAATCATCATGTTGGTTGCCCTGTCTTATTGGTTCAATTCTACACTTACTGGAGGGCTTCTGACATGCACACTGTGCTTACTTGGAGACCAAAGTGTTTGGGGGCGGGCGGGTGGAGAACCACTGTCTCCTGATGAAGTCAGTAGATCTGGCTGGGCACATTGGTTTCCTACCATCACCCAATGGTTTCCTTGCAGTATCAATTCTGGCCACTTTCTGATGGCCTGCTTAATGAGCATTTAGCCTGGTATGTTTGTGAGGAGATTAGATGATGTTGCAGAGCATTTCTCCACAACTTTTCTTACTGCAAAAAGTCCAGTCTTTGGGGGAATTGGGCTTGTTTTGCAAGAGTGTTAATTGCACAGCCCAAATTTGCCAGGGTTTGACTAAGCCCCACCTGAAAATAGTGAGAACCTGGAGGTACCCTTTGACCATTACACTCCAGTTTACAACTGTGTAAACTAGGGTTTGTTGCCCTACCATTTTCTAACTGGTCTGGAAGCCTGTGCTATCAAATGAAATCTTGCTTGTGTAATCAATAGTTGCCTTTGGGTAGAAGCATTTTATTTTGGCACTAATTCATTCTTCAGTACCATGTCAGCTGCTTTCCTCAAAACTGTTTATATTTAGAACAACATTCCCTCCATATTATGCTTCTTCTGATTCTAACAGCGCATAATGCGTCAGTATGTGGCTTGGTTTTCTGGAGATACCACTTTAAATGATCTGCACTCAAGAGTCTCATGTGTCTTTCATTATTCCATATCCATGCCAATTATGTTGGCAATGCCTTTCCTGGATATGCTGGGACCTTCTTAGAACCATCTGCATGCAAAGCAGCTGCTCTACCGCTAAGCTATAGCTTCTCTCTCTCTCCCCCCCCCCCCCCAAGATCTGTGGCCACGGTGAGATCAATAGCAGATAATGCACTTGCGTGACCTTGAGATGGTTTGTATGGAATTTGTATATCCTGACTACGTGAAAGATAACATAATCAAGTCATAATCCCAATACTGTTGGGATCAGGGGTTATAGTGATCTCTGGAGAACTTATCTTTCATGCCAATATTTTGAAAAGGGGAATTATTTCCTAATTCATAGTTGTTAACTGTGAGTTTGACTGAGCCAGAATTTGGACACCTCTGAAATCAGGTTGTTGGTGGTATGAAGGTAGAATAGCTGAAGGCATGAAATTAAGAGGAATGTAAGATTTTGGGTAGAGCTGAGGAATAACCCCTCAACTTAAACCTCCCAACTTAATGTTTGGTCAGACTTTAAGTTTGGTAAGCAAACCAGTCCACTTCTGAAGCCCCTAACCACTTCCATGGATCCTGTTTGGATTGTAGGGGTGTTCACATGTTATATTCAACAAGCGTACAATACGTGTACACAATAGTTGAGCTGTATACTCACACAGTTATTGTAATGTTCAATGAATGTAGAATGTGTGTACTCAACAATTGAGCTGAACAAATCAACCAGTGTACACTCTTTCCGAGAAAAATGTCTACAGGTGTGAATATAACCTGTCCCTGGGTTCAGTGTAATGTGTGAATTTGTTCTATTTGAATGTGTTCAGTGTCATGTTGGGGGGATGGGGCTCACAGGTGCGAGCTATGTTTGCCAGGTCACAATGTCTGCTATATTTGCATTAGACTTGGAACGCTGTTGGCTAAAAAGCAGTTTCTGCCCATGCTGTTTGGATCATCTTTTAAAACCAGCAGAAAGACTGTTAAGAAAGACAAGGTCTTCTTTGTAGCATCCATTTAAACCAAATTAGCCATGGTGTGAACACTCTGCTTTTCCTGGCTCGCTATTTGAGACTATATGTGGCTGATTCCACTTTGAAATGGGGTCAGCCAAAGACTCTTGGGAAAGCAAGATTTTAAAATATTTGTATGCTGCCCCTCACCTCACTCTATTTTAGGAGAGTTTGCTACAAAAATAGAAATATAATGACAAGACCAGAACAAAAATAGCAGATAAGACGCTAAAAGTGGCAACACGATTTTAAATTATTGGAATTTCTTCTTCATGAGATGTCTGAGGGATAGATGTGCTGGCACCATCAGCCCTCATTAGGGAGGCTATTCTATAACAGGGGCATCACTGCCAAAAAACAACAGCAACAACAACCCTCTCTCTCCCACTTTGACCCCCATCTCACCTCTGTTGTGGGATCCTGCTAGCAATAAGATCTGGGCTAATTAGTGTAAAAGAAATATTACATTAAATAATAATTAAATTGTATATTATTTTGCTTAAATATTTGTTTGCTATTTTCATAAGTTCATTTTTAGTGCTTTTAAATGCTGTGCACATTCTGTTTTTAAATTCATGTTGCTTCTTCGTGTATATTTAGCATACTTGGCATGCTGATTTTCACTCCTTGTCCATCCATTCCATTTTGGGTCCCATTAACAGATAATACCAAGGGTGGGTTTGTTTGTTTGTTTGTTTGTTTGTTTAATAATTGGATTTTAACCCTACACCTCTAAATATCCATTGTCTGCAGTCTGTTGTTGCTTAATGCAAGTTTGAGCCTGTTGGTGGCGGCGATCATGGAAGCAGGAAGTTTTAAAGAAGCAGAGAATAAAAAATAATAATTTTGTGGACTTTGTCCCTGCTTTACTTCCACAAGTTGGTAAAAGTGGCAGCACAGCACAACGAAGCCTCATCCTAGAAAAAGTAAAGAGAGTATGAAGGGGAAAGGGAGGTTTGAAGATAGCAAGACAATGCAACCAATATGTCAAAAAGTGTTTGTCAGACACACATGGGGAACCCAAACCTGCTTTGACAGGACAGATGATATTTCCCAATTTAGGGAGCGGGCCTGGAGCAAGAGCATTAGACACCCCAGGCTTTGGGAGAAAAATTGGAAGTCTACTGCCTTATCTTGTGTAGTACTGTTGTGCGGCGGAGCATAATATTGGGCTCATATGCCTTCAGCTGCCCCTGTATATGCTCTGGTGCTGCAAACTACTGCTTCTGCTCATTTCTAGTAAAAGTAAATATTAACTATAATATGAGTCCATGGTCACTTTTCTGAAGGGGAAAGCTCAATAGCTTTGCTTCCAGTTTTACCTATCGGGAATGGAATTGTCAATATTCTCAAACCCCACTCCCTATATACATTTAGACCTCTTTTCCCAGCTGCATGAGATAAAGAAAGCCTATTGGTACCTTTCTGCTAGCACACAAGAGGTTAATGATACAGTGGTACCTCAGGTTACATACGCTTCAGGTTACAGACTCCGCTAACCCAGAAATAGTGCTTCAGGTTAAGAACTTTGCTTCAGGATGAGAACAGAAATCGTGCTCTGGCGGCGCGGCGGCAGCAGCAGGAGACCCCATTAGCTAAAGTGGTGCTTCAGGTTAAGAACAGTTTCAGGTTAAGAACAGACCTCCGGAACGAATTAAGTACTTAACCCGAGGTACCACTGTACAGTTGGAACTGCAACAGAAATCCCAGAAGCCACTCATCCATCATGGTTACTCTTTCCCCACAGTGAGAGTTAAATTCCAACATATTCAGCAGTTGCAGAATACACTGCCATCACTGTCCCGTACTGTAAGATTCTTTAGAATATTTCTCCCATTGTAGCTCATTTCCTCTTGTACTTCTTTATGTCATTTGCTCTGTCTGAACTGGCCCTGCGCCTTTACAGCACGTTTGAATTAATGTAATTAGTAGGTGCATTATTAGATCACTTAAGCACAAAGAACTTGTGTGCATGTCTAGTAACCGTCTTAAGTAACCCCATTAACAAATGACGGGGCAACTGGCCCACACACTGAAGTAGATCAATCCCTATTACTTGAGTTGCTGACTCAAGGTTGCACAGGCAGAAAGAAACCTTGGAAGCTGTTTCAATAATGTTCTGAGTACCAGTGGAGAGGAGAAAAAGTGGGTGCATCGGTTTATTTTGTTTAAAGGATAACTTTGAGGGGATGCTGGAGAGAGGCACAAACCTTTTTGCATCACTTAAAAAATACATTTTGTTTTTGTTTTTTAAGTAGAAGAAAATGTAGAGCCCAAACAACCTTTTGGTATGTTATCCCAGAGGGAGAACCCATAGGAATAGTCAAATGTTAAGGCTTTTTTAAAAAAACAAAAAAACAAAAACAAAAATGGCTGGAACAGATGAAATCTATTGGGGAGCCAGATGTGGCCTTCAGGTTAGGAACCCTTTCTCTAGGTTGTGAGAAAGTAAATCGAAAGCCCCCCCCCCAGTTGGGTTGAAAGAGCCCTTGTCAGGCTTGGAAACTGCCCCCAGCCACCCACATCCCCAGTTGACTAGGGTTGTGTTTCTCAGGAGGTACAGCCTGATGGAACTGATGGTAGCCTATCAGGTTTCTCTTCTGGGGAACCCTTTTCAAAAATGGGC
The DNA here is from genome assembly GCF_965112155.1 of Podarcis liolepis. NCBI lineage: Eukaryota > Metazoa > Chordata > Lepidosauria > Squamata > Lacertidae > Podarcis > Podarcis liolepis. The sequence goes on from NC_139554.1 coordinate 77,159,559, forward strand.
TATTCCAGTTGGGAAAAACTTCCTCTCACGATTTGTCACAGTTACTGTTGGGATCATTAATGTGGCTCTTTACCACAAGGCCTTACTGACAGTTATTTTCTCTACTATAATACCATCCGTATGTTCCCACTATAAAAGCTGCTCTCATGCAACTGACATTGAGGCTTGCTGCAGTAAAATGAAGTAAAGCACAAATGTATAGCTGCATCCCTTGTTCCCTTTCCCTTTCCCCACCCCTCTGTTGTCTTTCACATGATCTAAACTGCAGCTGCAAGTTCTTTGGGACATCCATGCTCACAAACAGTAAAAGTACTGGTACTTCGTCAAGTACCGGTATGTAAAGAATCCCAGTTTCTCTGGGTTGTTGCTTTCAAGGAAAAAGGGTAGGGGAGCTCTCCAAAGTGGTTTATCGTTTCAAGATATTACCTTGGAAAATATTATCTTATTACCCAAGGGAAAGGATGAACACAGATCTCATGACATCCTGCAAGTTTTTGGCAAAGGGTCAAGGTCACAAACAACCAAAGGCATCATTCTTCTTCTGTAGAAAGATTTCTGGCCTAGAGATTGTAAAACAACACTTTCCCTTCCTTGAAGTTTTTTTTGGGGGGTAGGGGGTGGGGAGGTAATTTGAGTTACATTTCTGAGACTACATGCCTAATAGTGTGTGTGTGTGTGTGTGTGTGGTTTCTGTGGGATTCTAAATAGGTAAAGCTAGTCTGCACTGCATGCTCTGATGTAAGCCTTCAGTGAGAGTAGATCAGGGACCTAACTGGTGGAAATGCAATAACAAAGCTGAGCTTCTGCCCTTAACATTTGTTTAGTTTTGCTCATGTGACAGGAAAAAGAAGACTTCAACAAGCAGAGACTGTGATAGGTGGCCTAACCTTGTTTGTTCTTTTTTGTGATGTACTTGTTGATATGCCTGTGGGTTAAGTATGCTTGTACGTGTCTTGCATCAGTTCTCACTCTTAAGAGCATAAAATGCTAAAAGACTGAAGTGTGTACCGATTCTTTTTTAAAAGCCCGTTGATGCACTCCACAGTTCCCAAGCTGCTCTGAGGGGAGAAAAGAGGTACTGAACGGGGGAGATGGTGGTGTAGGAACGTGCAAGCATTGTGTTTCATAGAACACTTCACCACTGGGCAGAATGGAAAGGTTGCTTATTTTCAGGCCTGTATATCCCCTAAGTGGTGGCTGCTAAACCTGAGTTCTCTTGACGCTGACATTCCATCTATGAAGAGGACTAACAGTGATGCTCTGTCTTCCTCCTTTTGCTTGCATAAACACAGGAGCAACTTGCTATGTTCACAGAGGGAAGGAAATCTTCCTGTGCTTTCACTATTAGCAATTAAACTCTAGTCCTTTAAAAACATATCACCTAGTGTTCACCTACCACCTATGGAACATTGATCCTGGAAGCAATCTTGCTTGTATCATGGTAGTTATTACCTCTGCTGCTAATTATTGTGGTTTCTTAGTTTCTTGATAGTCCAAAACATCTCTGGCAGGAGCTGCTGGCCCATGGTATTCTCAGAACAGAGAGATAGAGATAGAGATAAGGCCCCAGGTGAACCATGTGCAGTGTTTGCAAATTTGCTGCCTAATTTGGAGTTAGGCTGTGTAACAAGGTTGCACTCTTTTTTCCTATAGCCTTTATTTGCTGCATTAGAGGTGTGTTTCTAGCGACTAGCTGCCGAGCGTGGATCAAGACGGGGAAAACAAAAAGGCTTAACTCTTCCCCCAAAGAAAGAAATCTTCAGCTCTGTGTATCTGTCAAAAAATGGCAGCTACTGATTAATCGGTATTTGCCCCTATCAGATAAATTGCAAATTACTTGTTCCCATAACCCTATACCTTCTATAAGGAAAGAAAAGGTAGCTGTGCAGATATGAAAAGGGCATTTCTAGGTTTCTACCTGCCATGCCAAAAAGCAATGAAAGATCCTTTCTTGGCTCTGGCAAGTGGCTCTTGGCACACTGTGTCATTCTTATTGCCAGGAGGGTGTGTTAGGAAGCAGCAGCAGCAGTAGTTCAAGAGCATGAGAGAAAGAGGCTCCCATTTGGACTGTGTCGCTTAAGGTTCGATTTATTTCAAGCATTTATGTCCTGCCTTGAATGGCAGCACCCAAAAATGAGCATTGGGTACCTGCCGCAAAACATGCTGGCTACAGCTTGCTTTGTGTAACATTGGAGGCCATCAAGTTATTCTCTCGCTCTAAATGAAGAGCTGATGGGTTGGTGGAGAATATTTAATATATATACATTTAGTTTGCTTCCAAAGGTGGTGTAGGAGTGAGAAACCCATGACCCTCCAGGTGTTATTGAGACTCTCAACTGCCCATCAGCCGCGGACCCCACAGCCAACAGTCATGGGAGTTGTATTCTAGCAACATGTCCCCCAAAGGACATAAGTGTGTAGTACCTGGCGCTTGGCCCATTGTAATGCATTTCCTTGCGTCTTCTTGAAATTAACTGACTCACGGTAGAGAGAGAGAGAGATGATGATGATGATGCTTTTGGTGGTTTCTTGCCTGCCTCTGCTGCCTGATTAAAAGGGATATGAGTCATTGAAAACTGTATAGGTAAGTGCTGGCTTTAGTAATAGCTGATACTGGCCTTTTCTCCCCTCTGGGCTTTTAGTGGAATTGCTGCATACCTGTCCAAATAACAATACAAGAGGCAACAAAACACCTCAAGAGACAGGGGAGGGAGGGCGATGAAGAAGAAAATGAAACAAAAGTCCTGAAAATGAGAGAAGCTCTGTGCTACCGGACCAGCTTTACTGTCTACCAGGCATGTCCAAAGTCCGTTTCAGGGGTCTAATCTGGTCCACTGGTCAGTTTAATCAGGCTCCTGTGGCAGTTTATTTCCTGGGGTAAAATCCCCCAAACCCCCTCAAGAACTTCAATCCTTTAAAAAAGCTCAACAACCACAATAAAGGTCAACAACTTTGGGCGGCCCTTTGGGCGGCCCTCACGGCCCTTCACTTCATCAAATCTGGCCCTCTTTGAAAAAAAATTGGACACCCCTGTCAGTATAGTTGGGCCCAATGACAGACACATGAGTCAGTTAGCCTTCCAGATGCTAAACCTACGATTTCCATACTAGCAAAAACCCAAAGCTTAGCAGGAGCTGATACGGGGACTTTTGAGGATATCCTTCAATCCCTTTTGTTTTCAGCAAGCATCTCCTACTGTCTTGGTGACAGCTTTCTCCTGGCAGCTGGGATTTCACCTTAGAGGTGGTGTAACTTCTCTCCTTCTCTCTCCTCTGCATTCCCAAATACACATTTACATGATGCAAACTAAGACTAGAGGCAACATTCTGCTTTGTTTAAACTTGTGCTTCGTTTCCGAAGCACCCCCCGCCCCAGGGGAGACTCAGAATGAGCACATGCAGTCCCCAAGAAACAGTTATCTCCTAAGGCTGCTGGAAACTGTTTGCTGGTGAGGCAATCCAGGGCTCCCTGCCAGAAAGAAGGATTTTTCTCCTAGGCAGTGCTCCTGAAGCACTCTCTCTTTCTTTCAGATGAAGCAGCCAGTTTTGGGCAGGAACTGTATTTTGTTACTAATGGGGAATGAATGGGACCTTTCATGCCTATGGGATGCTGCCATGGCTGCACCATATTCCCACAAAGTGATGAACTGGAACATGTTGATCCTCTTCCTTCCACCGTTCCCAAACTCTTTGAGGTTTCTTTTAATGATCTTTCAATGCTGTTTGAATGTATTAAACACCGGTTATGCTGTCTCTGCTCACAAGGCCCCCAGTGCTCAGAAAAGGCTGCGCTTTGTCTTTTTTAAAAAACCCCAATATGCACGTTTCTGTCCAAGTGCTTTGCCTTGGTCCTTGATGATGAACACAATGCCTTTAAAAGCAGTGCTGGCCCAAGACATTTTGCTGCCTGAAGTGGAGTCCAAATGTGACCCCTCCTGTTAGGAGCAATACAGTAATTCTTTTTAAAAAGAGAGTTATTGTTGCACCATTCAGGTGCCTCCTCCCTCTCTCGTGGTACTACCTAAAGTAGGCCGCTTTCCTTGGCTGAATGGTGGTGGTGGGGGGTTTCCAGGAAATGAGAGGATGTGGCTCCTACATCTTTTAATAACTGTGTACTAGAGGTGCAGCTTGTAATCCAAGCAACACAGCACTTCCCCATAGCTGCCCCTTCTACGGCTGGCCATGCAGGCTGAAGGGCAAGACCGGCACTGTTTAAAAGGGAAAGGCTGGTAGAATATCTGTGTTGCCTGCAGAAGCTCCCAGGTTCAATGCCCAGCAACTCCATTTAGGGACTAAACCAAATGGAAAGGTATAGTCAAACGGCCAATGCAATTGGTGGAGTTCTTGAGACATCCCATTGATCCTTCCATACAGTGTCCTTTATTGTGTATTGAAAGTGAAAAACATAGTGTGATTAGCTCTCCCTCCCTCCCCTCCTCTTTCAAACAGCGAAAAATTATTTATATTTGTAACCAGCTTTATGCTCTCCCTCTTGCTGAGAAAATTGACTATTTTCCAACGCTGCTCAGTTGGAAGAGTGCTGTGTGAGTCAGAAATTTGCAGACTGACATAGCTTTTAAACTCAGCCTCTTTCATCCAGCTAGAGCTACAGTTACTTGGAACATTTTTTAAACAATGTAGCTTTTATTGGGCTCTGCTGTTTGAGACTGCATGTTTGAATGTTCCTTTCTAGTACAAAAAAAATAAATATTCCTGCCCATACTAAACTAGTTTGTTAGAAAGATGGCTGGTGTGGCAAACTTTGTCCTGTCATGCTAGTTTTGCACAGGCAGGAATAATAATAATAAAAAAAAAATACAAGAAAGCATTTTATCGTGGGCTCCCCCATCTGCTGTCAGAAATGGTTGCAATCCAGCAAAAGCTGCACTATGTTAATGTTTGTGTGTGTGCTTCAGTTTACAGTCTCTGCAGCTCGGACGATATTCCAAGCTGAATGTCTCTTTTCCCCAGTAGGCACAAACAATGGTTCAGGAAGTAGTATACATGATATATTTCCTTTCACCCATGAGAGTGAATATTATTTACCAAGTTGTTCCTCTGTCTACAGTATGAACTTCTGGCCTAATTTCATCTATTCTCTGTGCATTCTGATGTACTTAGAGAGCTCCTGTTACCCACAAGGAAGCTCTGTGCGCACATGGCAACACCCGTGGGTCTCTGAGCAGAGAGGCTATTGCTGCACAGCTGCTACCTGTTGCTTGGAGACTGCCTGCCTCGAAAACGGGCTCTTGTGTGTTTCCCATTCGTTGCCTGAATTCTGGCAGCTCTTCCATCTGCTCCCTTGAACACGGAGGGATTTGTGGAAGGGGAAGCAAAATTCTACATATTACTAGTAATTTAAGTCTTCTGGCCACTTCACTTTATGGTGCCCCCCCCCCCGTCTCATTTGCTCTGGAGAAGACCAGCGACACACTCCCTGATGTAACTGGGAGCAGCTTCAGTGGATGCTCCCCCCGCCCCTTCCAGGTATTGGCAACAATGAATTAAATAGATTGCTGGTATTTATTTCATGTTAAAGCTGTACCTTTGCCCCAATACCATGACAGGGTTTTGCAGTGCAAACTACATGTATTGTGCTGAGTTTTTCACCTGTCTGAGCACTCTGCCCTCGTGGTTACAGATTCCTCTTACAAACATTAACCAAGAGCGAGCAGCAGAAGTCATCTTTGTATATTAGTGGGTTGTTGTTGTTTTTAAATAAAAACGACCTCCCATTGTCCTTGCGTTGTGTCCTTAGAGGACCAAAACAGAAGGCGTCCATTTTCTTTTAGTTGCGTAAACCTATGCAAATTGAACTAAAAAGAATGTGTCATCCCAGATAGACAACATGGAGCAAACAGAGGTCATGTTACAGCTTTAACAAGTAATAAGAGCTAGAGATATATTGAATTAGTTGCTGCTAGTATGTCGGGGAGAAGGAAGCGAAACCAGCCACTGTTTGCACAGAAGTTGCAACATTCTGTATGTGGGACTATCCATGACCTGCCTGCGGTCAACAGCAGTATGATCTTTAGCTCCTAAGGTGTTTTACCTGTTTATACTTCATTACTGCTGCTGCTGCTGCTGCTACTACTACTACTACTAATTTCATATGGATATATGGTTCCCAAGGTGAAGGAGGTTGAAACATGGGAAGAGATGGCAAAATTTAGAAGGTTATTTGCAGAAAAAAATGGTAGGGCTGTGTTTTGTGTGTGTGTTGGCAACATGCAAACCATTACATTTCAATCCCTTCTCCTACTTAAGAAATACTATCTAAGTTTAAGGTTAATAATCAAATTATATAAGCAAATGTCAAGATTAAAAAAGACCCTGCATACTGAGACTAAAAATAAAAGGGGGAAAACCAGGGTGCCAGAGAGCGCTTTCATTGTTATAGATCCGGTGTGCCTGTTTTTAGACGTTCAAAGTTTCGTGGCTGCAGGAAGATATCAAAATATTTTGATATTTCTTTTTAAAAATGGGATTAGGATGTGTTCGTTTTCTATGTCAGCCTTCACATCTTGACGTGTGCTTCACACGCACGAGGGAGTAGGCAGCTGTGCCTGTCAACAGGGGGCTACACACTGGGGTGCCATTTCAGGTTCCAGGGAAGGAGGAGATTTGATTCTCATCAAGGTTCGAAGGCATTCTTTTGGATGCTTTCTAACCCTTCATGGCCACCTGAAGCCTTTCCCCCACCTGAGATCCTGCATTACTCAGCCATTTAAAGCCTGTAGGCCCTTAATTTGCCAGCCTGCCGTCTCCTTAGAATGTAGGTGGCCAAAGAAGGGGGGGGGGCTGTGTCATTACTGAAGGCCCAAATTACAAGACTTTAAACTAATACTAGATACATGCCATCTAGAGGGGCAAACTGCCTATCCCTCTGCATTTCAGACTACAAGTAATACAAGCACATGAAATACAGTGCTTTAAAAATGTTTCTGTTGTTACATATTATTTTGTGAGTCGCCCTCCACACATATGTCCCATTGCAATTTGCTGACATGTCCTTAAAAACAGCTAAAATAATTTTTAAACAGCACAAGAGCTACAGAGGTTTAAAAACAACATGGAATGAACCTCCAAGCAGAGACCTGGGAAAAGCTTGTTGAAAACATCCAAAAGTGGGCCTTTGAACCTTGCTGTGCATTGAATTGTGCCCTCCTAAATCCACCTCCCCAAATCTGAAATGTCACAACCCCCTATCTACCTCGGAGTGTAGTTTAGTCTCTTAATCTGCCACGCCAGGGATTAGGCTCCTGTGCAGCACTAGAGAGGCAGACAGGAATATAGGCCAGACTCACCTGTTGCTAGGCTCCATATCTTCCTCCTCCTGACTAGGGATGCCACAAATGTCTGCATTTACCGGTGTTGGCTAATTAAAGCCACATTCACTATTCTGGTGCCCTAGATGTTTTGGACTACAACTCTCTCCGCATGCTGGCTGGGGCTGATGGGAATTGTAGTCCAAAATGTTTGGAAGGTTCAGGTTTGTGAAGGCTCTTCTAGGCACTACCCTGCCTCCTTCCTCTAATTTTTTTCTAAAAATGAATTGGGTAAATGCAAACTGATCGTTCCTGACTACGGAACGTAGCCTGGTCTTGTAATGGTCATGCTGATGGATATCGAGAACAAACCTGTTGTTTAGAGTCTTTGTCTCTTAGCTTTGTCCCCTTGGACTATTTAATAACAACAATCCACCCTTCATTCTGAGGTCCCAGGGTGGATTACAGTGGTACCTCAGGTTATAGACGCTTCAGGTTACAGGCTCTACTAACCCAGAAATAGTACCTTGGTTATGAACTTTGCTTCAGGATGAGAACAGAAATCGCGGCGTAGCAGCAGCAGGACGCCCCATTAGCTAAAGTGAAAAGTAAAAGAGCTTAATTATTGCAAAAATAGGATGGGTCCTCAAAATATACACCTCAAGGCTACGGTAAAGATTAGGTACACCAGTTTGCTTTCTGCAGTCCTTTATTTCCTCAAATAGCCAGAGTTTTCAGTATTTTCTGAATGTGGTTGTTTTTCTCGTCTCTTGAAACACCAGCAGAGCCCTGATTTCTTTAAAAGACAAGATTTAAGGAAAGTAGTCATCTTAAATATTTTATTTGTTCTAGTGCCCAAAAGGAAACCTTTTGATGATAGTTGGGTAGACGGACTGGTGATTTGGAACTGAAAAATGTCTGAGCAGAGAGCCATTCATTTTATGAGACTTGTTCTGCTCTGTTGTTTAACAGGACTGCAAACAAAATATTTTAGAAACCCCCACGTGTGCAAGAGAAGGCATGCAGCCAATGAAGATACTGGTTGCTAGGCAGTCTGAGAAACAGATTCATATGGTTAGTTGTTTTGAGGAGATTTGGTAATGCTTATACAAAGAACAAACAGCAGCAGGACTAGGATTTTTGAGAGTATTTTTTCATTTCCCATTCATGGGTTCCAATGAGGGTAAGAAGTCCTATGGACAGGGTTCAACTTAATTGCATGTGTGGAATGGGGTCTACTCACACAGTGGGACTTTCCTCCCTCCCCGCCCCCCAAATCTGCTCTGAAGGGTTGGGAGAGGGAAACCCAGAACAGGGTTAGGGGGCACACGGCGGGAGGTGAGAGGGGGAAAGTTTCTTGGCATGAGTAGACCCAGTTCCCCATGCACATTCCCCACTTGACAATTGGTTGAATTCCACGCTCTATAGACAGCATGCCCAGGATGAGGGGAACCCTGAACACATTATAGTTCATAGATTGCGGGTGGGGAAGCTGTGGCCCTCCAGATGTTTTTGGACTCACAACTTCTGCCCATCTCAGTCAGCATGGCCAGTGGTCTGGGATGATGGAAGTTATAGTCTCAACACCATTGAGAAGACCACAGGCTCACCTCTGCATTAGGAAGAACTTCCTGAACATATGAGCTGTTTGAAAGTGGGCAGACTGCCTTGGATGGTGGTGGATTCTTCCAGCCTCCGCTTAAAAACCTGTTACAGGTAGGTAGCCGTGTTGGTCTGCCATAGTCGAAACAAAATAAAAAAATTCCTTCCAGTAGCACCTTAGAGACCAACTAAGTTTGTTATTGGTATGAGCTTTTGTGTGCATTCACACTTCTTCAGATAACAGGCACACGAAAGTTCATACCAAGAACAAACTTAGTTGGTCTCCAAGGTGCTACTGGAAGGATTTTTTTTTATTAAAAACCTGTGTCAGTGGTGCAATAGCAGTGGATTTCCTGCATCCACAGGGTGTTGGATTAAATGAACTCTGAGACTGTTGGGTGAAGCTTCCAAGTAATGGCATTTTATATCTCTTCCATTGAGAAGTGCAGTCTTTGTGGAATTCTAATGAATAATTTGAATCACATGTACATGCAATTCACTTGATACCTCACTCTTGGTTACTTAAAACTTGAAAACTCATTTCTGAGTAGATGAACAGACTCCTTTGACGAGTATCATGTTTGATGTGATTTTACATAAATATGGAAGTTCCGCCCTTGGTGTTTGATCTGTGGTGGCCAATTTGCACATTACATTGCAGTCACCATATGATTACAACTACTTCTGTCAATTGGCCTAAAGCCAATACCTTATCTTCTCCCCCTCTCCCATATATTGGAGGGTCTGAAAACATTCATGCTTCATGAACCCTTCCCGCCTGTGTCCAGGGCTTCATTGATCCAATGCACTGCACAAATGTTTATGTGATTGTGTGTGCATTTGCCTGCAAAACCCCCAAATTGTTTCTTGTTATTGCAATCCTAACAAAAATTATGGAAAATGTGGAGGTATTGTCTGTTGAGAAGTTTGACAGCTTTAATACTCTTCATAGAACCCTGGATCTGACTTTCTGTGCCCTTTCTCACCTCTGTCATTGGCAAACTATGCACAATTATGAGCGCATAGTTAGCCTGTTCACTTGGTTTATAAAGGTGTATGGCAGGGGTGCAATATTCAGATGGGTTGGTGGGCCACCCACCTAGCAGGTGCCCAGGGAGAACTTTTAAAATGACATCTCACATCCAATCATGCTGTGCTGTCCTCCTGCATCTTGCCTTCACCTGCATCACAGTTCTCCTTCCCCAGCCCAAAATTCTTTCTTTAACTGCAAGTACAAGCAAACTGCAAACTTTACACCTCTGTGCTCCAGTGCATTCATCTTCACACTCCTTGACACCTGTGCTGCTATTTAAAGGGAATTGTGGAAGAGGCTAATGCTGAGTCAGTCACTTTGGCCCTTCTAAGGTCATTTGCTCCACTGCTTCCTTGCCCTGAAGGTGATTCAGTAATTTGTGTGGTCAGTGAAGGCGTGCGATGGACCATACTGGAGATAAGACTCCCAGGCCATTTGATTGATTGGCAGCTCTGAACTAGGAAGACACTGCTGGATCTTTAGGTAAGGTGTTATTTACTCTTGTCAGAATGTTTCAACACCATGCAGGGTGGGAGGGCTGTAACTCAGCATCCCTAGTGATCTTTTGGACTGGGGTCTCCCATTTGCAGGCACTGTGCTCCTTTTGAAGCAGCTACTTCAAGGATGCACTCCTAGCATCAACCAGCTGATTGGTTCTGACAGCACAAGTTCAAAGAGGCTCACTCTCCGCACCAGTCAGCTGATGTCACATGATCTCAAAATGATGCCTCACATGCCGGGGGAAGTAGGAAGACAACATGTAGGCCAGAGTGTCTACTGTTCAACATTGCAAAAAAGAAGAAGAAGAAAAAAAGATTTATACAATGCTCTAGAGAGAGAGATGTGCCCCAGAGTCTCAATGTATCTGCTTGATCATAGTGGAAGTGGGGCAAACTTGGCAGCTGCTGAGACCTGGATAGACCTTTTGTAGGTTTTGGCAAAACACTCCCATCTCACCATTGTAAATCCTGGGCACAGCACTGAAGCTGCCTTGACCTGGCACATTTATCACAGAAGAATTAGGCTTTCAATTAATAATGTTCCATGCAAGTCATTGCATATTGCTGGTCACGATCTTTTTGCAGTGTATGTTGCTTCTTGGGCTTGTCTTTTTTCCTCTTCATTTCCAGATTGTGTTTCTGTACTTGAAGGGGGCAGTGGGGGCGGAGGCTGTGCACTTTTTCTTTCCCTGATTTATATATCATAGACTGGTCTGGCACAGGCAGTGGATTAGTAACTAGCTTTTCATATTGATAGCTGCAATCCAGACTCTGCTTCTTGGTGTTTGAGGTGCAGCACTGTTCCATCTGAATATTTGGTTCTGTTTGGTTCCTTTCCCCTTCAATAAGTGTCTGCAAGAGGGGTGGCAGTAGAGAGGCTTGACTTGGATTTAGATCTGTTTCCTACTGGGGTCTGCTTCTCTGTGTATATTTGTTGCTGCATTTCATGATTGGTGGTGGTGGTAGGTAAGTAAATCTAAATTCCCTAGGTGGCAGTTGCGTTCTAGATGTGGGAAGACTACTTTCCTCCATTTGGCATGATTTTGTATGAAATGTCTTCCCAAGAACGGCACAGCAAGGGGTCGCATTCAGCCTCTGATGCCAAGAGAAGCTAATTCTTCAGTTGGCTGAGAGAGTGAATTTTACTTCAAAGTAAGCTGTCCATCAGATCATGCTGGACATCCTGTTCTGGAGTCTCTTGATAGAACAGCCAAGGGTGGTGTGTATTAGAACACTCCAGCAGAGAGATGGGATCTGTGTCTGGGTTCTGCAGCTTCATTGTAGATCTGTAAGTTACCAACATGGTAGTTAGGGGCCAGAATGCAGAGGGGAGACCTTGGACAATGAGTTGTTATGTTGCTTTTGTTGGTTTCTTTTTCTTTTGAGCCTCGCTATTAGGACACAGAGCATTTCCAAATGCATTGTGTAACAAAGTGGACTGTGCTTCTTTTGATAAAGTACTTCCGTTCTGTAATAAAGTGGGGGCAAAAGTTAATTGCTGCCTTTTCAGCATGGCAATAAGGTTCCTGGTGCATTCGCCCTGATATGTGGACTCTGGAGTGTTTGAAGAAAGAGAAATTCAATTTTGGTACACGTAAAACTGAGAGGTAGGAAAAGGGTGAGAAAGAGAGTGCAGGGAAGAATGTGAGAGTGTGTGATTGAAGCTGTGGATTCTTGAGTCACTGAACTGTATTTCCTTTTGGACAGCCATTAGGGAACAGCCAAGGGCATGAAGGGATTCTGCTAGAATATTGTTGCGGCAGCTGTATGCAGGTATGGTGGTGTCTCTCTGGCTCAAGAGAAAGCACTGAAACAAGGCCAAATCTGTACTGTGCCCCAGAAGATATCTGCAGTTGTGTTTACTGAACACAATGACCACCTGTGTGTTCTTTAGTGGTTAAAGCGTAATTCACCTGAATGGCTGTTGGAATTAATGGAAAGAACGAGTTTGAACTTGTTATTGTTGTTTAGTCATGTCTGACTCTTTGTGACCACATGGACCAGAGCATGCCAGGCACTCCTGTCTTCCACTGCCTCCCGCAGCTTGGTCAAACTCATGCTGGTAGCTTTAAGAACACTGTCCAACCATCTTGTCCTCTGTCATCCCCTTCTCCTTGTGCCCTCAATCTTTCCCAACATCAGGGTCTTTTCCAGGGAGTCTTCTCTTCTCATGAGGTGGCCAAAGTATTGGAGCCTCAGCTTCAGGATCTGTCCTTCCAGTGAGCACTCAGGGCTGATTTCCTTCAGAATGGAGAGGTCTGATCTTCTTGCAGTCCATGGGACTCTCAAGAGTCTCCTCCAGCACCATAATTCAAAAGCATCAATTCTTCGGCGATCAGCCTTCTTTATGGTCCAACTCTCACTTCCATACATCACTACTGGGAAAACCAAAGCTTTAACTATACGGACCTTTGTCAGCAAGGTGATGTCTCTGCTTTTTAAGATGCTGTCTAGGTTTGTCAATACTTTTCTCCCAAGAAGCAGGCGTCTTTTAATTTTGTGACTGCTGTCACCATCTGCAGTGATCATGGAACTTGTAGGCTTTATATTTACAAGAGATTTTTATCACTGCAATGTTGCAGTGGCACAAAATGCAAAGGCATCCATTTGTTGTGATGAAAGAATGTATTTGCTGTGGGGGGGATTTTGTACTGCTGGAGCTTCAACAATGATTGGAAAATTTAGTGGGGTCATGGCCCATAAATAGAACGCTTCTAGGTAAATATAGCTCTGATCATGGATGGAGAGGCCTTTGCTGGGATATTACCAGCCTCTCAGAAATGAAGGGTTTGTGCTTAAAACTCAGGTAGGGAGCTTGGTGGCTCAGAGAGGACTATTGTGTCTCAGCTGTGTGCTTATCCACACTTAACCTTTCCTCCACGTTTTCCAGGCATGGTCTGTGCTTTAAAACTCTGTGTCTGAGTGCTCTTTCTTTCTTTCTTTTGCTCCATAGGTTTCCCCGTGGAACCCTACTCCTTACTGCTGAATCAGAGCAAACAGCAATCCATAGAAAATTCAATTTGCGGTTTGTTGTGTTTCAGCTTTAAAGAGTGAGTTTTCATGGGAAAAGCTCTGGAACGGAAATATAAGAGAGAGCGCTCAGATATGGAGCTTTAAAGCATGGAGCTGTGCCTGGAAAGTGTGGGGCTAAAGTAGGGGTCAGCAACCTAAGGCCCATGGACCGGAAGCAGCCCGCAGAGGTTGTTTGACCCACCCCCAAGCCACCTGCTTGCCCACTGCACTAAACTGGCACTGAGCAGTGCGGAGACTCGTTTCTGTGGCTCCGAAAATCATGTGTGCGCAGACTCTGAAAATTGCGGGTGCGCATGATCCAGCCCACAGAGGGATCTCTGCGGGACTGATCCGGCCCAGGCAAGATAAACCTTGCTGACCCCTGGACTAAAGGTAAGTGTGGATAAGCCCACTGTTGCAGGGAGCAGTTCAGCAGGTGGGACTTGTTCTGTCACAGAGCTGCAGTGATAGGCTAAGCAACTGAATGTTTACTGAATGTATACACGCTGGTGCATTTTCAAGAACACAATCCTAAAATCAGTATATAGGATTTGAAAATTGGTAGGGTTGGAAACTGACTTTTTTGGGGGTGGGGAGGGGACAATTCTGTTGAAGTTAATTTGCATAAGTTGTTGTTGTTTTAAATGCTTGAGTCTTACCTATCCCTAGAAATAGGGAAGTGAATCTTGGAATAATCTACAAGTCCTCTGATACAATTTCCCATGTGTTTAGTATCAGCCAGAACCCTGCTGGGGGTGGGAGTGGAGGGAGATAGGTAACTGGAAATAATGTAGAAAACATGGCTGTTTGGCTTTCTCTGATCCTACAGTAAGAGAATAGCACATGAAAGATAAGAAATCCAGTGATCTATTCAACAGATGTTGCCCACACATTTAAATCACAATATCTTTCTCATACCCCCCCCCTCCAAAAAGCTGGTATAATTAATTTGTGTACATTGTGTTTTAAAAGAACAGGTTTGACAGGCCTCTTACCCCACGGGGCTTGCAAACAATAGACAAAAAGGAAACCATAGAGGAAGGAGCAGTAAATTGAATGAGGTATAATAATAATAATAATAATTTGAAAACCTAAAACAACATCCACATGCCCATGTGGATTCTGATCAACTTTAGCATCTAAACTCCAGTCAAAGGTTCATCCCTGGGTGGGTCGCAACAATGAAAACAATATTGGAAACTGTTTCAAACAACTTGCTACTCTTTTTAAACTAATAAAAAATGGGATAAACATAAAATTGATCATTAGTTAAATGAATAATATGGCAGTTTGTTCACCACTTTCACTGAATTGTTCACCACTTGCAGGTGAAAATTAATGTCCTATTGTATAATTAATATTTCTTAATTGGACAACTTTTTTCTTTTTTTTTTACTATGGAAAGTGTTAGCATTAAGCTGCTGTCAGCTGGACTCTCCCATGCCATCTCCCTTTCAATGAAACAGTTTACCTTGTAGAGTGGATGAAAGACTGTGTGTGTGTGTGTGTGTGTGTGTGTGTGTGTGTGTAATATCAGACATGTTTGTAAATGTAATGTTAAACAGAACAGATTAAAAGAATTTGGTTTCGAAACCTTGGAGTGCCTTCAGACAACTAGCAAGTTTAATAAAAGATAGCCAACCTTAAGCAGTGTTGTGATAGGTCAGGCATTTCTGTCCTGAACAGTATTTGTTTTGTTGGCTTGCCAAGGAAATATTACTGATAACATCAGAAAAGTCTTAGAGCAGCACGGTCCACACTCATAATATTTGTTGTATATAGGATAGTTCAAGAAGTGGATTTGTCTGCTTCCTATAGTAAGTTTTTTATTTCTAAAATTGTTGCTGTGTTAGTCCCCAAGGAACAAGTACAAAATAGCTAATGATTTCTGCCCTTGGCTCAGTTTCTACTGATGCAACCATGTGTGAACTTTGGAGCTGTGCACAGTTCTTTACTTAGCAGAGTGGCATCTGTTCAACAGCAGAGAGAAGAAAGCACACAGACACCCATCAATTAGCATTGTTGTTGTGCTATTGCACTCATGTCCTGCTGGTGGGCTACTACAAGCTGCTGTGGGGACAGAATGCTGGAGTAGATTATCCTCTGGTCCTTTCCTTCAAAGAGGTAGATTTTCAGCCAAGATCTCCATGACATAATTTTTGAGGCTCCTCTTTGCTTGAAGTACTGCCTTTGATTCTTTTCTCGGCACCTGGTTAAGATAAGTCTTTTAATTATTTTTAACAACCAGTGTAACAAAGAAAGAAAAGCAGAGGGGGGAAGGCGAAAGAAAAATACACATGCCATCAGTTCGTATTAAGATAAGCCTTCCTAAATAATGCGTGATTCCAGATTCCCTCTGAATTTCCACCTTGCAGCTAACCTTGAAGATTGCTTCCAGATAGTGGGCTCTTTTTTGTGTATGGGTGGGGGAAGTAGGTGCTTTAAAATTAGTGCTTTCTTGTTATTGAAATGATGAAAGATAGAATAAACTTTTCCTCTTTTCAGAACTTCTGGCATCTCTTAATAATATAATTACAATGATTTCTTCACCAGTAGGGCTGCCAGTGGTGGTACAGAGAGTATAAATACCCTATTATCCTAGGATCCTCCAGCAATACCCCAGAAATGCTGAACAGGGTGGTCAATAGACCAGCAGCATCCGCAATCTGCCTCTCTGGCCCAACACCAGCTGCATACCCTCTAAGCCTGTCTCAAGGTCAAAAGATTTCCTGGTCAGGGAGATGGCACTCTTATGGACAATAGCAACACCCCTGCCTTGACTGTCCCAGTCTAGCCTGGTGCAGTACTGAAAACCCAGGTGGGCATAGCTAGGTAAGATATGGCCCACTCAGCTTTTTTGCCCAAGTCTCTGTAATGCCTGCTGGATCTGCCCATTCATCCACAATCAAGTCCTTGATGAGCATGGTTTTCTTATGGGCAGATCTGGCATTCTGCAACAGCACCACTAGACTGGAGGGCTCAGTCAATATGCTACCAGTGATTTGCAGAGATATGTGAGAGTTGAAACAAATAATGCAGACCAAACACCTAAGCCTGTTTATTTTTCATCATTTAAATGAAAGCTGATCTTCTTGGTCTGTCAAAATTACATCTTCTTCTTCTTTTTTGGAATATATTTGATTCTCTGCAGTTACTTGACACACTTATAAATGTAAACAAGAATCAAACCCCCTTCTGGAACTGATGTGTACAATTCCCTTGCAGAATGCAAATGTATCTGTACAACTCATTCCAAAGTTGCTGATAATGAAGAGCCTCTGGTGGGGAGGATGGTAGCTGACCTGCTTGCCATGCCAACAACTGACAACTTCTCTACCTTCGGGGCATGTCAGTCATTTGAAGTGGAATGTCTCTGAGAGCAAATGAGATGTGGTGAATTGCTAGACAGAAGCTGGTTCCCAGCTGATGTCAGACAAGCAAAACACTTAAGAAAGGGTGAATGCAGTTCAGCTTCAGACTTGGAAACGGCTAGTTTTTAATTCATGCTTTCCCACTTCTCCAGTGGGGTGGAATGTTTACAGCATCAACTATTATTTCTACTGGGCCATAAAAGAACATGTTTTACCTAGAGGCAATACATAAATCAGGGCTCATCCAGACTTGTCCTATATTTAGAAAGCACAGGTCCAAGCGTTTTCCCCCTTGCTCTGCCACTTTCCCCAGGAAAGCCAGCTCTTCAGTGATAAATCAGGCAAATGTTAGTTCAGAGAAAACCCAATTGACATTTGGTCTGATTCAGTGGTAAATAATGAGTTTCCCTAGGGGGAAAGCGGCAGGGCAGGGACAAGTCTGGATGAGCCCCCACTATCAAAGGAGGCTAGTCCATTAGGGCAAATGAGACACTGCCTCACCAATCTCAATCTGCCCTCAGCCAGCCTCTGCTTGCCTGTTGTCTTAGTTAAAACCAGTTTGGGGTGGGTAGCTTTAACTGTCCTCTTCCTCCTCCTCCTCCATCTCAGTGTTGCCCTTATACTCCTTTGTAGGGAGGAAGAGGATAGGGACAAACTAGAATGAGTTGGCTCTGACTCCTGTTGTTTTTTTCCATGCCTAGCAGTCCCAAAAGGGAAGCAGTCACCACTGGTTACTATTGCTGTTCTGTATCTGGGTGAAACACAGTAATGCTGTGAATGGGGTGTTTAGAAATGGGTACATTTATGCTACTGTTTCTTCTGACGCATGGACAAGTTTGTGGGTTAAGAGCTCAATTGCATTGCAGTTAGTTGGCTATCCAGCTAACAGCCCCCCACCTTCCCCTAGCGCCCAATCACTTGCATTAGGAATCCAGGCTAGCATGCAGGGTTCTGCTTAGAAGAACCTAGCACATGTTAGCCCACTGCCAAACATATCTTCCAGAGTCTTTTCAGCAATAAAAACTACGTATATGGAGACAATTGCCTTATTTATTTGCTTTAGTAACTCTTCAGCTATTCAGCAGAATGTTTTCAAATCTGTATTCTTCCATCTTAACCTGTTCTGTACTGCTGTCCTTATGCTACCAGATTGAAGTTTCAGGAGCTAATTTATCACAGATTGCGTCACTTCTCTCATCACTTGAAGACATTGTTTTAGGACACTGATGAATGTGTGAACTGTCTGTACTGAAAAGCAGGGTTTTTTTTCCCCAGCTGGGGAAACTGGGTTGTCCTTAAAGTGGGAGAAGTGGGAGTTCCTGCACCTGTTTTTCTAGAAAAGAAGCACTGCTGAAAAGTGTCGCAGTGTGATGGCAGAGGCGGGGGAAACAAAAGCTCTGCATTTTCTTGATTTGTAATACAGTAACTGTTTCACACATACAGTACATGCCATATCTGAATAGTGAAGAAATAGAGTACACACAATTATGTGTGTGTGAATTTGCACTAGCACTTACCTAATCCAGTTGGAACAATATCACTGTTGCATATTGTGTGCATAGATCAAAATTTTCAAACTCTGCAGAGAACAAATATATCTTCCTTTTTCCGAAATGCGTTATGTAATTTTTGATGAGAAAATATGTGTAGAGATTATTGCAAAAAACATGCATTGAGTATCTAAAACTGCAGGGTTATTTTTAATTTTATCTTGCCCTATGAGTAAAGCAATGATATATCATACAGTACTGGCAAACAGTATAAAACAACAGTAATGTTTATGAAACCAAATACAAAATGCACCACAAGTTTGTGGATCAAATTAATACACCAGTGTGCCTGAAAACCCTGAGTGAGTTTTAAGCCGGTAATAATAATAATAATTTTTTATTATTTATACCCCACCCACCCTGCTGGGTTTCCCCAGACACTCTGGGTGGCTCCCTGAGCCCGGCTTCGGCTGGGGAGGGCGGGATATAAATAAAATTTATTATTATTTTATTATTAACAGAATAAAACATCAAACATTAAAAACTTCCCTAAGCAGGGCTGCCTTCAGATGTCTTCTAAAAGTCAGATAGTTGTTTATTTCCTTGACATCTGATGGGAGGGCATTCCACAGGGCGGGCGCCACTATGGAGAATGCCCTCTGCCTTTCCCCCTGTAACTTCACATCTCCCAGTGAGAGAACTGCCACAAGGCCCTCAGAGCTGGACGTCAGTGTCCAGGCAGAACAATGGGGGTGGAGACGCTCCTTCAGATATACTGGGCCGAGGCCGTTTAGGGCTTTAAAGGTCAGCACCAACACTTCGAATTGTGCTTGGAAACGTACTGGGAGCCAGTGTAGGTCTTTCAGGACCGGTGTTATAGGGTCTCGACGGTTCCTAAATCTAAGGCTGTCACTTTAGGATATGCCCAGTCACTTTAGGATACAGCATTTACCTTTTTCAATTTTTCTGTTTTGCATGTGGGGCTTATTGTTGCTTCTTTTTGTAACTCTGCAGAGTTGCGTTTAGTATGAGGTTCATTAGGAAAAAAACTCCACCCTGCATGGTTTCCCCCCTTTTTCTTCATACTTACTGTTTCATTCTACCCCACACGTCTCTTCAATAAGAGTTTTATGCAGAAGGCACTTCTTCTTTTTAAAAACTCTGCAAGTCCCCCCCCTGCTCTTCTGATCCCATTCTAGCAGCACAGCAGTTTATCACCTTTCGGCAGGCGCCTCGCCTGGGTACCACGAGATGAGTGGGTGTGATTTCACAGTCTTGCTTCAGTTAGCAGCAGAAAATAGCTTGGAAATATACTGCTCTTAAAACACACACGATTAAATGTGAATATGAATAACTTACGAATGAAATGATGTTCTCTATGTAGGTTTGGTAAACATTTTGAGAATCAAGATAAGGCTGTTTCTGCATGACTTGAGCCAAACAACCAGTACAAATGGAAGGAACTTCCATATGGATCTGGTATAGATTGCAAAGTAATATAAGGATCAAGAGGCGTGATTTGCAGTGTGTCTGCAGTGTTAAAACAATGCTGTGTAATGGTTTACTCAAAATATTATTGGGGTTAGTTCAACAAGTTGGCATGCCTACTTGACCAATTTTTCAACAATCTGACAACTTCATAAAGTTAACCTGATTTAAAGGAAATCTAATCCGGGGCGGACTTGTGTGAATGTGAGAGGTATGGTCCATTCATGAGAGCATGTAGAGGGGGAAGAGACATCACTGCAAATTTCCACTTGCCAGAGTGTCAAGAAGTAAAAATGATGTAAAGCAGGGGTAGGCAACCTAAGGCCCAATTGCTTTCTCAATCCAGCCCACGGATGGTCTGGGAATCAGCGTGTTTTTACATAAGTAGAATGTGTGCTTTTATTTAAAATGCATCTCTGGGTTATTTGTGGGGCATAGGAATTCATTCATTCTTTTCCTTCAAAATAGAGTCTGGAAACCAGGGATGCCCTTTCTTAGGCAGATCATGTGGTTTTCCTGGGATGTTTGAATCGTGGCATCTTCCTTTGTAGGTCATAGACCCTGGAAGACTGCTCTTTACTGTTTTAAAATTTGGATGTGGAAGAGAAAATATTTTATACTCTTCTTTGGGTTTTTAGATTATGCCTCTCTGTTTTTTGGTCCTTTTCTAAAAATGAGGATGCCTAATCTACTTTGCATGATTCTCCTGACGATGACAGAGATTGTAAGTGCTCTTATTGATTATAGAAAGCTTATAGAGATGATGAGAAACTATAATCCTGGTATTATTTCTGTCTCTTTCTAGATAACCATTTGCTCAGAAATAGGTGACTGAACGCCAAAGAATTTGAAAGACTTCTGGAAGAACAAATCTAGTTTCCACAAGATCAAATCTGTATTAAATGGCTGATAAACAGATCAGGTAAAAGCATTTCTTTCCTTCTTCTCTCAACTGTTGTCTCTACTTCTGGTTCCTTTTGTCCTTCCACATTTGCTTTTCTTCATTCATAAGGTCCACAACACATCCCAAAGTACTCTCTTCTTTCTCTACCCCTTTGCCTCTGCTCCTTTCTTCATTATTGCCCCTGATGGTCTTGTGGTTGGAACAGAAGAGGAGGAACAGCACATGGAGCAGATCCAAACATTCAGGCTGCAATGCTGTGCCCACTTAGCTGAGAGTATACCCTGTATTCCATGGGACAGGAATAATTTTGAAACAAGGACCTACATGCTTGAAATCATATCTGCATAGGTGATTCATAAGCTTTAGACATCCTGCATGTTTGGGAGACAGGCCCAGTTGTTAGATTTTGAGGTGGGTAGATGCACTTTTGTACTGGGATGCAAAGAGTTGGGTTGTTGTTTCTGTCTGCACCAGGTCTTTTCTGTTCCCCTTCTTTTGGCAGCCACTTGCACTCTACAGAAAGCTAGTTATCGGGACACTCCATGCGGCAGCATACAATGTAATGTGAGTGGATTCAGCCAGGGGAAATTAGTAAACAATCAAACTCGCACTCATAATGCACAGTGGAATTACTTTCCACTAGTATATGGACCTGTTTGTCCTTAGAACTAGATCCTTGTTAATTTAATGGGACAAGTTAATCATAACTTGATTTAACTCCCATTGAAATCAGTGGGAGCGAAGTTCAACTTAAGTCACTCTGGAACTAACCCTATAATTCTGACGTTTAAAATAGAAGTAAGTTAAATAAGTTTTGTATGATGCTGGCAATATTAATTTATTTTAGAGGCACAAGAATGCAGCTTTGAAATACCAATAATAAAAAATTGGGGCATGCAAACATCTTTTAATGAATGTACATATTTATCTGGGGAATAGAAAGTTTAGAGAAGTTAAAACAGGCCATATGCAGCCTCCAGCCAGATTTTATCCAACACTTCAGGTCCCCTCCCAACTATCAGCAGGGAGGGAAAAGGACTTTGATGTTGTGCAAAGTTGTGCAATTTCAACTCTTTGTGAGAAGATCAAATCAGGGAGCAAAATGTCTCATCAGAATTCTGCTTCTTACAAATATAGTATGCATGCAATTTAAGGCTGCAAAGTTTGAGACTATAAAGTAAGACTGTGCAGTGATCTTATTATAATTCTTCTGCTGGGGTTACCAAGCTCTTTTTGCCTTTTGCACAGTCAGGACAGGCAAATGATGTTGCAGAGTTGTTGTTTTTTTGCTGCAAACGTTGCGGGGTGGGGGGGGAAGTTTGAGGAAAATGGAAGGTGAAAAGTCAAGTGGGGTTACTAAGAAATATATTGCCTGTTTCATGGAAAATAGCTTTGTGATCTTGCCTATCTATTACTGGAAGGCGATCCATGACAGCTTTCCATTGGGTGAATATTTATCAACCCTGGGTTAAAGCAATGGGTGATGTTGCAGAAATTATTTTAAACTAAGGCATAATATCTGATAGTTTTTCTAGGGGTTAAAATTAGTGCTATAGAAAAGATTAATATGTGTTATGTGCTAGGGAGAGTCTTACCCCACCAATAGTCTGACTGAAGCATTTTGCACCAGCTGGAGCCTCCAGACCAGGCCCAAGGGTAGCCCCATGTACGGCACATTGCAGTAATCAAGTCTAGAGGTTACCAGTGCCTGAATCTTCTGTTGCCAGACCATCCCTGTCCAATAATGGTCACAGAGAGTGTAAAAGCCATAGCTGGTAAAAGGTTTTCCTTTCAACTGAGGCTACCCTCCAGCAACAAATTTGGGTCCAGGAACAAGTTAATAATTCCTAATATGCTATACAAGCAATAAGTTATCTCCTCTTTGGTAGCCAACATACAAAATTCTGGGTACTACTACTACTACTACTAATAATAATTGAATTTATATACAACCCTATACCAGGGGGTATAAGAGCAGTTCACAGAATAAAATCAAGATATAAAGCCACAAAATACATAATAAAAACACAATAGCCCCTCCCCAAAAAAACACATTTTAAAAGGGCATAGGATCTAAATCAGATCAACCAAAGGCCTAGTTAAAAAGGAATGTCTTTGCCTGACGCCTAAAGATGTATAATGAAGGTGCCATGTGAACTTCCTTGGGGAGGGCATTCCACAGACAGGGAACCACTGCAGAGAAGGCCTTTTCTCATGTTGCTACCCTCTGGACCTCTCAAGGAGGAGGCACACGAAGGAGGGCCTCAGAAGATGATCTCAAGGTCTGGGGAGGTTCATATGGAAAGAGGCGGTCCTTGAGGTATTGTGGTCCTGAGTCGTTTAAGGTACCAAATATCAAACTAAAAACTTGGTCCTCAGCATATCTCTATTATTTATGTCACCATTGTTGTCTTAATAAACCAAAGTATTTTATATTTTGTGGGTTTACATTTGACCAGCAGGCAATGAACTACAAGATGTTAGGGCATGAACCAGAGGTGGGGAACCTCTGGCTCACTGGCCAAGCTTGGCCTGACAGGCGCTCCAAGTTGGCATGTGAGGTCATTCCCCGTAAACCACAGCTGCCTGTCACTCACTGGGTGATGTTAGCTGATGGGTTTAGTCCTGCTGGATGCTTGTTCCCTTTGGGGAAGCAGGCTGGGGAAGCAGACTACTCGCCCCGAACCTCGTGGTTCAGCTTTGTCAGGTGGGTTACTCTACCCACTGGGGGATGGGAGATGATGATGAATCTGGCCCACTAGGATGAAAAGGTTGCCAACCCCTGGCATGCGCTGTAATTATGTAGCTAATTTGTTGTTTTGTACTGTCGCAGCAATCTGTGACTTTAGAATGGAATCAAGCAAGTGTTCTTGCAGTGTCTGTTTAACAGACACCAGAGCTGTTTAACAGACACAGAACATATCACAGCAAATGGCACGTAATGCTCAGGTGAGTTGTCAAGGCCCGACTTTGATACTTCTGCTTAATGGCTGGCTCTTCCGTATCAACCATTTTGGGTGTGCTGCTAGACCTTTCCTGAAAAGCGAGTCTCCCTCTGAGAATCTGAGCAGCTTTTCTACTTGCTGTTGGCCTTTGAGAAAATGCCTTCTGATTTTTTGGCTCTGCTTACGTCCAGCCATTGTCTATTTCACGAGTGATTTTCCAATTTCATTGTTACCTAAGAGCAGCTTTTGTAGAGAGAGCCTTAGCTAGACAATGAGTGTTGTCTTCTGACAAAGAGTTGGGGATTTTGTTATTTTAATGGTTTCAGGGAAAAGAGATCCTCTTACTGGCACATCTTATAATTGAGACAGCAGGTTTTAATGTGTGTGTTTTTTTAAAAATACAGGATAGGACAACACAGAGAACTACTAGCTGTGTGACAACAAACTCCCTTGGTTGCCCTGTGGGGTTACTTTTTTTGAGTGAAAGACAAGGGAAGCACAGCCCTTTTGATTCTCTGACCTGGACTCTTTAAAGGCTTCTGGTGCCATCACAAATGGTGTCCTTCTTGATATCGGTTGTCTAGGGTAGGTTTGAGAGGCACTGCCCAGCAGTGGTTCTACTCATTTTTGGATAGCCATTTCCGGAAAGTAGTGCTGGGATAATACTCTTCACCCCTTAGTGCTTTGTGAGTCCACAGGGTTTCCATGCTGTTTAACATCTACATGAAGCTGCTGGGAGAGGTTATCCTGAGATTTGGTCTGATTTGTCACCCATAAGGAGATGGCACCCAGCTTTCTCTCTCACTTTCGTTGGACTTAGCTGAGGTTGTCACAACCCTGAACCAGTATTTGGGAGTGATTATGGGCTGGGTGAGGATGAATAAACTGAGACTCAGTTCAAACAAGAATGCTGATAGTGGTTCATTCACCCAGGTGATTATTTTCAGCCTATTTTACATGGGATTGCATTCCCTATAAAGGACCACAGTTTGCAATCTGGGGTGCTTATTGATCCAGCACTTTCATTTGAAGCTATGTTCCTCAAAGCGCTGTTATCAGCTTCAGCTAATTCACCAGCTGCAACCTTGTTTGGGCAAAGGTAGTGTGGCTACAATTACCCATGTTCTGGTAACCTTCCATTTTAGACTATTGCAATGCATTGTATGTAGGCCACCTAATAAAAGTCTGCAAATGCAGTTGTTCCAGAATAGGGCACAATACTAATAGCTGGTTCTGGGCAGTTTGACTATATTAACTGTGTCCGTCCAGTTCTAGACCCAATTTAAAGGTCTGATTTTGATCCATAGAGCCTAAACCATTTGGGACCAGACTGAAAAAATGTCCTCTGCCATATGCATGTGGTGGAACTTTAAGACCCTCTTCAAAGACTTGATTCAGGTGACCCTGCCCAATGAAGTAAGGCAGATAACCAATTGGGGGGGGCACTCACTTATGCACTAGCCTTCCAATGAAAGCTAGTCTTGCACCATCTTTGTCAGGTATCCCCAAACTCGGCCCTTCAGATGTTTAGGGAGTACAGTTCCCACCATCCCTGACCACTGGTCCTGTTAGCTAGGGATGATGGGAGTTGTAGTCCCAAAACATCTGGAGGGCCGAGTTTGGGGATGCCTGCTCTTTGTGGTCTTTTTGGTGCCAGACAAAGACTTTTCTGTTCATCCATGTGTTCTATGCATCTTCTGTAGTCTGGCCCTTTCAGATTTTCTCGTGTTTCTGATTTTGAGTGTATAGTGGGCTTTGTTTTCATGGTTTATTTTGTATGTAGGTAAGTGTCTGGATTTATATTAGTCCAGCTGCCTGGCTGTACTCAACTGATAATATTTAGGCTGCATAACGCGCACCAGAGAGTGTGGGTTGGAGAGTGAGAATACTGGTTTAGACCTGTTTGCTGTAAGAGATTCTTTGTCAACTTGCAGAATTGTGCTGCAGAATACAATGGAATTGTCATTATAAACTTTACGCTGGGATGTTTTTCATAATCTGCTGAATTTCCAAGGTGGTCCAGTGTTAATTTACTATAGTTTCAGATTTAGAGGAAGGGAAGGCTCCATGATTTTAATTGTTTATAAATCATGAAATACAAACTCGGAATAATCAGCTCTGGATAACTATTTTTTTTAAGGCTATTCTGTCTCTCTTGCTGAGACCATCCTCTGCATGACCAGCTGTCCCATTCCTGGCCTATTCGAAAGCCCTCAGAGTTCTTTTGTCAGTTGACCAAAGTGGAGGTCACTTCTCACTCCCCCCCCCCCACCTTTCTGATAAACGTTCTGATATAAGCTCAGTGCCAGGCATTATAGGCCCTAATATATGACTGGGCACAAATATATAAAGTTTTTTTGGGGGGGGGTTCTTTTAAACTTAACTTCATTTGAGAGGTGGGTTTCCTGCTCTTAGTCTTCATTATTCTGAAATCAGCAAATGCAAGTGAGTTCTATAATACTGCTTTTGTGCGACTGGTGAGTCATTACTACTGCTACTACTACTACTATTTTCCCCCTTTTTTCTGCAACTGTTGCAATCATAAAAGAATTATGTGAATCTCAGGCTTTCCATGAAAAAAAATTCTGATGTCCTGTGACCATGAGATTATGTAGATTTTTCTATGGCAATTGTAAACATGCTTGCTTAACAGCAGCACCCATTTATCTTGTATCTGAATAGGCACATTCCAAATGAGGAACTCTAGTCTGGTGTGGAAAAACCAGCTAAGAGTCCTGTGATTCCTTAAGTACCATAACCTTTCATGAAGAGGAGTCTCCATAACTGACCTATCTGATGAATGGGACTCTAATCCACGAAAGCTTACACCACAACAAATCTGTTGGTCCCTGAGATGCAATGAGATTTTTCTGAGGTGCTAGTACCCACGGGACTGCCTCTCCTGGTATGCCCCGCAGAGGGCCTTAAGGTCCACAAATGACAACACTTTGGAGGTCCCAAGTCGCAAGGTTGGTCTCAACTAGGGCCAAGGCCTTTTCAGTACTGGCCCCGACTTGTCACAAGACACTAGGGCCCTGCGGGACTTGACATCTTTCCGCAGGGACTACAAAACAGAGCTGTTCTGCCTGGCCTTTGGTTTGGACTCAGTCTGACCCTTATGTTTCCCTCCCCTTATGGTTTTGATCTATGGGCTACTTTTAAAATGAGGCTGCATTTTAAATTGTATTTTAACCTGTATTTTAAATTGGTCCCCCCCCCCATTATGTTTTTATTTTAATTTTACTGGTGTTAGCCGCCCTGAGCCCTGGTCTGACCAGGGAGGGCAGGGTATAAATAAAATTTATTATTATTATTTATTATTATTATTGTTAATGTATATTGATTGAACATATGGCTGCTATAGTTATTTCACCTTTTGATGTCTTCTTGTGCCTCTCTATTACTTTTCCTCACAGTTTACCTGCCAAGCTGATCAATGGAGGGATAGCTGGGCTAATTGGGGTCACCTGTGTATTTCCTATTGACCTGGCAAAAACTCGCCTACAGAATCAGCAGAATGGCCAGAGAATGTACACAAGCATGTAAGTACTTGAGTTACGAAGTGAAAGAAATTGTGTAGTAGTTATTCATTAATCATTTCGTTTTTGAAAAATCAATTTGCATAGTACAGTTGCTTTGCAGTACTGTGCTTATTTTTTCTTATTTGAAGAAGAGTTTTACATTTGGGTCTTTCAATTTCAGTAGTTGTTTAGAAGAGGGAATTTCTTTCTCCTATACTACTATCAAATGTGCAACAGTCCTTCTCCTGCACCCACCCTGTCATCTCTTATTATAGAACATAATATATATATATTTTAAGTTTCAATTTTAAAAATTGAAATGATTCATGATTAACTTCTTGGTTATCATTTGTACAGGGTATTAACTTTAAAAACTGAGCCATAAAAAATCCAATATAAGCCCCTACATACTCAATATTCCTAATGGATTACAGCTGCAATCCTATATGCACTTACCTTTGAGTAAGTACCATTGAACTCAGCAGACGCTTCTGAGTGGACAAGAATAGCATTGCACTCCATGCCCCCCGTTCATCTGTAGGCTTTAGCATGGGGACAAGCAAAAAGTGTTAGGTACATGATTCCAAAGAAATCTGTAGATCAGGAAAGCAGTTTTGCTACTGGCATTGCCTTTTAATTAGCTAAGGATAACTCCTGGGGGTTGTTCTGATATGTCTTATGAAAGGCAGTGCATCCTTCAGAGAGAGGTGATGTTGCTTTTTGCTGTACCTGGTCTTGTATCGGTTTTTACAGAGACTTCCATTTTTCCACCAGCATAAAACTGGGAAAAAATGTTCCATCTCTTTTCTGCCTTTCTAGTGAAGCCTGCTGAGGTGTATGAATTGCCTGCTCTTCTTACCTGCAGCCAGATGACTAACACAGGACAAAGAGCAGCTAGCTGAGCAATGTGACCAGACTTAAAACACTATTTGTAATGACTTATGTTGTATCAAGGGACTGAAACTATGTTTAAAACCCCAATCAGTGACTTTTCTTGTCCTCCATCTTTTCAATAGGTCTGACTGCCTTATCAAGACAATCCGTTCCGAAGGGTATTTTGGCATGTACAGAGGTCAGTGTTAAGCTGCATTATTATGAATGATTTATCACAGTAGGAAGCCTTGTTGGAGAAGGAGGAAAAGATGCTATTCCTGGATTTGGGTTGCCAACATTTAGTCCTGGCGTTCTGTGCCTTTAGGATCTGCATGGTAATTTGAAAATCAACAGGCAAAGCTTTTCTCAGGCCTAGAGCGCTAATTTGTGTGTAGGTTTGCCTGTGGGGTGAGATATGGTGAATAAGAAGAGCAGAGTTCCTGCACCACCAAGGTGGCCTTGGCTATGAGATATGCCCACATCATTTAGCAAAGTGCTTTCTTGTTTCCTTTTGTTTCTATCCTTCTTACTTTATGCAGATTTATTTGACATCAGCACACTGATTCAGTTGATTAATCAGTTAAAACAACTGAATCAACTAATGTAATTGGAGCAATGCAGTGGGGGACAATTCCATTGGAAAGAAATATGAAGCAGAAATGGACAGAAAAATGCAGAAGAACTGGAGGATGCCACTTGATACCATCTTTTTCAGGATTCTTTTTCTGGAGATTTTTATCTTTAGCAAAATCTAGCTTAGCTCAGCTTCACTGCAAAGAGGGTAGAATTTTAGACACTGACTTGTGCTTACAGATGGTATTTTTTTACTTGAGTTGAAGAATTTTTGCACACACTAATTTTGCATGCAATGTTTTGTGGCGTTTACCAGTTTGCAATGAATATGGCTTCTTCCCTCACTCTTTTTTACTGCTGGAGTGTGTTGTTCTTCCAGACCACACCGTTAAGAGTTTGGGTTAGGCCCTGAATAAAAAACACTTTTGTATCCAGTGCCAAATTCAACCAAATACTGGATGGAAAAAAGGCAGTATCATCAGATGCAAATACTTCCCCAACAGGAGACTGCTTGAAAATAAACTTTATAGTGGGAAAGTATTTTGGTTTGTGTTTACTTTGGTGCATTCAAATTCTTGACTTCAGAATGGCTTTATAGGACAGTCTGGCTTGGAATTTCTTTCCGTGGAAAAGGTTACTGCTACTTTTACTTATTAATTGGATTCTGACTAAGAGTGTGGAAGGGATTATTTTTATCAGGGTGGAAACCACACACTGCAGTTTTTTAAGTGCCCAGGCTCCTGTACAATGGGATCAGCAATTGTAGCAGTGGGTTCCAGAGGCAAATTGTTGGTTGCTACAGTTGCTGCTTTTTTCCTAGGTGGTCTCCCATGACTTTAGTGGCTGTGTGAGAAGCTGAAACCCAGCCGGTAGAGCTCTTCCCACCACTGTATCTGCACACTGAGGAAAAACTTCATCTGTGCTGAATTTTTGCTAATCATGCAGCTGTTTAAAAGCAGAAAGGCTCTCTTAGATAATAAAAAGTAGTCGGTGCTTGCAGAGGGGAGGAAGCGTGTAACAAATTAGCCAATTTACCTTTCAGTTAATCTTACATGTCTTATCTATCTTGGCTTGCATATTTCTGTGTGTGGTCAGAGATCAAAGACACATAGTTGGAGTTCAAACAGCTGTAAACCTTGGAAGTTTTTCATGTGATTAGGAGGGTGCAGTCACAACTGGAATCTCATTCATTTTCTTGTAGTATAGAATTGCAAGAGCGTGCAGATATTTATCTGTTTATAAGACGCATTCATGCAGTAAACCATGGTTGTATCACCTTGGCAGTACAGTTTACTATTGGCAGTTTACCTTTAATTAGTTGATTACGCAAGTGCAAGTTGAATGACCTTTGAAGTTTGTTTCTCCCAGTTGAATAGGATCTTACCAGATCTTGGTCAGGTTTCCCAGAAAAGGGGACTGGCTTTGGGCAATGGGGATGCCGTGACTGACGGTTGAGGGCAAAGTGTTATTGCTGCCAAGTTACAGGTGGGTGGTGGGCAGACAGACAGACAGGTGTGTGGAGTGGAAGCTGCATTAGGATTGGCTGGTTGAGCAGTTGAGTGGAGAACAGTCCCTAGACAGGGAAGCAAATGGCTGTGTTTTGTGTCAGCTCTGACAAATTCATTGTAACAAGCAAGGAGTTGAGATTTTACTTAGTGCCAAGCTCATTGTTCATCATGTGCCCTCTCTGGACACGTGGGAAAATACAGATGTACAAAACAGATAACTTTACTTTGAGTCAGGAAAGGGTGGGATTCCTTTGCAGCTCCTTAAATATCTCAGTACAGTTTCTGGATGGCAGCTCCTATTCTAGTGAGCCCTTGGACACTAAGGGCATGAAGCTTCCCTCCAGTTTGCTCTGCATCGGTTTCCTTTTGCGTTGTGAGTGCGCCAGGGCCAAACCTTTGCTAAACGGTCTCTGTAGCACAGAACTGGAGCAGTGCAGACCACCCAAGGCAGGCAGCCTTCTTACTAAGAATACCCTCAACGTCATCCCCAGGCTCCCACTGTAACAGGCAGACTATTCCTAGCTGCTGGATGGAACATAATGAGGCTTTATTTAACTTCAATACATAGTATATTTATACATTTTGTGGCTGTTCTATAACCTCTCCGATTGTGTCCTCCAGCAGCACGCAGTAGTACATTGATGCAGATCCCACTTGCGTCAAACATCAGCTCTGCTGAAGTTTATTTTCTCTTTAGCCTGATAAATGCAGATAGGTGCAAAAATATTCATAACCCTCAGATTCATTGACCACAATTGTGTGGATTAGGACATTGCCTATACACAACTGCATATATTTTTGGTAATATATTCTGATAACAAAAGTAGAAGCTTTGTTGCATTTGCAAATGTATGGCAGGGAATTAGATGACTGATGCAGAAGGGAAGAAAAACGACACATTCTATCTGGTTTCTTTCTAATATTTAATGCTTCCATATGGCTGACTTTTTTTTTAAATGGTTCACTTGTACAAGCACATTGATGATTAGCAAAAATTTCCCAGTGTTGATTCATTACCAATTAAAG
This sequence comes from Podarcis liolepis, assembly GCF_965112155.1. Lineage (NCBI taxonomy): Eukaryota > Metazoa > Chordata > Lepidosauria > Squamata > Lacertidae > Podarcis > Podarcis liolepis. Next base: position 77,190,672 of record NC_139554.1, read on the forward strand.
CAACAAATTAAACAGTACTACTTTGCATGAGAAGGATGTATATAGAACAAGATTTTATAATAAAATATATTTTATGAGAAATGCTGAGGATTTTGTTAAATGGAAAGGAATACATGAAGCATTTTAATAGAGCAACAAATCAACCAGGTAGTTGTTCTTGATGTGTAGTCAATCTATCAAAGGTTTATGGGGCCCTTAGTAAAACCTTGTAAAATGCTGGCTTTATGGTGACTGTCTGCTCTGCCTCCCAGTCATTTGCTGGCGTCTGAAGCCTGGCAGCCTTATTTATGAGCAATTCTACATTTCAGCCCTAGTAAATTAGGCAACGTCTAGCATCAACACCCCTGGCCTGTATGCCGAGGACTGCATTTTGGAGACTAAAGAATACTGGGAGTCAGCGGAGGTGTGCTTGTCTTTCTCCAGTGATTTGCAGCCACACTGGGTTACTGAGGACAAGGATTATTATAGCTCCCCCCTTCCCCCATCAAGCAGCTTTGCTGAAAACATTAAAGATTTAGAAGAAAATCACAGATTGACCTTTTATCTGGAAATACATTTTTCCTGACTTTAATTCATTTGAGATACAAAAATATTGACCCAGAAGCTGTTTCATTAGTATTAGTATATAGTGCACCAAGTTTTTGTATGCTGAAAGGAGTTCAAGTGGGAGAGTGACTAGAGCAAGATGAGCGCGCAACCCCAGAGTCAGTCACGACTGGACCTAATGGTCAGGGGTCCCTTTACCTTTAGCAAGAAAGAATATGCCAGTCTTTGATAGCCGTTACCTAGATGATAGGAATCAGTGCCAGCTCTACGCTCAACCACTCTCCTTGAATGAGCTCCTACTTCTCCTGCTAATACCCATTCCCATGACCTTTCCCTTTGGGGCCCAGCCTGCCCAGCTGGCTAGAGGGGAGAGGCAAAGGAAGATGAGGCGGATGTTTCTCCTCCTTGCTCCCACTAGCTTAGAGGGCCAGGTGAACAAGTGACAACAGCAAAGAAGAGAAGAAACAGGGCTCCAGTGGGTGGCAGTGGTTCCCTGTTGGGTGAGGGCTTCAGCAGCTGTTCTGACTCCTGACCCCAGGGATGCCTTGAGCACCATATCTAGTTTGGCCCTGAATCTCAAGTGTAAGCCACCTTTAGAGGAAGAGATTGTTCAGGAGATGGCTCTTGCCCTAATCAACTGCAGATGGCCCTTCATCATGCCAAGTACTCTGTGAATTCTGCATAGTTGGGGAACAAGCAAACCAAAGGTCATCCTTCTCATGGGGGAAATGCAGCGGCTGAAACTGGATTCCCTTTCCTAAGTGACCTCAGTGGCACGGGTCACTCTTGTGTCACTAATGCTGCTTTCCTTTGTTATCCAGAGCAGCACACAGTTTGTAATGCCTTCAGAGGGATTTGCTGTTTGTTGCTGCCGATAATAGAGTACACACATTCACCATGTGAACGTCACGTGCTGTTTACATACCAGAGGACAGAGTTGGGTGTGTGCCTACTCTGTTGAAACAGGAGAAAGGTGCTTTGGTATGGTATGCTGAAAACTAGCTGCCAACCCCTGATGCTGACCCTGATAGGGATGCATAGATTGAACACACTTTTTGAACTGAGGCAAGTTTTAGTTCTGAACAACGGGAGCTTGAGGCCACAGTTAGGTCAGTGTATGCTGTTAATTAAGTAGAGATGCTTATGCAGAGTTCCTACAGGAAATACTTCTCTCTCTCTTTTGTGGTGCAAAATAAATACTTAGCAAAGTGCTTTGCATACATGAACTCAGCAATTTTTACAACAATTCTATAAAGTAGATGAGTACCTTAATTTCCGTTGGATGTACATGTCTGTGAAGCAGACAGTGGCTTGTCTAAGGCTACCCAGTGAACAGATGGTTGAGGTGAGAATTTAACCAGGGTTTCCATCTCCTAACTCTTCCTTTCCCCCCAGAATTGAGGTATGCTCCATTAATGTGCATGACCTTTGGGTCAGGGCATAGTATGTTAAAGGGAGCAATGCCTTTTAACACTTTTTGACAGATGTAACCTGTTTGGTTGGCAGAGGAAAGAGAGGCATGCCTCTGGAAGAGAAAAATTCACCGACTCCTCCTAAGCCTTGAGCTATTGAAGGAGGGCTTTTTTCAGGGTGGGCTGTGTCCCTCCAGAAGTTGTTGGGCTCTTAGCTCCCATGAGCCCCAGCCAACATGGACAATAGGCAGGGATTATTGGAGATGTAGACCAGCAACATCTGGAGGGCCACAGGTTCTGATCTAGATGATGCAGGGCAAGTAGCAGTTTGTGCATAAGTAACTGAAGCAGCATCTGATTTCTGGCAGTGGACTGGCTGGCTCTGCCCCACTAGAGGAAAAACCCTCCTCCCTGACCCATCTGAATCCGTGGTCCCAGTTAGTACTGAATGAATCCTATGCCACAGTGTGGCAGGGGAGGCAATTGGTTTGGATGGAAATGGGTACCACCACTGGCTTCCAACATAGCATACATTTTGTTTCTGGTGTGGCTCCTAGAATTGGTCTGCATTTCTAGCTTCTGTTGATTCTACAGTGCCTTATCTCCCCCAGCTCAGTTTTCTGGGTGAGGTTGATGGTCACCAAGAAAACACTTTTTTTTTTTTAGCTTTTCAGTCTTCCCTAATGCTCTTAATGTTCTGTTTTCCATATTTCTTGCCCAGGGGCTGCAGTGAATCTGACACTAGTGACTCCAGAAAAAGCCATCAAACTAGCTGCCAATGATTTCTTCCGGCATCATCTGGCCAAAGATGGGTGAGTGTGATAGAGGGCACTGTGTATAATGTTTTCTAGGAGGGGTGGCATGACTGGGATATTTTGATGGCACCCCATTGCTTCCAGTGTGGATGCACTGAGGCAGCTGTCCACAGTACTTGGTATTGTTGCCATTGAGTCAAGTGCAGTATTCAGCTGCTTGACTGCGCCTGCTTTGAAAACAATGGGATACCACTGACACATTTAATTTATACCACAGACAAGTGTTTCTCTTTCTTTTGGTGGATGCACTAGTTTTTGGTTGGAGATGACTTGTCCCTATTTTGTGGAGACCAGTGCTCAAGACAATATTATTCCCTTTCACTTACTAATTTATTAAAGTAATATATTGACATTCATCTGAAGATCTCAGGGCAGTTCACAACATAAAAATACAAAATAAAAACATAAAATGCATAATAAAAACAAAGCAAAGCAATAGCCCCTCCTTCCTACAAACACATTTAAAAAGACAAAGAATGTTAATCAGCCCAAGGCCTGGTTGAAGAGGAACATTTTTGCCAGGGGCCTAAAGATGTATGATGAAGGTACCAGGTGAGCCTCCCTGGGGAGAGCATTCCGCAAAAGAGGAGCCATTGCAGAGAACGACTGCTGGTCACATGGGGGGTCTCCTTTGAGAACAAGGTTGGCATCTGAGTAGACTGGTTTGTTCAGTAATGATTAATGTATTGTAGCTCATTACAGAGAGATCATTTTGGGGTTCAAATGTTAAGCTTATTAGAAATAATTGCAAAGGAGATTACGCAATATTCAATATCTAGTTTGCCCAAGGCCAATTGTGGAGCTATTCATGGACTAGGAAAGACGCAATTGCATTTCTAGGTTGATTGTCACACACTCTCCTGGCAATTTCCTTGGACTGTTTGCAGGACACTGTGCATACCATGAAGTCCTCCTACCAGAGATGACAACCCCAGTAACTGCTGCCTTTTATATGTCCAAAGGGACAGTGACCATACTTTTCTGTCTGCAGCATTTGGTGGGACCTGAGATATTTTTTTGCAGAGGCAAAAAGTTACCTACCCTCTCCCTGCATGCCATGATGCTGATCGGAAACACCACAGCTATAAATTTTCAAGCACATTTAATTTACACATTTAAAGCATCATCGTCACATTTGGCCGTTAGCTGAAACTAATAAAGGTATTACCTCACTATTACTTTTGGATGATCAAAAAGAAGCATTGAGTAGTAGAGGTGTATCTGAATTTCACAGAACCTTTATACAACAGAGTAGATGTGTCATTCTGCACACTTAATCAAGATGATGCACGGGAATTGAAAGTGAGAGGCTGCTGACTGAAAGGACTCCTTTGCATCTTAGCCAAGGTTACTTTGCCACCAAATGTGGGAAAATATCCAAAAACAAAGGCAGTATCTGTGATTATTCATGTGTTAATGCTTAGAGGTCCTTTGTTTCTGCTGCAAATTCTAGCTGCTGAAGAATTGCAAGTTTGGCACTAACAGACAGAAGTGAAACTGCTTTATTCATTCATTCATTCATTCATTCATTCATTCATTCATTCTTTACCAATATATTATTTGAGGAATGGCCTTGTTCAAAATGATACAAGAGGTGTATCCTCTGGAAACTGCCTTTGGGAATCTCATTGAAATTGTTTCAATGACCTTCAGAATTCCTAAGGACGTTTCACCAAGGCAAGGCACTTAAAATTCACTTTAAACTTGGATTTATGCAAAATTCAGGGCCTGGGAAATAGATTACAAACGCCATTTCTTAAAAGCTGGATTGTGGCCATGGGTGGAATGCAAATCTCATTTCAACGGGAGGAGTATTAACCCATCTCTTTAGGCTGTCCCCCCCTTCACTCGAAACAGGCTCCACTTCGCCTGCTTGCCTACCAGCAGGAGAAAGGATTTGAATGCCTTCTTTCTTGGATGGGGAAGCAGTTAGTGAGAAAATGGTCAAAGGCGGAAAGGGGTTAAGAATACAGAGAAGAAAACCTTTCCCTTGTAGACAGCAATGTGGGGCAGAAGATTACCCAGTGCCTTATTTTTCTGTGGAAAATGCTCTGTTCCATAAGTTCATTAGTAATGATGAATGAATGCCGGTTGCAAATACAATACAGTGGTACCTCGGGTTACAGACGCTTCAGGTTACAGACACTTCAGGTTACAGACTCTGCTAACCCAGAAATAGTACCTCGGGTTAAGAACTTTGCTTCAGGATGAGAACAGAAATTGTGCTCTGGTGGCGCGGCAGCAGCAGGAGGCCCCATTAGCTAAAGTGGTACCTCAGGTTAAGAACAGTTTCAGGTTAAGAACGGACCTCCGGAACGAATTAAGTTCGTAACCAGAGGTACCACTGTATTAGGTAAGCATGGGAGTTTAGCTTCATTAACTAAATACAAGTAAAGCAAACAAGCTAAATTAGGTCACTCTCTAGGGCACCAGAACAATTTCCAAAGCAAACTGAACATTTGTCAATGCAAATTAATATAGGAAAAAATTCTATTATTTTTTTTAAAATAATTTTTATTAAGTTTCATATTACCAAATTAAACACATCAAACCAATTAATCCAAATTATAACAATACATATCATGTAATCCAATTGTATTCCAAATTATAAATTTTTGTGGGGGGTACCCATGCTTCTTGATCGGCAGGCGTCCAATCCTCGAATATTTGTACTGCTTTCATTTTAAGAATGATATTTCCAGTCCCCTCTTCTCAATCCTTGTCATTACTCATTTTCCTTTTCATTCACCTCTGAGTTGCTCCGCAAGTGGGTTGAAAAAAACAGTCTTATTTGTGTTTCTGTGTGGGCTTTGTGCTGCTCTCTCGCAAATCACTCTCATCCAATAGTCCAGGCATTTCCGCTCGAGCAAGCAATCGTCATTTTGTCGTTCCGATGAAATACAGTCTAAAAGCTCGCTCTTTAACTTTCCCGACCTGTTGCATTGTAAATTACTCTTTTTCCAGGAGGGCTGCCCCTTCCAGATCGCAATCTCCTCGAAAATAATAAATCTTCGGCTCTCCCTCCCCAAGACCAAACCTCCTGCAACACAGGTCTCGTATCAAATCTCCATTCTTACTGCGTCACAGAGAGAGCCCTTCTTCTTTCCAAATCCTTCACAGAGTAAAACCTTTAAGTTCATATTATTCCCACACAATTCATTTTTAGTCCCATTTGCAATTAGTTGCTGTAACGGATCTTCTAAGAGGGAGGGTTATTAGTTAATCACATAGAGCAAAAAAATAAAAAGTCATTCCCCCCCCCCTTTCAGTTCCGTTGCATTCCATTCCACATACCATGTCTGTAGTACTTTGATGTAATCTTCCGTCTTAGTCTTCTTCATTTCAGTGGTAAAATTGTTAGCAGATAAGAACCTCCTGCCTCTCTTGAAGCATGTGCGTTATCTTTCACCAATTTTTTTCCTTTTAAGTAACGCAACTAGTTTCGCACCTGGAAGTAGCTTCGGAGGAGTTCCGAGGCCCGCCGAGGGTTGTGCACCCAGTGCCTCACCCCCTCCTTCTTCCGAACTCGGGGGTGATTTATGGCAACAACAGGTGAAAGCTGCATCTGTCCCCCCTGGAGAGATGAAGGGAGACTGATTTACTCCCCATAATCAGCCTCTAATTACCTCGTGCGGGCTGGATAGATGTTAATATCCGCCATCTTCCAAGGCGCCCCTAGCGCCCCCCCCCCCAATATAGGAAAAAAATCTGGTTCAAAATTTTCTAGAAGACCATCTGCAGCTGCATTTCAGTTTTTTGTTTTTTTTAAAAATCGGTTTCACATTTCCCAACATATTTTAGCCTTTTGGTATACTAAGGTACAGTATGCTAAACACTCTGACCATTACTATGTGCGATCCTTGAGAGCTTGCATCAAAAGGTAGTTAATCCTAAAAACACAGGTGGTTATCTTTTTTTTGTTTTGTTTATAAAAATAGTAGTCTCTTGGGTAGTGCAATATAATAAAGGTAGAAATGCTTTCTGTTTATTGAACCTATCAAACACAGATACCCTCAAGCTATTTCAAGGCACTCTCTGAAACAATAAAGGCTAAATATATATTACTTTTTCAAGCCTAGAAATACCACTACGCTTTGGAATGAGAAGCTGCTTGGATGCAGTCCACAGGCAGCATCACCTCTATGACTGCTGTGTTTGGTCTTGTTTTCATTTCTCAGTTCAGCCCAAAAGTTATAAAAAATTCAGTTTGTAACAATGCTAGCCCAAATTTCAAGTGGTGGGAGTAGAAAGTTGTAGTTTTTCCCTGATCCACCCCAGAAAGAACAATTTACTCTATGTTAGAGAACGTGGCTAAGCCCTAAGAAGGTCCACACAGAGTTTCAGTTCTCATTCTAATGTGTGTTTCTAACCCACATTTGAAGTTCTGTAGCTGTGTTGATTATGAAGACCACTATTTGATAGTTTTCAGATGGTATCATTAACACTCTGCATAGTTATTAGCCTAATAGTTTTATAACTCCTTCTCAAACATTGTTTCTGTATGTAGTCTTAATTATTAATTTCCTGGCCCACAAGCACTTGTGTACCACAGCCTATGTATTTACAGTAAAAATGACCACTGAAGACAGTCTCCAAGGTCAAATTGCTTGTAGGATGAATGTAACATATTTTCCCGTGTGTAACACGCCCTCGTGTATAAGACGCCCCCTATTTTGGGGGGCTCAAAATTCAGAAAATGGGGGGGGGAAAACATTGCTCAGAGTTGTTGAGCATTTGGGGGGGGGGAGATTGCTGGAAATCACTCACCCGCCTGACATATGCTGCCACTTGCATGCACCGCTAAAGCTGCCTATCGTCTGTCCCCTCGCCGGCAGAAGCCGCCAGTTGCCCGCCCATTTACCACAGCGACACCCAATCAACACCAGCCCTTGCCGCAGCCACCAGTGACACGCCAAATAGCCGCTGACAATCTCCAGCTCCCGGCAGCAACCAATCTCACGTCCCCCCTATGCACTATCTGTGTATAAGACGACCACCAAAATTTAACATAGTTTTTAAATAAAAAAACCTCAGCTTATACATGGAAAAGTACAGTAAGTTCCTTTCTTGGCAGACATTATTAGCATGTTGTGGACGTCCAGTTCTGTGGAACCGGTTTTACTTGGTAAAAACATCTGGCTACAGGGACTGCTTTGCAGCATCCTAGATATGTTTGCATAAGGATAAAAATGGTAGCACTGCATATTCACCATGTGCTATATATGTACACAGAGATAGGAAATGCATTAGCACTCAGCCTGTTAATGCTGTTGCAGCTTTTGTAAAGAGACTGCAGAGGCAGCAAAAGTCCACTGCTGTTGTGGCTTGAAATTTAATGTTTTCATTAAGCATTGCAGCTCACAAGTCCAAAAGTAGAAGCAGTTGAATTTCATGGACAGTAGAGCGGTGATGTTAAGCAAGTGTCTCCAAGACTTTGAAAATGACCATCATGAATGAAGCAAGCAAGTTATATTATTCCCAGGCTGTATTGCATTACATAGCTATGACTTCTACACACTGTCAGTAAAGAACATCATCACTCTAAGGAATCCTGACTTGTCTCATGAATTTCATGTTGGCTACTGTGTCTCAACGTTTCTAATTAAAAAGCATTGCTTTCCAAAATCACTTTCAAGCATTTGAAAATATTGCTGCATTTCGGTACCATATCATCACTCAGGTTTACTCCTTCCTGTGGTATCACATAACTTTGCTTTTTTATCTTGACCTTCACTTTGTTTGTTGTTCTAGAGTGGGGCTGGAAAGCTGCTGATTTTAGCTCTTTCTCTGCCTAGCTGCTAAGCATTATTGCATTAGTTGTTTCTTTGTGGACGTAATCAAAATCGGCAGGGAAGCCGATATCTTTAAACCACCTCACTTTCTGCTTTGTGTTCTATTTTGCTTGGAGAACAGAAATACGCAACAGAAATTGCCTAAATTTTAAAACCATCCAATTTGGAGGCCATCACTGCCTCTTGTGGAAATGACTTCCATAATTTAATTATGCATTGTGTGAATAAGTATTTTCCTTTATCTGTCTTGAAAAAATTAATATTCTGCTTCATTGGGTGTCCATGAGTTCTAGTGTTATGTGTGTGAGAGAAACTTTTCTTCATCCACTTTCTTCATACCATAAATAAATTATTTAAGTGTCTATCATCTTGCCTCTTACTCAGCTTTCCCCTAAACTAAAGAGTTCCAAATACTATTACCTTTCCTCATAGGGGAGCCCCTTGATAATTTGGGCTGCCCTTTTCTGCATGTCCAGAAGTATACACAGCATTCCAAATGCGATAGTACCATAGATTTGAATCACAGCTTTATGAAACCAGCTGTTTTATTTTCACTTCCTTTCCTAATGATCCCTAGCATGGCATTTGCCTTTTTCATGGCTGTGGCTTTCTAAGTCAACATCTTCATGAAACCTATTCATTAGGACACCAAGGTCTCATTCCTGGTCTGTCACCACCAGTTCAGACCCCATAAACATTTATGTAAAATTAAGATTTTTTTTTTAACCCAACATGCATCGCTTTACACTTGTATACATTGAAATGCTTTGCCATATTACTGCCCATTAGCTCAGTCTGTTTGGAGTTTTTCACAATCTTGTCTTGTTTTAATGATCCTGAATAATTTAGTATTGGCCACCTTACTTCACTGTATTTACTGATCTTGATTATATACTCTTGCTTGAAATGGAAACTGTCACCTTGCTGAATCAGACTAAGATCCACCTAGTCTTAGTATTCTCTTGCAAATATCCCAGCAACCAGCAGGTGCTTTGCGTTCTGCTAGAAATAAGCCAGTTGTCCCCTAGTAGACTATGCACTATCTTCTACTCACTGTGACAGAAATTAAGTTTGTGTCTCTTGTTTTAGAGACCTTCAAAAAAGTGACTGCAGCATATACCCTATATATACTGGGAATTTTTCTCAAAGGGTTGCCACCAACTTTCCCCCCTACACTTCAAGTTCTAAAGCAGTAACTCCCTGTAGATATCCACATTTTCTCCTAAATTTGTGAGGTGGCTAAGAGCTTTGAGGGGCAGAGAAAGAATACAGTGGACGCTCGGGTTGTGAACGTGACCCATGCGGGAAGCACGTCCGCAACCCGCAGTGTTCGCAACCTGCAGCGCCACGTCTGCTCACACACGGGTTGCAATTCGGCGCTTCTGTGCATGCGCAAAGCGCGATTTAGTGCTTCTGCGCATGCACGAGTGCCAAAACCCAGAAGTAACCCATTCCGGTACTTCCGGGTTCAGCATGGTGCACAACCTGAAAACACGCAACCTGAAGCGTCTGTAACCCGAGGTATGACTTTATAGAAAATGGAGGCCCTCCCTACCAGATTCCACTTCCACATGCATGTAGCTAGTCAACTGCAATAATGAATTGTTTGGGGGAAATGTCAACAGCTCTTTAATTTCCCTTCACGCCAATGTGATTTGATATGGAAAAATTCCTTCCTATGTTCTCAAAGGATAAATCTATATTTAGTGATTTAATAATCTTCACTGCGGCCTTCCACCTATAATCCCCTCAGATGAGAGGAGGGTGAATCCAAACAGCAGCCATGCAGTCCGAGAAATTAACTGCCTGTAGTTCCCTGAAGCAATTCTGTTATATCTTTAGGGAAGTCAACAAAGTACTTGAGGAAGCTTTCAGCAGTGGCAGTTCCCTTAGGCAAGGGGGGTGAACTTTATGCTACCTGACTTTTTCCACAGGGTTGAAGTTGTTGACGGTTCACAGATGCTAAGCTTCAAAGCTGTTGTGCTTGGATTGGAAGGAATAAACTTGACAGGCCGCCGTTTGCACCTTTAGCTGTTAGGGCAAGTTGCCATCCATTGGCCAGGATCCTTGGCTGTTCTAAATCTCCTGAGGAAGTACAGCAACTGAGCAGTTTTGTGTCTGGAGAATTTTCCGTATTTGTAAAGAGATTTTTTCTCCTTCATATGGATCTAGAATCATAGAATCATAGAATCATAGAGTTGGAATAGACCACAAGGGCCATCGAGTCCAACCCCCTGCCAAGCAGGAAACACCATCAGAGCACTCCTGACATATGGTTGTCAAGCCTCTGCTTAAAGACCTCCAAAGAAGGAGACTCCACCACACTCCTTGGCAGCAAATTCCACTGTCGAACAGTGTCGAATCTCTTTGGGCTTTAAACCAAATTCACGTAGCCTGCTGCTTCCTGATGTTTTTCTCCTTACTGTGGGCAGCTAAAGTGATGACATAAGTTTATCCTTATCCCTCCCATTGCAAAGTGCTGGGATTCAATGTGTCAGATAATATTCTACTAATTCAAAGTACTGCAGTACATTTGGTTATTGCAATAGGAGCAGTTTCTTCTTAGAGCTTCCCAGTATTGTTGTAGCAGCAACGCAGGATGTTAAATGGGAAGTATCTTAACAGGATCCCCCAGATGTTGGGAGGGTTTTCACCTTTGATTGCCTAGTTTTGTGCAACGGTTGCTGTCCCATCTATGCCAATCCTGCTTCTCCATTTGGCAAGCGACCATCATAGCAATTGACATACTCACGATGTGGGATGCTAGTGATAATGTGCTGAATCAATGTGTCTGTTCATAGAAGCAGCATAATTGCTGGAGGAAGCAGCCATTGGGAAATGCCTTCATGGGTGGATCTTCAAGCAGGCATCTGAACCTTGCTAATACAAGTAAGCAAGGTGGAGGGCTACCTGAAAGGCCATATAGAGATAAGCCTGATATCCAGTTTAAACCATTCTTAAACCTGAGTACTGGTCTAAATGGAGCAGTTGTAAGGTGACCTCACCTCCCCCACACCTCCAGTAGGATTACCAACTTCTTTATTAATTGGGGTTAGATTAAATTTGAGTAAATGGTGCTGAACACATGCTCGAGAGATGCCTCCCATATGACACTTGTCATTCGTCTGTCGTTTATTTCAACCCAACAGTAAAGAGTGGTGGGGAAGGTGTGGCCCTCCAGATATCAATGATGCTAGACTACCAACTCCTATCAGTCCCAGAAATTACGGCCAATGGTTGGGATGATGAGAGTTGTGGTCTAGTAACACCATGATCTCCTGGAGGACCAAATGCTCCCCATCCCTGCCTTTAAAGAACCTAATGAACATCTTATTTATTTACTTTGTTACAACACCAGCAACAACTTTATGTTATTGCTTTATTCCACATAGTCTCAAAGTGGTTTACACCATAAAACAAAAAAATATATAAAAATAGATACAATTAAATAAAACCACAGTGGTGGCAAGATTGGGGGAGCTCTGGGGTGGCCGCAGTTGCTCCAGAGCTCAGCTCAACTTGTCCTATGCTTGTTCTGGTGCGTGCATTGCCTCTCTGCACCCCCACATCCCCTCACAAGCCACTGCTGCACAGTAGCTTTCCTCCTTCATAGTTCCTGCTTTCTCCCCTTGGCCAATGGATTTTGGTATGACAGTGACGGTTCTGCCTGTGGATTATATGTCTTATATTAGGACAGAGGATGAATCATTATGAGAAGAACTGAAGAAAGCAGTTGAATGTGTTCTGTGTTTACTGCTGGGGATCTGAGATCAGGGATAGATGAATTGCTTGCCATCAGAGAGGTTTTATTTGCAAGACGAGCCCCTGAATAGCCCCATGTTGACCACAAACCTTCACATTTTTGCCCGGTCCATACAAACACAACTGGAAATTCTCTCTGCTCTACCCCCTCCCCTGCAGTGTTTACAATTTCATTTTCTTTGGATGTGCACTTGCTTGCCTAAGTGCCTGGGGGATTATGCTTGTTTGGCTTGCTTGTACCTTTCGTAGGAGCGCAATGGCAACAGACGCTCACTGGATCAGAAGCAAAGCTTCTGCATTTCCCTGAGCTTTTGGGGAGACTTTCTCACCAAAGAATGGCTTTGCTTGTGGTGAAAGCTGGTCTTTGGTGGTGTATTATTCAGCACTGTGCATCTGGCTATCCAACACCATTTTTTGTTTCTCTTGAGTGTCTCTTCACTGCCTTGGATAGTTTAAGTCACTTGGTTACCTCCGGCCTTTTTTTCTGCATTGCATTCATTACCAATCAAGTCAAAATTGGGCATGTCTGATGACTAACATTCCCCAGGGTTTGTTCCTTCTGTGATCCATAAGTGACAGAGACAGGGCTTCTCACAGAGAGAAACAAGCCTGGCTGTTGCTTTGCCTGGAGGCAGGTTAACCCAGTTGGGGTCAATCAGCTGATTTTTCTTTGTCTCCCTCTCCCTCTCTTTCCTATCTTTTTGTCAGGAAGAAGCTGACCCTGATTAAGGAAATGCTGGCTGGCTGTGGGGCAGGGACCTGCCAGGTGATTGTCACCACTCCCATGGAGATGCTCAAAATCCAGCTGCAGGATGCAGGCCGAATTGGTACCTCACCTGTCTTTCTTCTCTCCTCACCATGCCCATGCAGCAACAGAAAATGTCTCCCATGGCTTTGCAGATGATGGGAGGGCAGTGGTGGGAGGGAAATAGGACTGAACTGCGCTGGGATCAGGTTTTATTAAGGGGTGATATACAAATATCCAAAACTAAGTTTTTATTGCTTAGCCCAAAGGCCATCAACGGTGAATCAGTTTAATGTGGGGCACACCACTGAGTATAATTAGAACACAACATAATGACATAATCGGTTACAATATACAATATATACCTTAATAAATTTTAGGGATTCGGAGCCCTTTCAGCAGTTCTGTTAACTGAAGTCGTTCTTTCCCTGAGTAGCTCCAGGATATATTACATCACTGGGAAGGACCTCAGCCTTGTGAGCCAAATGATGAGTTGTTCTCTTTCCATTCTCCTGATGTGAGAGAGCCTGAAATTGTATCTTTAGATATCTGTATAGGGAAGAGGAGGCTGGTAAAACAATAGCTTGTGTTCAGCTTGTGAATTATTAAACTGGATAACTAATGCAAAAAAGGGAGGAGGATTAGTTGCCCCTTATGGTGTGTTTTTTCTATGACACTTTCTTTCTGTTTCCACCCCAGTTAGAAGGTCTGGCAGTGTGCCAAAGCCCTTAAGCATTAAGAACTTGTGTTCTTGCCCCAAACAACCTTACCTACCATTGTTATGTTGTCTCATTTTCCCCCAAGTAAATTTCAGGACAAAATTTAGAATACTGGATCTTTTCTTTTGACAGGTGTGGAACATAGGGGGAAAGGTGTGTGTGTGTGTGTGTGTGTGTGTGTGTGTGTGTGTGTGTATAAGTTGGGAGAGGGGATAGCTTAATGATACTCACTATCTATTGCATTAACAATGAATTCTAATAATGCAGGAACTGCTTATCACAGAGGAATTCAGTGGGAAATTTTTGCAACCACAGAATTGAACCACCAACGCTGTTTGTTTTCAAAAGCTCCAGTATAAATATCCTGTTAGACAGGACTATTGTGAATAACAACCACTCATCGCTGTGACTTAGTATCTCCCTCTGCTTCTGATTTGCCCATTTGCCTCTGAATCTTTTTGTATCTTACCAGTTTCCAGTTGTACTTCAAACCCTCTGTTACTAATGTGTTAAATTAGAAGGCTGCAGAAAGATTCTCACTGCAGCACAATACTGGGATTTAGTGCCTCAGTTGCAACAGAGGCTATGTGAGCAAATATATTAGCTCAGGGGATTTACATGGGCTCCATCTTCTGATAAAATAGGAGAAGTGCAGTGGAAGAAGTTTGGGGGAGAAGAAGTGAACAGCCTGCATAGATCTCTGGGTAAATGCTTTGACATATATATATATATATATATATATATATATATATATATATATATGCTTTCGTAGATTTTCACGGGTACAGGAATGCAGGTTTTGGTGTCTTCGGGTGTCTTCCCGTGTAAGAGTTGGGGTGTCTAGGCGACGTTTCGACGAGGTCTCACTCGTCATCTTCAGGCTGGTGCTTTCGGCTTCTTGTTACTCACTGCTTCCTACTTTCCTCTGCATCGGCGGCAGCCGCAGCGTGGCGCACGCGCGCCAGCACCCAACTCCAGAGTTGGGTGCTGGCGCGCGTGCGCCACGCTGCGGCTGCCGCCGATGCAGAGGAAAGTAGGAAGCAGTGAGTAACAAGAAGCCGAAAGCACCAGCCTGAAGATGACGAGTGAGACCTCGTCGAAACGTCGCCTAGACACCCCAACTCTTACACGGGAAGACACCCGAAGACACCAAAACCTGCATATATATATATATATATATATGACAGTGGAGTGCACTGTGTGTTATGCTCAGAGAATATGGTGTTGTGACAGCCACATAAATATTTTACTTAGAGCTAAAATTCAACAGCACAACTTAACTGGATAAAGGCGGTTTCTAGTGACTTATCAGAGGGCAGTACAACTGACCTTAAGCAATGTTCAGGTCATTACATTTGTGGCTGGCCTATTCATCCTTCTGTCAGAAGCAAGACATTTATGTTATGTCATTATCTGTAACTTGCATGCTGCATTCATGTTTATTGCGGTAAATGACAACTCTGTCTTGATTCCTCTTCAGCTGCTCAGAAGAAGCTAATGGCCGCACAAGCTCAGTTAAACCCTTCCACTGGTGCTGGGGCAGCAGAGTCTGTTGTGGAGACACGGACGACAGCAATGCAAATCACAAGGGACTTGCTTCGGAGCAAAGGCATCGCAGGACTTTATAAGGGACTTGGCGCTACGTTGCTAAGGTAGGGCACCCCTTTAGGCCCTCTGGAGGACCTAAAATCCAAATGGTGCCCAGTAGTCTTGGGTAACTACAAGGAATGAATAAGAACACATGCTGTTCCCTGGGTATTGACTCAGTTAGGGATGGGGACAGAGTGGGTAAGGGAGGGAGATGGCGATACACTGCACTGGAGTTTCATAGTACTAAATGAGAACAGTGTAGAAAGAGAAATATCTGATGCATTTGAAAACTATGGAAAGGGGAATTGTCTTTCTGTGCACAACTACCCACCCCTTACAATTGGCATGGGGCAGCTTGGTATTAAAGGACTAAAGGAAAGAGCTCTTCCCTCATGGTCTTGCTTCTCCTTCTGCAGGGATGTACCGTTTTCCATTGTTTATTTTCCATTGTTTGCAAACCTGAACAAACTAGGGCAGACAACCCCGGATGTCAAGGCTCCATTCTATGTGTCCTTCCTTGCTGGGTGCCTGGCTGGCAGCACAGCAGCTGTAGCAGTGAATCCTTGTGATGGTAGGTACTGCAGCAAAGTTCAGTCAAGGTGCTGTGGGTGTGAAATGTGGGGAGGTTCACCAGAAGAGTTGGGGACAGGGGGAAACTGAGGAAAGAGTGTGAGCCCTGGTGTTTTTGCGTTCTCACGAGGCATAGTGTCACAGGAGGCAAGCTGGCCTATAATGCAGTGGACTACAGCAGTGTTAAGAAAGAGGGGCAAAAGATCTAAGTTGCAAAGCACCCAGTACCACAGTAAGAGAAGCTGCTATCCTGATTGTTCCAGCTAGTGGAGGCTTGTATACTTTCCACTTGAGAAAGAGAATTGAAGAGATGCAGCCAGCCACAGGCCCTTCTTGTAGGAAGGGGAAATTCTGTACTACAGATTATCTTTGATGCATGTCAGATATAGAAGTGATCTCTGCCTGATCTCTTGCCATTTGATTGAGGGGTGGGGAGAACATCCTCCAGGCAATGAGGGGGCTTACAGCTCTCCTGAGCTAACCAGCACTGTAGCCTGTTAAAGCATGTTTCTTCCTTGAAGAAGGGAACCCTTGGGTACTACACCTTAACAAAGGAACATCTGAACCCTCTAGGGAGCAAATAGCTCCCATCAGCCACAGACTCAGGTAGCACTCATACACCAGAAATGCATTGCAAGATTTTGTGGCAGAGTCCCACTTCTTTGTGATAGTCAGAGGCTAACAGCCTTGCAGTTGATGCAGAATGTGGTAGAGGTGCAGCATAATGTGTTAAAGGAGGGAGGCGGCTTCAACAGAAGCAAATGAAGAGCTTAGTAAAAAGCATGTCCAGATGATCAAGACTAATCTGTTCATGGAGAGAGAGTTGTAAAAGGGGAGGTCATAAAAATCTCTTCCAGCTTAGCAGTGCTGGGATACTTGTATATACCTAAACAGCTAAAGGAAGCCTGGAGAAATTAATTAGATACAGACCAGAGCACTGATTGTATCTAACGCTGCTGTCTTCTTTCCCCAGTAATCAAGACAAGATTGCAGTCCTTGCAGAGGGGGGTCAACGAGGACACATACTCAGGGATCATAGACTGTGCCAGGTAAATGATCTTTTGAGGGTGATCAGCAATCAGCGAAACCTGGGTGTTTGTCCCAAGGATACCAGTGAACACAGAGGCTTACCACCAAAAGGATTGTGTTACAGGCATAAAAACAGAATTTTACTCATATATGAATTTGATACATGTTTCTTGTGGGGGCTGCTGCTGCTGGATGTATCCAAATCCACTTTGATAAAACTGTGAGATTCTTATTAAAATATAGTAAATGAAATACAGTATAGTAACTATGGCAGCTTGCCTTGTTGGCTATACACTTCCTCCAAGATTGGAGATGCCATAGTAGGCACAAGTTGCCAGCGGATGTGGGGAACGACAGTAGAAGAGAGGCAGCTGTGGACTTACTTCCCATAGGCATCCAGTTGACTATTGCAGGGAACAGGGTGCTGGACTAGATAGGCCCTTGGTCTGATCCAGCAGGGCCCTTGCTTTTTTAACTGGGCCCGTTGATAGGTTCCAACCTTGAAGTGTGTCTCATCCTGCATCCATTAACAACTGGGAGGAAGGGACAGCACTGCCCATCTGAGCTCCCAGAGTCACTGCCACTTAGCAGCATGGGGAAGGGTGAAGCAGCAGGGGGCTTGGCCTGGGCATTGGCACTGTGCAGGTACGCTGGCGGGAGTGCAAGATTGGCTCCACAGGGGCAACCACACACTGCTGGCATCCCCACTGCCTGGCCCCTCCCACTCTTCTCACCCATTAAGTGGCAGCAACTCCATCGCCAGGAAGTCAGACACCTCCCCATCAACTGCTGCTGCCTGCACCTCTCCCATCATTTATTTTGCATTGTTCTTAAAATCCACTACAAGCAAGCCTGGAAACCCACCCAGTGTTGTGTGTCCCAAACAAGGATGTGAAAATCACCTAGTCTGAGCTTTGTTTGGGCAAAGACTGACACATATGTGAATGAAATTTGCAGCAGATAACCATTTTTATGCTATTCTTAGCCAAATAGCCATTGAGATGAGCAAGAAATTGGTTTTTCATTGTACTTGAAATGCCTTTGTAAAGTATGCTGCTCATGTGGGAAAGCCTGTTTGTTATAGATAACTCTGTGCTCTAAAGCAAAATGGGCGGGGCGGGCATGACTGAAGTAACAGATATTCTGATTGGCAACACTTAAATGGGAGTTGTGGTGAACACACGTAGTCTCATCTGATTTCTTTGTGTGCCTTTTTAGGAAAATCTGGCGGAATGAAGGCCCCACAGCCTTTTTGAAGGGGGCATATTGCAGAGCCCTGGTCATCGCCCCACTCTTTGGTATTGCACAAGTTGTGTATTTCATCGGCATTGCTGAATATTTCCTAGACAAGCTTCCAATGCGCCGGGATTAACCCCTCACACCTCTCCCCATCCAATTGGAATTCATCATAGTATTCTTTGTCACCGTGCTATCAGAGCAACAGCACAAGGAGTTAAAACAGTAATGGGGGGGGGAATGAATGTTGTCTCCAAACCAAGTCCCCCTCCAGTCAACATGGCCTCACCATTATGCCAGGGAAGATACCTGATTATGCATATCTCCTTTCTAATTATCAATCTCAAAAGACACTGGTTAGCACAGACTGTCTTACAGACCTGCTTTTTCTCCTCTTGGCTAGGGGAGAATGACCAACAAATCAAGAAAGAGCAAAGGACTTTTCTCCCCCACCCCCACCCATTCTTGGTTTCAGGCCTCTGGGAAAGCCAAGGGGCTGCTATCCATTAAAGGGAGGCCAGTTTGTCATTCGAAAAGGCGGGTAATTTCTGAAATAAAAATGTTTTGTTTTCATGTAGGTCTCCTAAACATCCCTCTCCTAAATTAGCTGGACTGAAGTGAACTCTTTGGATATCAAAGGAGGAGGGGAAAGGGAAAGGCGCATTTTGTATTTAGAATTTGTGAAAGGGACTGCCTTCCTGAATGAGTGTGCGCAGGTGAAATGTACTCCCTGCAGATGTGCACTCAACTGCTAAGGAGCTGCATCTGTGGAAACACAGTGCTGTCCAGTGTCGCGAACTAGCTGAGCCATTGTGATAGGGAAGAACTGAATAATTTTGGGATCAATTTTTTTTTAATAAAAAATCTTGCTGGATTTAAAACAAAAAAACCCCAACCCAGTAATACATTCCTTTCAATCAGCCTAGTTGATGCTGGTAATGCTGCTGTTCCACCCAGTGTTTCAGTTGTCTGTGTTTTGACCTGTACCTGTATTCCTTTCCTGTTTCCCTCTGGGAGCACAAATAATGCCAAAGGGTTACTTAGGGAAAACTGATCTCTGATGTGGCTGTAAACACTGCAAAATGCCAGATGGCATAGAAAAACTTAGCTTAGCTGAAATCAGTGGAAATAATCTTGCACATTTCATGAGGTTCAGTTGCACCGAAGTCAAAGAATTATGCTATATTCACGCCAGTTTAGATACCAGTTCTTTACTGGCCTGCAATGATAATTTTTTAAAGGGTGCCAGCTAGTTTTCCTATTCAGACCAAAACTGACAGCAGAAGGTGGTTTGTTAACCTCCACAGGGCTCTCCATATCTCTTATGTTCTCTCTCAGAGATAGAAGCCTGGTTTTCTTCTCTTTGTTTCAACAGTTACTCTTCCATCAGAGTAAAGTAACCGAAGCATCAAAATCAATGCTAATTCTGGTAATTTCCCCTTTATTTCTATTCCCTGCTTCTCAGGTGCTGACACAGTGCTGCCTGCAACATTGCAGGGAAATATTTTATATTTTTTAAAAAATCTATTAAAGTTTTGCAAATCCCCCCCTTTTTTTTGGAGGGGGTGGGGCAGTCTGATTTTGGAGGATAGCATGTTTAAGAGACATTCCCCCCTCCTGCAACTTGGACTTTGTCTTCTTGTTGTTGCGCCTCAATACTTCCTATATCCCATTCCAAAGAAATGAAATGAATTAGGTATGCAGATGGTGTGGCTATTTACATTTGCCCTTGGAGATGTCTTAAATGTTCCGAATGCCCATGTCACTGTTGGCTAGGGTAGCCAGACGCAGAAGAGGAAAGGAACTCTGCACCTTGAAGGGTGCAGCAGAAGAGGGAAGCATCAGCAGATGTTTATTGTTATGAAAGCTGCACCTGTTGTGACATTCCCTCTTCTACACAAATATTAAAGGTACAGGAGCCCCTCTCTTGTCTTACATCTGGCCCTCCTGTTGTTGGACCCTTTGAGTTAGCAGGGTGAGATGTTTTATTTATTTTAAAGATATGGCACTTTTTACTTTTTCATCGTATGAAAACAAGGCCTGAAGAATGTGGGGTTTTAAAGCATGGTTTCCTTGCTTATCTTGAAAATTAAATGTTAGAATCATTACGTTTTAGAAGACTGATTGTTGGACTGATGGTGCTGACTCACAAAATAACAGAAAGAAATTGCTGGAACTGGTTTATAATAGGAGCTGCATCTAATAATTTAATTTGCCTCATTTCATGCTGCTTTTTCATCACTGTAAGTCCTTGTTTACTTTCACATCTAATCATCATTTTAAACTCTATTGCAATGTCTGTCTTGCTTAAATGACCAAATGCCACTTTGAAAGAGGAGGCCTTAAAGGACTCGCTGCTGCTGCTGCCGCCGCTGCCACCACATGTCTGAGCCCACCATAAGACTACAGATTCTCTGTCAAGGCCTGGAACATCTGCACTGATGTGCTTTGGTATTTCTGAAGTAGAAATCAAACAATGATTTAGTGTTTTAAGAAGCACAATCTTCAGGATTAGTTTTTTGCACTTTAAAAAGAAAGAGCAGCGGGGACCTCATTTTAAAAGCAACCCCTTGCAAGAAAACTTTTTTTAACAATACTTTTGTCACATGAAGAAAAACTGAAGTGGTACCCAAAATGTAATCTAATTGTGTGTGAGAGATTTTATGGTTTGAAGCTTTATTTTAATGACAGGTGACCCTTTGTCCAGGTGAAAACAAGGGTTTATGTAAAAATACTGATAAAAAGAAAATATCTGTGCCTAAATAAAACAGGCTCCAGTTAGCAATGCTACCACTAAGGCATCTGCTGCTTGCTTGCCAGGAGATTTTCCTGCTGATATGTGGCTCAGCACTGTTGCTAGTAAAGGGAAAAGGCACTACTTGTTTTTTGCATGAATACTCCTAAGCCTCGATTTTAGTATAGCATGACCAAGCTAATAAAGCAGAGTAGTGTTGTTTTCCAGTCCTTCATACTAGTTGTCAATTGAAATGTTTAATGCTGGCATTCTTATTGCTGCAAACTTAGAATATGTCCACATTTCAGACACACATCGTTCAAACATGTTGAATTAAACATTTAAAATGTTTGTGGTGCTTCAGCAGTGTAGATAAAGCTTTATTACTTTTCATATTCAATTTTATTGTGAGTTTTCAACATAAGATAACAATAAAAAACCAAACTAATCTAAAGAAAGTTAATGATAAACAACAGGAAGCAGAAATAAAGAAAAGAGGGGGGACACTATAAAAAACCAAGCCCTCTGTCACAATTATGTCTTGATCCTTATTCCACATACAGAAGAGTTAACCCTCCCAGCTCTCACCTTAGAGCTTTCCCCTCTTCCATCAGCTTCACATCCTGAGGAAACCTCTCTGGCCTGCCTCTTGTGCACTTCCCTTCTAGAGAAAGCTCTAAGAGGCCCTTGTGTTTTCATGGAACCACACGTCACTGGGTTCCTACTGAAGTTCCTACAGAAGCTGTGAATCATTTGAATTTACCATGTAGAGATAGCCTAAAATCATTGCCTCCTAAGCTTTCTGGCTCCTAAGGGCTTATTGGCCAGCATGTCCACAGTCCACATTAAGAAAGGAAGAAAGAAAGAAAATCTAATGAGGTCATTTCAGGCATATCTGTGAGTGGTGGAAATCTGCAATTCAGTTCTTGCTCCTATAGATTAGGGCTTTCAAGCAGAAGGTCCAGAGGCCTTATGGGGTCCTCTGAGGTCCAAGGAATCCTATTGTAGTCCAGAGCTAATTTGAGTTTGATAGTGTAGATAGTGATCCTTCAGGTGTAGGGAGGTCTGTATTACAATCTCCAACACTTATGCCATAAACACAGACCTATCAAGTTTTGTGCATGCCCTTCTATTCTGAGTAAATTTGGACTAATGCTTAGATGTGTACTTGCAATCACCAGTGTGAATTATAGTTCCCATTCTAATCACAATCGTGCACTGAAATATTAAAACCCACATTTTAGTCTCTCTTAACTACACTTTTGTACTAGTAGTAAGGCTGGTTAAAGTCTTCTAAGGGGTAACAGGTATCTTAGCCATTCCATGCTAACTGGGAAGCAAGCAGCTTTTGAGGACAATAGCCCATGCTTTAAATAGGGAATAGTGGCACCAATCTGTGTCGGCGGTAAAAAGTTACAAGTTTTCAGTTCAGCAGAGTTCAAGGAAGCTCTAGAGATCAAATGGTACAAATATCCTTCAAGGAAAAAAATGAAATGCTGAGCTCTTCAGTTTTAAAAATGCCAGCCCTTCTAAATCAAAATGCAGTGGTGCCTCGCAAGACGAAATTAATTCGTTCCGCGAGTCTTTTCATCTTGCGATGTTTTTCGTCTTGCGAAGCACAGTCTATCGCAACTGTGCCTCTTCAAGCGGCTTTAAGAAAAAAGCGAACAAACTCGCAAGACGTTTTCGTCTTGCGAAGCAAGCCCATAGGGAAATTCGTCTAGCGAAGCAACACAAAAACCGAAAAACCCTTTCGTCTAGCGAGTTTTTCGTTTTGCGAGGCATTCGTCTTGCGGGGCACCACTGTGGGTACCTGGAATGCAGTTGAGGATCCTGAGGTCCACATCCCATGATTCTCAAATATGCCAGTGAGGGAGAATGTGCATGACTTTTTTATTATAGAAAAATGCTATTATGTGGTTACTTTTCTGAGCCATTCCGTTGTGAAACTCCCCCCCACCCGTCCCATGAATGTTGCCCCATGAGTGTTTAGCTATGACTTAAAATAAATTTTGTTTTGGATTGTTTCTCAGCATATGGTTAAATAGAAATTTTGCTGTATGAGAATGACTGGGAATGTTGCAGTGCTGACATTCTCTTTTCACGTGATTGTATAAACTCATCTGAACATGCAGTCTTTACTAGGCATGTTTCAGCCAAAAATAATGTCTGAGGCAAGAGTGCTGTGCAAAGTCCGGTGTGAGGTAAAAACAAGCAAACCAGTGTTTAGTTCTGTGTGTGTATGTGTGTGTGTGTGTGTGTAAAACAGATTTTTATTTTCTTGAACTTAATTTATCATTAAAATCAATTTTTAAACACCATACTAAATTAAGCAGGTAAGCTAATAAAATGCATTAAAAAATCCCATCTGTGTCTGGCTTGCCTGTTATCTGTATCTTACCCTTTGATATTCTCAATATAGCAACCAGATACTGTAAAAATGTGTTGGTTTTTTTATTTACGCAATTGATTATAATGAACTAATCATTGCAACATGACTAGTATTGGGTCTTAGGGAAGGAGTAAACAATCAACACAAGCTTTCTCATGTTAGAAACTGTGATCTCAGAAGTTTTTTCCAATCACTGGACTTTTAATAGGTAACAGAAATGCCGTCCTCCCATGAAGTTTGTGTACTTTGGGCTATTCTTAGGCATATGTTGCTTCTAAAAGGCTCCCTGTTTTTCACTCCCATTTATAGGTCTCATTTCAAAAGTTAACTTCACAAGGTTGCATCTTAAATGCTAACTAATAACCCTTCAGGCTACCAGGTGTATGTCTATGATGTTGAATATGTGTTCCCACACTTCCACTAGAATTGGCTGTCCTTTCTACTTTAAATATGTTTATTAAAAATAACATAATCATCAGGAAGAACTTTCTGACAGTAAGAGCTGTTTGACACTGCAGCAGACGCCAACAAGGGGAGGTGGACTCTCCTTCCTTGGAGGTTTTTAAGCAGAGGTTGGGTGGCCATCTGCCATGGATGCTTCAGCTGAGACCCCTGCATTGCAGGGGGTTGGACTAGATGACCCTCAGGGTCATTTCCAACTACAGTTCTATAATTCTATGTTAATTGGCTTTCTTTCTAAGTAACCCAAGTCCCATATTTTTGTTGATGCTTGGATTTATGGAAGCAGGTAAACTCCAGCTGGCTTCTATTCCTGCCACTGAGATGAATCATGAATAGTACAAGCGCTGCTTGTATCTTGCTGTCTAAATCCTAGACAGAGAATGATAGAGTTTATCACTGTCTTGAACATTGTCCTCTCTTAAAATTAGCGGATGTAACCATGAGGTAGAATTCTGGCCATTCTTGTGTTTCATTATTCCAAGCTAGTTAATATTTAAGGATGGTATATAGTGGACTTCTGGAAACACTTTCACACAGAGAGATGGGGGAACTTTCAGAAGACAACATATGAAATGAGAAAATGCCACATTGCCCATTTTCCGATGGAAATAGCGGTGTGAACTGGTGCTTTGAAGCTTAGCATTCTTCCATTACGTTTAGAACAAAGTCTAAGGATCCTTCCCTCATTAGGGTTCCATCTGTCACACTAGAACCATCAAAGTTGCTCAATGCCCAATGTTCCCTGCATATTAAAACATTGTGCTTTCACATCCAATCTGCAAATCCAAATTCTGTTGTGTAAATAAAAATTAACTGGAACATGTTGTGTAGTAGTAAGAACAATACAGTTAGGGCAATAACTTTCCTTCATGTGAAATTACCTCACAGGAGCTCTGTACATTTGTGTTCTACTTATGCCCATCTTTTAGATATTATAGAGGTGCAGGATATTTGCTAGTATTAAAGGTTTAGAGGTTTTCCCCAGTATCTGTGTTAGGCTATCAGCCTTCAGGCCACAAATAGGTCCCCCCCCCATGGAAATGTGACCAGGAAAGGTGTGACACAAGGCTATCAGCCTTCAGGCCACAAATAGGTCCCCCCCCATGGAAATGTGACCAGGAAAGGTGTGACACAAGGCTCACATGTGTCTGACTTTAATCTTGGTTCTTTACTACAGCTAGCCAACACTGAAGATAACACAACACTGCCGTTGGCTGGGGGATCTGACAGTGACTGCCTTGTACTGTGTCAGAGCAATGGTCCATCTAACTCAGTGTTGTCTACACTGACAGGCAGCAGCTGTCCAGGGTTTCAGATGGTACATTTCCACCCCTACCTGAATATGCCCAGGATTGAACCTGGGACTTTCTAGATGTAAAGCAGATGTTCTGCCACACTGAGTTATGGCCTTTCTCCACATAACTAATAAGGGTAGCTTCTCATGTGAATTCAGCCACGAGTGTTCAGATATTTTTTCCTCTGCCATGGCTGCTTCTCACTGACACTACTGTGAATTTATGTAAATGCTTCGGGATCATGGCTTACTTTTCTTCTCCATTTTGTGAAACTAAGCTGTTAGACCTTTGGACCCAAGCCACTTCTATCACATGAGTGGAAGGCATGTGTGTGCATGTTTGTGTTTGTGTGTGTTGTGTCTGTCTGTCCATAGACAGCCTCCTTATGCTCCTTGACATGCCATCCTGGAGGCTCCCTGACTCTAGAACCAGTATGCAAAGGGACATGGGGGCTGCAGATGAGGGAGCATTAGCCTTTGTGAGAACCATGACTAAGCTGTGTAACTTGCTGGTACTTGTGGCAATGGAGTCTGCAACACATTATAGGCTATCGAGCATCACTTGACTCCCATCTTTCAGTGACTGCAGAAGTTATTGGATGTTGGGGAGGGTGGAACGCATGAAGAGAGAACACAACAAAGTGTTGACTGGACTGTGAAATAGTGCTGATGCATCCCCAAACCTCGTTTTCTATTGACAAAGTGAATTAATTGCCTTTGTGAACTACACATGTGACACAATAAGCTCCTAGTTTGTTGATGTTGAGCCACCCAAACCTGAACTGTTGGCAATTAGCATAATAGGGTTTTTCAAGCTATCACGTGAAGGAAGCTGAAAAACAACCTGAGTCTGTGCACCAGTGTCATTTATTGATTTAATTTATATCCCTTTTCTCCAAGGACCCCAAGGTGGTTAACATGACTGTCCCTTCCCTGTTTTTCCTCACAACAGCCCTGTGAGGTAAGTTAAGCTGAGAGATGACCCAGTAAATTTCATGGCTGAGCAGGGTTTTGAACCCTGGTCTCCTAGGTCTTAGTCCAACACTCCTGTGGCTATGATGTGCATAGTTGATGGGGGAAGAGAAATTAGAGAAAATTCTGAGTTATTATGTGCAGGTTTTCAACAGTGTTTTCAGTGTGAGGACTGAGGGGTGTGATGAAGAGTCCTGAGGTCCAAGAAGGATATGATATGACTGGAAACCACGTGAAGAAATGTACAGGGGAAACAAGTGAAGGGTGAAGGTGAAGTATGTGAAAATGGTCTATTCTAGGGAACGAGATAAATGATGTCTCCTCTCTAGAATGGCATTAGCATTGTCCCCTGCCCAATGCTAAACTGGACTGCACAGGACCAAAAGCTTGTCTGGAAGGAGAGCTGAAGTCTTCACTTTAAATGTGTTGCTGCGTTACAGCTTCACTGAAAGACTGAAACGCCATGTATTTTTAATGTCTCCAAGGTCACGTTTCTTCCTGATTAGCCTACTTCCGTCTGTTCCTTTCTTTCTCCGCGCAATGTCTGAGCTGCTTCTCTACCCAGTCATGAAATCAAATGTCAGAAACTACTCGGCCACAAAGCAATCCCATAGGGACGCCTGACCCACTTCTGTAAATATGCATCTGGTTTAGGTTGTTGGCTTTTCTTATTCCAAGGGTACATACATACAGATGGATCTTTACATGGGGGTTGCCGGGGCTTTTTCTCCCACAGGTCAAGCCCTGGCTCCCTGCTCCCATTCCTCTCATGTTTGACAAAGAGTACTTATCACTTAGTCAAACACTGAGCTCAATTATCTCTTTTGCTGCTCCCACCAATCTTCAGGTAGACTAGGTACCTGTTTAAAAAAGAAGCCAGAGCATGACTTCATTTTCAGGGTATTATTATTATTTCCTTTTTTAAAGTATGCCACACTGCTCTAGGGGTGGGAAGGAGACAGATTTGTCACACCACAAGCACCAACCAATATCTGTTGTGTGCAGTCGATTTTGGTTGGCAGAACTTATTTCTCCAGAGCTCAAAAGGGAATGGTATACTGTATAGAACATGGTGAAGGTGCTTCTCCAGCAGGTGAGCTGTTTAAACAACATGTCTGTATGCAACTCAAAAAGGACCAAGTCTTAGTTTCCTGCCATCATTTTTAATAGTGGCAACAGAAGCACAGATCAAGGAGCCAGAAAACCTTTCTTTGTCAAGTCGCTTCACCACTCTCCTGCTTTGTATCATCTAAACTGGAAGGGTAGTTAGTTCTGGTTCTTGTTTATTTATTTATTAAAATGTCACATTTTAAACCTGAGCTTTCAGGAATCGTAAAATAGTGTATGTGGAAATGAAGAATTGGTCAACTTGTCATATAAATTAGAGATAAAAATATAGATTCGCAGTCACAGAGTTGGCTAAACTTTTTTATTTATTTCATCAGCTGGCCGTGATCCAGAAGGCATCATCTTGGCATTGCACAAGGGTATATACACATGTGTGCAAAAAATGCTCTGTGGAATGGAACAATGTTTCTCTCTTGTCTGAAGCAAGGCCATTCCAATCAGTTGAACAAATACTATGAGTGAATAGGAGGGGCTGTTACCTCCACTTCAGGAAAGGGGAACTTGCGGCCTTGCAGCTGTTGGACTCCCAACATCAGCTACTACCAGCATGGCCTATAATTACAGGTGATGGAAACTGTAGTCCAGCAACATCTGGAGGCCCACAGGTTCCTCATCCTTTTCCTTATTAGATCTTTAACCTGAAAACTCTGGGAAATCCTAATGCTTATGAGTGATATTCAACTAAATTTTATGCAGAGGAGACCTGTTGAAATTAATAGACCTAACTTAGCCATGTTTGTTAATTTCAGTGGGTCAGCTCTGAGTAAAACTTAGTTGAATACCCTCTGGTAATTTTCACATGGAAACTGATAGGATTTGAATGTGTGTTTTCTGCAAAAAGCGTGTCTAGTGAATGCACATTTGTGCAGGGTTGTTGTTTTTTAGTGTGCTGAATCTAGCTTCCTTTGTGTGGCTACACTTATGTATGCATTGCTGAATGTTCTTGTGGATGGAAATGCGTTGAGGTTGTTCTAACACTGATCTTTCTTCCAAAAAACAAAAACAAACAAACAAAACCCTTAAATTGAAAGCTGTAATTTTGCAGCTGCTGAATTCACTGCTCCAGTGACTTCAGTGAGCTCCTTTGGACCATGCGTGACATCAGCCAGAAGGCCAGCAGTGGTCTTTTTCTTTGAATCTGCTACCTCCTTTCCCAAGAGTATTTTTCAGCCCAGCCTATGCAGCTATTTCCTCAGTGATGTGAATTGATTAGTGCTTGTTGTTTGATGTTCAAAATGGTGCTGGAGAGTTGGGTGTTAAGGTGGTGAAAAGCTCCCTCATTATTACTCTTATTTATCTGTGCTGACTGTGCTCTTGGCGTTTTTTTTTCTGGTTTTGTCATGTGGCACTGGCATGCTTTGAGGGCTTCTAAGGGCGTTCCATTTCAGAAGAATCCCTCTTCTTAGGTTCTGCTTTCTTGGTGTAGTTCCTTGATCAATTACAGCTAAGAAAGTGGGTGGGTGGGGGGATCCAATAAATCCCTTTATTGGTTATGTGCCCTGATTATATATTCATTTCAGTAATTCAAATCTCTGTTGACAATGTGTTCAACCAGATAATCTTCATTTTAGGTTAACTATTTATTTTCTGGTATTAAAAAGGATTCTGTTGCCAGTCATCTAGGCCACCCATTTGTTAAGTGGTGCTTCTAGTACAGTAATGTTTCAATTTCCAACACTGGCCATTGTGTGTGTGTGTGCAATTTTTGTTTGTGAGGCTTACAATCCCTGAATGGTGTGTATCAGTTAACACCTTTATGATGCTGTGTATCCTGTTGCTGTAGGAAACCTGGACAATTATTGTACTGTTTTCTGAAACTGCTGCTTAAAAGTAAAATTTAAAAAGAGCAAACTTCTTCTCTTGGAGAGTTTTAAAAATAACTTTTTTGTGAACTGTCATGTTAAATAAATATTCTAAATAGAACTAAATCCATTCCTCCAGTGCCGTGAGGGTTTTGTTTATGTGTTTAACTTCTATTTCTGCACTTCACAACATTGGCTGGATGTAGAGAGGTACTTGTCTCCATTTTTCAATTTGAGAATCAAGAGTACACCTATCCTGGCCTACATACTAATTACTCATTGACCTTAATTGGCTGTTTTAAATGGGCTTGTGAATTCTCCTGCACAAATCCAGATTGTGATACAATATCCTGGGGGGGGGAAATATTCTACAAGTTTCCTGGTTAACACTTATGACAGCATGGTAAAAATCTACCTGAAATTTCACCTCAAAGAAACACCGAAAAATCTAGCCCTCAAGAGCTAGGATAACACCTGCAGGTTTAATGTAATAACATATGCACTAACCTCCCAGAAAGGGAGCCCAAATAGGTCCTAGAAACCTTTCAGCACCCTAGAGCCAAGCTGTTTTTGAACTCTGCTAAAAGCCAAGCTGGAGGGTACTTGAATATAATTTGATAAAGCTTCAGCTTGCTTACCAAGTTTAAAGTCAGGACCCTCCTCTCTCTCTCTCTCTCTCTCTCACACACACACACACACACACACACACAAATTGGAAGACCAGGCAGGCAAATATTGTAGATGTTTTCCATCTGGGATAACTTCCCTTTAATGTATTGAGCTGGACTAGAAGATCAAGGTTCCTTTTGTGAAACTGAACTGGCTCCTTAGTTTCTCCACAGATGGTCTTAATGTTGAAATGTTGAATCTTGCTATATCAAGAAGGCTGGTGCCACGCATCACTAATGCAGTACCATTTAAAGGCCATTCTGCTTCCATGGAAACACAACTACGCAAGACAAATGTGCGTGTGCACATCCCTACAGACTCCGGGCTCATTGTGTGATGCCAAGATAGTGACACAGACACAAGTTAGGCATTTATCACTTTCAGAGCCTCACACCTTCCCTGTGGGATTTATGCTAGAAAACAGAACAGCCAATCTACTGCCTTAGCACTATGTCTTAAATTCTCCTGAATTGTCTGAACTGGGAATTTTAAGTGTTTCATTTGAGTGACAGCTGAATAAAACTGGGTAACCTGGACATGTCCTGCATTTCCCCTTTCCCTAAATTCTTTCTTAAACACTGGATGGTCTTCCCCCCCCCCCCAAAAAGCAAGAGTCACATGGTTCATTTTGGTGCCTGCTTCTCTCCATTCCCCCACCCTCAACAGAACAGGCGACTGCCATCTGCTGGCCACTTGTAATTTTTTTCCTGGTTGGCATAGTTAGCTCTGCCCACCTTATGACATTAAAAAAGTGGGTGTGGATTGTGATTTCACTGTGATAGTTGCTGTATCAAAATACCAGAACCAGCAGGATGCAGTTATGTTTCCCCACCATAAAGTGCAGAAGGAAAAGGAGGCATATCCCAGACCCAAGGATCCTCTATGAACCTTTGCTATGATGATGGTGCAATAGATGTAATACACTGAGGCCCTTCACTTGGAGAGATTCCAAATCACTTACCGTATTTTTCGCTCTATAAGATGTACCAGACCACAAGACGCACCTAGTTTTTGGAGGAGGAAAACAAGAAAAAAAATATTCTGAATCTCAGAAACCAGAACAGCAAGAGGGATCACTCCGCAGTGAAAGCAGCAATCCCTCTTGCTGTTCTGGCTTCTGGGATAGCTGCGCAGCCTGCATTCACTCCATAAGACGCACACACATTTCCCCTTACTTTTTAGGAGGAGGAAAGTGAGTCTTATAGAGCAAAAAATACGGTAGTTCAGTTACCCATCACTTTCATTCATTAAGTTTACATTGTGCCTTCAGTGCAGAGTCCTAATGCAAGTTACTGCATAAGTAAGGGGGGACACATACATTAAGATTAAAACAAGAGCAACTAAAAAGCAAGTCCATCAGAGATTTAAAATGTGGAAAGCCAAAAAGGCTTTTTACTTGGTCTCAAAAAGACTGTAGTGCAAGAAACAGGCAAGCCTCCATACAGAGAATGCTTCACAAATGGGTGCCACGACTGTGATGCCTGTCTACATGTGTCCCAGCTGCCTTGATGCAGATAGCAGGAACACCTCTAGGAAGGCTTTGTGGGTTATTTAAGTGTATGGGGAGGCTCATACTGAGGTACATCTGGATAGGTACCCATGCCATATAGGGCTTTTGAAGGTAAGCACTCGCAGGCCAAACCATGCAAGGAAATGGAGCAGAAGCCAGTGGAACGTTTTGAGCACTGGCAAAATACACTCCCACCAATGGGGCCCAGCTAGTATCCTAGTGACCATGTTTAGGACCAATTAATTAACTGTAGTCCATTCTGGAAGTTACCGAAGCATGGAAGACTCTTTCTAAACAAAAGACACTTGTGTTGAACCCCTGGCGCAAGAGATTTTATGAAAGGTACAGTGAAAATGAACCATGAATTTCAAATGCTGGACTACAAAAGGTAAAAAGAAGGAAACAATGCAACAGAATGGATGCTGGCATTTATTTATTTTGCGGTGGGGAGTTTTGTTGGCAAACTCAAGAAATAACAGTAAGTTTGAAAGCATTCCAATACATTTTTCCACTATCCCATACTCCCTTTGGGAACGCCAGAATGGCTTACATGGGAGCTTGCTGTAGACTCCCTTTCAGTACTGATGAGTCAAAATACCTTTTTAAAAAATCCCACCAAACTTAAGATATTATTGCAAATGTCTTAGGTGTTTTAATTTTGAATTGCAACCTGCCCTGGGACTGGCTGGGGAAATGCAGGTAATAAAATTTAATAATCTAAAATAATGGTTGGCTACACAGCAGTCTGGCTGCAATACACAGGAACTTGAATACTGTACTTGAAGCACCTCCATTGGAGGTCAATTGATTGAGCATTAAGATGCAGCATATCTTTCAAAAACACTGTTCCTGTTTATTTAAATGAGGTAAAATTAGAGACTCAAGAACCTTTTGCAGCAGATTTATATCTGACTTTTTAAATGCATTTTCAAAATGTAGTTTCAGCTAGGTACGGGAAATCAGACATATGGAAATCAGAGGCCAGATGATGTTCTGCAATCTGATTGTTCTCTTATGAAGAAGCTCTATGAGTGGCTATCTCAAGACTGAGCAAGGCACAAGACCACCTCTCCTCCAGGATTATTTTTCTGTCTAAATGGCTACTAGCCATGATGACTATGCTCTGTGTCCACAGTTGGAGGTCACAATGCTTCTGAATACCAGCTGCTGGAAAATCACAGGAGAAGAGGATGTTCTTGTACATGAATTCTGCTTGCAGGTTTCCCAGAGGTACCTGTGAGAGCAGGATGCGGGAATAGAAAGGTGACTGCCCTGATCCGGCATACTTTTCTGATGTTCTTAAGAATATTTTTTCTAGGAAGCCGGAGTAGATCCATCTCCTGCAATAGCAACAGAGCTGAGGACAGAAGCTTTACTGACTCACGGCCAGGTCCAGTTGCCCTGTGTCTATACCATAGATATGGCGGAGGTGGGAGAATGTTTTGAAAGCAAAAGCATCTGGTTTCACAGAAAACAGCAAAGACAGAAAGATCAATTATCTTAAATCCCAATTTATCTCAGTGGGAGCTTTGTTTGGTAGTGAGAGTGGAGCCTCATGTTGATTCCACCACCCTCAAAATGAGAGGCCTAACCCTAACAAACCTTTTACCAGTTACAGATAGGTAGCCATGTTGGTCTGCCATAGTCAAAATAAAAAAATTCCTTCCAGTAGCACCTTAAAGACCAACTAAGTTAGTTGAACTAAGAACTAACTTAGTTGGTCTTTAAGGTGCTACTGGAAGGATTTTTTTTATTTAAACCTTTTACCAGACAAACTTCTAGCACCATTCCGAACGGCCAAGCAGACAGATGCAAAGGACGATTGGGAGGGAAAAGCCCTGCTGCGTGACAACTGCACCCCTCAAGTCTCTACTGCGCAGGCAGGCTTACAGTAGAGAAGCGACGGGGAAGCACAGGCGATAGACGGGAACCGGCTTTCAGCGAACTTCGCCCCGCTCCAACCCTGCCGCTTTCTCCTTTCCTCCTTCCCCTTGTAAACAAACTCACGCACACGTGCAAGCGCAAGCCGGGGTCCCAGTGCGCACGTGCCTTCTCGGGGCAACGATGGAACGTGTTTTGGCGGCGCCTTACTCTCCTTTTACGGGAGAAGACACCCATTTTGCCCCCACGAGGGCGGGATCGGAAACCTCTTCGCTTCCCACCCGGCGCGAAGTTCCTGTCTAGCCCATCTCAGAATCCATGCGCCTTCTATCACTTCCTTCCTTCCTCTACTAGGCCGGTGCTGCGGGGGTGGGGTTCATCCGAGATCCCCTTGGCACGGAGAAACAAATCGCTCGGGGCTGCGATCTTAATCATCGCTCCAACCTCCAATCTATTTTGTGCCCGTCGAAGAGGAGTGGCACGAAAGTTCGCGAAACAGTGTGCACGGTCATTTTTCGCATCCTCTCGAATACACACATTAACAGATCTCGCGGCTGCGTTTCATAGGATAACACAGTGCCTGCTGGCGCTACTTCATACTGGGCGACGCTCCCCTCCCGCTCAACGAGGAGCCCAGTCACCGCGGGGGCTCCTGAGCAGCAGCCTCCCACCCACACGGCGCCAGGCTTTCCTCCTACCACGTTCCCAGCTGCAAACTCGACTCCCTGCAGCCATTCAGCCTGAAAAGAACGTCAGGACCTATCGCGGCTCGCCTCTTCCTCCCACGCCGCCCTCGGCCCCTCCATTGGCCCCGCCCATCCAGGGTGTCCCCGCCCACTTTCCCCGCCTCTCTCCTCCTCAGCTTCATGCGGGTCTGCAGTGAGGCATTGTGGGAAACTCCCAGGGTATTTTCCTCCCCCTCCTTTCCCCCTGCTCTTCATCCGTTCCTCCTCTCTGCGGAACAGCCAGCTTCCAAGGTGTGACATCAGCAAACAGAAGCCCTAAGGTGGAAGTAAAGGTATGGGTCGTTTGTTTTACCCTCGGCCTTCTGGAACATTATAGAAGACATCCCCCCCCCCCAGTAAGGGAAATAGGCAGGCGAAGAGGGATGTGCACGGAGGAGGGGGGGGGATGGTGGAGGGGAATGTTTTTGCATGCAGGTGAATAGAGGTAGAGCTGCTTGTTTAAAGCTGCTTGGGCATCTCTGAGAGCGGGAGAGGTCACTGGGTTGCTGAGATAAAAGTATTTCAGTCGGCAGCCCTGGCTTTCCTTGGTGCATTTGTCCTGATTCTGGCAACTGATGGCACCTGAGCAAAGTAGGAACGGGGCGGGGGCAGGGGGAGAACACCTGTGAAATGCGTTTTGAGTTCTACACCCAGGGCTCCTGTGCCACGTTTTCTTCCTTGAAGGTCAGATGGTGGGTGTGAGCAGAAGCCGAATTCCGACGTCCTACCTAACCTGGGGGTTATATAGCACGACAGAACGTCATCTGCGTTTTGATTTGGTCATTGTGCAGCCAGTGCTGCCTAAGCATAACGATTGCAGTGGCTGCCCAGGAGAATTTCTGGCAAGACTTTTTCAGGAGAAGATTTAACACCCGTCCCTGAGAAATAGATGAGAATTACAGCATGTTGGCACAATCTAGCAACGCAGCTATTTTTTATAATTTAAAATTAGAAAGTGGGGCTGATGCTAAATCAGGTGTGTTTATTTAAGGCATCTTTCATAAACTAAAAATAGATAGAATTGGGAGAGAAATAGGCACCACTCTTTGTTTTAATCTTGTAACATTAATGGCACACTTTTCTATCTTGAATAATCCTTTATGCTGTATTTTGCATTGGGTGTTTCATTCTCTTTCCTTATTTAGCCATCAATCCTGCATGTAAGATGCCAAACCAAACATTGGCTTGCTTGATCAAACCTTTTGAAATTTTAAGCTTAGGGTTGTATGCCCTCCCCCCTCCACTTTATGCTAGAAAAGTGTGTATCTGCGCCTGTAAAATTCTATTAAAACAAAAGGGGTAGTTCAATGATGCACACTTCTTCTGATATTTTACATCTATCTAAAACTAGTTGGGAAATGGGAGGAACCTAGTGGTAAAGTGGTAGTTGCTCTTAGCTCTAGAATAGGCCCTTGTGCATTGTTCCTGGGGGAAGGGGGGGGAGGAAACACTCAACCTAGTGGGTATTTGAATTCATGCTGAGCTATGGGGCACCTGTATGATGCTGGAAGTTCTAATATTTAGTGTATTTCTGCCTTCGTACTGCCATGTATTCTTCACCTTGTGCCTGGAAAATACCTGTTGGTGTGGCCTTTTCCTTTAAAAAAGAGTGCCAGGTTTTTCCAAGCATTCAGAAGTTGAGGCTTTAAAGCTCTCAAACGAGGGCTGACCCTCCCCCCAATGCTGAGCAGCCTGCAATTGCTAGGAGGTATTAGCGTACTTCACTAACTGAAAACTGGAGATTTCTGGAAATCTTCACCCTTCAGCTATAGTAAGTCCCATTGAAATCAGAGTGGACATGTGTACAACTGCACTGCTGGGGTAGGATTGCTTGAGGTTGTTTATTTTGAAGGCCTGACCCTTATTCCATAACTCTGAATTATAGTTTCAGCAAAATACAATTGATACCTTTATTATATCTAGAACATTCCTGTTCCATAGCACTCTATGGAATACCTTCACCAGAGATCCAAAATACAAATTGGGTAACAATTCAGAGCAAGCTATGTGCCCTCAAGTTCCTTTTAATTCAGCACACCCTTCCTTATGCAGGTTTTCTATTTGTTCTTTAATGGGGATTCAGTAATGCTTAACTTGCAAAGGTATTTGCTCTTATTTTTTTTATTGAACAGCCTTAGGGCGCGTGTTTTGGTATATCATAGCTGTCCAGTATTTCCCAAGCTTGGGTTACATGATCATCTCCTTTACATAGTTGCCAAAAGAAGGGGAACATTCATTCTCTTTCTGCCATTGTGGGTGATGCTGGTGGAGCAATTAAGGGAAACTAGGATGCCCAGAAATCAACCAGCTTCTTTGCAGGCTTTCCTTATTATTAGACATGCAGAACATCTGATCTCTTGGGCCTGCATTTTCATGCTTTCACCAATGAGTTCTGGATGAAAGCTACTTTGAAAGCTACTTCTACCGCTATCTTCTAAAGATGTGGCAACAATAAAACTCAAGACTCTCATAGAGTCCTGGTGTTCTTGGTCTCCTTTACCATCACTTGCGCCTCTGGCATTTTTCCATTGCTGCCTCTTGGCAAGCGTCAGGCCTCCATTTCTTTATGGTCAGGCCTTTGCTCGCTGCAGCAGAAGGAAGGAAGAATTTACTGGCTTCCTTTCCCCCCTCAATAACATTGCAATAAATAATCCCTCATGGAGAGTGTGTGTGGATGATGAGTCAATGATGCTTATATATTTTCCACTACATAATGTCCTTCTCAGCATTACTGGGGAATAAGTAAGAGGGGAAGCACAGTTTTTGTTGGTTAGTGAGGTAGAGTCTGAGTAGGCCTGAGCTTTCCATGGCCACCCCAGGGAGCTTGTGCTGTTCTTTGCTAAAGGTCGTTGCCTCAAGCTGGGTCAGGATCTCTGTCTGCAATGGCTTCTTGAATTTCAAGTGCGACACGGCAGCTTTGAGCCAGCGCCTGCAATGTTTGGGGCCTTGCAAGATTTCCAACCCAGTCATTTGTCTGCCATAGCAGAGCAAACAGGGGAATTATTGGGTGACACATCCGGGGCATAGCTTTGAATTGAGTTACAGGGAAACAGAAGTTACTAGTTATCAGGAACGCTGATAAGATAAACAGAGCCATCATTCTGAATGGAGCCATTGTTCATCATTGTTTTGTGGCACTGGAGTTTTTTGTTCTTCTTCTTATGGTTTTATCTATCTCTGTATTCAACAAGCAGAGAGAAGGAAAAGTCCATGGGCCC
Source organism: Podarcis liolepis (assembly GCF_965112155.1). Classification (NCBI taxonomy): domain Eukaryota; kingdom Metazoa; phylum Chordata; class Lepidosauria; order Squamata; family Lacertidae; genus Podarcis; species Podarcis liolepis. Next base: position 77,227,675 of record NC_139554.1, read on the forward strand.
GCCATGGCTTGTATACAGAAAGAAAAGAAAGCAGGTGGCAGGGTGACAGTGTTATGACTCAGTCAGACTGAACTCATGTTTGATGAACCAACTTCTATGCCAACTTTATGCCTCTGCAAGCTTAATAGCCTGTCTAGGGCAACAACTCTGTGTGGCAATTAAGTATCCCTAACTCCATCCAGAGATGGAAAAGATGACATGCTTATATTGGAGGACTGAGAGTTGGTTTACATTTTTGTTTATCCTGAGCTAGGAACAGATCTGACAGGATAATGTACACACTTCAGGCCACTCATCAAACCCTGCAGGGTTGACTTCAGGCCTGAGGACACCCTCAGCCAAATGCCCCTGAGCAGGCTCCATGCTATGCTGATGGCCTCTTCAGGTGGGGAGCTACAGCAACAGCACACTTGTGAGCTTTGGGTATGATTTTGCACAGTGCCCCAACATAGCATTGCTCTAGGAAACAAAGATGAGGGTTTTCAGACCCCCAATGGGAGCCACAGTGGATTTCATTGAAAGGAGCCTGCTCAGTGGGTCTAGCCAGGGTCCCGAGGCTTTGGCAGTTGCCCAGTGATGCTATGTGCTGATGATGGGACTTCCTCCCAGCTGCCAGTTATTCCAGTAACGAGGTGCCCCATTTTGTTCTTCACAGCTCTGCTGTCTTAATTTGTCTTCACTCTCAGTGAAGATTCTGGGATGTCCTACCTGCTTTGAAGGAGCAACTCCTCTCCCAATAGAGTGTGTGTTGTATCTCTATGTGTGGTGGGTGTGCACATAAGGGAGTGTGCAGTGGACACACCACTACTCTTGGAGAGTTGCCCAAATCTCTTGTGTGGTCCTTAGGCTGAAAAAGGTTAGCCACACGTGCTATAGGCTCTAGTGCAGGGTTTCCCAAACTTGGGTCTCCAGCTGTTTTTGGACTACTGTTCCCCTCATTCCTGACTACTAGTCCTGCTAGCTAGGAACAATGGGATTTGTAGTCAAAACCACAGTCTGCTGCAGGGGTGTGGAACTTTTTGTAGAGGGCCTTTCCCCCTCAAGCATAATCTGTTAGAACTACATATTGGTGGTAGTGGGCCAGAGTCAAAAGTGGGTAGGGCTTGAGACAAAGGTAAGGGAGGGGCACAGCTTTCCCTCTCTTTCTAACACACTTTTCATTCTCTCTCTCTCCCTTAAACCCTTTCCCCTATTTTTCTCCTCCTTGCCACCCATGTGAAATTAAGTTATGGACCACATGAAATAAGGACGTGCACAGGTAGTGCCACAGATTGCCCACCCCCTGCTCTCGTACATTGTGGGGGTTTTTTTGTTTTTTGTTTGGTGTGCAGGCTTATTTTAACAATTTTGTCATAACTTACATGGGGAAACCCTGCTGTAGTAGGACGGCTGCAACCAAAGATTTGGAAACTCACTAAATTATGAGTTTCACCCCAACCCCATCCAGTGGGGGGAAATGCCTGTTTATACAGTTGGTAAAATCAAGTGACAAGATACGAGCTTGAGGGAGGGGAGGTGCATGCTTGAATCCGACACATACAGTCCTTGGCACTTAGTAAACCAGTATGCCAGGCCGAGTTCTAGGGCAGAGCCCATCTCCCTGACAACCTTTTTTATGGGTCAGGAAATATTTTACAGGTGACTATTCAAAGATGGAACCACCTACTTGTAGCCTGAAGTTGAGCTTTTTCTCCTTGGGGACAGACTCAATCACTTGGTGCTGCTGACTGTACACACTTGCCCTGACTAACCGACTATTTGCTCTGCTAAGGGGTAAAAGTACTGTGGCAGCCATTTTGTCATGACCATGGAACTGGGCTGTATGGGATTCTGGGGTTTTCCTTCTGCACCTTGAGAAAGTGTGGCCAATGTTCCAGCGCAGTGTCATGATCAACATGAAAAGGGAAAGTGAACTCTGAGGGGACAGGCCTGTCTCTTTCCTGCTCTCTGATATCGCAGTTTGTTAAAGCAATTGCCAGCATTAGACTCTGTGGGCTGTGTCAGAATTCAAAAGGAAAAGACTGGTGGGCCTAGAGAGAGTGTCATAAATATATATTTAAAAAATGGGTCAGCATTGCTTCCTGACTAAGCTGACTAAGCGATGATGGTTTTGCAAAAACATTTCACGGTGTGCTGCAAAACCGCCACGTGGTCCCAAAGGCTGCTTTGTGTGTCACAAAATCCCTATACAGGAAGTATCTCCGGCCTGGTGACAGATGTGCAGCCTCTGCAGAGATCACATGTGACAACTTGCATACGCAGGCTTCCTTGATGCTGATGGGAATCTGGGGGAAACAAAGAGTACACATGTGCTTTTCCACACAAGGCAGGTGGATCCAGTCAGAAGAGTCACTTGCCCATATCAGCTGGTGTCTCGACAGAGCCCTGAGATATGGTAACTTGGCTAAAGTGATAAGTAAGACAGGTTTTGAAAATGACTTTTCCAGGTTCAACTTCAGCTGCTGTAAAGTCTACAAAAGGGTATCAGTTCCAGGGTCAGAACATGGATACCCCTAGTTTTATAAACCAAGGTCTTGTTCACAAATACAATTGCTTAGTCCTTCAAATGTCTCTGAGCGTAGAATTGCTTGTCAAAATGGGCAGTGCTTGGTAGGTGGGAAGAAAGTTGGTGGCTGTTCGTTTTTGCTTGGCTCCTGGGTGCTGTTTTCCTTTCTGACACAGGAAGTGATTTGAGGCATCACTCTCTTGAGATGCTGAAGAAGAGCAGCTGCTTAAGAAGGCACAGGCCAGAGAGTTTTGATGGGAGAAGAATTAGAATGGATGGAGGAAAGGCTCTCTGTTTTCTGGGAGAGATGCACACAACTTGAGAGGACAACAATAACAATAACAAAAAACAAACAAAACCAGAAGTCATGAGCATAGTGGATTGAAACTTCAGTGCCTGGAGCCCCACAGGAGGTGAATAGCCTGACTGTCCCTGTTTACTTCAGAGTGATGTGTCCACAGTTCAAAGAGTGAGGGGCGGGGAAGCTTCACTAGGCCGCTATTGGTTTGGTGGTGGGTTCCCTAACCCGGTTCTTTCTAGATGTTGTTGGACTACAACTCCCATCATGACTGCACATGCAGCATGGTGGCAAGGAGCTGGAAGTCTAATATGTGGAGGAGACCAGTCTGGTGAAGGCAGTTGTCTGTTAGCAGTTGATACATTTGTAGATGCTGTCTGGATTATGAGGGGCCATCACTGACAAGTCCGTGACCATACATTGCTTGTTGAATCTTTCTGTGCTGTCATCATTTGGGGCTGGTTTTGGAGATTGCTCTTCATTTGTTTAGTGGTGGGGAGGGGAGGAAGAGTCCTACTCCTTCTTCTGCGGTTGATGAGAATCTGGACCGCACTTAACTTTCTGTCAAAGCCAACATGACACTCACATTCTCTTTAGCTATGTCAGATTTTTTTAAAAAATAACATCAGGTAACAGAAACACAATCTTCACCAGGACCACAGTGCTTGGGGTGGGAGGAGTTCAACCCTTTCCTTCCCCTGCCAAGGCTACAGCTGTTTTGGTTTTAATTCCTGACTTGGTTGCTGAAGACACAGGTCTAGTGGGCTGGGAAATGTGTTTGTAAAGCAACCACTGGCCCTCTTTTACACCTGGAGATAGATGCTGTGTGGTTTCTCTTTAGAGCAGCAGCTCCATGAACTGCTCAGTAGCTGACAAAGGGAAACAGGGTGCCTCTACCCTTTGAATAGTTGTGTTAGAACTGGGAGTTTTTGCAGTTGCAGCTCAGCTGGACGTGACAAAGTCATCTACTCAAATCTCCCCCTGCTCTTTCTTCTTCCACTACTATTTGTGTATGCAGGAGCCTCACCCTCCATTTCAACTAGTTAGCTAGCAATATTATTAAGGCAGGAATTTCCCCTAAACATTTCAGCAAACTGCCCATTGTCTTCTCTTAGCATGTATTGGAGCCACCCTAATTAGTGTGCACACAATTTTCTACTCTTGAGGTGGCACTTTTGTACATTGATTCCAAGGTACTTCCAGGTGCTTCTACCTGTTGCTACAGTGAGGAACAGTTGCTGGCAAACAGGAAGCACAACAGAGACACTGTATTGCAGGGTTATAGATCTATAGGAGTGTTTTTTTGGTTGGACAATACTTCTGTTATCTGGGCCAATCCTGCTAACCCATGTAAAGCTAGTACGTACTAATCTGAGTGGGCCTCTATAAGGACATAATAGCCCTGCTTGATCAGACCAAAGGCCTTTTTAATCCAGCATTCTGTGATGCTGAGACGAAAATTTTCGTTGTGAAATGGTTGTTGCAGTGGGCTGCAATATTCTAACTTGAACCCCTTCCAGAATATTGATTTTCCCCTCTGACCAAGAGTCCTGAGGTTCTTGTGCTGTGCCTGCCTCTGTTTCTAGTCTGACATCTTTCAAGAAGGGGATAATGGACCCTGGAAAATGACTGTTGAAGGGGAAGAGAACAGGCTTTTTGTAATTATGGCTCTTTACAGAAAAACTAGTGTGACTCATCTATTTGGTGTAGGGTAGATATCTTTCAGCAGCACAGACAGGGGAAAATAAAAGGGACAGATTAAATTTCTAGGCTTCTGGAGAAAGGAAGAGATGACAAATGCAGGAAGGGAAGCAGAAATCCAACAATTGCAGTGGTCAGGTTTATTAGAACCAGTAGGACCCCCAACAAAATATGGAAGTATACCCCCCCCAATCCCTTTCCTCCACGACTCCAGCCTTTAGCTAGAAGGCATTTAAGCTAGCCAATTGTTTATTTCCATCATTGGCAATCCATATTCCGTGGTTCCTGGAAGCCATTAAGCATGCTCAATACTCATTGGTCTGGGTTGTGGGAATTTTGAGAGAATGGAGTCCCCCCTTGAAACAGCCCCAGGACTCAGCTACATTAGTAAACAACAACAACAGCTTTGTAAATGCGTTATAAACATGCAACATCAGATGGCACTATGGAGCACAAAACTTTTCTTAATGTTCCCCCACATTCTAGCCATTTTGGCGCCTTTTGAAATTGAGTGATTTGAGCTCACTGTTAAAAGGAACAAGTGTGGCCTGCAACAAAATGTTGCAGTGTGTTCTGATACCCTAAGAGATGTGTGCTTGTTGGTGGCTCTAGAGCCTTGCTGGTGCTACTCAGTGTGGAGGTGGAGTTTCAGGAGTGGGATGAAAGAAAGGGGGGGGGGATTCTGCCCCCCTCACCCTCTTGACTGTGAAAAGCAAACGAAAAACAACCTACTATGCAATTCTATAAATTTCAAATCAAAAGTAAATTCCATTTTTATTTCAATGGAGCATTCTCCCAAGTAAGTGGATATCAGATTATTCCCTACCTCTTGAGTCACCACTGCAATAGCCAGATCCCTTTCAGGAGCTAGCACTTTACTGAAACAACATATATATAGTGAGAGCAGAGCAATCCTAATCATGTCTACTCATAACTAAATTGTATTTAATTCACCAGGGTTTACTCCCAGCAAAAGGAGGTTGGGATTACATCCTAACTTTCCCTTCCCCTGCTGGAAAAGCCAAGCGCTCGCTCTCTTTCTCTCTCTCTCTCTCTCTCTCTCTCTCTCTCTCTCACACACACACACACACACACACACACACACACACAGTGTGGGATGAAGATTTATGCATTCATTTCAATGAATTCATTCCCCCACTCCTCTCTGCTCTGAATTTATCAGTGTTCTGTTTGTTTGTTGTAATTTTTACAGTAAAGTTGCTTGTTTCTGTTGCACTGCTCCAGAAGAAACAGTCCTCTCAAAGAAGCCTTCCCCTCAAGACAATGTGGCTATGGATCTGTTCTCTCCCCCCCTCCCCCTTTATAAATTATTGGCTTTGTTATTCTGCTTCCTCCTTTTCTTTGCTTGCACATACCCAACAGCTTAGTGCAAGCTAGTAATTTGGAAGGGGAGAATGCCACTGCAGCTTGCTAAACAAAGTGAAAAGAGGGGGTGGAGGAGTGTGGGGGCTGGCTCTCTCAGCCGTGTTTGCATGTTCTCTCCTTGGTACAGGATGCTGTGCTGGGAGAACTATGAATAAAAAGGCCGCAGTTAAATGACATAGGAAGGGGGAATGGCAAAAACTGAGAGGGCTGCCATTCCGAGTTCACTTAGGAACATAGGTAGCTGCCTTATGTGGACTCTGACCAGCTGCTCCACCTTGCTCTGCGTTGTCTACTCTGACCGGCACAAGAGGCTCACCAGGGTTCTTTCTGGAGATTGCAGAGATTGAACTGGGGTCTGTCTTCATGCAAAGCGGATGCTTCTACTGCTGAGCTTTGGCTCTTTCCAATCGCTTGAAAATTTGGGGAACATGGCTAAAGTGCTTGCCCTGCATTGATCCTATGCTGCCTAATACGTTCTATCCTAAATTTTACAATGATGGTATATGTTATGTAATAAGGGGTTTCACTCCCTTGTCCAGGTGCACAACTCCAGGAGAAAAGTACGAACCATGTAGCTGGGTGCAGATTAATCAAAATCTCCATTTTATCAACCATCCACCCCCACTCAAGCTGCCAGATCACTGACCCACCTACCCCATTGGAGGCTCTTACTTCCTAGGAACCTATTCTTGGAAAAGGAAGCTTTATCCAAGATACAACATTTTAGGATCTGTAATATCAAGGTTCTCCCCCCCCCCCGCCTGGTATTTGGAGGCAGAATACTTGCTCTGTGATGCTTAATCTGTGGTGGTTCATTCGTTGGGGCTTCAGTGATGACCAAGCTGAGCTTTCTTTTTTCAAGTTCTGGTTGGCTGAGTCGTAAGTAATTAAAAGGCCTCCTCTAGTCTATTTATGGCTTTGCTTTTAATTTCTAGCTATTTCAAACTAAGTGCTAGGAAAAGCAGCTCATAGGGGAATAGTTAGCAGCCCCCCTCCCACTCTTTGTCTGCTCAAAATGACAGCCTCCCAAGGGTGCTTTGGTGCCCCGGGGAACACTGGTGAGCTGCAAATACAATTTAAGACGTGCTGCACTGTTAGAATCTGATGTTTTTCTGTGGACTGTGGGTTATGGAGCTTTGGTATGTGCCAGTTGTGGCAGGTCTGTTGCAAGGTATGTGCCAGGTGTGGTGGGTGCAGTTCTCTGGAGGTGGGATGGGGAGCAGGGATTGTTAAAAAAAAAAGCTGTTCATGCTTTTTGAGTGTGTGTGTGTGAATGGGCCATGTCCTGTTTGATGGGGACCCAGCACTGCCTGCCTTTTCACCTCCCTTGGGGGAAATAATAGGTGTGTGTGTGTGTGTGTGTGTGTGTGTGTGTGAGAGAGAGAGAGAGAGAGAGAGAGAGAGAGAGAGAGAGAAGGGTCCTGACTTTAAACTTGGTAACTTGGTAAGCAAGCTGGAGCTTTATCAAATTATATTCAGGTACCCTCCAGCTTGGCTTTGAGCAGAGTTCAAAAACAGAGAGAGAGAGAAACAGAATCAAAATGCAGAGTTCTAAAACTCCCTTGCTCAAAAAAGGTAATCTAGTTTAAATATTGCATAGAAATGTACTGTCACAACCCTGTTTCGAACGATAAAAATACATAAACTCTTTCTACTTGTTTCCATCTTGGAAGAGGATGATAGGAGAGGATTGCCAGGATATTTTCATTTTCTTTTCCCCCTTTTTTTTGCTGGATATATTATAGGTCTATATTTAACTTTGTTGGTGGAAAAACTGTATGCAGCTGTTCCTGAAACCTCCAGCAGTTTTGCTGTGGTGGCAATGATGGCCTGCCTGTCTCTCCTGGTGCTTTCACCCAACATGTAGTAGACAGCACCATTACAAGAGACCAGTGGCGTAGCGTGGGTGGTGCAGGGGGGGCCGGCCGCACCGGGCGCAACACCTGGGGGTTAAGGTTAGGGGGCGCAAATTCACAGGTTAGGGGGCGCAAATCCACGGGTTAGGGGGCGCAAATTACTTGCCTTGCCCCGGGTGCTGACAACCCATGCTACGCCACTGGAAGAGACCCTGACTTAGGCCAATTACCCATCAAGATCAGCATCCTCTCACAGTAGCCAATCAAATGTCTGTGAGAAGCCAGCAAACTGGTTCTGAGTGAAATAGTATTCAGCCCACCTGCAGTTCTCATGAACTGGTAGTCAGAGGCATAGTGCCTCTGACAATGGAGGGTGCCCCCTGACCTGTCCCCTCTAAGCTAGCTTTCTGCCCTGGGTGTGGTGGAAGATGCTGCCCTGTCTTGAAGTATGATTGAGCTATTAGCATAATTATGTAAAATGGACAAGGGAGGGAATGCACCTGCTTTGGGCAGCAAAATGTATTGAGCTGGCCGTGCTAGTTGAAAACCTTTCCTAAACGTTATTTGACCTGGGATGGAGACTGGGAAAAGCTTACCTTGCAACATTTTTGAAAAGGCCATGAGCCATCTAAGACCTTGCCAACAAGTTTTGATCAATTCCATCATTCCAATGACCTTCGGATGCTGCATTTTTCAAGGGCAATGGAAATAATCCAATATTTTCCCATCACACATTGTATGTGTGGGACACACACACACACACACACACACACACACACACACACACCAAGATTTCATTGTGGATTTGTGAAAGCTTCTTATCAAGGACCTCTAAAATGGAGGTTGCAAATTTAAGAACACCTATCAATCAATGCATAGGTAGCCATTGATCCATCTAGCTTCATATAAGCTACCACATTACCTAGCAGTGGGTCTTCTGGGTTTCTGACAGGGGTCTTTCAGCCTTACCTGAAGATGCCACGAATTGAACCTGGGACCTTCTGCATGCAAAGCACTGAACTACTTTCCTTCCTCCTAATAGGAAGTGAATCCCACCGAGCTTAGTGAAATTTGCATCCCTTGTGTCAACATGCCTAGGATTGTGCTGCATGTCTCCTACAACCTTCCAATAATTCCCAGGGTGTTTGTTCCTTGCCTCTGGGATTTTGATTCTCCCAAGATTTACTGCTGGTCTAACAAAGTGTGATGTTGGGAGCCTCTGGGACTTGGTCTCTGGAGTGTGGCGCGGGAGACTAAAGGAGTGGCGGTGTCCCCTTCTGGGTCCAGGTTTGAAACTGATGAGCAAAAATGGTCAAAAAAGGTACCATGCCATTGGAGCTACTGACATATTAAACCACTGCCATCAGGTGCCCATGTTTTGTCCCACCTTGTCTGTTTATTTCTCTTTCTCAGCGGAGTCTGTTGGAGAAAATGAGGCACTGCTTTTGCCATCTCCAGTCTGCACTCAGCTAGTCCCCACCTACTTACAACCCACCCACAGGGTGCTGCTGGCTCTCAGCTTCCCCCTCCTTATACTCGGTGCTGCCCTGTAGAAGTCAGCGGGGAGGAGGGTGGGGACAATACTAGAATTTGTGTGCTGCTTCTGTCATTGGCTGTGGCTCCCTGTCTTCCGCCCTACCAGCCCCAGTGGCCAGCAGTTGCCACGGCCCCCTCTTACGTCTTTCGCTGCAGGCTCTTCGGAACAGGAGACTGTTTGCCAGCCATACTTGGCAGCACAGTTCAAAGTAAGTAGCCGCCATAAATGAGCACCGCCTTTTCTTAGAAAGTAAAATACAGAGGCCTCCCCCAAACATTTTTGTTTAGATCAGCCTACCCAGATATTTAGAAAGTTGGTGCGAGTTTTTATCTTTTTCCCCGTCTATTGTTATTTTAGCTTGATTTTTTAAAAAATTACAGATAATGTTTTTCTTTCATTCCTATTTTTTGTAAACTGCTTTGAGGGTTTTTTAAACAATCAGGCAGTGTTTAAATTTTATGAAATAAAATAATATAAAAAATACGCACCCTAGATCATTGACTGGTGTCTAGTATGACAGGGTTGATATTTGGCCTCAATAGGTCTACTGCAACATCAACACTATGTTACCATGCAAATATATAGCAAAATATTAAGAAGTGAGTCCTGAAATACATGTCTGGGCAAAATGTGTGTCTCCAGGTCTGAAAAGATGGGATACTGCTCTTGATGTCTTTTGTGACCTGACCTTCATATTTCTAATTTATCTTGCAGGTTCTATAACATGATCCAGCGGCATATTGTTTGAGCAGGGCGCCCTCCAGGAACACGGAATTATAGCTGCACAAGGCCAAGCAGTTTTGAGGCAGATCCTTTTTTATTGGGATTTTGGCTCGAGGGCCAAGTGAAGGGAGCCGGGGTCAGTCCAACCTGCTTTGTGCCTCCCTACCACCCCTTTTGGTTTGGTCTGAGAGCAGGAGTGGGTGGCCTCTGCTGTGCAGCTGAGCAAGATGGAGTCCAAAGGAAGCACCCGAGGTGGAAATAAGCCCGATGCCAAGACCGCCAGCTCAGGGAAGCCAGAGAAGCCCAACCCTGGCCCTGCCACAGCTGCCGATAAGAAAGAAGCCCCATCAAAGGAGCAGCCGGCTCCTCCTGCCACCACCCCAGCCAAAAAGGCGGCAACGGCGGCAGCCAGTGAGGCGACCATGCTGAACAACCACGGCAACATGAAGCCTAGCTCTGCTGGGGGAGCGGCGGAGGGTGCAGAGGCCGCAGGTCATCCCGCTGACTCTGAGCACAAAGGGAACAATGCGGAGGAGTCTCCGGGCAGCAGCATTTTTGAGAACATGAAGCCTCTGATCATCGTCGGAGGGGCGGCGGTGGCTGCCATTGCTCTGATTGTGGGAGTGGCTCTCCTTGCCCGGAAAAAATAAATTGCACCCAAGAAGCGCAGGGGAGAGGAATAACCCTGGGCTGAATGTACAGTTCCTTTTGAAACAAAATGCATGTGGTAAACTCTATACATACCTATAAATATGCCGTATATAGAGAGAAAGATCTTAGTAGGTACAAACTGCAATGCTGGCCGCTGCCTTGCTCAAAGCAGATGCGCCAGCATTGGCCTAGCGCGGGCACTTGGTGGGCTTCTGCTCTTTTGTGTAATATAACTCAGCTAGCAGCAATGTGTATAGATGGCTTTTCTTCTCTGGTCCGTATGAGCTCTTGCGGTGTTTTCCTTTCCTTCCCCACCTTTTGTCCCGAGGTTGGCTCCAGGGTCACTTAGAGTTCTCAGCTTGGTTACGCTGGATTGCGGTAGAGCAGGTGGAAACGGAGAATTTCCCATCGGCAGGGTCACCTGTTGCCATCTCTGTTCCAGCACACACTGTAAAGTGGTGTGAGAATGCTCACAAGCTAGAGCTTCTTTCCTGATCCAAGGAGGATAGGGTGTCCCTAGTACGCGTTTCGTCATAGCATTAATGTGCTCACTCTGTCCCCCCTTGCCTAAGTTTCAAAGTAGCAGCAGGAGCACGGGGGGCTTTCAAAGGTCAAGAAGCAAGCATGGCCTGCTGAAAGCCATAGGGTAGCCTTGCCATCCCACCGTGCAATATATGGGCATGGTGATGTATAGCAGCCTGGCTGCGGATTTCAATGAGCATTGCAACTTAGTTGAGCATTTTCTGTTGAAGAACCTGGCCCTGTGCTGGTAAACTTCTTATGCAGGACTTGATGCCATTGATACTTAAAACAACATGATTCAAAATATGTGGAAGTCAAGGAGGCGTTTTGTGCTTATGGATTTGGGATGAATGCTAGCGCTTCGCTGTGGAAGGTTGACCTGTCATTGTATGCCATGTATGGAAGGGGAAAGTAAGAAGCAATTATGGGCTGGTTGGTTGGTTTGTTCTTTCTTTTGCTTTCCTCTTTTTTTTAGCTTGTGACCAATCAACAACTGGATTATGGTTTAGGAAGTATTTATGTATGGAGCATCCTGCCCGGTGCACAGATTTGAAATGGATGGGTTGTCTTTTGCTATCTGACACTTTATATCTCTAATGCTGGAGGAGCTAGACCAGTGGGCTAATCCCATTTATTTCACTGGACATTTCAGTGCAGAAAAAAAATGGCAACCGATTCATTGAGGCAACTCCCCCCCCCCTAATAAATTAGAACCAATGGGCATTTAAGAGGGGAGGAAATTCCCTGTGTCCTGAGTTAGCCTTGCTACATTGGTGGCCTTCCTGAAGAATTAAAATCAGACTTTGAGAGGAGAAAGGATCAGTGGAATGTATGTTGACGTATCTTTGTTAATATATCTACCAGAGATAATCCACTAACCATAAGAACCTTGGGACATAAATTGTAATGTAGGGATGACCGTTTGAAACAAGAAGCTTACATGTATATTTTTGCTTAGATTGAATCTGATGCGAAAGTGGTGATTGACATCAGATTAGTGTTGTTGTTGTTTTTTTAAAAAAAGGAAAGGCTAATTAGATTGAACTAGGAGTTGTAAAGCTTTTTTCTGTTGTTAGGTTGGGATAGATATGAGCAGCCAAGTTTTCGTTGCAGTACAGACTTGCTCATAAATTAATGTGGGTACTAGATTTCTTTTGCATTTTAGTCTCTGGACCCACAACTTGATCATGAAATAGGATGTGATGGTGACAGTGGCAGGACTACAGTTCATCGTCTTGAAGACCAACTTTCTCTCCCTTTCTTTCGTATTTATGGTTGTGACATGATAGGTTATGTCTATAGGGGAATCATTCACCAACAGTCATTGCTTAGTACTGTGGTGTCCCACTGTCTAGAATAATTCTCCAGAACCCACCTCCAGTCTGAAAGCACCTGTATTTTTGTGTGTGTATGTATGTGTACAAGCTTTCCTATACAAGCTTTCCTACCCTTACCTTATTTGAGAGTATCTGTGTATATAGTACAGTTTACTGAAGTCTTTGTAAAGCTACAAAACCTGTATTCTTTGTACAAAAAGCAAAAGGCAATCATTATTTGCGCACCTGCATTCACACAAAGTGTCCATGTTTTGTGCCACTTGCATTCCACCATGCAGCATCCGAAACCATGGTTTCCTTCCAATAAATGAATGTATGGTTAGCCAACTGGTGAATGTACGATAATCCCTCTTGTGCCCGGAGCTGAATACTACTGCTTCTAAGCAGACCCTTTTAAAATGAGAAATCTAGTCAGTATAATCTTCTGATGCAGTCAGCAAAAAATAGCCGTGTACCAGCACTGCACATTCTTTATATGTGTGTGTGGCACATTCCTCCCTGAAGTTTCCATGTAAACCAGGAGGTGTTATCATTGTGACTCCTGCCCATCATTGGCCCTTTTGGAAAAAAGAAGGGCACTCGCCTTGCTTACGCCTTGCCTGACTCCTGCTTCTCAGCTGCTCCTGTGTTGGCATATTGAGGCAGGGCATAGGCATAGCTGTCAACGCTTCCCTTTTTTAAAGGGAAATTCCCTTATTCTGAATAGGATTCCTCGCAAGAAAAGGGGAAAGTTGACAGCTATGGACATAGGCTGATGGGCTCCCTGAGTTTCTTAAGTACCCCTCGGCCACGCATCTCCAGTCAGTTGTACTGCAACAAGGCACCTTGTTGTGTCTGTGACTGTGAGATTGTTCATTTGGCCAGGTGGTGGAGAGGGGAGGGAAAGAGGAATATGTGTGTGTGTGTCCTCTGAACTTACTAAATCTGTGCTTTATGGAAGTGTGAATATAACACTGCTATATTGGTAAGCCTTACGAGTTTCTAAATGCATGTCCCTGACCATGTGCAGACTCTTTCGTCTGCTTAAAGAAGCTGAGCAAATCAGAATGTGCTGCAGACTGTGTTTATTCTTTCATAAACTTTTTCAACTTTACTAAGTTGGTGTCTTTGCCCAAAATAGCTAGACTCACTCACTCACTCACTCACACTCACTAATATATATATTGCCTGTTGCTTAAGAGCCGAACTATTAATCTATACCAACTCATTTTTCTTACCTTTGCTCTTAAGGTTTTATATTCTTCCCTTCCTCCAAGCTGTCATGGTACTGCCTCCTTTTATCCTCACAACAACCCTTCAAGGTTGGCTAGGCTGAGAGATAGTGCCTAGGCCAAAGTCACCCAGTTTAGAACAGGACTAGGGAACCTTTGGTCCTCCAGATATTGCTGGACTGCAGTTCCCATCATCCATGACCACTCACCATGCTAGCTGCTGGTGGTGGAAATTGGAGTCCAACAACATCTGAAGGACTACAAATTGCTTAGCCCTAGCTGAGAACTTGGGTCTTCCAACTATGAACCTCTATGACACACTGGTTCTCTTAAAGTGCAATCCTATACATGCCTATTTAGAAGTAGGCCCTGTTGAGTCCTTTGTACTGGATTTGCTGCCAGGGAAGTAAGTACTGTATAGGATTGCAGCTTTATTTGGTTTGTGGCAGCAGGTCTGCCAGTACAAAGGTTTGATCCACTCAGAGGCTGATGATGTGTGCTTTTAGATAAATGCATTGCAAGCCCTGCTCTCTGAGGAGGGCTGGAGAGAGAGAGAGAGAGAGAGAGAGAGAGAGAGAGAGAGAGAAGGATGAGGAGCTGGTGGCAGAAACTGCCTCAGGCAGAGCAGCACACATAGAAGGGGTAGTAGAGGAAGTGAGTGATGGTTGGATTGTGTGCACCATATTTCTGTCATAATTGCAGGAACCTACTTATCTGAAATTGTTTTCGTATATGCCAGAGATTTGTAATCCTTTCCTTGCACTGAATAGCATTTTAATCTGGTGGAATTCGTAGGGGATTATCCTGGGCATAGTATTTAATTAATATTGAACAGGGCATGCTAATTCGCTTATAACCTGCTTTTGGTAGCTGTAGGTATATATAACTATTTGACACATTATCAGAAGATGCCAAAAGCTGAAGTATGAGCGTGTCACACTTCCTGTGTGGATATCATTGTTTGCTGTTGGGGCATGCCACCTGTTCCCATGGTTTGAGCCCAGGCATCTACCAATGGGGGCAATGTGAAAGTTTTATGCATTAACTTGGAAGTGCAATTCACTCACGATTCACTGTTTTTGGTGTATGATGCAGGCCCTAGATACAAAAAGTGTTGCTGGACTCCACTGAAGTTCAAAGTGACTGTGAATCTTGAGTCCCTTGTAGTAATGGGGGTCTTGGTTTGTATACCAAGGTTCATCCTGTTCCCCATGTTTACTGGGAATGGGTATTTACTAATAGATCAGTGCAAAATACCGTGGACTGAAGAATATGGATCCAACTGCAGGTCAGAATTAAGGTGTCTAGGCAAACTTATGTGACGGAAGCTAGTTCAGTTCTTTAATGTGCTCTTCTAATGTAATAAAATACACTGTACATACTTAGCCAATCAATATTGTGAGCATGAAACCAGAAAAAAATGAAATGTTCATGTTTTGGGGAAAGGAGTAACAGTCTTACTTCTGATTTAATAATCTTGGAAAACTACCACCCTCTGATTTCATATTCAGAAACAGAAATGCACATTTTAATCTTTGCTTCACCCCTAAGCATGCATTAGAAGGGTGGTGAAAATCCGCCTTGAATACAGCAAGGATAATAGATAAGGGTAATTGGGGACCTGCTATTCGGAAAATAGAGAGATGACTTGAACATGCACAGAAAATCAGTATTTCAAGCTGGCACAGACATAACATTGCTGTTATGTATGCTAAGGATGAAATGCTCTAATTGTATTTGTTAATTGTGTATGGCTCACCCAGCCCACCCAGGATTTAGAAGTGGAAGAGTGACGGTGGGCAGTGGGGCATGGATTTGGAAGCAGGAAACTGGCAGAAACGGGATAAGATTCCTCTCATCTTGGAGACTGTGACCTGCGTGGCTGTATTTAGGAGGAAATGAAATGAAAAGGGAAACACCAAGGTAAAAGCTACATCTGATGTCATGTTAAGTCCAAAAAACAACAGCTTTTACAGATTTGATATGTGTTTAAAGCAGGCAGGTGGGTTGACAAGAGTTACTTCTACCACTTATCCAACGTCTTGGCTCTATCCATCTTTCACTCTCTGCCCTGCCCCACACCCACCTGTTCCATAAGACCTCTGCCAAGACCTTGGTGGAATTTGATGGGGAAGGGATTCTGCTTATACACTTTGCTTCTTCCTGAACCCTTGTCTAAGGCACACAAATGGCCCCCGCTTCAGCTTCTCCACACAATGGAACTTCCCACACTCTGCTAGACAGTTGTCATGTTTAATTTGTCTCCTTAGGTCATTTTAAATGTGAGCTTCTGCTTCTAATGTGAATGTAAAACCTGCATTGGCTGCAATATACATTTTTTATTTTTCTTCTGAATTCTCTCTCATATTGATAGCATTCATATGTACCCCAAGAAGTGTGAGAGAGACCCAAACGGTCTTGAGTAAAATAAAATAAAATCCTGCTATAGGGACTAGTATAGTCCCCAAAACTGATTTGAAGTCAGACGTTGACACTAGATATTAAAGTTCAGTCATGGATAGTCATGCAGGGTTTATTGGTAACAGTTGTAGCAATGCCTAGTTGTGAGAAATACATTTAATTCCCACCCCACCCCCCATGTAATTCTGTCTTATCATTTGCCAGTTTTTGTACCACTGTAGCTTCAACTAGCCTCCTGAACTATCAAAAGAGCAAGGGGAATACTATTGCCTCAGTAACCCTTTTGTAATTTGTCTGTGTTTTCATAAATGTACTTGTGGTGACCTTCTTTGCCCTCTTTTAATTCTTATGCCTTTTCCTAAACCAAAAGTTAGGGAAAGGCATAGAGTAATACTTGCAAATGGGAAATGCTAATTTATTCAATCTGAACGTTCGCTATCTGCTTAAGGGGATCACTTGACTAAAACAAATATATATCAGATGAACATAGCAAAGGTCATTACAAAAAACAAGTATTTCTAAAGGGTCTCCCCATTATCTCTAATGGGCCCCAAATATAATTTCTTTTTTGAATTGAATTTGTCAAGCAACATCTTGATTTCCGCCCCTCCCCTGCAAATGAACAGATCCACTTACCACTTAACACATTAATTGGCCTGTGTGTATAACATGCAGATTTGGGTTTCTTTTTGAGTCCATTGTTGGTGACTCCGTTTCCGCAAAGGAAATGAAAGCCTACTGACACACACCAAGCTAGAAAACTAATTTGTACCTTTTTGAATTTATAATCTTGCCTATGCTTCTATGGACACTTTGTATGGGCTGCAGCTCAACTCCTTAAAATCAGCAAAGAATTTTTCCTTTCCCATATAGTATTCTCTTTTATTTGACTTTTAAAATGCGTATAAATGCAATAATGCAGGTAGACTAGAAATACTAGATTGAAAATTAAAGTAGTTTAGCTTGTCCCATTGTGACCTACAGTGTTGTATGTCACCCAACGCTGTATCCTAGCATTCTCGAGGCTTTCCTACGTAGCTGAATCTAGTATTAGCTTTGAAAATCCATTGTGTGAATGGCGGGTGGGTTGATTGGGAAAGTGTACGCTTTTACACAACGTATGTTACTTGCATCAGAAGCTATATGGCCACTCCATATACTATGGAACTGTAAATGATTCCCAATATACCTGTAACTCTTATCAAGATTGTGTGAAATAAACTATATATATGTGTATATTGTACACTTCTTATAGTGACCATCATTTTGTGTGTTATGCTTGAGTTTTGAGTCCTACTGTGTTTTAATTCTGGCTACATAATTTTAGATGACATGGAGTTCTGCACACAGAACTGGAATGATTTCCCATCCTACCAAGGAGGGGCCCTGCTACTTAGTGAACTGAAGTGACAAGAGAACATAGAAACTACCCTAGTACTTTCCATCTAAAATATGGAGAAAAAGGAGCCTTAACATGAGGAATTTGGTGAATAATACAAGTTTTATTGCAGCCTGTTCAGACTGGAACTGTGGAAATGTATTTGTCTATTCTTCGTTAGTTTCTGGAAATCAGAGCAATAAGAAGGGTGGGTTGCGAACTACCTAGAGCAATATTCTGAACATCTTTGCTGGTAATACATTTCCAGGGTTTATTTAGAGCACAACTATGCTATTCTAACTCCAAGGCTGCAGGGATTTACATCAAAGCTTTATAATGAGTCTCTTCTGTATGTGCTTTCTCTATTCAAAATGTTTGCTTCAGGATCACACTTGTTTTCCATTATACCTGACACTGGCTAGGGCTTATGGGAGCTGTGAATTCATAAACATCTGAAGGGCGCCAGGTTGTCTACCCTCGGCATACATGATTCTTTTTCTTTAATGTGTATCACTTTGCTCTAACACTGAGGTCCCCAACTTGGCGGACATGGGCCCTTTCCCCTCCAAGGCCTCTTGCCCCTTCCAATAAAATTGTTGCTCTTCATTTGGTTGGAGGGGTTGCCAGGTTTCTTTTGTGGGGGAAGGATATGGTCTGCTTTTTTCAATCTGTTTTTTTTGCTTTGTTTCAGGTTGTATGTAGCTGTTTTCTCTACTTGCAGGAGGGTTCTGAGCACTACCAATATTTATTCTGTGCCTAGGAGCAAACTCAAAGGGACCTTGGGCCCACAAATAAAATATTTGAGGGGGCTGCCCTCCCCCAAGTTGATAGGCATTGTCATTCAAATGGTATGGGTGCTCTGCATCTTGTGATCAATTATTTGGGGCAGGGCTTACCTCCCCCCCCCCATTTTATTCAAGGTGGCATCCCTGCTTCTGTGAAAATGAGCCAAACTCTTTGCCTAACGTTCAGATGGTTTCAGCTTCTTCAAAGAATTCATCCCCCTACAATCGGTGGAGTGTCGGGAGATTATTGACATACATAATATACTTTGTGAGCTAAAATGAATATTCTCTGCAAATGAAAACACACAAACTGGTGTTATGTCATTACCTCACATGAAGTTAGTCATTCTCTATTTTTTCTCCTTTGTACTTTTTAGGATCAACAGGCAAAATCCTTCCTGAAAGAATGATTAGTTTCTGGTTCTCTAAAGAAAAAGTGACAGCATTTATAGAGACTATTTTTTCCCTTGCTAGTCCTATTTTCTCTTACTAGGCAACCCATGCAGGCTAAGCTATAACTTGTTCACTGCAGTAATCTGATGGCTAACTTCATATTGTATAGAATAGTAATTAATCAATATATAAACAAATAAATATAAAAGCCATGCTAATCTTTTGTGATAAAGAGAAATATGTCTGATAGCACCTTGAGACTAATTATTAACAAGCTTTTTATTACAAAATGTGTATTCAATTGATTATTTGTTTATTGCATTTATGAACCCCCCTTCCTTCAAAAGGAGCTCAGGGTAATGTATGCTAAGAGATAAAACAAGATTTATCAGCAAATGATAACAAAATCATTAAAACACAGATTGGTTTCAGCTGTGAGTTATTAAAACCAACAAAATATAATTCTGTAAAGGGAGGGTAAACAAAAATGTCTTCAACTGGTTTCTGAATATAAAAAAAGCGGAAGCCAAATGTAAGTCCAGGGAGAGGGCATTCCAAAGGCAAAGTAGCACCACAAAGGAGACTGTTACACATTCCTGGGCAACAAAGCCTTATAAAGATCATAAGCAGAACCTTGTCTTTGCCTCCCAGTCTCAGGCACTGAATCAACTGGTATTGGAGGAGGCGCTCCTGCAGATACTTGGCTCCTGTCTGCAACTGGTACTTCACTGCACTAATCTTGGATGCATTTGGCACCCCAAACCTATCTTGTGGCTGGGGCAACCCAGTCATATGAGTGGGGTACAAATAATAAAATTGTTGTTGAGCCTATTCTCCATGTAGTTTGGACCTGTTTGATGATGACACAGAATTCCAGTATTCTACCAACGGAGTCTTTGGATGCTAAGACAGTGCACATGCTTTTGAAAGCTTCCATGAGCAGGCAAGTAGATGATCAATTTTTCTAAGCCTTTGAATTTGAGAACAAATCAATAAAAGGAATCAATAGAACATGTTTCCTGCTCCAGAGAAGTTGTCCCATGCGAGTCAGAAAAAGCCTTGGTATGAAATTAACCTCATACATGGATTCTGGTTTTAAATGATTGGTTAAGCAGACAGTAATAGTCAATGTGCTGCTTCTCAATTCTGTTCCTGATTTCTCCGAGCATAAAAAGGTAAATAAAGGTTCTGCTGGATCAAGTCAAAGGTCCATATAGCTGAACTTTCTGTTTCCAGGTTAGCCTCCCTAGGGGAGCCAATGCAGAAAAGGCCTCTGCAGCTGGTCCTTGTGGATGTTTAGAGGCTGCTTAACCCTTCCCCTTCCAGCCCAGCTCAGACTCGAGAGCCGCCTGCTTTGTTTCAGGCGCTGGAGGGATCCACCCCTGCTGCTGCCGCCGCCACCGCCGCCTTCAAGGCATCGCATCCGCTTCCCCGCTCTGGCGGAGGGAGGAACCGCCCTACCCCGCAGTGACGCCACACCTGCCTCTGGCCCATCTCCCTCAGCTGGGGCCGCACGCACCATGGCGCCTGCGCAGCGCAGCCTGGCGTAGCCGAGCGGGGACAGGCCTCTCTGCCTGCACTCCAGGCGCTGCTAGGCTTCCCCACCTCCGCCGGCCGGGAGCGCATGAGAAGGCGCCCGCCGCCTGCTTCCTCTTTCCCGCGGGGAGGCTCCGCGGACGACGAGGCCGCCATCATGTCGGAGAGGCTCAGCAAGCCGACGTGCCTCATCGCGGCCAGCGCGGCCGCAGCAGGTGAGGGGCGGGCAGAGCGAGCTCGGGCTGGTGGGCGGGCGCCCCTCTGAGCTTTTTATCTCCTCGGCTCGCCTTGTGGCGGAGACGGAGCTGCGCGGGCGCCCGCGGGGCTTCTGCTCGGAGGACCCGGGGGTGGCGGGATGGAGGCGCCTGAGGGGAGGCCAACCCACGCCAGCGGCATTCCCATTTCTGCAGGGCGGGGCGAGGTCACCTTCTCATTTCTCTATTGTTATCATAATTGTTGTTGCTATTGTCCGTCGTGTAAGAGTTGCAGGAGCCCTAGCAAAATATACAACATTTCTTACAAAAAAAATTGCAACCCTAAACAGGAGAGGGGAGGCCGGGCCTGCCTTCCTGCACAAGCAAACATGACACCCCCCTTTTTTTGTATTGTAACAATCCGGAACACCTGCCACAGTCTCATTCTGGTACTCTTAGTCTCCAATATGAGCCTGAAATCCTTACTCATATTGTACGAATTGTGCTTGAAGCTGGCTTGTTGAGATTGCCCCTCACACACCACACCACACATTGAAAATGCTCTTATGCCACCTTAAACACTCGGGGAGGATCCTGGGAACTGCAGTTTGTTAAAAGATTCTGGGGATTGAAGTTCTTCTGTAAGGTCAGCCACCATGAGAGACTGCAGTTCTCTGTGTTTGTTAAAGTGGTTAGCGATACTTTGAATGTATGGTGTGGATGCAACCTACTTAATATTGCTCCCTGCCTTGAGCTCTGCTTCCCCTTTTTTTACTTTTATGATGTGGCTTTTTCTTATTGCATATCTCTCCTGCTGCATGAAATAGTTTGTCACAATTCTTCTCTCCTGGAGTTGTAAAACTGATTAGATGTTGATGTGATTTCTTGTCTGTTTGGGGCAACTGCCAACATCCTAAGCTGGCTGTCTTTTTCAATAATATTATGAATATTGTGTATTATTAAAATGCTCCTTATAGGAGAAAAATGACCACCAGGAATAGCAGATTAGTACTGTGAAAAATGTGCACTTGAAAACAAACGAAACATGTCTTTTGTTTAATTCCTGTTTTCCAGGGGTATCTGCTGATTCCTTCCTTCACTCTTTTACCCTGGCAAGCTCTGCTTTTAATCTACAGGTTGCTACTCCAGGGGTAGGTAAAAAATGTTAATACCTAACTGTGGATATTGTTGCAATAGATTTCAGACAGTAGTATTAGGCTCATTTAAAACAAACGGAACTTGCGAAAATCCATGAGTTTTATTCCTCGACCAGTGAAGATCATTTTTTGGTCTCTGAAAGAATTGTTGAGGGAGCTGCATCCCAGGGCAAGCAACTCATACCTCAAAATCACATATGTGTGTGGGTGGGAGGATTGGGTGAGGGGATTGGGATCCAGAGATACCAGAGATACGTTCCACAGAGAAACTTTCAGAATAAAGAGGCAGCCCTGCTTTGTAGGGCTGTTGGGTGGAAGTGCATTAGGTTCAAAAAATGCCTGGTGTTTTGCTGCCAGGTGTATTGCCTTGTTACATGAGGGAAGAATGCACAAACAATCCTTGCCTGCTGATTCTTTTTTCTTTGTAGCAGGAAGTAATTTTTATCCCCTGCTCCAGAAATTGGAGCCTTACTTTCAAGAGCCAAATGTGGCTCCCCAGGAGGCCATTGGGACTCTCCCCAGGACACACTTTTTCATAGACTTGCTTTGCGCGCTCTTTGAGTGTTCTTGCCTAACTGGAATATGTCCTTCAAATCTGAAAATGTTTCTTGCTTATCTGGATAGAGGCATGAGCATCCATGGGGTGTGTGTGTGTGTGTTGAGACAAAAAGTACAGGTACTTTTATCCTCATTTTTTGTACAAAATTAGCCTACCGTACTTCCTGCTTTGAGTGTTTTACTCGCATTCTCCCTGATGAATTCCTGCAGATGCCCATGAATACAAGAGTGTGTGTAGAAACTAGCCTACTGCACAAAGCTAATATTCTGAATAATTGATCTGCCCACTTTTGCCTCTGGCCCTGCACTCCACTGGCATGCAGCCTCCAGAAGGCTGCTCAGATGGAAATGTGGTCTTGGCACTGAAGTTCTCCATCCCTGTCCTGCCATCTTACCCGAGAGCCCTAGCCTGCTCTCTCCTCTCCCTACTTGAGGGGGGAGGGTGTCTACATCACTCTGACTTTGGAAATAGAGAGGGCAGTAAATATAGGTCTTTTAAGTGGAAACAATTAGTTTTAGGCTGTGTTATTTGGGAAAGGGAGAGGCATTGGTTTGAGCTGCAGTGCTGTTCATATGTGTAGCTTTGTGCATGTTTTACAAAATCAGAACCACTTGTTTGCATATGAATTGTCTATCTTATTTCAGTCAATCACCAATAAATGGTATGTCTTAAAAAAATGGGTGCTTTTATCAGATCTTGCCCATGTATAAACTCTTGCATTTAACTAGGCTTTCCTCACATATTTTCATTAATTGAGCTTTGAACAATGATTCTGCTAGGGAAAGTCAATTGATTTCACTGGTGTTAATGAGGCAAACATGCGTTGGATCCAGGACTTCCGAATGAAATCTTACGCAAATCCTGCCAAGCTGGAATCAACTGATGGTGAGGTATCTTTTAACTTGCAACTCAGGGTCTGTTCTCTGTGCACAAACTGTTCTTATCTACACAATATAGTGCTCCTTGCTGCCAACTCTATCAAACTTAAGCACTCATTGATTTTAAAAGTGATTGTTGAGCATGTGCTGAGAATAATGCTATTACTGTTTCTTTTGCATTTTTAGCAATGATTTAGATAGGTTTTTTCCTGTTTGCCGCAATCTCAAGGCCTCTCTTGTATTTGTGACAGAGAGTATTCAGATATGATAGGGAACTATGGTTTCCTTCTGTGACAGTAAGCTATGGCAGATCTAAGGCTCACACATTCCTTCCTCCACTCCTTTGCATCCAAGGGGAAACTGAAAGGTATCACTTTCACTTTTAAACTGACAGCACTTTCCTGTGATATCTAAGCTTGGTGAACTATGGTTTATTTCAACTGTAACTTGTGAAAACAAACCAGGGTCAAGGAGTGGTTTGGGATCATGGCTTGTTTTCAAACCATAGCTTGAACAAACATTGTTCAGCTCCCTGAGGGAACTGTGGTTAGTTTAAAATAGAGATTTTCGCACCATGGTTGCAAAGGAAATGGTGATGGGAGGGTGCCTTAAACCCAAGGCTCACCATGGTTTCCCATTGCATCTGAATTGACATTTTCCTGCCAGTGACCTACCAGATCACTTTGGGGAGGAACAAAACCTGAAATAGGAGCATAAATCCTCATAAGGCAGCCCCCTCCATAATGTTGCCTCTCATTTTTATTTGATGGGCAATTGGTTTGTCTGTAGTTTTCAGACGCAAACATGGTCATGAGCAGTTTTCAGACATTCTGTCCTGTTTCAGTGTGACCTCAAAACAGAAAACAGTGGGCCAAAGGGAATCTAGCCTGCTCTTAATAGTTTCGGAGTGTGGTCAATAGAGCCCATTCCAATGCTTTCTTGAACAGGCCCCTTCCAATTACCCCATAATGAAGAATCATTCCTGTGTGCACTTAGGGATAGTGTTGCTGTGGGAACAAAGCTTCCTGTGAAAGGGACACAGTGGGGAAGGAGAGCAGCAACTATTCTTCTGAAGTCAGCTGCAGGGTTGTTTCCAAAGCTGTCCTCTTGCACCTTGTTGCACCCTGGAGGCTGTGGTTGGTTTGGAGTAATGGCTCTACCCCTCATTCCAGGTATGGTAATCCCCTTGATGGGCAGAACAGGGAAAAGGTGGAACAACTCTTCACACCTTCAAAATCACACCTGCCGTTGGAGCAGGTAAAGTAAGAGCCAGGTCACTGGGGGCAGTGAATATGGGAGAGGGGTCATAAATGTATTTGTAGAAAGGCACTGTTCCTGTAGTGCCATCTCCAGGAATACTGGTTTGGGGGAATGAAGGGGAAGGCAAAGGCCATTATTAGGAGAGCAAGGATTTAATTGGCACATTATAGGACTTTAGTGACTAAAAGCTGGGGGAGTGAATGGGGTTGCATGAAATATTTTGGGGTGTACCCACTAACCCATGGAGTCATCCCTGCCAGCCTGTCAACCTTGAACAGGCTATATCACTTCAACTATATCACTTTAGCTGGTTTTGAAATAAACAGAACTTGCGAGTGTCGTAAGCTTCTTTGCTGCTTCTTCCTCCCTAGGTGCCAGATACCATGCTTTGTTGATTCCAGACTGTCCTGGTGCCATGGTGGATCTGGCAAACAGTGGTTACTTAGCTAGAATATTGCAGCATTTCAGCTCTGAAAACAGTAAGTAAACTTCCTTGGGGATTTATGCTTTATTCTGTACACTTTGTGCATCTTAGACTGAGAAGCATATAAACTGCTAAGACTAATTAAGATCTCTCTTTCTGGTAGGGGCGAACATCCAGGAGGTCTTAAGGAAAATTATTGATAATGTGGAAACAGTAGCAAACTAGTGCAAACTCAGTTCAGTAACATAAAAACAATTGTAGCCAGTTTAGAACCTAACATTGTGGATGTGCATCGCTTAATCTACAAATACCAACACCGAACTTCTTTCCACATCTTTTTTACACAGCCCCTCCCCCCAGCAATGTTTGCTGTCAGTCAAATCTTAGTCATTCTCAGTGTTTTTTATGCCTTGAATCAGATTTGGAGAACCTGTGGCCCTCGAGATATTGCTGAGATTATAGTTCCAACATCTCTGTTCATTGGTCATGCTGGCTGGGGCTAATAGGAGTTGGACTGTATCACAGAAATACCTGAAGTCAGTTAGATGGGAATAATATTTTGTAGCATAACTGAACTTCTTGGGGGGAAATCAGTTGTAATTTTTCTGAATAGGGATTTTTAGATGAAGCTGTTTTTCTTTGTAGAACCCATATGTGCTGTTGGACATGGAGCTGCCGCCTTATGCTGTGCCACAAATGAGGACAAATCCTGGGTATTTCAGGAATACAGCTTAACAGGTGTAGGTGCAGTATGTTTAAGCAAATCACGACTTTTCATATATCACTCTTCTAAAACTCAAGTTTCTGTTCTGATGAGTCCCGTAAGAAGTAGCCTTTGTCTACATTTTATATGTGGCTTTCCCCTTGGGCTTCCCAGATTACAACCACAGATCTGCTCCAAGCCTTTTATAGTAGTAGTCTGTTTTCAGTGAAGCAAAGCACATATTTACTGGCGTTTAATTCAGGGTCATTGCAAGGTGAAATGACTGATAAAGTTGTATTTATTTACTTTTTAAAAAATATATATAGCCAAAAGACTCCTCAAAGCAATTTAGAAAAATAATCTCAAGAAGATCACAGTATAATCAATGCAAACATAGCCATATGCATTATGTAGTTTTAACTACTAACTGTGAGGGAAACCATGTTCTTAAGTTTTCTGTTGATATGCTAGCAGTGGGATAGAAAGGTGCATGTTTACTTAAATAACTTTATTTTAGGCTCAGGTATAAAAAGAGTGTTATGAACTAATGCAGCAATAGGCTCACTTCAGCCTTGTTCCTTCTCCCCTCCCTTTAAAATTAAGTCCTGTGACCCACTAATGTATTTTGTGTGGTTTGATTCCTTGGTTAGGAACTACTTGGTTGGATCAGACCAAGGTCAACCTAGTCCTGTATTCTTTGCAAGAATCTAGTCAAGGTGTTGGGTAGCCCAAAGAAAACAGTATCTTCTTCGTGTTTTGTGACATTTATTTTCTTGTATCTTCCAGCCTTGTGTGTATGAACTAATAAGACTGCCTAGTTTTGCCAGTTTGCCTATTATCTTTGAGGACTTTGCAAAAGATTCTGGAGCTATCTATAGCGGTATGTCATTTAAGGCTCTGTTCCCACAGGTTTTTAATCAGTAGTTGATTAAGTAAATATGATGAAGAAATGCTTGGGTTGTACTGTATTAATGCAAAATCTAATGCAGATGTAAGACCTTAAAAGTGGAAGTTAGAAAGTGCTTGTCAAAATTTCTCATTAAAACATTCAACAACATGGAAGCTATAACAGCCCAGCATTCCACAGTAAATCTCCCAACCTTGGAGATGAGCTGAACAGAACTATTTCATAATTCAGGCACCCCCAAACTTGGCCATCCAGCTGTTTTGAGACTACAATTCCCATCATCCCTGACCACTGGTCCTGTTAGCTAGGGATGATGGGAGTTGTAGTCCCAAAACAGCTGAATTTTGGGATGCCTGTCATAATTGAACTCACAGGAACTCCATTTCAGTCTTTGCCATTGACCATCTCAGAAATGAAGTCAAGCTTGTTCATGAGTGGAATCTGAATGCCCTGCTGGAGAGCCCTCTAGTGGTCCTTAATGTTGTTGCAGGCAGAAGTTAAGATCCACTGTGTTCTTACCATATTTTTCGCTCTGTAACACGCACCTGACCATAACACATACATCGTTTTTAGAGGAGGAAAACAAGGGAAAAAACATTCTGAATGAAACAGTGGATGTATCATTTTTGTGCTTCATGCTGTGGCCACAGACATGTGATCTGATGGTGAATTTGGGCTGACCCAATGCAAAGATCCTGAGGATCCATGTGGATCCATGCTTTGTAACCACGTTTTTGCACCACTGCAGCCCCAGGCAACAGTGGGTGCGTGATTTGGGGGGGGGCAGGCTGTAGCCATGGACATGCTATGTGATCTGATGGTGAATTTGGGGTGACCCAATGCAAAGATCCTGAGGTTCCATGTGGATCCATGCTTTGTAACCACGTTTTTGCACCACTGCAGCCCCAGGCAACAGTGGGTGCGTGATTTTTGGGGGGGCAGGCTGTAGCCATGGACATGCTATGTGATCTGATGGTGAATTTGGGGTGACCCAATGCAAAGATCCTGAGGATCCATGTGGATCCATGCTTTGTAACCACGTTTTTGCACCACTGCAGCCCCAGGCAACAGTGGGTGCGTGATTTTTGGGGGGGCAGGCTGTAGCCATGGACATGCTATGTGATCTGATGGTGAATTTGGGGTGACCCAATGCAAAGATCCTGAGGATCCATGTGGATCCATGCTTTTTAACCACATTTTTGCACCACTGCAGCCCCAGGCAACAGTGGGTGCGTGATTTTGGGGGGGCAGGCTGTAGCCATGGACATGCTATGTGCTCTGATGGTGAATTTGGGCTGACCCAATGCAAAGATCCTGAATATCCATGTGGATCCATGCTTTGTAACCACATTTTAAGTGGGGAGGGAAGGAAAAACACAGAAGGGACATGGAGCACAAGAGGGGTGTGCAGAGAAGCAGCTGGCTAAGAATGCAGGAGAGGGGTATAACGGGAGGGAGGAAAGGAAGGCAAAAGTTTTCCCCCACCCACCCACCCAGCTCGCGCGCTCTCTCTCCCACCTGCATGTTTTCCGGCTGCCTGATACATATTTTTTTTAATTGCCTTGACAGAAGATAGCATTTTAATTGCATTAAGAACTATTTAGCAGCGAAACCTAAGCTTTGCCATCCCTTAAGAGGTACAGACACTGTAATCTTCCAGATCGCATGAATTTACAGGCAAAACACTGTTTAAGGATTTCATCCTTTTAAATGGAAGAAAGCATATTTGAATGCTGTGTGTCCTCAAAAACAAAAGCAGGAAGTCAAATCAGAATTTCAAGCTGAACCTGTAATCTCTCTTCCCTTCACAAACATTGTTCCCTCCGGAGCATGGAGAGGAATTAGAAGGAAGGACGCTCTGCTTTCCCCTCTGCTTGCCTGGAGGGGAGGGGCTTTCCCTGCTCTTTGTTCCGTTTGAGCAAACACAGCAACGAAACAGAGGGGGTGGGCAGTAAGACCCTGAGGCAGAATGCAGGAAAGCAGCCGCTTCCTCTTTTCAGGTTTCCCTTCTCCGAGATGCGATTTGATTTTTGCCTGATTTTTGCCTCCACTCGCGCCATTCGGCTCCAGGGACCACACATTCGCTCAATAACACGCACAGACATTTCCCCTTCCTTTTTAGGAGAAAAAATCTGTGTGTTATAGAGAGAAAAGTACGGTATATACCCTCAGCATGCTCTTGCACACAATTGTGCAATATTTTAAAAGATTAATAGGAAAATTTCATTCTATTTGTTTCAAACACTAAGGAGAGGGGAAGACAAGCACAAGAGTCACCGTGGCTCACATGCAATAATCTAAATCATAATCTGAGCCTGGCCAATGTTATAGATATCCCTATAATTGCTTGGGTTTTACAAGTCACAAAGGGCAATAAAAAGGGTTTGCAAGAGATTGAAAAAACAACAAATAATCAACTTATTAGGAAGATGAAATTAAATCGATAAACAGCAGTAAAGACTTGTGTATAGTTTTTCTTAAGTGTCTGAGAAATGGAGGTTGTAGTATGTAAATTAAGACATGAATATTTTCTCCCAATACAGCCAGCAAAGCAGATGCAGTGCATGTTGTATTGGACAGACACCTTGTCACTGGACAGAATGAAAATTCTACAGTTGCAGCTGTCCAGAACCTTGTTTTTCTTTGCAATGGCAGGTAAGAAAAGGTGGGGGAAGTTTCAGTAAAATTTTGTGCCACTGCAGACATAGCCCTTCAGTTCTGGAGTATTCTAGCCAATGTGTGTATGTCTGAGGCGGGAGACTAGTTTTATATTAAGAATAAAATTTATTTAGTTACAGCTAGCCAAACTCAATCTTTTTCTTCAAAGAAAAAATGAATATTAAAGGCTTAATGGGGTAGCAGTATGTAGCTTCATTTTTTAAAATAACCTGGTCAATTATGGATAAGTAGATGAAGCAGATCTCTGATGCTTAGCTGCTTGGTTTTTTTCTAGCAAATTATTACTGTAGTTTAGATGTGAGCTGTTTACAGTGATCTAACTATTATGTCCTACTTTCATTCAGCAGAAAATGACGGTGCTCTTTGTAAATGGGATGAATACAGAAGAAGTCTTCGACTTTGAGAAATGGAATGGAGAACACTGCACATTTGTAAGGATGGGGACTGTAAATCATGTGGTAAATACCTTAATTGAACTGTTTTCCTGCTTTTTTGAAAAACATTGTTCCATCTTGTGTTAATACAGAGTCTAAAAAGCCTGGCTAAACATGTAACATGAAAAACCATGGTTTGCAGCTCTGTCAACAGCTGAACACCTGAATTAGATATTTTTGAAGCTATTACTTTGTTAGTTACCCATGTGTCCAAGTCCTCATCCTTGTGCAGGACTATATGGTATTAGTTTACAGTTGTGGCAATTAACGAGAACATAACAATACAAAGTAAAGTATTTGTTACACTTTCACATAGGAGTTTTGAGTTTGATTGCAGGTGCTAAAAAGACTGCTGTATTGAGATTAGCTGAAAGTTAAAATAAGCTTCAGTTCAGTAAGCTACAAAAATTATTCTAGATAATGTCAACTCAACCTTTTTTTTGTAAGGCAAAGACCATGAAGATTCTATAAAGTGGAAATACAACAATTGAATGGAAAGGCATTTAGTATTGGGGCTGTGGTATGCGTGCTGGTTGGTTCGCTTAATGCTTTTAAAGATAATTTTATTTAGTTTTTTTGTACCACCCATGATTGTACAAGTCCATTTTTTATGACCACAGAAGAAAGTTAGAGAAGTTGTTGGACTCAATAAATATAATTTCACCCTCTTAAAAGTTTGTAGCGTAAGGACTTTTGGCTGTAGCTAATCAGAATTGTAATAGGCAACATCTAGAAGGCTTCAAATTGGCAAAGGCTGGTTTGAAGTAACACGTAATATAGCTGTTTCACAAAATGATTAGACAAATGCTCTTCTTAGTTGCTAGTAGCAGCTTGGCCATGTTTTTTGTGAAATCAATTTTAATTTACCTGTTTAGGCTGGCTTAGGTATTGTAAACCTTGTATAGGACCACAGGGCAGATTTCTAGTCATACAATATTCTGGCACCATACCAAGCCACCATTTGAATTTCCAAACATGAAGTTTACACTACAGCTACGTACCTAAGTGCTGCATTCCTAAGAGACCAAACTCACATCAAATCATGATTGCAATTGCAGTTTGCAAGTCTCAATTCAAACCATAATTGGAGATCCTTAATCATTGTTTGGTCAGATGCTTATTCAAGTTCATTTGGTACAGCTAGGTTAGTAATCATAATGGTATGTAAGGAAACAAACATCTTGCTTAGTGCTATGCACCCCATCCATAAAGTCTTCAGCTATTTTGATGATAATTCTTCAACACACTTCCGGCATTACGGTAAGTGTAGACAATATCCACATCCTTTCTATGAAGTAGGAATGAAACATCATACCTATTACTTAGTACAAATAGGTGAAAGCATTGTTGTACCACAATATTTTTATTATTACCACTACCACCATCATTTTGAAGGGAAACCCTTCCAGTCAATTGGTCCCTTAGTCATCTGCAACTCCCCCCACAGCAGTATCAATTTTGATATACAAAAGTGCCAAACACACTGAGAATATGTTAAGTTTGCAAAATCATATAAAAAGCTTGGAATACAGAAAATCCATTCATATGCAGCTTGTACAGCCGTTCAGCTTCCAAGAAGTTTGGCATGCCTACTTTCCGTTTGCAGCATTGAACATTCGTTCCTAAAAGAAGGAAAAAAATCAAGCATTTAACAGGAGGCAAATCATATGAAACATCCAGAAAATAGTTTCACATGTGTCAGTTTTCAACTTGTATACAGTGGTACCTCGCAAGACGAATGCCTCGCAAGACAAAAAACTCGCTAGACGAAAGGTTTTTCCGTTTTCGATTTGCCTTGCAAGACGAATTCCCCTATGGTTTTGCTTCGCAAGACGAAAACGTCTTGCGACTTTGTTAAACCGTTAAAACCGTGCTTCGCAAGACGAAAAATTCGCTAGGCGGCAAAACTTGCGGAACGAATTAATTTCGTCTTGCGAGGCACCACTGTAATTGAAAAACAGTATGGATTAGGGTTTAATAGATCTTGTCAATTTAATACTGATTTTATGAACATTTTACACTGCTTTATATAATAAAAACCTAATCTGCTTATTTAAAAATTTCCTAAAGGCAAGAGAAAGCAAAGCACTGTTTAAATTCAGTATTCTATATGGATATTGACAGTTCTAAACAATAATGTTAATCTCAAATATCCAGTTAGTCTTATGGAATTAACATGTCTTAATCTTCTCCATTGGTGAAGTTAGAAATGAAACAGAAGCTGCAAATAAGCCACATCCTTATATGACCTAATGTATAGCAGACTATAATAAAACCCTCTTAAATAATGTTACCTTTATCATCTGCTCCAATTTAACTGCATCAGCAGCAAACTTTCTGATTCCATCAGACAACTTCTCCACAGCCATTTGGTCCTCATTATGGAGCCAACGGAATGTCTTCTCATCCAGATGGATCTTCTCCAGGTCAGATGCCTGAGCTGAAATGAAGAATACATAAAGCTATTGAATCTTAGAAATCTAGCAGGCTATTTGGATAGAACAGCTCTTAATGGGTGCGGAGTCCTTTTCGCAAAATCATCCTATCACTAAATGCTAAGACAGCAATTGCTGCTGCTCAACTTTGCACAGCGCCCACAGCAAATGTTTATTCTGAACTCTTACAGAAATCAACCAGCTGTATAGAGTTTATGGTATGTATTTTTGTGTTTTTATATTGCAAACTACCCTGTGATCCTCAGATGAAGTACAATATAGAAAATAATATCTGTGCTGTGCTTTAAGCTCCACAGTAGGTTCAGCAACCTAAGTACAAGAGCAAACATGCTGATCTAAAAACTATTTTGGATATTTGATTATCAAAAAGATGAGCTGACAACAGTGCTTCTCTAATAGTTATACACAAGGCCAGAGCCTTTAGATATATTTACTCGAACTCCCGTCTGATCTTATCCAGAGAATACACTTGTTCAACAAGAGAAAGTTTAGAATAAAAGATTACCAACCCCCCCCCCCACATTCTCCATGTCAGCTCTGGGGTCTGTTAGATTACAATCCCTCTGATGCCAGATTCTACATGGAGCCACAGCCCCTTAAAATGCTTCAAAGATATATACGGTGATAAGGAATACCTTAATTGATTTACCCTGTTATGTAGAAGTCAACCCTTAAAACACACGAAGGACATTATAATGAACAACTGCTGGATTGTCACCCTAGTTAATCATCCTTAGTAAAATAATTTGCAAGACTATCACACACAATATATAAAAGAAGACAACCTACCATCTTTGACACTGAGCATCGGGGTTAGCTTGCCGCTATCTTTACTGAGCTCTCCCAGAAGCTTTGGTGAAATGGTGAGAAAGTCACAACCAGTCAGTGCTTTTATTTCTCCAGTGTTTCGAAATGAAGCTCCCATCACAATAGTTTTATAGCCAAACTTTTTGTAGTAATGGTAGATTTTAGTGACACTTTTCACACCTATAAAAGAATATGGAGTTGTTGTTTTTTTTAAAAAAAAGGATACTATGCAAAATTACTTAACCTTGAAGAAGCTCTCAGACCTCAACTCTTTAAAAAAAACCCTTCCTCTTAAAAAACTAAGCGTTTGGGCTTGAGTGTGTTAAAATCTTAATATGTTTGTCACAATCAATTACCTGGGTCTTCTGATGGCTCGTATGTCTTCTTGCCTGTATTTGCTACATGCCAATCCAGAATACGCCCAACAAAAGGAGAAATGAGGGTGACTCCTGCTTCTGCACAGGCAACAGCCTGAGCAAAGGAAAACAGCAAGGTCAAGTTGCAGTGGATCCCATGCTGCTCTTCAAGAACCCTGTTAAAAGAGACAGCCTTAGAACAGAATTGCTCCCCCCACCAACTATAATGATACTGCTGGAAAAAAGGAATAAACAATTTACTACATATATACATTTTCAGATTACTAACTTTTAGAAACTTTTGATTTGTCAGTATTTACCCCACAAAAAAACAACCTCCAGCTCTGAAAATCTAGTTTCATATCACAAACTGAATTACAGGTGTTTCAGTCTGGATAGGAGCAGGCACCTGAAAATAAGAGGTGACTGCTTAGTATTAGATTATATTGCATCTATACTACATTAACGCATAAGGTACAAACTTACTTGGCAGCCTGAATGCCCTCCCATGTTGATGACAGCTTGATGAGGATGCGATCTTTACTAATTCCTGCTTCTTTATAAAGATCTATGAAGTGTCTGGCCTTCTTCACCATGCCTTCCTTGTCAAAAGACAACCTTTAAACCAAAGAATTTTTTTAAAATGTGCAAGCATTCATCTTTTTTGTTGTTGTTTTTTTAGTTTACTGTATAGTTTTTCTCCATTAATCATGGGTAGTAGCTCAGTAGGTAGAAAATCATTTGGCATTAATGTGTTTAAGCTTGAAGTGTTACAAATCTATTGGTTTGCATTTATGTGGAGACCTTAGCGCATAATTGGACTTGTGACCGGGTTCTTGTTAAAAGTTTGGTTATTTTGGAAAAAGAAAAAATGGTGCCTCTTTGAATTTTCTGGGATTTCCTCTCTCCAGCTAAACAGAACTTTTAACACAAAAGTATTGAGCAGAATAATTTGTCAAGTCAGCACTTTCCCTTATGTGGCAATGTCTATTTTGTTGTTTATACCCCTGTTAGGAGCACATCTTTCCAATGTGTGTACTCATGGCAATATGGTGTGCAAGCACCTTTCTACTAATTCTAGTATGTATGTATGTATGTATGTATGTATGTATGTATGTATTAAATTACACCCTCCCTTTCCTAAAAATAAAGTGGCTAGCATAATAAAAGCAAAACAAAAAATTAAACACATATTCTATAAAAGCAATCGCATAAATAAGATCACCAACATAAATAACAAACAGCTTAGGACAGGGCTGGCAAGCATCTTATTCACAAAGGCCTTTCTTTATAAAACACCTCCAAGATCTTCACCACACGGCAGAAGATCATAGTGGTGGTGAAGGCATGAGCAAGAACTCCAGAGCTTAGGCATGATTACCGAGAAGGCCCTCCTCCCACTAGTCCCAACAAGGAATTATGCCAAGATTGATTACACAAGAGGGCCTTAGCTGAAGAACTGATGAGCAGCCAGCTTCCTTTATTTTAAGGCAGAGACCTAGAAGGCAATTCAGGAGACACACACCTTGCATCTACTTCTGTGGACACACGGCCAGGTATCCTCTTCAGTATTTCTGCCCCAAACAATATAAAAAGCTTGTCACAAGCATTTTTAACTTGGTCATCTTCTGACCTGGAAATAAATAATCACAAGAGAGAATAATGAATATCCAGGAAAAAGAATGATGATGTGATGATAATGTCCCCCCCAAAAATTGGCCACAGCTCCATTGGGAATGGCTAATTGTTTGCACTATGGTTTGGTCTTGGTTTCTGATAGCCATAACCTTTTCTTGGAGGGAGATGATATGCTGTTAAATTACAATACAGGAGGGCCAGAAGAAAATACACAATGGTATCATCATGAGGGGTCATAGCTGCCAAGTCTGAATATGAATACACTCACCCACCACGTTCCCTTTGACAAAATACTAATGGACTTACCCACCAAGTTTCCTCCCATATGCAATAGCATCTTCCACCAGTTGCTGGTAGGATGGCATCTGAGCTGCAGCAAGTATCAAGGAAGGGTTGGTGGTAGCATCCAGAGGCTTATACTCCTCAATAGCTATGGGAGACAAAAGCAATCAGGAAAAAAACCTTGGTTGGTTAGCATGAAAATAATTTATTTTAAAGATGGGATTGTTACGGCTAAAATCTGGGTGCAGGGCTACTCTGCCACCCAGCTCGTCGGACTAGGTCCGCGGGTCCATGCGGAAGAAAATGAGCTCAGCCAGAAGCAGGAGCAAACTGCAGAAGATCCAAGTTTATTGCACAACAGGTTCAAGGCGAGATTGAACAGTGAGAAAGGGGTGACATGAACTTTTGAAATTTCCCTCCATATCCCAGAATACAGTGCAAAATACATCCCAGTTACATCATGAATACATTAGGAAGAGGTTGGGTTACACCGGATTAACATATGGAGGAGGGAGGGGGGAATATGCAGAGAGCTGGAGATATGGAGGAGGGAGGGGGGAATATGCAGAGAGCTGGAGATATGCGCAGATAAGCACATCCTGAGAAGACAATGGTCCATGTATGCATAGTCTGTCACCTGGCATTGCCCGGAGGAAGGGCTTGGCAGAGCGACTTGACCAGATTAGGGTCTTGACACCTTGCTTGAGGGATTATGGAAGACAGGGAAGGTGTCATGGGGTCCTAGAGAAATTGAGCAAACTGGCACGTTGATTTTCTATGAATTTTATAGATTTTAGTCCCTTTTGACATTGACAATTGGAAATAAATGGATATATTGTAGCGAAGAAGGTGAAGAAGACATGCCCCCCCTTCCGTATCAGGGTGGAGTAAACTTAGCTAATTTGCTATTCCAGAAGCATAATCTTGTTAATAACAATTAAACAGATGCCAAGTTTGGGTATCAATTAGTCAGATTGCTGTACAAAGTGTGACTGAACCACACAGTGACTAAGAATTGGAAGCCTAGTTCTCAAATGGCAAACATGAGCTGTACCACTTTTAGACTGCAGGTAGGGCATCATATGCCAGAATGTTTCTCCATACGAAAAACATAGCATGACTTCAAATTCTATGCCTTGTTCTGGACAGTTTGGTATACCAGTCTAAAGGCAAAACCCTGACTCCCAAATACACCAGCTAGGATAAGTTAGGGTGTTGTGCATCTCCCTATGTCCCAGCTGAGCTGGTGTAAATAATTCACTTTGGTGTAGATACTTGCACCAGGCAGAGGGAAAGCCCTGCTAGCATAGGTTATGACAATAACAAGGACAATAGTGAGATGTGTGTCAAGGGCACAGAATGGACAAAGAGGGAAGAGGAATGGACAAGGTTCTGTTGCTCCATCCCTTTTGTGGTCCTGCCCACAGGGAGCAGGTGGTGCTGTGGTCTAAACCACTGAGCCTCTTGGGCTTGCTGATTGGAAGGTTGGCAGTTCGAATACCTGTGACGGGATGAGCTCCCGTTGCTCTGTCCCGGCTCCTGACAGCCTAGCAGTTCAAAAGCACACCAGTGCAAGGAGATAAATAGGTACCACTGTAACAGGAAGGTGAATGGCATTTCTGTGCACTCTGGCTTCTGTCACGGTCCTCTGTGCACCAGTAGCTGTTTAGTCATGCTGGCCACATGACCTGGAAAGCTGTCTGTGGACAAACACTGGCTCTCTTGGCTCGAAAGTGAGATGGGCCCTGCACCCCATAGTTGCCTTTGACTGGACTTAACCATCCTTTTTACCTTACCTACCCACAGAACTCATGCAATTTACACACAGGTATAACAAACTTCATATTCGCCACATAGGAACCAACGTAAGGACAGAAAACGAAGGTTTATACTGTTTCCCTACCATCTTGTCTCCCCCTAGCAAGGACCAGTTAACTTACATAAGAGATGCAGCCAGTATACCTGATGTGTGTCATTACCTACAGTTCTTGGTTAGGTCTGTTCTTCCCAAGTGGCATCTATGGAATTATTAGTTTTAGCACAATTTTGTTAATAATCACCATTTGTTCAGAACATAGAGAAAGCAGTTGGGCTAGTGCTTAGATATTTTTCTCCCAAGCATTTGGATATGAACATCCTTGAGAATCAAAATTAAGGAACAATGAAGAAGTTAAGTTATGCAAACTACTCAATGTATGAACTTCCTTATTTTTGAAGCATGAGGAAATATTACTTCCTTCATCTCCTCTTCCCCTACCTAAATACTGCATGCCATTTCCCCTTTTCTGTAATATTTTATCACTCACAAATCCAGAATTCTGGCTTATACTGCATATTAGTATGCACTTTATAGTGTGTAATCCCTCAGACATGTGAATTTAGAATCTAAATGCTTGTTCTGACTCCTTAGATCAAGGAACAAAAATGCTTACTCATTGCAAGCTAAAGTAAACAATGTTCCACCCACTATTCATAACTCTTTGTAGCATTTCAGTTTTATTTCAGACAATAGTTATGCAGCACAACACCCAAGATTAACAAAGCAGTTGAACTTTGATTTTGAAGAGCTAATCCATTTTAAAGCAGAAGCGTCTTATAGTTTAGATATGGAACAACTTCAGTCTTCTGCAGTTAATGATCTGATTTCCATCACACTAAGTCAGAGGTCACCCACATTTTTTGGACTAGTGGGCACATTGTGAATTTGGAGAATGTGCTGGGAGCACCAGTCACAAAATGAGCCACTGCACTAAGCCAAACTTTGGACAGCTTGACCCAGCAGCAAAAAGGACCAGAGGAGTGAAGTAGCTGTTAAGTTCCTCTCCAGGATCCAACACACTCATGTACTTGGCCTGAGCCATGATGTGACACAGCATGACATGTAAACCAAGCCAGTGAAGCCACTACATAGTAATTGAATCCCTGTGGTCTACTACAATATTTTGAATGTATAAAGCAGGAGTGTATTCTTACAATCTGTTTACAAAAGAAAGGCAGTTTACCTTCTACCCAACCCTCTTATTGTTGTTCATCTATATCAAAGGAATGGTATACAGAAAAATGGTCTATAGATTTCCTAAATACTAGCTCAAGTGTTTACTTTTAATGAATAAAGTAGGGAACTATGTGAAGTTTGATGGGTCTCCTAGAGTATATAAAGCACAACTTCGAAGACACCCCCTTCCCCTCCCAAGTCGGGTAAGAATGTACAAGTCTGAACTGATACCTGGCTAGATGGGGGCCAATAACTAGAAGCTGAATCCTTACAAGACAAAGATTCCATGGCTGGGTGGCTTCCAGGTGCAGGAAACAGGCAGACTGGATGGGGTTGCACTCCCCTAAAAAAAGTAGATGCATAGTCTCGCGGTGCTTGTAGAACTATCAAGAACCTTTTACCAACTTTTGACTGATGCACCAGCTATAACCCCATGCTGGTAAGCTCAAGGATGGATAACTGTAACATGCTCTGTATGCAGCTGCTCCTTAAACTGGTGAAACCATTTTGAAAATCTGAAGGCAACAACACACTTACTAGAAGGATGTGTTTCATATGTGAAACTACAGCTGGGTGTAACTGAAGGATAGACATTGTAATCTGAAATGCCTTTGTACTGATAATCATCTCCAAATTACCCTAAGGACATGCCAGTTTTCTTGCCAAAGTTGCACAAGAGGCATCACAATAATGCAATATGTCCATCAACCTTTGTGACATTCTTAGCTATGTTATGCAACATTTACTGGATGAACACAGCATCCCTCAAGCACAAAATTAGTTTTCTGTGATTGACAAATAAGGTACGGTACCCTCACCAGAAAGAGGCTACACACAATTCTGCCCATTTTGGAAGTGAGTTATTTGACAAGGCTAATTTCAATATCCCTGACACTATACATATTCAGTAGCAATGCAGGTCTAGTTTTGTTTCTGCACCTTAAGTCACTTCCTTCCCTTTCCATAATGCTTCAAATTTGAAAATACATTGTGAAACGTTTCTCATTCGTTATAACGAAACTTTAACAAATTACAATACACAACACAGGGAATCTCCTGTCCCAAAATTTCTTATTCATAATTTTCAGGATTTTCTCCCTTCTGCATTTGCCAACTCAGTAATCATTAGCAGGATGCTGTAACCAGTTCAGTAACAGAAGATTTCAATGTCTTTCATAAGACTATTTACAAAATACACCTTGTCTGTTTAGCTCAGATTTTATTTTGGGCTGTGCATACTTGCTATAAAAAAGAGCAAGGCTGCATTTAAGCAATTTAAATTCTGAATCAAGAAATGTTGCATTTGGCAAACACTTCTAATTTCTATACAGCAAAGTAGTGGAATGCATACAACTCTGCCTTCAGTTATAGGATAATAGTAATTAATTATTATTATTATTATTATTATTATTATTATTATTATTATTATTAATACTCTGCCCATCTGGCCAGGCTTCCCCAGCCACTCTGGGTGGCTTCCAAAAAAAATTTTAAAATACTGTAATACATCAAGCATGGATGCATTCAGATTAACTTCATTTAAAAACTTATTACTGAAGCAATTTTTATCAGAAACTATATTTTCTGTTAATGAACAGCATACTTCATTACAACAGGCAAGGACTGAGTTGGGATTTGCAGAAAGTCATAGTGAGTGCTGGGCCAAGAACCTGCATCACAGCATCCTAGTACAACCTGCAGTTCATTGACTTGATTGATTCAATTCAAGCAACAGGCTTTAACTTTTAGACTTGGAGCTGGTGCCCAGTGTACCTCGGCTATGAGTGATCGCCGAAAAAGGGAAGTGATTATTAAACTGTGGCCCAGCGTGTCGCCACTAGAGGAGAAAGGATTACCGTATATCCAAGCAAGTCGTTCTTAACAGTAGTCCTACTGAAATCATTGGCTCTTTTATTATGTTGCTAGCTTTGGCTGCTTTTAAAAATATTTTATTTATACTGCATTGCTCTTCGACATAATTCAGTTTAGCAGAAATTTAATGAAGATCTTGGCTCAGCAACTGCTTCCTCCACTCTCAGAGCTAAACTGAGTTTATGGACTGCCTGCTTCCAACAACCTGAAAGCTGCAACAGCACCTACTAAAACGCAAGTGCAAGCCTTTCGTGAGCGAGTCCATTTCAGATGTGCATGAAGTTTGCAAGAACCTAAATAAAGCCAAACACGCCCATCCCCCCCCCAACTTTGACTCTGCCGTCTCGGGTTAGGCAGCTATGGCAGCAACCACCGAACAACTAACATGCTCCTAAACAAATGATCGAAGTCAAGCGGCAGACTATGGGAGGGAGGGAGCCACTTTGCTGGATTTCACTCAGGGACGCAAACCCAAAAGGGATGCAGCAGCTGAACCTATGCCCTTTCCACGACCCTTTGAGCAGCCGCCGCGGCCCGGCGTTGTTGCCTCCTCCCTACGGAAGCAGCGCCGCCGGCTTGGCCAAGAAAGCCTCGTTAATCCAATTTGCTTCAGCTGCGTCTCCCCTTCCCGCCCGACGCCATTAGCCGGTTTCCCAGCACCCGAGGCGGAACTCTTCCACCCAGTTGCCAAAGAACCAGAGCGAGACCCGGCGCGTCTGCGCGGGGCCGACGGCCACCGCCGCGCACCCGGCTCCTCCGAGGCATGGAAGCCGCTGAAGCAGCCGGGAGACCCCGCTGGCTCAGCCGCCGCCGCCCCCTCCTCCCTCCTCACCGTGGAAGTCCCCTGTGTCGGCCACCACCGTGGTGTGCTGCTTGAGCTGCTCCAAGGCCGACTCCATCTTCTGCCTCTTCACTGGGGAAACCGACATGGTCCACCTGCGCCTCGCGAGACCCTTTATATATTGTGCGCCCTTCGACGGAAGCGTTGGCAAGGGGCGCGCGCCCTTCTTCCGCCCTTCCTCCCTCGCACCACTCAAGGGCTGCGCGTGACAGGCGGCGACCGAGGCGGCTTCTGCACGCTGGGGGTACAGGCAGGGGCGGGGTTAAGGAGAGGCGCCTGCGCCT
This sequence comes from Podarcis liolepis, assembly GCF_965112155.1. NCBI lineage: Eukaryota > Metazoa > Chordata > Lepidosauria > Squamata > Lacertidae > Podarcis > Podarcis liolepis. The sequence goes on from NC_139554.1 coordinate 77,268,642, forward strand.
GCGCTGCGGCCGAACGGGTTTCTCCCATTCTCTTCAGCCCGCCTCCTCGAAGAGAGAACCAACTAACTCGGGAAGAGGTTGCGCAAAAGGGCTCGAGTGGAAAGCGCGGGCGGGAGAGGAGAGCTTCAAGGTCTGCAGCCAATCGCGGGCAGCGGCTGACCGTAGGACGAGCGAATGGAGGCCGCGTGAGGAGAGGGAAGCAACCAATCGCAGGAGGGGGAGGAGGCGGCGGCGGAGAATGGAAAAAGCGGCTGCTCTCTGAGTGTGTGTGGTTTCTTCTGGGACACGTGAAGGCTCACAGCGTTCAAAAGTTGTTAAAGGAGGCGGAAGGTGGTGGATGATCTGTCAGCGTAGCTCGTGGAGTGCTCGCCTTGTTTTTCTCCTGCGACAGCCTGATCGCGGCTCATTTGTAGCATGCGCCACACCCACACCTAGAATATCATGAATTATTTAGGGTAACTTCGGAATTAAAATAAATAATACGAAGCCTGAGAGAGAGTCTTATGAAGCTTGCTAGTAGTCCTAGGCATTTTTTTAAAAACATACATTAAAACTTACTTTTCTAGCCCTTTTCACTGCAAAATCATGAATTATCTTCTAAAGCCAATTTCTCTTGTTGTAAACAAAAATTGCCCTTTCCCCTTATGGGGTATCCAAGAGCCCATATAGAGTCCTTACATAGGTTCCCTATTGGTAGGAGAAAATAACAGAGGCCAACCAGAGAATATTGAGAAGCAAAGCAGCTAGTAAGCTTGATCTTTATTGATCTGTTGCAACAGGGTGCTCCCCTCACACCCAGGAAAGGAGGATCCAGAAAAATGGTGTGCAAGGCCTTATAAAGACTTTTGAAATTGCCACCCTGTAGATCAAGACTACCCCCAGAAACATCATACATACAGCACAGAAGGGGTGTAACCTAAGACCACCGCTCAGATATATCATACCTACATCACAGAAATTTAAATGTTGTTTTTCTCTTATCCTTGTTTATCTCCTGTCTGGCAGCTTACTTGATTGGATTTCCTGGGTAGCCTGGCCAGTCTTTTGTAATGATAAATACTTAGTTCCTGGGCCAGGTCACAGGCTCACACCCTATTCAAACACAGACAGGATCTGTGAAGGAAAAGACAATGGGGAAGCTTTTCCATTTTGACCTTGCAGAGAAAAGATTTGGTCAGTTTAGGAATCAAAATGGTTCCAGGTTGGCCTTCCTGTGCTGATCTATGTATGTGCTTGGTTGGCACACCCACGAACACCACCATATATCCAAGACCACAAAATTCCTATTACACTCTTTCAAAAACACACTCAGTAGACGAACTACCTAGGCGCCTGAGCTGTGCGCGTGTGTGTGAACTAGACGTTAAACTCACGTTTGAACACAGACCGTGTACTCTGTACTCAAGGGCCTGCAAGGGAGTAGTTTTGTGCTTTAAATGAATGGCTTGGATTTGCCTTTCATCACTGGAATCAATGTCCCTGATTATTATGGTGCTTTCTCCCTCCCACTGACTTTACCCCTCCTGCCTAAGTACAAGGAACTGGTAGTTCTTGAAAGGACATGTCGTGTAAAGAATCACAAATCTCTGTAGGCTCGTTCTGGCATTTGCCTGAACATTCAGGCACTGAAAGTGAAAAATAAGTGGCAAGCTTTGCCACTAACATCCTTGTGTACACCACACACACACACACACACACACACACACAGTGTCTACTCGAATTGCCTTGAATGCAAATAGACTTCTCTGCACAATCTATGACTTCCCTGCAGACTTCCTTGTGCAACACAAGGTGAAGGCTGAGAACTGAGAAGGGGTAGAATGAGCGTGCTGGAGATAGGGCTTGCTTGTGCGCCCCACCCATCTACACTTTTTGAGTGTTTACCTGAACACACCATTGACCTGTGAGACTGCATGTCTTAGTTTTACTGCACAAGCATCCAACCCCTTCAGTTCTGCAATTCACTGTACATAATATTGCTTGAGTTTGCCTGCTTGCATTAGAACTTCTCTACCCCCAAGAAGCCACTAGATCAGAAGCAAGCAAACTACAGTAGCATTGAAAATGGTTAACTGCAGTAAGTTCTTATAGGCAATAGTGTACATCACCAGATGATCACCTGATAAAGTCAGCTGTTGTGTACAGATGATCTGATGAAATAAGTGGTGGCTTACAAGAGCCCATGGAATAAGAAATCAGCTTGCTTGAGCTGTCCTGTAACTACATGTGTAAAATCTACACCAGCTACAGTGTACATTCCCTTTCAACTTTCTTGTTTACATTAACCTGGCACAAATGTGCAGGAAAAGCTCAAAGCTGCATTTTGTACAGATTACCCAATCTTCTGCTTCTGGTTTGTGCAATACATGAATAGCAAATGGCCATTTAGCCAGATTTTCCCTTTCAGGAAAATCTACTAAGTTAAACAAAAATACAAAAACCATTGCCAATGTCCCATTGGCAATATCTCAATGAAATGTTTAGTATTTAGTCCCAGCCCAGAAGCACCTTCTTAGTAAGCTGTTGCCCCCATTTATAAGCAGCACTCTCAGAAACTCAGTAATGCAGGTGCCTCCTAGACAACTAAGACAATTAGACACTAAGACTAATGGCTAATTCCATCCAAGTGGGAAACATGCACATGGATTAGCTTATAAATATAGTTAAAGCTATGGTTTTCCCAGTAGTGATGTATGGAAGTGAGAGCTGGACCATAAAGAAGGCTGATCGCCGAAAAATTGATGCTTTTGAATTATGGTGCTGGAGGAGACTCTTGAGAGTCCCATGGACTGCAAGAAGATCAGACCTCTCCATTCTTAAGGAAATCAGCCCTGAGTGCTCACTGGAAGGACAGATCCTGAAGCTGAGGCTCCAATACTTTGGCCACCTCATGAGAAGAGAAGACTCCCTGGAAAACACCCTGATGTTGGGAAAGATGGAGGGCACAAGGAGAAGGGGATGACAGAGGACGAGATGGTTGGATAGTGTTCTCGAAGCTACCAGCATGAGTTTGACCAAACTGCAGGAGGCAGTGGAAGACAGGAGTGCCTGGCGTGCTCTGGTCCATGGGGTCACGAAGAGTCGGACATGACTAAACGACTAAACAACAACAACTAAACATTTTTGTAGGTTCAAATATTGTGCAGCATTAATCTAGCAACTGGAATAAAGGGTGCAATTTTAAACTACAAATTTGACACATGTTTAGAAATAAACACAAACCATGGGTAAATTGTCTTTTAATTTTTCAGCCATCTTGCCACCCCCGTTTACAGTACATACATACAGTTCAGCATCATTAATCAAGTCATGTTTGGTTGAACAAATACGTCTAATCCCGCAAAGATAAAGGTATTTTCCATTAGATATGCTGCAAATACTCCCAGTTAAGTCAACATGGTTTATCAAATGCAGTCACCAAGTCAATGGTTGGTCCACTGACTTGTCTGAGATAGGACTATTCTATGGCTGTATGTGTGGCCACAGTAGTGTTACCAAATGGGTCTACCAGCAGTATACCCAATAATATGTTCACCACAGATTTAACAGAATTAGAATGTCCACTTCTATTAATGTTAGCCATTGTTAACACACATCAAAATATTAGAACAGAGCAATTTATTAATTTCTTATATTTGTATCTCACCCTTCAGGGAGCTCAGACGTGGTTTTGTTTCACTTTGCTAGACTTTCATTACTGCCACTCTCTATAACAAGCATTTTGCTTGCTTGATCAGCTCTGTAAGTCTGTTAAACAAAAATAAGTGCATATTCTGCTAAGGATATACTTGCCATCTTCCATACATAATATAAACTTTATACTAGCTCTGATTTTTAACATGTTTAATTATCTATGCGCAGCTACCATTAAAATATATAATGTGAACATAATTTTCATCTAGTTATACCTTCATGAGTTTTTGTTCTTAGGAACCTTGACTACATTTTATGTACAGATAATCTAAATCCACTGTGGCTAATGTACAAATAATAGTAATAGATGAAGGAACATAAAGCAGTTATGTGTGTATTTCATAAAGGCTTGGTCCTGCAAAATTCTCCAGGCATGCAAAGGAATCGAGCTTCTTTAATGACAGTATAATGGGGCTGTTCATACCATGTACAGGCTACATGTTGCAAGTCATTGTAGAAATCAGCTATAGGTTAAATACATTTGCATTTTCAGACTTCAAAAGTCTAATTACGAGAGTATGTAGCAGTCATTTTTGTTCATACAAGTTTGTCAGGCTTCTATTTCCAGATGTACTACTAGACGTTAAAGCTTAAATAAAGTTTTATTGACCACCACCATCACCAGCTATTGTTACAGATTGTGGTCGCATGTCAACTGCATGCTTTACAATGCTGGGGTAAGTAGTTTCCCAGCAAGTGTGGGAGAAAGGTATAGTCAGTCATCCCCTATAATATGTACAGAACAAGACAAAGCATCTGAGAGCCACTGCTGCTGTGGGGTTTGGCTTATATCTAATTGTCCAAAGGTGATAATTGGCTATAAAAGGGAGCAGTGTGGCATCTGCATCTTAGCATGATGAACTGACTGCAAACTCTGTTACTATCAAACTGCAGCATGAAACTAAGAATTATAAAAATATAATTTGGGGTGCCTTTATATTGTCTTAGGGGTTCCAGGCAGGTACAGCATGTACTGCATGAACTTTCCCACCCTTTTCTTCTTCATCATATGGACTGAAAACTTTTTATTTAATGGAAGTTTCAATTCATTACAATATTCCCTAGACATGAATGGGTGGTATTCAGCTAAATGCACAAGTGGAATGATGTTGCATGGCAGGACTTCCCATCTCCTTTGCAGCCCTAACCCTTCGTGCCATCCCCCAATCTGCTCTGGAAGGTTTGGGGAAACCCAGAGCAGATTTAGGGGGTGCATGGGAAGGGAGAGGAGGGAAAGTACCACTGTGCAAGTGGAAGTTGTTCTGCTCACGGAAAGCGCTGCTAAGTGCTACATTGAATACAACCCAATTTGTCTAATAGGCCATATAATCTGTAAATTGGATAGCTGGATGCTTTGAGGATGGTGAATGCACATCGGGTTGAAATTAAATCTCATATTTTCAATCGTCTTTTGATTGGTTATGATCAACTGGGTAATGCTGTAGCTCATAAGGATGAGTGCAAAGACTTTTTACCTATTAACTATTACACAATTAATAGGTTGCCACAAAGGAAATTTGACTATGCACCCATTTGCCATTCTTTTCAGCTCCACTTCTTTCTTGAAAACAATAGTCTTGTATAGTACAGGGAGAGAGAGAAAGTTGTCCCAACTCTTGTATTTAGTAACTAGCTATTACCATTCATCTACAAGTAGCAAAAGGTCATTCTTCACTGTAAAGCCTATTCTAGGCACTGCTTAGTAATGGGTGAAATAATGGGAAGCACAAAATGTAAAGATTCTAGGTTTCTTCTAATATCAATCAGTGAGAAAAGGCATATGATGAATATATATATGTATACAGTGCTAATGACCAATTCCAATGTGATCCACACTGCTGACATTCCTTTTTTCATGATAGTTTGAATATTTAATTACCTAAGCATCATGGATACTCCATCCCTTAAGGGTCACAATAGCACTGTGTGGGGTCTTGACTTTGCAAGAATGGAGGCATTCAGAGTTAGTCCCAAATACGATGATGGAGACTTGAAGGTATGATGACTAGAGGGGTGGTGGGTGGGGAGGCAGGGACACCAATGCAACTGCTAGGCCAAAAGTTTATCAAAGGACTTCAGATTATGCATTTAGCTCATATTACAACTTTCCCTGGAGATACAGCAGTTAATGGTTATGACATTAAAACTGCCCTCAGATAAACCGTGGCTATGTTTGGTACATGATGGCTTCCTTGTACCCTGTTGATGGCATATAAAAGCAGTGAATGCAGTTTAGAGCTAGGGAGGGAGAAAAGACGAGTTGGTTGCCAACTTCATTCTAGAAAAATCCCAAACCAACTTTAAATCACTTGCCTGCTAGTTGATCATCATCTTGTCTTGTGTTGGTTTTTTTTAATATAACACATCACAACAGTGGCCCCAGAAGTAATCTCTCCCCTCCCCTTCCCACTTTAGGCTAATCCAGGCTTTGTTGTGTTGTGTACAAAAACACAACTGAATGGTCAGCCGGCCTGTAGTTTTCAAAATACAGGGCCTCAGAACATCCTTATAGGCTTGTATCATTTCTGCCCCCAGCCCATTCTATGAGGCTTTTTGAAAATAGTGAAGGGCCACACAGGAAGCTGACTGCCATAGATCATTTTGAGGCCATTTTGCTTCAATCCAGCCTTTGCTCAGAATGTCAGTTCCTATCCTTACCATGCTCTGAACTTCACGCACATAACATTTATGTATAAAATATAGAGATATAAAAATAATACTTCATACAATACTAGAACCTCTCTCCCAATGCATGCCACGTTAGTGAGGGAGCATGGCCTCACTAACAGTGCTTGAAGGAACAGTCAATCTAGATGGCAATTTACATTGCTTAGGTGCTGATTCCAGCAGTCTTTTTTCCATTTTTCTTTGTTTTGCTCTCTTTCCCTTTTTGTTTTTTGTTTTTGTTTTTGCAAGTGTGTGTGAACAGTGTTGGGGCAAGGGGGGGGATAAGAAGATAAAACTTAAATAGCAGAATCAATCCTTTCTTGGCGTCGTTTCATGATTTCTTGAAGCTCCGACTCCCCTCTGCTTTTCTGGAATAAAAGCAAAAGATAAATAATGCAAACTTTTCAGTGACCTTTGAGTTACTATACAAATTTCTAATTTGAGTGACTTTGGTGAACGACGAAAGGAAGGAACAGAGGTGAAAGCTCACAGCTGTGACCTACAGAAACTATTGTGCCTTAAACACTGAAGTTGTGGGTTTCGTATCTGTTTCTCAATAAAAACACTTGATAGATGTCACTGCAACATTTCTACACTTTGCTTAACTGTAAAACTCCTGCACAACCAGCCAATTCTCCACTACTTCCCCACTTATTTCATCACTATTTTAGGGTCCATATTATGGTTGCCATTCCTCCAGCTTTGGTTGCTGATTGTCAAAGGAATAACTGCACAGATAAATTCACCAGTACATTTTGAATAAAATCTCAAGAATACTGCACACAAGTATATTCATCACTCATTGACAGTAGCATCAATAACTTTTATACTATATCATGTTAGCTCAACACACAATTCCTTTCAGAGATGGGATATACATCAATACATAGAGACTGCAATATACAGTGGTGCCTCGCAAGACGAAAAGAATCCGTTCTGTGATTCTCTTCGTCTAGCGGTTTTTTCGTCTTGCGAAGTAAGCCCCCATTGACGGATTAGCGGATTAGCGCTATTAGTGGCTTTTAGCGGCTTATCGGATCAGCTGATAAGCGGCTTAGCGGCTTAGAAAAAGGGGGGGAGGAGGGGAAAAACCCCGCAGGAACTCGCAATACATTTTCGTCTTGCGAAGCAAGCCCATAGGAGATTTGTTTTGCGAAGCACCTCCAAAACAGAAAACTCTTTCGTCTAGCGAGTTTTCCGTCTTGCGAGGCATTCGTCTTGCGGGGCACCACTGTATCACGAATCAGGATAGCTTATAGAACTAATGAAGATCACAACAGCTAAAGAAGACTAAGGCAAGTGTGGGCCTCCAGATGTTATGGGACTCCAACTCACATTATTCCAGATCACTGGCCATGGTGGCTGGGAGTGATGGGAGGTGGAGTCCAATAATATCCAAAGGACCACAGGTTCTCCATCCCGGACACAATGGGCAGTTTTTAGGCCCTAAAATGTACCATGGTCATGAGAGCATGTTTACCCGTGATATTCACTTATCTGTCAAAGTCAAACATGTATATTTAAGTGGTGTCTAAAGTTTCAAATGCTGGCAACTAGTTTTTGAGTTACTGTTTTTTGAAACTACCATTGCATTTCAGTCACTTCTTTTCCCAAAATGTTTTTGGGTTGCTTGAAACTTGGCAACCCTGCACAATCCAATGAAACATCACAGTAAAGCGCAGGCCGTGTCAAGTAACCTAGTATTGTCAATGAAGTTTAAAAATGTTGGGGAACAAACTTCATCAGCTCCTTGAAAAATGTATCTTGCTCTGAAAATTCACATTCTGCTTTGAATGTGGAAAAATAATGAATGCCTGCTTCTGCCCTAAGCTTATTTACAATAGCAAATTGGTTGGAATTCTTGTACCAGAGAAACAGAGTCTGTTAGTCCAAGCACTACAACTTCTCCTTCTGTAGGAGGAACTAGCTTCAATAACAATATTCTTATTACCCACTTTTTACAGTCTTGATGCAGCCTTCAAATGTTTACCATCTTGAAACCATCTAATATTTTTGTCCTAATAAATAATGTGCCATCTTACCTCTAGGAGAGACTTTTGCACTGTGATTTTACTATACACTCTGGCACCCTCTTCTCCACATACTTTTTTCAACTCTTCTTTGTTCAGAGAGAAAAGTTGTGCCCCTGTTAGTATGCCAAGATGGTCCACAGTTCTGGGAAAACATAAACAAGTAGCTTTATTCAAATTCTTACTAGGTTTGAGAGATTAAATAAAAAGACAGGAGGCCATCAATGACATCTTGTCCCTCAAAGTCCAATAGCTGCCAAGTGGGTTTCTGAATGCACAGGTAATTTGGTTATGTTTCATAACTTTGGCCTCCATTCTTAAGTTTCATTAAGCTCAAAACTCATTTGAGAAGGTCCCTTAGCCAGCTTCTCAGTGCTCGAGGTGTAAGAAATTTGAGAAGAGGCTTAGCTCCCCGGCTATGGAACCTTCAGAGCACATGATGGTAAATACTTTTAGACCCCTTTCTTCAGCCCCTTTAGCAGTGTGGGTGCTGCCACCTCTGTATGCTATTCTAGGTAAATATAATGCTCCCATCTGTATGGTTCAACCTGACACTGTATTGACACCCCCATATAATGAACAGACTGTCCAAGGGCCCATTCATCACTTTCATGGCATATTAACTTCTGACTATTGCAAGATTACTAGAGTAAAACTGAGCACACACACTCCAGTGATCTGCAAACAAGTTTTACATTGTGTTCCTCTGAAATGTCCCTCCTCCAACCAGCTGGACTATTCCAGAAGAAAGAAGATAGAAGAAAGAAGCTCTCAAAACAACAGAGACCTGAGAAAACATGTGGTTTGGAGTGCAGGACTCCCTTCTGAATTTCTTCTCTCCCCGCACCCCTGCTGTGCAAGTAACTTAGTTATTAAGAAAACTTTTTATTCCACTGTCCCAAGTTCACCTCACATGATACAAGAGGAGAAGGAAAGAAGAGTAGAAAAAGGAACACACCCTTTGCTGAAAGAATTTGCTTCCAGCCATGCTTTGACCTCCTCAGCATTGGATTCAAAAGTCAGAGGCACATGAACCTGTTGAGTCTTCTCTACTTTAAAGTTTCTCTGGGGTGGTTGTACTTTGATATTGGTGATCTTTTTCAGCAGTTCATCATTGACCTCATCCATATGATGAATCAGTTCTAAAAACAGCACATAAATTTGGAGAGAAGGGGAGGGAGAGTGCAAGGGTTGTCAAACTGATTAATGAACAATTCTTCAGTGAACAATTATTTAATCATCTATCTCTGTCAATTAATTGGTTAAAATTTAAATGTATTTGCAAATTACCAAATCTTCATAGGCTTCTACATACTGAAGAATGAACAAGAACTTGGAATTTAACAAACAAAAGCAACCATTTGTTATTAGAAAGAAAGGCCAACTTCGATAGTTTCCTTACCATCTATTTTAACAAACACACCAGAACCAATATTGCTTCCAAAAATTACAAGTTCTCTCTCATCTGCATTGCTTAATTTTTTTTACCTCACTAATTAAAATCATCCCCCAGCCATTACTTCAGCTAAAGCTTTAGTTGGTTGGTCTGATATTTGCAGTCCCACAAAGCACAAATGAAAACCAATTTGTTCAAATTGAAGAGTTACCCTTTTATATCAATTTAACCAGTTTAGGTAAATAGACGTGAGTATTCAGGTTGGGATAAGCAAGCAGTATTACTTCTGCATCTATCCTGTGGAGTTAAGTACACATGAAAAACAAATGCCTAATCTTTTCCCCACCCACATTTTTTCTGCTCCAAGTTCACCTCCAGGTGTTTGTATGGCTAAACGCACATGTTAAGCCCCACGTGGAGAAAAGTAGCTAGGAGTCATGGTATGAATAGGGAGAGCAATATGCACCCCGCTCTCACACCTCTCCCACTCCAAATTCCTTCCCCTGAAAGTTCTTCTCTTTAAAAAAAATGAATAGGGCTAAGGTTATTCTGTGAGTATTTGCATGTCATTTGCAGTTAGTCTACAGTTATGATGACTGATTTTAACGACTCCCACCAGAATTTATGTTTAAAGTGATGGCACACACTGAACATTTTAACTGAGAGGAAAAGAACATCAAATATCCAGGGGCCATTTCTTGTGTAACATTTTGATCTAAGGTTTTGACACTTATATGTGCACAATAGGTGCTCTCATATTAGTTAAAAAGATCATGATGTACAAATCACATGTGTTTCATTCCAGCAACTGGGCAAGGATCAAGGCTGCATTTATATAATGTAGGTTTTCAAGTTGCCCTTTATACATATGTGTGATGCTATACGTGGTACTCCTCCCCCCCTTGTATTTTGGAAGTTGAAACCAAAGTACAAATTTTCACACATGAAGTGGTTTTTAGCTGAAGTGTTCAGACTAAAGATCAGGGTTTTTGGCCTTTATAATATCAGTTGCATACTATGTCAGAAAATATAAAACACAGCTTGTTCAGAGTGCTAGGCATTCCGACAATTGTATACTTACGTTCTTTGGCATCAGGAGAATTTCGGGCGAGCATTTCCCCAGCATAGCTGGCAGGTAACTTATGTGAGGGGCTGGATGGTCCAGTTCCCCTTGGACTCAAGTCTCCTTTGTATTTCTACAAATAAAATAAAAATAAAAAAGCTGTCTCATTAAGTGCAATGCTTTCCTTTTAAACACATTCCTACTGTCTTCCATTCCCAATTGCTGGGATGAAGATCTATAAGAGCTGAACTATCACAGCACTTCTTCTTCTTCTTCTTCTTCTTCTTCTTCTTCTTCTTCTTCTTCTTCTTCTTCTTCTTCTTCCTGCTGCTGCTGCTGCTGCTGCTGCTGCTGCTGCTGCTGCTGCTGCTGCATGATCTATGGAGTCTCCACTTTCATTCTGTGTTGACCCCAGATATTCCTAATTGCCAGCTGATGAGCATCCTGGTAACTCCAACATACTAGACTGCTGTTGGGCACTTGGTACAGCTGACAGTGGAGATGGGCCTTTGGCTATTTATGCGAAGGCATTAGGTCCTTTACAGAGGACTGGTCTATTTGAAAGGCTGCCAGCCCCAACTCTAAAGAACCATAAGAAGGTTGTACACAGGATTGCCATGAGGATGAAACTGGGGAAGAGAACTATATATGCCCCTCTGATCTCCCTATAATAAAAATAATCAAATGTATGGCTACATTGCAGGTTCATGTGGCATTCAAGACTGAACATATGCACAAATTTATTTATTCACATTCATTTATATTTAAGAAGAATTTATAGCTAGGACAAACCTGTATTTTGTAGACACTATCAGAGTGAGTTGGTGATTATTTAAAGTAACTGCTTTAGAGTCTGATTGCAGTGAATCAATGGCTAAATCTCACCTGTTCAATTAGCCCATAATCCTCCAGTTTCACCAGATCCAAGATGTTAAATGGGACGTAACCAGCCTGCCCACTTCTATTTCGCAGCTTCCACCACTGTTTATTATCTTCCAACACCTGCAAATGTTAAAAAAATATTCATCAGCTGGGAAAAAGTAATTAATGGTTCAAGCACCACATTGGGCAAAAGATTCCTGCACTGCGGGGGGTTGGACTACTAGATGACCCTTGTGGTCCCTTCCAACTCTACAATTCTGTGTTTCTATGATGACTTTTATGTAACTCCTTTGCCATTTTTATTTCTTTCCTTTCACCAATATACTGAAAAGCATCAAACTTACTCTTCCTGTTCCTATCCTAAAGAACCTGTAAAGACTTTTGCTCCAAAATGCCTGTGTAGCCTATAGGAAGGTCTTGCTAATAAGGAACAGGTAAATTTACATCCACTTCTTCCCTCTGCTTTTTGGTCTCCATCTCCCAAACCACATTGCCTTCAGCTCGCTGCTGATTCATCCCTATTAGTTCTTTAAAAATAAGAGAATGTGGGCCGTATGAGCAGTCTCTCCAACACTTTAGTTTAACATAGTGTATTGTTGTGAATTCTGCACACACAGTGTATGCTCTCTCCTTCTGTAGACTTGGAAGGGACCCTGAAGGGTCATCTAGTCCAACCCCCTGCAATGCAGGAATCTCAACTAGATCATATATGACAAATGGCCACCCAACCTCTGCTTAAAAACCTCCAAGGAAGGAGAGTCCACCTCCTCTTGTTGGCGTCGGCTGCAGTGTAAAACAGCTCTTACTGCCAGAAAGTTCCTGCTGATGTTTAGTTGGAATCTTCTTTCTTGTAACAATATATTCTATATAGCATTATTGTCATGGAGGGCAGAAGGATTGGTGCATAGCAAGGGTGATCAACTGACCCTTTCCAATAATAATGTCTTGGGGCAGATCCACATCATAGATTTAAAGTATATTTAATGCACATGACTTCCCTCAAAGAATCATGGGAACTGTAGTTTAAGGGTGCTGGAAATTGTATCACTGTGAGGGGAATACTATGGTTCCCAGGATTCTTTGGGGAACTCATGTGCTTTAAACTTGTGTCGGGTGTGCTTTAAATCTATGGTGTGTTTCTGCACTTGTTCCATTCTTTTACCTCCAGAATTTCCTCCTTCAGCACTGAAAGTTCATTGGCATTTCGAGCAGTGAAATCATAGCGGATTTTGGCATATCTCTTTGACGGGGCCATACCCTGCGCCTCAAAATTCCTGCAATAAAGACATAATGGGATTATGATTGGCCTCCTCTACCTGTTGAAATAAAAACCATCTAATCTAAAACAACGTATTAAAATCAAAAGATATATCATTGAACTTTTCCATTTTAGTCTAGTATATAGACCACTTTCCCTAACAACAACACATGGTTCTATGAAACCATAGCAAACCATAATACTAAAACAAACAGTAAACAAAGTTGAATAAAAATACAACCCATTGGAATAAAATTCTAATTCAAATCACAATAGCTCTCTTAATTTAGTTCATGCTAACCCAGGAATTTGGAAGGATATTGGCGCTGGAAAGTGTGTCATGCTTTTTTAAGACCACTTTGTACTAGCTAAAAGAGAAAGTGTACAATGGCAGAAGGGACTGCATCTTTTGTGATGGATGCGGATATACTTTCTCAGTCAGGACCATCTGTTCCTCTAGCATATACCTTCTTTTAGCACCTTAAAGATTCATTGTGCCATAAGCTTTAAATGCAGGTCTTTCAGATGCCACTTTTGTGTGTGTGCTTCCTGGCAGAGACTAATATGGTGACTCTAGCATTTGTATGCCATTTATTGGAGCTGGATCAGAGTCACTGAGACTTGAAAGTTCTTACCTGGCTGATATTTAAAAAACAACAACACAATACAGTATTATTTGAGGACAGGCTTACAGGCTGAGATAAAACACAAGTATTTTTTATCACTTACCACTTGCATAGTTTCAGAACACTTAATAATATTACTTTTCTCAAGCACTCATTACAGTCATACCTCGGGTTGAATGTGCTTCGGGTTGAGCGCATTCGAGTTGCACTCCGCGGCAACCCGGAAGTAATGGAGCGCATTACTTCAGGGGTTTCGCCGCTTGCGCATGTGCAGACACTCAAAATGACATCACGCACATGTGGGGAAGCGGCAAAACACGACCTGTGAATGCGCAGACGCACCGTCGCGGCTTACGTTGCGTTCAGGATGTGAAAGGGGCTCCGGAACGGATCCCGTTCGCATCCCGAGGTACCACTGTATTCCCTTCTATTAATCAAAAGCTTTCTTAGGCTTATATCAACATCTTTCATGGGAAACATACCTCATTATTCTACTACTTTTTATTAGTATTACTGGTTTGAATGTAAGAATTTCCCTGCATAGCCACTAAAGATCCCTCTAATACATTCACTTTTAAAAACCCTCCTCAAAACTTTTATCAGATTGTAATGTGGTTCATTGGTAATGTGATAAACAGTCATACCTTGGTTTTCGAACAGCTTAGTTCTCGAACGTTTTGGCTCCTGAATGCCACAAACCTGGAAGTGACTGTTCTGGTTTGTGAACTATTTTTGGAAGCTGAATGCCCGACAGGACTTCCACAGCTTCTGATTGGCTGCAGGAGCTTCCTGAAGCTAATCAGAAGCCACACTTTGCTTTTCAAATATTTTGGAAGTCGAACGGACTTCCAGAATGGATTCCATTTGACTTCCAAGGTACGACTGTATAGCTTGCTATGAGAATTCTTCTTGTGTTCTTCGTTCAGTCTTGCTGTTTTGGGACAACGTTTGGCATTCCCACCAATAAACCCTCACAAAACCTCATAACTGGTTAAAGGATGAAGTCATCTTTGTGCACCAGAACTTGGAATCAAGACACAGGGAGTCCTAACATACTAGACAGGAAGGGAGGTAGTAATCTTTTCCAGCAGTTCTCAGAAAAGAAGCTAGGAATAAGCAGGAGAATGTGAGCTATATTTACATTGTGTGAAGCATGCCAGTAACATAGTGAGTCATTGGAAGGAATAGTTGGGACTAGTAGAATGGAAACCTTAAGGATAATTTCTGCCCTCCACAACCAGGTAGTTAGGCCTACACTACAGGGAGATACATGGGTGTCACTGACTAGCATTTCCACAGTAACATATAGCTGAAGAAAAGTGTGAGCTGGCATCATTGTGTTAGCATTTACTCATTCTCCAGATACAGCTGTCAGTAAAGAGGACAGACCACCTAATTGAAGTTCATTGACCAATGGTGGTTGGTGGACATACATTGGAAACACCTGGTCTATTCTATTCTATATGCTAGAAATTACCTGTTCACATGTTGAGTAACATGTTGAGCAAAAGCATCCACTGCTGGACTTTGATCAGATGTCTGGACAGGCTTTATGTTCCGGCTGGAATATCCATTAGGTGATGACAGCTTAGATAAAATGGAAGAAATATTATTGCCAAAGTGAGATACAGCATGTCAACTGTCTCAGCATTCAAAGTCATGAAAGTGAAATGTAGCTGTATAACTCATGCCTCTTTCTTGAAGAAGGAGCCAGATTTGGGTAGCTTTCCGCTGACTAGAAAGCAGCTGTTTGAGCCTCTCAAAGTGCAAATAAGACAACACTAATAATTTACCTGCCAGGCAGTGGTCACTCTATTTCTTGCACTAGAAGACAGAAGATCAAATGACAGCAAGGTGGGTGTGGTGTTTGGCAGCAGCCACATGTGTTTGAAGGAGACTTTACTTGGGAGTCAATGCAACAGTACAAAGGGTAACAAGTGTTTCACTTCTGGGGCAGGGTTTGGTATCAGCAATGAATGCCTCCTGTTCTTCCAATGAACATCTATTTGACCTTTGAAACCTGTGTTTCTGTGTCTTTCCAGTTAGCTGTGTAATATTACTTTTTTTTTTAACCAACTGTGTTTGCTTCTCACATGAATATAGTGCAGTATTTCATAAACACCACTGGGCAAAGTGCTGCTAGTGACACAATCCAGAACACAAATCTGTGTAACATTTTGGTTATGCAAATTTATATGTATAGTGACTCAGAGAAATTAAAGCAGAGGATACCTGGCATCTCGCCAGCATTGCACTTCTTAGTGTCCCCAGCTGTCCTATAAGTAAAGTTGTGTTTGGTTTTTTTAAAGGGGTTAAATTGCAAAATTGTGGAAAGTGGCAGGAGATAGGAGGCCTGCAGTAAAATTTCCTAACAGCACCCCTGGCATTAGGTGCCACTTCCCTGAAGCTGATGAACTCAAATGTGAATTCTCACACAGTAAGTTTAAAAGCAATTTAGGAATCTTTCTTATACTAGATCAGCTTATTTGTCTCCTGAGGCTCATTATTGTCTACTCCGACTTGCAGCAACTATCCAGGATCTGAGAAAGAAGTCTTTCCAGTTACCTGTTTCCTGATACCATGAGATACCAGGGATTGAACATGGGGTAATTTCAGCATGCAAAACTACCACTAAGCAATGGCATCATGATCATCATCATTTCCCACCCAATAAATTTCCTAAGCTAAAATACTGTACACAGCTGCTGGACTTCTGATTCAAATTAATTGCAAGAGATGATAATCTGGGGGTTCTTCAGTCCCTGGCATATTAATTTGTAGCCTCCATAGGTCTGATTCTCTGCTCAAATATTTGATTTATACAGGTGCAATTTGACCGATATTGCTACAATGCATTCTATCACTGAAAAGGAGGAAACAAAACTGAAACGATGGCCTCAGTTGAGCCATATGCATGCTTGCTTCTGATAGTGGGCTGCTGCAAAATGCAATCCAGCAATCAGGGCTGCAGACATGCAGTGCTAGCCAGATGATTAGTGACAGGCCCTTTCATGAGGTTACAGGAAGAGCACTGGAGGTACAATTAATCCAACTCTACTCCTTCCCTTCCATTAAGGGTAATAATCTCACTGGTCTGGAGGATTTCTTTCAGCATCACACAGAACATCCATTTGTGCATTTCCCATTTGCAGGTAGAGATATGCATATGGAAGGCTGCTTCTGCATATGTGTGTTGCCAGCTACATTGTGTTGGGTTACTCCGGTTTAAACAGCTCTCAGTGTGTCTTTGATCATCTATTCATGCGAGGAACAATAGGAATACCAAAAAGAAGTAGGCATTTCATTGGAATAATTTTTCCTTTATTAGCCATACATCTGCCTGCTTGTATGCTTGCAAAGTATTCAGCCCACTAAATGAGTAAGATGAAAGAAGAGAAATTAGGAGGGGGTGGAGTTAAGCCTGAGTCTCACCTCATCTTGCAGGTGGCCAATATCTATTTCCCAAGGGGCTCCACGGAGTATTTCTAGAGGTGGCTCCCATCCGTTGCGGAACTTTGGAATATAGCTTGGGATGTTGGCTTCTCTTGGCCACTCAGCTCTTGGAAACACATTGAGAAGAAGTTTATATGCTGCAAGAACCTTATGGCCCACTCTACTATTCTAGGCTACAGTTGTCATTATAAAAGTCCAACACGTATTTTAGAAGTCAGCAGACTGATGCTTTAAGGTCACTAATTGACTTAAGTGACCAAATAACGCTGGAGACAGAGTGTTTCCCCCCTGTAGAGTTGAATATAGATTGAAAGGCAAATTGCTGCCCATGGTGTAGACACCCATCCCACTTTGGGTTTTGGTAAACAGGTTTTACAGGTTTTTCAATGGTTAAAAACTCTTGGGGTGGAAAGAGGATTGTGTAGTGTACACACAAGAGAAGCAAATCAAGCATTGCTACTCACAAAACCAGTTTTCAGTCTCTTAACACCTACTGTTGGACTCTAATCTAAAGTTTTGTTTTGTTTTTGTTTTGCTTCCAATACCTTTAGAAACATTGATAGGTTTCTAAAGAGGTGTGTATGTGTGTTGTTTGTGTCAGAGAAAAATCTAGTTTCAGAACCCCTTCATAAAGTTTTAAGCCGATAATGCAAGTTGAGATATTCTGCCCCATTTTCTAAAGAAATGCACATTATTGACCCAGTTAATGTTTCCGTTAATGATCTCTCAAGGGGCTCTCCCCTTTACCAGCTTCAGCCAACTTTATATTCTCTTCTGGTTCTCTCCTTGAAACTAACCTTGACCTTGTCCAAGTCTCCCCCAAGGACTCCCACAGCGTCATCTCCTTTGGTGTCAGATGCCCTTTCAGGAAATCTGTGGCGTCTCTAGAAAGAAGTGGGCTGACAACAGATCTTGCAACTTCAGGACCTCCACAGCTATTGACTATCTGGATAACATACGAGAAATCACATAAGTGGATTTTCAAAGGTGTTTCAAAATGTTTGAAAGAAAACCAGACCCCAACTCTCTACTGAAAATATTATACGGGGTGGCTAATGGAAAGCCTAAAAAGCAAAATGGATAGTCAAATTCAAGCAGTTCAGAGGGCTATTTCCAAAATAATACTATTGTGTATTCTCAGGATAGCTCCTGAATTGAATATTCACTGTACTCCCACATTTTAGCTGCAAGCACACTTGACAAAGTTAACATGGAGCAGGTTTTCACTTTAATCTTCATTATATAAACAAGGTGTTGCACATTAGCACTTATAAGCACAACATGGGTTATGCCAGACACACCAGAGCCATTCCAATAAATGCAGCCATTGGGTGATGAATAGGAGGTAATGTACTGTCTACATTCTTTAATGCCAATTCTGCTTGTTGAATTCTCACAACATGATTACCCCTTTTAGTAGCATTTGTAACAGAAAATAGACCTCCATCACCCACCAATTTAGCTACCCTGAGCAAGCTGGCATAGGGTTGTGACATTCAGAGCCTGTAAAGATTACTATAAGAGTTCCTGCTCAGCAAAGGATTTCATCAAGTGAAGATTTTTCCCATCCCAGCAATGGGAGAAACTGAACTAAGAGCCTCATTCTTTTGTCATGAGTTTCTGGCCATCTTTTGACTCACTTCAATCCTCCAGTGTAATCCTTTGGCACAAATCAGAGGTCGTTGTCCAATGTAAGTTTATAGTTATAAAAATGTTACATATACCTAAAAACATGTTTAACATTTGTTAATTTATAGGTGATTTCTGAATGGAACCTCAGTAATAAGATGTACCCTTAAATGGGTTATTACTCTCTATGCCAGGCGATTATTATGGTAGCAATGAATAAGGAAGAATGTTGAAATTATATAGTAAAGACAATTATACCAATTCCAATGGTCCAAACAGGAAATGCACTAATTCTGAAGCACTTGGATTCTGGATATGTTTTCTCAGTTTGGCCTAAAAAAGGGGAAAAATGAAATCAGGTTTAAACTAAATTTGATTTGCTGATTTCTAAGGGTGCTTCCACACTATTGCTATTTTCAAGTAGGATTCAACCACACATTGGAAAATTCAGTTTGTGCAGTTATAGTTGATTGGGAGGTCTTGTGCGACAAGCTCACTCCTCCAAAATATCAGACTTTTTGCAATAAGGAAAGTGATAGGAAAATGCACTGGAGAGTGTGAGGGAACACATCATTTGGTGCAATGTCATCAAACCTCTCCACAAATGAAAATGGATGCTCATTAAATAGCCAATGTTGTCTAATCTGCCGGTAAACAAATCAGGATGTATGCTTAATAAACAAGTTGTCTGAAAGGCCCTAAGGTACAGAGATATCACTGTTTTCTTAAATTTTCATAGTCAGAAATGAAATCAAAAAAGCAGAAATATTTAGCTGTAATTCCAAACCTTGAAGTAAGGTTTAGCTGGCATGGGAGTCAAGCTTTGTCATAATTGGAGAGTTTATGTGTTAGTCCTCTGCTATTTATTTAGGTGTTAAGCTATATTTTATTGCAGAAAAACACTCAGGGTAAATTCACAGAAATAACATAAAAATAATTCACACACACACACTCTAATAAAACTAAAACAGCTGCATCAATCCATTCCTACCCAGACAATGAATCCACAGAAAACTAAAGAGTAGTCATTTATTAACTCTTGCCTAACAACCTCCCAACTTCTCCAGGCTGTGTTGGTCACTGGCTAAGATGGCTTAAAAAAAAAAAAAGACTACACAAATTCATGAAGGAGGAGGATAGACTTATCAACAGCTTTTAGACATGATCAGGCATAGGCAAACTCAGGCCTCCAGATGTTTTGGGACTACAACTCCCATCATCCCTGACCACTGGTCCTGTTAGCTAGGGATGATGGGAGTTGTAGTCCCTAAACTTCTGGAGGGCTGAGTTTGCCTATGCCTGGCCATGATAGTTAAATGGAACCTTCATTTCTAGAGGAAAGATATCTTTGAGTGACAGATGCTGCAAATGACCAACAGGGGTGACCATCACCTCATGGCCCCAATCTGTGGGCTTCCAGAGCCATCTGTATGGTTGCTGTTGGAAACAGCATTGGAATAATAGTCCCTGATCCAATCTGGCAGGGCATGTTCTTATGTTCTATCATTGTAACTGGAAAAAGGGGACACTTCCTGAGCATTCCAAGCCCAGTAAATTATCCGGCATATTTGAACAGACAGTGCTTAAAAGTGCTTAGGTTTAAAAGCAGAAATTGGAAACCTCGGCTTTCCAAATGCTGCTGGACCACAACGCTCATTACCCCTGACCATTGGCCATGCTGAATGGGGCTGATGGATGTTGCAGTCCAATAACACCTGAAAGGTCACAGGTTTGCCCCTGTCACTGCAACCCTGGCCTAAGGCATTCCTGATATTAGCAACCAACACACATGGTACTGTATAGAGTAACACCAGCAAAAAATCCAGGTCCTTGAACCAAGAGTCTTCCAATCTAAATATTAGTTTGGATTTCAAAGTTTAACTTGTACAGGGCTTGTTTCAGTGACGGAGTGTGGTCTTAATGTTATCACACAAATTGCAGGTCACTGGTGCACCCAAAACCTCAAATATTTGTATTTAAAATGGGTTGCGTTGGAAAGAGAAACAATGAAAGGGATTTAGGAGGATGTCAAATGCAGCCAGCAGCAGTTCAGATGAATGCCCCTTTTATTTACATTGCTGGGAATTTGCTGTAGTGGCAAACAACGCCTTTCTTTGTTGAAGTGGAAACAGTGGCTCCTCAATACATGACAGTATTCTGCTTTACTGATATCTTGCCTGTTCGCTATTTCTACTGTGACTGATATAGGGGCAACTGAGCATGTGAAAATATATGGGTGGTTCAGAAACTGTTCATGGTTAGGGCTGCCACATTTCAAAAAAGTAAAATTGAGCTTTTTAAAGGAAGACTCCAAAATGGTTGAGCTGCTCCCCCCTGGCCCCCGGAAGCCATTTTTACACCCGAAAATCAGGGCATGCCAGGAATTTTCCTGACGTATGGCAAGCCTATTCATGGCACTGGTGCTTCTTCCACTCAGCTACATGGGGATTAGCAGAAAATATTTATTATATGACACACAGATTATGGCTTGTTAAGGGCTTGCACAGACAATCAAGCAATGCGTGCCCCAACAGCATTCTCCTCCATAGTGTGATACTTGCAGAAGTTAATAGTGGGCCACGTGTTGCTCAGATTTGTTATGGCCTTTGGCTAAACAGTACATTTTTGACTGACTGGACTAGTCAGAAGGCAGGGAGGAAGCGTGGCTTTGGTGCAGGAGGAAAATTGTACTTCCTTCTGCTTTCTCATCTTTCTTTATCTCAAGCAGAGCTAAGTACACAGCCTTGATATTGTCCTGATAAGGAGAAACCATGTTCTTTGGATGTAAAATCATAATCCTTCCTTGGTATAAGATGATGGCATGTAGTATAACCATTGCCTGTCTAGTGTAGAGACAAATTATATTGTGCCTTTTGGTTCTTACCAGGAGATTTAGTGCCAACTTTGTTTTCTGGAAGCAGTCAACGAATTCAGCCTCATTTGGGGGCTTTGCCCTCAGGGTCAGAACTCCCTCTTTAAAGCAAAACAACAACAACAACAGTGAATACAAAGAAACAAAGGAGAGGAAGTTAAAACCACGTGGTTTTTAGAAAAGATAACATTAGCTAGGAGTTGCTGGGAGACTCCTATGCCTTTCACAGAACCACAGTTCCCAGAGCAAGTTAACAGTTAACCCCTCTTCTCAGGAAATTTTGGGAATTGTAGTTCTGTGAAGGGAATGGGAGTCTACCAGCAGCTCTCAGCACTCTTAATAGTGGGGTAGGAGAACTGAAAATAATGCCAATATATTTCACATTTGGCAACCAATGCACCGCTTAATTTCAGACAGAACATGGGTGGATTAGGCTAAAAAAAAACCGGGACACAAATTTTCACAGCCCACTAAGTGGCTATGGTGGCTCATTTACCAAAAGTAATGCATTTAGCATTAATTCTGCAAGTATATACTTGATTCTTTTTTAATATATATTTATGTGTGTGTGTATCCTTGATTCTGACCAACTAAGTCTCCTAGACCAAGGTTCCCCACCCCTGCCCTGAAGCTGGCAGTCTGGCCCTTTATACCTGCTGGACCTTTCTTCTTGTTCTTCTTTCCCTTCTTCCTTTGGTTCAGCTGTTTGAATGCTTCTGCAGCTTTCTGAAGCTTGGCAACAAACAGCTCAATATCATCTAGAGTGCAGTTTAGGATTTGCTGCAAAGAGAGAAATGAAAAACAATAAAAATGGAAAGAGAGCCAGAGCCTTGTGCATGCCTCTCTCCTTGTCCCTTCTGTCCCTCGCCACTGAAGACCAAACCAGACGGGATGCTATTCCTGTGAATGCAGATAATGTGCACAGGGAGTGTGAGTGAGTGTGTGTGTGTGTGTTGTTGTTGTTTTAGTCGTTTAGTCGTGTCCGACTCTTCGTGACCCCATGGACCAGAGCACGCCAGGCACTCCTGTCTTCCACTGCCTCCCGCAGTTTGGTCAAACTCATGCTGGTAGCTTCGAGAACACTGCCCAACCATCTCATTCTCTGTCGTCCCCTTCTCCTTGTGCCCTCCATCTTTCCCAACATCAGGGTCTTTTCCAGGGAGTCTTCTCTTCTCATGAGGTGGCCAAAACACACTCGTGTGTGTGTGTGCACGTGTATAAAGAGCACCTGTGGGGGTGGCCTGAGCAGCCTCAGGACTAATGTGGTTGGGGGAGTTTAATTCTCTCATTTCCTGCCATTGGCACCACTGGAAGATTCCCTTGAAATGAAAATATCAGGTTCAAATAAGCATTTTTTTGTTGGGACCCTGACAACAAGAGAGAACATCAAGCTTTTACTTCCCACTCTCATGGTCCTTAGGCTGCTCTGCTCTGTATTTACATTACAAAACTGAACATGACTTGTGTTCACAGAATTAACATTGTATTTGGTTTCGTCCTTAGAAAATGCATCTCCACCCTGTTCATCCCCTTTTCTCATCCTCCCACATAAGTTTTTTGTGATTTTTTTTTAAAGTCACAGCTAACCGTTTCTTTTTCAATCTTCTGTGCTAAAATTGCCCGGGACTCTTCATAGTCCTGAGAACTGGAGCTTCGTCGATCATATTCTGTCAAACACACAAAAAATTAGTTATCAAAAAGAAGAGGTCAAAAGTGGAGAAAAATTCAAAACACCTGGTTTCTAAAATTGACTTCTACCAAGATAATCTGCAAAGCATCATTTGATACGGATAATCATTAATATTATTGGTAACATATGGTAGGTTATGACTGTTTATAAAGGGAAGCAGAGGGAATTATTGTGGAGAGAAAATTGCTAATTAAATATCTCAGGAGGATAAGGCACGATATGCCAGTATTGTAAACCTTGCTGATTTATTTTGTTGACTTGGACACAAAAGAGCAACCATACGTTAAGAGTCAAACAATTCATTTAGTGGGATCTGGAAAAGCTCCATCTATTCTATTGATACAGGACTCAGTTTTGCAAAATGAGGTGCAAAGGCCTCACTGCCAAGAACCTGTCTGTTAAAAGCTGCAGTGAGATTGTTCTTGTGCACAGTTCTCGCAAGCAGCTCATGTATATCTTTTTTCAGCCACATGAGAACATAAAAATAAGAGCCCTCTTGGATCAGACCAAAGACCTATCTAGTCTAATATTCTGTTGCCACTGTGACCAACCAAATGCCCATGGGAAACTTATAAGCGTAAACTGAGTGCAACAGGACTCTCCCAACCCATGATTTCCAGAGGCATGCTATCTCCAACACTGGAAGCTGTACAGAGACACCATGGCTAGCAGCCTTTGATAGCCGTATTCTCCATTAAACCTTTATACTTTAGGGGGATTGCAGCAATCTCATAATCATTTTGGTTATCCCTTTTCTGAAATTTTTCTGGCCTGATCTACAATATCTTGCTTACTGCCCAGAATTCTTGGGAATGATGCACACATCATTCTAAGTAGGGTTTTGTAAAAAGGCATTATGATACTGGCAATTCTTTTCTCCCCTATTTATCCCCAAAAGGGAGTACACCTTTTTAAAGCAGCCACACACTGGGCTGACTTTTTCATTGGAATACCCACCAAAAACTCAGTATCCCTTCTCTGGGCAGTCCCAGTGTGCTCAGAACCCAGGAGTGTATATTTGCTCCAATGTGAATCACTTTATGCCCCCTTACCACATTGAAACACATTTTCCATTTTAATGCCCATTCATATAGTTTGGAAAGACCCTTTCAGAGCTTTTTTGCTATCTCTTCCCTTTTTTCTTTTAACCATCCTACAGTAAATAACTTGGTGCCAACAGCAAACCTGACCACTTCAATGCACACCTCTAACTGCAGATAATTTATGAACAAGTTAAGACGCACAGATCTTAGTACAGATTCTTAGAGACATCTCTCCTTTCTGAGAACTATGTATTTGTTCCTACTCTCAATTCTTTAACCAGTTACAAGTCCATGAGAGGATCTCTCCTCTTATCCCATCAATGCGAAGTCACTCAGAAGGAGTCTTTCTGAAAGCTCAACTAAACAATGTCTATCAGAGCACTCCTGTTCACATACTTGCTGACGTCTTTGCCACAAAGTGGAATCTGGTTGCTTTGAAAACAGCATTCTTGAACAAGAAGAGTCAGTGTGCCAGGGACAGATGGTGCATACAGTGCACCTGATCCAGTCCAGAATCCTGGTGCTTACACTCGCAGAGTTCATCCTGCCCACCCCATATGTCCTTCAAATTAATAACTTAAAAAATGGGGTGGAAACTCAGCTATTTTCCAGAGGCAAGGTTAGGGATTAACTAGGGAGGAAATGCCTTCTCATGCTGAAGCAAATTTGTGTCAGCGTGCAAAATTCACATTCTGCCATAAATAAGGAGCTCTGTCAGGAAAGAAATAAAAAGCAGAGGCCATGAGCAGCATGGGATTGTAAGCAATGGTTCAATTGCATCGCCAGTATATTTGAGGCCAAGACTGCCAACTTTTGTTATGGCACCTGCTCTTGTGAATTAAGTGGGAGTCTAATGTACAGATATTAAGCAAAATTTTAAAAAGAAACAACCCATCAGCTGCCAACAACAAAAGAGGTTCAAAGACTCTCTCAGGGCAAATCTTTTAAAAAGTAGTATAAACACCAACAACTGGGAAACACTTGCCTGCAAGCGCTCTAATTGGAGAACAGCCTGTCATGGGCTTTGAAGACACAAAAACTCAGGACACAAGGAGAAACGTGCTAAGAGGAAGGCACGCTTAGCAAATCCACACTGTGATCAACTCCCACCTGGAAACCAATGTCTCCACTGTGGAAGGATATGTGGATCCAGAATTGGCCTCCACAGTCACTCACGGACTCATTGTTAAAACCGTGTTTATGGAAGACAATCTTATTCGGCTACGAGTGATCACCAAAGAGAAGAGCGTGTCAGGCTGCTCTTATGGGCACAAAACAGGGCCAGGTTTTAAAAAGTGACATGTCCCAACCCTTTCCAATCCCGCTGACCTCCCATGACTTCCTAGACTTAACTCCAAAACATTTAGGTCCCTTCTGCACTATGTATTTAAATAAATATTATACCACTTTAAAGAGTCATAGCTCCCCCCCCCAAAGAATCCTGGGAACTGTACTGAGAGTTGCTAGGAGACCCAAATTCCCTGCCCTGAGCTACAATTCCCAGAGTTCCATGGGAAAAGGGATTGATTGTCAAAACACTCCAGGAATTATAGCTCTATCAAGGTTTCCTAACAACCTGCAGCACCCTTAATAAACTACAGTAGCTGAGATTCTTTGGAGGAAGCCATGGCTGTTAAAGTGGTCTCCTAGTGCTTTAAATGCAATAGGGAAGAATAGCCATGGGCACATGGGAGGCTACACGTACCGCCCATCACTCACATTCTTCTAGTAGCACAGAAAGGATCAAAATGATGAGGGATGGGCAGGTTTAAGACAAATTAGGACAAAAATAAATACAGAACTGTCTAACGGCCCCAGGCTGCTAGGATTTCTAGCTGACTGCTGTCTTATACAGACGTAAATAGAACTCAAGAGGAACTCTGTAGGAACTTGTACAATCCTCTACAGAATCCAATTTGTTTTTCAAAGTGGTTGGTGGAATGTGCGTAAGCACCCCATGCTATAAACAAAGAGACAAATGTAAAAGTAACCTGCAGAAATTTAACAGGCAGTGTATGCAATGTTTCTGGTAGACACTCCTCCACCCACCCACTTTGCATTTGTAAGATTGAGAAGGAAACAAATTCTTTAAGGGTTTAGATCATTTTTCAGTGGCAAGAAGCAAGGATTCGGGCAAACGAGTCAGAATACAGAAAATGGGAGTTACTGACATTGAGCCACTACCCATCTGCCTACATGTCATGTCATCTCCAAGTCAGGGAATTCAGTGACTCGTTCGGGCAGGTATTAAGTATGCCTTAGCGAGGAAGCTGCCACATCAAGCCCTCACTTTTCATTCAGAGGATTACTGTTCCCCACTGTACATGTCCAACTCCATCTTTTCAGAGTGCAGAAAGCAAAAATCGCTTTAGTATCAGTAAGTATGATATGAAAACATTGACAAAATGTGCTGTGAAAAGTGATATTTGGGGGGCAGGACTAACTAGGAAACATCATCAATCTTACAATGTATTTTTAGTTTTCTCAAAAAGACAACGAGCATCAATTCTCATTTTGGGGGTGCCAGTATGAGGAGTGTTTTTTTAAAATTTATATATAAAAACTCTCTGCAACTTCTGCTGCTCTCTTTTTAGCTTCTGATTGGACAGCCAATAAGCTACACTCATAGCTCAAGTCATTCTGGAACACACAGGTACACATCACCTGGGAAACTAGCTGATTCCACAGGCTGATAGGTTTTTGTACCTATCTGATTGATGGCACAGCAAAGACATTTGTTACTTATATGGACATCATCAAAACACCCATCTCCCATTACAGTTCTACATTATTTCCATTATGCAAAACTAGATTTTAAAATAGCACAATATTTCTCAGGATCAGAGACCAGCAGATTTAACCATTTAAATTATTTCTAGGGGAAAGATGTTTTTGGTCCAATATACAGTATGTTCAAGGCAGCTTGAGACTTTCAGTTTGAACAAGTTTTCAGAGGTGAATTAATGCAGTACACAATAAACACAGCACACATGCCTTCACTTCAGTGAATGGCTTAATTCTTTTAATTTCAGCCTGACTAGCTGCATGTCAACAGGTAATGCTTTCCCTCTGGCTATAGCTCTTTAACCCATGATGGGTTAAAGCATGGGTAGGCAAACTAAGGCCTGGGGGCCAGATCTGGCCCAATCGCCTTCTAAATCCAGCCCATGGACGGTCCGGGAATCAGTGTGTTTTTACATGAGTAGAATGTGTCCTTTTGTTTAAAATGCATCTCTGGGTTATTTGTGGGGCACAGAAATTCGTTCATTTTTTCTTCCCAAAATACAGTCCAGCCCCCCACAAGGTCTGAGGGACAGTGGACTGGCCCCCTGCTGAAAAAGTTTGTTGACCGCTGGGTTAAAGTGTGTTTTGCTTTGCTGCCTGTCATGCAGCTATTAAAACACATAGTGTCTTTGTTCACAAAAGAATGGTGCCACCTCTGCTCTGGTCCTTCTGCTATTCTGTAGTAGAAATTCTCCAGACTTTCCTAACAATCTTATGTTGAGAAAAGCTGTATGCTATCAAATTGTGCTTAAGTCTGTATGAAAACAGCAGGCTGGTAGAAACATATTGTTTCCTCTTGCAGCATACCTGAAGGAGCACCTCCACCCCCATCGTTCAGTCCAGCTCTGAGGGCCTTCTGGCAGTTCCCACACTGTGAGAAGTGAGGTTGCAGAGAACCAGGCAGAGGGCCTTTTCGGTAGTGGCACCCGCCCTGTGGAATGCCCTCCCATCAGATGTCAAGGAAATAAAAAACTATCTGACTTTTAGAAGACACCTGAAGGCAACCCTGCATTGGGAAATTTTTAATGTCTAATGGTTTCCCATTTTTTATGTGCTGTAAGCCGGCCAGAGTTATCTGCTCTCCCTTCCTATCCACTGGAGCAAGCAGGACACTCATGTTGCAGTACAGGAGTGGGGCAGGCGGGGAGAGGAGGCTGGGCAGTGGGACTAAGATAAGAAAAGTCATAGTTGCATCCTTTATCATTGCTGTGGGGTGATAGGCAGAAATGATGGTTCTCCAGGTTGAGACCTGACAATGCTATCATATAGTGTCGCCTCCCCCACCGTGGTAGCCTTCAGATGTTTTGGACTACAACTCCCATCAGCCCCAGCACTGGCTGGGGATGGAAGTTGTAGTACAAAACATCTGGGGGCCAACAGGAAAAGGCTGGCATTGAAAAATCAGTACAATTAACTTTCGTTGGAAATGCATGCATCCTTGGTGGGATGGATTCAGTCTCATTTATAATATACTCTGGATGCATACAGCACCTAATACAATGAATAAGCATTATTCAAGCTATTAAAAATGCTTTTCAGTTTAAGGATCCTTTGCTTTAATTACTACAGCGAAATAAATACTTGCCATTGGGCTATTTTACCTGAGTGGTTAAAATGGAGAAATCAATGAAGATGAATAGAGATTTTCCTGTTCTACTGGGAAACAGCACATGCCTAATCATGTTAGGACAACATAAGACTTTCTGGGTGAGTCACAACCCAAAGCAGATGCTTGCATTAGTCATCAATCTGAACTAGTCACCAACTGCCTTCTATACCTGGCTCATGATGCTGTGAAGGAGGAGCCACTCGATTCTGGTTGTTCTTTGGTGAGCCTCTTGCTTCATACTGGAAAGGAATTGGAGCTGGCCCTTGAGGTGGTGGGAGGATGGATTGTCTCTGTTTAATCTTCTCTTGGTTTACCCTGAAAAGGAAGCAATGGATCACTCCTTTTACCAGGACACCCTGTCTATGACTACAGTTACAAGGTTTTGGGTAGCCCTGCTGCCCAAACTGGTGTGGGCTAAACAGTTGACAACAACCAATAATACATTTATGCGCTGGCTCCTAACCTGTGAAAAGTTGCAAGGGAGGAGCTACCAGGTTTAATTTCCTTAGGTAAATGTAACACAGGGTCTTTGCTTTATTTACAACTACACCAGCAGAGGATAAGTGGAGGCAAACTAACTAGGCAGATCTCTGAATATCAACTCTGGCTGCATCGAGAGGACAGGGGACCCTTCCTCAACAATGTGAGATGGGGCAGAAAGGGATTCTGGGTGGAAGAGAAGATGGGGACATTTCCCTCTGTGAACTTCCTAACTTAAAATCCAAGGATTATTTTGGGTGACTTTCCCCTTCCTGCATAAGTTCCCCACTTCCCACATCGCTAAGGAAGCCCCCACCCCTGATATTCAATAAGGCTTTTTGAGCAAAGGGATGCAAATGGCTGCAGTGGGAAGGGTGGATGGGGAACTTTCCTTCTGTCAACTTCCTTAAAGTAACATCTTAGAAACCAAACTGGGAGACTCCCAACTATCAATAAATTGTTTCCTAATACACCTAAAAAGGGAATGGAAGGCCAGCAGCCATGACAATATTGTACAGTACATGGTCTAGTTTTTATATTGGTTTAATGGTGTGGATTGCCGCTTCTGTGCGGGTTGCATCCCACACTGCTTGGGTAATGTTTAAACAGGGGGACCACACAGGAGGGTTGGGTACATTATGTACTTCTTTGGGCAACTGCCATTGGCTCACAGCAAGATGTAGTGTTGGCATGGGGATTAAGCAAGAAAACTGTGCTACCCACATCATCTCCCTGCTTAAACATGAGTAAAGCAGAGAGTGAACTTAACCATGCCAAGATGAGATTTATGCAATTCATTCATTCACGAAAGTCCCAACAATTCCCATTCCCATTTAGTAAAATAAATAAATAAATAAACAATGAAGTCTAGTTCAAAGACAACAGGGGAATTGGTTCGGTATATGATAGGACTGAATGTGGGCACATCCTAGTATCATCAGGATATTGTATCTGTAAATGGAACCCATCAAGATGACTCATGTTCCTTAGAAGTTAGGGTATCAAAAATAATCCCTTGGACAAACAAGAGTTTGTGCTGCCAGATGAAGTTTGCAGCGCACCAGACATATGCTGTAAGCCACCCAGAGTGGCTGGGGAAACCCAGCCAGATGGGTGGGATATAAATAATAAAATTATTATTTTATTATTATTATTATTATTACTTGTTTCTCTGCCCTTGTTGCTCAAAATTTCACAAGGCTGTGCCTAATTTTACTGTCCTTTAATCCTAATGTGTTCACCTCCAAGGGACACACCTAGTACTTCAATAACTTAAAAGGAGCAGGAAATTAAATTAAGGGTGGATCATGAGCTTTGTGACTTCTGCAGAGTAGGGCAAGCAAAGCTTCTTCCCAATTTACTTGCTGGAGCCTGCCTGTCCACAGCACCCACTTACTTGAGAGTCTGCGGCCGTATCTTCTTTCCAAACTTATGGTCAGCAAGTGCACTTTCTATGTCCTCATGTACCATCTCTGCCTAAAATACAAGATCAGGTTGGTCTCAAGAGAAGAAATGGCTCATGGCAGAAATTTAAGAATGCATGTAAGAATGCAAATGGAACAAGGTCTTATAAACAAATGCTGCATTAAAAAATGTTTCATTGTGCTATGCTCTGTGTGTGTTAGCTTCACAGCTACAAATACACTAGAAATCACAGTTCCATATGTAATTGCAAAGATTTTGTGAGATTTGCTCCCACGAAAGCTTTGCATGGCAGTCCTTGCCTGCCATCAAGAGTTTTCTGTATGCACATCCCTTCCCTTGCACATTAAGCACTGCGGATAGAAGAAATGCTTTTCTCTGCTAATATTGACAACAGGAGGTCCTTGCTTGCATGTGGCTGCAGAGCTGGAACACGGTCACAGTGGAGTCATGCTTGCACACCAACATTTTCTCATCTAGCACCAAGCTGCTAAAATATACCATGTTGTTTTTTCCTCCCCTCCTCTCCCCACCCTTGTTTACCTCCACCTCATCGCAATTAAAGAAATGAATGTCAGGCTTGTGCTGCTCTGAGTCTTGACACACTAGCAGGAGTATGGATGAGTACCGCATCTGATTCAGCACAGTTTGGCAGAGCTGGACTGTTGGCAGAAGGAAGTCCTCTAGCTCTTCCTGAAAGGCAAATCAGAGGGAGAGAGAGAGAGAGAGACAGACAGACAGACAGACAGACAGACACATTTAGTTACAAGCTGCATTTATTCATTGTAATAACCATTCCTGAAAAAAAGGCAATGAAGACGATGCCATCTGATTCACTCAGTGTACTTTAAATCCATTAGTAGCTATAGCTGCATGAAGGCAGTTGGACAAAATTGTTGCTGGCACATGTGAAGTTTCTGGGCGTTTCTTAGCTGGTAGGAAAGAGAGGCAAAGTTTTTGTAAGGAGGCCAACAAAACTTCATTGTATTGCCTCCTCCCTTTGCTATCAATCTTGAGCATCATGTCAAAATACAACTTCTTAAAGACTTGTCACTTCTATGTTTGCAAAGACAACTTGTGTTCATGAGTAACATACTCTACCAAATCCCAGCCAGAAATAGGATCTGGAACACTACAGAAGCTGTTCCCACAGGTGTAGCCATGTTCATTTGTGCCAGCAAAATTAGCAGACAGTGTACATGCAATGCATTTAAAGTACATGACTTCCCCCAAAGAATCCTAGGAACTGCAGTTTGTGAAGGGTGCTGCGAATTGCAGCTGTGTAAAGGGCAAACTACAGTTCCCTAGATTTTTTTGTGGGGGGGGAGGGTGCTTTAAATGTACGATGTGTATGCAGCCAGAGAGTCTTGTGGGAGATCCCCCAGTTTACATGCTTGGCAAAAGCCAAGCCATGGACCCCCTTCTTTTCAAAATTTTGATATTTCTATGGGAGCTTTTGCTATATGAATGGTGAATTGCTGCTTACCTGAGTTTCGCAGTCCAGCAGTCGGATGGATTTGTCATTCACTTGCAACAGCATCTCTTGGGCCCAGATCTTCTCTTTGGAAGCCAGATGTTTGAGTTTCCTGATGGCATCATCCACTGTTACAATGGCCTCACTCTTATCCATGATGAAGGTGGCTAAATGCTATAAAGGAGAGAAAACAATGGTGGGCAGGGTGAAAGGAAAGTATTCCGATTAAGCAGGAGGTCACAAGCCATTTTAATCCATATGAGCTGAAAATTCAGAAAATTCATGCAGTCGCTATGTTGGAGTCTCACCTGCTTGCATAACAAATGCAGCTAATAGCAACATGGATTTTTACTCTTTCCACATACAACTGCACAGTAGTGCCTGGTCAACCCCTGGTTCTGTGGTGTGGTTACAAACAGAAATGTTTCCTACAGGTCTACCTTTCTTTGATTGCTTTGATTGACACCAGTGAACTAAACAATTTCTAATGATGATGATGATGATGATGATTCCAGTACATATATAAACATAACATTACGAGGTATCAAAACTGGACTTGCCACAGAGTACACTTGGCCTGCAGACCAATGCTGGCTCCCTCCTCGTGTACCTGCTTGTAAGTACATACTTGTAAGCATGAGTTGATTGCATTGGCATGTCCCATTTTTAGGTGCACACTTAAAACAGCATTAGGCACACAACTAAACAATGTAATGTTGTGCGTTGACCCATTCTTAGTTCCATCTCTCCACACTGCATAGTTGTGTGTTTGTGCCAGTGCTAGGAATGTAGCTTTCTCCAGGCAGTAGAAAGTCAGCCAGGCATGATTGTACTTGCAGTCATTTCCAGCTCAGCTCTAAACCTGTTGTCCTGGTTAAGAAAGCATTCAGCTTTTATAGCATGACATGATCTCTAAACCTCAGGATCTGTATGCACAGGCTGCTCTTGTATGGTTTGTATTGATAACAATGCCATGAGCAAGCAACACTGCAATGCCACTGGGCAGTGCAAGGATACACACATAAAAGACTGTGTTTTCCTAATCTCTATTTGCTTGCCATTGTTGCCAGTTAGAACAGTTGTTCTTCCTGGTCTTAGTAAAAATCGCATAATACTTCCCTCTGTGGCTTTATCAGCCAGCAGAGGGAAGCATGAAGCAAGTGCAAGAGAGCACATTTGCCTTTCTCACATTATACTTAATCCATGGCATCGGTATCCACCACAAAGGAAACAGCTTGCCAGATTAGCAGTGTTCAAATTTTGGCAAACTCTTCTCCAAGAACTCAGTTTCACACCTTCCTCCCCTCCACCCCATTCTGACAACAGAAGCTGACACCCTGAACTGCTTTATTCCCTCAGTCCTGAAACACATGCCAGTTTGAAAACCCAAAAGACTAGGCCCCCTTCCCAAGGAGGCATTGCAATAGAATAGGGCACATAAGGATATCTTACTGCAGGTTGGTGCATTAAAACGATGTAACATATAGTTGACCTTGAACTGTTAGAGTAAGATTGGCACTCTTAGGGTAGCTGCAGTTGGCGGTGGTCTGTGCACAACTGCTATGCTCATATGGAGCTGTCATTTCCACCTACCGGCAGCTTCATGAGGGCCAATAGAGCAAGATAATGATTGCTGTTATTTTAGAGTTGTATCCAACATATGCAGAAAGCAAGCTTACACAACAGATCTTTCTCCAAAACCTCTCCAAAAGGTAAGAGGAATGTACCAAGCATTGTGGGCTGTGTCATATAGGGTGGTGGTACAAAATCATCCTGAACTGAGTAGAGAGATTTTGTGTTCCACTGCAACCAGATTCCTCCATCTAGTTTTTGGTGATGCCACATAAGACATAGCCCACAATGTTTGGCATGTCCCCCTGACTCCCTAGAGAGGTTTTCTACAGGGAGCATAAGGCTACAGGGGGAGGAAAACATATGTTGTGCAGGCTTCCTCCTGGTCATGCAAGGATGTAACCCTTTATGCTTACTGACAAAGTCAAAAATCTAACAACAAACTTGCACAGAAAGGAAGATTAAAAAACATGCTGTTTGGTAAATATCTGTCTCTATAGATAGATACAGGTGCATATCTATGTGTGTGAACAAACTGCCAATTTGACAGCTATCACACTTGCTTTGACTAAAGTTCAAGGGGAAAGAACAGCTTACAGCTGAGCAACCATAATTAACAGAGATCAAAATGCATTCTAGTTGCAGGAGAGAGTAAAGTCTACTTTCCAGTGGAAGTGACTGCAATGATTTTATTGCTTATTTGCAAAAAATATGCCCAGTGTTTGATTTCTTTTAAAGGAAGGAAATACAGCTCCAGTCTTCCTAGGTGCTACACCATCTGCTCCCTTTTCTTAAATGTGTGGGAACAGATTATTATTTGCTGGTTTTAGACAGAGTAGTATTTAAACATGCAATCTAAACAAGTGGAGCGTTTGTGCTTTCATCCATGTAGAATGAATGTGTAAAGAGGAAAGGGATAGCAGCTGCCAGTCCCATCACCTCTCATTCACATGTTCACACAAACCTGTGAACACAGTCTACACATGCCTTCCCCAACCTGATGCCCTGATGGTGGTCAGGACTGATGGGGCTTGTAGTGTAGTCCAAAGCATATGGAGGGAATATGGTTGGGGAAGGCTAGTCTATGCCATATTTGTTAAATTAACCCACAGCATTTTCAGTTACAAGGGTCTCAGGGTCAAACTAGTGATGTTAAATGCATCTTTCAAATAGCATCAACTGGCTGCCTGGGTCTAATTGTTATCCACCAATGGCTCCAGTGGGGAATTTCCTGCAAAGCAAATAGGAGCGTCAGTAGAGGAATTTTCTTTAGAATCGCAGCAGAAGAGGAAAGGACAGAAAATTTGTTGTGTTTTTTTGGGAAAACTTGTTGAACTTTGTTGTTGTTTATTTTTTTAGCTATTCAAAGGAAAATCACCAAAAATGAAACTGCCGACATGGGTTGCCATACATCCAGATTTTCCCGGACATTCTAATGATTTCCGCCCAGATGCTGCTTCCGACTGCAGTATTCCGGATATGTCCAGGAAGTTCTGGATGTATGACAACCCTAGTTTTGATCCATAAATACATACAACTAATGCAATTTGCATTTTTAAAAACCTGCAGATTACATGTAAAGATGCACATAAGGGCATATCTAGATTGGCCCTCAAAGGGCAGCCCTGGAAAGGATCTTTGGGGGAGCTACTGCTGCCAGTCAGAGCAGCTAAAACTGGCTTTGATAAAACAATTATTTTATTCAATACAGCTCAGCTTCTTACATTCACAGGATATTTTACAGAGCTTTCCCAAGTCCTGCTTAAATTCTAATCCAGACAAATACAAAAGCATAACTATTACCACTAACATTACTACCAGTGTGTCTTGGCTCCAGAAGGTTTGTGGCAGTGTATATACATGTGTAGCAATATTTTAAAACACTGCTTAAACATCATTTCACTCATTTTGAAAAAGACCGTCTTTTATCAGTTTTCTTTCCAATTCCCTTCCTCCAAGAGAATTTCAAGTTTTTGCATGTCAGGCCTTGATTGGAGGGGGAGAGAAACCTGTTTTCCCTCTGCCTCCCCAAAGGCAACACACCCCAGATATTCACATCTTCAGGGACTAAATGACCTACATTGAGACTAAGCCACATGTGGAAGAAAATTACATATATAAGAACTCATTGTCATGCAGCACTCCTTGACTTTGACACTGATGATGATTTGTCAATAAAGGTCATAACAGAGTCAGTGGGCTGGCCTGGGGAGACTGCAGTGGCTCAATTCAATTCACCCATTACGTTTGCTCAGTGACTTGGGTCAGTCACCCTCTCTTAGCCTAACCTGTCCCAGACTGTTATGAGGATAACATGTCATGAGATGAACCCTTGGTAAAGTTCCCCTGAGAGAAGCTGGATACAAATGACATAAATATCCTTGTCCAAGGTGTTAGCTTTCTGGAGGGTACAGTATCCTTTGCTAAAAAAGTGTTCTGGAGGAAAGAGAAATGAATCCTTAAATCAAAAGGGAACAGTTGCATTATGCATTGCACTAAAATCAATAATCAGGAAAGATCCTAAGCTAAAGAGGCCTTTGCACCTTTCCTTAGCCACATAGAAGCCATTTTCCCAGGATTTGTGCAGCTTGGGCTGAAGCAGATCATAGAATCATAGAGTTGGAATAGACCACAAGGGCCATCGAGTCCAACCCCCTGCCAAGCAGGAAACACCATCAGAGCTCTCCTGACATATGGTTGTCAAGCCTCTGCTTAAAGACCTCCAAAGTAGGAGACTCCACCACACTCCCTGGCAGCAAATTCCACTGTCGAACAGCTCTTACTGTCAGGAAGTTCTTCCTAATGTTTAGGTGTAATCTTCTTTCTTGTAGTTTGGATCCATTGCTCCGTGTCCGCTTCTCTGGAGCAGCAGAAAACAACCTTTCTCCCTCCTCTATATGACATCCTTTTATATATTTGAACATGGCTATCATATCACCCCTTAACCTCCTCTTCTCCAGGCTAAACATACCCAGCTCCCTTAGCCGTTCCTCATAAGGCATCGTTTCCAGGCCTTTGACCATTTTGGTTGTAACAGCAAAGACTGGTAAAGCACATGCCCATGTACATAGGAGCCAACTTCTAGGGGCCCAGGTCCCTTCGCCCCCCAATAAAATATTTGAGGGGGTAGGGTCTCCCCAAGTTGATGGTCATTGCCATTCAAATGATGTGCCCCATCATGTGATCAATTACTTGCCCCCTCAATAGTTTATTCAAGTTGGCACCCCTGCCCATGTATGTGTTGTTTGTGTGGCCCCCATCACATTTTGTAAGTGAAGTCATGCACATCACCATTTAAAGAAGGGCCTCCCTGTAAGGCTATTAAGTACAGAGCCTAAAATTACCCAACACTGATCTAGATAATCTCTGCAAGGCCACTGGGAACAGGAAACCAGTGAACATTTCCCCCAGCACCTGAGTGAAGGGAAAGCAGGGCAAAGATCAAGAGTCATTACCAACTTCCAGCAACCCCAGCACATGATGCGTTGAGCTTCTACTAATTGTTTGTAATAAATCTTCTAGCATATGACCCAGGAAGCATGATTATAAAAATGTAACTAGAAGGATCAATGTCCTCCTATAAATGGTGCAATATCAGTATCATTTCTAATTGTATGCAATTTATTGCTCATTCATATGAGTTTTCTTGACTCACCTGTACATGGTACTGTGACGTCTCATGCATAATGACGTTAGAATTGGAATACTTCTTCCTCTGCTCTGCAGAAAGGAAAGAAAAGGAAATGAGGCTTAGTTTTTACGGCAATTGATTGGCAGAGTAAGGGCCAAGCTAGACCAGTGTTTCCCAACCGCTGTTCCGTGGCACACTAGTGTGCCGCGAGACGTTGCCTGGTGTGCCGTGGGAGGGAGGCGGGCGAGTCGGGCGGCGAGAGGCGGGGTGGCGGCGGCGAGGAGAGGCCGCCCAGCGCTGGGCTCTCGCCGTCTGCCTGCCTGGCTGCCTGTGTGGCGCTGACGTCACGGGGCTGTAACGTGCCCCACATAGGCACACGCGGGGCGGCGAGCGAGCTCCCTCCCACATCCCATCGCCGCTCGCTTCGGCCGGCCTACTGGGCTGCCGCAGGCGGAAGGCCTGCGCATGCGCGTGGTTTTCGCGCCTTCGGGATTCCCTTCACGCCTTCCTCCTCCCGGGTCCTTGAGAGCGCGGGAAGCGGCAGCGCGAGACCGGCGTTGAGCCTGGTAGGTATTGCGCTTGCCAAGGCAGTCATTTGGGAAATGAAAACTTGCAAAGCAAGCAACCAGTTCAATCTGAAGTACGTGTATGCTTAATATCCTGTATCTGAAACCTGTTCTGCCCCCTCCCCCACACTTGGTGCCATTTTCATCTACACATGCAGCAGAGTAAGTTGACCCAGAATAGTACCGATTCAGATGGCAGATGGGAGAATGACAGTGCTGAATGCTTTCCCATGTAGAACAGTCCCTGCAAATAAAAACCTAGCATATTTGGAAGAGGGATGCTAGCCTAACCATTACCTTCTATGCTGTTACTATTTTTTTATTTTTTTTTTACATAAGTAAAAAGTGACCTTTCCCCATCTGGCATGGTGGTGTGCCTCGAGATTTTTTTCATGAAACAAGTGTGCCTTTGCCCAAAAAAGGTTGGGAAACACTGAGCTAGACATCACCTTGGGATATGTGTGGTCCCAACCCTACAAAGAGAGGGGCGTCGTTGCTCACTTGTAAGGCATCCCTTTCACTACAGGCATTTTTCATGTCAAAGGATCTGAGGCAACAGGGCTGTGAAAGATACCTGCGTAAAATTAGAGACTCACTGCTGGTCAAAGCTTCAACCCAGGTTAAGAGGACCAGTGACTGTACAAAGCAGGCTGCTGAGATTATGGAGACTGTGGACAGGAGAGCTCTAACAGAGGAGGTATGGTGGGCAGGAATTTGGGACATTTAAGGCAAACACCACCTCTAACACTGGGCTCACTTCTGGTTTCAAGGTATAAACTGCCTCTTCAAGGCCCTGTTACTACAGAAAGTGTGATAACTATATAAATAGGTGAAAGTGGCTTTTATTATGTCAGTCCATCTACCTGAGTATTATCTCAAGCTTGCTGTTTTCCCACTCTGTAATCCTCCCCCCACTTAAACACATTGTTCTCACAATAATGTTATAAGGGATAAACAAAGTTAGGAACCCCACGTTCCCCATTTTAATGTTTGCTTGATCCTTAAGCCCAGTTATAACTTACACGGATAGGCTCTTTGGTTTCTTCCCTTCCCCTTTACATTTATTGCATTAATCAAACACTGCTAGCAAGATGTCCAGTTACAGATACGTCCAGTCTGTGTATCTGAAGAAGTGTGCATGCACACGAAAGCTCATACCAAGAACTAACTTAGTTGGTCTTTAAGGTGCTACTGGAAGGAACTTTTTTATTTTGTGCTAGCAATACATTATTAACAGCATTCTCATTTTTATTGCACAGGCAGTCAAGCACATTGCCATGATTTCAAAGGCTACCAGTAAGACGATTTCTACTGGTTCCTTGACTATAAGCGGCCTAAAGAATAGGAAAGTGAGAAAAATATAAATAATATAATGGGAAATAAAAAAAGTGTGTGTACAGTGGGAAATAAATAACTTTTAGCATGTCACTTGCACTTCTCAGAAAAAACTGTAGTCCATGTAGAACCTCAGATACACACAGTGCCAGTCACATTGCCCCAAACAAAAGCCATGAAACAGTTGATGCTTAAGATTGGTCCAGGAGAGGGGGGTCTGCATGGTGGGGCCCTCACCCTGGAATGATCTCCCCCAGAGGCATGTCTGTAACCCTCATTGTTGGTCTTCAGCCATCAATTAAAAGCATTTATATTTATTTATATTTATTTTTCCTGTTATACTTGTACTGTTGTTTGTGTTATGTTTTTTGTACATAGCCCTGTGCTGCACATAACCCCCAATGCTCAGTACCAATATAAGTAGGAGAGGTATTTGAATCATAACTTGACAGCAGGAGTGTTGAGGGAGGGAAAGAGTAGGACATTAGGACAACAGAACGGGAGAAGGAACACACAAGAATGTTTTTGCTCAGCAATTCCTACTGGGAGGAATTGATGTTACAGGAATGGTTTGCTAAGCAAAACAGTTAAGCAAGAGAGGCTGGATTCAACCAGTTAAATCCTGATCAACCTGGTTAAATTCAAGTACTTAGATCAAGATCCAAAGAACTGCACAAGTACACACACACACACACACACACACCATTTGCCAAGGGGACTTTGGGCTTGCTTTTCTTGAACAGCTCTCCCTGTGGCATGACAAATCTTTTTTACACAACAATGCAGGTTGGCTAGAGGGGAAACAACACAAGACCCCTCTGATGAAGATTGGGTTCTTCTGTTCATCTGGGTTGTACTATAAGGCTAAAAATAACCACATGCAAAGTAGGGGAGGGATATATGTGCTCTAATGCACAATACCACAGAGTGTAGGGCTGCAGCATTTAAAAAAGAAAAACCTGAGAAACATTGTTTGTACTCTAAAAGATCCCATTTCTGGCTCACAAGGGGCTCCTCTAGTTGACTTGTTTATTGAGCATTTGTCCTGATTTGCTTACACAAAGCTTATGTGGAGGTTAGACGATGCCTGGTCTTTATTCAGCATTTGTTTTGATTTGTTTGTGGGGACAATGAACATTCATCCTAATTTGCTTGCACAATAGTTATATATCTTCCTGTTATTCATTTGTTTATTCCACACTATGGAATGCATTTTCCCATCACTTTTGTAACTGCAAAAAGCCCATTAAAAAAACCCACACTTTAACTGCACACATCAAAATTTCTGTATGTGTATGAATCTTTCCTGGACAATACTGACAGTATGAAGGTGACTGAGGCTGCAGGAGACTCTCCTAACAGTGCAACCTTATACATATCTACTCAGAAGTAAACCCCATCATGTTCAGTGGTACTCACTACCAAGCAAGTAAAGAACTGTTGAATATCGTTCTAGAGTTCCACCCTCCAAAACAATTTTTGGCTAGGCATTCCATTAATCAGGGAATGAGACTTGATCAGTCAGTCCCCCGTGACAACTGTCCATAGTTTTCTGCTCTTGTGGAGTTTTTTTATTTTCCTATCTTCTTTATTTCATTCATGCACAACTTTTACAGAGTAAAAGCTAGTGAAGATTACCTGGCTTTAGAGTCAGTGCCTGTCACTAAGAGGCTGGTGGACGATTCACCATGCCTACTTCCTCAAAATCTGTATCACAATTATAGGAAGACCTGCTAATAGTAACACGCCCATTTTGAATGCAAGGCACTTAATGGTTAAGGTTACTCTCCCTCTCACTCCAGCTTGGAAAGCAGATCCTCATCCATGTGGCCATGAAGGTAAGAACTCCCAAGAGCTGGGCTTGCAAAGCATGTTGCAAGTCTGCTAAGCTCCTATGTGAGCTAAGTGAACCCCAAGCTGCTAGGTAGCTCAGATCTTTTAAGAACAGTAGCCGAAGCTTACAGTGTAATCTTGTACATTGTCCAGTGAATTCAAGGGGGCTTACTGTCAGACGAGTTAGTATAGGATTGCACCTTTAGTTACTATGGGTGGGATTCCACTTTGGGCTTTTACAAATGTTCCATCTATGCAAGCATTGTAGCTTTCCGGATAGAATGATCCCCCTTGTCCTCCTCCAGGGAGATGTTCTGAAGGTTCTCTGGACCCCACCAGAGCCCATTTCAGGGGTACGAGAAGAGGAGAGGAGAGGAGAGGAGAGGAGAGGAGAGGAGAGGAGAGGAGAGGAGAGGAGAAAAGCCCTGTTGTGCAAGTGAAAGCTCTTATGTACAGCTTCAGCTAATGGGGCTCCTTAGTGAATCCTGCCCTTTATTGTTATTTTTTTTTATTAAAATATTTCTACAGGGCTTTTTCATCAGTTCAAATCAGTTTGCATCATATTTAAAAAAAAATAAAACAAGAACAAAACCACACCAACACATTACTGTAGATTTAAGAGTCACAGAAAACCAATTTCTATATTGCCAGCAGCCCAAGCAAGGGATTAGAATAATAA
This sequence comes from Podarcis liolepis, assembly GCF_965112155.1. NCBI lineage: Eukaryota > Metazoa > Chordata > Lepidosauria > Squamata > Lacertidae > Podarcis > Podarcis liolepis. The sequence goes on from NC_139554.1 coordinate 77,310,329, forward strand.
AGGATTTAGACTGCAGTATGGTAAACATGTATCTTAGCTTACATTCAGGGGGTATAATTTGAATGAGGCCAAATACGTACCCCAGGTTTCTTAGCTTTACTTTAATTATAGACTAGTAAAGATGATGGAACTAGGCGAGGAGAAAGATTAAATTTTAATAATAAACAAATCTCATTAATAGGCAGTCATTTATTTAATTGGCAAAAAGGACTGGAACCTGGTGAGATACACAAAGTAATGTCTTTGCCTATCACAGGGAGTACAAGTTTAGAATGTGTTCATGCTTTGCTCTTGATGCTGGAACACTGTGAACACAGGAAGAGGATAGGAGGCCACCAAAATAGAATAAGATGAAAGATTCTGCCCACAGGCTTTGAAGTGAACTGATGAAGACTGATTTTAATTCTAAATTAACAGCTCAGTCCTATGCAGCATCATACTCTTCAAATACAAGTCCCATTGAAATAAGTTGGAGTTACTCCCAAGTAAGCGTGCATGGAATACAACCATTCATAATTTATACCTGTATTCCCAGATTTCACATCACCATCAGGAAGCACACCTGTGAAGACTGGCACATTTGCTATCAATTGAGAAGGAGTAGGGATAACATAATGCACATATTAAGAATGCATATACTAAAGTATGCATAAAAATAACATATAAAAATACATTAGGGCAAATTGCTTTCTGGGAGACAAAGGGGGAGGGGAGCTTGTTGCAGCAGGAGGGGGAGATACCAGTGACTCTTCAACAGTCTGGTTCATATCTGCCTCTTGGCCTTCATCTGCCCACTCTCCTGCTTCAGCTTCTGCCTCTGTTTTTTGACTGCTCTCTGCCACAGATTCTCCCAGCTCACTAAGCCCTGTTACCTCTTCAGCTTCTGCCACCTCCACCTTCCTCTTCTCCCTATTTCCTCCCTCTTCTCCCTCTGACCACTCATGGTTGTCCCACCACCACTCCCTGAGCCCTGAGCTTTCTTCTCTTGGTGGTTCCCCAGTTGGTTCCTCCTACCATTCCTCTGCATCCAACTAGTAAATGTGGATTTATTTTAAAAAGAAAAGGGGGTAGGGGGAATGTGGAAATAGCTCCAAAGCAGTAGGTTTTCTGCCTGCATTTCATCATGCAACTGAAAGAGCCTTTGGGATTTGGAATGAAATAACTCAAACAAATAACAATGGAGAAGAAGAACTATCACCTGTGAATGAACATTACACCCATGGGAATATAAACATTCCTTCTCTGACCCCTTGGTCCTTGTCCTAGATTAGCCAGCAAAAAATGTACAAGCTATGCCAGTGAATTAGATTTCATAACCTTATGATCAATAAAGGTTATCTTGAAGACCAGAGTCTGTTGGTTCCTAGGTCACTGCAATACCCTAACTTCATGCTATGCTCTATTTACATGCTATGTTCTGTTTACATTGTTAAAAGTTCCTGAAAGTCTAGTTCCCAGGACCTCTCAGAGGTCAAGAGAGACCTACGCCACTTTCATCTTTTGAGGCCCTCAGCCATAAAAATTAAAATTAAAAATTAAAGCATGCCAAAATAAAAGAAGGCACCCCCACCCCCAAGAGTGAGTGGTTTGTTCATATAATCAGCTAATCTGAGATGGCATGTTCACTATAATTTTGTGCTATCAGAACTGACATTTTAAAATCTTTAATATGACTAAATCCATATCAGTTAATAACAACAAAAATATATTTCATAAAATCACACCTCTTATTAGCTTAAAATTGCTGTTCTGAAAATGTATGTCACATTTTGGTGTAATGTGCATGAAAACAAGTTGTGAAACTTATCAAATGTGGGGGAAATCAACAAATTTAGTAAGCTGAGCCCCCCCCCCTTTGAGTTTGAGGCGCTGGGTCAAATGGCCCTCTTTTCCTGCTCCCCGACTAGCCCTGCTAGTTACACAACCTTTTTTAATGTATCAATGAATTGAGTGTTGGGAGAGGGCTTTCTGCACGTTTAGTTTACTGCCTATTAAAAAGTGCTTTCCCATTTGTACAGTGCTCATTACCTTTCTTCCAAATAGCATTTTGATACAGGGATATTGCATGTCCCAAGCAATAAACTGTGCTATCTCTCATACCTAGGAAAAGGTGATGTTACTTCCCTGTAGGCAGACTATTCATTGCTATTCTAACTGTTGCATTTGGGATGTGCTTGCACAAAATCTGGAAGGTGTCTATTGGAAATGGCTTCTGACATTATAGATAAAAGACCATTTTTTAATTGTGACAAGTAACAAGATTTCTTCCCCCTCCCCAAAGAAACATAACATATTGCCTGATACTCAGATGTATCAGGAGGGTTTGATAAATGTATGAGCTGGGCAATTACTGGTACATTTTCGTTGTTTCTTGCAATCATGCAGCAGCTATATTCATAGCACTATAATGTCAGGTGTAAGTGCTATGATTTGATCACCTCCACTGTGTTATATAATTAAGTACGGTTTGTTAACTTGTTTGATACTTACAAATTAATACTTATGCCGGGTAGTAGCAAAAACAGAAAATCAACTTTACAAATGACACCCCAATATTAGAAATTGCAAAAACCTTTATACAGTATTCATAACCAACATTGTTGTCCATATGTGCATGTATAAAGTGGAGCAGCTTGCCCAGCCCAGTGAGATGGAGATGCAGTAATAGCCTCCTGGAAGTAGAGCTGCTGATGTTTGCTGTTTGCCAATCAGGACTTTTCACGTGGTTTGTTTCAGTGGATCATGGCACTAGCACAACTGGCATTAGTTGAATATGAAACGTCCATAATGAACTATGCTTGACCCTGGCACTAGTTCTTACCTTAAACGTGATCTGGAAGGTATGAGTAAGAATCCTGACCTAATACTTAATGTAAAGATCAGCACACTAATCCCGGGTTACCAGCAAAGTTTAATGATCCCCTCCTGCAAGAAAAGAACTGGGTTCCGCATTGACAACAGAAGCTTCCTCCAAAGGTAAAGTATTAATTCAGGAAATGTACAAATAACAAGTTAGTCATCTCTCACTAAGGTTATGGCCTTTCAACTTCAAATGCAGAGAAGTAAACAGATTAATAGACAGGAATGTGTAGAAAATAAGCAATGGTACAAAGGAGTTTAGGTGTTACTGCACTCAGTCACTGAAGATGCCCATCCCCTTTCCATAGGGAATTGCTGGCCCCAAATAGTACTTAAACCCCAGATTTTCATTAGTCAGGTAGCTCACATGCCCTAATGGGGCACCCTCTTTGCGCCTCAATGATCTCAAGGATCATCTCCATGGGCACAAACCAACAATATGAATGAGAGATTTCTGTTATCTGTCTGGCACAGTATAGGAATAGTTTAACTCTTCCAGGAGGCACAGATCCCTGAGACTTTGGGTTCCATTAGGCTTCAAGATCACATATATCCACCTTCCTGTCATCCCCCCCTTAGTGTGGGTCTGTGGTACATTGTTGCATCTACCTCCTGGCTTTTGGGTAGATAGGGACTCCTTAGATCAAGGTGTGTTTGTGCTGTATGATTTGTTGCCCACCTATCTTTAACCTGGGTGTCTGAAGCATACACTGTCTCTTTCATTTCATGTAATAAACCAAGCTTTCTCTACTTCTTGGCGTGTGCAACTTCTTTATGGGGCATAAAGTTTAGGGTTTACATGCATTCGTAATGGACACATGTACTGACTCCAGAGAAAGATCCCAATCCTCTCAGCGTAGTGCACTGAAAACATGTGAGTGCTGACATGCATGTGGGTGCAGCCACACACACCATTACAGAGCTGCGCAGATGCACCAGCAGAACAAATTCAGAACCCTTACTTGTGAATCTTTTGCATTGCTTCTGTGCCAAAGAGGAGCAGGGAAGCTGATGGATCTGGTTCACCTCTTAGGGATTTTCTCCAGTATTATTACGCTTATATTCATGTGATATTAGTTGCCTCAGTGTTATTCAGGTTGGAAGAAACTCTCTAAGGCTCTAAGATGTGGTTAATAAGTATCATATATCCAAAGAACACAGTTGTAAGATAGACAAGGCAAGGGGAAAATAAAACGTTTCCATTTTCCTTTGTGGGGAGCCATTGACTTCTGTTTAAATACAACAGAACTAGAACAATGTTGCCTTGTTGCTGTGAGATGCTATCTTCAGATGATAACCAGGCTCTTCTAAAAACACACCTGGCAAGCATCTTACTCTCTCCCTCTCTCATATTCTTTGGTTTGTTGGTTTACTATCTAATCTGTGTTTTTTTCCTGCCCTATTTCCATTATGCTACAAGCTTCACCCAACAGGAACACAATGAGTGCGCCCTTTTGTTTCATCATCAAATTTATTTATGCTGTTTACTAATCCAGCCAGGCAATTCAAACTGTGTCCCTACTACATTGTACCCTTTGTGGGACAAATCCTGTAGCTCCGGATTCAAAGACAATAGTGTGAAATCCAGTTAGAGCTGCTAAGTTCTGCCTTAGCCTCTGAATGCTCCATGAGATTAAGCAAAGATGTTGCATTTGAACCTCTCATTCTTCCTCATCCTCTTTACCCACCTGCTGTAGCAAGCGGGACTCTAGTTTTACATCCACAGTAGGTACATAAAGTGATGATTAGTGACTGGCTTGCTTCTGTGTTTTAGCAGCAACTTAATATGCAAAAATCAACAAGTGACACTTATCAAATCATACAGGTAAGTATGAGCTGAGCTGAATTGTGGAAGATTCAAGACAGATTAAAAAAAAAGTGATTCTTCACATAGCACATAGTTAAACAAGGGAATTTGCTTCCACAAAATGTAGTGATGGGCAACTTTAAAAGGGGATTATGCAGGTCCGTGGAGGATAAGACTACTACATAACAGAAGGCAACTCTAGTTATAAACTAGATCTGTCCCCCCAAAACACACACACACACACACACACACACACACACAGCCTAGAAAAATGAAAAGGCTGCTGCATATCAGCCCAGTTTACAACAGCCATATACAATCCAGGTTCTAGGAGATCTCTTTCCGCTTATTTTGGCTTTATTTTTTCCACCTGGCAGCAAAGCAGAAATAAACACAAACCCACCAAATGTGAGAAACAAATATTGACTAAGGGGAAGAAACACCACCTTTTGCCAATGCTTTGTATTCATTCTGCAGCATCGTTTCTCTATCTTCCAGGGCACACCCAAAGAACAGGAAGAAATGCAGATTATATTTGAAATACTGGGGTGTGTGTCTCTCTCTTTCACCATTACTGATACTGGGAGCAAAACAAGACTTTGAAAGAAAACACGCGTACACCACTAAAGGCTTAATAATAGAATAAAGAGAGACCTCTTATATGTTGGCTCAGGTGTTTTTAAATCATAATTTTGTGTGTGTGTGTTTTGGAACATAACCAGCACCCCATTTTAAAGGGCCGGTATTAACCCTTAAACAGTTGGAGACCAAGTTACTTGAAGGATTAATTTGGCCCATATTAGCCTGCCCGCACTGAGATCATTCATCTGAAGCTCTACTCACAAGCCTGCCTGTAGGAACAACTGGGTTGGTGGGCACAAAAAAAGAGGGCTTTTGGTTTTTGGCAATGGGTCCGTGCTTGTGGATTGCTTTGCCAGTAAGGCTTCATCAAGCCTCATAACCTGCTGCCTGTCCCTAAAGCAAGGATAGGGAACCTGCTGGACTACAGTTTCCATAGTCTCTGCTGGATGGATGTGACGGGAATCAGAGTCCAATGGCACCTGAAGGGCCACAGGTTCATGCCAGCTGCCCTAAAGATTTATGTCTGTTCTGTTGTATTAAACAGGATGCTATTGGGTTGTTGCATTTAGAAAATGATCCTGGTGAAAGATGTATGGAACTTAAGTGTTTTTGCTAGGCTGGATGTGCTTTTAGAATTATTTCTAGTTCTTACCCGTTCTTTTTCACCTGGCATACCAAGTTTTACACACAGGTGTGTAAAAATAAATGATAACATGAAACGTTGTCAATTTATTGTATTTGAAGCTAAATATTTATATTGTGTATTGATTGTGGGAAGGGGTTTATTTTTAACCATAGAAGTGCCACACACACAAATATTATTATTATTATTATTATTATTATTATTATTATTAGTTTTATTGCAGAGAGGACCAACTACATTTGTTAGCTCTTAGAATCCAAGGTACACAATTTAATGTATCTACCACAAAGCTCTTAAAATGCTACCTGCATATATGCAATGACACTTCAATGTAACAAGAGGGAGCAGATCCACACTGTTGTATGTTTCAAAGATGGAAAATATTGCATAAGAGTTCATTTATTATCACAGTCATTATTGCACTATACGCCAAAGCCTGGAGCACTCTCAGTTTCAGAGCAGGATTGTTTCCAACCGAGCACATGCCCCATGAAACTGCCAAGCTCCACCCATGGGTTACACTAAAAGGTAGCTATTTAGGAAGGTAGCAGCCAGCAGTATTGAATTATACATTGCAGTAATGAGCACAAGTGATGGGTTGCTGCATTTCTTTTTTTGGCAGCACAAACAGAAATGGAGTAGGTGAAGCTTTGCCATCACTACATCTTCCTGCTTGGAAAAACTGCAGACTTTATACCAGAAAAAAACATAGCAGCTTGATTTAAATACCAGTAAATATTTTAAATCTGGCAACATTTTACTCAATTTTTATCTTGAAATTTGAATGCATTATTGGTTTGTTTAAATTGTTTTTTTTTTCATTTTGGCAGCATTAAATACGATATTGCATAAGGTGTCTGAAATATCATTGCGTACCAAATCCCATCAGCAGCCAGATACCAAAGGCTGGACTCCAATATAATCTAATGCCAATTCTAGATACTAGATTCTGAGAATATCCAATGAATATTCCATGTTGAAAGTTCACAATGAATAATTCAAAGACGATTTTTGAGGAGCAAATTCATTTCTGCTTTAGTGGCAACTCTAGCTGCTCTTTGGTTGTTCATGGTGGTTGACAAACCCCTGAAAGATCAAAACAGCTTAGATGTATTATAGTGCCCAGGTGTCTAGGCTACGGACACCTACTGAATTAGCAAATAAAGAATACATGCATTGTTTGTGTTTCCCATCTATGCTAAACTGGAGCAGCCCCTCTTGTGAATGTCAGGTGCTGCTGTGCATGTTAGCTGCCACATTCATGTACTTGTGACTGTAAAAAAGCACGTTGTGCTGTACATGACAATGTACCTACTTTTTTCTACATAAGGATTATCTCCAGGTAGGGAAAAATGTACTATATTAAATTACCCTTAGGAAATATAAGCTTCTTACGCACTTTCAGCTGTCCCAGAGGCTTCTGCATAGCCTGCTGCTGTTAGGAAGAAGGACATGGCAATACCATCACAGTGGGCTGCTGATTAAAAGGTCAGTCTCTCAATTGACATTGATGGAATACATGCTGTGATTTTCAGTGAGGTTTGGCTCAGGCTTGTTTTTATGTCTGTTCCGATAGCAATGCACTGCTTTATTGACAGTATGCTGGCAGGCTTTAGGAGGAGTTGCACTGCTAAATTCCTTTCCATCATGCTTAATATTTACCCCAGCATCAGTGAGGAGTGCTTGCATTCCTTTGTTTATTAGATAAAGATATAAAGCAAGCAAGGAGAGCAAACACAAATACAGCCAACATTTCCTTCTTGTGCAAAGTACCCATGCGGTGAAAAGCTCTGAGCAATTCTAACACGCCAAGGCATGCAATAATATCCCTTTACATTTTCATTGCATTCAAGTTGCTTCATGTGCATTATCAAGTTGTAACCATTACAACAACTTTGTAGCACGCGCGCGCACACACACACACACACACACACACACACACACACTGTGCATGGGGAAATTAAGGCAGAGAGAGAGAGACTTACTTGCCAGCTAGCTAAAACATGGACTTCCTGATTCACAGAGCAGTTTCAGCCTTTTTCGCATGTCCTCTAGATTAAATGCCAAGTGTTGCAAATTTGGTTGGCACCAAAAGCATGTTTTGCTTTTCTATCATACATAATGCAAATATAAAGCTAGTGCAGTCTCACAACCTGCATTCAGGTGGAGTGCACTGGTAGTACACAAAGTAGAGCAGAGTAGTATTGCTCAAAGTTGCTATCTAGCCCAGAATTTGTGACTTGGCAGAGTTTGGTGTGGACATGTCTTTGGACAACCCTATCCTGAAGGCATTTCAGCTTCATCAGAGACACCAAAAAATCGGTGGCAGTTTTTTAGGGTTGCAGCTGGCAGGTAGCAGAGTAACCTTGCCAAGAACAGGATGCTGTTGGAAGTTATGTTGGTGCATTATGTGCTCTTATAGCTACAGTCTTTAGCGCCAAGGTGCTTATCATCCTGGGTTGCAGTTTCTCAGTGGCGAACGATTTACAACTTCCACAGAAAAGTCACTAAATATTCTAACAGCATAGTGTTCATACTACAGATACTATAAAATGGGGAAATAGGGTTTTGAAGAGGGGGAAATGTGTTGGTGATATCCACCAATTTGCAACAGTGGAAGTCAGAGATAGAGAGAGTATAAAAGCAAGAATGCGAATGATCTGGGATAAGCCTTTTCTTTCTAAAATTGTCCTGCCTGTAGTCTATCACAGTGGAGTTGTGGTTCTTCACCTAAGACCACTGGTCTATTAGCTCAGTACTGTGTACAGCGACAGGTAGCAGCTCACCAGGGTTTCAGATAGTGGTCACCACTTCACAGCTAAGTGGCACACCAGGCATCATAACACAGCAACAAAGTGACCTCTGTTGATTTTTATGTGTTTAGATCAACACTGTGCCTCCTTGTATTTATTTTCAATCATATTTTCAACCAGTGCATGTAAGGGACGGAGAGACGGTTTCTGCTTCTTTTCTCAAAGGAGGTAGTAGGAATGGAAACATTAAGAAACGGTGCTAGTGAGTGGAGAATTGTACCAGAGAATAATCTGAAACTGTGATAAATGGCGGGGCGGGGGGAAGAGTTTGAAAGGAGAAACTGAAATGGTAGCGGCTGAGATGTTGAGACAAACAATGGAGTTATTCAAGGCAGGGGAGTGGGGGGATCTGGAATTAATGTCCCTAGGCATTCCAATGGCACCATTCCATTAACCTAGATCTACTCTGCTAATAGCTTTCTCAGGGAGATTGTAGGAATAAGCAAGCGCGCGCGCGCACACACACACACACACACAGAGTTGTGTAGCATCTCAAAGACAAACAAATTAATTATGGCATTAGCTTCAGATGACTTGAATTCACATTGTGACGAAGGAGGGACACTCGAGAGAAGCCCATCGCACCCGCTTCACTGTCCAACTGTAAAACAACAGCCCTGCAGTGCTGCCGCAGTGGGTCTTACTCTCTGGTAGTTTCTGCCACCACCCTCTCACTTTCTTCCTGCAGCCCAGGTGGGAGGGAACCTGGATGCATCAAAGTGCTGACTTTAAAAATAATAATAATAATAATAAATGCTCAGTCCGTGCACCCAGCACTCCTCTATACAACCCACACAAATTGCTGGGGAAATCAGGGCTAGCTTCCAGCTGCCTTATCTTAGTCCAAGATCAAAGCAGTTTGCTCATTTTCCCCTGCAGACCCCTCACTGGGCTTCTTAAAACCCAGGAAATGCACCCTGCATTTCTCAGACACTTCCCTTGTTGGTTACTCAAGAGTTGTAAAGGCAGGCCCCACTCCCTGAGTCCCCCCCCCCCCAGATCTCAGAAGAGTCTGCTGGTGTCTTACAATTCTGATCCTAAATTTTTAGTAGTAGCATGAATTCCAAGCATCTAGGCGCATGGGGAGTCTAAAACCCTGAGGCTGGTAGTGACACACACTTCAGCAAGGAGAAAACAGACAGAAGGTCAAAACAGAATACAAAATAAACCAGGGCACGATGGTTCTCAAATTGGACTAATCCTAGCCTAGCCACGAGAAAATAATGATTCCAATTTACTTACAAGTTCTGCTTCAAAGAAAAGTCCCTGATGGTGAGTGGGAACACCTGGATCCCTGGTGATGGGAGGGAACACACTGCAGAGCAGTTCAGCTTTTTAAAGTCTCCCTCCCTTCTTTTGTGGGAATGACTTTTGACCCTTCCTGGCCAATGCAAAGCTAGAGCCAGGTGCTCAGGTTCTGCAGTCTCTCTCAAGTACCCTTTTTTGCTTGACAAGACTGGCAGGATATATGTGACAAGCTGGCTTAGAAAAATGGAGGAGCCAATGAGTGCCTTTCTTCACATAGTCATCAGCTCCCCTCCCATGCCAAATAGCACCAGGGGAAATTCTCACTGGGAAGACAGCATAAGAAAGAAGAATCAACAACCACCCCCATCAACACACACAGACACCAGTGGCTAGTACTTACAGCTTTAAAAGATATAACCAATGCCAAACTGCAGCGAATACTGTGACCCTGACCAGCCGTACACCAGCAACAGTATAATATTCAGCAAGTCACAGGGAATCAGTTACTTACTGAAGACACCTAATCCCCAAAGTATTTGCTATCTGAATAATTGTTTCTTGATGCTGAAATAATATATTTGTCTCCATGGCTACCAAAGCATAGAATCTTTGGTATCTGTCTGTGGTCACATGGGCTGCAATTTAATCTTTGGCCAACAGTACATTGCACTCAGTGGTCAATTATCATTCTTACTTACCAGGAGTTGCAGAGCTACAATATTCACATAACAACACACACCCCCCCTGCCACCACCAGCAGCATATGGTGTGAAGAGGGGAGCCTGGCATTGTTAGAAGCCTTGCAACTCCCCATCCCACCCATGTTTACTCAGAAGCAAACTCCACAGTTCACAGTGGGGGCAAATTCCAAATAAGGATGCTTAGGACAAGTGCCCAAATCTCCAATCCTAAACTTATTAACCTGGAAAACAATCCCACAGAAATCAATAAACAGTATTAGGAATCAGGTGCTAAGGTACTGAAGCTGTCACTCTGCAAGCAGCTCATGACAGTGTATCTGATATCTACTGCAGCACAGAGGTCTGGACTGCATAGGTCACTCTGTGTGTGTAAGTGCTAGATGGATGTCTCTATCACGTGCCTGTGGAGTCACTAAATAGTCCTTTCCATTATTCGATCTCACATATGAGCTCATGACTGAAAAGCACCAGAAGGTGTGAAGCATTCAGAAAGCATCCGTTCTGACCCCGGGCAGTCATGTGGGAATGACTGTGCCCCTCATGCTGGCCTACCGTGTTCTGTTACACTAAGCACTAAAACCTTTCTTGGGTTACATGTAGTTTCTTGTGTCAAGTGATCTTGCCTTGCAGGCAGCCACTTTTCAGGTGAGTGTTCCATCATCTAGCTTGGCTATTGCAGGTAAAGTGCTTCAAAGCTGGCATCCACTTCAGATTGGACACATTCAGCTATGAGCAACCCTTATAGCCATTATTGTGGCCATTAGAAAAATCAACATTAAAAACAACACATTATAGAAGGGGTCAACCAGGTGTTATAACACTTATTGCTAAACCCTCATTTGAATGAACAAACAGACAAAAATGTATTTTGAACAGATAAAGTAGAAAATAGGTTGCAAAGGTAGGAGGGGCAAGGGGGCTTGTAGGTTACTTTCTGATGGCAGACGCTGCAAATATCTCCTTCTGCCATCCAAAGGTAGTTAAAGTATACTAAAGGGAAGTGGAAGCTGACTGCCATTTTGAGGCAGAGTTCATGTCTTAAGTTTTGACTGAGAGAGGTTAAAATATCCAGTTTAATTTTTTTGCAGTAATCAAGGCATGCTGGACTTTGGGTACCAAATTTGGAAACACTGTCACAAATTTGATGCATCCATCAGGACACCAGCATATTTGCACCAAGATATAGACACATACAGTATACCAAGAACCACACACATTGAAATCTTCTCCACACTTTCTTTACTTCCCACCATACATTGTCAGTCTCTTCCCTCTCTCCTTCCCATCTGTAACGTGGTTCTCACCATCCCACTTTTCCATTCAATACAGCACCAGATGATACTACAGAAATGTTAATAGCAGTAGAGGCTTCCTTTGTATCCTCCCCAGGCTCTCTGTTCATCCTTCTGAGTATTTCCTGCTTGGGTTTATAATACAGTATGGATCTTATAAAGATTGAGAATCCACTCAACTATGTAGAATTGCTACATCCCCAGCCTGAACACCTGAGAGAAAATGGGATGGATTTATAGCAAACAGGTTTGTGGAACTGAACCACATTTGCACATAACACTAAGCCATAGTTTAGCACTATACGGACGGACATCAACAAGCCCAGTAGCTGATGGCAGGGTCGGGTTGCACTGCTCACAACCTCCTTCTGATAGAGTCCCTGCTGCATTCCAGGATGGAGAGAACGAAGGGACAAGTGGTGGTGACGAGGTCAGTGCAGTGCAAATGTGCCCATGAAGCCAAGCTTGCTGGCATATTTGCACCATGCCAACCTCACTGTCACCTACTCCCTCCCTCTCTGCACCTCAACTCAGCTGGAGGGAGGTCAGGTGAATTGCGCAGCCACACCACACTGTCTGCTACTAAATAAGCCTGCGTGAAACGTGAGATGAGTGCACTCCACCCTCCACTCTCCTCCTCTGGCACAGCCAGGAGAACTTCTACCAAGTTTAATATCATTTTTAAAGAATCTCAGCTTAGTGTTGCATTTGAACCAGAAATCCTGGTTCAAAACAACCTGTGGTAAGGTTAATAACAAATCAACTTCAAGCCATAGATTGTGAAGCTGGCTTATTAAACTAGCCAGAGTTTGTTTTAAACCAAGTTTTGTGGTTCAGATGTAAGACTAAGCTAAGATTCTTTCAAAGTGAAACTAAAGCTGGCAGAAATCCTCCTCTTGAACATGCTAGAGGAAGAGACGGGCAGCAGCGGGGGTGGGGAAAGTGTGTGAGTTGAAAACTTTGCTCAGGCTAGATAATGAAGTGCTAAACCATGGTTCAGTGCAGGGCCAGCCCACCTATGATGCAATGTGAGGCACACACCTTGGGTGGCAGGATCCGCAGGGGCAGCAGATCTGGCCTCCAAGGAATGCACTACTTGCTGCTGCCATTGCTGCAGTGGCAGTGATAGCTGTGGCATGCTCATTGGAAGCCAGATCTCATTGGTGAATAGGAAGCACTGCTGGTCTCCTGCCACCCTTGTTACCAGTGCAGATCTTTATTCCTCCCTTGCTCCTGATGTAGATTTTCACACATGCTTTTCCCCCGGTTGGGGATGGTGGTGGGTATTTTGTAGTTTGCCTCAAGTGCCAAAATATCTAGGGCCAGCCCTGGTTCAATGTTATATGCAACCAGTTAGAATGATTAAGAGGCTAGAGCCACCTGTAGGTTCCTTATTATTTTTGCAAAGTATTTACCATTAGCTGACGGCGTGGGGGGTGGGGAGATTGCAGCAGGGGGCAGAGGAGATTGCTAATGTGACAGAAAATGCAGCAACACGCCTGTTGTGTAAACCACTAATTATTCCAAAGTACTTCCTCCCCAGACATTCTCTTGAGCTTGCCAGGAAAATAATGGATTTCCCTCCAATGTCCTTTCATCTTGGTTCAGAATAGAAGCCAGTAAGCAGAGAAGTGACTTTATTTATTCATGGTTCACATTAACATTTATTCAGCTGGCAGCTGTGAATTGAATGAGGTAGTAACCTGAGAGCTACTTGCTGTACCTGTAAGCGGAGGGATCTTTCAGCAAGTGCTTCTGGCGACTCTTCTAGAGTATGGAGCTAAGCACATGAGATGCCCGTGTTTTAGCTGCCAAAGGCAGTGAGCATCCAGTACCCTTCGTGACCCCAAGGGACACATGTGGCAGAGGAAGGGCAATTCATTCATTCATGCAAGTAGGAGGAAGGGTCATTCACCAGCTCTTGTTACTACTATCAGAGCAGGTACTGAAGACACAATATTATATTTCCTCATTCTACAGGGCTGCCATGTCCCCAAAATATAAGAAACAACACAAGTACTTTGGAGTGTTCAATGCAGACAGTCATCTTTATAACAACCCTGTAAGGTTTTGTTAACCCCATTCTGCAACGTAGCAGACTTGAAGCTAAATAAATAGACACATTGTTGATGCCCCTTGTGAATCCATGGCAGAGATGTGATTCAAACCAGGAACTTTCTGGCCCACAGCTCATACCTCTAAGCCACTATGCTACATCGGACGTCACATCTATAGACCCCAAACAAAGAGTGTAGGACAGGCCATGTAATCTATTCTAGTGACTAGAAGACAGAAACAATATATAACAACTAAGGCCATGCACAGCTTCTTGATTGCACTGCCAGAGTGTCAAAGTGCTCCATGTGCCCCCTATTATCACTATAACAGCCTGAATATTTCACAGCTGCTAGTGGATATGGACTCACAACACCTGTGTGATGAAATGGAATACTAGCACCCCCTCATTTAACTCATTAGGCAGGCACTGAATAAACTTTCCAACATCACACCTTCTATTTACGCAAGCATAAACACAAATAAGTGACTTTTAAGAATGCAAAAAATGTACCTCCATATATTTAGCTAGCATTTTAACATCTACTTGCTCAAGACCTCAGATAATTGGGTATGTTTATCCACAGTGCAGAGAGAAGTTATTAAATCAACTGAGAGAGATGCAACAGAAAAGCATCCTTAATGTTCAGCATGAAAGTCCAACATCCTTCCAGGGCACATCAGCAAATGGAGGCACTGTTTCGTCTAGCCAATTATAGGCTAATAAATATATTGTCATTTCTGGAATTGCCTAAGGGGTCTATTTTTGGTAACTTTGGCATTACATCAGCTACCTTTCGGTCCAGATAACATAGTCCAATAATTCGTTTTGTGTCCCTTCAGAATCCTTGGTGTGGATACCATCTGGTCATGGCAACTTGCTGTTACTTAGGACACCAATAGCTGCTTGCTATTTTCACGCATCAGTCTCTGCTTTCAGGCTTCCCATAGGCATTTGAATGGCCACTGTGAGAACAGGCTGCTGGACTAGATGGATCTTTGGCCTGATCCAACAGGGCTCTACTTATGCAAGATTTAGACAAGAAAAGATCAGGTGTATTTTCAAAAATGAGGTGTAAAGCAAAGATATAAGAGTCTTATCCCAAGTAGCAGCATGTGAACAATCTGTCAATATTCTTGTATTGATTTACAAAGCCCTGAACAACTTGGATCCAGGATATCTCAGGGATCACCTGAACACTTACAGCCCAGCTCAGACACTGAGATCATCTGCAGAAGCATCTCTGGTCACTCATTCTACAAGCTCATTTGAAAATAACAAGAAACTGAGCCTTTTGTGTTACCACCCCAGTCCTGTGGAACACACTGCTAATAGAGGTTCAGCGGGCACCTTCCGTGCCAACTTTTAAACACCTGCTCAAAACTTTTCTATTCCACCAAGCCTATGCCAGCAGTTAAGAGTACACTCCCCACAATGGTCTACCGATGCTTGTTTTTATTATTATTACTTTGAATTTGTTTTTAGTATTTATTATTTTATTGTCTGTTTTTATGCTTTTATATTGTTGCAAACCACTGATGTATTTTTTATGATACAGCAGTTTAAAAACATTTTTTAAAAAAAAAAAATAAAAAAAAATAAACACAAGGATTTCTGCTTGCACAATATTCCCCTCTTCTCCTCACATGCACAGGGGAAGAAGTCCTGTCGCACAAGTAGAAATCTTTGTGATTGACAAGATGAATTACTTGAATACCACCCATTAACTTTCCTGCAGTGATCTTATCTGATTTTTTTCAATACTCTCTTAAGTCATTATTTGGCGGGTTTCCTGCAAATGTCGTAGTCACAGTCTCTCAGCCTAACCTACTCCAAAGGGTTGTTTGTGAGGATAAAATGGAGAAGGGGGAAACCTCACTGAAGGAAAGGTGGGGTATAAATGTAATAATAAGATAAATGCATAAAATGGACTGCAGTCCATAGAAACATTTTTGTTAGTCGTTAAGGTACCACGAGATTCTTTGTTGCTTTAGATTCAGGAGTGAGAATTATGAACCCCAAAATCTGTCATCAGAAAACAATGAACAAACGGAAGAAAGGTGAACACTGAAGGCTGCCATTTAGACACCTAGAAGCTGTCATGGGGGGGGGGGGCAGTCCAGTAAGAGATGCCTTTTTGGTGTCCAGTATAAGACCTGAGCAAGCCATCTAGGAATAGTGCATGGGAGAGGAGGCATAGTACGTTTTCAGTGCTCTGCTCCTTGCCTGTTTCATCATCATCACTAGTGCCACTCTATGAATAGCCACAGAACAATACAAGCAGCAAGTGCCTCCTGTATTTATTTTTTGTATCAACCTCCTGCAGTTGATTTTGAATTATTAATAAGCACTTTGTTCAATGCTTCATCTAGTAAACTAAGCACTGAGTCCTGCAGCAAAGGAGGCCTTTAATGCAATGACTACTCAGACAGAGGTCACTTGGTAGTGACAAAATATCTAGGGGTAAAACTGTGGGCAAATTAAGGTTTCTGTGCAGTGGCAAGTATTTCCTGCAAATAATTTGCAGGCTCTGCAGCCTATAACCGCATAAAACCACTGCTGCAGCCCCACATGATGCAAGTGGGCAGGGCCAGCCCAAGACATTTTGGCACCCGAGGCAGATGCCAAAATAGCATCCCCCTCTCCACCAGGGAAGAAGGGGTGAGGGAAAATCTACATCAGGAGCAAGGTGGAAAGAAAGATCTACATTGGGATCTGCTGTCTTGGTGGATCCTGCAGCCTGAGGTGGGCGCCTCACCTTGCCTCATGGGTGGGCTGGCCCTGCAAGTGGGACTATTGGTAATAATTGCAAGGGAAGTTGGTAATAATTGCAAGGGAAAGAAGGGGAATTTACCAGGCATCTTGTCTATTACTTCACACAGGATCTTTGCTAAGTTCCCATGGAACTCTAGAGCTCTGCAGAGTACAGTTTAGAACTGCTGTCTGATATCTGTACTCATGTTAACATTCAATTGCAATTTTCTTAAACTAATAGTCACACTTCTCATAAATACCTGTCACATTCTCAAAACATTACACACAATTTTGCAGGACTGCTGCTGGCATTTCCTAATGAGGTATTTTATGAAGATCTTGGAGTTGAGGGGATTTTATTAAACTCAGTGTTCTTTAATTTTAATTGTGTGTTTATTGTCTGTTCTATACTCCTGTTGTAAGTCACCATAAAACCATTTTGGGTATATGGTGATGAATCAATATGGATAATAATAATATGTGCATACAAGTCAGTGTGTCGCTCCCAACTCTTTTGGTGTACACCAGAATGCCCTGTATGGCCAAGTGATCAAAGCTTGACCAGGCTCACAATGCTTTGTCGAATGCATTCCTTGATCACCTTGGGTGATGTGAGAATCCTGAGGGAAGAGTAACATCTCCAGATCTCAGGTGCCTTTAGGAAGCATTGCTTCCTTAACCTTCAGAGCTCCTATAATCCTTGTGCCCTCCTCCCACAGCCTAGAATGAAGAAATCTTGTCACGCATAATCTATTTGTATTTTAATTCAATAAAGATAATAATAATACCAAGTAAATGAAAACAGAACCAGGGAGAGGAGGGAGGACCATAGCTCAGTGGTAGAACACCTGCTTCACGCAGAAGATTCCAGTTTCAAACCCCAGAATATCAGAGTGGGAGTGGGAATGTCCCTTGTTTGAAACCATGGAGAGCCCTGGACAATAATGAGCTAGAAAGACAAACGGTCTGGCTCAGTAAATGGCAGCTTCCTCAGTTCCTCTGACGGCTTATCAAAAGGGCATACTGTATGACAACAAACCTATTTACTAGTTTTAAGGAATTATTTGATTCTGTTCTGTTTAACTTTCATTTGAGCATTTTAATGCTCTATATATCTATATATCTATATAAAATAATATGTCTCCAACTAGCTAGCTATCTAACAATACATTGGAGCTCATAAATTCCAAGGTCATAATAACCAACTGCATACACAACAGCTGACTGTGCAACTAAAATTCAGCTGAAATTCCTCATACTTGCAGAACCTGACCTCCAGACAATAGATTTTTTCTTCTGATGATCTGGTTAGACAAGATACATTTTTCTTAATACCCTGTTTGTCCTGCTTTCTACTAAGCAAAGAAAGATGGTCCTTAGCAGACTTCAGTTAATCCGGCAGCATCAGAAAGCAAGTTGCTCAATCTATGGTAGCTAGCTGAGTGGCTCATACAAAATAGATTATATCAGGAATCACAGAAGACACAGGGGGATGAAACCAATGTGCTACTCATGTGACTTGACTGCCTGTTTGTCTTTCTGTCCCTACTTCAGATGAATCACTACAAGCCACTGTAAAATGCTAGCATCCTCCCCACCTCCAGCAAAGAATAAACTATAAACAATGATGCCTTAGGGCTATGAGTAGCAATCTCTTTGAAAAAATATTAGGAGTGTCCCACCAACAGAAAGAAAGCAAGTTGGCGATTATGGCTCCCATTCTCATTCTCTTGACCCTCTTCATCATCATAGGATAGAAACACATGTGGGAGAACACTGCTTGAGCTTACCTGGCCGTCCAGGTAAAGGGAACAAGAGCTGGGAACTACCACAAAACAGGGGGAAAGGCTGTCTGCCTACCCAATGACAGGGCTGATATCAACAGAGATGCAGGAGCGGGGAGGCAACAAGATGAAGTAGGTAGGGAAGTTTGGCTTGGTTGCCCTGGGAACCACGACATGCTGCTACAGCAAGAATAGGGAGTCTTGTGAGGGAGGAGGAGTTGGAAAGGCTTGCTCATGACAAGTAAGACCGCCTATAAAATGGGCAGCCAAGTCAGTAGCTAGGAAGAATTTCACCTAAGGCAGGTAGTAACAGCAAGAGGCTGTATCCCAGAAAGGGCCTGACTATGCCAACCATTAACACCAGGACAGCCTATAAAACCATTGCTGACAACAAAGAATTTGTTTGTCTAAGGGACCTCCTGCCATCTAGAACACTATTGCTTGCAAGCCAATTCTCTTTTACACATTTGAAAGGATGTGAGTTATTTTGAAGTTACACAATATCTAATTAAGGACCATAATCCATTAAACTGTTAATAACAGCGAACATTTCTGTCTTAAGCTGGTCTGGGAACTCTCATAGTTTAAAGAGTTCATTTTAACTCCATAATAAGTACACTTCCAGAGAGTCTGACGCTCAGCTAATACTGTGGTGGCAACCCTCAACACTCCAGCCATACCACAGGCGAAATGGTGGCAATATTAATGTAAAACAAATGGTTTTTATTTTTAAAAATGCTCTCAAGAAAGGTGTACAGGAAAGTGTTATGGTCCTGCTTGGCAAATCCACAAATGTCATGGAATGGAAGAATGGAGGAAAACACTGCCTTGAACAGAGGAAGAGGCTGCAGAATCAGGCCAGCGTCCCATCCTTCTTACAGTGGCCCACAAGGAGCCTGTGGGAAGCAACAGCACTCTCTCCTTCTGAAGTTTCCAGCAACTAGTGCATTGCTTGCAATAGTGGGGGTAAAGCATAGTCACAATCACTGATCATATCATGACTGTTATTTATGCCATGTCACTTCCCAAATACCAGTGAGTTCCAGAAGTAGCTGGTTCAGGAATGTACAGGGTTACTTTTAGAACAGAGGGCCTCGGAAACCTGCTGCAATCACAAACCTCTGACCCCTATAACCCTCCAGTGTTGCTCCAACACCTTTCAGAGCAAACAGAAACACTCCGCGCAATGGCAGTTTCGTGACTCACTGTAAAAAAACAACAAAGAATATTACTTCCCCACGTCGTAAAGTTAATTCTCACTTTCCAACACACAAACCTGGGATCTGGCATGCTATACTGTCGCAAATTTTATTAATGTAAGAGTGTGAATTATAAGAACTTACCATATAAATCCTTTGCACTCATTTTGGCAGCTCCATCTGCTTTCCCCATGCTACCACTGCAAAAGGAGAAAGCAGTTGTTAAGAACAAGCCAGGGTTTAGGATGAGAGCAGCTTAAGAGCAAGTGTAGTAAATGGACTAACAGAGTCCTGAACAATGTTCAGTCCAATTCCCCAACCCATATCTACATAAGAACAGGAACAGACCTTATATACTTAACTGATTCTCCCTCCCCATGCTCACTAATTCACTAATCTGAGAGTTCCAATGATTATCTGAATGTGGGAGCTCTCCTAACTCTGGATATTGAAACACTTTCATCTTGTAGGTAAGGCATAAAGGAGAGCCTATGTTACAATAATACTCCTGTTGTAAGTCCACTTCATCGGATGCATAAATGAACATGCGTGTCATAGGAAATGACAGCTCCACGGTACCACCACCCATCCTCTGAAAAGTTGTCATCTGCATATAGCCTTAGAGCAGTTTTATTGGAAAATGGGAGCCTTGTATATTGTAAAACAGAAAGCAAATGAGGGTGGGGGGAGCGGGACAGGCCTATAAGGCTCTGTCACATCTCATTTTCTCTCTTTTACTAAAATTTGGGTGGGGGGGGATGAAGGTTGCTTAATCTTTAGGTTTCTTACTTTGCAGAGCCTGGGTGGCTGCTTGTTGATCCCTTGTGGCTCATACTGCTTTCAGGGCATTTACCTGTAACAGATAGGCATGGTTTAGTTGAGACTGAGAAACTACAGCATTTACATTTCATTTACGTATTTGCTTGATGAGAGAGAGAGAGAGAGAGAGAGAGAGAGAGAGAGAGAGAGAGGAGCGCTGAAGGGGAAATGTATCTTTATCAGTGCGTTCTGTCTTGAGAATCTGATGAGGAGCAGCAGATTTGCTATAGGGGAGTAATATATTCAGGGCTTTTCCCCCAGCTGGAGCTCCCCAGAGCTCAGCTCCGGCACCTCTCAGGTGGGCTCCATTGCCATTCTAAGAGAACAATGGAGAAGTTAATGGTGAGTTCCAGTACCTCTTTTTCTAGGAAAAATAACACTGAATATATTGTCTACTTGTATATGTGTACAGAAATCAAATTTTAGAAAGTGTCATGAGTTTCCAGTTATCTGTCCTTCCAAACGGAAGCCACACTCTACTAATTTCTGCTTCCGGAACATCTCCCTCTCCCACACTGTATTCCAGCCTCAGTTATTCTTAAAAAGTGACAGCAACTTTGTTAGAGGTAAATAAGGTGGTTAAGAAAAAGAGTTCATGCTCAAATGTATTATGTTTTTCATTTATCGTTATTGGAAGAAGGCAGGACTGCAGCTCAGTGACAGAGCAGACACTTTACATGCAAAAGGTCTCAGGTTCAATCCCCAGCCTCTTGCTGTAGGGCTAGGACAGGCCTCTGTCTGGAATCCTGGAGAGCTGCTGCCAGTCAGTGAAGGCAGTATTGAGCTAGATGGATCAATGATCTCACTCAGTATAAAGCAGCTTCCTTTGTTCCTGCTTTACGGCCATATATCACAGTGATCCAATGACATGACTAGCCCAGGTATTTCAGCTCTGAGGGCAAGAATTCCATAATCGTAATTTTACGGAGTGTAGGCAGCACAGTTTGGCACACCACAAATTGTTGATGGAAATGGCACACGGATTTTAATTATAGACAGTGTATGCATATTAGCTATGGCTGCCCAGTTAATGGTGCGATTTTGATGAAGCTTTCCCGCAATGTAAACAAGTTGGGCACAATGGAAGTCAAGTTTTCAAAGGCTTTTTGCTTGCTACAACAGTGTCCAAAATCAATCATGCATGGGAATGGCAGGATATTGGTACAGATCTTCTTCCTCTTTCTAGTACAGCTGTTCCAGTTGTTTTGTAAAATATTTTATTATTCAAAAGCATGCGATCTTTGAACTCATTATTATGGCATATTTATTTTCCATTCACACTGGTTTGTTTGCTGGGTGTTTATACATCTTCCTGTCAATCATTCCTTCCTTCCACACTTCTGAATGCGTTTCCACGTCACCTTCCTAACCACAAAAATTTAAAGTTTCTTTTTGAAATTGGATTTGTTGCGCTGGTGCTTAGTCCACACAAGTATTTCCTGTTTAGGGAAGTTTTTAATGTGTGACATTTTAATGTATTTTTAATCTTTGTTGGAAGCTGCCCAGAGTGGCTGGGGAAACCCAGCCAGATGGGCAGGGTATAAATAATAATAATAATAATAATAATAATAATAATAATAATAATAATAATAATAATTACTACTACTACAGTCATACCTTGGGTTACAGATGCTTCAGGCTGCATATTTTCAGGTTGTGCACCGCACTGAACACGGAAGTACCAGAAGGGGTTACTTCTGGGTTTTGGCGCTTGCGCATGCGCAGAAGCACTAAATTGCACTTTGCGCATGCGCAGGAGCACTGGATTGTGACTCACGTGTGTGCAGACGCGGCGCTGCACATTGCGAACGTGCCTCCCGCATGGATCACGTTCGCAACCCAAGCATCCACTGTACTACAAAATACTGACAGTCTGGAGGTGATATTGCTTTATTTACAATAATTTTGAAACTGGCCTCTATGGAATGAAAGTGGACTTTCTCAAAAATATTATTATTAGTATAAATGGTGATAGTGAAACTAATGCTGAATGGTGTCTTTGAAGAAGAAAAAACACACAAAGGAGCTTAGCAACACCAAATTACAGGCTACTATTTTTAAAGTTACATTTTAAGCAAATATTTTTAGTGTCAGACATTTAACCTAACAATACCATCTATAAATACATAGTAACAAATTTATTTAAAGGAAATACATTCATTTGGATACATCTCACATGAATCCCAAGACTTGATTTGACTTCAGAGAAACCAGCAATGAATGAGTAGGAGGCTACATTGCAGGCGAAACAATGGTTATTTCTGAGGTGTCATAAACATAGGAGGCAGGATTCACTTAATGAGTCCCATAAGTGCATTTCTGTGCAATGAATTCTACTTGTGTAAGGGGTCTTCCTCCTTCCTCCCCCTGCACATGTCCTGCAATATTGGGATTGGGAAAGTGGGGATTATTCTGTCTGGCAAGCTGAAATCACAAGAGTGTGACGTCGAATTTATCCCAATATGATAAATGCAGCGCTGCCCATAGTCCTCCTGCTATCTTCTCTGCCTATGGGTTTATTCCCATTTCATATCACTGCAAAATCTGTTTGACCAGAGATAACAGTGGTACAAAAGAAATTAATGTATGCAGCAGGGTGAAAAGGATTTGAGTGACTGTCATACCCACCTTCAAGCCTCTCCAGCCTAAATAGACCAAAAAAGGACACAGAGGCCCACTCTATAATTTATGCTAGAACCAGATGTTAAACTACCTGACACCTGTGAGACAATGCCATGCTCTTCTTAGAAGCTTGTTAATGAATTCAAGTTGGAGAAAACAGACTGGGGGGGGGGGACTAGGAAAATACATATTTGAAGCTAGAAAGATCAAATAAGATTTCTAACTTGAGCAGATGCATGTTTTCTAAAGGTAACCAGGTTACAAAACAAAGCAATACCACAGATATATTACACAAAGGAACAGATACTGGCTCCAGTAAAGAGGTACAGCCTCCTTTCTTGCTATTTGCAAAATGTTTATCCCATCATATAGTCTGCAAAACCATCATAGGAACAATAGTTTGTAAAAAAAATGAATGTCTGTCTTGCTATTACTATGACATTATTTGGAAATAATAAATAAAGTACCTCTCACTAATTTCAAGAAAGCTTTAAGGCTTAGGATAGCAAGCATGACAGTCTATAGAACAGCTAAACATATATACTCAAGAGGCAAGTGGGGATACACACACACACACACACAGCCCTGTTCCAGGTTAGTGCTAAGAAAATGGTAGTGTCAGTTGATTTGAATCAGCTGATCAAATGATCTGAATTTTCTCCCCATTTCTCTCTCCCTCCCCATCTTTTGTTAAATCATTTCTCCCAAAGAGGTGTTTGTTGTGCCTCACAGCAACTCTGTGGGAGGAAAACAGGCTGAGAGCTAGCCAAAACCATGGAAATTTTTGAGTAGCAATTTCCAAATACATAACAAGGAAATAATATGAATTTATTAGGATTCAACAACCGGGGTTTAAACTTACCTAATTGCTGTGCCATGCTGGCTCTTCAAAATGAGATTATTATTATTAGACATACAGTGCCCTCATCTGCATGCAAAATATGGCTTAGCACAAGTGAGTAAACATGTGGGCTTTCAAAGCGGAGGTTGTGGCTGATCCCCACAGACTTTTTGCTAAACCATAGCTTAGTACAGAGCAGCAACATGATGACCAGGGAGAAGCAAAGCAGCTGCAATCTCTCCAGGAGTCCACACGCTGGCTTATTTGTGCTAAGTCATAATTTAGTCTAGCATTACTTGTGAACCGGGCCAGTGTTGGACCAAGCTTAATGCATTTTCAGAATACAGGATTGGCATGTTGATATATTTGGAGGCTACGCTTTTTTCAACCAGTATAAAGCAACATCTATCCATGTTAATATTATACTATTAATACTGCTAACACTACCCTGAAATATATGTGTGTGTGTTTATGTAACTAATGCTTACCACCACTATAATTACCCAAATTTATGACATATAGGCAAGGTGAGGGGGTGTAGGCAGTGGGACCAGGAGTAATCTAGGATCTGTCACTGTTGCTGGCACTGAGTTCATCTCCCACACCAAGCTCATTGTATTTGAATGCCAATTTGTTTAGGTGGTTCAAGCCTTCCAGTTTGCTGCATCGTAAAGTACCAGCACTGAGTTCCCTTTCATTTCCTTTTGCTCAAGGCACCTCAGTCTCCTGGAATCTCTCGTTGTCTGCTTTATGGGTGTGATCAGTTTCTTCATGTTTCAGAAGGTGAGTGTGAATGCTTCAAATCTAAAGTACACTGAGTAACCTGATGAGTATATGATAATTCAGATCCCTCTCTTACCATCTTCACCTGTAGTTATACTTCCAACATTTGGTGCTTTATACTTTAGAGAAAAGGAGTAAGAGGAGACATGACAGAGCTGTACAAAATTATGCATGTGGTGAAGAAAACGGATAGAGTTAAATATTCCTCCCTCTCAAAATGCTTCAGCTCGGGGACATTCAATGAAGCTGAACGTAGGTAGATTCAAGACAGACAAAATACATCTTCCTGCTATGCACATCACTTCTTTGCTTTCCCTGTGCCTTCAACCACTCCCAACCCCCCAAACTCCTATTCAATAAGCTGCCATCTATGCATGTGCAGTGGTCATCTCCAATGTACACGCCTTAACTGATGTAAAGTTCTGGAGAACTTGGAAACTTGCACATTACTTTGTACCATTTTATCAGGACAGGTATAAGTTACAAGTATAAGTAACAATTGTTTTCTCAAAATTTATCTTCTGTGCCATGACAATAAATAATAGTATTAAAAAACAAAACAAAACTGGAACTATAGTTAAAGTCCATAGAACAGAACAGCCCCTCTCCTACTCAGTTTCTTCCATGACCACTCATTAAAAGAAAATCACCCCATGGAAAGCAACTTCCACACAAACATACAAAATCTACCTCACATGGCAATCCAATTCTTCTCTTTGACTGGGAAAAGAGAAAAGAAGAATTTGAGCAACATGCATACAGGCACTGCTCCGAAATCAACATCTGATTCAATGATGCAGCAGAAGCAGAGTGTGTTACTTCTGGTTTCATCCTTTGCTGGTGGAGAAGGCTTTTGCAGAGAAACTCTCAGCTCCTCTGAGGCTTTCCTACATGTTTGATGCTTTAGATAAGAATGTGAGAGTAGCAGAAGCCTAATAATACAAGGCTGTCACTGGACACTTTAGCCATTAGATAACACCATGACACTGTCTTTTCAATTTAAGAGGATAACAAAGCTCCCTCTGTTTGGTTTCCAGTTCCTAACATTTCTCAGAGTTAATTCAGAGCAGGAGGGAAGTACTTGGATAGCCATTTAAAGTGGGAAGCAGCATATTAATTTACCAGCATAACTGGTACCACATGGATCTAACCTGTATTCCAGGGGTGGAGACCCCATGGCCACCCAAATGTTGTTAGACTATAACTCCCAACATCCCTGAATACTGTCCATGCTGGCTGGGCCTAATAGGCATTGAAATCCAACAACATTTGGAGGGCCGCAGGTTCCCCACCCCTCTGTAATACCTCACTTCAGCTACAATGGCAATTAAGGGAATAGCCCAGGAAGTTCAGCTTTCCCAATCCTGACACCTGAATATAGGCTCCTGCTTTCTGCCCTGCCTAAAACAATAGGTGTGCACTGAAAGACAGACATGGTAATGCTGCAACTCCAGGAATGAAATCCATCAGCTGAAAACCACAGACTTTTTTTTGTCCTTCGTGAGGAACAGAAGAACGCAAAAGTTCACTAATCTGTAAGAAGAGTGGTATTCATTAATCAGCAGCAGGCCAAGAGCATTTATGGAACCTGGGCCAACAAACAGGAACCTGGACGTCAGACAGGAAAAGAAGGGTGGACCCTGCTGCAAAACTTGAAGCAAGCACACCTTGTTCTTGAACATAAATTTTTCACATTGCAGACATTCAGCAGAAGACAAACATGACGCTAAAAATAATGCAGCCTGATCAGTTGAGAGACACCGGATACCTGTAGCCAACACCCCCATGTTCAACTAAATCTAATATGTAGGTCAGAATATGGTTGACAATGCTAGACAAAAGGCTTAGCAAAAAGGAAGGCATTATATTGGTATCCATATGAAGAGAAAAATAAGATAAACAACTATTTCAGATTGAATGCCCTCTCAGGACCTCGTCATGCTATCGGTGAGCTTTCTCTCTAGAACCACTAACTACAGTACTTGGAAACCAGAAATAAATCATTATCAGTTGCACTTTTGGATCAGACCAAGGATCTGTCTAGACAAGCACCTTATTTGCAACACTAGTCAGTCAAGTGCAGGGACATGAAGGCAACAAGCCCTTTTCTCTATAATGGTCATTCAGCTGATTGGGTACCAAATCCGGGCCTAAACCCAAACTGGGATGGATCCAGATAATCAGTCTCATCCAGGAATGCCTGTAGTTGTTTCACTATGATCCACTGTACCACCTTCCTCAAAAAGGGAGCATTTACGACTGAGCAATAGTTATTATAAGTTGAAGTAGGAGTAGTATTGTTTTAATTTATTCCTTGCATTTCACCCCAAGGTATCAGGGTGAGTTACAACAATTTAAAATGCAAGCTTAAAAACCTACAATTGCCTCCAAAAATAGTTTAAACATGCATTCACACAAAAATAGGGTGGGTCCTAAAATATTGCTATTACACTCCGTTGGGCCCAGGGCTGGTTTTCTCAGGAGTAGACACACTACCACCTCCTTAAGGTGGCAGGCAGCACCCCCTCTTGTAAGGAAGCATTCACCACTCCCTGGACCCCCTGCCAATCCCCCCTACCCCTGCTTGATTTCACTAGTTATAATGGGCAGGGATTGAGAGGTCACATATTTGGGACATATCCTGCAAGCACCCTGTTCCCATTATCAGGCATTGCAAACTGCATCTGACCCCACAAAGCTGGAGGAGACGTAGCATTTAGGCACCTCAGCTGGAACTGGAACCATAACAGTAGCATCTGAATCACTGTGGAGTTAAGCAACTTTAATCTCAAAATGATGGCCCAGGTGACTGATGACTGGTGAAGCAAATGCACTCCTGTACATGTCTACTAAAATGTCTACTAAAATGTGAGACCCAAATGGGAATAAGATTTCAACCTTAATGAGTTCAAAATCCAAAACTAAAACACTTACAAGAGTAAGGGAAGCTCTAGATATGCCAATAGCTGCAGCCACAGTTTATATGAAATTTTTAGAGTAGTTGGAAGAAATTGGGAAGTTCATTACATATTGTATTTGTTACAGGCTAATCCCAAACCATGGACAGTCCCATGGACTGCAAGAAGATCAAACGTATCCATTCTTAAGAAAATCAGCCCTGAGTGCTCACTGGAAGGACAGATCATGAAGCTGAGGCTCCAATACTTTGGCCACCTCATGAGAAGAGAAGACTCCCTGGAAAAGACCTTGATGTTGGGAAAGATTGAGGGCACAAGAAGAAGGGGACGACCGAGGATGAGATGGTTGGACAGTGTTCTCGAAGCTACCAGCATGAGTTTGACCAAACTGCTGGAGGCAGTGGAAGACAGGAGTGTCTGGCGTGCTCTGGTCCATGGGGTCACGAAGAGTCGGACATGACTAAACGACTAAACAACAACAACAAATCCCAAACCAAGAGCACAGCCACAATTTTTTGGTCAAAATGTGACCAAAAACAAACAAATAAAAAATTTACCTGAGCATGCCTGGGTAAATTTACCTCCCCAAACAAATAATATGCACAAAACATAGCTACTGCTTGTGGTTTGTTTGGTAACAATTCATGTCCACTGTCCCTCAGACCTTGTGGGGGGCCAGACTATATTTTGAAAAAGAAAAAAGAACGAATTCCTATGTCCCACAAATAATCCAGAGATGCATTTTAAATAAAAGGATACATTCTACTCATGTGAAAACATGCTGATTCTTGGATCGTCCGGGAGGGATTTAGAAGGTGATTGGGCCAGATCCAGCCCCCGGGCCTTGGTTTGCCTACCCATGTTTTAAACTATGGTTAATGTGACATGTGAACTAGGCCTATGTCAATAAAACCCAACAGAAATAAACATTCAGAAACTGAACAGTTTTCAGCATCAAAAACATTCATACTAGTAGCCAAAGGGGAAAAATGTGAACGATTGATGGAACAAAAATACCCGCTAGTCACTCAGCATGAATGAGTGTATAAATAAACCAGAAGAAAAGATAAAAATAGTCAGTATCTAGAAATCTGCTGGAGGAAAATTGTTCCAAAAGAAGAGGGATTAGGGTTTCTCACACTCTCTTTCTCAGTTCAGCAGACCAAAGAAGGAGGTCGTCCATACTTGCAGATATTTTTGGAAGTCTGAGCAAAAGTAAACAAATGGGCTTCATATAAAAGCTGGCTGTCATTTTCTGGGATGAAAAAGACTCTGTAGAAGAAGAAATGCCATATTGAAATGGTGTGCAACATGAGTCATTTACTTTTGGTTTGAAAAAGAAAAGAAAAGAAACAACTTCACTTTCCTCAGCCGCCTGGGAATAACGCAGCAGCAGTTTGGAAAAGATTTCATAATGTTTTCCTCTTGCCCAAAGCTGTTCAAGGTTTGGCTGTGGAGCTTTTCCTTACCTCCCTCCAAAACTGTGACTAGTGAAATCTTTCGCTTCTTTTGACACACACAAACCTATCACAAGGAACACAGCAAAGAACTTTAGGAAATGATATGCATTTTGGATGCAGGCAGAGCTCAAAGGTTGCAAGGTGGGAGAAAGGAATAGGATGAAAAGCTGCAAGCCTTCTTGGTGCAATTTCTTTGGCCATATGTCCTGCTTTTTTCCTCTTCACCACTATTGCCACACACACACCTCAAATCCCCTATTACAGAAGCAATTTTAAGAATATACTGCATTTATGTCATTGCATCTATGTGCCCACTCACCATTCATACTCATTTGTCTCATTCACAATGAAATTCCTACACAGATATCCTATGTGATAATCCTGCAGATCTGAAATGTGCTGCTGCATGTAAATATGTCTTAATACCAGTAAATCAAACATGACGACAGCAGCTGTGTAGCACAGTCCTAAGTATTTCATCAGAAATAAGTCCTGCTGAGCCTTGATTAGAGAGCCAGTGTGGTGTGGTGGTTAAGAGCGGTAGTCTCGTAATCTGGGGAACCGGGTTCGCGGCTCCGCTCCTCCACATGCAGCTGCTGGGTGACCTTGGGCCAGTCACACTTCTGTGAAGTCTCTCAGCCCCACTCACCTCACAGAGTGTTTGTTGTGGGGGAGGAAGGGAAAGGAGAATGTTAGCCGCTTTGAGACTCCTGAAGGGGAGTGAAAGGCGGGATATCAAATCCAAACTCTTCTTGATTATTGATTAAAGCCCTATATAAGGCATTAATAATGTAATTGCCTTATTAACAGCTCTGCAGCAGATATCTTAACAAAGCTCTGAAGCGGTGCTTCTCCTAGGGCAGGGGAAGAGAGAGAAAATCTGGAGGCGGAGTTGCACTTTAGGGGACAATGCAGAGTTAATTTATTCTGCCTGAATGCAGTGTAAGTGCAATTAAATGCAGGCATGGGAAAACTTTGCCCTTCTCAGTTTTGCTGAACTATTAATCCCAGCCCCAACAAGCATGGCGAACGGACAGGAATGATGGCAGTTGTCGTTCAGCAACATGTGAAGAGCCAAATGTCCCCTGCATTTGGGCTAATCCCATAATAAGTGTACTCAGGATTGAAGCCTCAGTTTTCTTAATGCCATTCAGTATTGCATCAACTGAATCATAATATGATTTAGAAGACATCCGAAGGTAGCCCCGTTTAGAGAAGTTTTTAATGTTTGATGTTTTATTGTGTTCTTAATATCCTGTTGGAAGCTGCCCAGAGTGGCTGGGGAGGCCTGCCCAGATGGGCGAGGTATAAGTAATAAAATTATCATCGTCATTATTATTATTTGCTTGTTTCCCACATATAAAGTATCCTTCTAATGTTCCATGTCCATAAGTCTGTTTATTTGAGCTCCTGTCCATTGATCCTCCTGAACCGCTTCAGCATCCCACAATGAAGGGGACAAGCAGTGAAGTTGTGACAGATGAAAGGGTTAGTGGTATAGTCATACCTTGGAAGTTGAATGGAATCCTTTCTGGAAGTCTGTTCGACTTCTAAAACGCGGCTTCTGATTGGCTGCAGGAAGCTCCCGGAGCCAATCAAAAGTGCAGAAGCCCCGTCAGACGCTCGGCTTCCAAAGGGATGTTAGAAAACTGGAACAGTCATTTCTGGGTTTTGATTGTCCAGGAGCCAAAACGTCCGAGTTCCAGGGCGTTCAACAACTAAGGTACGACTGTAATGGCAATGGTGAGGGGGGATTATGATCCTTCATTTAAAAGAAAGGGGATCAAATACCACTTTCTTGCAGGAAGTGTTTTGCCTGGGAACATAAACAGCAGCAGACCAATCCCATCCCTCTTCCCAAACCTATTTGTATCATTAGAAACTTCTGGGTTACCTGGAAGGTGGGTGTTGTGTATTACACATTGCCAACTAAAAGGTTTGGGATCTTTAAAACACATCTGAAGCACATTCTTTCACTTAAAGAATTCTGGGCACTGTGGTTCACCCCTCACCGAGTTACAATTCCCAGCAACTCTTAACTAACTACAGCGCCCAGAGTTCTTTAAGGGGGAAAATGTGCTTTGAATATACTGTACTTTAGCTGTGTATTGGGTATGCAGATTAACAGCACCTCAAGTCTAAGTTACACGTGTCTGCTGGAGCCCAGGTCTTGCTCAGTAGAGTCAGGAAGCTATCTGGGCTGCAGTACTCACATTAGGAAAGGAAAGGACAAACAGAACATTTATAAGGCAAAATATACGCCAAGCAAGTAACCCCTGTAAATAAGGTGAGGGAACAGCTGCAGTCGCCTGCAGTTCCTGTGAAATGTTTGCCATTTTGCCAAACGTTGCAGGCAGCTTTACCTGCAGCAATTGTATGTTGATTGCCCTCTTAGAAGACAAAGTCCAGCAACTGGAGGAACGTGTAGCTACGCTCCAAAGAATTAGAGAGCTGGAGCTCTTCTTGGAAGCAACAGAGAACACCGTCTCCACCAAGGAGGAGACAGGGGACACCCCTGAGAAGGAGGCTAGTTCACCAACACAGGTGCCAGATATATGGAGAAACGTGACTCAAAGAAGTAGGAGGCCCAGGGTTCGCTCTGATTGTTTAGAAATACACAATCGCTTTGAAGTCCTCTCCCCTAGCATGGAAGATGAAGAACAGACTCCATTTGAGGATCTCTCCCTCATTATAGTCGATCAGGTATATGAAGACGAGCAGCAAAGTCAGTCCTCAGGGAATGTGCAGGCGACCTTGGACTGCCAAGGAGTGTGGTGGAGTCTCCTTCTTTGGAGGTCTTTAAGCAGAGGCTTGACAGCCATATGTCAGGAGAGCTCTGATGGTGTTTCCTGCTTGGCAGGGGGTTGGACTCGATGGCCCTTGTGGTCTATTCCAACTCTATGATTCTATGATTCTAAGGGTGAAAGAAAGAGAGCTAAAGAAGGCTCAGTGTGGATGCTGTGTTGTTGTTGTTGTTGTTGTTGTTTTTTAAAGCAAATGAAAACTTGAAGCAAATAGAGGCTTGCTGTGAGATGTAGAAATGCAATAAAATGAGCGTGAGCAGTACAGAACATTCCTATACCATACGTGTTCCCTCCGTTTCGGAGGCATATTGCTAGTTACCGTATTTTTCGCTCTATAGAACACATTTTTTTCCCTCCTAAAAAGCAAGGGAAAATGTGTGTGCGTCCTATGGAGCAAATGCAAGGGGGAGGCAGGCGGGAAAAGCCCCCAAGAGCCGCACACAAGCTTCGTGCGCTCTTGCGGGTTTTTCCCCAGGAGGGAGAAGGGACTGACTGGCTGCATCAGTCCCTTCTCCCACCTCCCAGAAAAGCCAGGAGAAGCCGCGCAGCCCCTTTAAAGAGCTCACGGCTTCTGCGGGCTCTCAGGGAGGTGGGGGAAGCTGCAGCGGATTCCCTCCTCCCCGGCTCCCTGCTTACTCGTGTAAGCAGCTCCTCTCCCACTTTCCTGCTTCAAAGTGGAGGGAATCCACTGCAGTTGCGAGCAGAGGATCCATGGCTCCGCTTCCTTCCCTCGAAGCAGGGTGCGGGGGTGCAGGGGGGAAAGAGGGCAGGAAATAGATGCCAGGAAGGAAGACACAACCATACTTTGACCACTGGAAAGTCCACCTCAGCCTCCCCAGATTTCCACTGAGACGGCCAGGCTAATCTCGATGGCCATAAGTCAGGCTCAGCATTATTAACTGGACTTAGATAAGCCATGGTTCCCCTTCCTACCCTCCTCTGAGGCTCAATTTAAAGCAGCAAAGCGGACAGGAGCCGCCCGCTTTGCTGCTTTAAATAGTTTAGTGCAACATTTGATTCAGAATATTTTTTTGTGTGTTTTCCTCCTCTAAAAACTAGGTGCGCCCTATGGTCAGGTGTGCCCTATGGTGCAAAAAATACGATATTTAACAAATGTAGACAGGTCAGTAAATTCCTCTGCCTAATGCTTTTCAAGCAATACTAAGCTTCCCAAGCTTTATGTAATATTTAATATACAACATTTAAGTAGTCATACCTCTCACTGCATTATAGTAGCTGATATACTATAGTTATTTTTGTAGATTAAAAATAATGGCTCTGATGAATGGAAGGGAGGTAAGTGTTCTCTTTTAGTGGTAGTCACTTCACCGTGCTAATTAACTCTATATGCATTAATTAAAACGCATATACATGCATACATGCAATCTGGCTTTCAAGTTTTGCTCCACCTATTATTAACTATGATGCAACTGCTAAGAGTTTGCCATTGGCAGAGATGCCTTGTGGACATGAATGAACTCAGCTTTTGGTTGTCATCCCTAATTTGTTATCTGATTCCTGAAATTATATGTAAAGCTTCTAATAGAGACTGTAGCTACAAGGTAATTGAATTTAAGTTTGCATCTCTATCACAGTCCAGACACCAGGACTAAATAAAATAGACCACACTGAATTCTCAGATCAAAAACATTATAAGAAAGATGGGATGGAGTGGAACTCCAATGACTCTAACAAGCGACAAACACTAAAAAAACCCAACAAGATTAAATTATAGGAAATAAATGGGGAGGAGGAGCCATATGTTCTTAAAGAGAGCATCAAAGGGAAGGGCTGGATGGATTTATGCTCCAGCTGCTCTATCAGAACTCTTTAAATAATCTTCCTGCTCCTTAGAAACAGAACTTGCATAAGAGTAAGAAGCACATGACCAAGGCTGTATATTTGTTTCAACATTCCTTCCCCAAAGCACTGGAACAAGAGATTTGGTTAAAACATTTCATCCACTTACAAGCTTGATCTGTCAGTCACACAAACCCACTGCACACCTGTAGAATCTCTGCAGAAGAGGGAGGCAAGATTGTGAGTGTCTATGGCATGCTCTTGGTTCCCCAACCACAATCTTCTTGAGGGTTCAGAATGCAGTGTCTAACTCCAGCTACAGTGATAGAGGAAACCTTTTTCCCCACTGCTGTGCACACAGAGCAAGTAAGGAGTAGCAAAAACCGAAGGCAATGTGAATAGCAAGCCAACTCCTCACCTCCTTCTTATCATTGTGAATGCAGCAATTACTTTTTGCAGAAACACACCCATACATCATTGTTCATGGGGTTTGAGCCTTCCAGCTCAACACAGGGGTGGCTACTTTCCTATCCTGCCAGTCTTCCATTTTTAGCTCTTGCTCACATCCTCTCTCTCTGTGTGTGTGTGTGTGTGTGTGTGTGTGTGTATATGTATATATATATGTGTGTGTGTGTGTGTGTGTGTGTGTGTGTGTTTGGATATTTGCTAACAATCCATACTCAGTTGTAACTTGGCACATGCTATGTCGACTGGGGAGTGGCACTTTAACAAAACAAACAGGCACTGCTTTGGCTAGGCTGGTGGCAGGACTGGCACACAGGCGTTCTGTGTTTGAAGTTCGAGACCGCAGACCAGGTAGCGGCTTTGACAGTTCCAGACACAGTTTTGCACCCAGTAGCATCAAGTTTCTGAAGGAAATCCTCTCGAGAGCACCAAAGGATCAGGCAGCCTGGGACCAAGACCTTGTGATGAAGATGAAAGAATTGTAGGAAGTTTTTAAAGGGAAAACTGACAGGAAGTGATATAACCATATCCTGTCCAAGTATGTACTCAATGGTTAACTCTCTGGTGCTGTGATATGGAGCCTGTTGTATTACCAGAATAGGCCAATATTTTTTGTATTGCATTGCTAGATGGTGCTAGAAACATTTCATTAGGTTTGTGGGTGTGGCAAGCTTCCCAAACGGAGCCTGAGCCCCAAAAGGCTCTAGAACTGCCTTTCTAGAGGGGTCAGCCATGTTAGCCTTTTGCAGAAAAACAAACAATACATTGTGACACCTTAAAAGAATGCCACATTTATTATAGCATAAGCTTTCATGAACTACTGTCCCCTTTGTCAGATACATGAATCACTTTCCTGAGCTTCAGGTATATACACATTTCATGGGGAGTGGGAAATTTTGGACAGAGAAATCAGAAGGAAATGAAACACTGAAATAGGTACCGCTGTATAGCGGGAAGGTAAACGGTGTTTCCATGTGCTGCTCTGGTGCCGGTTCGCCGGAACAGCTTCGTCACGCTGGCCACGTGACCCGGAAGTGTCTGCGGACAACGCTGGCTCCCAGCCTCTAGAGTGAGATGAGCGCACAACCCTAGAGTCTGTCAAGACTGGCCCGTACGGGCAGGGGTACTTTTACCTTTACTCATGTGACCTTGAACACAGCCCTTGATCTCCACCCACCCTACCACACACATTTCATGGAAGTCAATGGGATTTCAGTGCCTTAATTGTCCCTGCGAAAGCAGATACGTATTGCTATAGTTCTAGGGCAGGAGACTCTGTTCTTGCATGATGGCAGATATTCCCTGTGCTGTTGATGAATCAAGTCCTGTGTGCAAAGCAGGAGGCAGAAACCTTCCATGACAGCACATAGCGAAGGAGGCAATTGTTACACCCACACCCTTCTCATAACCCCAAGTCACGACCGGCTCCACCATTCCCTAAAGCAGCATGAACAAGCTCCCACTTCTCTCCTGAGAACCAGGAAATGTAGCTGCTTCAAACTCTAAGCAAACCAAATTCAGGCTTTTATCTTAGCATTTATTCCCTGGAGAACCATGGCAGTTCACAAAACCCAAGCCTAGTAGGTGTGGTGGAGGAATAAGAAGGGGGGAAAGGATGGGTAATTCCATCTCCTTAGGAGCAAAAGTTTACCTTGGTGTACCAAGTAGCAACCATGCAACACTTTAATATTCAGTTCAAGAAACCAAAAATGAATTTATTACGGATCAAGCATCCTGGACAGATTGATGGAACACCTTTACAGCACAAAATATAAGTCCATACTTGATTCTCAGTTGTTCACTTCCAACATGCCAGTCTCTGCCCACCAAAGTACCTGTATCCTAAGAGTAGACCTTAAGATAGAAGCAAAGGCTTGAAGCTATCTCCATCCTTCTTTTACCATCTCTTTCTGGGGTGGGCAAAAGAATCTGTTTATTCCCTGGAACCTTCCGTTGCCAGACTTTCCTGCACCCCAACACACAAGCAAACACCTCTTTTTCCAATTGCTAGATTGAAAAAATAGATTGAAACCAAAACCTTTCAGCTCATAGTCAAAAGGCTACCTTAAATGCATGGCCCACTTTTTAAAAAATGGCCTTGTTACATTAACTGAGTCAAGTAAAAAATGCCTTCTGAATAGGAGTTTTTTTTATTCCAGGATGTCAGGGGTCAGCAAACTTTTTCAGAAGGGGGCCAGTCCACTGTCCCTCAGACCTTGTGGGGGGCCGGACTATATTTTGGAAAACAAATCTGAACAAATTCCTATGCCCCACAAATAACCCAGAGATGCGTTTTAAATAAAAGCACATATTCTACTCATGTAAAAACACCAGGCAGGCCCCACAAATAACCCAGGGGTGCATTTTAAATAAAAGGACACATTCTACTCATGCAAAATCACACTCACTGTCCACAGGCCAGATGTAGAAGGCGATTGGGCCGCATCTGGGCCCCGGGTCTTAGTTTGCCTACTCAAGTGCTACAGTGTGCAACACACTGTCACACTGATCATGGTGGGGCAATGCAAATGTGAAACAAGAATATTCTTCCTCCAGGGAGCTCGAACTGCAAGAATCCTCCAAATTCTGGAATATGTTCAGAGCATTGTCCATCACAGCAGAAAATGCTGGTGTAGTTATACCCTTTACGTTGTGCTGTTTCAGCCTTCTCCAACCTGATATCCTCCAGATGTTTTTGACTACAACTCCCATCAGTCTCAGCCAGTACGTGACAGCTCAGACTAAAAGAAACTAGAATTCAAAACATCTAGAGGATGTCAGGTTTAAGGCGGCTACACTACTCACAGTAAGTTAAAACCCACACCAAATGACACACTTGTTCTAATGTATTGTTATAACATTGAAATTGATGTTTGAGACACTGGCTGTGCCCAGATACCACATTTTTATCATGTTAGTAATGAGGCTAGCCTTCACTGGACTTGTAAATGTGGAGAGGAGGAATTAAGAAGCGTTTGCTTCCAACTTCCAATTTCAGTTTGTGCCATTTCTGTTATGCTCAACCCCCAAACACAGTTAATTTTAACTATGGACTATTTAGACAACACTGCTTCATAAGCCAGTTTGAAGTTGGCTTGTTTCAAACAAACCATAGTTAAGTTTAAATACCATTTGTCAGGTTCAGATGACATAACAAGCTGAAAATGA
This sequence comes from Podarcis liolepis, assembly GCF_965112155.1. Taxonomy (NCBI): domain Eukaryota; kingdom Metazoa; phylum Chordata; class Lepidosauria; order Squamata; family Lacertidae; genus Podarcis; species Podarcis liolepis. Next base: position 77,347,747 of record NC_139554.1, read on the forward strand.
AAAAAAGGAAGTGAAAATGCTCGACCACCTTCTTGTAGCAACGCTGGAGGGTGGGCGGGGGGGGGGAGAAGAGTATCTGAGTCTGGGGGAGCAGGAGGCTACGCTTGTTTCCATCACAATAAACCATGGTTTACTGTGATGTTTGAGCTGACCCACTCTGTACTGCATAAATTCATGAGCTAATTTGACTTTGTCAGAAGGCAGTAATCCTACCCAGACATTCAAAATCCTTCACCATTCTCCAGGGTTCTGCATGGGGGGCGGGGAGCCTAGATGAAAAGAGAAGCCTCCATGCTTTCAAAAGTCATGCCTGCAGCTACTGGAGAGAGGTGGGCATGGTGACCGGGTAGCAAGGGGAGGTGGGTGCAAAGTTAGCATGCTTGTCCACTTTCCCTCCTGATTTGAGGGACTTAGAAAACCAGAAGATACGTAGTGTATTCATTCTTTGTGGGCATCCCAGAGGAAAACGGGTGCCAAAAGTATACACATTTGTCAAAAAAGCAGGAAGTATGATGATGGGAGTTTTGAGGGAGTAGTAGACAAAGATCCAGGAAGCCAGGCCAAGAGTGAAGTCTGAGAAAGAATTATTTTTACACCAAGCACGCAGTCAGGCTGGAATAACCCACCCAGGGCAGCCACAAAAGCTTTTAATCACTGCAGAAAATGTAGAAAAGGGTGTAGTTGTATAGCTAGTTTGACCTCCCTTCCTGGCTTCCCCACCCACAATATTTGGTGGTACTGTGCGTCTCAATAAAATGAGAAAAATGGACTGGCGTGTATATTTCCTGCCTCTCTATCCAAAGTGACAGTGGTAGCAAGGGATGGGGGTTCAGGAATGGTTCAGATTTTAGTGCAAACCTACTTAATTTGCACTTTCGAAGACAATATGCAAACCAAAACTGAACTATATTGCTCTGAATTTTGGGACTAGGTCTCCAACTAAATAATGTATATATTTTAAAAAGAAGTGTGTATAAAATGCATATATGGCAGGAAATAACATACAAAATGCAGCAGGGAAAACTGTTAGCAGTGCCTACTACATACTGGCATGTCTAAATTATTTTATTCCCAACCGCCACATCTTTATCTCCCTCTCCATTCCTTATCATTTTTAAAAAGTTTTTATTAAGGTATATACAACTAGTAACAAAGGGATGGAAAATGAAATGTTTGTAAATCCAAAATATTGATGGTTTAAATTATTATTTACCTGTATTCCCCAGTTTAAACATCGTAAGTCATTATATAATAAGGTAAAGGGACCCCTGACCATTAGGTCCAGTCGTGGCCGACTCTGGGGTTGCAGCGCTCATCTCGTTTTATTGGCCAAGGGAGCCGGAGTACAGCTTCGAGGTCATGTGGCCAGCATGACTAAGCCACTTCTGGCGAACCAGAGCAACGCACGGAAACACCGTTTACCTTCCTGCCAGAGCAGTACCTATTTATCTACTTGCACTTTGATGTGCTTTCGAACTGCTAGGTTGGCAGGATCAGCGACCAAGCAACGGGAGCTCACCCCATTATATATCATGTTGTAATTGTTACTGCTGTGGTTTTCTTCAACAACTCTGTCTACAAATTCAAAATTTGTTTTCTGATTTATTTTACATTTTATTTAATTATTGTTCTTTTACTCAGTTGTTGGATGTGACCAAATTTGTATTTCTAGGCAACAATATCTGCTTTTTTGATAATGAAAACCAATAAAAAACAAATAAGTAAACTATCTATGGCATTTCAAATTGTGGAGGGTATTAGGGTTTTTTTGTTTTGTTACTATGTTATGTATTTTTGTGTTTTTATATTGTAATCCACCCTGTGATGTTCAGATGAATGGCTGTATAAAAATTTAATAAATAAAATATTAATTTGATTTAAAAATAGGAGAAACTGTTTACAAACTGTGTATCAGGCAAAATTGCATACAAAATATGTATATTTGCACAAAGTACACAGTTTGCACAAAAATGCTGATGAATTTTGCTGAGGACATTTAAAGCAAAACTACAAAATAATACAGAAATGTAGAGATATTAATTTACGACAAGAAAGATAAGGAACTAGAGAAATAGAAACTGACAGAATAGCCTTTCCCTAGAGACAGCAATAGGGACAGCATTGAAGGACTCATGGGTTCCCTAGTAATTTAAAATTCTACTGACCAGCCCCATGGATCCATTGCTGTGATACCAAAAGGCAACTCGCTGAAACCCCAAAATGTGTCCTTAAAAAAAAAAAGTGCCCCACACTTTTACATTTTATCCATCTCCACTTTGCCATGTGGCCCCCAGAGGGCTGATCCTGGGCCAATATGGCCCTTGATTCAAAAGAAGTTAGCTATCCCTGTTTTACAAAAACTGTTGGATCGCTGCAAGAAAGGAAAAAAACTTTTAAGAGCAACAATATATCGGATGGAACAACATGCAGTATTGAAATTAGATTGTTGGTAGATACCAGGACTGTTTTATTTTCTGAATACAGCAGCCAAGTGTGGAATTTTGTACCCCAAGAACAAAACCCACTGAAATTGATGTAACAGATTCTGTGAAATCAACAGCCTTCCAGGGATGAAATCAATCCCTGACATTAGCATGTCAGATTCTAAACTACCTAGCATAGATGTGAGGTTCTTGCAGATGTGGACAATTTAGCAGCACTCAATCATCATTAGTATTCTACTTTAAGCAGGAAGTGGAATAGCAATGCTGCTTTCAGATGTCTGGCATCCAGATAACTTTCTGTAGCCAAGAAACCAGTTCCACCCCTCCTCCCTATTTATTCCTCAGTCCCAAATGTTGGTAAGAGGGTAATTTTCATTGGACCACTGTCTATGGAAATGGTTAAAATGCTTCTTCTCCCCACCTGCCACACAGCTCATTACTATCTCCCCCCTCTCACTGCACTCTAAATCATAACACCGTTGAAATTGGGGGGTTGTGGGAAGAGACACGAAAAACAGATATAAAACAGATACAAGATAATTCTGTTTGGAAAAAGAAAGGCTAAAGAGAATAGATTCCAAGCGCAATAGGCCATCTACACTTAGAGAAACTGTGCCCTCTATATCATGGGTTAAATTGATGGGTTTTCTGAGCTCTGGATAAATGTAACCTGAGCAGGGAAAACGTGAGATGAGGATGTTTTGTTTATGATGTCATGCAAATGTTCCATAAAAAGTGAGTAAACAAAGCGTAGGTATTTCACAGCAAATGTTCTGTGGTCTTCAGGAGACCATAAACAGCAACCAATAAAAATTTGAATGATAAGTAACTTAAAATGCAATAATATTCTAAAATCATACACAACATACAAACCCTTCCCCTACATCAGTTTAAAAGATATCTCTTTAATGAATGGGACTTTTAAGATACAGTAACAGATTTGAATCACAAAGCTGGTATCCTCCTGTCGCTTGCATTAAGGGGCAGTTGGAAGAACTGTTAGTTTCAAGATACCAAACCAAACACATACCCGCTTCTTCACCATACATCTACTGCAGTTGCAAAACAAAATATGATTTTGTAACACTCTTTCAACTAAAATTGGAAGCATATTTTGCTTGCAAAAGCAGAGGGTTCTAATACCAAGAGCTTCTGGGTGAACCATTTCCATAAGGCGAAAAGTCTCCCTAGGTAATTTCTGCTGCAATACTGAGTCACTATTAATACAGAAACCTATTGCAGACAACCAGCTTTTCCTGTTCCCTCAACACAAACAGCTTGCATAGTGATCATTCAAGTGCTATGAAGAGTAAGAATCTTCCACCCTAAGTCTAGCCCATATATCAAGAATTCTCCAGCTGTGCCATTCAGTTTGCCCTGTTCGGCACTATCTTTTCTAGTCCTGCTTCTCCCCTTGCAGAGGACTTAGATGGACATGAAAACCAATCGAGCAAGCAGCAATGCCTAGCAACACAATGAAATGGGTTGTCTCCAGCTTTGTCAAGCTCAAAGCAGACACATTGAAATCAATGCACATGACTAACTTAGGCTCTTTGGCCAGATGGTTAACAAGTCCTGCTAGCACAACAGGGTTTCTCTCCTGCTCCCTTCCTACAGCCTGCAAATTGGCTCAGGGCTCGATAGGAGTGCACACACCAAAACAGAGTGCAGGGGGAGGAGAAGGGGGATTGTTTTGCCTGGCAAGCTGAAATGCTTGCACTGACTGAATTCCTGCTATGCTGAATTCCTGCCCTTAATTTCAATAGGCCTACTCTGAGTTTGACCAACTTTGGATACAACCGAACAGTTCCCATACCTTTTAAGAATTGTGTAGAAGAGGAACCTGAGCTGGTTTTCTCATACTTGTGCCACTGCAACATAAGCTGGGCTTCCTAAAACCCCTCTGCTATAGAACAACTAAAGGAACCAGAACGTTGTCCTTCATTTCATCGTATCCAAGGAGTCTGGCCAGGATGCCGCTTATTTTCACTAACAAGTGATGAAATTAAGGCTAGATGGCTACACCCTTGCATTTATCTGAAAAGGGCTCAGTTCCAACCAGTACCTGCTTGTATAGTATCTTTCACTCCACTGCTCCTAATTATACTGTTGGCTACCAAATCCACAATAACTGCCCCATACATCTTGCTGCCTGGATGTTTGACCCCTTAGGCATAAGCTACAGACCTCTTTAGCAGGTCTCATCATTTCTCTCCCGATATACTATCACAGGAAAATTGGACTACACAAAATTGATCATGTATAGCAGCCTTCCCCAACCTAGTACCCTCCAGATGTTTTGGACTACAAGTTCCATTAGCCCCTACCAATACAGCCAATGATCAGGGAGGATGGGAGTGATAGTCCTAAGCACTGGGAGGGCACCAGGTTGAGGAAGGCTGCTGGATAGTAATGACTCTTACCCATCCCAACCAAGGGACTTTCCCATCCCAACAGCCTTGAAAGCTGTTCACATCAGCCAGCCTGTACCAAATCACTCTTGGCACATTGTGTATGTTTTTATTGATTTTATTTTGAATTGTGCTGCAACCTGGGCTCCTATGGGTGGAAGAGCAGAATAGAAATGGAATGAAACGAATGAATACATAAAGAATTCACCCTTTCTTCTTCATGAGACCTACTAGAAGCTATGGATTTGTTTGGACTGGCTTTGAATCATCACCATCTCATTTCCCAAAACCTCTAGCTTGCCTTCCTATTGGACTAGGGCAGCCAGATGCAAAGGACAACAGAACCCCTGCACCTCAATTGTTGTACAGAAGCTACAATAGCTCCAGCAGGTGTTGCTTCTACATGACCCTGTCCTCTTTTTTAATCTGGCCACCCTGAGGTTGACCCCTTCATATTTAGCTCCATATCTCCTGCATAGCTCTAGCCCACGAAACATTTCCCTTGATGATTCCTCCATGTCAGCCAGTCATTATGGTTCCATCAAGGAGCCATACAACAAGAGAAGAAAGTAGTAAAGCAGTAATAATTACGATAAAACAGATATTCACTATAGCAGTAAAATTTAACCAATTTATTGCACTACTGAGAAGGTGGAAAATTGGCTTGGACTTTAGAAGCTACCAAGGCAAATCCCACCACTGCTAATAGGGCCACTCTATAATGAGAAGTCAGCAGAAAATCAATGTTCTGCAATTAGATTTCCCCTCAAGGGCTGGATCTAAAAATGTTGTGCAAACTGCAGGGGAAAATAGGACAAGAAAAGGAGGTGTGTCCTATACAAAACCACTGCCACAAGGGCAGCCTTTGTCAACCCTCTGGTAAAGACAGAGGGGCTGGACAGGCAGAATCCTAGAGTCTGGCCATGTTGCTTGACCTGCCATTAAGCACAGAAGCTGAACCTGAAAAGACATATGTTTATGATGCTTTCCTCCCATGTCTCTCTCCCCCTGCTCCCCCCCCCAACATGTTACACCCTGGCTCTCTTCATTTTTTGAGTCATTAATATGAGTGGGACGTGATGCCTTTGTAAGCTCTACTGAAATTAGTTTTCTTGAACCATAAACAGGGCTTGGGTAGGTGAATTTATTGATGGTTTGGACCCAGCATAATGGGCTTCCTCTATTGTTGAGCCCTGGCAGTCTTTCTAGTTTAACTAAATGTGCTTCTGAAGAGGAACAGCTGGACACGCTGCATATATTACACATATTATAGCTTGCATTAATAGGACAGTTGTTAACCACCTGACTACTACTGTCATTCACAAAACTAATAAAACCTATGTGTCATTTGTTGTGAGAAGAGCTTTCATCCAAGCCTTCAAGGGTGATAACTTGGATTAACTCTGAAATTCGTATACCTTTTAAACAAAAACTACAAGCCAAGTGACAAAATGGCAAGAGCTGGCAATGTCTCTGGAGCTTGGCACAAACTTGCTTCTTGTTTCTGTATCTGTACAGATAAAGAACACAAACACAGTGGAAGGCATTGTTGATGACACACAACCACGTTTTCCAAACACTAGTATCAGCTACATACACTGAAAAGGGGCTAGTGGTGAGGTGGCTGATTGTGGCAGTCATAGAATTATACACTCTTAGAGCTGAAAGGGGTCCAAGGATCATCTAGTCCAACCCCCTGCAATGCAGAAATCTCAGCTGAAGCATCTATGACAGATGGCCATCCAACCTCTGCTTAAAAACCACAAAGGAAGGAGAGTCCACCACCTCTCGTGGGAGTCTGTCCCACTGCCAAACACCTCTGACTGTCACAAAGTTTTTCCAAATGTTTACTTGGAATCTCAATTATTGTAACTTGAAGCCATTGCCTCAAGTCTACCCTCAAGAGCAGGAGAAAACTAGCATGCTTCCTCTTCCTTATGACAGTCCTTAAGATATTTGAAGATGGCTATCATCCCTCCTCTCAGTCTCCTCTTTTCCAGGCTAAACATACTCAACTCCTTCATGCAGTTCTGGTAAGGCTTAGTTTCCAGATCCTTGATCATCATGGTTGCCCTCTCTGCACATGTTCCAGTTTGTCAATATACTTTGGACACAGTATTCCAGGTGTGGTCTGACCATGGCAGAATAGAGTGGTACTATTGCTTCCCTTAATCTGGACACTATACTTCTGTTGATGCAGCCTAGAAAAGCATTAGCTTTTTTTTGCTGTTGCATCACACTGTTGACTCATGTTAAGCTTGTGGTCCACCAAGACACCTAGATCCTTTTCATATGTACTGCTAGTAAACCAGGTGTCCCCCATCCTATATTTGTGCATCTAGTTCTTCCTGCCTGGGTGCAGAACCTTAGATTTGTCCCTATTGAAATTCATTTTGTTAGCTTGTGGCCAGTTCTCCAATCTGTTAAGGTCATTTTGAATTCTGATTCTGTCTTCTGCAGGATTAGCTACCCCTCCCAGTTTGGTGTCATCTGCAAATTTGATAAGCATCCCTTCAATTCCTTCATCCAAGTCATTTATAAAGATGTTGAACATCACCTTCACATGACTGTCATTTGGGGTTAACTGGATACTTTATTTCAAACCTGCAAACATCACAATAGCCACCCTATTTGAATGATGACTTGCACTCCACTCTTAGAACGAGGCAGATGTGCACTGAAATGAGCAGATAGGACAAGAAAAGTGTGCAAGTGTATGAGAAATCTGTACATTCTGTGTAAATCCATTTAAACTCTGTTATCTGGGATTTGCTAATACTCATCATAGACAGACTGATCATTGTGGTTTTCTTAAAGCCCCATGCTGAGAGACACATTTATCAAATGAACATATCATCTTTTAAGAAGGTTCTAAATATCAAAACTACAAAACAAACTGGCATAAAAAAGCTTGCTTTTAAAACCAAGGAGGCAAACATGACCCCTAATAATTATCTAAAATGTAATCATTACATTGGAACAATTATGATGTCAGATGGCAAGACAGCTGCCTGGTCCCACCTACCTGTCAAAGTTAGCTGTGAGGTGGGGAGAAAAAGACTTGACCCACCTTCCTGTTATGGCTCACCACTGATTAAAAGCTAGAAAAGATTCATTACTGTATTATCCATGTGTATCCCAACTAATTACTAGCCATTGTTCATATTTCTACAAGTACCGGTATTTCTCAAATGTAGCCAGCTTGGTAGTCATTATCTCATTCAGTCTTCTTTTGCAGACTATGCACTAAGCTTAAGAAATTTATTTGTCAAGGCCATCTGGGAACTTCAAGGCTGAGCAGGGATTTGAAGACAGGTTCAACACTCACTTTCATAATTTTATTACCATGTTTTTATCTGTCCAAAGTCTAGACTACTCTGGCTTTCATAATTTCATGTCCATTTTTTCATCTGTCCAAAGTCCGCAGGCATGGATCCTTTGAGTGGGATAGCTTTCAGGACTTGGGGGGGGGGGTTCTATCCCCAATGGATAGGTTCTATCCCCAATGGACGTGGGGGGGTTCTATCCCCATCTATCTCCTCCAGGATGGAGGCTCCCTCTGAGGTTGATCTAATGACCTATTATGTTTAGTATTAACTGAAATTCTGTTGTTGTTTTTTAAATGAATTTACATTCAGCTCTTGAATATAATAACATTTCAAACAGTTTTGCCCAACAATTTAACGTGGAAGGTACTGATTCATTAAAGCTCAAAAGGAAGGTTCGGACAACAGCCTGGATTGGAAGGATTAATGACTGGGAGTTGCTGCATCATTAAACTTCAGATAACAGACTTGGATAACATCCCGGATTGGAATGGAGTCAGAGGAAGCTGCGCTGGTCAAAAGGCAGTTGGAAAAATATATACTTACATTTAAAGCTGTATTCGGTGGATGAAAGGATATATGACGTCTGACATGATTGAGAATTGTGGAACCAGGGATGGAGAATTTTAAAGTGTGAAAATCAAGATGTGGACAATATGGAAACAATGAGGAGAGGCAGGACTGAGATGTGGTGATATGCTTCAGAGGTCCAGACCATGGGGAACTCCGAAAAATTAATAATTATAAGTTGGTCTTTTTTTAGTTTTTTATTGTAACTGGATTATGATTGGATATATAGGATGTTTTTTATTGGAAAATTAATAAAAATGATTAAAAAAATAAAATAAAAACATTTCCCGCTTAAGTTCTTGTCATGAATTATGAACAAGTTTTATTGCTTGAAGATCCAGGGTGAAAAGTCAGATGGTCAAATGCCAGGTAGTCCCTTTCCACACTGTACATCTAATCAACCGATAAAACCACCTGTTTGTCTTATCTTGCCATGTGGTAAGGAACATTTAATGACACATTAGGGGTGACCAAGTGGTGACATGGTTATCTGTATTCACCCTAAGAGAGACCCTTCACATTAAAGCAGTGGCACAACAAGTGCTGCCCAGTAACTTCTTCCCAGGCTGCTGAAGTAATAATTAGTGCCAAAAGTAATCATATGGACTATTCCTAACAAATTCCATCTCTTCCTCCCAGTTGGGATATAATGGATGGGTAGGAGCTGCACACCACCCTTACATCATGTAGTTGTGGCTTCCAGACAGTAGCAAGGCAGTGGGTGATGAAGCCATGGGGAAGCAGCTCCCACACTGTTGCAGTAGCATACGAAGGGGGCGGCCCTGAGCTTTCTTTGTAGTCAGTGTGCAGGTTGCTCTGATATATCCTCCCCTCCACGCACACTACTGCATTTCACAATCCCAGCAGATTCCAACCTCTTGTTTTATAACAGGTCCTTTTAACCTAAATTAGCAATCGACTTGGGACTTCTATGTGGACCATCCTTTCCTCTAGACAATGGAAGAACTAGACCACACTAATACTGTGAAACAGCCTTTGCCAACTTGATGCCCTCCAGATGTTTTGGCTTACGCCTCCCATCAGCCCCACCTGATTTATGTAAATGTTCATAACATTTTGGTAAACTGGAAGCTGGAGCAATTATAACTCTTCTTAATATGGCATTCTATTCACATGACTATAGAGTGTCATGTGGTGAGCACAAAAAATCCAGATATTCAGAATGGATCAAACTTCTTAGGACATCTTTACACATTGTGCATGGGAACAAATCCCCAAATACATGTCATCAGTGTAATTTTTGAACGACATCCAAATGCATAACTTGTGACTTCTTACAAAATGCGTATGAGCAATTAGCATGAACTGAAAGGACGTGTGACATTCGTGTATGAAATACAAGTGTACTGTTAATAAACAATACTCTCTTGCATCTCTTTTGTACTTGGGAACTGGATCCAGAGTACAAAATGTAAATATTAAGCAATGACCCTCGGCAGAATAACTTGAAATTTGTGAGTTAGGAAAGAAAGATCTGGTATGTCTCTGTTTACACTTCCAGGCAGTTACTCAGCATGGAAGAGCAGTCCTGCTGCTCCACATTATACAAAATTGCCCTAATTAAAGCCAAGGAACAATTATATCCAAGTGCCCCACTTGTCTGACAACGCAGTGATTAGTTCCCAGGGTTTAAGAAAGCATTTCAGAAAGCTCTAAATTAAGATGACTTGCATTTATTGAGAAGAATTTGTACCAGTATTTTCCATATTTAAGCAAACACACCCACCCCAGGCCACTGCCAATATGATTTCACTAAACTAAAAACAAAACTCAACCAACATTTTCCCATGGTCGTGAGTTTGAGGTCCACTTCACAAAAGTGCAGCCAAGCAGACATAAAAGCAGAGAGAAAAAAGCCAACCAACTTTGGAATAACCTTAGCAGTGTGTCGATGAAGCTGAGCAACTGATAGCAAAGCTAGACTTTGTTTTCTAACGTAAGAGTCTTCCTTTGCCAAAACAGCACTCCCTGCTGGACCTTTCCCATTTGGGCAGAGATGTTGTAGTACGCCACAAAATAACATGGAGAAAATCCTGCTCCTTCTTCCCTTAACTTCTTCCAGAGTTTTTACCAGCACTCCCTTTCCCAAACATACTCCCTTCCTTACGCATGGGAAATATTCTTTGGAGGCTCCTCGTCAAACGCTGGGGAGCAGGGCGGGGGGGGGGGAGGAGGAGGGGGGGGAAATTAAAAGCAACAACAATTCACTTACTTTTCCCTCAGAAGCCAGCTGGACTCTCCCAGTTTCCTGGGTCCTCGTAATTCCTTCCCCACTGAGCGGCTCCCTTCCTCTTAGTCCAGCTTCCCTGCCATTCTGAACTTGGGGCTTCCTGCTCTGCTGGGCTCAGCAAAGGGCTTCCCTGAGGTGACCGCCGACCTCCCGCCCAGGGGAAACGGTGCCCGGGGCTGAGATGGGGAAGAGGAAACGACCTCTCCGTTCCTGACGGCTCCCTCTTCTTCTCGCGCCTCCTCACCCTCCTTTCTCCCCGTGCAGACCTCGCAGCTCCACTGAGAGCAGGTGGAAGCGCTCCCTCAGCCCAGGCAGAGGAGGAGGGAGAGGTGGAGGTGGAGCCACCGGCCAAAAGCAACAGGTTACTATATAACCAGGAGGCTCCGAGTAGGGTATCTCTGCTGACACCTGGTGCAACGTTGGAGAAGCAGGACTGAGCCGCTGCCTGTGGAGACAGGCGGCAGAGGGGGCTTTATTTTTCTTTCTCTCCGAGACTTCGGCGAGAAAGGAGGTGATTTTGCTTCAGGTTTTCCTCCTTCGTCGTCTTCTCCCCGCCCCCTTTCAGTTTGGGGAAGGGAAATGAGCAACCTGGCGACGCTGTGGGGAAAACAAACCCACGTTTGTGAAAGGCACAAGCCGCCTCTCCCCGAGCTGGCGGCTGCCTGGCAGGCTCGCTCTGTCTGGCGAGATGTTTATCCAGCCAGAATAAGCCGGGCTCGGCCTGTCCTGGCAGCGCAAGGGTGGAAAATCTGTCGCGAGTTGGAGGGTGTGGTCACACGCATCTCTCCAACTCGGAGAAACAAAATGCAGAGGGAGAGAGTTTCACGGATTACCCAACTTTAGCAAGATGGATGGATTTGGGACTCGGAATATATCCCCCCCCCCGCAGCCACTGACTCAAATGCCAACGAGCACAGCATAGAGCTCAGCAGTTTTGTTGTATCGATAACGTGGAAGTGATAGTTACAGATAGGTAGCCGTGTTGGTCTGCCATAGTAAAAATAAAAAAATTCCTTCCAGTAGCACCTTAAAGACCAACTAAGTTAGTTCTTGGTATGAGCTTTCGTGTGCATGCACACTTCTTCAGATACACACAGATAGGTTGTCTCTCTGGCTTGCAAGGGAGGGAGAGGGAAACCAGGAAAAGGGAGGTGCTGGGGTAGATAAAGTACATTTCTGTTCTTCAGTTTGAAACGGGTGAAGACAATTCCCTTGGCTTCCGGGGTCTTGAAATGGACCCAGGGTTTGAAGCAATATACTGTGTGCCCAAACAGAAGTCCCAGCTCAAACTAGCGCGTGCTTCCTCGGAAGTAAGTCCCATCAAGTTCTAGGAAATTAACTTCAACGTGCATAAGATTAAGAGCATTTTCCCTGCTCAGCAATTTGCCAGTGGAGTCCTGCACAATGCGACACTCACAACAATAGTTGGGTGGTGAGATTTTTGTCCCAACTTCTGAACAAGAAAATATGCTGCCTTTATGCAGAATTGGACTACTGGACCACTTAGCCTAATTACCAGCTACTTCCGTTTGGGGCACCTCTGTGCACTTTTGTACATCATGATTTGGGCTACCCTCAAAGTGTATAGTGGCTAGACTGAAAACAGAAAAAAGGAAATACTTTTTTCATTTTGGGCACTATAAAAATGTGGGACTCAAAGCACAAAGCTAGCACTGAATATAGTCGTTTGACAGATTTAGGCAAAAATATGGCAATTAATAGCCAGCAGAAGCCAAGACAAAACTACCAATGAACAAGAAATCTAGAAAGCACAGAAATTATTCTGCTGTAGGCACATGCCAGTTTGCCTTAGAAGCAGATTACAGGGTAATACACATTTCTTTACACTTAAAACAAATTGTTACTAAAGAGTGTAACATAGTGAATCAGACTGTGTAGTATCCTGACTATGGTTAGCATACATGGCAAAAGTGCTAAGTTTTCCACGTTTCATTGTGAATGTTATGTACATACAGCTTGTGAATGTAGAAGTGAAATCCAAGTAGGAAAGTGTGATGTGCTTCTCTTATTTTCTGCAAGTAAAGACTTTGCAGTGCTAACACACAGCTTGTTACCAAGAAGCAAACACAAAGTCGTTCCTTAAGGACACTAATCGTGTTTTGTGTTAAAGCCAAAAAAAATGCTGACTTCTTGTGGAATGCACTTTATTTGTGTTTCATTTCCTTTTATTTCTGTTGGGCTTACAAGCAAAGAAACAGTCTGAAACAATGTAGCCTTATCTCTTCAAAATATCTGAGGGCATTAAATCCCAGGAGATGAATGTGCTATCAGAATTTTAGATCAAGCAGCTACCTCAAGTTGTGTACAGAACAAGTGCTTTTTATTTGAGACATAACCACCACCCAAATAATGATCTCAACTTCTGGGGGGAAATGTGCTCATTTCATTTTTATTGTATTTTTCATTAAAACTTGCTCATCCTGTTTCCAGAAGGGTTTGGCCTTTTAATTATACACTCCCAAGAGCCCAGCATGTTTAGCAATTGTTGTTTGTGACTTTACCATGACAATTTATGCTCATGCTCACAAAAATGGTCTCATGAACACTAACAAATACCTCCAGCAGGTCAGGAATAGCAGAGAAAAAGATTCAGGCAGTGAACTAGTTAACTCTGCAGATCAGTTAAAATGATTATGGGCAATCTCACATCAACATATAGGGGCTTCCTCTATGTGTGTTCATGACATGTGGCTGTGTAGACACATGGGAGAAACAGAACATATAAAGGCAGTCTAAACCCACTGAAATATATATGATTAACATTAAACCGGAATCCTAACTATGGGTGTTGACCCATTGACTTCAAAACAATGGGTTGTATCCAGCTGTCTTCCCTCAGATCTGCTTCAGAGGACTGGGGAACCCTTTGGAACAGCATGGGAGGTGACATGCGAGCAGGCTGCAAGAAAACATATGAACAGAAGAGCCTGCTGGATCAGGCCAATGAGCCACCAAGTCCAGCATCATGTTCTCACGTTGGCCAACCAGATGCCTGTGAGAAGCCTGCAAAAATTCAACAGTTGAGGCAGAGCACAGCCATCATGGCTATTGGCCATCAATACCCATCTCCTTCACGAATTTGTCTAATCTTTTAAAGTCAGCTAAATTGGTATCCATCACTTCATCCTGTAAGAGCTTCATGGTTTAACTAGGTCCTGAATTTTCCAACATTCAGCTTAATTGGATGTCCACAAGTCAGTATTACGTGAAGGAGAAAAACTTTTCCCTATCCACTTTATCCATGCCATTGATAATTTTATAAACTTCTATCATGTCACCGCTTACTCTCCTTTTCACTAAACTAAAAAGTCACAGATGCTGCAACCTTTCCTCAGAGGGAAGAAATCGTAAGAAGGAGGAATTCACAAAAATGGCCCACCTCTTCTACTCATAGAAGCCTCCACTGGATCAAAAAGCCTTCTATCAGTGCCACAGAGGGACACAAATGGATACAACCCAATGTGCGTGGGGTTTTTTAATTCCATTTAGAATATGGTGACCAGTGAGCTATTGCCAATGTTATTTCACCAGTGAGAAGGAAAATGCAAAACTGAAACATTATTTTGTGTCCTGGGTGATCATGGGTCTTGTAATATTGCAATCCTATGACATTCATGTGAAATACCAATTTAACTTAATAGTAAATATTTTCAAGTAAACGTGCTATGCTGTAGGATAAGGTTGTGAATAACTGATGCTAAGGATTTCCCTTTTGCATGAGATAGTATATACAACTAACTAACTAACTAACTAACTAACTAACTAACTAACACACACAGCAGGTGGCACTGTGGTCTAAACCACTGAGCCTTGGGCTTGCTGATCAAAAGGTCAGTGGTTTGAATCCCTGCAACGGGGTGAGCTCCCGTTGCTCGGTCCCAGCTCCTGCCAACCTAGCAGTTTGAAATCACGCCCCCAAAAAAGTGCAAGTAGATTAATAGGTACCGCTCTGGAGGGAAGGTAAAGGGAGTTTCCGTGCGCTGCTCTGATTCCAGTGTTCCGTTGCGCCAGAAGCGGCTTAGTCATGCTGGCCACATGACCCGGAAAAAATGTCTGCAGAGCGGACAAAGGCCAGCTCCCTCAGCCTGTAAAGCAAGGGGACAAAGGCCAGCTCCCTCAGCCTGTAAAGCAAGGTGAGCACCGCAACCCCAGAGTCGTTTGTGACTGGACTTAACTGTCAGGGGTCCCTTTACCTTTAGTATGTACAAAGTAGGTGTGAAGGGGATCACCAAAGATATGCAAATAAATGTGCATCACTATGCATCAGTTTATTAACCACAAACTATGAGTGGTGACTCAAGGGTGGGGGAGCACCATGTCAACTTTGACTTCCCACACATTCCCACCCACCCAATTCTCAGTACATAGAGAGTTGGAAGGAGTCAGCCATCACTACCATTTACAGGCTTTTGGCTGAGAAACTGAATTCATTCTGATAAACTAGATAATCCTGTTCTGCTGCGTTGGAATATAAAAGGTAATTCAAAAGAACTCTTTGTATGTGGTGCTGTATGCAAGATGTGCTCAATAATAATGCTTACAAAATCCTGACATCAACATGTTTGTTATCTCAAATCTCACTACTTTCTGGACAGCCCTGTCAAAGCGCCAATTCTCTTATGCAGCAATGTGCAAACATATTTGAAAGAACTCCAGGGACTAGAAGGTTTTTGTAAACTGCTCTAAGGTCCTAGGTTTTTATTTGTTTTTAACCATCAAATAGTATATGGATTTTATTTAATAAAGAAATAAAATCAAAGCTTCAGGAGTGAACCTGAAACATGATATATGACGTTATTTTAGATTCAGCATATCTGCCCACCAGAGTTACCCTCTTCTCTTCAAGATTTTTACACTTTGTATTACTATTATTATTATTATTATTATTATTATTAATTGTATACCACCCAAGGTGGTTCACAACAGAAAAATACAAAATGAGAATACAAAACTGGTTCACATCATACTTCACACTGTGTGTAAGGAGTGTTTCTACACTTCCCACTGTGAGGAACTTAACTGAACCACAATAGGCATACCCATCAGCTCAATTAGTATCTGTTAAATGTGAATGACTTGAAGTCTGTTTATTCTTAGTGATAGAAAAATAGAAATATATACTGTCCATAAATACAAATTTAAAAATATGATAATCTTTCAATACACTTCTTAAGGCTTTCTTGTAGAAAAACAGAGTTCTAGGATACACCACAAAACATAAATCTAGGTGAAGGAAAACCCACATTGGACATTATACATAAAAGTGCTATACTAAAGAAAAATATATTGGCTTAGATTGTAAATGAGGTTCTGATGGCAAGTTCCCGCATGCCGAGTTCTGCTAACAGAATGTTCCTCCTAGTAGAAGGGAGGGCAGCACTTTCATTAGTCTCCCCTCCCCAACTGTAGCCCCTTGAATGTCCACTCAGGAGGGTCAGGGGACATTTCAGTGTATCAAGAGAGGCAGTGTAGGGGGAAGGGAAAATTGGTTTTAAAAAATAAAATAAAATGCTGTCTTCCATTTGCAGAGGGGACTAATTAGAACCCAAGGCATAAAATACTGTAGTACCCAGAAGATCAACATGGAATTCACCTTTCCAAAGTGCATATGAATTGAATTTGTCTTGAAGTCACTGGATTTGGTCTTAAAATTATTTTTCTCTTTTAGATACCTGAAAGCAAAAATAAGACCACAGCAATGTCACGTGGATATACTTATCAAAATCATCCAAATTCAAGAGTAAAATTAAGTAGCCTACAGTATACATAGCAAGGCATGACCTGTACTCAACTAAATCTGTTTTGCAGAATACATTAGGCAATATCCAACAGTGTTTGTCCACCAGTGTAACAGGCACCATTTGTGAAATAAGGATGTCTCCTCCTGCACATACCCAAACCTGCCCTGAAAGGTTACGGTGACCCTCCAGAGCAGCTGGGGAGGGATGGGGGCTGCATGGGAAAGGAGAAGGGGGGATCTGCTCATGCAACACTGGATATTGCTCTTTCATTAATAAAATGTATCTTTAAAATATTTTGAAAACTATTCTTAGAAACCCGTAATTCTAACTTTAACTGGGAATTAGGCTTATGATAATGTACAGCTAAGATACCAGTTTCCAAGCAACTTTTAAAAGATTGCTACATTCTTTTGAAATTTTCACTATAAATGCTTATGCATGGTCTGATACAGTACAGTAACATGTGATTTAGTTTCACTGATTCCACTGTTAAGACCACTGAAATGAGTAATCAACTCAAAGAGCTGCAAAAATTAATCACAAGGGTCTGGCTAATATTTGAGAGATGATTCAAGCTTTATGAAGCACTTTATTGCTACCTACTTACCGTGTATCTTCCAAGGAACGAGAGGTCAATGCCTCTAATCATATGGTATACACACAGTGAGGAACTGTGGGTAATCCCTGGGATCTGTCCACAGCATGAATTTCTACATTTGTAGAAGCATGTTTTCCTTGAAACAATGAGGTGCTCACCAAAGTCAGGCAAAGGACAAACAGCAAGCTTGTCTGCCACCAAAAATGTGGATCAGCCTTGATTTGAGTATCAACATTTAACTCCAAACTTCAATTCAAACAGAGACCACCACTATATAAGCTATGCTAAGAATAACCCTGCAGAATGTGTTACATGTTAGTTCATGATGGCCTCATGGAACTTTGCAGTGTAGTAAGAACAGTTATGATAGTGTTTATACTCGAGAACATCAAGCGCATGTACTTTTACAAGGATCAATTAAAAATCTGTATTGCTTATTTAAAAAGAAAATACAGAATATAGGTTTACCACAGATAGCAACGTGAGTTAGCTGACAAATGCAGCAATGGCTATGACTTGCAGGATTGCTTCAAGTCCACATATGACAAGCAGTACAACATTAATGATGACATCTGCTCGCAGGACATATGTTTGCCACACCAGAAAGTAGATGGATAGGATTATGCTGCCAGCAGTGATCACAAGACTGATACCCAATGGATATTCTTCTTCTGTTAGATTCCCTTTGGTACCTAGTGAAGTTTTAAAAAAATACACAAGCACAATTGACAAATGATGAATGTGATAGCTCACAAAAATCCAAATTCAAAGCGACTATAATGGCCTTTTACTAGCTGCACCCACCTAGTATGATAGGTATGATGATTCTTGGGCCAGGAGAGCCTTCAGAGGCTAACACAGTGTATACTGGAGTTTATAATAGAAATACCAGTGCTATTCCATTTTACACTGCTTTTGTGCTGATATAGCCATGATGTAGCTGAGAGGCAGAGCCTTCCTTTTCATTGTATCTTCCCCTTTTCAACCACCATGATCCACAGAACCCAGCAATACTCTCATTTTACCATGGGCACCTAGTGCAGTGGGGCTGTTGCCCCCTCCTATCAGAAGCATTCCATCTACTTACCAAGAAGGGCAGGGCAGGGCTGTGTGGGCACACTGGTGAAAGCCAATTTGGTGCTTCTGCCACTAAACTGATAGAGACTCAATCTCTCTGTCCTAGCAAGTGGCAGTGGTGCCATGCTAGCACAGTGATGGCACAGCACAGCCAGTGGTGGAGCATATGCCCGCGCTGCCCAGGGCAGGCGCAATCCCAAGGGGGGGGTGGCACAGAGGATAGCCACTCGGTTGCCCAGAGCGGCGTGCGCACCCGGCAGACGGGGGTGGAGTGAGCCACCAGTGGCAAGCAAACAGCGCGCTGCCCACCCGCGACTCCCAAACCTCCCCCAAGCTGTCAAAACGAAGGGGGAGGGGGGAATGCCACTGGCAAAGCGGTGCTGCTCCCCCCCCCATCCCGATAGCTCAGGGTAAGCTTGGGAGTCGCAGGCAGGCTGAATGTCACCCCCCTCAGTGAGGGCACCTGGGGTGATCCACTCCCCCCCCCTTCCTATGCCCCTGAGCACAGCCTCTGCTCCTGATTTTTATGCTTTAGTAAAATTGCCCTCTTTTAGGATGCAACTGATAGACTCTTACTTTAGCACTTACATCCAGGCAAACATGCATTTGACTGGAGTGTAACCTTGACAAATCTATCCCTTATTTAACTAGTATTTAGCAAAGTCTCATTTGCACTTTTACCCATGTAGGTCAGTCAGCCATTTTAATGTTTAACATTAAAAGTATTTAAATGTGTTGTAAAATAATTGGTTAGGTGTCATGAATCAGCATGTTTTGACATGTATACTTACCAAAGGATTAATATTTAACAATGATTCTAATGTGCATGCTGCTATCCAACTTACCAAAGTATAGCCTGATTGCTTCAAGAACTGCCATAATGAACAGCAATATGAGATCAAGAGCTAAGAAATCATCTGGATACGTGAAAACCTGACCTGCCAATGAGCAAAGTATAAATAATGAAAAAAGACAAGTAACAAGAGGTCCACAATACAGCTATTTTAACTGTGTATTTGAATTAACTTACTTTTATAAATAATCATCATCAGGGTTGCTAAAAAATAAAATATATAATAAACTATATTTAAATAGAAAAGAATCTGTAAGGGAACAGATGACAGCTGGCAGTTTCTGTCAAGGAAATTGGTTTTAAAACAATCAAATCATGTCCCGTCCCCTGTCCCCCACTTCAGACAGCAACACTCCAAGGTATTAGATAGAGAGGGGTTTCTCAGCCCTGCTAGTTGAGATGCTGTTAACTAGAGGTTGACCAAGGACCTCCTGCATACAAAGCATGTGGGCTGCTATAGAGCTATGGGCTCTCTCAAGGTATGGCAATGTACACTTTAGATGAAACATTTATTGTGAAAACTGTTGATACAGAAGGTCTTGTTAAAGTTAAAAAAAGTTCTTGAAAGGGTATCTGTATAAAACTATTTGTTCAAGCCACGGGATTTGTTTTACAGGGATTTTATGAAGGCTGAGAATAAGATCAAAGGCAATTTAACTTTCACAGTCCATTAAGAGGAAGACTATTCCTGCAGTGGCTTTATGAAAATCTTGTATGATTTGGAGTATGAATTTTCAAGTGACAGAAGTCTTTGCTGGGTTATTTGCACTTTCAAAATAATGTACACTGGTATTTCAGTCCTCAAAAGTCTTAGAAAATAAAATTACAGGCCATGGACTGGGAATACCCAGGACTTTTCAATCCAGGCTCAGTCAAATTCCTATGCTAATTCCATCCTACATCTTAAGATTCCAACACACTAAATATTATAAGCACCATTCTAATTGTAAGAAGAACCACCTACTTGAATTTTATTGACTAGTATTCAGCTAAGGTTTAATCAGAGTGGACTCACTGAAATGAACATGACTAAAAGTTAGGTTTGTTAATTTCGGTGGATCTATATCCAGAAAAACTGAGTTTAAATACCACCCATTAAACTTGCAATGTCTACTGATCGAGATCAGAAAAACTTGAGATGGCAGTGCTCATGACAGCTGGCTCATCAGATCTGTAACCCTGAAGCACATTAGGACTGGGTTTGGAAGCTCCCTGCTGAATCACTAAGCTCACCTGGTGGCCTTCAACACAATTGTTCTGCCACATCCTAACCTTCCTCAAGGAGTTGGTGTGAGGAAAAATAAATTGCTTTGCATTTTATAGACTGAAATGTGCCACAGAATTTAATAGCAATCTAGATCAGGATAAACTAAGGTTTCTGCCATACCTCCTATGAAGAAATGATAATGGTTTAATGATTTTTCTGCTTCTTCTAACAATTGTGAATCCATAGAATTCAAATTGTAATACAATGAAATGCAATATAAGAAATATAATAAGCAATAAAAATGCAATTAAAAATCAACAGGCATATTCAATCTGATGGATGCACCATCTCCCAACTGCAAAATCCACTGACATGCCATGGAGCACCTGAATGAAGCTTGTGGTGGTTCACAGACTGATGTAGGAACTCCTGACGTAAGAGTTTGTGTTGTACCTTCCAAAGATTTCTATGGTATTTTGCTTAACACAAACTGTGAGCTGAGCTGCATTCTAGCAGAGGGGACTGATAATGGAGAGTAAATGATTCACATGTGGAAGGTTATGCCATTCCATTCATGGCAATGAGAACCACGTGTGCACTTTGGGTTCCATTTCTCCATCCAAATGTATAAACCATGCTGAGCCCAGGTTCAGGGGCCATCTATAAGCAAGGTTTTAAGTGGGAAATGCAACTCACACTATCATGCTAAGAAAATCTCAGCTAATTGCACACTAAGAGGTAGGGAATAACCCAGTATAAAGTGGAATAAGTTGATAACATCATGGTTATCTTATAAATCCCCTTTTAAAAAAATTCAATCTTTATTGGTTTAAAATCAACACATACACACAAAGAAAGCTTAGAAAAAGAAAAGAAAAAGAAAACAGAACAAAAGAAAGACAATACATCTCTTATAAACAAAAAGAAATAGAACAATACATCGCGAATGCACAAAAATATTCTAGCTTTCAACTTCCGACTTCCTTGATATGGGTTCTTTGTTTCCTTAATTACTTGCCTCTATTTATTCAATAAGCTTAAACTTTATTAAAACTTGTTTGTGTTCTTTATACCTTATTCAATTCCGACAGTTATTCAAAGCATTCTAAAGTTTTTATATGGGGACACCGTTCTTTTAAATATTGTCTGAAATCTCCCATTCCCTTTCAAACTTTTGGGTTGATGGATCTCTCATCTTTTCCGTCATATATGTTAGTTCCATATATTCAAACAGTTTTACTTGCCACTCCTCTTTTGATGGAATTTTATCTCCTTTCCACCCCTTGGCAATCAGCATCCTCGCTGCTGTTGTTACATGCAAAAAGATCCTTCCTTTCTCTCTTGGGATGTCTGATGCCATTATGCCTAAAAGAAAGGCTTCCGGTTTTTTATTAAACGTTATTTTGAAAAGTTTGTTAAAAAAATTCATTTTATATAAGTTCCCAAAAGCTCTTTATTTTTTTGCAACCTCACCCTATGAGGTACATCGTTCCCTCTAACTCTCTACACCTCCAGCATAAAATTGAGCTGGTTCTGTACATTTTGGACAGTTTGCTGGGGGTATGACCTGTATAGCATCTTTATAAAGTTTTCTTTTATAGTGAAGCAGGCTGTGAATTTCAAATCCCTACTCCATAAATTTTCCCATTCCACCATTTGTATATTGTAACCGAAATCCTTCGCCCACTTAACCATGACTGATTTTACCTCTTCTTCCTTATCTTATAAATTCCTGAAGGACACCTGAAGTGCACAAACAAAGTGCACAATCAATTGTTGATTTCTGTCAGTTTTCTTCAGTTCTATAAATCCAACAGCAGCACATAAGGAGTCAACCTTCCAAAACAGAGCAATGCTTAAACAGCTGAAGTGTGCTTTCTCTACATTGTTTTGACGGTCCTTTTCTATTTTTACAGAAAAAAGCAAATACACCAGTCTTGCTGGAACACATGAATTCCTGAAAGCGAGGTACTTGCTCTTGGAAACAATGCCTGTAGGCACTCTGCACACTCATACAGTGTCAAATATTTATTTGAAAGAATGAATCTGAAGGAGCCATGCCCATTTAGTTAAGTCCCACTGACCTGAATGAGACTTATTTCTGAGTAGGCATGCATAGGACTGCACTATAAAAGACCTACAGGTAATAGCTACATTCCAGCTCATGGAGTGGATGTCAGTTCTACTGAAACAGAACTGAGTATTCACATTCTCCAGACTGAAGTAATGAGAAGGAATTGTAGCAGCAGAAATATTTGAAGACTGTCTGGAATGCTTTTTGGGGAACTTGTAATACAAACTGTATTACCCATGTGTCTGGAGTGTTGGGGACCCTCCAGAGCAGATTTGGGTGGACATGGTGGGGGGGGGGATGACTGCAGTGATAGGAGAAATCAAAGAAAATTGCTTCCTGATCCATTCTGCTGATATAACCCTTATCATCAGCTGAGTAAGACCAATGCATACAACTCTATTTTATGGAGACCACTCTGATCATTTCATTTCATTTCTTAGTTTCCCAGACTATAGATTAATCAAGTTCTAGTACAGTACTTATAATCAGTGACAACATATACTGCTTTTGCATATCTCAAATTTCACTATGAATTTACAAACTAAAACTTATTGGAGTATAATGAAACGTAACAGTAGTTTTAAAACTTTCCACCTTCAGCAATAGATACACACACACACACACACACACACACACCGTCCATCTGGTTGGGTTTCCCCAGCTACTCTGTGCAGCTCCCAACAGATTATTAAAAATACGATAAAACATCAAACATTAAAAACTTCCCTAAACATGGCTGCTTTCAGATGTCTTCAAGTAGTATTCCCCATGTCAATTTGTTTGCTACTGAATACCTGCATTGCATTATATTCTGCAACATGCTTGACTGTCCATAGTCCTCATTGAGGAACCCCAAAGAAGCATTCACATAACACATTTGAAAATCACAGATAGAAAGAAGCAAAATTATTTCATCATCTGAATGAATGAGAAAGGATACAACAGATGTTGCTCTTCCTGTACATAAGACAAAAATAATAATTAGCAGAGTCTATAATTTTTGGACCAAAGATTAAAAACCTAAGAATGGCTGAATACATGTTGTACAGTAGAAATCATTTTTTTTCAGAATCACTGGGAAAACAATTTAAGCTATGACAGTAGCCAGTTAGAACATGAACAGCTCACTTCAAAGCTGTAAACACAATGCTGAAAGATCTATTTCATACCACCCCTACTCCCTGCAAGGATAATGCTGCAATTTACAAACCACTTAAGTCATCTTGGACATATTTTTCAGTTTAGGGCTACAGTCTTAAACACACTACTGAAGTAAGCCATAAAGAACACAATGGAACTTATTTCTGCACAAACATGCACAGAGGTTATAGAACCAAAGCCTAAAACTGATCAGAATGTTACATTTTAAAGCAAGAAGTAACAAAGCTAGGAAGGACATAAAGAATTCAGTCATTCATCACTGTCATACATTATTAGGCTTACATAAAATGCTAGATGTATAACCTAATTACACAAAGCAGGTCTCTATCCCCCTCTAGTGAATTAAGCATGCTATGGTTTCTAAGTCTGTGAATTATTTCAACAGGAGCCTAAGTCAGTCTTTAAATCAGGTTGAAACAAAATAAACCTTTAGATGTAGTTGAAGTTACACTTTATAGTGCAAACAATTCATAAGATGTGGGCATGACTGTAAGATGGAGGTGTAGCCTGAAATTATATTTAATGTAAGATAGCTTCTGGTACATCTACAGTCTGATGAATGCCACTTTAAAAAATAATACATATCTCTGTGAACTGTCCCACATGAGAGTTTATATTATTCATTACATTACTAATGCCACCAGTACCCCTCCAACCCATAACTATTACACACACACACAGAGCCCACATATTTAAAGTGCATGGTCACAGAAACACTCCCAGTAAGAATCACAATGCCTGTGTTATTCGCTGAATTATTCTTGTGAACCCCCAAGCACCTAACAATATAGTGAAGCAGTCATATTAAACTGCAAAAATAAAGGTCTAATAGTAATAAGGGTTGTAACAAACAAAGTAATGTAAGAGAAACTTCCACACATGCAGCAGAGCACCCCCTCCATCCACACCATTCCCAGATTTGCTCAGGGTTCCCTCCCACCGGCCCTCCAGAGCAAATATGGGGGAGTGTTTAGTTGTAGGAGAGGGAGATGTTCTGTTAAACAAATCAAAGTTGTTCTGCTCATGCAGTGGCTTTGCTGGATTCGACCCACAGCCATTAATGTGTGGCCACTCTTGACTGCTCTGAAGTGGCAAATGTGGCATCCCATCCAGTAAGTTGAGGGTCATTTCCCACAAATAGAATTCATTTGGGGGGGTACATATTCATCCCACTTTTTCTCCCCTGTGCTCAGGGTACATATCCTCTAGCCCACCCCTTTTGTCCTTACAATAACCTGAGAATTAGGTTATTATGACAGACAGCAGTGGGCTCAAAGTCACCCATATTTGGACCAAGGTCCCAGGTATGTCCAGTAATCTATGCATCAGCCTTCCCCAACTCCAAGCAGCTCCAACCAACATGGCCAACAGCTAAGGATGGTGAGTGCTTGAGTGCTTAAATAGTGCAGGGGTGGGGAACCTGGAGCACCATAGGCAACAGTCTACTTCATCACTTATAAAAGCTCACAGTAAGTCATTCAAAAAGCTGCAGGCCTGATCACAATTACTAGGGAGAAAAGAATCCATTTAATGTAATGAGATTTTGGCTCTGTTGTTACTTGAGGTGGCAAACCTGCTAGGGGTGGGGAACCTTTTTCAGCTTGAGGGCTGCATTCTCTCATAGGACACCAATGATGGGCAGGGCAGGAGGTGAAAACGGGCGGAGCAACAGCTAGGACTCTCACTTTTGTACAGGCTGCATTCCAGACACACAAAAGCCAGGGGTGTGCATGTGTACACACAAACACACACACCTTTCGATCCAGGCAGCCACAGTTCAAGGCCACATTCCAGGGAAGCAAAAAAAAAAAAAAAAAAAAAAAAAAAACCACCAGAGGAGAGAGCAGAGCAGTGCCTCTGTAAGGGGTGTGGGCTGGGTGCCCAAGGATAGCTGCAGGACAGGAAGGCTGCATTTGACCCCAAGGCTCACTACTCCTGGACTATACCGGATTTAATTCTGGCTGCAGGAGGAGGCTTTTGGAATTAAATGAATTACTTCTCGATACCGAAAACCCCCTCCATGTAAAAAAGAAATGTCAGGTGAAAAGGCTAAACTGAAACACAACCTTTCACCCCGATATCTAGTTTCCTATGTAAAATAATGTTATGTTGGAGGGTGCCCATGGTGGAGAAGCATTCATTCAGGCTGACACTCCGCCCCCGTCAGAGGCGATAGCGCTCTGCTTAGGAGACTTGCCGCCTCAATGAGAACTAGACACCTAAGTCCTAATCACCAACACTTACAAAACGCAGAGAAATTCCTGCGTGGACGTACTTAAGAACGGACTGCGGGGTTGCAATCTGAACCTCATTTACTGAGGAATAAAACGCCACTCCGAGCAAGTACGCGCATTTTTGCTTCTCTGTTGCCATAGAAACCTATTTACCAGGCAAGGCCAACGCAGCCCAGTGAGCAACCGGCGGCCTCGTCACCAGGCTCTGGAGCCGCGCGCATGATTAGGGGAACCGGGCCTGCCTCCCCTCACTCGCCCTGGCGTTAACAGCGGCGCCTTAGCGGCACTGAGCTCACCTCGCCTGACGGCCGCCATTTTTTCGCTCCCCCCCGCCTCCCGCTCGCTCTCCGCCCCGCCTCAGTTCCTCCAATATCCCGATAGTCCTTGCGCAGCCCCACTCGGGGCCTCGTGAACCACCGCATACTGCCGTTCGTTGCTTTTCGCGCGGGCGGGATTGCACAACAGATTTCGGAGCTCAGGCGTTCGGGCTGAATCGGACAGCTCCGGTCGCTTGGGATTGTGAGGGGCGGGATTCAGAAATCCCTGTTCGGCCTTTCCCGCTCGCTTCCCGCTTACGCCCTTCGATTCGGTTATAGCCGGAAAGACTCGGGTCTCTTCGGCAATCGCCGTCGGTCGCCGCTTTTGAGAAGCCGAGACGAACCTGGACCAGTTCGGGCGCCTTCGCAAGCTTTCGGCCTCGTTCTAGATCTCTTCAATTGGGAATTAGGCTGATCGGAAGAGGTCGGCTTAGATCGGGAACTGTTCGGGATTTTTCGGGTGAGACCGAAGCGGCGCTCCGGAGGCCTCGGCCAGGGTTGCCATCGGCAGCACTCGGGAGAGTACTCGGGCAAGATCGGAGAGGGCCTTGGGCAGTTCGTTTCGTCACTCGGGAGCCGTCACTCGGGTGAGATCGGAGACGAAATCTCAATCGGACGGCCTCGGCTCACCTCGCTTCGGTCACCCCCCCCGCGCCCCCTCCCCAACACCCCCGGCTAAAGGCCTCTTCGGATGGAGGACTCTGACTCGGCCGCGAAGCAACTGGGCTTGGCTGAGGCCGCGGCGGTAGCTGCCGCCGCTGCAGTTGCTGCGGCGGCAGCAGCTGCGGCGCCCACAGACGGGTCGGAGCACCAGGAGTGTGTGGAGGCGAGTGGCTCGGGGGCGGAGCCACCAGAGGAAGAGGAGGTGACGGCCGTGACCGTAATGGCGGCGGATGCGGAACACATCGAGATGGGAGCCGAGTCCCTGCCGAGCAGCGACGAGGCCACCGCGGCTGCCTTCGCAGGTCAGCGCACCCGGCGCATGCGCACAGGCGCCCAGCCAGCCAGTCCGTTCAGCTTCGTCCCTGACGCTTAGCTGGTTCGCGCTCGTGCGCTTCAAGGAGTGTTAATGGACCCCCGCCTGCTTTTTGTAACATCACGTTTTGAATCCTCGTATTGCATCAGACACCACTCTGCTCTGTGGAAGTACTTCGCAAGTTCCTCAGCCGCTGTTAGTCAAGTGTATAGAAATCACGTGTACACATGCATATGTGAATCAGCTCTGAGACATAGTATAGTGGAGGAGTCGTCGCTGTCATGGCTGCAGTGTTTCATTTCTACTGCTCCCTGAGTCATAGGGCTACTGGACCTTTAATACCTTGGTAGGGAGTCTTGTTGGCCCTGCTGTTTGGTGATAATGGGAGCTGGAATCTCAACGTCCGAAGGGCCACAGGTTTCCCAGGCCTGCTTTGACAGCAGCTTGACAAGCAGAAATCTAGCAGATGTCGGGTTCCTCTAGAGTTCCCAAGGGAGAGCTGTGCCTGTTTAATTTTCGCCTGTCAGCCAACTGAAGAAAGACATGGGGCCCTGCTTTGTAGTGATTAGATGTGACAACCCTAAACACAGCAGTATAACTTTGTGTGCATTTATAAGTTTCATTTTTTAGTTTTTCTCAGGAAATATGGCTGGATGTCTGAAATGCATAAAATATCAAAGTAGCATACAATAAAATGTCACTCATTTAAAAATTAAACATTTGAAAAAGCAAGTGAAGTGGAAAGTTCTGTAAATACATGCATACATTGACCTCAGTCACACTGGGACTAAATCTTGGAATTCGATGAACTTTATTTCTAAGTAGACACACACACATAGGACTGCACTGTAAAAGGGAAATGTTTCCCACTGCATCTCACCACTTTACATTTAAGTGCAGTCACTATATTGGTGGCTTATTACTAATTAGCTGTGCTCACTGAGCCAAAACTGTTTGCTTTATGCATTGAAATGCACACCTCAGAGGGAGAGAGATCATGGGGTACCTTACACCTAGATAGTTGGATAAGAAAAACATTTGCAATTGCATGTTTTACTGCATGGAATTTATCTGGTCCATGGGAGGCTGTAGCAGAAAATTAAACGTTATTTTGGCCATATTTTACAGAAGTGACTACAGTAACTGTAGCCAACGTGGGTGCCTCTGCAGACAACGTATTCACTACTTCAGTAGCGAATGCAGCATCTATTTCAGGACATGTTCTGGTAAGGTCAGGGTTGATTCATTCTCCAGTATTTATTCCTTCATATTTAATATTTTGTGTGTGATAAGTAACATAAAAGCTGTGTGTGTATGTCGCTATGACAATTCATCAATCCAACTGCACAGATGTTGCTTTTACCCAGGGCTTGTGGGATAAATACATTATTGTGTACTCTTCCTTTTAATTCCATTATGGGCAATCTTACACATTACACAGAGGAAAACCTAGGTTTGCCAACAAGTGTAGATTCAACATGAATCAGTGAGTAGCCAATCACTTGAAAATGTATAGAGTTGTCCTGATGTAGCCATTGACTCTACAATGCCCCCTTTTATATCACTTGTACAAAACTCAATAATGTAATACTGTTTAAGTAGTTCATGATTTGCACAGGCAGGATCAAAGTTTAGACTGTCAGATCCTTGGGACGGAGACCTCTCTCAATGTTGTATGCCTTATGTTCGGCTTGTAGTTACCATAGTTTTATTTACTTGTTGGCCCCAATCCAATCCATACTGGCACAGGAAAACTCTGAGAACTGTGTCTATTCAACAGCACAATGTATGCTGAGGAAGGGAGATGTGGATTTCTCCTCTCCCCTGCAAATATGCAAATCTACCTTAGATATTTCCATACTAACTTAGAAATCTATAGACAAACTAATATAAAAGAATAACAACCATTTCAAGTTGTATCAGCTAAAGCTCTTTCTTCTGCAGTCTGGAAGGACAGCTCTTCAAATTGGAGACAGCTTGAACACTGAGAAAGCCACTCTGATTGTGGTCCACACAGATGGCAGCATCGTAGAGACTGCAGGCTTAAAGGGGCCGTCAGCATCTCTAACATCAGGTATTATGTGGCCTTGCAAAACTTTTTAAAGTGTCACTCCTCAAGTTTAGTTTCATGCCTTGCAATGATAAGGTTATTGTGACAGTTAACTCATAACATTTGGTTTATCACCTCTTGATGTTTTGTTGGTATATTTTCTGACTGTTCACTTTTATATCGGAAATGACAGATGAATGCACTTTGAGTTAGTTCAAGTAGCTAAGGGAAATTTCTAAACTGAGAGATGGAAGGCAAAGAGGAGTTTGCAACAGGATGACAAATATTTATTGAATTTTGGCGAAATAAGTATAATGACTTGGACCCACACTTCCTATGAGTAGATTTCCACTCATCTGATTCTCCCTTTGGGGAAAAGGGCAAGAGAGGTGATTCCTACAGATTCCTCCTTGCTCCTGCAACCATCTCTATACTTGGAAATCTTCTTTGTAGGTTGGGAAACCTTCTGGAATGTTGGGGCTGGAGAGGGTATTGGTTAAAATCACCTGCCCCTTCCTCCTCTGTTGAACTGGAATCCTTTCCAGGAACAGAAGGTTCCCTCGTGATCTATGGGAAGACATAGAATTGTAGAGTGGGAAGGGGCCACAAGGATCATCTAGTCCAGCCCCTACAATGCAGGAATCTTTTGCCCAAAGTGGGGATCAAACCCAGGACCTGAGGTTAAGAGTCTCATGCTCTACCGACTGAGCTTTCCCACATGTCTTGTTCAACTTAGTATTAATATAAATGTGCATCAGTGTGTGGTGTTTACTTTTTTATTACAATGATTACAATTATAGCAACGTGAATAAATTTCATATCATGCATCCATGTCCATCACAACTGTTTCCTTTGTCTAGTGCTGATTCCAATAAAGTGCAAAAGACGTCCAGTTTTTCTGAAATGTCTCAATAGAGTTGATTCTTTCATCCCTTAATTGTTTGTATTGTGTTATTTTATTCACTACTATTAAATCCAAATTTTTCTTCTTCAAAAACATACCCATTTCTTAGCCAGATAGCTTCCAAATCTTATCCAGCCATCTTTTCCATTTTACATGCTTCTGCAATCATTATACAAGCTAAATCTACATGAATCACCAAGATTCGTCTGTACATGTGTTCTTCAATCTCTCTGTGTGTGCTTTTATCTATAAACATTTATACTTACAACTGTTAACTTACATACTGTATTTTGTTGTTCTTTTCTGCTGTATATGTATTAATACAAAACAATGGATAACAATAAGTAAAATGAAATATTACTCAGAAGTTATTGTTGCGAGTACTATGTTTACAGAAACCACAGCACAGTTGGAGTTCTGTATAATGTGTTACAATCAGGCTGTTAGTCCAAGTAAATGGGATTATGTTGGCTTTGATCCAATTATTCAGGTCTAGCATGTTTTTGGTAAATGACAGTTTCAGTAAATATTGAAATAGTAGGCTTTGCAGGCTTGGGGAAGGACTTGTGCTTGCATACTGTGAGTAAAACTATAATTTTGAACATTGAAGAAAAAGTATTGACATAACTGATAAGTTCTGTCTCTTTGTTTCTGTATTTAAATCATTTTTTCTTTTGAAAACCCAGCAGGGCTATCTAAACGACTGCAGGTTGCCTTGAGTAATGACATGAAAGGAAACAATTCAGCTTCAATATCCCATTTGTAGTTCAAAGCTGTTCTTGGCCTGCTGTCTTATTGTCTTCCAGGTGGTGGTGCAATAGCTACTTGGAACACCCAAATGATTTTACTGTGCCCTGCCTTTTTAAAAACAAAAACTTCTCTTTCATCTGATGCAGTGTTATGAAATCAGTAAATCAGGGCCAGTTCATATGCTATGACAACAATGTGATTGGCACTGCTGCATGCTTGCATCCCATGTTGCACTAGTAATGGCTGAACTGGGAGAACCATGTGGAAGAAACGTATTGTGTGTCTCCTCTCCATGCTGCTATGGTTGAATGGAAAGCAACAATGACCTTTGCCCCTTTCCACATGATTTCTGTATTTCAAACTGATATGCTGTTTGATATACAGAAATATTTGATTTAATATTTGTTTCCTCTTCTTTTGTTAAAGGAACTAGTTCCCAACAAGAGTGGGGGCGGCAGGGGCTGCTCCAGTTGGACTGTCTCCTCCACACCACAGAGTCCTCTTTACATTTTGTATCATTTATTTGTTCTGGTACTGGAAAAATTGCAATCTGCTCTGGGTGCTTTTGCAGAAAAGCAGTATATTTTGTTCTATTGGTCAGAAGTCACTTTGAGAATCCAGGATATTCTAGTGGCATTTGCCTTCCTGTGGGGAAGGCAGAAGTTAGAACCTGAATGTGCTGTGTGTGACTTGGTTTTCTTTCCATTAATCCAAAGGGCCTCAGTCTCCTACTCCTTTAACGTCTGGGCAAGAAAAATCAGGAACAAAATACAACTGGGATCCTTCAGTGTATGACAATGAGTTGCCCGTGCGGTGCAGAAATATCAGTGGGATCCTGTACAAAAACCGACTTGGCTCGGGTAAGGTGTCTCTTCCTCTCTTTCTGAAATGAGGGTGATTATAAATCTTCTGTGCTCCTTCTTAAAGCCTGAGAGTCAACAGTGAGCAATGTGGCTCAGCCTCAAGTTCCTGTGGTTGTGGCAGGCCAGAACCTTGTTTTGTGAAGAACAGGGACTCAGCCCTTCCCTCTTCTCTGATAAAACCTGTTTTAAATGTCCTCTATCAGTGCAAAGTACAGTTGTACATTGGTTCTTGAACATAAGCCGTTCCAGAAATCAGTTCGACTTTCGAAAACCAAGGCGTGGCTTCCGATTGGCTGCAGGAGCTTCCTGCACTCAGTTGGAAGCCGTGTCGGATGTTCGGCTTCCAAAAAACGTTTGCAAACCAGAACACTCACTTTCAGGTTTGCGGCGTTCAGGAGCCAAAACGTACGCGTACCAAGATGTTAAAAAACCAAGGTACGGCTGTACAGGAACACTGCATGAGCGGAATTTCCAGACTCCCCTCTTCTCCCTTGCTCAAGAAGTTAGGCCAAGTGCCTGCTCTAGGCCCTTGCAAGATCTACACATAGCAGAGAAAGGCTGTTTCCAAGCTCAGCTGGGCCATCTCTGCACAAAGCAGTTCTTAAGCAGGAGCTAAGCTTGTTGTTTTGCCCTCTTCAAGGTGGTCGAGGACGTTGCATTAAACAAGGGGACACTTGGTACAGCCCCACTGAATTTGAAGCCATGGCTGGAAGAGCCAGCAGCAAGGACTGGAAGAGAAGCATCCGCTATGCAGGAAGGCCGCTTCAGTGTCTTATTCATGTACGGTGGACTCTCTTTCATTCTTTCTTTTATTTATTTCCTACAAAAGTCAGAAGGTCATTCCTCCCTCCCCCTCATCCAGGCACAGAGAAACTGGCCACAGTGGAAATCCCAATTCTAGTCTCAGAAGAGTTGCAACTTGACTCCTGAAGGACCACCTGCACGTTTATAGACCTGTAAGATCACTTAGATCAGTGGTTTCCAGTTAGGGGGGACCTGGGGGTCCACGGAATGCACCTGGGGGTCTGTGACACCAGCCCTTGCCTCTCCCCCAATTTTTTTTTTTTTGCATGGTAATATCACACATTTTATGGTCTGTTACAGCGCTGTGATTTTTCAATATATTGGCCAAAATCAGTTTTGTCATCACACCACGATAATGATTTTGACCAGGCAATATGCAGCAATATATTATTCCTTGCGCAAAGGAGAGCAGGGCAGCCAGTTTAAAGGCACCACCAATATCGCACGGTGATCACCTGAAACATGTTTACATTTTTCTTTGCTAACTATACATTGGAATCTGCTCTGGATCAATATCGAGTAGTATTCCATGACACCCCCTAGCTATGCTAGTGCATCGACTTTTTAGAATTTTCAAAAGTAGGGGGTTCAAAAACCAAGCTTGGCTTTTAAAAAATAGGGGGTCCTCAGTAATTAACTAATTGAGAACCACTGACTTAGATCATCTGGGGAAATTCTGCTCATGCCACCACACCCTGCAGAATATCATAGGGTGGTGACCCGGAAACAGGCATTTTCAGTTGTCCTCTTGTTTTAATGATATGCACTGCTTAGAGATTTTTGAAATATTAAGCCGCTTTTAAATAAAAATAGAAAAAGAAAATGTTAATTCACAAGTAAGCCCCACTAAATGCAGTGGGACTTGCTGCTTGCTGTGTGTGAACAGGGCGGCATCAGTACTGTAGTAGTAATACAGTAATTATTATTATTATTAATAATTTATTTATTTATACCCTGCCCAGCTAGCTGGGTTTCCCCAGCCACTCTGGGTGGCTTCCAACAAAAGATTAAATATACATTAAAACACCAGTCATTAAAAATTACTCTAGGAGTAACTTCAAGAAGGTGCTGGGAACCCTGAACTTGATCTTTTGCTTTGTACAGTAGAGCATAGGATGGGTCTCCAGGTATATTTTCCCCTGATACTGTTCTTTACTTTCCCCAATTTAGGATGGGATATTAAATCCTCATGCTGCCTCATGCACTTGTGCTGCCTGTTGTGATGACATGAGTCTGGTGAGTGTGCAGCTGCTGTTGCAGAAACTGGCGGGACTCTCTAATGGTACACTGTAGTACCATAAGTTTAGGTTAGGAGCATCTCCAGACAGGAATAACTGTAAACTTGATGGATCGAGGTGTGCTTCGCTTAGGGAAAGGCAGAAAGGAAAGGTGGTCTTTTCATATGACAGCTCTTCACTGAGACTTTGTTACGGTTGCAGTATCTGACTTTCTGATGGAAGAAATATTATTGAGGATAATTTATCTGTCAACTTGCTTATTTAAAAATACACATTCTATTTATACATATATAAGCTCTTGTGTTTTCTAATAAATTAATCTGTCAAGTGGCCTTCATTAAGAGTAAATTAAACTACTGCAATTATAATCTGTAAGCAACCTGTTCAAATGCACAGCTCAGTAAGAACATTTTTACTATGTTTTCTAAAGATCACTTGAGATGAGATGAGTGTAGAGGCAGCAACAGAAAAAGGCCTGCTCTCTGAGTCTTGTGTGACACTGTGACAACTGTAGGGTCCTCTCCCTAGGACTGTCCAGAGCAGGGGTGGTGAGCCTATGGGCCAGATCAAGCCTGCCAGGCTATTTCTCATGGCCTACTAGCCTCCAGATCCAATTTTACAATGTCAGGGTGGAAATCCACTGTGGTGGTGAAATCAGTCATCTTGTTTCTCTTTGTACTACTGTCGCTAATAGGTTGGAGTGCTCTGGAAATGGGAAGGAAAGCTCTCATCTGCTCCAGGGTTTCCTAGGAAAGGCTCAGGAATTTTTTTAAAAAAGATTGGGGTCTCTTTTCTGCTTCAGGAGCACTCTGACCTGCTAGTGATGATGGTGCTAAAGGAATAGAGGTACCTTGCTCAGCAGTGATTTCACCATTGGTAAGAGGGAGGGAGGGAGGGAGGGAGGGAGGGAGGTGGCAGTGGTCTCGGACAGGACTGGGGTCTGCTCCTTAAAACATGTTTTCCTTTCACCCCCTCTTAGATCCTCTTAGATCCAGCAGAAAGGTGGACTTTCTGGCTAAGGAAATGTTCCTTTTTTAAAACAAACCAACAAACAAACCAACAAACAAACCCTACTTTCCACATTGTAAAGTAAATTTGACACTGAGGTCAAACACCACCAC
Organism: Podarcis liolepis; assembly: GCF_965112155.1. Taxonomy (NCBI): domain Eukaryota; kingdom Metazoa; phylum Chordata; class Lepidosauria; order Squamata; family Lacertidae; genus Podarcis; species Podarcis liolepis. The sequence goes on from NC_139554.1 coordinate 77,382,738, forward strand.
CCACAAGCTTCTCTTTCCTCACTCTGGTAGCGCAAATACAATACGGTAATGCTAAATTAAATAATTAGAGGTGGGATGCAACATCCCACTATGACAAGCGTTACATCTGTTCAAACATTTCAGCTTGTCAAACAGAATGACCCCCATCTCCTCCTACCATGTGCTGTTTTGGGGATTCTCCCAACCCTTCCAGGACCAATTTCAAGGGGGAAACCTCATTGCACAAGCAGAAGTCCTTGTTTGGGACTTCCACTGACATTGGGTGAATAATTGGGTGAATCCCACCCTGAATAAAAACAATATGCTGCCCTTGCATGATACCCCAAATCAGTTGCTTAAGACACAGAGCAAGACAGTTTGACAGAAACAGCCATGGCCGTGGCAGAGAAGCTCTGAGCACTGGTGTTTTCTGCTTGTTACCAGAGTGGTCCTGTGAGACTCTTTGTGCCCTATAAAAGACGGAAAAAAGAAAACGAATTGCCCACAACTCCAGTGAAGAAGGATTCCCCAAAAAACATCACTCTGCTTCCTGGAACTGCTGCTACTACTTGTAAGTCATTCTTGGAATAAACAGCCTTATCAAATGAATCACAATCATTCATATTCGTATGTATATACATCCTTTGCATGTTGTAATGTTAAAATAACTTTATAAATGTTATCCGTATGAAATGTCCATCCTCCTTTCTGCTTTCTCACTTTTATTCAGAAAAGCAAGCAATGCTGAAGATTTTTCCTTCAGCAACCAGCAGATGGTCTGGTATGCGTTGCAATGGCAAACACATCAAGGAAGTACTAGCATAATATATCATCTAAAATTTGACTATTTAGATTAAGTTTTTATATTCTCCAGCTGGTAGGCCAAATCTGAGGTTTCCCTTCCAGTGACTCTGTCTCTTTGATCAGTGCAATTGGGAGGCCTTTATCCTCCTTCTTCCGGATTGTTTCTTCTGTCAGTGGTGTCAGAGGAGGGCTGTGTCAGTTTTTTCTGAAATGTAATAGAAGTTTGACTATGAGGTAGTGCAAGAGTGGCTGAGCTGTGCTCTCCAAATGTTGCTGGATTCCCAACTCCCATCAGCTCCAGCCAGTAATCGAGGATGATTAGAGTTGTCTACAGATATCTGGAGGGCCACAGTCACCCCTGAGTTAGTGGGCTGGTTTCTGCAACTTGGAAGCAGAAATGAAGAGACCTCTAGCTGATTGGTATTAGCATTTCACTAATATCTGGAAAACGTTTCTACACTTTTTTTAGTCACTGTGACTCCTTCAGGACAAATCACTACCTCCGGCACTCTGACCTTTGACCGTACATCAAGCGTTGAGGCCACAGCTATTATATCAGAAAGCCCATCCCAAGGTGATGTTTTTACTGGTACGTCTGGTAAGTAAAATAAGTAATTCACACATGTATGCACATGTGATTGGGATACTTGTGTGGAATTGTAGATGCCTAAGGCTAACATTTCAGATTTAGGGATCCAGCAAGCTGCTTCAGCCACCGTCATAAGCCACAGTTTATCCTGCACAACTCAAACAAGCCAAAGTATAGTTTGTTGTGTCATTTGAACCTGGACCATGGTTTGTTTCAAACAAACTGCAAGGGATAAGCTCAGAAATAAACTAAGGGTTGCTCTTGGTTAATTTGTGCTATACTGTTTGCTATTTGTGGTTTGCTTGTTTCAAAGAAACCATGGCATGGGTTTGAATGACATGAAGCACTATGTTGTGGCTTGTTTGAGCCACATGGGAGGATCCACACAGCAGGAGTAGAGGTATGTTCATGAGTAAACCATAGTTTAGGACGAACTAGTTTAGATAAACCTGGCCAATGTCTAAGAAAATTGGAAGACAGCAACTCAAATGTCTTTACACTGCAATCCTATGGATGTCGACTTAAAATAAATCCTAAACTGAGTTTAGTGAGACTTAATCTCTTGTAAATGTGTATAGGATTACAGTTGAACAGTGGAATCCTAGGGGAGTATATTCAGAAGTAAGCCCTATTGATTTCAATGGGATTTACTTCCAGGAAATTGTGTTTATGATTGCAGCCTTTAGCAATATCATAATAAACATTACACCCAATTCACACAGGCCTTTTTTTCCTACATGCAAGCAGTCCTGGCCTATACTGAGCCACATACAAGCCTGAGACTGCATGTACTTGTGAAATTGGGTATACGAATACAGAGAGCAGATAACAGCAATTTTAATGAGTTGAAATATTTCTCCATATGAATGAGTATTGGCTTGAGACCAGTGACCTTTATTGAAAAGGTTCTATGCTGTAAGGGTAAGTAAACTTAATAAAATATACTCCCCATGAAATGTCAATGTGTCAGAAGTGGTTGAAAAATGGATTTAGATTTGATAATTTTTTAAAAAAATTAGGGAATCTGTAAGCATTTCTGATCAAATTTTAGACTGACAGGTCAGTTAAAGGGATACAATTCTGGTTGTTTGCAGAAGGATGCCTGCAAATCCTTAGTAAGTTATTTTGGATAAGCATTACTACTATTTTTTTTAAAGGAAAAACAGCAGATGCTAGAATTTTGGTATTTATTTAGAATAAGGAACTTACTTATCTGAATTTTTGATTGTCCGCATTCTGAATTCCAGTTTTAATCCTCCGTACTGAAGCTGAAACTTTATGCTAAACTATTAAATACATATTTCCAGTCTTGCTTGTCTTACAAGAGAAACAATTCAGTTCGTTACTGGTTGATTGCTGTTATGAGGGACCCAGCTATTTAAATAACACACTTTGCAAAGAAAAATCTGTGGATTCTAATCTAAGTCTTCGCATTGCTCTTTAACAAAGAGTGATATGAGCTCTTCAGTTCACATTGTTCCAGAATAATTCCAGCTGCTGCTCATTCCTTTTCGTACTGTAATCTTGCATCTTGGGTACTCATATCAAAAGTGTAAAATGAAAACCAAATGATGAATTCTTTTCATGAGTCCTGATTTTCCTTCTCCCGCCCCCCCCCCCCAGTAGTACAAGACACAAACGTTCAGCAGCCTTGCCGGGTCAGGCATCCAGAGCCTCACTACCCAAGTTATCAGGACAATTGTCAAATCTCCGCATTCCCAGAAGCAGCACTGCCAACCTCTCATCCCAAAATTGGTAAGTTTCATCCCAAAGAGCTAAGTGAGAGATCAGGCATTGCGCCAACAGGTGCAATGGAATTCCCCTTCCCCCTGTGGTTCCCCAGTCTGCGTTAGGGCTGGGCAATAACTGCTTTCCAACATCGTAATATACTGCCAGCTAAACATCATGGTATGGCAAATATGTCACGATTTTGGAAAGGAATTGGGAAGGAACAAGGCAGTTGCCGGCCACCGTGCGCTGCTTCTGCCTCATCCAGAGTGCCATCTCCTCCATCGCCCAGCGCTGCCCGTGTCAAGGCAGCAGTGCATGAGGCAGGTATGTAAATGCTCCATCACATGCCTGCCACACCTGATGCCTTGGCATGGGCCGGGTGGGGTGGGCAAACAGGCTGCCTGTCCCAAATGAGACAAGCAGTCCGCTCGCACCTCCCCCTGCCAAGGCAGTGGCAGCAGCTAAGGCAGCACCCGCCTCTGCCTTGAAATGGGCGGGGGGGCGCAGGAGGAGGGATGTGGGGCTTGTTTGTGCTCCTTAGCCGGAGGTGGGGCAAGAAGCTTCCTGTTCCCCAGCTGAGCAGCCTCAGTCCTTCTTCTCACACGCGAGCAGGAGAAGGATTGGGGCTCCCTCAAAGGGGGAGCGGGAGCACTTTAATGGAGCCCGACCCCGCTGTTGGATCGTGTGAGCCGGTGGCTAGTTGGGGGCTCCATAAAACTGCTTGGCTGAGGCAAGGGCAGTGGCATGCCCATCACCCAAGCAGTTTAATAAAGCGAGGGAGGAACTAGCTGTATCAGCGCCTCGCCAATGCAGCTTGTTTCTCCCTCTGCGCTGGTATGAGGACAGACCGCGATGGTGGTTTCACTCAACAGTATATCGCTGGTGAAACCGCCGCTGTTCCTGAGCCCCTCTGCCTCCAGCACCTGGCTGCAGCATGTTTCTCCTCTGGGCACTGGAGGCAGCGGTTTCACCCATGGTATACCACTGAGGGAAGCCATCATTGCGGTCTCCCCCTTAGACCGGTCCTGGGCGATAAATTGATATATTGCCCAGGCCTAGTCTGCTTCAGGGAGTCCCCCCAAGTACCAGGTTTTGTGGGGACTGCATTGGGAAGGGAGGAAAATTCTTGTCTGCGCAACTGGAAACTAATTGTGTAAGTGAGACATCTTAACAGCATTTCACCTTAGATTCATATGTCAATATCAGCTTTCTTCCATAAGGGACTACTTCCTATAACACAACATTTGGAGTGCTCAGTATGTTTCATAGTGCTTGCTAGCTAACCTCTCCACAGATTGGAGGGGTGGATAGGGAATCAGGAGAAGGGTGGAGGTGTGCGAATACAGTTTCAGATACAAATGCAGCAGCGTTGTGGCCCAATACTTATAGCAGGGCATGTGCTGATTGTTTTGTTGTATACTGGCCAGGAGACAGACGTTTTGGAGGCTAGAGGCCTGTGACCAGGCTTTTATTGGGTTCAGACTGCTAACCAGCTCAAATATGGGTAAGCTCCTAGCATTTCCAGCCACACTAGCTAATGGCTAAGGAGTTGTAGTCCAACAACATCTGGAGGGCTATAGGTTCCTCCCACTGCTTTGATCTCTGTCTGAATAGGGAATCTCTTAATTTGGCCATCCCAGGGGATTTATGAAACCTGTCAGTTTCTGGAATACATTGGGGGTTGTTCCAGTGGTACCATTCTGTTGATTCTCTGGAGGGAACCTTGTTATTGATTCAACTGCATTTGGACTTTCTCCCACAAGTCTGGTGCCGTGGTTTGTAGATGAACTGCAGGCTGAGTAGCAGTTTTGGTGTCAGCTGAAGCACATGGCAAAAACTCACACTGAGTCTGACTGAACATGTCATAGAGCCCATGTATAGGCCTATAAGGTGATGGTGGTGGTGGTGGTGGTGATGATGATGATAGTAAAGGGGTTATACTTTCTCAGCACCATGGCAGTAGCAGAATCACATCCAGTCGAGTTCTTTAGGGTTATTCACTGAGCAAAGAAAGAAAAAAACCCTCTGGTGGTGGCTATGATATTGCGTGGTGTGGCTCTTAATAAGATTTTATTTCCCTCATGACCTCTTAATCCTTCCTTTTTCATTCACTTCTGAGCACACTGTTGTGCACTGGCTATTCTAAAGAGCAAGTGCATTAGAAAAAAAGCCCATTAACTGGGCATGACTACAGAAGTATAAACACTTATGGAAAGATTAGGCAATCAAATGTCAAGCTTTGTTCCTCACTGTAAAAAGCATAGTAGCTGAAAGCTGTTGCTTCTGCAAATATATGGAAGACAGGGATATTTTACTGAATCAAATTAACTACAATCCTATTGATACAGTTGAGCAAACATCTGTTTCATTTACTAACTTAATAAAAGCTTTGGGGTTTACATTTTGTTTCTTGTAATTCATGGCTTTAACTTTGAAACTTGCACCCATTGCAGTATGGTTAAAGTCTAATGCATGCTAAATAATTGCTACGCAAGTTTGTATTTAAAACGTAGTTAGCATTTTTAAATGATTTGGGGGAACTGGAAGCATACTTGGTGTATAGACATATTATTTCTTGCAGAGTTTTCTGAATGAAAACTGGAATTTTAAAATTGTTTTGGTCCGATCTGTACACTTGTGTAATTATGCCTTTAAGGCTATACTCCTACCAACAGTTGCCTAGGAGTAGGATTGAACTCAGAGAGACTTGCTTTTGAGTAGACATAGATCGGATTACATGCAAATATTTGTGTCTATATTGTGATTCTAAACACACGTAACAGTGGGGCTTACTTCTGAGCAAACAAGCAAGAGTCTGACATTTCTGGGGGACCCTTTGCCAACTGCTCCTTTTGCGGCATAGGTATTGTGGGCAGCTGGGCTTGTGCAGGGGCCCCATGCAAATACTGTTGAAAACAGTTGCGGCTTGTGTAACCACAGTGAGCTGATTAGTTTCAGCTAACACACACACACACACACACACACACACACACGTGTCTTTCCATTGCAGACCAAATGCTTCATTGCTCATGTTTCTGTACCCATCACCACCCAACCTTTCTCAATGATGCAGCAGTGGAGAACAGCTTGACTTAACCTCCCCACTCCTGGTCCCTCAACAAAGCCATTCTAAAGCTTATTTGGTATTCAGCCCATGTCCTTGCACTTGCCAGAGGCTCAGAGCTGGTAACATGATTAGTGCATGATCAATGTCCCATTAAAAGATGCCGTTAAGGCTACAGTCCTGTGGACACTTTTCTGGTTAAGGCCCATTGAACATGGTGGAACTTTTGCTTGAATGAACATGGATAGGACTGTATTGTAAAAGAAGTCCCTGCTGTCCTTCTGGGTTGCAAGATGAAGTGGCTGTGTGTTGCTTCTGGGAAGATGCACAAAGCTCTGACTTTTGTGGATCTCTGCAGAAAGTGACTTCCAAAGCTTGGAAAGGGACTACTGAGTATGCAGTAACAGTTATAGTTTTGAAATCTGTGCTTCTGGAACTCCCTCCGAGAACTGAGGTTTGCAAGTGGTATGAAATTTTGATTAGCCCAGGTTGTAGGTAATTCTGAACCTCTAAAGGGGCAGAGGGTGAACCAAAGCAGTTACAGATTAAAGTTGCTACTATACAGTAAGCTTCCAATTGAACTTGAACCAAAGTATCTTAATGGATTTCTTTCGATTTTCAGTATTGACCTCACTTCCTGCCCTGGCTGTGCCACCTGCCACCCCCACCAAAACCATATCGGCTTCCGTGGTGAATGGTCTTGAAGTGACAGAGCAGCGGAGTTGGCTGTACCTTGAGGAGACGGTCAACTCCCTTCTCAGCACAGCTCAGCAGCTGAAGACTCTGATCGAGCAAGCTAAGCAGGCCAGCTCTGCCTACAGAGAAGCTGCTGTCACTCAAGCAAAAATTCAAGCTGATGTGGAGAGGAAAGAGGTAACTATGCTTGTGGAATGACAACACAATACTAGCTCTAAATCAGTCTGCAGCTGACTTGCTCAGGTGGCAAGTTGATAGCCTTCACAGTTTCTTTTATGCAATAGTGGAAGGCTGCCTATCATGGGACTTCTTAAGTTTAGATTGTACTCTTCAATTTTATGCAGAAAGTATCTGTACTTTGAATGACTGGAGTTTGATTTTAATGAAAATTGTAACACTGTCTTTAGCAATAATAAAACAACAACCACACCATTTTTATATCAAGATCCACGGGTGTTTGCTATTTGCCAGAACAGATCTAAGCTGTGGTCCACTTTCACAGATTCCAGCTGTAGGAAGAATAAATAATCATTGCAATTATTTTGCACAACTATACCGTTTACTGCATATAGACATTCACAGAAAATGACATTTTTTATTTTTATTTTTACAAGGTTGGGGTGAGTGGAGCAGGGCGAGGATGAGATGAAAATGGCCAGCACAGGGGAAAGCAGCTATGTAATAGGAATAGGTCTAGGAACTATAAGGACACTAAAGCCCCAGCCACTGCCTAGTCCTAACCTTGGTCTTTTGTCCAGACAATTTGCGTGCTCTTCTATGCAACCATGGTGGCTAAAACTTCATAGAGCCAGTGGGATGCAGTGGACAGAGTGTTTGAATTGCAGTCCTGGCTTTGGAGCAGCTAGCAGCCATAAAAGCTTCCTATGGGGGTGGGATATAAGACTCATGTCACCCTCTTTTTGTACCAACTGCATTGGCACCTATTCATTTCCAAGCACAATTCCAAGTGATGGTTTTTGACCTATAAAGTCCTAAACAAGTTGGGACTAGGTTTCCTAAAGAATCAACTTCCTCCATATAATCCTGAGCTGAGATCTTGCTGTTTCTTCAGCTTTCTGTAAGGTAACAGCATGGTCTATCTGTCCCTTTCCACCCCACCTCTGGAACTCCCACCTCCAGGATATTTGAATGGCTCCTTTGCTGCTTGTGTTAGAAGGACATTTTAACACTTTAAACATGTATTAAAACGCTTTTGAGCCCTCTAGGATTTTACTGTTTCTTGTTTTATTTCAGGGCATGCCACTCTGAGCTCCTATGGAATGGCATATAAAGAATTATTAATAAACAAAGGTCACTCAATGGCCTTGGGCAGGGATGTCAAAGGATTGCTGACCAAAAATCCCCCAGGAACCTCAGAGGTCAGACGTGATGGTAGTTATTAGACCAGGAGTGCATTCCCTTTTAGGGGCCAGTGGTCTCACTGTCTTGTGGTCAACCACCAGGGGCAAAGGGCTGTATGTCAAAGTGGGTGTGGCCATTTAAAAAAACCCCAAATCTAATGTAATGTAATTAAATTGATTGATTGAATAAAATGATAAAATTTGGGGAAGTCTTGGGTAATCACAAAAACATTTCGGCATTACAGAATCGCAGTAGGGGACCATAAAAAAAAAATTGGTGGGCATTTGGGTGTGTGTGCAAAACAATTGTTGGTATCAGCGGGATGGGGGCAGCTATGGGAGCATTCAGTCAGTAAAAAGATTTTTTTCAAAATTATTACAGTGGTACCTCGGGTTACAGACGCTTCAGGTTTACAGACTTCACTAACCCAGAAATAGTACCTCGGGTTAAGAACTTTGCTTCAGGATGAGAACTGAAATTGCGTGGTGGTGGTGCGGCGGCAGCAGTGGGAGGCCCCATTCGCTAAAGTGGTACCTCAGGTTAAGAACAGTTTCCGGTTAAGAGCAGACGTCCAGAATGAATTAAGTTCTTAACCCAAGGTACCACTGTATTATTATTATTATTATTATTATTATTATTATTATTATTATTCGACAAATTTAGGGGTGGGCTTTGAAGGTCTACAAAAACCCCTCCTGGTATCACAGCAGGGGACATGCAGGAGTAGTCGAAAAAATGTGGGGAGGGGGAGTGGAATCTACCCTACCAACCCGACACAGAGGGCATTTGGGTTGTAGTTCAAAGACTGGTCAGCACATGCCTTTTTACTCCCTTGATAGTTGCATTGTCAGCTGATGCCTTGCACGTATATCTGGGCACCAGGCCTCACATTCCACCAAACACAGGGCTTTACATTTGCTTCACAATGGTTGCTTCAGCCAGCCCTACACATGCAGCGGAATAAAAGGACAGGCTCCTGGTAACTTGAGGCTGCAGGCGCAGGGTCTGCTGTTTTGGAATGCTCCTTTACATTAAAAACTTCCTGAAAATGGATAACTAGCATGACAGGCAATGGGACTGGACTTGAACATTTCTCCTGTGCATTGGTGGGGAACAGAGGGAAATAATCAGAAGTGGCAGGCACGCACATATTCCTATTATACTTATAGACCCAGCTTAAGTGTGCAGAAGGCAAGTGATAGCTTCTTTCCAGGATATTCATTGGCTTAAACATCTTGGTTAGAAGAAGACAGCAACTCATGATCCGGAAATTACGGGTTATATATGAAGGAGATAATATTGCCATGTAGATTAAGTTGTTAATGAGTGGAAATGAAACAAGCTGGTTTCATAAATGCAGGCATTTAATTGGTGACAGAGAGAAAAGCTGCTCTTTTCTGTGCCACGGAAGTCATTTTCTCCTGTTTCGATACTTGGAGAATTCATACCGTCAAATGAACTTTTCTGTTTCATTTTATCTGAGACTCAAAAAAGAATTAATCCCACCCCTTCCTGTACACATAAAAATATACGGCTGTCATTGCACAGCTCCCGTTAGAGGATTTGCAGTGCCACATCACAACCCTGGACTTGCAGCAAGTCATGGGTGGGATAGGGGAGCAAAGGAGAAAGCAAGTTGCACAACACCAGTGTCCATGGCATGGGAGTGAGGAGGTAGAGACACCAAGAGGAAAACTGTGGTTTTAAACAATAGAACAGAGTTTACATTCATAAGGCCAGGGGTTCCTGCCACCCCCTCCCCATCGCTCTGGATCCTCCTGTGCTCCCTGGAAATCTGCTCCTGAGAGTTGGGTGGTCCTTCGAAATGTGTGTGTTGGGTTGCAGGTGAGGGGAGAGGCTGCAGATAGAGAGGAGAGCTGGGAGAAATCACCCACCCATCCCAACTGCATGCAATTCAAGAAATATAAGACAATGTGCTTTATTACGGTGGTGGGACGCAGGTGGCGCTGTGGTCTAAACCACTGAGCCTCTTGGGCTTGCCTATCAGAAGGTCGGCGGTTCGAATCCCCGCAACAGGTTGAGCTCCCGTTGCTCTGTCCCGGCTCCTACCAACCTAGCAGTTTGAAAGCATGCCAGTGCAAGTAGTTAAATAGGTACCACTGTGGCGGGAAGGTAAGCAGTGTTTCCGTGCACTCTGGTTTCTGTCAGGGTATTCTGCTGCACCAAAAGTGGTTTAGTTATGCTGGCCACATGACCCGGAAAGCTGTCTGTGGACAAATGCTGGCTCCCTCGGCCTGAAAGCGAGATGAGTGCCACAGCCCATAGTTGCCTTTGATTGGACTTAACCATCCAGGGGTCCTTTACTTACTTTTTTTTTTTTTACTATTACTGTGGTGTTGCAGTACATGAGGACTGTTAGAGCAATAGTTTCCTCACCAGTCATTCATGGAAAACATTGCTGCTACCCAGGCTGCTACTTGTTAAGTTATATACCAGCTTGAGCCTGAGGGCATGGTGTGTGACTGTTGTAATGACCTTCCAGAGTTATGTGCTTTAATAAAACACAGTCAGAAACCGCTGTTCCGAAATATGAGAAAAAAGGTAGTTAGGTGACTATTCAATCTGACATTTCTTTTAAACATTCCTCTATGGTATTTGAATTTTTCTAAGATAATTGAACATTTCGTACATCTAGGTTTTCTGAAGGGGTAAATTATGTTTATAATGTTGGGTGGAAAAATCTGGATCATATTTTATTTCTGCCTCAGAGGTAAAAGCATTTCAGGGAGGAGGTGGCCCACATTTCTCATCCTGCTCCAGCTTGATGTCGGCTTCTGCTGCAGGATGAGAAACGGTCCCTCTTGTCATAATCGGAGCTTTGCCTTGGTGGCAGCAAGAGAGAGATGTGCTGGCTGGCATAGCTGGGCGACAACCATATTTGGCCCAACACACTGTGGGTTTGGGGGTACACTGGCAGAAACAGCCACATCTTGCTGGGGGTGGGAGGTTGACCCTCCAGCCCAGCATCCAACATTCCTTGGATAAAACTGCATTTCTGTACAACAAATAGAAGCCTAATGTTAACTGGTTTCACCATTATGGATAAAGGATGCCTGGGAACTGTGCATCTAGAAACGTCCGTGTCCTCCTGCATCCTAACAGTGACCTAAAGATTGGATTAAAAATGTGTCATGGGATCCTCTATCTTCAAGAGCCCCATAGCCCAGGAAAGCTTTTTCTGTCAGGGCTGCGAAAATGCTTCTGGCAAAAATTCCCCTTCAGTTCAAGGTTAAGGCTATAGATCTGTACCCACTTACATTGGTTAGGTCTCATTTACCTCTGAGTATTTATGCACAGGATTGCACCGTTAGTCTGGAAGGGAGGTCTCATGAGAGAGAGGTGCCAGCTCTAGCACAGATTAGTCTGCATAGCACAGTTTGTGCGGATTAAAATGCCAAGCATGGTTATATGTGGCTGCAGAGAGGTAATTATAAGGCGGCAACACAATGACCACAGCTTTTACTGTATATATATTAGTATTTTATTTTATTTCTACCCCCACATTTTAAGGCAAGCATGTGCAAACCGGCTGAGGATGAAAACGTTAAGAGCAATGCAACAACAGAATGGATAGCATATAATAACACAGCAGAGATAACGTTATATATAGCCACTAATAAAATCCAATAAAGAAACTTGGGATACAAAAAAGGTTTTAGGGTCTGTTTAAAAGCCACAAAGTTCAGTTCTTTGGCAGATACTCATTAAAATGCATACATGTCACATATTTCCTTAGAGTTAACAGAAATAAGTTCTAATTGAGATTTGGTTTTGTTTCATGTAACGGACACCCCTCCCCACAATCCTGAGAACAAGATACAACTAGTTAACTGATATACACAGCTTGCTATGTAAGTGTTCAGGCATCCAAAGTTGAGGTACCCTTGACCTAATGCCTCTCATGGGCTTCTCTTGCAGCATTTACGGTGAGGTCCAAGACCAAACCTTCCCCCCATTTCTTCACTGCAACTCAAGGATCAAGGCATTTCCTTCATATGTATTGTGTTACCATTCTTAGAAAATAGCCTTACAAAAACTGGTGGGCAAACCCATTCCTTGTTAAGCAAAGCACAACTTTTACAGATTATTTGTTCTGACTAGCAAGCTTTTTCTGAAGCATGGAGACCTATATCAGGCCTTTAACAATTTTATTTATTAAAAAAATGTATATAACGCTGTATCATAAAAATCTATTGCAGTGGTTTATAAAAACATAAAACTGGACAGTAAAAATTATTAAAAAGCTTGAAATGAATAAAAAGCAAAAACAAAACAAAACAAAACAAAACATTTAAAAACAAACATCAGTAGACCATTGTTAGGGTTGTGCACATCATTGCCTGCATAGGCCTGAAGGAATAGGAAGTTTTTAGCAGGCTTTTAAAAGTCTGCATAGAATACACTATGAACATGTAAGGCAATGATATGAATATATAAGCCAAATTATTAATACCAAGCAGCATCAAATCTGGTGTTGCTTGGGAATTCTAAAAAACCAAAAAATGATGGCAGTTTTGAAATCAGTGTAGTTTGGAAAGTTCCAGTCTGCCATCTTGATTCAGAATGGCATCCAATTGTATCCCAACATGGGCAAACCTGTTCCTTGGTCTCAGGAACCATCATGCAAAATGGGGTTGCGGTATCTTAATAGCTGCCCAAATGGAAAGTGAGCAAACAACTTTCCAAAATACATAGTAAAGGCAGACACTACAACTTAGGAACAGTTATAACAATCAAATGAGTCATGACTGTCAAACCTGTGCTGGTAATTGGCTTTACTCCCTAGGCAAAAAACCAAAACCAAATCAATTTTTTTCTTGACAGTGCTTACTACACTTTAATGGCATTGGAATACTTGGGAGTGTTAATACTGGTATCTATGTTACACAGTATTTGAAGGCTGAAAGCTGCTTCTCTTGGCTTACAGAGCAAGTATATCATAAAAAGTGTGAGATTTCCATCTTCTCCTCTCTGCCTAATGTGATTCTATGCCATGGTCATTTTATGTTCCTGTAAACTCACAACACTCCAGACCTTTAAATGCCGTGATGTCAGGTCATAAAGATGATCTGAAATTAAGCCTTTAATCTGCTTAAGTATTAGGTTCTACTCTTGGATAAATCTACTTTGCTTTAGATTGTTTTTGAACTGTTCCTCGGGAGATTTAACACCCTAGGCTGGTGTTGAATCTAATTTTGGCTAGTATCTCCAGTCTTGATACATTTAACTTCATTTATGTAGCACTGCCTAACAGAGTTCTTGTGCTTAGTTTAAGGCTCTCTGGAGCTTGCCTGCATTGTGAATTTATTGTGTGTTTCCATGCTGAATGAAGGGTATATAAATAAAGGGTTTGGTGTGAAGGAATATTGAGTTAAGACCACGGAGGAAAGTGTTATAGCTCAAAAAATGTCCATGTGAAATTTTGCAATGCATTTTTGCCCTACCTTACAGCAAACCCAAACTTGTTCACCATACCAAGTCCCCCTACTGAGCCAACCCCCTCCCAAAGTTTAAGCCTTCCTGTGGGATAACTAAGCCAAAATAAAGATGGATCGCCCCCATGGCAGTAGCACTCCTTCTCATTATAAGCCTGTAGCAACATGAAGCTTGTCAAAGGGAAGCAGGTAGAGCAAAGAAAGAGTTCAGGAGACCTCAAAGCCACTGCCGCCAATCAATCAAATGTCTGGGGCGGGCAGGGGAGGAAGAGGACACCATATGTACAGATTGTCTGGATATAAAGACATTCCTCCAAGATTAGCAAAGCTACAGACATAGCCATTTCCTTTTTTATTTTTTCTAACTGGAGGTGGGATGGTGGGGAAGGAGATTTTGTGGAGTAATGGAGAACTGGAATTTATGCAATACTTGATTTTCACACCTAAACTTCCTTTACCAGTTTAACTGCACAGTTTTAAAGCAGGGGAAGGGAATCTGGAGGCAGTTTGTCCACCTTATCCAATGCTCTGCCCGGATGCCCTTGGCAGATGGGAAGTGAGAGCAGTGGAACACTCTCACGCTCCTCCATTCTTTTCTTCTTGATTTTTAAAAATTAACACATTGTGTTCCAACTACTGGAAACAATGGGAGAGAAGTAAAAATGCTCCCCCCCCCCAATGCTAGACTACTACTGGGATCCTTGTGGCAAGCTCAGGGGGAGGGTTTTATCCCTGGCCCTTTCAACCAAGGGGTCACATGTAGGAAGGTAAAAGATCCTGGAGAGATAGATTCCAGAATTGCTGCTGGCTACCATTGTTGGTAGTGATCTACATAGAGCCTGGTACCAAGGCAATGCCTTGTAGCATCTTAACAACTTTCAGCCAATGAATGAAAGCTGGACCAACAAGTAGAAAGCTAACAGTCAATTTCTGCCTTCTGTGTCATGATGTTGCTTCCCATGCTTGGCTCTTTAATGCTATTTTCTTGTTCTTGTTCTTTTTATTTTATTTTGTTTATGCATTTTTACAACTTATATATACACATCATGCAGTATTCACCATTATCTCTTTTCCTCGGACTTCCCAGTCCATGGCATTCTAGGTAGTCCTTTGTCAGCTGCATAATCTATTATTCCACCCCTTTTCATCTCAAATCTTCCTTTATTTAATGTTATCTGTTGCTCGTATGTTTATTCCTACTTTTAGGTTAAATTATACCCTCCAAGATACTCTTCAAAGCAACAAAGAAAGGCAGGGATATAGCAACCAATATAAAAGAAAATAAACTACAGGCTAGAGATAGTAGATTAAAGGGCCCTGATATTGGAAGAAGAGCACCAACAAAATTAATATAGTAAAAGCTGAGCTTCAAACCTAAAGGTGGAGCTTTTAAACTACTATCTCGGGTGTCTCCTACCCCTTCAAAGAGCAATATAGACCAGAGAACGGTGAATCTAAGTACTTAAACCAAACTAAATATATTAGAATGACAGGAAGAAAAGTGGGAGCACCTGGACTCCCTAGAAAGCTCTCACTGACGGGAGAAGAAGATAAAGATAAATCTTGAAATTCAAATTAATATTAATACTCTTTTTCTTGTTCTGAAGTTTATCAAATTGTGTCCAAATTAACAGCTTTTGTGAGTGCAGCATTCTGTCAGCAGCTTGTTTGGACGCCCTTGTGATTCCTTTCTCGCACACACAGAAACCTAGGTACCTGCAGCTTTCCCCCTGTGGGGCAAAAAGCAGCTTTTAATCAGGTGATATTAAACAGCAGGTTCTCTCCTGCTGCTGACCAATGCCTTGGCTCCAACCAGTGTCAGGTCCCTGCAGCTTCTATTCACTTTGCAAAGATTGCACAGGAGATCCTCATCACAGCCCTTCTGCATCACATTGAGTTCCCTTCTCACAGGAGTGTTGTTGTTGAACAGAAAATTACATAGCAGCAGAACACTTGAATGGAATCATTTAACTATGCTCCAAAGAGCAGCCTGAGATGTCTATAAAGCTGAAGTTTGCAATGTCTTTTTCCTTTTAGCAGTATCAGGGCCAGTTATTTCAACAAGCTGAAGATGTAGATGGAAAAACAGAAATCATCATTAAGGTAAGCACAAGGCACTGCTATCAAAAAGCAGTTCAAGAACGTTCTGTTCTGTTCTGGTACAATGTTGTCATTGTCTGTCAATGTTATGCGTTTCCAGTTTTGGTTTGCTCCCTGCCCCCCAATCCCCTGGTGGTACAGGGATGAAGTCTACCCCATGACTGTTAGGGTGCCGTCATCCACTTACTTGTGGTGGCCTTTGGGACATTCTGGCTCCAGTATCATGATGCTCTGCTGCCAAGACCACTGGCATGGTCAGATAACACAAGCACAACTGGGAATTCCCGAGACTAGCTCTGAAATGGATGGTGCTCTTTGCCTCCTATGACAGGGTTTGGATCCCCGCTGCACACGTGTGCTCAAAGTGTGCAGCCTCTTTCAAATAATGCCCTCTGAAATTTGGGTGCAGTGTAGATAGCAGCACCTCCTGGCGTGATGTAGCACTTGGTGAGTATTGCATTTTTTGCTTCTGCAGTTGCATGGAGGCTAAAACAGTGCATATGTGTCCTGTTTCCGACTCATAAGGAGGGTGAGGAGATTTCACCCCTCCCATATCCAAGAATCTGCTGGTGTTCTCTGCTGATTCTCGAGAGAGGAGGGGGCGGTTTCTGCTCTCTACTTATTCCGTTCCAGCCTCACATCAAAGAGAGAGAGAGACTGAGTGTTAGAGAGAGATCATGTGTATAGATAAGGTTGCTGCTAAGAGCAGCTGCAGACACTCAGTGCAGTTCAGCATTTTTGTTTAGACCTCATTTAGCTCTGTACATAGTTGTGTATTATAGTTGTAGATAGAATAAAAGAAGATATTCTACAGAGCTGCTCTCCGAGTCGTTTATGCTCTGCTATACTTTGCTGTGCGACGACTGTCTTCTTGTTGGAGTGAATCCGGTGCTCACAACTCTAAGCTGTGAGTCCACAGCACTTTGACCTGTTCCTGTGCAGAAGGTGGTCTCTGGAAGTGCTACCCAGCTCGCCTAGCCCAGTCGGGGCAGAAGTGTGTGAGTCCAGTTGGTGGCACTGGCTCAAGGGCAATGCTGACAGAGGGAGCTCTATCCAAGCACTCCATTGTGCATCCCACTGGCACTCAAGGTGGCAGAGCAGGAGATGTCCGTGCCATACTTTCCATTCCCTGATCAGAGAACATCCCAGTTGCTTCCTTCAGTGTAGATCCCACCCAAACTCACAGTTCAGACAGGATGAGGCAGCAGGCTGTTCTGCGGCTCTTGCAAGAGACAAATGCACTAGGGTGGGGGGCTTATCCTTTCCATACAAGGACATTTTGCCCTGAGAGGCAAGGAGCAGAATTAAGGCTGTGATGCCTATCAGGAAAATGGTACAAGGGAGGGTGAGTTTGAAGCAGCCCACCCAACATTATAGCTTTGATCCAGATTGGCAGGCCTCTACGGCTACATTTGCCTTTTTTAGAAAACATAGGCAATCCAGTCTCGGGCCTTCTGCTGGCACATCTACTTTGGCCCTAGTCCCATATGTTGCTCCCACGTATATCAAGCCTTGTACAAGCCGCAGTGTCAGGTTGTCAATGGTTTGCGTACACAAGCAGTTACTGCCGTACCCCCCCCCCCCTAAAATCAAGGTATATAATTCTCTGGCACCTGTTATATTTCAAGATTTGCAGATAATTTGCAGGCAGATGGTGCAAACAAATTAGGTGATAATGAGAGTGTGAATCAGTTGGGCCCGAAAGCTAGCGGATCCATCTGCACTAAATATGGCCTGTGTTAATGCTTTCACAGCATGTCAATTTATTCACTGCCAAGAATCCCTTCCTGCGCTGGCCTCGTTCAATTATACCAGGTTGCTAATCACGCCTAGGTATGAGCTATAAGCAGATTGAGCTGGGAAACATTCCTTGCGTCCTTATTTTTGTTCAGGTTTTGAACGAGCCACCCCAACACGTAGAGCTTGCTCACTTTAATGGGATCTTATGAACCAAAGGACATAATGACAGCTCACCAAAGCAGTGTCCCGTTTCCCCCCACCAGTTGTATTAAAAGTGTTGCCTGAGGATTTAATGCCTGTTTTTAGGTGAATGAAAAAAAATGCAGTTATTCTCAATCAATTCTTTATTTTAATGCTTCCTCACATCTCTCCCCCACCCCCACCCTCATCACCTGTTCTTATTCTGAATAAAAACCCTGGTTCTTCCAAGTGGCTGGCAAAAGGCAGATTCGGGGGGGGGGGGGAGTCTAATGCAGAGCCTTCAGCTTAAAAAGTTCTGCCTCTCAGTATTCTTATTCTTGAAGGATATTCTCCCAGTTTTTCAGTATTACAGACCAGGGAAAAGCATATGGTACGCTCCAGGTGTTGTTGGACTATAACTCCCATCAGCCACAGCTGGCTTGGCCAATGGTCAGGATTGATGGCAGTTGTAGTCCAATGACATCTGGAGGGCACCACCTTGTCTCCCTCTGTTGTAGGCTCCTGTCATCTCACTTTGATGATCAAGAACTGTTGTTCTTTTATTCACAGTTCAGCACCATATTGTTTTCATGAGTTTTACTTATCTAATTTTTATTTATTTACCCCTTTCCATATTTGAGCTCTCTCAGCACATGCTTGTGTTTCATAGCCAGAACTAGCAGTGCTCAAGAGTCCCCGAGAGCAAGTTACACTGGGGAAAAGAAGCCTGAAGAGGTCATTTTTTTAAGATTTGCATTTTTGAAGGAAAAAAAAGGATGGGTGATGACAAGGTCAATTCCTCCTGCTCTTTGGAAACCTAAGCTGTGAACCTGCAACCCATCTGCACACATTTCCCTTGCATGATGTTGGCTTGTTTTTCTCTCACCCCCCCCCCCCCAACTTTCAATTTCATCAGGAAGCATATATATAAATCTTTTCCTGGAACTGGTATTTTGAGTTGTGAAGTAAAGTAATTCATGAAATGAGCTTAGAAATAATGAGAGCTAAAAAAATAATCAGTTGGGACTTTGTGCTTGCCACTGTTTTCTGCCTTCCCCACAAATGGCCATGCGGCAAACTTTTCCATCATCATTAGAGACACGATGAAAGCAGGAGCCTAATGAGCTCTCTTATGGGCCGTCCTGTTCCATATATCAGGTTCAGGCTGCAGACCTAAACACGTGTACTACAAAGTGGGACTTTTTTCTTTTCTTTTGAGTCATAGACACAGTCCATTTATTTATATACAGCATTTCCCACAAATCCACCTGTGCTCAAAGCTGCAGATATAAAAAGCAATCTGAAACTCAGTCACACAATAACAGTGCATCAATTGATTGATTTATGAAAATACATATGAAAAAAATAAATTCAAAGTGGTTCACACAAACTACATAAAGCCGTACAATTCTTACTTATTTTATATATTTATAATATTTATATATCCCACTTTTTCCTCCAAGGCTCACCCATAAACATTCATAAGGTTGCAGAATTTGCATGAAATGCATTAGCTCTTGAAACCTGTAATCAAGTTATATTTTTAATACGCTAAAACTGCTTGAACAATTCTTGTTTATGCAAACCTATCCAGTCATACAGAAGTTACATGTGTTTGATTTCTGTTTAGCTAGAGGTGATTTTAACCTTTTTAATATTTCTAATACCATTTTAAACTGTTTGTTTTATATTGTAAATATAATAATAAGGCTATCAATGGCTACTAGCCACGCTGGCTGTTTCACCTCCACGGCCAGAGGAACTATGTCTCTGAATGCTGGCCGCTGAGTGCTGCAGGAGGGGATAGCAGTCTCACGCTCAGATCCTGGTTGCAGGTTTCTCCACAGGGACCTGCTTGGCCGCTGTGAGAACAGGATGCTGGATTGGATAGGGCATTGGCCTGATCCAGCTAGCTCTCCTTATGTTCTTAAAGAAATAAACATGTTTATTCATATCTAACCTTGTTTTGAACCGTATGTGCATTTGAAGAAGTATTGAGATATATTGCTTCCTGTGTACATGGAATATTAAAGAAGGTATGGTAAAAATCCACAGTTGGTCTGTTGTATAAACACTTGAATATCTTTGGCTACATTAGGTTTTCACAACTGTAAAGTCAGAGGTATCCCTCCAAGGTGGCATCTACACACATATAAAAAAAGTTCTGAAAATTATTTTTTTAAAAAGCGTTTTTAAAAATACATTGACTTTTCCATTAGGCTCACCATTGCCATCTTGTGACACGTATGTTGCACTTAAAACGTTTTATTTGCAGCTGTATAGCTGAGTCCCAAGCTGACTAGTATAGCCTTGGCTTCCTTGTGGTCCTTCAGAAAGACAGGAGGGGAGAAGTCTAGGAAACTGAAGTGGCTGTTTAATCCTTCCAAGTGCTCAGTTGCTGTAGGCAAGTGTTGATTTGTGTTTTTTTTAAATAAAGTATTCCCTACACAGGACCTCTGTAATTGTGCATCACTTCTGCCCTTTATCATGTATCTCGTACTATTAAGGCTTTGCAAGAGAGAGTGCTTCTTTCCTCCCCATTGACTTAGCTTCTGTGTCTGCATTGTGACAGCAATCCTGTGTAAACTGTGGTCGGGAAGCAATGAACGAGTGCACTGGCTGCCATAAAGTCAATTACTGCTCAACGTTTTGTCAGCGGAAGGTAATAAATTCCTTATACTCCGCAAAGCCAGAGAAACAAACACCCATGGCCTCTCACTTTTCAGCTGTCACCACTCCTTTATTTCACTGGGGCTTGATCAGAAGGGCTGCTTGGTAGATTCCTTCACGAAAAACCCACCCATCTGAAGGGCCTCCTGTTCCCATGTGAACCTACTCAAACATGAAGATTATCTAGTGAGGCCCAACTGGCAGGTTTCATTGTCTGCTGAAAAGCCCACAGCTTTTGATGGAAGCCCGTTTAGGGAACAGTCCCCTCCCTAGTTTTATTCCCTGGCTCTTATCCTTTTGGAGCCATGTTAAAACATATTTTAGTAACTCAAGTCTTTTCATTTGGTAGTTTTAGGGCTGCTTTCAATGTTTGATTTTTTTTTTAAGATGTGGGTTTTAATTGAATTGTTGCAAAATTATTGCTTTTAGTTGGTGCTCTTAAGTTTCCAATGAGAAAATGTTTTTTGGAGAGACAGGGTATAAGTGGGATTTTAGTTCCCTTTTGCTAAGTGATATTAGGATTCTGGTGTATGTACTGAGGGAATCTCAAAGCAGAATAAAACTAGAATTCCACAGCCCTTGCCCAGTGTTGCTACTTTTTTTTTTTACTCAGTAACTGCTTTCATTACACACTCTTTTCTTTTTGCCCCTCCTGTTCAGGATTGGAAAGACCACCAGCATATATGTGGCCAGGCAGCCACAGTTACTGTTCAGGCAGAAGAAGTGGATGTTGCAGACAATGTGATAGAGAAAGTTATTGTCTGAAGAGCCCCACCTCTTCCATCTATATGGACATGTGTAGGGAGCAGACTGGCTGGACCAGTAACCCCGCTGTGAAGTCCTACTGAACTGAACTCATCAGAGGATCAAACCGTGATGTTGCTTACATGTTGCTGTTCTCTAACTGTGCCAACACTGACAAGACATGGACAGGAGAACATTTAGGGGCTCTGCGTGTTTTTAAGGAAACTCTGGAA
Source organism: Podarcis liolepis (assembly GCF_965112155.1). Taxonomy (NCBI): domain Eukaryota; kingdom Metazoa; phylum Chordata; class Lepidosauria; order Squamata; family Lacertidae; genus Podarcis; species Podarcis liolepis. Next base: position 77,404,086 of record NC_139554.1, read on the forward strand.
CTTACATTATGTTTACAGTCCTCTGTGTGAAACCGCTGCAAAGCTGATGGGTAGTTTGAATTGTTGTATCCTACAGCTCTGGTGGGTTCTTTGAAGTGACTTAAAAGGTTCTTTAAAGTGGTTTATGAGACCTGTTTTCTTTGATGTTCTTCCAAAGTGGTCCACACGAAACTTGAATTGTTGCCATTGTTGTTCTCTCCCTACCTCTCATGTAACAAAACAAATATGGAACAGCCCAGCCCTTCAGTGGGTTTTGTGTGCTGACATTAGGATATATACCTGGACTTTGACTCTATCACTGATTTTAGCTTTGGTTGTTGCATTCTTCCATCCCACCCCCTGCAAGACAAAGTTCTCCGACATATTCAGAATTCTGTATTGTGCAGATATTGAGCAAACTGCAAAGCAGTCAGAAAACTTCCTGTAGCATGCAAATCTGTATTGTCTGAACGGCTATAAATGATAGATTTGAATGGCTATATAACATTTGATTTGTCCAGTATCACCAAAACTTTGAGATTATAGCACAGCTAGACCTAGCCAATTCACATATAAAAGGCCAGCTCGTCTTGCACAAAACACCCTCTTATTTACTCCTGAGGAGAAACTGAGAAGACTGCACTGTGTCTACAGTGCATCATTTTAATTTTCACATATCTCAGTTTGTTTTCCACCCCCACCCACTTCACTCCATAAAATAAATGATAAAACATTCTCTCATATCTCCCTGCAAGAAAGAGCTCAGCACTATCAGTAATCAAATCAGTAAAACTAATACTTTATAAAGAGTTTACAGCTCTGATTTCGTGCTGCCAGAAATAAGCAAGAAGGTGCAATTGTGCGTTTCACTTTATTCCTGCAAGGGAATTGATTTGAAAGCAGCACCTTCCTGAGTGTTAAAATTGCAGGATATAAAATGAGCATTGGTTTTAGGCCATATTCGTTCGTATAAAAGGAAGAACATTTTTGGGAGTCGGAGGAATGTTGCTGATATTGATAGCACTTGCCATTTTCTTTCCAGTGTCTTTCCTGGTCCTCGTATTTATTTATAAATTTGCATTATACTTAAAAATAAACTTAATAAAATAAATAAAGAGTGGCTGCGCACAATCAGATGCTCCCCAAATAGGGTCGTGCTGACTTTTGCTTCAGTGCAGCATTGGAAAGCATAATGTTACTCTGGCATTGCAAAGACATTCACGAGTGCTTTGCAAATGCATTCTATATATAGACTTTCAATTGCACTTTGGTGTAATTTTAGGGAGGAAGGTTGTTCTTGATCATGCCAAATAACTCTGTTGCCAAGTTTCCAGTCCTGGCTGCAAAGCTTTGAAAACTTCTAAGCAATGAAACAGCCCATCAGAAAGTCTTAAATAACAACCAAATAGTGCATTTTTCTTTCATCCAGGGAAACAGAGCTTTAAAAATCATGTCTCTGTGGTAAAGGAATTTTTCTTGCACCTTTTGCAGGTTAAATGTAATGAGCAGTATTCTCCTCAGTAGACAGTGTAAAGTAAGAGGAACTTGTGTCATCACCATTTTGGTCCTTATGCTGAGAGTAATATAGTTCATAATCAGAATGTGGGGAAGTTATACATCTTTGTGTACTTGACGCACATCCCACACAAAAGGAATGCTTCAATGTCACCTTGTCCATTTTGTGTTGACGACTCTTAGGGATATATATGGCAATAACGTTACCTTGGTCTCCATTTCAGTGGGGTCTTTTGCAAGAAATGTTGGCTTGTGTCCAGTGCAGTTTCATGATTAGCAGTCAATGTGAGCAAGCAGTATGTCTCTGGTGTGAGAGGAGGAGGTAGAAACTAGGAAATGCCCTTAATTTGGCTAAGGTAGGAGCTTTTTTTCAAACTAGAATGTGAGCTCATGGGTGAATGGGAAAGATATCTGCAAATGCTTTTAACCGGTGTCATCACTTTGTGGTGAATCTTGAGGCTAAACTGGGCTTGTGATCCCAAATCACGAGGCAAAGGGCAAGATGGCATCTGCCCAGTTATAAAATCAAACAGGACTAGCAGTTGAAACTTACTTGAACATGGACAGTGGGGCAGCATCCTCTATCACACCTGGGACAGCAGGTTGTCAAATGTTTGATGGTGGGGAAAGAGGGAATGGAAGAGAAGAGAGTAGCAAGGGAGGAACGTGTGCCAACACATTTCCTTGGATTCAGATGAGGAAACATGGGAGAGTTAAGCAAGTGCTTCATGGCAAAACCAGGATTTGGAGGTTGAAAGAATGGAGAGTCCTGATATTTCCTACCTCTTTGGGGTTGTCTTGGTTATCATCTCCCTTCTGAATGGAAAGGCCACCAGTGCTATCTGCCGGTTTGTGCCACCCTGACCTTTATCTGATGAAGATAAGAGCTGACTCGACTCTTAATGGGCTGCAAAAGGAGATGGTCTTGGAAAAAGGAGCTGCTTCTTTTTCAGTCCCTTTCACATTCCTCATGTCTTCTGCTAGACTTTGGCCTTTTGTCAGAGGAGCAGTGCAATTCAGCAGGGAAACAAGACCTTTGCAAGGAGTAACTGGGTTCAATAGCATCAGGGTGACTGGGAAAACTGAGCTCAGCAGGGTTGCTTTGCAATGGTGCAAACCTAAGGGTCAGATTTAGAGCACAGATGAAACAAAAATATGTCCCAATACCAGGTGTATGCCTACATCTCCCAACCTCTTCCATGGGGGCAGGTGCCTCTCTTCTCCCTCACAACCACTCCTAGCTGGGTATGGCAAAGGATCTAGATGGGCAGTTCAAGTTAGACACATGGAAGCTTTTTTTAAAAAAAGAGAGTGAGTTGAGTTGTTCTCTGCAAGAATCTTATTGTGCTGTCAGTTCTGCTAGAAGATCTGATGTGGGAGCAATGAGCTTTGAGGCATTTCAGTGTTCTACCTCCAACAATGCACAACCAATATATTGGTAAATAAATGCAAATACTTCAAAATGGCAGTTAGCCTTCAGTAACCTCATTCCAATGGAAGCCAAGCCCAGGGAAGTGCTAGAACCTCTTAAACATTTTGCCGCCAAGAGAAGTGTAGCATGCAGAACAATATACTCCATGGCAGTTCAATCTTCCTTCCTTTCATGGTCAAGCATTTTAAGGCACCTCTGGCTACTGACTTCCTTCTTACTTTCCTCTCCCCTCCTCTTTTCCCCAAGGCCCAACTTTTTCTTATCAGACCAGTTTAGCGGACAAAATGTCAGGAAGCGCCATGTAGCTTTGCCTAATCGCAACTCAGCGGTGCACAGCCTGTTCAAGAGGCTAAGCCTGCTCGGGAACACACTTTGTGACTCTTCAAGATGTCTACCCTGCTGCTGCTGTCCTGCTGTGTAGTTCCTTGCTTACACTATCATGCTAGTTGCCATTAGTTGTACAAAAAGGCAAGGCATGGGAGGGAGCTGCAGAATTATATGAGGCATGAATGTTGGCCATTAACAGAGGCAAATATTACCCAGCTTGTGTGCTGCTAGTTCTGCAGACTCTCCTCAACAGGACTCAACGGAAGCAAATAAACTTACGATTGCTGTTACCACCACCCAGTCTTGGGCTATGTAGACATTCATGTCTTAAAATGCAGCGAGACTCCTCTATTTCTCAAGTTGCATTTGCAAGTCAGTGTGCACACCAGAGAGGAGGCAGGGATGTCTTTACCTGAAGTCCCCTGGAACTCCTATTCATGAAGCTGTCATCTGCACATGTGCAATGGCTGTCTCAAAGGGTTTAGCCGTCAAGTGAATGTGGCTTCCATTTTCAAATTGGATGGAAGCTGGTTTAAGGGGAAATGCACTGAATTGCTGGCAATTTGGATACAACTCAGCTTGCAGAAGAGAAGTTTGCATGGGGTTAAGATAGCATAAAGGACCTCCACATTCCCATACCATCCCTGATCCTTTAACCTATCACCTTATTTATCTCCTTGCAGAGTGATACATCTTACGTTTCATTCTGTTTACAGCTTCCTCCTCCTCACACTTCCACTCCTGGACCTCAATATTAGAAGTAATCTTTAACTAACTATGGCTACCTTGTTCAGCTCTACACTAGTTTGACCAGAACTGGAAACTTTTCTATCCAAGATATGTATCTCCTACAATAAACCACTTTATTATTTTCTTACCAATGAGCATCTCTCTGTGTGTGATTGCAGCAGGTAAAGTGTACATTCTAATCAAGATTCCCCAGATGAACATTGCTCACTCTGCACACTAAAGGGTAACTGGACCCTGTCACCCCAATACAAACATTAGTAGTTCTCAAGAAACTACAGGATAGATGTGGATTGTGGCTAATGTGTACACCAGGGGTGGGAACATGCTACAGCCATAGCAGACAGTCTTAATTTCTCAGTATGGCACTCAGTTTGAAGCTATTCAGGATAAATGTTGAGAAACTGGAACAGATATAACCAAAATAATGTGCCAATTATTTGCCTGTAGTTTTTCCTTACATTTCTCCTTCTCCCCTTTAAATGCAGTCGTGGAAGCTGCAACAGGAGACCAACAGCTAGAGAAGGAAAGAAGGAAGTCTTACTGCCTCTTCCTGTATTTTTCTGCTAATAATCTATCCCTCTGCAGTGCTGCTTTTCACCCTATATATTTTTCTCCGTGGAGGGAAAATAGGAAGAGCAGTTTTAAGCTCCCACCTCCCAACACCAAAAAGAAAGCAAAAAAAAAAAAGGGGGGGGGGAGGCTGGGTTAAGAAGCTCTACACCCACTTACCAGTCTTCCACTCCAGTCTCCACAGCTACTTTTTGTAATTTCCAGCAGGGAACTGACTTCAATGTTAATTAGAAATCCACGTCAAATTGTCTTTTGATTCTATCCCATTGGTACCATTGTGACACCTAAGCAATTCAGGAATCATCTCCAAAAGAATTCCCAAGGTAGAAGTCTTCATGGCTACAGGATTCTGTGCACATCTTTACATGATTCGTGAACTGCCTTGGGACAACAGTCCTTGGTTAAATTTCACTTGGCTGGCACATTCAAAGTTTAAAATTAGAACAGCAAATGTATTACAAAATAGCGAGTTGATTTAATCATCTGCCTCTTAATTAATATCATTAGATGAAAATAACTGAATATATTACCTGGAGCTCAAGTGTGTGTGTGTGTGTGTGTGTGTGTGTGTGTGTGTGTGTAAGAGAGCGCACTGGTGCTATTTAGGGAGGAGAGAGAAATTCAGTTCAGTTGCCTTTGAAGATTAATCTGCTGAATTCAGACTTTTTGAAACAATAGAACATAGCCATCTTTTGAAGTTTACATTCTTCCTATTTTGCAATGCTGGTCACCAGCCAAGTAATATGTACAGAAATACAAGTAGTGGAGTATCATGTGCATTAAAAAACCTAGTGGGGGGAAAAAACTTACAAACTGCATTATTTTAGGGGGAAATGCTCTTCAAAATGTATATGTTAGGCAAAATGGCATACAAATGTGTAAGTATGAGAAATTCACACTAAAATTATGATGACTTTTCATGAAGACTTAAAAAAACCCACAAACTGATGTGAACTTGAATGGGAAACTAAGAGAAACCAGAATTGACAGATTCAGCCATCCCAAGCATAATTCCAGCCAAACTGTAACTCCTATGTACGTATATTATCTGGAGATATTAGTTCCTGGGTGTACAAGAAATCCCTGCCAGGCTCTGTTTAAATAACCCCTGCTGTGCATGCAAGGAAGGTAATGAAGCGTAAGATTGGCCCAGCCTGAAAATTGGCTTGCTTCCCTTCTTTATTACCCTTTTGGACAGTCATGAATCAGCAGGAGGTCTCTTACAAGTGGATTGCAAGAGCTTATTGGGAAATAGAAACAATAATTTTGAAATATTCAGCAGGAAGCAGTACATGCCTGGGTTTATATGGAGTTAGTTCAGCAAAGCATGTCTTATAAACTGTGTGTGTGCGCATGAGATTTTTATCTTTAATCAGGCAGACATCCTGTTTGTGTTTTCATTTTGTCTGGAGCATCATTATATAAACTGGATGGGTTGACATAAATTGTAGGGATAGGGATTCCAGGGATGAATGGAGTTTGTTGTGTGGATTTGGGCCTTAGGAGAGCAGGGCAAACTCTAGAAGGGCTTTTTCCTATATACTTTCAGTTTCTCAGCTCAGGTCAAAATTCTCTGCTCTTGGTATATGGAGACCTTTATTTCTATATGGGAAAAAAAATTAAAACTATTTTTAAAAATATTATTTATTGATTCATCTGTTGAGTTCCTTTTTTTGCCCAGATTTTTCACATAATTTGTCTGTCATCATCAGGAAAAGCTTTAAAGATGCTAAGAAAAGTTTCCCTGTAGGCTTTCATGATGAACTGGAATTCCTTGCACTGGGTGGGCTGAGAATAGGGCTGGCTCCTCGCTCAGTTGTTTTGATTCTTTGGTCCCAGCCTATTAACTTCCCAAATGGGATGATAGATGCGATGGAAAGATGTCAAGAGGCAGAAATTAGAAGGAACTTTAAATTCTCCTAAAAACCAAGCTAATGGAATATTGCAAGGGGGGGGGGGGCTTTATTAAGTATGCTCTGCAGGTGGCTTTCACAATGCTGGGTTTTCAGTATAGTGAAAATATTGTGCATTTTAAAAAGAAAAATCAACTTTGTAGAGCTACCTGCACAGCGTACTTCATACTAGATGTCATCAGAGGGGTGCATCTGTCCAAGAAGCTGCTCCTCTGACAACCTCTGTGTTGCAATGGGCCAGTGCATCTGGCTGTTAACCAGAAGACTGGTGATTCAAGCCCACCTAGGGATAGCTGTGGGCAGGATTCCTGCATTGCAGGGGGTTGACTAGATGACCCTCAGGGTCCCTTTCAACTCTACAGTTCTATGGTTCTTTAAGAGAAGGCATTCAATCATTTCCCTGGTCCATCTCAGGTTCTGTTCACCCACCAATTTTTTTTTGTCTTGCCTAGAATCATTCTGATGAGATACCCAGGCAAAGGGAAGGGAAGTGGGTGGCCCATAGCTCAGTGGCAGAGAACATCTTTAGCAGGTAAAAGATCCCAGCTTCAATCCCTGATGTCCCCAGGTGGATTTGGGAAAGTCTCCTGCCTGAATCCCTGGAAAGCCACTGCCAATCAGGGCCAACAATAGATGGACCGATGAGCTGACTCAGTATAAGGCAACTTCCTGCATTCCTATGAACGAATTGCTCTCCAGCTACCCTGCTCCAAGGATCATTAGCAATTAAGTGTCATGTCTGCTCCATTCCCATAACATGTTCCACAGACTTGCCTCGTGGAGATCAGTACGGGCAAAATAAGCAAAGCATATTGAACTGCAATCTCTGCTTTTACTGCTGACTGCTGGCCTTCAGTGGCCACAATTTATGCAGAAGTGTACATAAACCCATATCATGCTTATCTGGACTCCACTGAACTAGGTCTTTTAATCACTGTATGCAGGTCAAACATATAGTACAGTGCTACCTTGGTTCTCAAACTTAATCCGTTCCAGAAGTCCGTTCCAAAACCAAAGCATTCCAAAACCAAGGCGTGCTTTCCCATAGAAAGTAATGCAAAACGAATTAATCTGTTCCAGACTTTTAAAAACAACAACCCTAAAACAGCAATTTTACTATCTAACGAGACCATTGATCCATAAAATGAAAGCAATAATCAATTGTACTATAAAATAAATAAGACAGTATTGTAGATGATAAAAATGATTTTTCCCCCCTCTTCCCTGCACTAATGATAGTCATTGTGTGGATGGGGGGCTTTTATCCATTTTTGCAGTCAATCAATCAGTAGCTGAACTGGGTTCCACACAGTCACAAAAACAAATTAACCGGAAAAGCCTCAAAAACAAAAACACAAAATAAATAGCAAAAACAAAAGCGCCAAACTTAATCCATTCTGGAAGTCTGTTTGACTTCTGAAATGTTTGAAAACCAACACACAGCTTCTGATAGGTGCAGGTGCCCCAGAAACAATAGCTGACAGCCGCATTGGATGTTCAGCTTCCAAAAATCGTTCGAAAAACAGAACACTTCTGGGTTTTTGGAGTTTGAAAACCAAGGTGTTTGAGAACCAAGGTACCACTGTACATACATGACACACATTTTCCTGCCACGTGTATTTCCCATGCTCAGAGCCTGGTGAAAATTGTGCTATGCTTCTGATCAAAGGGTGTGGAACTGGCCAATGTTGTAGGCTACAGTAGTGGAGGAGATAGATTGCTATAGATATAGTGGCTATGTTTGTTTTCTTCCCCCTTTGCTCAATTCCATAGCCCTTGCGAAAGGCCCCAGGCAGAGATAAACATCTATGGGTGACTGTCAGTTATATGGTAGTTATGTTTTAAAATTCTTTTATTTTAATGATATAAAATAATAAGCGTTAGAAACTAGGAAAGGTTTTACAGCACCACCAGAAGGTGCTTGAATTCTTTTCTAGGGGAAAATGGTACCATAAATTGGGTTGGGGGGCAACCACTGCAAATATTTCTTAGCAGATGCTGGAACTTGGCATGTAGATAGATGCACACTTGAAGGTGGTACACAGGGGTGATGACACGTTTGTTTTAGGCCACATCAGCAGTCTCACCAAAAGTAGTAGCCCCTCTATCAGCCTTCCCCAACCTGGTGCCCTCCAGATGTTTGCATTACAGCTGCCAGCAGCTTTAGCCAGCATGATGGGAGTTGCATGATGGGAGTTTCTCTTCAAAACTTCTGGAGAGCACAAAACTGGAGGAAGGCGGCTCCATCTGACAATAAATGAGTTATTTGAAAAGATCATTTGTGCCGTGGATAAATGCCTATGTCCATAATTGTTGTGCATTCAAAAGAAGAACTGCATTGTTGTAGCATCTGTCTTCACCCAACCGGAGGAAAAAAGACTGAAGCACACAGTAATGTAGCAAGAAATAAAACTTTAATAAACTATACAAAGAAGTTAAATTTGTCTGGTTCTTTGCCTTGTGTAGTACACTCTGTTCTATATTCAGAATCCAGTTCTATGTTTAGAATCCAGCAGTGTTAGCAGAAGATGTGCAAAACTTTGCGGAAGTAGTTCCTAAATTCAGTGTTGAAGACGGTGTAGATGATGGGGTTGAGGGCACTGTTGACGTAGCCCAGCCATGTCACAATGCTGGTTACCTCGCTGGGGATGGTGCAGGAGTGACACAAGGCTCTGGTTATGTGGACCACAAAGAAAGGAGTCCAGCAGAAAAGGAACACACCTGTGGCAGACAGAGAGACAAGGACAAACAAACTTAAGTTCTGATGGCTGCAGGCTCCCCACGAAGCCAGAGGTCAGGTAACTTAAATCTTCAAATCTCTGTGCCTCCGTTTCTCTGATGCAGAAGAGTTTCATTCAAGAATAACATCGAGTAGCAACTTGGAAAAGTGGAATGGATTCCACAATGCGAGGCGAAGTGTCATTAGTAAGCTCATGACCCCCAGTGCTATTTCTTTATAACTCCTGAATCAGGAGAGGCAGGGAAGCCCTGGCTCAGTGTCTGGACCCAACACTGGGCTGGATGAGAGTGAAAAAGCTGAGCCTGAACCCTGACAAGAAGGAGGTGTCTGTGGGTGAGTACAAGGCTGCCAACAGGTGGATATAAAGGGCTGGATTTGGTGGAGAGGGGAGCAGACCAGCAGAGGCCTCAGACTCTTCGCTTTATTTAATTTTTTAAAGCAAGTCAATCAGGCAAAAATGAAGACAGCTCTAATGCTTCAGCACGCAAAGGAAATAATGTTGACCCTTCCCAACTGGGAAGCTGATTGGAGGGAGATACTGAGGTGTTTTGTTTTTGTTTTGTTGTTACAATATTGAAAGAATACAATTTATTTTGTTTAAATTGGTACCACCTCAGCACTCAAATCCATACCTAAATAAGTGCCGAAGAGGCCCCCACACAAGCAGAGCCATTTCTAACTCCCTGCCTAAGGGAACTCTTCTCACCCCATGTGTGAGATTATTAGAGAATCCTCTGGTGTCTGGTTCAATTATTGCCCTGGGTGTGTAAAACAACAAATCTTTGTTGTGCATGTGTCTTTCCCACATGCTCAGTGTCATATTCAAACTGAGCCATTGTGCCTGTGCAAACCATAGTTAATTACTTAACTGAGGCAGGAATGGGAAACCCGAGCCATCCAGACGTGGCTGGGATTCCATGTCTCACATTAACCCCAGCCAGCATGGCAAATGGTGAGGAATAGTGGAACTTTTAGACCAACAACAATTTGAGGGCCACAGGTATCCCATACATGGGTTAAGGCATTTGTATACTGCCCTTCTTAATATTTAGCCCAGTAAGAGTACATTGGCTTGTACATTTTGGGAGGCAATTCCCTGAACACCAGCATAGGAATCTTATAAGCAAACAGAGGATATGTGGCCAGGAGGATGCAGTGCTGGTGAACATCAGCATTACAACCAAATTGGGCTTTGGACATTATACACACACACACACACACACACACACACACACACACACACACACCTGCATAACAATAAATCTTCATTTAATACAAGCCAAGATCTTTATGCTGAAGCCAGTACACGATGGGGGGAGGGGAGAGATGGGGGAGATGTGGTTGGACCCAATAGTTGTCCCCGGCTTCATAAACCATTCTTTATAATTACAGATAGGTAGCCGTGTTGGTCTGCCATAGTCAAAATAAAAAAATTCCTTCCAGTAGCACCTTAAAGACCAACTAAGTTAGTTCTTGGTATGAGCTTTCGTGTGCATGCACACTTCTTCAGATACACATTCTTTATAAAACACTGTATGGACAATGAAGGTGCACAGGGGAACGGTGACCAGATTACCATTTTCAACTTGGAGCAGAGCTCCTATGCTTTTACAGGAGGGAGATGTAGTTTCAACCTGCCCAAATCACTCTTGGGAGACTTGCTGATGCTGTACACTGCAGGGCTTCGTGGGAGAGGCATCGTGACAGGTCGTAAAGGCTTCACCCAACCCCTGTGTTTAGCTTGAGAGCTCTTCAGCAGACAGGTACTCTTTACTACTCAACAGGAGGGAAGCCGGTTATAATTTTTACAAATGCCTCAGAAAGCCTGCAAGTTTAGTCTACAATTAGCAGAAAAGCCTCCAAAGAGGCAAATTGCTGGTGGAGGAGAGGAAGCCCTTAAGCACTGAAGAGAAAGAAAAAGATTTCACAGCTGCAAGGGTCCATTATGTGACCATTTAGTTCGACCTGAATAAAGCTGGTCACAGAAAAAACACATAGCCAGTTCTGGTACTGAAGGCGGGCTTCTGGCACAGCTTCTCACATAATTTCAAAAGGTTTTTTGACAATAATGGGTTCTATCACCACTGCCCCACTCCAACCTCTTGGCCCACCATTCTGCTGAATTTTCTCCTGAGATTGCTGAAATATGCTATTGGATTTCTCATTAAACACCTCCATTAAAATGAAATTTCCATTAAAACTTTCCTAATATAGCATTGTTGCTTGCCACCCCAATCTCTGAGCAGTGCAAGATTCCAGGGGTTCCAAGTGCTTACCCAGGGTTCGTCTTTCTTTGGAATGAGGCACAGCAGAGACTGTGGTATCTTTAGAATAGATGGTTTATTTACACATATAAACAACCTGAGCCTACGATGGAGGGAGGTCACAGCATTAACACCCCAAAGGGGCCTTGCTTCTCCCAGAACCACAGCCTTTGATTGCAGCAGAGGTCAGCCATGGCTCTCTGACCCTTTCACTGAGATGCAGAGGCTGTTTAGGAGAAGCTCCAGAGCTCAGTGGTAGAGCACATGTATTGCATGCAAAAGGTTTCGGGTTCAATTCCTTGGATCTCTAGGTACGGCTTGGGAAGACTCATGCCTGAAATCTGGAAGAGCCCCTGCCAGTCAGATGGACCTGTGGTCTTATTCAAAGTTTTGGTGCTGACCTTTAAAGCCCTAAACGGCCTCGGTCCAGTATACCTGAAGGAGTGTCTCCACCCCCATCGTTCTGCCTGGACGCTGAGATCCAGCGCTGAGGGCCATCTGGTGGTTCCCTCATTGCGAAAAGCAAAGCTACAGGGAACCAGGCAGAGGGCCTTCTCAGTAGTGGCGCCCGTCCTGTGGAACGCCCTCCCATCAGATGTCAAAGAGATAAACAACTACCTGACATTCAGAAAACATCTTAAGGCAGCCCTGTTCAGGGAAGTTTTTAATATGTAACACTGTACTGTTTTTAACACTTGATTGGGAGCCGCCCAGAGTGACTGGGGAAACTCAGCCAGATGGGCGGGGTATAAATAATAAATTATTATTATTATTATTATTATTATTATTATTATTATTATTATAACATCAAAAGAGCAGTTCCAGTTCCAATTCAAATGGCCTGGTCATGGCCACCTTTGATGCTACAGAAATAACGTGGACGGCACATGAAGGAGTTCCTAGTCACAGGGGTACCAATGCCTGCCACAAAGGAGGGCCCATTTAGAGTACTCAGGGTGGAATATATAGGAGAAGTAACATTTCCTGCTAGTGTCTGACAGTGCTCTTTACATTTCATGCATTACAGGGGGGAAATCTAAACTTTGTATGCTCTCCTCAATTTCCCCCCACTAATCATGCTTTATGGAAGTTAAGTGCACTGATTCCAATTTGCAAAAGCTAGTGCACCCTCTGATAACAGGATGTAGATGCTCTAGTGCCTCAGTCAAAAGTCTCATGTATGCAGCAAAGCAAACACTGTACACAGCTTCCTCTGCGTGGCACAGCCCTTTCCATGTACAGAACTATTCCCTTCACCACAGTGAATGTGGCAGCCCTTGTAGAAGAGGGAGCACCATGTGGGTACCCCATATATACCCTCACCAGATGAGGTTGCTTCTCTGTAGCAGTTCTGAAATTCAGGCAATCAGCCATGTCAAAGGAACTGTTATGACAGACACTTTTTGACAGATTTGCAAGTTGTTGTTTTTTTAAAGCACACACACCAATTCCCAGGGTGAGTATGGTGTGTGTTCAATACAAGGGTGTACTTTTGACCCAGTACCTATTCTGTACCCACTTGGGATATTTCTAATGTCAGATATTATAGCGCACAATCATTGACCACGGGTGCAAGCCAACCTACTATTAATTATACTATCCCTTTACAATAAAAATAAAATAGATCCTCAGCTCATCCATATACTTATCTCCTTTGTCAGATAGCAGGTAGAGCTGTTCCCTTGCTCCTCAACACAGCTGGGAATCTCTGCATGTCTTGAATGAAGCAAGAGATCCTATCAGCCATCCATGGATGAGCCAGGCTAGCACATATGTTCAGAAGCAGAATGCCATTTATGGGTGGGAGCCCTGATTCTTCTCTTTTGTCAGAGACTTAGACTTGAAGGCGGAGTCTGGATGGAGCCCAGAGGGGATGAGTGAATCATGCAAGAAATTAAGCACAACTGGCATATGTTACTTGTGGATAGATTCCTGCTACTTAAAAATTCAAATTGTAGCAACAAAGTTATGCTGTGCACTGCTCTGCCAGTAGGCCAGTTCTATCAGGACAATGCTGGGGAACCATTGGCCCTCCAGATGTTGTTGGACTCCAACCCCCACCAGCATGGTCAATGGTCAGAGATAATGGGAGTTGTAGTCCAACAACACCTGGAAGGCCAAAGGTTCCTCATCCCTGTAACAAGACACCCAGCAGCAAAAGGTGTGTCATATATATTTTTCAAAATTTTCAAACAGGAGGAAGAGTTAGATTAAGATTCAGCTGGATTTTTGTGGGTGAACATTATTATGTGAAAAAAGGTGTGTTAGGGAAACTGAAATGTTCTCTGAAAGGTGCCCACAAACGCTTCCCCTTTTTTGTCTTTGCACATTATGCTAAACCATGGCTTATTAAACTATATTTTATTAAACCATTACTTAGTGGTATGTACAAACCTTGCTGAGTGTGTTATCGTTGGTTTATGAACCTTGTTTTATTATGGCTTGGTGCTACACGTGAACCCAGCATCTTACCTTAACTGCATTTTGGGGGGTTTTTGGCTACGCAAAGCCTCCATAGGGCAGTGGGGTGAAGGCACCCCACTGCCCTGCAGAGGCTTGAAAGGCTGTCCCCGAAGCCAGAACAGCAAGGCGGAGCGCTGCGCAGCCCTCCATCTCGCTGTTCTAGCTTGGGGATGGCTGCGCAAAGCCTCCACAGGGCAGTGGGGTGAAGGCACCCCGCTGCCCTACGGAGGCTTGAAAGGCTGTCCCCGAAGCCAGAACAGAGAGACAGAGCACTGCGCAGCGTCTTGCTGTTCTAGCTTGGGGATGCCGTGGCTTTATGGGGAAACCCCGGTCTTCCCCCTTCAGCCCCGACACTGATTTGATTCAGAATATTTTTTACTTGTTTTCCTCCTCTAAAAACTAGGTGCGTCCTTTGCTTGGGTGCATCCTATAGAGCGAAAAATACGGCAAATCAGTATAACACCACTTTAAATAGTCATAGTTTCATCCTAATAATCCTGGGAATCCCAGTTATTAAGGGTGCTGAGAGTTGTTAGAAGTCCTTGCTATTCTGCTCACAATTTCCAGGATGGCTTAACAATCAATTCCTCATCCCTGGGAACTCTAGAAAGGTAGGGGCTAGCTGAAGTCAGACTGAGATAGGTGGGGCAATGCCCCATTTGCCCTAATGAACCTGACTCTGCTGCACGTGGTCATGTAGGGAGATATACAAAGGACCCAGTCTGACACAGCTACTTAGATAAGCAACACTCAGTCCCATCAATTTAGTGCTTTTGTTTAAACAGCTATCAGCACTGTGAGGTGAAGAGAGACAACAAGAGTAAAGAAAATTAGGGTAGATGTGCCCTATGGTCTGCATATTAGAATCCCAAATCCCACAACTGGTTACTGTCTGCTTCCCATTTCTGTTAATACGAGCCTTCTAAATTGTTTCTGATCCCTGTTGATTCTCAGTCCTATTAAATAACCACTGAGCATTGAATACTCACCAACCACAACCGGCAGCACCTTCATAGCTTTCCTCTCTCTGCCATTGATCTTTGCCTGCTTCCTTTTGAGTCCTTTATGTGGTGGGTATCTGAGGTGTGGGTAGGACACAGTCTGAATCCCATTGGTCACGTAGTCCCTGGGAAAAGAGCACTCGGAGCAGGTATATCGGTTGCGCTCCTCCAACTTGACCTCAGCCTGGTTCCTCTCAATGACGGGTGGCGGACAATACAGTGGCCTGTTGCCCAAGTAGATGCTGCTCTTCAGTTTGGCCTTCCGGGCTTCCTCCCAACGCCTAAGTCCCTGGAACATGGCACAGTACAGGACCAGCATGACAGGGCAAGGAATGAAGAAGGAGCAAATAGAAGAGTACACAATGTAGTTGTTATCCTCCAGCTGACACAATGTAGGGTCCCGGTCTGGAACATTGTTGAGGCCAAAGATGACCGGGGAGGCCACAGCAAAAGCAAAGATCCATGTGGTGGAGATGAGGACCAGCTGCCTCAGGTCAATTTGCCGCCGGTTGTAGTTCAGTGGGATGGAGACAGCAATGAACCTGGAATGACAAAGAAGAAGGTGAAGCTGGGAGTAGTTTTGTGGAAGTGAATGGCCTAGAGCATCTCAATCTCTACCATCAGGTGGCCAACACAGTTGTTGCTGCTGACTCCAACTCCCATCACTTCTGACTGTTGGGAATGTTGGTGGGAGATCCAGCAGTGTATGGGGGCACCAAGTTGGCTACCCAAGCTCTAGGAATCCAGCCAGGATCTTTGAATGCACACACTGTCAGAGGTAAACAGCTTTTGCCTCATTAACCTGTTCTTATATCCTTGACTTTGTTTCTCCTGCTCCCATCAATCTATTCCCTGAAATTTGTTTTCTCCCTTGCTGCCCTTATGCTGGGAAGTGTTTCCTAGAACATCTTACTTCCTTCAAAACCCACCTTTTCTTTGAAGTCTTTGTCTGTACCCACTAGTCTCCATTGCCTGTTGTAGCTTGCCCCAACCTGGTGCCTTCCCGATGTTGTTGAACATTCAACCCCAGTCAGCACAGTCCAAGCTTATGATCACCTAGAGAAGCCCCTTTCAGATGTTATCCCTCCACACACTGAAAGAACAGATGGAGAGGAAAGAAGGTCCATGGGCACCAGGCCTATGCCACAACCTCCTTGCCAGCACCACAGTAGTCTGTCACTTATTGAGTGGGAGATCTGATGGGGGACTCTATGTGTGTTTGGCTGATTGTTTCTCAGGTTTCCTTATGTGATCAGGAGCCAGCCGCCTTGAATGGATCAAAGCTTCATGTTGGACTGTTGAAAGTGATTAAAAAACAAGCAAACCAGCATGTGCTGGACCAATTTATAATATATGTCAAGGAATCAATGCAGAGTAATTTGCTAAAACTATTTTCAAGTGGATTGTCAAACAAAACAGTAAATTAACACTGGGAAATCTGTATCAATCAATGACCTAAAATGACTTCTGAACAGGGCATATTTGCTAATGGAATAGTTGTATACTAGTTCAACAAAATTATAGCTTTTCAGTCTTTAGACAGGAGTTCTGTGGTCCAGAGGTAATACGGACAGATGCAGGCTCAGCACAAGCTTGGTTGACAGCCAGCAGTCCAGGGAACAGTTCTACTGAACAAAGGCTTTTGCTTTCACAGGACTCAAATTCCTTCTTTCCATTTGTGAAATCTGTGGAAGAGACATAATTGGTGCAATTGGTGCAATTGTATCAGACCAGCCAGCTCAACAGCCAGCACAACTGACACCAGCACCAACCGTACGGGATCAAGCTTCAGCACCAAGATCTCAACCAGCTCAGAGAGGGGACCCTATTCCCTACTGGATAGATCACTGGTTTAACTAGTGGACTGGGACCCATTGCCGGGACATGGCATAATCTAAGATTGGCTGCAGCAATAGCAACACCATCATACAAATACATGGGTAAAAAGAAAAAGAAATGCGTCCCCAAATACATGTTTGGGTTAAATGTGAGTCCTGGATCTGAAAAGGCTGAAGACTACTGGGGTAGACAGACCAGGATATATCAAGTTCAAAATATACAGTGCCAGAACTCAGGATTGTCTTGATCAATCTAAGGATTTGAAAATGCTCCAAAATATATCAGACCTCCACTCTTGAAGCTACCTCATCAGTTGTACCCTGGGGACAAGGTTTTTAATCTGAAAGTGATGGTATGTATCCAAACTGTATTATTATAGGATGGCAAGTTATTCCAAACGCCTTCTGAGGCCCCTACTGCAGTTCATGTGTTGTTGTTTATGAATGAAACTCAAATCCAGCTGGAAGCTGTTCAAGTGTTGAGATGTGAACACATGAATGTGTGGATAGTGGTGGACAGGAAAATAACGAAGCTGGGGAAATCCCAAAAGCTGAAATCCAAGGCAGGCAAAGGAGCTTACCGATCAACGCTGATTGCACAGAGGTTGAAAATGGAAGCTGTGCACAGCATCACATCCATGGTCATCAAGGCATCGCACAGGACTGTGCTCAAGGACCACACACCTCCTTGAAACTGAAGACAGAGAGAGAGCATCAGCTGAGAGGGAGTTCTCACAGCACCAGCCATGACTAAGATGCCTCCCCATATCCTCAAGAGATTCTAAGCTTGCCTCTGCTACTTTTCTCCAAGAAAGTCCTCCTCAGTGGTTGACTAGAGGTCGCCAGAGTGCAACCAGGGGATCTGAGGTGCAGCTTTAACACTACCAATAAAGTGAGAGGTGAAAGTAGCTTCTCCTGCACGTTCCTTGCTCAATCCTTTCATTTGGCATCCCATGCCCGCTGTCCATCATACCCGCAAGTCCTACTTCATGCAAGGGAAGGGGTGGGTGAAAGGAATGAGAGGAAAACAAAGGGGAAGGAACTCTTCCAAAGAGTAGCCATGGCTGTAGTACTGCTTCTCATTTGACCAGTAGCTTTAAAGATGTAAAGCAAATCTCTAGGTAGCAACCTTCTTAGCTCCGGACAGGTGCCATTCCAGCAAAATGCAACCTTGCCTTGGGGTATATAAACCACTGCATATCACACTTGCTTTGCATCAGAATGGGGGAGATTTGTCCCAACAGGGGTACAAGAGGCCATTGATACACTCAGGTGCAGAGAGAGTCTAATGCAATGGCTCTTTAGCTCCCTGCCCCCAACCCAAGATCAGCTGCAGTGGCACAATACTTCCTTTGTAACCAAGCAACCAACGGTGAGCCCCAAAGCATCACCTCTTCATAAGATAACAGCATCTCAGAACCTTCCTTTTTCACCTTAATGTGTATTAATAGATCTCAAACATGTCTGCAAAATCTGGGATTGTCCTAGAAAGAAAATAAGTCACAAAACCCTGCCCTAATGTCAGCTAATCCTTGCTCTGCCGTTACTATATATCTCTCTCCGCAATGACGTTAGTGAGGTGGATTATTCGCACCTTTTGGGCTACAGCTTCCTTATCCCTTAACTTTCAAACTGACTTCAGGGTCAGGCTAGGAGAAGGTTAATGTTTTGCATAGCCTCATCAGCTTCCCACACATTTGCAGGTAACGTAAGAGACCTCCAGGTTTGCTACACGCACATAGCACAACTGCTTGTCTAGAACACACAGGTCTCTGTCAAATTAAAAGAATTAATGGAGCCAAGACAAAAGTGTGGTTTGGTTGATATAGTTTTTACTTGTTCTGTAATGTAATTTTTTTTTTTAAATCATATTGTTAGATAAAAGTTTCGGTCTGTGTAGAAGAGCTTTAGGGAATGGAAAATTTCCTCTTTGCTTCACCAGTAAACCAATTTTCTATGGCAGCCTTCCTCAACCTGGTTTGGACTGCATTTTCTTGGCCTGGGGCTGATGGGAATTGCAGTCCCAAACATCTGGAATGTGCCAGGTTGGGGAAGGCCCTTGTGTGGGAGGCAGTTGCTGTGCACATGTTAGGATTGGCGTTATGCTGCTCCCTTGCTTTCTGTCAGGACAAAAAAGGGAGGCAGTGCATCAAGGAGAGAATGGGCAAATATGTCAGTTTGGGGGGCGTTTCTCAGTTTCTAATTTTTAATTATTGTTATAAATTATTATTAATGTATGTATTACTTGCACTTCACCCCAAGTCTGGTTCTCCACATTTCTACATCAGTTTGCAAAAAAGGAAAGAAAAAGTACTCATTCTAGAGACTCCTCACACTTCCAGAATATGTTCTTGCCAGGAGAACCTAAGTGAAAGAGGCTGCTTTGATGCTCACTCTTATTAGAAATTCAGAATTTCCAAAGCCAGCTTTGAAAGCGATTTCAAAAGTATTTTGAGCTTTTAAATTAATGCACTGGTAAATGTAAGGCGGTGTGCAGTTTGTGCTAGAAGAAATGACCAAAAAATATGTCCCAAGGTAACCCAGCATGAAGCAGATTAGACTTTGCATGTGTCATATGCCCAGAACCACCTCATGAACTTTCCTTTGCTCAACTGAGGTTTCAGCTTAGTACTTCCCATGTCCAAATTCATCACTTTCTGGTGCTCATTATCAGTTGTAAACCATCAAAGCAATAAAATGATGCTTATAGCAAACTTTCTGCACCCAAAAGGAGAAGCGAAATCCTGACAGCTCAATCGCAGAGATCTTTATATCCTTACCATTGCAGCCCTAGGCTTGGAAATCCTTGCAATAAAAACTGCTGGAACCTGGGCAGCGCTTAAAGGCAAAGTGTAGTGTGGGTCTAGAAGTGAAGCTGCAGACTGAGCCCAAAAATTTAGGGCATGTATAATTATGGAGCTTCAGTAGCAAAGCCCAATGCGGTTTGTTCATCTGTAGCATGAGTGGAGAACCTGTGGCCTTCCAGATTCTGTTGAACTCCCATCGCACCTGGTCATGGTCCATGCAGCTGGGGTTGGAGGGACCATGAGCATCTGGAGAGTGAGTCACAGGTTCCCCACCACTGACTTATAGTGTACAGCCAACAAACAAGCAGCTGAAGAGAAAACTGCCTAAAGGAGGAAATCTGGTCTCGCTCCTTGCTTTTCTGGAAACCAGTCCAAGAGAATTAAGGACTAAAATGGGCAGGGGTGTGAAAAAATTAATGTGCTTGAAGTATAAATCTTCATTCTCTCTTTTTAATCATTGCATTGTTTCTTTCTTCTCAGCAAATAACAGACTTACCCACATTCCAGCTTGCCTATCATGAAATACCCACAGCTGCCAAATTCATTTATAGTCAACATTTTTAGAAAAGTACTTGGCAAAGACTGGACTCTTTTTTTGGGATTTGTAAAAGAGAAATGGGATCTAATTTGACCCGCATCTGATAAAATAAACAACACAATAGGGTTACATTAAGTTCTATAATTGGTTCTCTTGATAGAGCTATTGTAGTTTTAATCTCACCTTCACACTCCCTTCCTTCTTAAATTACATATTCTTTCCTACACTCTTAAAACTGTTAACAGGCCATTTGGTCAAGTCATTATCTGCCTTTCTCATTCTACTTTAAAATCCTTATGCTATCCTCTTAAATGGGAAAGTAAAAATGGTATAGGCCTAGTTCTTCTCTGAGGTAATAAACCTGTGCCTAGCACTATTTCATTCAGACTGCAGTTGTGGGTTTCAGAAGACCAATTCCTCCACCACAGAAAACTATTTCTTCCAGATAGAAAACTAGATATTAGAGAGATGGGTTTTAGGCTTCTTCCTGGCATGTTCGTTTCCTGTGGTTTTTTTTTAATTATTTCAAAACATTTTTTATACATCAAAAGTCATGTACAACCTTATTAAGACTAACTTATTGTTCAACCATATCACAATAATTCTAGTAATAAATCCAAATCTTCGGTAGGCAGCAGCATGTTCAGTAAATATCAATTATCAGGAAACGCCAGGGTAAACAAATCAGTTTTTAACATGCACTTAAAACATACTAAGGACAGTGGGTGCTATATATCCATAACAAGGCTTTTCCATATGCTCGGCGCTACCACCAAAAAGACCCTTCTTCTGGTGGTCTGGAAACCAGGGGGTGGGGTACACCCAGAAGGGCTTTGTTTGCTAATCTCAATGTATGAACAGGTTTGTAAGGGAGAAGATCTCAGATATATGAATGTGTTATGTGGGTTTACAAAACATGGTTACTAAGTAACTTATTTTGTGCTAACCGGCATTTGTGTGTGTGCCTATGAAATACAAAGCTCTGGCTATCACCAAGAATAAATAGTTTGAAATTGCTTTGGAAAGAGAAGAGAGCATAGGCTCACAAAGCTGTTTCCTGCTTTTTGAACCATGGCTAAACCGCCAAGCATTATCTCTGTCTTTGTGCACCTGCACAGAATTCTGACTCTGTGGCAGCTTCCCCACCACAGGGGCAAAGCAAAAGGACAAGACCATACATGTGTTGATCTGATTAACTAAATCTGGCCTGAAAGGGTTTGGATGCAGCTTGAATTAGCAGAGACTAGAAAACGAGTGAAGGAAGAGGCAAGCAAAGGTGACTTTGGAAACGCATGCTACTGTTCATCCAAAAACAACCAGACGATAAAGCCAGATGTTCATCGGCCAGGTGCCATAAATGGCAACTGCCAAAACAGGGAATTGCACACGCTGAGATAATCGGCTCTCATCTCCACAGGCTTAGCATCTGCTCCTCCCTCTAACCCTTCTCTATTAGGGGGGCAGCAGTGGCTGAACTGGACAGGCGATCAGTTCTGCTGCAGCTTTATTACCTCTGCCCCATTTTATTCTTAACCCAAAAACATTGCTAGGGGGAACAGCTGGTTCCTCACTGGCAGCAAGCAATTTGTTTCCCCTCATCTCTCTTTCTCCAGGTCTCCTACAAAGATGGCCAGGTGCAGACAAGTCTAAGGCTCCTTTTATAAATCAGTGATGGTGGTCCCTACTCTCCTTTGCGTTCAAGCAGTATAACCAGTGGTGTCAGTGGAGCAGGGCAGGGCAGGGCTGAAGTGCCACCCCTTATTTCACTCTGACAATCCAAAAGCAACACAGTGAGCTAATAATATACATACAATACTTTTATATCACTACTGAATTATGTCTTAATTTACAATCAGATAACGTACAATATATACATGGTGACACCAACTAATATAAGTTAAGAAAGTGTCCCAAAGTGAGGGGTTTTTAGGTTAGTATAACACCAAGAAGAATCACTCAGGCTTGAGGCAACATGCCTTCCAAGGTAAGTGTCTTATGCAGTGTTTTGCAGGGAGTGAGCTGAAGAACGTTGGTGCTCCAAACACAGCGACAGGACAGTCCGTCCAGGATAACTGACTGTTTCAACGTTCTTCCTCAGCAAGTAAAATGTCCAAAAGGGTACACAGGATACATATGGTTCAGGTAACTGATCTCTAATATTAGAGACTTCATTTTGTACAGTGAGAATTTCTGCCTTCGATCTGTGTACCCTTTTGGACGTTTTACTTGCTGAGGAAGAACATTGAAACAGTCTGTTATCCGGGAAGGGCTGCCCTGTTGCTGTGTTTGCAACACAGCGGATTGTTTTTTGTTATCCCTTATTTCACAGCAGGGAGGAGGATGTTATCTTCTGGGGTGCTATTTACCAGTTCCCTGTATGCCAAATAAATAAACTTTTCTCAGAAACAAATCTGCCAAATAAACTTAAGCAGAGGAAGAGGTGGGTTGGTTGCATCAGCATTCATGGGTAATGGTGAAACTACCACTTCAGTTTTGAAAAACTCCCAAGTCACTTTATTATGACCAACCAAAATGTCACTGTAATGTCCCTCTAGTGGTCAATCTTGGTGTAACACTGAGAGATGCATAACTGGACCGCTTGCATTTCTCTCCTAAAAGTAAAAGCAATGGCGGGTGGGGGTGGAATCAGATTAGAACAGCAGTATGCAGAGTTCATGGGTGGGGGAGGATGACTCCTTCCCGCCCACGGCATTCTCCTGCTTTTATTTTTATTTCCCATAAAATACCTTTATGCAATTGAACACTAAAAACATCAGCAATAAAAGCAATTACACCATTTCATATGTAACCAATATCGTAGCAATTAAAAAAGCAATTAGAGCACTTTTAAATATAAACACGGTTTCGACTCCAGTACTGATACAGGCTGGGATAAAGCTCTCCACTTCAAAGACATGTTGGGAAAGGCAAAAGGTACTGCTGTGCCCAAATGCCTGATGGACCTCCTGGTGAGATGGTACCTGCTGGAGGCCCTCTTCTGCAGAGCATGCTGATTGGTTGTGGGTGTGCAGGTATCTGAATTGCCCCATTAAAGCTGTTTGCTGTATTGGGGAGGGGGCAGAGAAAAAGAGATGCAGTTATCTGTGTCTACCCATCCCCACACTGCAAATAGCATCTCTGGGGAAGCAATTGAGATACCAAAAAGAAAAAGTCCTAGGGGAAAGCCCTGGCCCAGTACTGCAGCCCCATCAGACCCCAGCAGCTTTTGTGGGGGGAGGGGGAATACTGGAGATGCAACCATGGACCTCCTGACTTCAGTTGGGCCCTGAGACTCAAGCAGAACTAAAAGCAAAAAACACTCAAGGTGAGAATACTGCATTCATTTCCAGTTGCCAGGCTATTGGGTTTCTACGGACAGGATGCAACTGCTGGAATGTTCAAAAAGACAGGCCAGTTTACACCCTGGGTAAATCATCATCACAGTTTACACCCCCATCATCATTATCAGCAGCGAAGGCCACTAAATACATAATGTGGGAAAGGCACAGGGGAAGAAAATATGCAGCGACATTACCAAGTTCAGATTCAAGAGATCGTGCCTTTGCTTCCGGGTGGCAAGAGAACGTATTTCATCTCCTCTCCTGCCTCTGTTCTCAAACAGTCTGGCCACAGTATCAGAGATCAATTGACTTTCCCTCCCACATGCAGCATGGTGCAACTACAGCCCAAGAACCTTGTAGGTAAAAGGAACTGCTATCCGCGGGAGATGCTGCAGTTGCATTGTTCCTCTTTGTCCCAAAGTTCTTTAAAGCTGCAGGCAGGGTCTGTAGGTCTGGACCTGATAATCCTACAAGACAGCAAAAGAACGCCTTGGAGATGCTGAGTCAGTGATCCATTCAGAAGGTGGCAGAGAGCTAGTAGGAACTTTTCGAGCACAATCAGCTTACGAGTCCTCATGGCACTTCAGCACCCTGCTTTCAGATGCCACAGCAGTGCACCGATACACTGGCAGCATGTACTCAGCTCTGCATTACAGTCACACCAGGAGTGTGCCTTAGATATATGCCCTGGAAGATATAGATAGAGGAAGCTTCCAGGTATTTAAAATGGGTACAACGTATAATTTTGGCTTCAGGTGCTTCATTTTAGGATACCTGCCAGTGGCATGGTGTCACAAGGCTTGTTCATTTTAAAGTAAACAAACAAACCCCTGTGTTGCAAAATATGAGTCAGCAATAATCAGTAATCGCATGAGCACTGTTCCAGAGTATTTTTCATTATATCTATTCGAAAAAAAGATTGGTTAATGAAAAATTACATATCTTTCTAATTACGAGTGTTGAACTAATTGGCTGATGAAGAATTCAACGAAACGGTAGTTGTTATCCAGAAACACTGTTCAGCAGAGTTCAGAGTCGGACATCAGAATTGGACATTTGCTGATTATACAAAGCTTCACAGCTTGCTCTCCGCTGGGTAAAATCTGGCACCGTGATTTATTTAAGGACTTTCAGAGACTTTCAGAGACTTCAGTTTGTTAGTTTTGATGTTTTGAATTATTCCATAAAGTTTTTCACATTGTTATCGTTTCTGGCCATCGTGTTGCTTTTGATATTGCTTGTTCATTTTAAAAGCAATGTTAGTGGCAAAGAGGCTTGTCATAGGCACTTGGAAAGCTTCACATCCCTCATGCTCTCAAGTCTGGCACAGTTATTTGACTCAGGGCTCATCCACTCCACACTTCCAGCTGTCCCACTACTTCCTTCTGGGGAAACTCATTCCTTACCACTGAATCAGAGCAAATGTGAACCAGGTTTTCCATGGATTGGCATTTGCTCCAATTCTATGCTAAAGAGTGGGTTTTCCTGAGGAAAACGATGGGGAAAAGAGAAAATCTCTCAGACTTGTGTACCCAGAAAGCACATGACAAGTAGAAAATGTCTAGGACCTCTGCTTTCTAGGCATGGGACAAGCAGAGTGTGGATGAGCCCTTATTAATAGGAAGGGGAGGAATAGTCTATAGCAAATCCAATAAACTGCAAACTTGCTCAGATACTGGGAAATCACGGAGGGCAGTTGTGAGGGAGTGGAAATGCAGGTTGCTCTTTTCCTTTTAGGCAACCTTTAGCCTCCAGCCAGCCAGATATGGTTCATTACACACACTTCATATTTCTCTGTTGTTTCTAATATTTGGAAGGAAAATGCTGGGTTAAGACAAGGGACTGACTAATGGCGAAGTTACATAGAAAGGAATAACAACAAATGCTGTTATAATGGGGTTTGCTAATCTATCTGAAGCTATTTGTATAATGAAAATTCCAACAGACAGTTAATAAAAAAGAGTAGAGGGTTTGTATTATGCTTGGGCATTTTCAAATTTACACAACTGTGATCTCTTTGGTGATCGCTCGTAGCCGAGTACGATCGTCTTCCATAAACATGGTTTTAACAATGAGTCCTTAAGTGACTGTGGAGGCCAATTCTGGATCCACAGTCCTTCCACAGTAGGGACACTGGTTTCCACGTGGGAGTTGATCATGGTGTGGATTTGTCAAGCATGCCTTCCTCTTAGCATGTTTCTCCCTTGTGTCCTGAGTTCGAGTGTCTTCAAAGCCCATGACACCTTTGGTAGAGGCTGTTCTCCAACTGGAGCGCTCAAAGGCCAGTCTTTCCCAGTTGTCAGTGCTTATGCTACATTTTTAAAGATTTGCCTTGAGACAGTCTTTAAACCTCTTTTGTTGACCACCAGCATTACACTTTCCATTTTTAACTGTGATAAGGATGGTACAGATGCCTCAATAGTGTTTTGTCCCTACCTAATGCTGGCAATTAGAGAGTCATCAGAGTCCTGCTGCTCATTAATGTTTAGCGGTCAATTCTACAGACATTTATTATCATCTTCACTTATTATACACTGTTTTCATTTGTTTCAAGTGCATTTTTAATAAATAAATGTCGAGCTGTGTACTGGAGTACTGAGCCATTGCACGTCCATCCTAATCCACAATAATCCAAAATAACCCCCTATCCAGCCGAGAAAGGATGGAAAGATGGATCTGAGGAGGAAGAACCGGGTTCCCAACCACAGTCACTGCAAGTGCTGCTCTTGCTACTGGATTCCATACCACATTATAGGACTCTATGAAAGTGCTTTTCTTGTCTTAGAACACGAGAGCATGCAGCTCATGGACTGGTAACAGCTCTCCAGGGTTTCAAACAGGGAACATTCCCAGTCTTACCTGGAGATGCAAGAGACTGAACCTGGAACCTTTTGGATACAAAGCATAGAATCGTAGAGTTGGAAGGGACCCTGAGGATCATCTAGTCCAACCCCCTGCAATGCAATAGGGGGATTGAACCTGCAACCTTAGCGTTATCAGCACCAAGCTCTAACCAGTTGAACTATCCAGGCTGACACTGAGCCACAGCCTTTCCCTGCACTAACACCTCCTCCACCCACAGAGATGGATGTTAGTATTTCATGCTTCTGATGCTGCAGATGTGATTGGTGTAATTCACATGCCTGTCTGGGAAGACCATGGGAATGGAAGACAGACTTATCTCTCTTCCGTTGTGGGTACTGTTGGACTGTATTTTTGCTTTTACTTCTGTTCTGTTCTCTCCCGGAGCTGATGAGAGAGGACGCCATAATTCTTTGTCTGTACATTTTGTGTAAATAAATACATAGATGAGCTCTACGATGTCTCACACTTCTTGCTGCTAGAAGACTAGTGTGCATATACCATCTGGTATATGTCACTGAGCATGCTGGAGAAGAAGGGAAATTACTTTTCCAGAGCTGCGCAGGACAGCAGGGGCTGCAGGAGCACCTCAGGGCGTTTTCCAATCAGCATAGGAGAGGGGCTGGAAAGACCTGCAACCAAATGCTAAATTCCTACTTGTGGTGAGTCAAAAGCAGGGTTTGAAATTAGCAGGGCGCCAGGCACATTTTGCCCCTAAAGGTTCTCGATTTGCGAGTACCTCAAAAAGTCTGGGTGCCATTTTTTGCACTTGGCTGACACTCAAGAATTACTGAAATGTATGTGCTTTGAAGCCTCAAAGTATATGTTAAGGATAGACAATATGTTAATGAGTTTAACAATAAAGAGTAGAGTGTTTTGAAAACTGAAGTACAGTACCAATTTGCAAGCACCAAATTAAACTAACAATTTCTTCTAAAAATGTGATATTGACAATGTGTCACTTACGTGAATTGTGTATTAGTTCATGCTTATCAAAATAATAAATAGAAAGTTTTGCCACACACACATCCCCCAGTGGCAACTAGGCATTCTGTTTGGGTGCCCACAACCCAGGTCCCAGAAGCCATTTGGCTCCTAGCTTTACTATCCCATTTTCTAACCTACTGGTCAAACGTTCCTTGCTGCTTCCAATAAGAGAGGATGGCCGTGTGCTCCTGAGTGTCTGCTTTCTTTTCCTTGCACCATTGTGACTGGCACATCACATTTCCTGGATTCTCAAAGTAAAGTATGCACTCACTGAACTAGCAGTTGGGTGGGGGCAAGCTTTCATAAATTTTATCTGGAAAGCTGAAGGAAATAATGAAACAATAATTGAGGACCTGACAAGCATTTTGTGTGAGCTGCTGAACCGATTTTAATGGCACATTTTGGCATATTACTAATCCATTCCTGCAAGAAGTACTAAAAAGTAGCCCCAAATGAATGGCCTGGTAGCAATTCATTTATGATACATTAACTCAAGCTGTTCTTCTGCACATTTCCTTGATGCTGCACTATTCCAGGGTGACTTAATCGTATTCATATTTAGGATTGCATACACAGATCTCACTGCCTCATTCTCAGGGTCCTGGATGAAATTCTCTCCCGATAATTGATTTTAAGTTACAATTAACTTACACACTCACCGCACTCTGGTAGTCCTCTTTAGAGGAACTGTTCATTGTGTAATGCCATCACTCAGGAAGATAATTAACAGAATTTGCCCCTTACCTAAGACAGAAAACACAGGAATTGGTTCGGCGCTGAATTGGTTCATTGCCTTTTTTAGTCTTCCCTGTTCAGAATATGAGTCCATGGCAACTGTATGATTAATATCTATGGGTTGATAAAACTAACTATTCAAGTCAGAATCCATAATTATGGTGATAATAGGATAATAGTGAGTGCAGGCTTGGAGATTTTTAATCAGAGCTTAAGGATAAGAGTTCAGAGTTAGTTTCCTATCAAAATATTGTGTCTGCAATGATCATCTAAAAATCTGACAAACATTAATTTCTATACACTACAGTCAGTATAAATCCCAAAATACTTCTTAATAAGCAAATAAGGAGATAGGATCTCCTAATTTTATTAGTTTTCATGATCAATAGAGAACAGCTTAGTTTTCAGATATAAATTCCAGTTCCAAATCTATGCTTCGGTACGTATACAAGGTTGTTGTTTTTTGCACACAGTGCAAAATGTGGTAAAATGTGGACTGGACGAGGTAACTGTGAGGTGGATTTGTAGTTGGTTGACCGACCAAACCCGGAGAATGCTCACTAATGATTCTTCATCAACCTGGAAAAACGTGACAAGTGGGGTGCCACAGGGTTCTGTCCTGGACTGTTGTTGTTCAACATCTATATAAATTACTGTACTTGAATGAAGGAATTGATGGGGTGCTAATCAAATTTGCAGATGACGCCAACCTGGGAGGGGTAGCCAATGCTGCAGAAGACAGAATCAGGAATCAATATGACCTTAACAGATTGCAGAACTGGGCCCAAGCTAACAAAATGACTTTCAGTAGGGACAAATATTAAGGTTCTACAATTGGCAGGAAGAACCAGCTGCACAAATATAAGACGGGGACACGTGGTTTGCCAGTAGTACCAGGGGTCTTGGTGGACCACAAGCTTAACATGAATCAACAATGTGATACAGCAGCAAAAAACACTAAGCTTTTTCGAGGCTGCATCAACAGAAGTATAGTTTCCTGATCAAGGGAAGTCAAAGTACCACTCTATTCTGCCTTGGTCAGACCACATCTGGAGTACTGTGTCCAGTTCTGGGCACTACAGTTAAAGAAGGATATTGACAAGGCTGGAATGTGTGCAGAGGAGGGTGAACAAGATGATCAAGGGTCTGGGAACCAAGCCTTATGAGGAATGGTTGAGGGAGTTGGGTATGTCTGGCCTGGATAAGAGGAGACTGAGAGGAAATATGACAGCCATCTTCAAATGTCTAAAGGACTGTCACATGGAAGATGGAGCAAGATTGTTTATTCCTGCTCCGGAAGGCTAGGCCGCAATCCAACGGCTTAAAGTTACAAGAAAAGAAATTCTGACTAAACATCAGGAAGAACTTTCTTGGAAGGTGTAGGACTCTTCTTCCTTGGAGGTTTTTAAGCAGAGGTTGGATAGCCATATGTCGTGGATGCTTTAGTTAAGATTCCTGCATTGCAGGGGATTGCATGAGATGACCCTTGGGGTCCCTTCCAATTCTACAGTTCTATGATTCTATGATCAAACTGAAAAATTAACAGCAGCCTTCAGAAACCTCTGTTGTAATTATGCAGAAAGCACAGGAAAGGTGGTGGTTTGTATATTTCTAATTTCGTCACTGTTTGTATCAAGGAACCAGAAACAGCCACACTGCAAACCAAATGTACACATTACTCAATCTGTGGTGTTTGAACAAAGATCCAGCAAAGGCAGAAGTTTATTCCCAGTGTCAGTACACTAAATTCCTCTTTCAGTCGCAAGATATACATCCCTATAATGGGTTCAATTATTACAGATACAAAGCCAAGTCACAGATACTGGATATCAACAGGTCTTAAATGCAAACTAAACTGGACAACATTGCTCCAGATTGCATTCATTCAGAAAATGGTGCTAAGTGTATTCTGGGGGGGAAAGGATGAACATTTAAAAGGCCTGAGACAGATATACAGAACACAGCAGTTAGTTTTGAAAATCTTGGTTTGAGTTTTTGGACACTAATTCTTTCCAAGAGGCTTTTCATCAACCACCTAAAGCAAAGCAAAGTTAGATCCCTTTTACCAAATATCACATATCCCCATTTTCCATGTTGTCTTTGTGGCTTTCAGGCAAGAAACTGTTTTATGCTTATTGCACTAAATGTATTACATGCTAACCAAAGCCACAGCCGTCTCTTCAATGCTTGACTAACTAGATTAACAGAGGCCAAACCCGCTTCAGCCTGGTCACAAGGTTAATTGTTGCCTGATTATACTGAGTTGCTGGAGATTAGCTTGCCAAGGTACACAGTGTAAAGCTTTAGAGATCTTAAATGTGCCAGGCCTCCTTTAAATAGTGCTCCAGAGCAAGAGATCCACCAGAAGCTCTTCTTTATCTTCTATTTTGTACAGCCAGAGTTTTCAGTGTTTCCATGACAAGCACCAATGGTACAGAGGCTAAAATTAGAAGGCTATAGCAAATATTTCTCTGGGGAAAGGCACTCAATGAGACTCTTATACAACAAACCTTCAGGGAAGGGCCATAGCTCAACAGTACAGCAAACATCCTTCATGCAGAAAGGTCGCAGGTTCAGTTGTCAGCATCTCCAGGTAGGACTGGGGGACGGGACTTCTTTCTGAATCCACAGAGAGCCATTGCTGAGTTAAATGTGTTTGCTTCCTCTTGGTAAGAAGATCTACCACGCTGGTGTTTTCTTCCATTCAAGCCCAAATCCTAGAATATGATATCTCTGATACCACATCATGCAAATCCAAATCATAGTTCTCCTGATGCAGTTTGTGGATGTCACCATTGCTGGCTGGAAGATTTCATCTTTGCCACCTTGCCCAAAGCAGCTAGTCCTCTCTGGTTCTACTGCATCTTCCAGACTCACGCAAACCAGCCATAGGGAAGGCTGGCCCATCCATGAGGCGAGGTGAGCTGACTGCCTTGGGTGGCAGGATCCACAGGGGCAGCAGATCCCAATGAATACCTTTATTCCCCACTAGTTCCTGATACAGATCTCACCCTTTCTTGGGGGCACCATTTTGCAGTTTGCCACAAGTACCAAAATGTCTTGGGTCAGCCCTGGTCATAGGCAGCTTCAGGGTTTTGTGTTCTCTCTCTAGCAGAGGGGTAAGAGAGCTCCAGTTAGTTTCTTAGGACCCCAAACTTATTTACCTCCCAACATCCGAAGCACATGCTCCTCTGGGCAATGCCTAAAGCTGACCCTCTTGCTGTCATGTGCCTACCTTGGGATTACACAGTGAACTATATATCCAGGAAGTACCGTATTTTTCGCTCTATAGGGCGCACCTGACCATAGGGCGCACCTAGTTTTCAGAGGGGGAAATCAAGGAAAAAATATGATTTCCCCCTCCCCAGCTCTGGGAGCAGTGGACAGGCTGCACGCAGCCTGTGTGCTTCTCCCAGACCTTCTCCCTGCTTTTGCAGGAGGTGGGGGAATTCCCCCATCTCCCACAAAAGCCCACAGGAGGGAGAAGGGACTGACTCGGCCAGTCAGTCCCTTCTCCCTCCTTGGGGAAAAGCCCCCAAGAGTGGCGCGCTCTTTAAAGGCTGCGCGGCTCCTGCGGGCTTTTCTACGAGGAGGGAGAAGGGACTGACGTGGCCAGTCAGTCCCTTCTCCCTCCTGGGGAAAAGCCCACAAGAGCAGCACCGAGCTTGTGTGCAGCTCTTGGGGGCTTTTCCCGCCTGCCTCCCCCTGCATTCGCTCCATAGGACGCACACACATTTTCCCTTGCTTTTTAGGAGGGAAAAAGTGCGTCCTATAGAGAGAAAAATACGGTATGTGCCCCATATTGTATTTCCCAATTCCCCACATGCTGAGGCGATCCTCAAGCACCAAAGTTTTCTCCTCAGACAACAAACAAAGAAATCTTATTTTCCCAAACCTTTCCTTCCCACCCTTAAAAAAAAAAAGAGCAGGCTAGGAGCAAAGAGAACATGAAGTATCTGTGAAAGAATTCATTAAGACTGATATTTCAGGTCATAATAAAAATTAGGCCATGCCACTAAAGAGAGCAACTAACTTATAGCTGTTGTCTTGCAAATAAAACAACTGCATGCACCTATAAATTTTGATGTCTAGTGACTGAATCTTGTTAATTTCAGATGGTTGATTAGTATATACCACCTCTTTTTGATCTCAACTGGCACAAGAGTCCTTCTCCCTTCTGTCGTCAGACCAAGTGTGTATATAGTATCTTAAACCTGAAAAGGCTGCCCTGCGCATCCCCCCCCCCCACTCAGGGAAGTTTGAGGAAAGCAGATGAATAAAGATGGCACTGATGGATTCTCAGATGTGTGCTGAGAGGGAGAGACAAAAGGAAAACAAGCAGAAGCTTTGAAAAATGTGACTCTTTGAAATTTCAGAAAGTGCATCACATATCGTCAGAAAAATGGTTGCACCAAAAAGTAAGAGAACATGACTATTCTCAAAGCCATGACAACTATTTACCAAAGACGTTCTGCAAACAATACAGATGATAAACCAATGAGAACACTAGGATGGTTAACTCATTTCATACTTCTTCAGAAGCAGAATGGAGAATCATTTGTAGACGGTGGCTATAAATCCCTTTCAATGCCTCTTTCTTTCAGGAATGTGTTATTCCTATTAATCTTCTTTGAATCTTCTATGAACTTTTAATCATTTGAGTTCAATCTGAAAGCTGTGGCTCAAAAGACTGTAATCCAAAAGTGAAGAAATTTAGAGTCCCAGGCAAGGAGTAAGTTATACCAGTATGCTGTTGTATGCTGTTCAGTATGCTGAAGGAAGTACTAAAGGAAGTGGCAGAAAATTTGTATTTGCAATTTTGTAGTCCATATACAAATATCTACACATGTCCACATGTATAGCTGTTCATGTTGTTATAACTATTATTAATGATATCATTCATTTTCACTTGGGTTCCTGTAACTTTGTCTTTATATATATAACTTTGTTATTTATATGAACAGTAATGGAACAAATCACCAAAAGTACCTAATCTCCAGGAAATAAGTTCATTTTTTAAAATTCTGTACATAGAAAAACCCATACTAGGTGAGAAAGTGAATGGATTGGCTAAAGGAGAACCATGCCGATTCTTTATTTAGGTTTTCCAGAGATAAATCTTGTCCAACATGATGAATGAGCAATACGTGCCCTTAAAAGGTTCCCTCTTATAAAAAGTAATAAGAATAGTTGATGAGAGCTTTGTTTAGAGCCTGCAATGAGATAGAGGAATATGCAGCTATTGGTTTAGAAACACATTGTCCCAGGTATCTGTTTTTAGTAGATAGCAGTCATGACAGATATTCAAAAGCAACTTGGAAAAAGGTCATTTTTGAAGGCCTATCTTCAGCCATGCTGAATGAAGCAATCTGTTAGAAACATTTCCTTTTCTCTTCATTCAGTGACTTTTTAAACAGATGTTTATGCAATAAAATTTGATACGAATGCAGTTAGCAGATCTACTTCAAAGCATGGTCACTTATAGGTTAGGAAATGGGCTGATCAAGTGAGTTTTCTTGCAGATAAAGACTTGCAGAATGCTATAACATGGCTGCATTTGTACATCATACTTAACTAAAAGTGAAAAACAACAACTGTGGAGCCAGGCATACACTTAGAATTAAGGAACAAGACACCTTAGAACACATGCTCAGCTCAGGGATTTGTTTGCAGTGCCAGAACTGAGCTCACAGTTTTTGTCACTCACAAAACTCCTCATTTCCTCCCCAAGTTTTCTTCAATTCAATGGCCTAATTTGTGCTGGAAGAACCTTTCTCATTCACTGTCACTGGTAAACAGTTGGGACTCAGAAACTCTTACCTAGGTAAGCCCAGGTGAGCCTTGGACTCACACCCTCCTCCTTCTCTGCACTGGTGCAGCTTTTGCATATCAGATTGTCATGTTATCTGAATTGACAAACTATGGTCAATGTTCATTATGATTTGTTTGAAACAAGCCGTACTGAAGTCACTGAGTCAGCAGCTGGCAAGGCTTACTGTCACCTCTCAGTTAAGAACCCTCAGTTGACCCTTTATAAAGGTTTGGAGGAAGATTTGCACATGGGGGGAGTATTAGTGAGAACTTTTCAAGGCAGCTCAACAGATTGCCTGTAGCCATTTCAAGCATTCAACAGACTTTTGAAGCCATTCCAGAAGAGCAGGACAGCAGATAAATAGATTCACTGGAAGGTACAAGTTGAACCTTTTTGTTTAAACTAGCTCTCAGCTCTTAGGGTACCATACATTTTTGTAGAAGAGGTGTGGCTTATGAAGTCTTGGAGATGCTGATTCTGCCCTCCATTCAGAAGCTGGCAGAGAGATACTAAAAACCTTTTGAGCATAATCAATTTATGAGTCCCCATGGCATTTTGCCACCCTTCTTTTAAGATGCCAGAGTAATGCACGGAGACACTAGCAGCATATGCTCAGATATGCATTACATTCACACCTGGAATGTGTTTTAGACATGCATTCTAGAAGGGTACAGTTGTCCTTCTCTTTGGGGATGAAGTTTGCAGGTATTTAAAAATGTCACATTGGGTATAATGTATAATTTTGGCTTCCGATGCTTCATACTAGGACACCTACCAGTGGTATGATGTCACAAAGCTTGTTCAGTTTTAGAGCAATGTCAGTGGCAAAAAGGCTTGTTGCAGGCACTTGGAAAGCTTCACATCCCTTAAGGCACTCAGGTCTGGCACAGTTAACTGATGGAAAGAGGAGGAATGGTCTATAGCAAATCTGATAAGCTACAAACCTGTTGAGATACTAGGAAACAACTGAGGGAATGGATTGGGAACCCGTGGCCCTCCAGAGCTTGCTAGGCTACATCTCCCATAATTCCTGACATCTGTCTATGCTGGCTGTGGCAGATGGCAGTTGTAGTTCAACAGCATCTGAAGGGCCAGAGCTTCCTCACCCCTGACTATGAAGGGCACCAGAACATAAGAGACTGATAAATTCCTCATTTATCAACTTTGATGCAACCGTGCTCCCTTTGTAAGAGAAAGTTTGCATACAGAGGGTTGCAAACTGCACTCCTCAAAATTATTTTTTTCCTGTACAGTACAAGCATTGGGGGAGGGCCACAACCCCAAAACTGGAAGTTAATTTTAAAAAGGACAATACCCTGTATCAAATTTTGATTGCCCTTATGCAAACACACCTGATATTATTTTGTGTACATCCTATTGTCCTATCATGATAAAGCAGGTAGGTAAAACAGATAAACGACCCCTGGATGGTTAAGTCCTGTCAAAGGTGACTATGAGGTGCGGCGCTCATCTCGCTTCAGACCAAGGGAGCCGGCGTTTGTCCACAGACAGGTTACCTTCCCACCACAGTGGTACCTATTTATCTACTTGCACTGGTATGCTTTTGAACTGCTAGGTTGGCAGAAGCTGGGATAGACCAACGGAAGCTTACCCCGTTGCACGGATTCAAACTGTTGACCTTCTGATCAGCAGGCCCAAGAGGCGCCGTGGTCTAAACCACAGCGCCATCCTCTCCCCAAATCTATAGGTGAGCCAGGAGGGTGCACTTCAGCAAGGGAAGCAAGTGAGAGCTGTTTCAGGACCCTGGACAGAGGACAAGGAGCAGATTACATGTTCCACAGAGAACATCAAAAACAGAAATGATTATTTCTAAGACAACATAGAAAAAGTCAGGACCATTCAAACACAAACACACACACACTGCAAATTGTGCTCATTATGTAAACATACACAGAAATAAAGTAAAATAAAATAGCCATAAAACAGCTTCTGAACACAATATTAAAGCGCAATGAAAAAAATCTAACTTGACAACCTAACACAAATAAGCAAAACAATTGTTGAGTCAGACTATACTTCTCCAGCTCTGACCTCTTGCTGTGGCGTACACAAAACCTTAGTGGGGCATCTGCTCCAAAGTCCAACATTCTGTCATCTCTACCAGGGATGTTGCCTATATTAACACACTAGCTCTTGGACACAAGTTTATCAGTTCCTTGATGAAACTAAGCTAGGATGGGGGCAGCTATGAACTGTGGGGGTCTAGACTCAGAAACTTGAGAGAAATGGTGGTGTGTGTTCAGGCCCAGTGTTTCCTCAGTTGGCATCAATGACCTCTTGGTCTCTGTTTGTGTCATTGCTAGATTTCGTAAGATAAAGACACCTATGAAGTCAAAGGAGATGCACTTCACAATTGGTAAGGATTTCTATTCAACAGAATGTGACTGCCTTATTATATACAGCCCAATATAACAAATATATTGCATGCTGAGTAAATTAAAAAGAAGAAAAGAAATAAGACTAAACATGATACTGTTTTCTGTAGAATTGGGAACAAGAAAGCCCACCATTAGGCTGATGAGACTTTCCTTGTTGAATAACAAATCAACCTTCACTTGTTAAAGAGTGTTATTGTGTCCCCTCCCAGCAAGCAAAATGCACCAACCCCCCCCCAAAAAAGAGGGGAATCGCTTAGCCAACCACTGGTGATTCACTCTTCTTTCCTAATGAATTGTATTAAAATAAGTAGCTAAGTGGTTAACCCTGGTTTGACTAAATAGGCAGCAACAACCCAGCAAAAGCTTTAATATTGAATTGACTGCCTGCTGGCATCACCTTTCATCCAAAACTAATAGAATCCACACTGGAGATGATAGAAAGGGCTACTAGGATCTTAATGGAGAGAGAAAATCACCCCACAGTGCTCTAACGACTCCAAATGGTTTATAGCAGAATTTGTGTGCTCTTGACAGGAGGAAATAAAAGAGACTACAGGGATATCGGCAGAGCTGACAACCCTTCTGGTCTGATTGCAACCCCAGAGGCACTGTGTAATTCTTATAGAGTCCCTGCTCCTGGCATGATATATAAAGAAACACATACATCAAAACAAAGGTGATTTTGCTGTGTGAGGTCTATAATTTCAGATCTCACAGGTGAGAGGAAGGAAAAATCCCTTAAAGCGTTCAGAAGCTGGGGTCTGGTGTAGACTAACACCAGTAACCATGGAGTTGACTATGGGGTCACTACCCCTTGTTGTAGGGATGGTTAGACTGTCTTGCACAAATTTCTACTCCCCATGGACTTTAAAGCACCAGAACTAACTGTGGTTAGCACTAACCAGAGTAACCTTTTACCAGGATTTAAAGCTAGTCAGTATATCCGGATTGCAAGGAAACCTAGTTATTGCTAGCTATGAAAAAATGAGCCAATGAGATCCTTAACTCTAGTTATTACCAGTGGGGCAAGTGAAAGAGAATTCCTGCTAGTGATGAGCTGTGAATGGATTGGGGTGGGGAGGGAGGAAGCTAAAAAGCATGTTACTCTGAAGACCTTTCCCAGACTTGAATGTGGTAAAGCGACTGCACAGTGTTACATCACCACTAGCTACAGAAAGCACATAAAAATAATTCAAGATCTTGACATTATACCCAGATGTTCAAATCAATCTAATGATTTATGCATCTTACAACTACAGATCTCCATCTCCTTCGCTGAATGATAAGCCTCTGGTGAAATGCACTCGTTATGCTCAAATTATAAGCATTTAACAACTGCTTCTACTTCCAAATATGGGGTGCTTCCATTTTTATGTTCCCATTGCTAGATTTAAAAAAACCCAAACTACTGGGTTAAAGCTTATTCTTCTGATATTCTTCAGTGCAGCATGATCCAATTGCTGAGGACTGTGGGAATGTACTGTGCTGTAGCTTTTTTGCAGTCCACAAAGCAGAATCTGGTACACTTTGGGAGCAACTGAGAAAGGGAGGGTTAAAAAAGACTAATATCACCCTGAAGTGGTCAAAATATGTATCATTATATCTAACAGTTCAACTTCAAATATTGTACAAGTGAAGAAGCTGTTGCACCTAATAGTTGTGCAAGGGGAAGGCAGCTAGCACAACCAATGTTTGCCGTCCCCTCTTCCCCCTACAAAGGGGGTGTCTAACCTTTGGCCTTCCAGATGTTGTTGGGCTCCAGCACTCATCAGCCCCAGCCAACATGACCTACAGTCAGGGATGATGGAGACTGATTTGTAATCCAACAACATCTGGAGGCCACAGACTCTAACTCCCAGCTATGGTTGGTTGGCATCCGTCGAGAGACAATGGAGCGTGCCTCTGGGGGGTGAAGTCAAAGCACTGCATCAGCAGCATTGAAGTGACATCCCTTCCCCTCCCCATCTATAAATGATCATTTATTGAAATTATTGTAGTTTTTCCTTCCATAAGACATCTCTTGTATTTTCCATCTGAGGCACCAAATTTATTTCTACCATGGGATGATTGGCACCATCATAATAAACTAATTAGGCTCATTTTTAAACAAGAGCAAAACCGGAATCTGATCACCAACCTTCGTAAGATTTTCAGTGAGCTAAACCTGTCACCAACAAATTATTCACCTTAAAATAATCATTAAAAGCTATGATACAATTGCTGGAAATATTTAAAATATTATTGCTATGTGGTGAAAAGCCCAAAGAAGGGGAAGGATGACTGCTTTCAAGCATCACTTGACTGAAGAAGTCACAGTGGCGTATGTCTAAAGGACAAAGCAAAGGTAAGAACCTCCCCCCCTTAAAAAGGGTCATAAATGCCCCAAAAATGCAGCTCATAATTTTTCTTGGAGCAATTAAACTAAATCTGTCAGATTAAGGCAGCAAAGAAATTGAGGAACATGGCCAAAAACCTATGTGTGTTGTCACTGCATACCAAAGTTTATTTGCAACGCATGCATCCCTCTTTTCCTTGGCTATTTTGCCTTTCCCAGGGAGGCACATTTCTGTTCACTGTGCTGCAGCTTGTGGAGAACCTTCATTGTACAGACATGTTGTGTCCTTAATGGGCACAAGAAACACCGTTTTCAAGGAACACATGGGTCGTTACATCAATATTGGGCTACCCTGAATGAGGTGGGCAATCCTCACACTTCAGTAGGACAGGGAGATATCTCTAGCTTTCTAAACAGCTTCACATCACATCACACACACAAATTTTGGAAATGTGTGTACTGTACTTCCATACATGTCTTCACCAGGGTTTTATGCCCTTGTTGGAATATGAACACCTGCCAATTCGGCAGAAAACAGCTACGCTCTGGAGGCAAAAGAAGAAAAGCCACTACAGCTCCTCTTCCTTTACCATGTGTTGTATATGCTATGACGTTGTATATCTCCTAGTACAGGCCTGTGTAGCCTTTAACTACCAGCAACAAATTTAACCTTTTTTTTGGAGGTGCTACCTGCCCAGAAATGTGAAAACAGGGAGCCTGTCAAGTACCTTGGATGCGACAATAGATGGGTAGTTGGCTACATTCAGCCTTATAGGTTATGAGTCATGCATGTTTGCTCCAACACTTCCCTGCAGTGCCACAGTTCCCAAATCATCCAAACACTCCCATCTTTTCCAGGCCCTGTTCTGCTGCCGACTCTCTACTTCTAAGTCATACTAATCTCATAAAACATTCGGAAATCCTGCCCGCCTCTTGCTCTGGATTTTATGTGTGGGTCTTCTAACCCTGTGCTCTACCTGTGTTCATAGATTTTGAGTACCACTGACTGCTGCATATCTATTTGCCCTGGGATGTTTGGGAAATTCCATTGAGCACCCCTCTTTTATGTAAGCCATGCTCTCCTGGTAACTTTTGAATATCAATGTTTCAGGATTCACATGCTAGAAGATACCGCTCTTCAAAATCTTTCTCAGCAATTCGCCGAGTCCTATAATGACTAGTTGATACAGGTTTTGCATTCTGTATATAATCAGTCAAAATAACTCCCTACCCTCCTTGCACATCACAGGTTTCATGGATGTTACTACTTCAAACTTTGCTGAAACCATATTGTCATCAACATTTTGCAAATGGAAAAAGGATAAAGTATCTCAAAGGGTCAGAGATACAACAGAACCAAGGACTCAGTAATGTGTTCCTCTAACCACTGTTTCATTATTTGAAACTGAACAGTATTAGACAATTTGCAGAGAAAATCAGTAAGAGTCTTTAAGAACTGCACATGCAACAGAACAGAGAGCTAAATACAGACTTGTGTGCTTTAAAGCAGAGATACACGAGGATCAAAAGCTGGTGGATATTTTCCAGTTTATTTCAATGGACTATGAGATCAGGGATGCGGGTGGCGCTGTGGGTAAAACATCAGCGCCTAGGACTTGCCGATCGCATGGTCGGCAGTTCGAATCCCCGTGGCGGGGTGCACTCCCGTCGTTCGGTCCCAGTGCCTGCCAACCTAGCAGTTCGAAAGCACCCCCGGGTGCAAGTAGATAAATAGGGACCGCTTACCAGCGGGAAGGTAAACGGCGTTCCATGTGCTGCGCTGGCTCGCCAGATGCAGCTTGTCACGCTGGCCACGTGACCCGGAAGTGTCTGCGGACAGCGCTGGCTCCCGGCTTATAGAGTGAGATGAGCGCACAACCCTAGAGTCTGTCAAGACTGGCCCGTACGGGCAGGGGTACCTTTACCTTTATGAGATCAGGAGCCAAGCAAGCATTACCCAAAAGCTGCATTCACTTGCATGTAAATGGGAAGAATGTTTTAGCTCAAAAGGCTTCTTTTCTTCTTTAAATTAGAGGTACCCTTGGAAACATAAGTGCTTTTTTCATCTAATAACAGCCTGCTAAGATAATGGATAATAATAGGGTGTGGTATGTGTCGCATCACTGTTTCTAATTCATATTCTAATACATATTTCTGACATTCAATCTACTCCACATTTAGCTCCTCTCACACCTCTGCCTCACAATACTTCCATTAACTCCAAATGACTTTGAATCAGATCTAAGAGGGAATTGCACACCTACTTTGAACATTAATTCTTGGTTATGCTGTAAAACAGAGACCTGTAGCAGGCATGCATGCACACATATCAATGCCCCACAAAATAACCCCTAGAAAACAGCAAGGCAAATCATCCTAATTCAAGCTGCCCATGAGTTTTATCTTCCTCAGATGCCACACAAATTTTCAATGACAAAGAAACCAAAGCTAAACAAATGTTCAGCTCTGGAACAATTTGCTTTCCAAATCTGCAAGAAGCACTTGAATTTCTGCTTCATCTGCCATTTGGGCTTATCTGAGATCCGCCTGGGCACTGTAAATCTCCCATGTATCAGTTAGCTCACTTAACTAGCACTAACAGTGCTCTCGTTTATCTCAACTTCTGATTTTCCAAATGTTTTGCATGAGATCAGCACAGAGTGGCAAGGCTAGATAAGTTTAGATCCTTGACTTAATGGTCTTATAGGCACCCACCTCCCCCCCCCCAAAAAAGGTGGCTGTGTATATTACATCATCTGGTAATACTTCTCTACTTGCCCTCCTCTGCCATTCCATGCTGTAAAGCTGATTGTACATTCCTGACACGTTAGGACAAAAAGAAAACAAAAAACAGTTTGCCAACCCTGATTAGTTTCACATTTTGAACTCATTTAAATCATAACCCCACTGTGACTGCAGGAACAAAATGGAGCTCATTTGTGCTGCCCTGATGGTAAAGGTGTTTGCATGAAAATAAGCAGCACGTTTTTGTAGAAAGAGATAATATATTTCTTGAAGTAAAAACAATAAAATGACTAAGTATGTGCCTGCCTGTCTGGTCCCAAGTACATATTTTGTTTAATAAAAGAGGAAGGAAATAGGAAAGATGTTGCAACAATGACCATCACCCCCGGTTGGCTCTAGTACGCCCGTAGAAATCCCAGTGCCATTGCCACCCCCACCTGTCACTCTCTGGGTGTTCCTCAGTGAGCAACCTTGGCTGAGGAGCCCTGAGCTTCAGCCCTAAGATCCAGCCCTAGCTGCAACCACTGTCCACACACTGCTTGCAAACTACCCAAAGCCACAAAAGTTTAGGCTGCATTCCTTAGCAGATGTCCTAGAACCTTGGTTGAACTTCTTCAGGAGTAACCTTATGTTTAGTTTCAAACCATGACTATGTAACAGTGTTTATTGCTACATAAATCCATAATGCCCCATGGTGCTGAAACTTGGATAGAAAACACATTTCGTTTTATTTCCTAGCTAATTTCCCCAGGTTATGAAGACACTTGCAACTTTAGCATCAGATTCTGCGGTAAAATTGTTGCAAATTAGCTATTTAAGTTTAGTCAGTATTGAGGAAATGTCGGACTTGGACCAAAGAGATCTAAGCACAAATACCACTTCTATAACAGACATACGGAATAGTTTGGACAAATCCCCTACTTACATACCTCCACTCCTCATATGTTAAAAAACCCAAACACTACTGTCACAAAGAAGAACTACCGTATTTTCCTGTCTATAAGACACCCCCATGTATAAGACGCCCCCTATTTTTCGGGACTCTGATTTAAGAAAATGGAGGGAGATGGCCCCCGTGTATAAGATGCCCCCAAATTTTGGACATTATTTTTTAGGGGGGAAACCTAGTCTTATATACGGAGAAACACGGTATATACCCACAGATGACATAGTAAAACAACCCATCATCATCAATAGGCCATTGCTCCTGTACCACCATAGTCCTGGCAATATTCAACCAACGCCCAGACCTGTGGCTGTGTAACATGCCTTTATCCACCTAGCATTACATATTGAAGTGCCAACAATCATACCGTTAGCAGAAAACTCCAAAGAAATTAGGGCACCACAGAACTGCAGCATCTGTTCTGATCTGAACACATTTGCACGGGTCTTTCTCAACCACTAGACAGAAAGTACAGAAGGTACAGGCTCAGTCAGTGCTGATGCTCTGCCTGCCTCACTGTCTCTTGCAGGCTCATGCAAGAGACACTGTCCGCACAGCAGCTACAAAGATTGCAATGTAGATGTGTGCTCTCTGCTCCCAGTTAGCCCCGCAGGCTCACCTAGACAGCACAACACCCCCAAACTCCATGAAGTCCCACAGCAAGTCCCTGACAACTATGTGCAAGGTCTAAGCACTGAAGCAACATTTCACAGGCTTTCCATTACAGGATCCCAAACATGCCCACAAGGCACCACAAGCTCTCCTGCAAAGGCTGCCCTGTGGCATTCAAGTCTGCAATAGTCGACAAGGATTTGGGGACCTTTTGGAGAGTTGTGGGAAAGAGAAATTCCGACAGGTCCTGCTTTTCTCCTCCTTGGGCAAGACTAGGACGCAGCAAACTGCACCTACCTTGAAATCCCCTCCTGCTGCACAACTCTCTTTAAAGTCCTGGCCACTCGTTGCACCTCACCTTCTGAAGTATATATAGTCGTGCTTCAAAATAAGGGATATTTATTAACATAGGTGGTGCCTGCTCCCACCCCTTCAAATAAAGGTTGCATGGGAAATTACCTTCGCGAGGGGGAAAGAGGAAAGCGAGGCGAGAGGAAAAGGCGATGGACTTTACCTCTGAGAAGACGTAGAGAGGTAACACGAGGATTGCCAGGAGCAGGTCTGCCACGGCCAAGCTGACGATGAAGTAGTTGGTGGTGGTCTTCAGCGCTTTCTCGGTGCACACGCTGAGGCACACCAGCAAATTCCCGCTGATGATGAAGAGGATGAGGAAGACGCCGAAGACCAGCGCGGCGAAGTTGTAGTCCGGCTCCTCTTCGGGAGTGGGGCAGGCGTCGGTGGCATTGAAGGCGGGGGTGCTGTTGGCCCCCATGGCTCCCGCTCGCCGCCCTTTCACTTAGCACCCGCGTCCCGCCGACGGTCGCTTCTGCGCCTGACGAGCTACAAGGCCGAAGAGCTTCACGGGCTCATGGTCCCTAAACGGCAGGGCTCGGCTGGCGAAAGAGAGTCACCTCGCCCCGGAGCTGCCTGGGCGGGAGCCAGCGCCCAGGCTGCCCCACTCCATCGCCGGGGAGCCAGGGGAGCGATCCCGGCGAGCAAAAGGCGACAAGAGAGACGCCGAGGCTCGGCGCTGCCCGGTCCCTGCTCGCGAGGGGCTTCTCAGCAGCCGGCGCGCTCTGCTTCTCGCCTCACCGACGCGGCGCGGCCCCTTTCCCGAAGTTTTCTTTCCCGCTCGACCCTCGCCAGCAGCCGGACGGGAAGAAGGAAGAAGTCCTCAAGGACTAGAAGAGGAAACGCGCCCGCGCGCAACGCACGCGCCGGACCCTTGCAATTCCCGCTCACTTTTTTCTCCCGC
This sequence comes from Podarcis liolepis, assembly GCF_965112155.1. Taxonomy (NCBI): domain Eukaryota; kingdom Metazoa; phylum Chordata; class Lepidosauria; order Squamata; family Lacertidae; genus Podarcis; species Podarcis liolepis. The sequence continues at coordinate 77,448,252 of NC_139554.1, forward strand.
TCGAGCCCAGCTCTGCTGCCCCGGCGCTAGCTACAAGTGGGTCACCTCGAGGCGAGGAAAGCGAGCTGACTGGACGGAGGGAGGGAGAGAGGGCGCTCTGACGGGGAGGCCGGGCTGGGCCGCGCGCGAGGAGCCGACGGCCAATCAGCTGCGCCCTGCGCGGCGCAATCCGGGCACAAGTGGGGAGCGGGAGACCCGTGGTTCCTGCGCCTCACAGCGCCTGGCAGGAGTCCCAGGCGACGTCGCGCCAAAATCTACCACCGACCGCCCAGAGACCCGCCAGCACCCTGGCTTGAGCGCTCGCACGTGCAGCTCCTTAGAAGGTTTCTCCGGGCACGAAGTCGCCACAGGGAACCTGAGGCGTTGCCAGACAATCGGGAGGTCCCGAGAATGTCTGTTTTTGCGGGATTCCCACCCAGGGCAGTTACCGCGGTAGATGTCGCCTCGTGGTAGGCTTCCTACAAATCTGATAAAAGGGAGAGGGCAGATAGCTACTGGCAAACAGGGTCAGGGAGAAATCTGCAAATAAAAGCATTTTCTCCCCTCCCGGAGTAAAGTTGCCTAGAATGGCTGGATGGCTCGTGATGGACAACCTTTCTGCCTTTGACATCTTTTAAAACTACTGGTGGATAAATGCAGCCTTGCTGCACGAAAATGCATTGCCTTCCATACACTTTTATTTTCCCCCCTTTTAAAGATGGGTGAAAAAGTTCACGTTCGCAACCTTGCAGCTATGGGAGACAGCAGTTGTGTTGCGTCATTCCTGACATCACAGATAATATCCAGCAGGTGCCTGTGTGACACTGGTGCAAACTATACTCTCTGTGGCAAGATAAATAGCTTTCTCGGGGAAGATAAGCACACAAACTCTATACAAAATATAACATGTTTCCTAGCACATTCAGCCTTCAAACAGAATATCCTAAGGCACAGCCAGGAGCAAAGATGTGTGGACTTTGCAGAGCAAATGGATAACACTATGATTAAAAACTGATAATCATTTTTACTATGTTAAAGGAAGTTCCTAGACCCGATAGAGACAATATTTTCTGAGAATGGGGCATTAGTGCTCTAAGTTCTATAGGGCTGGATTGTCATGTTTAGGGCCTCAGTGTAATTGGTTAATTTAAAATATTGAAATGGAGTCGAAATATGCCCTTGAATGATCAGGTAGCAAATTTTGAAGAAACGCTGTTAATTGTTTTTAATGCAAGTGCTTACAAAAACTGTGGGTGGCAGACATGGGCGTAGTAGTCAGGATTTTTGTTGGGGTGGGGCAGCCAAAGTGGTGGCAGATGTTGCTGTGGCTTTAAGAAGGTGTGTTTCTCCTCCTGTCCTGCAGGAGGGAATGTCTCATCTAAGACCGTGCCTGCTGTGAAACATGAATACATCATCTAAAAGCAAAGGAATAATGCTTTTATTATTTTATTCATGAATGCAGATTTAATCAAATAATTATAACTTGTACGGTTAATGAATAAACTAATAAGCTTATCAGTTGAAGGACCAGAAGCACAATAAGTAATGAAAATGAAAGTGCAGCACTCATGAACTGAGTTGTGCAAAATCACAAGAAGAATGTAAATCCAGCTAACGTTAATTTAAAAATTAATTTAATGTAGGAGTCAAAATTGCAAAACATTTTTGGGGGTCTTTACTTTGCTGGCATACAGCCTGAGTCCACTTTTTGCACAGGCAAAGGGCCTTAACCCTCAGCCCCCCTTGGAAATTCTGGCACTCCATTTGTTTCTTCCCTTCTAGAACAAAATGTGAAATGGTCATTGCAAAAAAAAGCACTTTGTGGAAATGACCTTTTTATCGCCACTCTTGTAGGACAGAGAGCTTGTTTCTTTACAAGTAGCATCATGGGAATTAATGGATTCCTCCAACCCCACCACTTAAAAAAAGAGAAGAAGCTGGAACAAATGATTCCCTTAACTATTCTGTCCAAATAACTTTTGGGGAAGATTCTAGTTTGTTTGTCTGTCTGTCTGTCTGTCTGTTTGATTAGTATCTGAAGGTTTTTGTAGGCTACCTTTCATCCAAATGTATCCTGGGAGATGGGGGTTCATGTTAGGGAATTAGGGTAACATATAATTATGTAATGGGTAAAATATTATCCCCAAAAATCAATTATTAGGGATGGAACACGCCTTCCTTTTCTTTTCAGCATATGGATATGAAGGAGATGATTTTCCTAATTACCCCTGTGCTATGGTCTTTGGAGAGCTATCAGGTATTAGTTTGAATAATGTGTTTACCCACCTTTCATGATCACATACAAATATGACTTTCCATTTGGGGGCTCTGTAGAGCCATGTGGCAGGATTTTACTTCTATTTCTATCAGTCACATAGGAAGCTGGTATAGTGTGATATAGTGGGAACGCACAGGAGTTAAGAGGTAGAAAATCCCTAGGCCACATCTCATCTCTGCCAATTAAAGTCACTAGATGGGCATAGACAAGCCTCTATCTCTCAGCTTTAGCCTCACCCCCCAACAGCAAGAGAACAATAACGCTGACCTTGCCTTGTTGTTGCAAGGATTACAGAGATAATGTATGTGAAGTAGTATCCCAAGACAAATTGCCAAGAAAATCCAACACGGTCACAAGAAGAAACAACATTAAAACACAAAAGTGCATTACATAGTAGCAAACAAAAACAATACTCTCCCCCCCACCCCCAGTTTAAAAGACTATAGGCAGTTAAATTAGCAAAGGCCTGGGAGAAGAGGAATGTTTTCCTCCTATACCTAAATATATGTAACAGAGGTGGCAGGGGAACCTCCCTGGGGAGAGCATGCCACAAATGGAGAGCCACTGCAGAAAAGGCCCGTTCTCGTGTTGCCACCCTCCAGACCTCTCATGGAGGAGGCACACAAAGAAGTGCCTCAAAGGGTGGCTACAGGGTCTGGGTCAGTTCATATGGGGAGAGGCAATCGTTGAGGTATTATGGTCCTGAGCCGTTTAAGGCTTTATAAGTCAAAAACAGCACTTTGTATTGGACCTGGAAACCATGGTGGATAAAAATCAATTTTTAAAATAATAATAATAGGATTTTTAAAAATTTAAAACAGATTTTTTTTATTTAAATTGGATTTTTAAAATAAAATGCTTTAGGAGGAAAAATCTTTCTAAAGATAGTTTTCTATTTAAGTTACATTATGGTCCAAAGGCTATTCATCAGGAAATAAGGATTTGTTTTAAGTTTTCCCATGCTAAAACTCAGTCTAAGGTGTGTTTTTTAAAATCATTTAACCACATCAGTTAGCAAACATGGATACATATGCTATAATATTGTTTTAGTTAAATTGTTTAACTTTTTATTAAGGAAATGATAATTTTTCTCCTTCCAGTCAAGTACAGCAGAAAAATTGTCCAAATATAAAGTTAACTTATTAAAGTTAACCTCACAATAATTTCATAATTATCTGTCAATGTATTTCTAAATAACAACAACAACAACAACAACAACAACAACAATAATTTTTTATTTATACCCCACCCTTCCTGGTTCGAAAACCGGGCTCAGGGCGGCTAACAACAAATTTAAAACACTTTAAAACACTTAATTATAAAAGCAGCATAAAATACAGTATAAAAACATGAATAACAATAAAATTCAAAAATCAAAATCAATTAGATAATCCCCAGCGCTAGCTGGCTGAATTGGTCCTACTTGGGCCAGTGAGGAGGCCAGGGGAGAATTAGCTGTGGGTTCTCAGAGCGGGTGATCTGCATAAAAGGGGAGGGGGAGGGAAGAGAAGGGAAATAAAAGATCAGGCTAAATTCAAATTAAAGGCCAGGCAGAATAGCTCTGTCTTACAGGCCTGACAGAAGGAGTTAAATCCTGAAGGGCCCTAGTCTCATGGGACAGAGCATTCCACCAGGTCGGAGCCATCACTGAAAAGGCCCTGGCCCTGGTGGAGGATAGTCTGACTTCCTTAGGGCCCAGGACCTCTAAACTATGATTTATCTTGCTGACTAGTGCTTTAAATCGTGATTTAAATCAATTTGATTTAAATCAAATCCACCCTGCTGGAAACTAATTGGTCACAACAATACAAACACAACACATAGGCTAATAGTTAGTAGAAAATATATTGCAACACAGTGCGGTCAGGCCAGGATTGGGATTACATGCTCAAGCCATGTGAGCAACCCGGCCACTGAATTTTGCACCAGCTGAAGTTTTCAAACCATCTTCAGGGGCAGCCCTACATATAACACATTGCAGTAACCTAATCTAGAGGTTACCAGAAATTTGATGTGAATTTACTCTCATTTAAATATGCCTAAATTCAGGCTACCCTTCAGTTTAGCTAAACATGCCCTATCTTATTATAACAGAACGATTAGGAATGTTCTGGTGGCAGATCACTCAGTGGTAAATAGGTATGGGATTTGGAGTGACTGTGAATAGCATTTATTGCCTAAATATACTGCCTAAATTCCCATTCCTTCCACACACACACACACACACACACACACACACACACACACACACTGGTACCTCAGGTTAAGAACTTAATTCGTTCTGGAGGTCCGTTCTTAACCTGAAACTGTTCTTAACCTGAGACCTGAGATGCCACTTTAGCTAACGGGGCCTCCCGCTGCCGCCACCGCACGATTTCTGTTCTCATCCTGAAGCAAAGTTCTTAACCCGAGGTACTATTTCTGGGTTAGCGGAGTCTGTAACCTGAAGCGTCTGTAAACAGAGGTACCACTGTGTGTGTGTGTGTGTGTGTGTGTATCTATATATATCTCCTCGTGTAGAACTATTCTGTTTTGAAATAGAAAAGCAAAATGCCAGAGTTCTTTTTTGACAATGTTATATTTTTCTTTTATTAGCTCTGCCCTTCTGTGTATAACAGGGATTGATTAGACTATGTGTCTCTACCATTCATCATGTCCTGAGCACTTCATGTCAGAACATAACGTCGTTCCTTTTTGCTGCAGTTTAAGCTCTTTTAATATTTTTTTGAAAGCCCCAAATATATGAAAAAGATAATTGTAAAGAAATTTCTTCAAAACGACAACAGCTTTGGAAGCAAAAATATTTATTCTTCTGCCTCTGAACCTGGGAGATTCTGTATAGTCATCCGTCTACTTGTTTTTGAAGTTCAGGGATGAGCACCAATCCTTGCACAGCCAAAATAACAATGCCAACTCATAAGGGGCATTAGGAGGCTCAAGGAAATTCCAAATCTTGTAAAAATATTAAAAACTAGAAAAAATACATAAACATAAGGGGCCAAATTCATCTAAGTCCTTGTGCTAGCAGAAGCCGGTGCAACGAGTCTCACTAGCACAATGGGACTTTCCCCCCACTCTCCAAATTTGCCCTGAAGGGTTGGGAGGACCTATAGAGCAGGGCATGGGAGTAGGGGAAGGGAAGTTGTTTCCTCTGGGAAGCAGAAGTGCTTTCACTGATGGAGCAGTCACCTTAGTGTGACAGCGAATTCCACCCAAGGTATCAAAACCTGAGGGAATGAGGGAGGACAGAGCGTGCTCATTGGCTGCAGAATGACAAGTGTCTGTCACAGGGCAGATGTGGGTGTGTGGAAAACCAGGGAGGGGGAATGGAATATGGAATAGCATATCTTGCAGTTGGCTGGGACTGTGAGCAGGAGCCTCCATGCTGCAACGTTTTGTTGCAGGTCGCATTTGCCTCCCAAGAATTTGCCTCATCAAATCCCCTTATAAAGACATCTGAACCAGTGGCTTCCCCACTAGCTTAGTAGCAAATTCCACACTTTAATTATATGTCACCGGGTAGGTGAATGTATACTTGTTTTATTTATCCTGTATCTCCTGCCAATCAATTTCATCCTATTATCCCCAAGTTTGTGAGAGAAGGATTTTATAATGCTCAGTGCCGAGTGTCTTTTCTTCTCATATGGGAAGGCCGAACCTTTGACATTTAAAGTTTCTGCGCTAAAACAATCACAAACAAAACCCTTTTGGGAGAATGACCTTCTTCTGCCAGTCAGCACTGGAACTGTCAGTCCAAAGGGTAGAAGATGGTGCCCCTTTGAGCCAGTAAATCTGGGCTACTGACATAAATCACTCTTTTTTTCCTGGACTAGTACACCATGACATCATTTGGGATTGTAAGCCAGAGACAATACATGTTGCTGAAAGAGTTCGTGCAAAAGGTTTTGTAAGGCATTCTGAGTTTGGGGAGGGGGCAATGTCATTTTTATATACAGTGGTACCTCGGGTTAAGTACTTAATTCGTTCCGGAGGTCCGTTCTTAACCTGAAACTGTTCTTAACCTGAAGACCACTTTAGCTAATGGGGCCTCCTGCTGCCACTGCGCCACTGGAACACGATTTCTGTTCTCATCCTGAAGCAAAGTTCTTAACCTGAGGTACTATTTCTGGATTAGCAGAGTCTGTAACCTGAAGCGTATGTAACCCGAGGTACCACTGTATCTCTGGTAAAGGGCTTCCTAGCAAGACATTTATACATTGTGCTCTGTAAGCAGACTCAGTAGAGGATCCACCTAGCACAGACTCTGCAACCAGGTACCTTCCTGGTGTTGTCAAACTTATCCCTGCCCTTCCAGAAACAGCTAACTTAGAATGGATGCAGCCCTGGGTACAGTATTTTGTTTGCATTATCATTTGCCAACAAAATGTAAGACAAATGAGAAAGCAATTGTTTAATTACTGCTCCAGACAATTTACCTGATCAGGAGCAGGTGGCTGCTGTCTTATCACCAAATACCTCCAGGCAGGTAATGGAAGGAAGGCATCATTCTTAACAGCAGTAGGAAAGGCAGAACGCTAAGGAACAAAGTAAGAGTATGGATTTGCAACATAGTGTTTGGCCATTAACTGACTGCTGTTCTTCTGATTGCCTTGAAACATTTTTGTGCCGCTCAACTAAACTCTTGTTAGAATTTGAGCTTTAATTTATTTCATTTAATTTATTTCTAGCTTTCTTGTTGTTGAGATAAGCTTGAAGACATGGCAGTAGTGCAATTCTCAAATATGTGTTTATTTTTAAATTTTATCTCCCACCCTTTACTATAAATCAATCTCAGAGTGGGTCACAACATGCAAAAGTGCATCAACACACCCTGATACAGAAGCCAAAACTGTTTACACAAAATGCCTGATGGAAAATAAGTCTTTTCACCTGGGGCTGCAGACGTCTGAAGGCAGCCCTGTTTAGGGAAGCTTTTAATGTTTGATGCATTACTGTATTTTAATATTTTGTTGGAAGCCGCCCAGAGTGGCTGAGGAAGCCCAGCCAGATGGGCGGGGTATAAATAATAAGTTTATTATTATTATTAAGCCAATCTTGGTGTTTCTTAAACTCAGGGAAAGACTGTTCCACAGCCAAGATGCCACCACTGAGAAGGTCTTGTTATGAGTGCTGAAAGTCCAGACCTTGTTTGATGATGACATAACCAAAAGAGCCTCCCTGATAGATCTCAGGTCATGGGAATGGCAGGACAAAGGGAGGCACTTCTTTAGGCAGCCTTGAATTGGGCTCAGCAATAAATAGGCGACAAGTGCAAATCTTTCAGGAGTGGTGTAACATGGTCTTGCATAGCCTTATTAACCAACACCATTTAAACAGCATTTTACACCAGCTGCAATCTCCAATTTGTCTTCAAGGGCAGCCCTATGTAGTGTCCATTACAGTGGTCTAACCAGGGCCTGCACAGGAGCAGCTGGAGCTGGAGAAGCAGCTGGAGCAGGAAATAGGTGCTCCGTGTCATTACACCCCCTGGGCCTCCATGGAATGGAAGAGTATCCCAGACTATGCACCTGCTCCTTCATAATAGGTTGCTCCCCTAATTCCCAAACCCAGGAATTACTGTTCCTCAGTACCTCCCTCTTGCTAGGATTCAGTTTCAGTTTATTGATCTTCATCCAGCCTATTCCTGCCTCTAGTCACCAATTACTATTCAGTTACAGAACTATTCCAGTGTGCTGATTTATCTGGTAGCCAAACTGCTACATAATGAAATTGCCCTAATTCCTGCTTTGATCACATATTCCTCTTTCTCTATTCCAAGTCTCAAAAGCTCCTTTTTTTGCATTGCAGCCACATCACATCTAGTGACAGCGGGCCTGAACAGTCTGTTAGTTTATGAGACCAGTACAGGTTGTGTAAGAGCCATAAGTCAGTAACATAACACTGGCTTTGCATGCAAAAGGTTCCAGGTGCAATCCCTGGCATCTCCAGGTAGGAGTGGGAAAGGCCAATTTTGAACTCTGGAGAGTTGCTACCAGTCAGTGCAGACAATACTGAGCTTGTGCAGCTTGCTATAGGGCAGCTTTCTGTGGTCTTCAGCCCTGCTTTGCCTACGATCCACACACACGATCGCCTTTTTAGCAAACCAGCCCCTTTGGAGAAGGGTTCCCTGCTGTAAACAAATTCTCAGACCACTTTAAAAAGAGTAGCTTCCTTGACAGGGTAGGGCAGGTCTTTCTCAATTTCAGAAGGGACTGTGTATGCTGTTTGCCCACTTCCTTTTGTCTTATTTGAAATCGTAATGGAGCTTAACCCAAGACGCGCTGTCATGTTGCTGGCGATTACACGGAGACAAAGTGCAGGCAGATTGCAAATTGAAACACATTCTCTAAATGATGTTTACCAGATTGTTGTGTCACTCCAGCTAAAAGCATCCCTTTCCGAAATCGTCTCAAGCACTAGAAATGTTTTATCCCTTAAAAAATTGTTCATGTTCCATTTTTTTAAATCTCTCCCCTCCTGACCTGTTCTTTTCATAACATTTACCATTAATGTAGCAATATGAATGTGTAAGAACGAGAGCATAGGGCAGGTAAACAAATAAACAGAAGTGTGGCATTTTACTTTTTTTTAAAAAAAGAGTCACAAGGACTGGGAAACAAGAATGAAATGAAATAAAACACAGGCTGTCAATTAACTATTTGCATGGTAACATTTCAGTAGTGCCAAGAGCTTTTTTTTCGCTAATGAATAACTACAGGCAGCATCCAGATTTCTTGACCTTGAGTCTCCTGGCTGTTGAGCCTAATACCACTGAGAAAGGCTAATGGAAGTAGTTGACTCCTGTGCCCATCCTTTCATTTGTTCACCTGTCCAGCAGCCGGAATACCAGTCAGATGCTGCCCCCTCCTGCAGGTATCTAACCTACACACACAATGTGTGTGTCCTTGTTTGAGAACCTGTATAGGTTAGGAAGAAAGATGTGAAAGTCAGAGGATGAGATTTAAGAGTCCTGAGTCCTAGCATTTCCAGGTGTTCAGAATAACGTGTGTGAAAAATGAGTAGCTTTCAGTGAGTAACTTTCAGACTATATGTAGTAACAAATATATTGATTACTTACTGAAAAATACCACATACGCTTGAAATTTGTTTGAACTACTTGTGCATTCATGCCATTTTTATGACTTTTTTATACATAATCCACACCAAGCTTCTCACAACCTACAGCTGTGTAGTAAATTAATAAATGAGGACAAGATTGAGAGGACAAATTCACCATGCACACTTTTAGTTCCAAAATTGCAAGAAAAATAAAGAAAGAAAAATAAGAGACATAGATTGGAGCCCCCAGTGTGGTCATCTAGCTTAGTGATAAAGAGGGGTTGTGTGTTTTTTAAGACTAAAGAAAGCAGTTGTGTGATTATGTGAAGAAGAGCTGTATTATTATTCTAGGTTGGCTGAATAAGAATTTCATGGTGTGCATGAGTCAAATATCACTTAGTCCTGCTGTCATTTTAAGTATGCCCCTCGCACCTTCAGGGTGGTCAGTAAAGTAAAGTATTCAAGGCAAAAGCTTAGGCATACAAGGAAAGAAAGCTGCAGTGTGTCCTTCCTGACCTCTGCTTATGCTAATCGATATGAAGGACTCTTGCCAGCATGCATAATAGTTTGAGACCTCCAGAATATGCAGATGCCTTTCTCATTAGCTACTCGGTAAAGTTATCAAACTACCCAAGGCACAAACTGATTTGGCTTACTCAGAGCCCTCTCAAAGGGGTGCCATGCCTCAGGCAGCGCACACCAGTGAACCTCACTCATTGGGATCCAGTCTGGGTCAGAAGCTTCCACCCAAAATATACACATGGAACTCGTTTTTGCACACCACACACCTGTGTATTTATCCTCACATTATTTATCAATTTTGTCTGCTCTGTATCTTTTCAGTGATGGCCCCCACAAATTATTTCAGTACATTGTGGATGTTTTCATAATTAAGTTGTTGTTTTTCAGTGAAATCTGCTCAGTTCTAATGGGCAACATGGCTAATAATTTCACTAGGTACAAAGGCTAAAAGGTAAAGGTATTCCTGACCGTTAGGTCCAGTTGTGGACGACTCTGGGGTTGCGCGCTCATCTTGCTCTATAGGCCGAGGGATCTTGCTCTTGTTCGCTTCCTCAGACAGTTTTTCCGGGTCATGTGGCCAGCATGACTAAGCCGCTTCTGGCGAACCAGAGCAGCGCACGGAAATGCCGTTTACCTTCACGCTGAAGCAGTACCTATTTATCTTCTTGTACTTGGACATGCTTTCGAACTGCTAGGTGGGCAGGAGCTGGGAATGAACAACAGAAGCTCACCCCGTTGCGGGGATTCGAACCACCAACCTTTTGTTCGCAAGCCCTAGGTTCTGTGGTTTAGACCACAGAGCCACCCATGTCAAAAGCTAGGTATACTAAAAAGATAACCTCATCTATCAGTACTTAGTGGATTGTTCCCCATGTACCATTGTCTACATTTAGCAATGCAAATATGAATTAGCGATTACCAAAATTAATTATATATTGGTAGTATTCCTATTTACCTCATAGTCAATTAGCTTTTTCCAAACCGTTCAAAGCATTTTGATCACCTTTCTAGTTACAACAGAACAAGCTGGAGAAGGGGAGAAGGGTGCCAGGCAGAAGGTGATTTTCATTCATCAGGAATTAACTGACCTAAGTTTTTTCTCTCACTACTGTTAATCACTGCAGATCAAACCACCATGAAAGGCACAAGAGCAGGTCAGGGTCCGTCCCCCCCAATGAGTTGGCCACCTTATTGGAGCTCATTTGGCCATTTCCTCTTAAAGAAATATAGCACACAAGCTATATACCTTTGCCACGTATTGCTTCTTTAAAAACTGGTCCTTTGGAAGCAGACGTGCGTGTAATTAAAAACTGAAATGGTTTTCCAATAAGCCAGCAATATATTAATCAAGCTGCATTTACCCAGCATGATTAATTTCCACCTGCAGTTTAGAAGGCAATAATCTGCATGCGAGAATAAATCCAATGCCTTTTTATTATTCAGTTAATGCCCATCTTTCTCTCTCCCCTCCCATTTTTCATGTTCAACTTCTGCAATGTGTTCTCATGCAAAAATGAAGTTCTATGAGCATTTCCTCAACCACCATCAAGTTCTGATGAACCATTTATTTTAATTATCTCTCGCCCTTATCCCTGGATGGAACTGAAGTCGGTATATACACATGTTCTTTCCAAGTAGTCTTCCATCCAGGCCTTCAGAACAGCCTGTGGTCTGCTTATCAGTATTATTCACGCTATACTATTTATACTTGTCGGAGAAAGGATGGTCTTTGCTTGAATATCATAGAACCATAGAGTTGGAAGGAACCCCCGAGGGTCATCTAGTCCAACCCCCTGCAATGCAGGAATCTCAACTAAAGCATCCATGGCAGATGACTTTCCAACCTCTGCTTAAAAACCTCCAGTGGAGGAGAGCCCGCCAGCTCCCAAGGGAGTCTATGCCACTGTTGAACAGCTGTTCCTGTCAGAAAGTTCTTCCTGAGGTACGTAGCTAGCCGGTGGCCCTCCAAATGTTGACTATAATTCCCATCATCTCTGCTGGGGCTGACAGAGTCCAACTGGAGGGCCGCAGATCATGCAGTTTAAAACAAGGAAACAGAAAAAATGAAACATCACCATATAAGCGCAGTTTATAGAATTACAGTGGTACCTCGGGTTACATACACTTCAGGTTACAGACTCCGCTAACCCAGAAATAGTGCTTCAGGTTAAGAACTTTGCTTCAGGTTACAGACTCCGCTAACCCAGAAATATTACCTCGGGTTAAGAACTTTGCTTCAGGATGAGAACAGAAATCGTGCTCCAGTAGCACGGCGGCAGCAGGAGGCCCCATTAGCTAAAGTGGTGCTTCAGGTTAAGAACAGTTTCAGGTTAAGAACGAACCTCCAGAATGAATTAACTACCGTACTTAACCCAAGGTACCACTGTAGAAACAAACACAAAGTAGAATAAAAACACTGTACAGAGCATTTAAAGGGAGCACCCAAAGGAGGACATTTGCCGAAGATCATTAGGGGAAGCAGGGAAATGGTGGAGAAGAACCTCTGCACTACAAGCAGAAGTGAAGCTCTTTATTTGAGCTACCTCAGTTTGTAGCTTGCGGGCACTTTTCCATTTGAGGAGGAATTGCTGAACTTCTTTCACACATTATTTGGGGGGAAGTGGTGGTCTCTGGGCAGACCTTTGCTTCTGTAAACACGGAGAAGCATAGCAACTGACAAGCTAAAAATGAACATCTTTTTCCAGAGCAAATATAACCTACACCTTCACAGCTCCCAATTGCATTTCTCAGTGCTTACAGCATTTATAAGTCACGCAGCTGGTCCCAGACTTGTTGGTCTGTTCTGAAACTAATTTCAGGAAGTGCCAAATTCAATACAGTAATAAACAAATAAAACAAAAAAGCAGTCGGTGATAGGTTCAGCCGCCACCCAAGATGAATTATTCTTTAAACTACTTTGCTGCCTCCATTTGTTTCAATAAGCGATAGTTCAGCTTCTGTTACTCTTGTTGCTGACCAGTGCTCATTGCCAGACACATTACGCTTATTCAAGTATTTTTTGGAAATAACAAATGCAATAAACAAACGTAGTCAGTTTGAGAAAAATGTAAGACAAAACACATTAAGTAACCATCACCAGTAAGCAAAAGCAAGCAGGCAGCTCACCATTGTCAATATAAGGAACATGTCTGGTTGCAAACTTTCTTCTATGAAAGAGGGGGAGAAATGGGAACCACTTAGTGAGGAAGTGATTTTGGTAATCGTTTCCCCCAGGTAATTTTGGGCATGATCATGAACTCCCATTTTTTATTAATCCAATCTCATGGGGGATAGAATTGCTGTGTTTTCTCACTTACTTGCCTACACGGTTTTAGCAGCAAGGAAAAGATGATGGAGCAAATTATAATGATGAGAGATAGGGGTTATGTGTCTCCATCCTGTGCTGTAGGCTTCACATTTCTTTAATACCCCAAATCCCTGTGTGTCCAGGCATGCCCACCAAAGGTGACAGAGAAAACTGATCCGTCCATCGCCTTTCCCGCATTATAGGGAATATGTTGCATTAGCTCTGTGTATTTTGGCTGCCATAATGTACCATCTGGACATTAATTTAATTTGAGTCCCCAGAAAATTAGTATTAACTGTTTACTTGAAAATAATTCACCATGCCCTTTTGCAGGATTTGGTTTCTGTATGCACATTTGGATTACAAGCCAGGAAGCATTGTTGCTTTATGGAAGACTGGGATTTATGTCTGTGTGAGGTCCCTTAGTAGATGTTTGATATTTGGCTGCCTTGGCAAGTGTTTCAACTACATGCTGTAACAGTGGAGTATTCATTTCACCTGTTTTAGCTGGATTTTTTTGACAGCACTGACTTTATATCGCATAATATGCAGCATTCACTTTGGGGATCCTCCAGTCTGTAGACTATCTTGGAGTATTGTGAACCATAAATTCAGGGATATATGAACTGAAGTGAAAATAGAAAGAACAGAAAGTGCTATTGCCCTCCATTTGTCCCATTTTTGTGAAGTACTGAGGACCACAGGATGCTGTGTAGCCAAGTTTCATCTGCCTTTGGCAGCATAATCAACAGGAGCAGTGGGGATAATTCAGTCTGCTCAATTTTCTTCCAGTGTATATGATGTGTGTGTGTGTGTGTGTGTGTGTGTGTGTGTGAGAGAGAGAGAGAGAGAGAGAGAGAGAGAGAGAGAGAGAGAGAGAGAGACGGTCTGCTCCATGTCATAAAAATCATATAATCAAATAGTCAGATAGCTGCTTTTCAAATCATGTGTGACCTACCCTACATTAAACCATGACCTCTGCAATGTAGTTTTCCTGGTTCAAAGATATGTATGCGCCCACACACAAAACGACTGCATTCTCTGCAGAGTTGTGCCATAGCACCTTGATGAATACAAAGCATCCATTTTGATTAATTGTTTAGTCCCTGAATATATTAATTTGCATGCATTGGCAAAGCTGATCACAGAACAATTGATGTTCTAGCCCATTTCTTACCCTCCTTAGGCTTCTGACTCTCCTGGAGCAGTACTGTCTCCATCCTGCCTTTATATATCAGGGATAGGGCACATGTCACCCTCCAGATGTAGTTGGACTCTACCTCGCATCAGCCTCAGCTGCCATGGCCAGTGATCAGGAACGATGGGAAACGGAGCCCAGCAGCCTAGGAAGAGCCACAGCTTCCCTTCCCTGCTTTCAATAATGATTGCTTATGGCTGGGCTCTTTCTCATTGTATGATAGAATCTTTGGAGGGTCAGCCAGTAGTTTTATAAAATGGAAAACTGTATTTGGGGAAGATCTTGTCCTTATGGTCCAAATAAAGGCTTGAAGGTCTTGGCTCACTGATGCAAATATGCAAAATTTAAAAGAACACTTTTTAAAATTTTATTTTAAAGGGAAAGTATAAAATCAAAGTGTTCAAAACTGCTTTCGAATATTTTAATATTTCAGAGTAGTTTAATTAATAATCAGAAATAATTTTAAACTAAATGAAACAAAGCATGTTGTACACAAAATATAGTCCCTCCCTTTTAAAATGTATTCTAAAACAGTTGCACGAAAACATCCCTTTGAAGCAAGGGGTAGGAACCTCAGGCCTAGGAGTCAAATGTGGCCCTCCAGGCATCTCTCTCTGGCCCTTGGAACACTCTATAGACCACACACCCCAGGGGCCCTGCTTCACACCCTGAGTGTTTTCTCCTGGCTGGCCTGCGTCTTTGGAAGCTGATCATGCCTCTTCTTTAAGAGGACGAGAGGATAAAGAAGTTGTGTGTAACTGTATAAAGAAAGCAGCCAACTGTACAAAGGTAAAACTTGCAATTTTTGTGGCAGCCACTTTTGCCTCTGGCCCCACAAACTGTTGGCATGTGGCCCTCAGGAGTTTGCCCTGAAGGAAATGTGGCCCTTGGGGTGGAAAAAATGTCCCCGCCCCTGCTTTAAAGGCTGTATACCAGGAAGTCCAGCTAAAGACAGCAGAACTTTGCGTTGCAAATGACAGGGATTTTGATAGTGAGATGCATTTCGTCATCTAAATGAGAGAACTATCTATGCCGCCATTTAAACTTGGGGCAGCGGTGATAATGATGGTCTTCTGATTTGCTGAAATAAAAACCCTTGGGAGTGAAGAAGAGGTCCAGAAGCTCTGACCTAGCACTTACAAAGCAAAAAAGCTGCTCAGATGGAGAGTGGATGGTGACCGATCTCACACCTTCAGTGGTAATTTCCCGCCTGTCCTCCCTTACATCATTTCTAATGCACCATTTCCAATGCGCTATTCTTCTTCCTCAAGGTTCTGCCTCTGTTAGCTAAGCAGGAGAGACTGAACGTTCCCCCCTATGTATACTCTGCCTCCTCAGGCAGATATCAAGTATTAAAAAACACAGTGCCCTAAAGGAACATTTAAAAAGCTAAACTCCCTAATCCCCTTGTTCCAGTTAGGGCCCTTTCTCAGGCAGCTGCTGAACATTTTCACTGCCGTAACCCCTTCCAAAACGAGAGCCATCTGCTGCTAGCAAAAATCAGAACCATCTAGGCTTCTTGCAGAGCTGCTGCTTTTTATTTTTATTTTAAATGAAACCAAACACAAGCTTTCCTTCTTCCTTGTGCTCTGTAAGCTGATTAAAGGATATTTTACTTCTATGGGGAATGGATTTAGCCAGGCAGTCCCTAGTACCATCTGACCTCAATTTGCTTTGCTTCACACGTGGTGGCCACATCCTTAGGGTAGGTGGAGAACCTTACGGTAGATTATTTTGAATTCCCCATGGTCATATGCCTCAATGAATCATTGTGCTTGTTCCTGTAGCAGTGATTTCTTGGCAAGGAAACAGCCTTTACCAAAGGTGTCATGGGCTTTGAAGACACTCAAACTCAGGACGCAAGGGAGAAACATGCTAAGAGGAAGGCACGCTTGGCAAATCCACACTGTAATCAACTCCTGCCCAGAAACCAATGTCCTCACTGTGGAAGGACGTGTGGATCCAGAATTGGCCTCCACAGTCACTTATGGACTCATTATTAAAACCTTGTTTATGGAAGACAATCTTACTCGGCTACGAGGGATCACCAAGGGGGGGGGCTAGTTCCTCCTCTACTGCAAGGGTGAGGAATCTGTTGCCCTTCAGATGTTGCTGGACTACAGCTTCCTTCACCCTAGACTATTGTTCAGAGAGATACTTCTGGGCCCCTAACAACTGTCTGATAGAAGCTGTGTCTGGATCTCCTGGTCTTCTTGTTTTTCACTTCAGGGAGAGGGTGTGTGTGATCGTTTCTCCCCAAGCTCTTTCCCTGAAAACCACCCCACAAAGCTGCTACTTGATCTATCACACGCAAAAAGACAGCCTGCCTCATGCACTGCTCTGACTTGTCAAAAGCGCTCTCTCTCTCTCTTTATTACTCTCTGCTGCCATCATGGGGCTGTTTAACCAATCCATCAATCATCATCATTAGGAACCTTCACCAACTTCCTTGCACCTTTCACACAAAAGGTGTTTTAGAAAGATGAAGAACTTTCTGCAGAATGATTTTTTGCATGTAAAGTTACTACAAATGCCTCAGCCTTCATTATGAGCTCTTCCCCAGGAAAGCTGGGGTATCTTCTAGCATCCAAATGATGAAATGTGCCAACTATAGTTCTCAGAGAATAAAGTCTACCATATGTGGATCTCTTTAAAGTTGGTTCTGCAGATTAGATACCCATAGGGCTTGCTTATGATCTTGGAGCCCAACTAGGAAATTTGGGGTGGAGAATGGCCTCCGAAGCATTTGCAGGAGAGAATTGGTGGGTAGAAGGATTAAGCACCTTCTCGTGATCGACAGTTCTCCCATGCATACACTCCCTCATCACCACATAATTTTAGAGGAATAGCATGATAAGTAGTTCTTTTAATAAGTAGTTCTACCACTAGGGCTCTTTCTTTCTTTCTTTCTTTCTTTCTTTCTTTCTTTCTTTCTTTCTTTCTTTCTTTCTTTCTTTCTTTCTTTCTTTCTTTTGCATTTGAGGCCTAGATCCTATTTGGTTCCAATTAGTTTGCAATGCTAATATGAAACCTACATTGGCTATAACATACTTTTAGCCAGCATGGCACAGTGATGGAGTGTTTGACTAGGATCTGGGAGACCCGGGTTCAAATCCTCACTTGGCCATGAAGGTCACTGGGTGATTTTGGACCTGGTCACTGTCTCACCTACCTCACAGGTTTGTTGTGAGGATGACATGAGGATGGGAGTACAATGCGCACTGCTTTGAGCTCTTTGGAGGGGAAGGTTGTATATAAAACCAAGAAATAGATAAATCTCACATGAATGGCATTCACACCTAGCACAAATACTGATAGAGGCTCAAAACCACCCACAAGTGCGTGTAACTGAACCCCAACCAGCTGCTTTAGGAAAAGGAAATTTCTTTAAAGAATACTTAATCTTTCCCCTAACTTCCATTTCTCCACAGGTTCCCTGCTCTGGCGCAGTTCTGAAAAGCAAACACCTTGGAGGATACACTTCAGAAAAACTGCTTGAACATTTCAATAGCTGTGTTGTTTAACAGATCAGAAAGAAAGAAGTTTCAACTGATTTCATTACTGCCAGAAATTTAGAAGACAGAATGATGTTCAGCTTTTGTTACATGCACAAAGTGCCTTTTCAGAGGGAAGAGGCAAACGCTGGCACATATTTCAATATTTCTAAGAACTGCAATCCAGATAACACCAGAGGACAGCTTTCCCCATTAAGAAATTGCTTGAGCATAGGTAGTGTGGGATGGAACATTCATGTTCCCTGTTTTCAGCATAGAGTCAGTTTGCCGTAATTTTCAGTAGTTCAGCTCTTGTCTAGTCTAGAATGGATCTAAAATAGTAATGGGAAACCTCCAGCCCCACAGACCTCATAGGGCCCAATTTAGCCTGCAAGGCCATTTCCCCCAAGCCATGTGCCATATGTGATGACAGGTGAGGGGCAGGTAGAGACACAGCTGCCAGTGCCCAGTTGGAAGCCTTGGTTGAGCACTGGCATGAGAGGCGTGCCATCATGAGCAGCTGGAATCAGCTGTGCTCCTGAGTTCTGCATGGTGAACTCTGTAGTGCAGTGACTCCCACTGGAAAGCGGAGCTTGAAGTCAGTACCTAGCACCTGATAGGTACTTTCAAACTTACTGGGATCAGCTGATCTCCTGCTTTCTCCATGGGGCACTCCATAATGCAGCCACCCCATGTAGAAAGCAGCTGATCAGCTGATCACCAGTAACTTCAAGCCCCACTTGGCTGGAGAACCTGTTGCTGGAATACAACTCCTGTCTTCCCTGATCACTGGCTATCCTTTGCTGGCATCATTCAGGCCACCCAGTTCTTGGTGGTGGTTGGAGAGGTGGATTACTCAATCTGCTTCTGTGTCCTTCTCACCATACAGATTTGTCTTCCTCCATACACAACCCTGGAAGCAGGGAACATCCAACAGTTTGATAACTTGGTTATTAGGAGGCAACAGGAGGTTCCTGGAGAAATTCCAGGGAGTTTCCTCTCTCTCAAAAACATGGTTGATCAAGCCAAGCTTGTCAGGTAGCTGTAAGCCATCTGGAAGAGGAAGGAAGGTGGATATTTGACTACCACCAATGCTTCCATTGTAACCTCTATGATACACCCATCATTCTAAGTGAGCTCTCGAATGTCAAGAACATTCCTAAAAGACGCACACATTCATCCTGGCAGATAAAACCTAAGCAAACAAATATACGTTTTTAATTCCCATCAAATAGGGCAATTTAAAGGTGAACTAAGAGATAGCAGTGCCATTCACAGAAAATCAATCACTCTCAATATGCTTGCTATCACTCCAAGGATGTTTGCCAGACAAATTAGGAAATTAAAAAGGCATTCTGGCTTATTTGCCATTATTAAACAGTACCCTTATTCCAGTCTTTACCTAACGATTACTGATAAGAGCAGAATATTTATAGGAGAGAGGCACAGGTAAGAGTTGGGCAGCAGCACTGCAGGCAACAGCTGAGAGAACTTTCACTTGTCCCAGAGCAGCGTCTTTCGAAACGGTAAGTATTTTGTGCTCCTGGCTGGCATATTTGTCCTTGTGGGGTTCACATTTTTTACTATGGCTGTGGCTCTGGGAATGGTTCCACAGGATGCAAATAAGTAAATTTATCCAACGTCGCAAGGGAATTTAGCATCCGCCATAGCACAACAGGTAGGACTGGGTTATCACTAGATTCCCTTTTAGCAATACAGATCTGTAACCAGGATAGAAACAGTAGACAATATATCTTCACACACAGAGAAAGGGGTTGCCAACTTCCTCTTCACCACAGCCGATGCTTACCTAGAGTGTCCTTGAAGTTTATAGTGGCTTCTCAGGGAGCTTAAGGACGCAGCAGTGGGAAATGGAGGGCTATAAAACCTATGTACGTGCACACCCCTTTGGGTTGCTGGCTGATGGGTTTTAAGCCTTAGTCATGTCTGTCAGCCACAAAGCCCAACATCTAATTATTTTTATGACTCATCTGAAAGAAACTAAAGACTAATTATGTGTGAATTCGCAACAGAAAGGAGGTAAACCTGCTTCTAGGACGCTGTTTTAGGAACTTATTTTGTATTCCTCCTATCGCAATAAAAAGCGCTTGAGTGGCTTTTTGTCTTTTTTTAATAATAATAAAATCCATTAAGGTTTGTGATTGGTGTTACTGTTGTTTTGTTAAAAAAGAAATTGCTACATGTTTAATTTTATTCACAGTATTACTAAGTGAAGGAACATATATTATAGCTGGATGCTTGAAAGAACAGCGTAACAATCCACACTATTCTCTTTTTCTTTCTGTTGGCGTCAAAAATGATGCCAAAGCCATGGGGGAGGCTGTTCTATATGCAGACCTTTATTGCAATGATAAATTATCTTTCTAGACGATGTCACATACGATGGCTACCTCTCTCCATTCATTTGTTTGATGTAAAGCTCTTCTGTTCTCTTTTCTGTTATTTTAACATCCCTTAACACATGTCGTAGGCAGAAGCAGCACAAGGCTTGTAGTTTAACATAATGTTTGGCAAATTAGATGTAAATCAGTACAAGGATCCAATGCCTTTTAATAGCTGTGGAGAAGAGAGAATTTCAGTAGTGAAATGCAGTGATGAGAAAACACTCATCAAGATTCCCTCTTAAGTATACAGTCATTAAAGGACATGAGACCTGTCAGAGATAACCGTAACTGTGTGGTGAAAAGGATTTTGAACAGCAGAGTTAAAGTGATCATTTTCCAGGTTCCACCTGAGGCCAGTTATTGACATACATCAGAATTATGTGGCACAGTGGTGAATGGACTGGCGTTTTGTTTTGTTTTTCTCTTCTGAAATGAAATCACACAAGGAGGGAAGCACCCGGAGCTTGAGAAGAAAGGAAGGGTGGAGAAGTGGGTGGTCTCTTTTGTCTTGATGGACAGGTTCAGCTTTTAATCACACTGAATTATTTCCCCAGGGCACTCCAAACAGAGTGATCTGAAGGAAGGATTAAAACTTATTTGTTTTACATGTGCATGTCTTTCCTGTGCAAATCCATGGAGAGCTCTGCATTGCACCCCCCAACATCTGAAAGCCACCCTCCACCAATGACCCTGGGGTAACAGGATTGTTGCTGAGGGGATTATACCTCTCCCTAATCCAGTTTTCTGTGGTGATTCATGCTATTACCCCACTACCCCCTTCCCTTGTGGACATCAATGGAGAGATCACTCCCAGGGAGAAGTAACTGTACCTCCCCTGAAATCTGGTGGGAGAGAGCAGAAGACTGCTCCTCACCAATGACCCTTGGGTTAGCCGGGTCCTTGCTGGGGATCCCCACCACCACTTCCATGACTATTATTGTACCAACACCAAAACAGAAACGTCTGCTCTTGCTGGAGGCCAACTGCAGCTATTGTTCTGAAATGTAGGGGGCTTCATCCTCTCAGAAGTGATGACCATGCTTGCAAATCATATCCAATTCTGATAAAAAATGAAAAGGTTATGGACTTCTTTTTTGTTTTTTAAATCAAAATTCAAAGGTGTCCTGCACAAACCCTCTGAATGTATCTACCTGCAGTTTGGCAGGCTTAATCCATGCAAATTTCATTGTATGAAAAGGAACAAATTTGTAGCTGTTTTTAGATCCCCCGCTATAGTGAATGGCCAGGGAGGAGGGAAGCAAAGCTTCATTTTTAACAAAAGTAATTTTCTCCCAAGTAATTGAGTGGAGTTATAAAGACACTGCTGCTCTGAAACAAATTGGGCTGCTTCCAAAAGATACCCGTTAATTTTTTCTGGCCACTGCGCCTAATGAATGCAGCATAAAAATAATAGGCAGAATCAATAAAAACTTAAAAGCCTGGTAGAAAGCCTTTGCCTGGCACCAGAAACAGGGCATAAAAATGGGCTCCAGACATCCCTCTCAGGGGAAAACGTTCCAGCTCCAGGACGTCACCAACATTAGTCATTATTTAGAGAGCCCTGGAATGTGCGTGTGTGACATAATAGGCAATCTGTACCAATAAAGAACTGCAGCCTTTCTGTTACTCATTAAAACTTGTTTCAGTTTTAAGGGAAGCATCATGGCTTTGCTGATGGCTGGACTGTGGCAGCTAGCTACTGTGGTGATGATCTTGTCTCACATCTCAGCATCACTTCCTTCTCTTGGGAGGTAAACATCTTTTCTGTGACTCAGCCCTTCCTCCCCCCCCCCTTCCTTTCAAATTGTCTGATCTAAGCAATTCAAAGATTTCCCACTTTCAACCCTCCCACCCAGTCACTTTGGTGACTCTTCCCCACCCTGTCTTCATCACACACAGAGTACTCTAGAAGAAAAGTGTGATGCCGATCACTTTTTGGAGAAATGGACAGTTGCAATGACAAGTGCAAGCTTCCTTAGACACGTCTGAGATTGGATTGACAGCTAGTGCTTGTCTTTCTACAATGTGTCCTTTTAAAAAGATGGAAGGAGCGTAGGAAAGAACACCGTGCAGTTCTGCTAGTTTAGCAGGCATGCAGGGAATGTGACCACTGTTAGGACTTTTATTATTAAGATTCAAGTTTCAAAGTTTAATTACAATTAACTGTCTTTGAGATGACATTGCACAGCTAATGTGTTATAAATATATCACATCAAAAACTAGTGTTTCCCAACAAGTCTCAGTTCCCCAATTTCCCCCAGGAAAGCCTCCAGTAATTAGTATCTTAGAGACTGCTCACTTGTCTCATTCCATGCTGCAGCTACAACAACATTAACATGCTCTCTGCCCCAGCCCCGATATCCACACTCTCAGTGGAGCAACAGGCTGGATGGCCTACCCTTGGGCAAATGATAGATGACTTACAGTGGAATTTAATCCATTTTATGTTAGCTTGACTCATTAATTCAGTTCAACTCTACATTTCTATTATTCTCAACCCTAGGCACCAGAGGCAAATCGAGCTCAAATTGATGCATGATGCGGGAATGAGAAGAGAATATGAGAAAGCTGCCAAATTACTACAAAACCTGATGAACTACAAGCGCAGGTAAATACAGAGATAATGCTTAAAAATGCTAAGACTGAAAAGTCATCAGGGAAAGAGAATTTATTCACCTCACCGTTTCAAAAGATCTCATATGTGAAGTCCCCAAACTATAGGTCAGGAGCATATGAAGGGTTGCCATATACAGTATGTGTATGCAACCCGCGGCTCCGGAGCCACATGTGGCTCTTTTACACCTTTGCCGCGGCTCCGAGGCGGTTACTAGCGAGGGGAGGAGGCGCATTGTGCGCCCCGACACTCCCCACTGTGGTGGGCGCTGTACTGGCTGTGATGTCGCATGGGGGCGGGGCGTGCATTAGTCACGCACCGTCCCGACGTCACCTTCCCGCCCGCTGTCAGATCGTGGCTCCGGAGATATATTTGTTTTAAATGTTGCAATGGTTTTGCGGCTCCCAGGTTTTTTTTCTTCGGAAACGGGTCCAAGTGACTCTTTTTGTCTTAAAGGTTGCAGATCCCTGGTGTAGGCTGATTTTCAATGCTGGGACTCTCTTGGAAGATCAGAAGCAGGAAATCAGTAGAAAATTAGTAGATAGTGTTAGGAGTGTGGTGCAAAAGTGTCTATAAGGTGCATGGAAATGGGAGGCAGATTTGAGAACTTTCAGAGTTATTACTTAAGCAATGAACAAACATTAAAAACAGATATAAAACAAGATGAAAAAACAAACTAAAACACAAGAATAATCATAAAAGACCCAGCTCAACCCCACCCCACTAAACATATGCTGAGAGTTAAGCTCCAAAGGATTCAGAAAATAAACATGTTTTCACCAGGGGCTTAAAAACAGATGGCCTCCTTGGGGAGAGCATTCCACAAATGGGGAGCCACCACTGAGAAGGTTTGTTCCCAGGGCTGGCGCAGCCATTAGGTGGGGTGAAGCCACCGCCTCAGG
Source organism: Podarcis liolepis (assembly GCF_965112155.1). Lineage (NCBI taxonomy): Eukaryota > Metazoa > Chordata > Lepidosauria > Squamata > Lacertidae > Podarcis > Podarcis liolepis. Next base: position 77,472,010 of record NC_139554.1, read on the forward strand.
CAGCAGAAATATTTATTATATTTTAACTGAATATGCATTCAAAAGGATACTCAACGGTAAGAGTATATACACAAGAATGGCAAAATATAGTGGCCAGAACTGACTTAGATATTTTCATCCCAATACACTTTAGGCTTTTGTGGACATTAATCAGTCTTCAGAGAGAGGAGAAATTGCAAGGTTAATAAAGCTACTTTGTAAGAAAGAAGCTTTTTCCAAAGATGTATTTAATTTTTGTGAATTTACATTCTAAAATAACAAGGCACCTTCCTTTTGAGTGGATGGGATGAGTGTCTTTAGAGTAGAGAGAAAACCCCCAAAGTGGCCTCTTAGCAGAACATGCCCTCTCATCTCTGACCTTGCTTTCTTGTGCATTAGTGTCTCATCTGGAGTAAAGGATGAATCTGGCTTCACTGATAAAAACACAGATGACTTGTGGAGTTCAGAAGAAAAACTCATTAAACTGAAGACTTGTTTGCAATTTGTACAGAACCTAGATGCAAGGTGAGACTTGGAAGTAGCCAATGGAACACCATTTTTTACAAAGGGATCCAGGTGCCTAAGTTTGCTAAATTGTTCAAGGTCTTGAATTATTTTTTTTAAAAAAAGAAATTGTGAAGAGTTGCAAAAAGACCTCTCCAAACTGAGTGAATGGGCGGTAAAGTGGCAAATGCAATTCAAAGTGAACAAGTGTAAAGTGATGCATAGATGCTGTTAGGATCTGAAGAGGCAGTGACTAACCAAGAATGAGAACTTGGCATCAAAATGGATAGCTTGGTGAAGATGTCTAAGTAGTGTGTGACAGCTACGAGAAAGGCAAATTCCATGCTAGGGATCTTTAGGAAAGAAACTGAAAATTCAACTGCCATTACACAAATCTATGGCGCAACTGAATTTGGAATACTGTGTACAGCTCTGGTCATTTCACCTCGCTATTACACTATTTCCTTGGCCGATTTTACTGTTACTCTAGGGCTACCTCTCCCCAACCCTCTGTGGGAAGCAGTGCCTTGCTACATGTGCTTCAAGTCAGGAACAGTAGGGGGCGAAGGAAGAACAGATGATAAAGTGGAGGGAGGAAATACTAAGAAATAGACAAGGCAATGGGGGGCATGGGGAAGACGACAAGTAATTTTCTGATTATGAGCATGAAGGATGGGTAGATTAGTCAGTCAGTTAGAACTCATTCACAAGACTTTCCAGATTCAATGAGCAGATTGAGGAGGCAATGTTCCAGGAATGCTGGCCAGTGAACTATTGCTTGATATTTGACCTGCATTTCTCTCATGGCAGTTTTTCAGGCAATGATGCAGAGGAAGCCACTCAGATAATGAGCCGCTCAGTTTGCCAACTGATTGCAGAAATAAATGAAGCAGTATCTGGAGCAACAGTAGATGAAAATCAGGAATGAAGCATCCAGCTCTGTGAGGATCTTCAAAAAAATAAATTGCAACTTCTGTTTTTCATGTGTGGATTAAATGATTGGGGAAAACAAACTGTGGAAATAAGTTAGTAAGGATTGCATAAATCAAAAGGAATGGGACTTAAAATGAAAGACTCTGGCATTTATACGCCTTATGGTAGAGTCTAAAATTATTTATCTTCCTCTTGTCTTCATCTTCTCCAAAATCAAATAAAGAAACTCTAGCACAGCTCTTTTGTTATTAGTATTATATTTTTTTTTGCATGTGACAGTTATCTTATAAACCTAGCTGCATTTTTCTGGGTAAATTAGACTTTTGGAACATTCCCTCATGTGGAAGAACCCTGGCATTGAAAGGTAACAAAATGTATAGTGTGAACAGATGTTCTCACCTACCTGGGAAATAATGAAAAGCTGCTTCAATCATGAGAAACTATCAATGTCATCTATATTTCATACTTATATGCGTGCCGGGTAAAGGATCTCAGTCTGGGATTCAGCAAGGTTCCAGGGGGTTCCAGATGCTCACCCAACGTTTGTGCTCCTTAGGAGAATTGAAGACGCAGCAGAAACTGTTGTAGCTTTAAGAAGTATTACTTATCCACCTATTTACACTTTCAGTTTGCATGGAGGGTGTCCAGATCTCACAACATGGTCATCTCAAGCTGGGCTTGTCCCCCACAGCAGTGCAGCCCTGGAGTCAAAGGCATCTCTCCCAGGCTTCAGCCAACCTGCCCAAGATGGCTCTCCCTTTGTTCTGCCCCTTCTTCCCAGCACACCTTGCTAAAAACTCTATTTTCTGGCCACTTCACACTCAGTTACCCTGGCAACATTCCATACCTCCCCCCCCCCCCCGTTCACACCTCTGGGGAATGATAGTTTTCTTGTACAGTACAGTCATACCTCGGGTTACAGATGTTTCAGGTTGCGCACCGCGCCAAACCCGGAAGTACCGGAACGAGTTATTTCTGGGTTTCGGCACTTTGCGCATGCGCAGAAGTGCCGAATCACGACCCATGCATGTGCAGACACGGCACTGCAGGTTGCAAGCACTGCGGGTTGCGAACATGCTTCCCACACAGATCACGTTCACAACCCGAGCGTCCACTGTATTGCCAATGACTCTGTTTGTTTCTTAATAGCCCTACCTTGGCCAGGTCATTTTGCATAGGCTAGCTCAGGAATTCCTCTGCAGCTTGTATTTCTCCCTTCACATCTGAAATAATCAAAATTCTAGCGTTTATTAATTTCTAGGGTTTAGAGGCCACCCCAAATCTGCAACAACATATAAAGAAACAGCAAAAAGCACTTTAAAACATGAAATATTGACACAGCATAGGAGAAACAAGTGTAAGGCTTACCCCACAGCACATATTAAGGCCTAACTACAGAGTAATGACAAAAGTATTCCCTTAGGGAAAGATTTACTACAAAATAGTAACAAAGTCTCCCAACAGAGAGGAAACTTTGCCATGCTGAATGATCACAAGCACTGTAATGACCTTTGCATCCCGTTCTGATAGTCTTGCGGAAAGAGAGAGAGAAGAAATGATCTGCTTCCCTGGCACAGAACATCAAAGCACTTCGCAGTTGCTATGATCTAAAGTTTGAAGATCAGAGTGAGAGTCACAATCCCTCTCCTTGGAAATCTCCTAAATGAGAAATGCTGAAGTTTCCCCTGAGGTTTTGCTGTAGCACTTTCTTTTTCTTTCCAAATATGTTACTAAAGTTCAGCAAAGGCACTCTGCACATGCTCAGAGCAATATTCATCTTTGTTTTTACTTTATGAGTTCTTGGGGCTTAGCTTGGGTATTAAAAACCTGTCAATAGGTCCCTGACTCTCTCTAAATGGCACCACACTGCCTGGTTTCAAGCATTGTTTGAATGTTTTTGACACCCTGTGTAGCCCATTCAGATATTTTTGGAGGGTATGTGTGAAATGACTCGCCGTCTTCCATTCTGTAAAATGGCCCACCCTCTTCCGTTCAGCATCACCCATTACCCTTGGTCCTAGCCACATGCAAGTGTTATGTAATGCGTAACAGCAAAGCGGGGCCATCCACTTATCGCATTCAGGAACTGGTAACAGTAAGCAAGTCATAAATAAGTGAATCAATAAGCTAGGATGCAAAGGTTAAACGACTGTGTCAGCTCAGTGTCATTTGCCACATTATTTCCTCATGGAACAGTGAAAGGAAGATACACTGCAACAATTAACGAAGAAAAGTGGATGGTCGGCATTCCTTAATTTTTGGATTTCTTTTCCACCTGCCCAATGGCTTTCTTCAGGCAGTCCTGTACCTGGGTCCTTTTCCTCTTGCTGTCAGCAATTCATGTTCAGGCACAGAATTCAGGTCAGTATGTTTTCTGGGTAGGGGGAAAAACTTTGATTTGGGTTGGTTTGATTTTTTTATATATATAAAAGGATATACCAGTAGAAAAACAATTGCCACAGGTGACAGCACAAGCTGGTACCTGTTTCACTGGAAGTATGTCCTACCACATAGGACTCTTGGAGAAGTGTGCCTTGGATCGCAGCCTGAATGCCGTGTGTATTCCAAGCATAGGTTGTAGCATGGTTTGGTTCCTGTCAGCCAGAATCTATATAACCTTTCTAATATTCTAATGAAAGATGCATTTTGTAGCAGACCTTTGAATGGCCAAATTATCACACAGGCAAGAAGGTAGCCATTTCAAAAGAAAGGGCTTTTTTCTTGTTAATTATCATTTGAATAATTGATTTATAATTAATTACATGGACAAAAAAAATAGGGGTGCGCATGGATGAGGTGAATGATGGCACTTTTTTGACTATGATGTCTGGGGTTTACTCACGAACTGGAAATCAGTTAAAGGAATTAATGATACGAAGAGGAATCCTTTTACACGATGTTGGGTTTGTCCCAAGTTATATGGTTATAAGATGTTGGCAAAGTTAACTATTTGCTAACATTTGAAAGACTATACCTTCACATGCATATACTGTATCTAGATATCAAGTGGGTAAGAAAGATTATTAGGCAGATTGTCTTACACCTGCCTGTTACTGAGTTCAGGGGCGAATCTGCTATGAAACTAATGAAGCTTAAGGCTTCAGGGCCCGTAATCCTGGAGGGGCCCCAGAAGCAATTTAAGTCCACATTGCTTAAAATTTTGGGTCTAATAGACCCAATTTGAGTCGCATGACTCAAACTTCTCCTTCTCTTTCTCCTTCTTCTCCTTCTCCTATATTTCAACAATCCCAGTGTTTGAGAGCCAATAGCACAGATGTTGTAAAGGTGTGCTGATCTGTTGTGGAAGAACCTCATTGAATAAGATAAATGGGGTTATCCAGACCTTGTTGCTGGTTGCAAAGGGGCCCCCATGACAGTTCAGGGCCCCCAAAATGTAGGTCCACCACTGTCTGAGTTATACGGTATTTCCTATATATTTGTCCCAGACAAATTCTTGGACTAGAATACACAAAGCACTAGTTGATCTAATGCCTTCTTTTGACTAAGCTTGTGCTTTGGGAGATTTAAAATATTGTCTTTTGTTTCACTAGATTGTGGTGTGCAAGATAACGTTGTTAATATCCAAGAGAATAATCCTCCTGGGGCTTTGATTACCAACATTAACGCAGCTGAAGGAGTCACAGTAAGAATTAACCCATTGGTATTGAATGGTGACCAGTTTGAGATTCAGAACTCACAACTGCTCCTGAAAAATTCAGTGGATTATGAGGTAATGAACTGGTATGAAAAAGATGCAGAAATATGGCTGGAGGGTTAATAGCATAGAATCAGAGAATCTTAGAGTTGGAAGGTTCCCCAAGGGTCATCTAGTCCAACACCCTGAAATGCAGGAATCTCAGCTAAAGCATCTATGACAGTAATGGTAGCCAGACAGACTCCTATCTAGAAACGTGGTAAGGTGAGGTGGAAGTGAATCAGGGCAGTACAGTCATAACCTGAATATAGCTATCCAAATATGTTAAAGCTATTTAATAGCCTTAATTAAAACACTGAAAACAAGTGCCTTGCAAATGTCCATTCTCTCTGAGCTTTTATATTCTTTTGGCCAGAGCAGTGTAAGGCAAAGGACTTACTTTATTGCCTGAGGCAACAGACAAGATGGCTCCCCTTCCCTGTTCCATAAAGTGTTCCTCAAAGTGGTAGATATGCAAACAGGCTTTCTACCAGGCAGCATGCGTCATGTGATAGATGAAAGCCAATTTGCATGCCATCATTACATGCAGGTAATGCTTCTTCATTTGAAGGCTATGGGGTATTTTCAAGTGTGATGATTAAGCTGCCTCTGAGCACCTCTTTCACTTTTTATGTATGTATGAGATAGTTACTAAATAGAGAACTTAGAGTGGAAGAGAGGCTTTTGTAATTCAAACAGGAATTCTGGTCAATGTTGGGTTTTTTTAGTCACATTATAAACCTATTTGGGTGAAAAACCTTTGTGTGAAAACTACCAGCAGTGATTCTTAGTACAGTGGTACCTTGGTTCTCAAACTTAATCTGTTCTGGGACTTGGTTCGACTCCCGAAACCATTTGAAAACCATGGCGCGGCTTCCGATTGGCTGCAGGAGCTTCCTACACTCAAGCAGAAGCCGCTGAAGTTGCGTCAGACATTCATCTTCCAAAAAACATTCACAAACCAGAACACTCACTTCCGGGTTTGTGGCATTCAGGAGCCGATTTGTTCGGGAGCCAAGCCATTCGAGAACTAAGGTACCACTGTATAAACATTTGTTTAGTTTATTCTGATGTACGCCATCCTAACAGATCAGGATAGGCAAAAATGTTAAAAACATCTAATTTTTTATTATTATTTCACATATTCTCATGGGTAATAATATTTCAGCCATCAAATGCTTGGGTGAACAGGAATGTTTTCATATTCCTCCTGAATGTTAATGATGAAGGCAGATGTACTTCAGGAGGAGGGCATTCCATAAACAGGGAGCCACTACCAGGAAGGCCCTATCAGGCAGCACCAAGAGCTAAAATAAAAATAAATAAATTAAAAATTGTTCCAGAAAACATGATTTAATTGTAATCATTTGTTTTTAATACAGGTTTCAACAGCGCTAGTTGTAGAACTACAGTGCTTCAGAGCGGATATAGTCGTGAGTAATATCTGAGATGCTACTTTGTGTTGTTAGATGTTGCACAAACATAGTGGGAGACACTTCTTTGAAACGTCATCTAGGTCCAGAGTTTTTCCCCAAGAGAACCACATTCCCTCAGCAACTAATCCGCCAGGGGCTGCATGCCAAGTGTGGGTGGGGCTGAAGCTAATGGTAGACATGGTCACACACACCTTCTATCTCCGATACACCCTTTGCCTCCTTCACCCTCTTCTCTTTCTCTCCATCCCTTGTCAATGGCATGCCAGGGGTGGGGCCAGTGCTCCACCCCCCTCCTCAATTTTGTTTGATAATTTCAATTTTCAAAAAACAGGTGTATTGTATAAAAAAAAATGTCAAACACAAAACACTTGAAACTGCTAAATTTATTTTATTTTAAATTGCAAGAATAAGTAATGCAACATATTTGAATTCGGTGGCACTTGCTTCTGCAGACATGTCTTGGGTTGAACTTTTTGGATTATTGTCATTTTCAAGCTTAGTTCATGTTTGAAGCCAAGAGGGCCACCCAACATTCCTTTTTTTTTTTAAAGACCATAGTTCTAACATCACCAGCATCACCCCTGATTTTCAGCATTTCAACAGTCAATCAATTACTAACATTATTCTGCTTTGCTCACCACCAGGTAAATAGTATTACTGTTGTAGTGAACATAATCAATGTGAATGACAACCCTCCTGTGTTTCCAGAAACCAACATCACCGTCAATGTTCGAGAGGTATGATAATGATAATGATGATGATGATGATGATAATGTCTCTGCAACAAGTGACAATGGACTGTAGCTATAATTCTGACAGAACCATAATCTTGGGAAGAATAAAACCTTGTATAAACATTAAAATACAAATATTAAGCATAACACAATGAAATAGAAATGATACTTAACCATAACATATTATTGCTGTTTCCAATTTAATTCCAAAATAACAAACAAATATCCATGAGAGTTAAGAGAGAAATATAGATTACAACTCTATTACACTATTAAGCTCACTAAAATATTTTCTTTGAAACAAGTTCATAAAAACTGCTCAAACAGTAATGTCCACTTTGTTAGCCATAGATACAATTGTATGCAAATTAACGCAACCATGGGGGGGGGAGGGAATATAGAAGATGCCAAATACATTACCACCCTCAGGTCCCCTTCAGTGACTAGTTACAGTGCACAATGGATTTCCAACCTCAAATCGAGAAGTTTGTTCAGAAAATAGGGGTAGCTGTTCATTTAAAATACTGGGTGCAATGTTCAATCAAACTGTTTAAATAACTCTATCATATCCCAGTTTATTTTTATTTAGCAATATTTCTAAAGGGATAGCATCCTAATCTGCTACTAGTATTGTAAAGAACTTATAGGTTGTAATTTATAATGCCGCCTACTTCCTTTGCCAGCAAAATCATGTATCTGCAATACATGAGGTTTTACTCCTTTATTTAATATAAAATACAGAAAACTCTTCTTATAGCAATTTAAACATGAAAACACTAAATGTAAAATTAGATAAAGGTATCCTCTCTACAATAAAGTTATTAATAGTCAAATGCAAGCTTCTCCTATTCTGACTGAAGGGAACAATAACTCTCTTTTACACTAGATAAGATCCTCATCATTATCCCACACAGAATCTCGTCACACTGAATCTTTCAAATGATGAAGCCAAACACATTCAGTTTTAAAATACAACGCAGACTCCCCTCTGCATGTGATAACTTGTTGTATGGTTCTATTCCATTGTGCCTTATGTGGTAAACCATTAATTCTCTCTCACTTAGTGCAAGGTATAAAGAGGCCAATAGGGGGATTGGTGAAAGACTAGGACTGGACTGGGGAGACCTGACTTCAAATCCCCAGTGAGCTCATGGGATGCACTTAAACCAGTCACTCTCTTTCCATCTAACCTGCATCACAAGGTTATTGTGAGGGGGAAATGTAGGTTGGGAGGAGAGAACTATATGCTGCTGTGAGGTTTTTGTAGAAGCGACAGGATGCAAATACAGTATTAAAAATGGGAAAGCATATGTCTACGTGTCTATGCATTTAGTATAGTGCCAGGCTAGATGTGAGGCTATAACTATATGAACAAAGTCAACACACACATTTTGGGGGGGTTATGTAAATCCAAATAACAGCTGAGGAGGATCCTGCACAGCTTCCATAGGCAGGAATGGAAGTGTTTTCAAAAAATGGCAACAGCAGCATAGGAGAGGAAAAGAGAAAGAGGTGGGAGGATCTTAAACTCCACGCCTCACGGCACCATGGTCCCCAAGACTCCTCAGGCTTCCTCATCACTGCTTTGCATTATGAGAAAAGCATACATGTCAATTGTGGTCCTTTTCATTTTGGCCCAGGATTCTGCAAGGAACTTGTTGCTCCTTTATTCTAGATTGCATTTGAATGTTGTGACCTACTTTGGTTCTTCTGAGAAAACTGTGTGCATGTTACTTATCTGCCTAGTAAATTATCTATCTGCTGTAAATTACATGTGACAAAAAATAGCTCAAAATGATGTTCCTCTTTTTGTTTTGTTTTTCAGGATATAGCAGTGAACACGACTGTCGTGCCCCAGGCTAATGTAACAGCTAAGGACGCTGACAAAGACACAATATATTACAACCTTACAGCAGATCCACCAGTTAGTATATAGTTGGGTGGGGAGTTAGTATAGCCCAGGCAGAGGCAAACTTCGGCCCTCCAGATGTTTTGGCCTACAACTTTCATGATCCTTAGCTAACAGGACCAGTGGTCAGGGATGATGGGAATTGTAGTCCAAAACATCTGAAGGGCCGAAGTTTGCCTATGCCTGGTATAGCCAGTGGTGCAGACAGGTAGTTTTACTGGAGCTCTTTCAGTGGAAATGTGTATTTGTTCACTTAATTCAAAACATGCTGAGTTTGAGGGCCCTCCCATTCAGGGCTCATCCAGACTTCCACTTGTCCCACCGCTTTCCCTCAGGGAAACCCAATGTTTACCGTTGAATCCAAGCAAACATCAGTTGGGGTTTTCTCCAGATTGACGTTTGCTCCGATTTAGAACTAAAGAGCAGGTTTTCTGAGGGAAAGCAGCAGCGCAAAGGCAAAACCACTCAGACCCACCCAGGCCTGGAAAGCATGGGAGAAGCAGAAAACCACTCAGAGCCATGCTTTCTAGGTATAGGACAAGCAAAAGTGTGAACATGACTTCAGTCTATGGAATGGGGCCCCGAGATTCTGCTCCAAAGCCCGGCACTTGCTTCTCCCATAGCTGAAGCCCTGAATCCAAATAAACATAAAACATTATGCGCTCTCTCTCTCTCTCTCTCTCCACTGTTTTACTATCTGTGTTACCTCATTCCTAAGCTTCCAGCCTACATTGCTTCAATTGCTTCCACCCTCTCTTTTTCTGTGGAGGATGGGGACCCTACTCAATTGGTGTCTCATCCCCAGTTCTTTTGATCCTTTGATGTCCTAATAGTCCATTAGCCCAGGCTATCACCTCACACCGGAGGCTAGTCCTGGCTTAATTAGCTATTGACACATCACAGTAAACATGACCTTGGCATCATTAGCTTTTGATGCATGCTGATTCCAGAGAATTAGAAGTGTCTAACACACAGTTAAAATACACATGGGTCGAGCATAGTTTTCACACTCTAAGCCTTAATTAAAAGGATTTAAATGAAAACTCCATTGTACCAGTAAGAAACCAGAGATCATATACTTTCCATAACCCAGTCACTTTAGGTGTCGAAACATGCAACAATAAGCAATACCTTTGACATTAAACAGTGTTTTTGAAATGGCATTAGGTTCCATATCTGTGATGAAGAGTGTGTCACTATCTCTTCTTGTCTTCTAGGTAGGACTGGAGTATTTTAACATTGAAGGAGTTAATAACCCGCAAATTTACTTGCTCAAAACCTTGGATTATGAAAAAATTAACTACATGCAGTTCGTCTTATATGCCATGGTGAGTTTTATCATGAGCAAAATATATGTTTATTTGCGACTGCCCTGCTGCACGTGTGTTTCCACATTCACCAGATAAATGCCCTTGTGCTTTCAGGGTTGCCACTGGCAATCTTGACAATTGCCAGGCCCCCACATCCCAGAAGTCTGGCCTAGGTATAAGAGCTCTGATGCGCGCACACAGTTCCTTGCTCTGCAAATGCTTTCTCAGTCATTTCAGTGCAGAGATCCAAATATTTAAATAAAAGTGTTTGCAGAGCTTCCCCCTTCACTGAAATGCATAAGAAAGATCATGCTGAAAACATACTTGTTTACCCAGGAGTTTCCTGGCCATGAATATTGGCTGCTGCATGTGGCCAGCTGCTGTGGTTATTGTATTATTGCAAATGTTATATCATAACGAATTGTGTCTTATTTTTGCACTGGGTGGTATTCAACTAAGGGCTTCCATAACAGTGCAAGTGGGGAGGCAGGGAGGGATCGTTCCATCTAGCAACTCCATATGCTTGCCCTGGTTGAACGACTGCCTTATCTCAATGTGGAATTCCTCCCGCTCTTTTTATTTCTGTACATTGCATTCTGTTTTCAACTATAAAGCAGTATGCCAATGTTTTAAATAAATCAAATCGCACATTGGTGCTGGACTATCGGTTTCCAGCAGGGTGCACTCATGACCTTTGATCAGAGGTATTGCCTTTAAATGAATTTATTTAATTTGGCTGGTATGAATCAATGCAGCTACTTGAACTCAGAACTTCTGACAAGGTAACCTGCCCTGGTGGGTTTTGCACGTGTAGTGCTAGGGATTGTTTTGGTGCTGCTGTTATAATGGACATGTTCCCATTTCTTGTTTTTGTCCTTCATTTTTCTTTCATATAGGATGGGAAGGCCGGTGAAGCTCCACACACAGCCACTGCAACAATAACCATACATATCCTACAGGCTGACCTGAGACCTCCCTGGTTCCAGCCATGCACTCCTTTTGGGGGGAATATAATGTGCATCAACACGGGCTACACTGGCAAGGTCAACATTTCGGAGAATATGGTATGCGCAAGGAACCCTTAGGCTGTGTCCACCCCAGGATGCCTCACTTAATTTTGCTTTGCTCCTCTCGGTCCCTATAGGACTCTTTTTGTCTTTGCTGTCTATGGACTCAAAGATCAGCCCAGGAGTGCCCTGGAACCAAGCAGCACCTCTGCCTGCTGCACAGTGGCGTAGCGTGGGTTCTCAGCACCCGGGGCAAGGCAAGTAATTTGCGCCCCCTAACCCGGGGCAAGGCAAGTAATTTGCGCCCCCTAACCCGTGGATTTTAGCACTCGAGTCTCTTCCGCGCCCCCCCCCCAGATGTTGCGCCAGGTGCAGCAGGCCCCCCTGCACCCCCCACGCTATGCCACTGCTCCCACCACAAGTCTTCAGGACAGCCATCTGAAGGCTGGCGCGGGGAGAAGGTCTCTCCGCCCCACCGCCAGGCTTCGGAGGAGGTCCGAGGACAGTGGGGTTCCTGCTTCCTCCAGGAGGGCCGGCCAAACCCGCCCCCCCAAATGTTGCGCCCGGTGCGGCCGGCACCCCTGGCACCCCCCACGCTACGCCACTGCTGCTGCATCAAACCTGGAACAGAATTGGTGCCAATACCAAGAGGGCACTGGCTATTCCCAAGAAAAATAGCTGGGGCAGAAAAACTTCTACACAACATTACAACTTTTACAACCCAACTAAACACACTTTGCATGAGGCTCAAACTACATCTTTGGTTCTTGCCTCCACTTTCCTTTAACCCATTGCAGTCTATGGCAAAGGATGTCTAAGCAAAAAAAACAGCAGACAGAAGCTGCTTTGCCCATTCCCTCCTGTCTTAAAAAAAAAAGCCCAAAAACATGCCCTTGTTGCTTTTTTGCCCACAAGGGAGAAAGAAATGGGGTTCTCATATCTTTCCCCCATGTCTTTCCTTCCACACATGAAAAGGCAGTTTGGGGAGGGCAATATTGAGTCGGGAAAGTGGCAGAAGGGGGAAGGGTTAAGCAGCCAGCCAAACTTCCTGTTACCTGCAGAGAAGCCTATTAGCCATGCTAGGGCTGCTGCTCGCAGGTCTTCTGCTTCACTCCAGGTCAATGCCAGCAAGTCAGGGTTTGACTCCAAACAGCAACACAATGAGGAGTGTGCTTTCATACAACAAGCGGGGTTCAGGAGCAGATTTTGCCTGTGTGGTGGGTATGCTATGAGCAGCCTACCCCTTCCAATAAGCATCTTCTTATGCATAAGAAACAGCAATGACAAAACAATACTTCTACGTGTCATGAAATTAGCTTCTACTACCAGGAAATGGGACTCTTTTTGTTGTGGCTGCCACTCCTTTAGGCTACAGTGGCTGCTTCCTGCTCATGGACTTGTTGTTCGCTAGGAAAGTAATAACCTACAATTTGGTATGTAAGCACACAGCTTGCATTGAGGCTGGAGGCTACATGCAAAATGGCAGGTTTCACGTCAAACTTATTAGGGAACCTTTTTAGCATGAGAGATAGAGAGCAGCAATGATTGCAGGCTGGTGTGGGGAGTAAGCATGGGAACAATGGGGGTACACAGCATCTTCAACAGGCCAGGACCTCCAAAACAATGTAGCCACATCATTATCATCATCATCATTAAATTTATATCACTCATATGTGAAAAAAGCTTCATCCAATTCATCATCAGCCAGCTGCAGTATCAGCTCTATAATTTATAATTTGTTTCAGATATGTTGTTATTGTAACATCTTGTTAACTAAAAGCCAGACTCGTGATGGCTGAAAGTACCTGAAATGAGCAAATGCTTTGATTTCTGGAAACATCTGAAAATGTTTTACCTTGTTTATTGCAGAATGAGTCTTTGTTCTTGGAGCCAGGACCCCTCTATGCTATTGATGGGGACAGAGATTTGAATGAAAAAGTAGAGTATGCAATTGCTGATGGTGAGTAGATTACTCCTACCCACAGGAAAAATAAAGTTTTGGATGCCAACATTTCCAGGAAAATCAAGGCTTAGTTAATAAATCCCTGTGTAGCCTTTTGAGTTTCTATGTGTTCTAAATAAGCTACTCCATGTGGCAGGCACAGGTGCGTACACACACACACACACACACACACACACACACTGAGCCTTGTATCCCAGCTGGTAACATGGGTCATCAGCTACATCCAGCCTTGGATGTGATGGTATCAGAGCCATGGGCATAGCCAGGATTTATTTTGAGAGGACAAATGTGAGCTATCTGCAACACAATCACTCAGTTAGTTAAGTATTTTTATTTATTTACTTGATAAATAACTCCCGTGGCTACACCCATCCCATTCTTTCTTCCGGTGACCAGAAGTTCCAATTGCTAATTTTCTCAAATTTCATTAGGAAATGACGACACGTTCTCAATAGACAAGGATTCTGGGGAAATAACAATGAACAAGACTGTTAACACTCTGAAGACTTTCATGTTGTATGTTGTGGTAAGTCTCTTGGTGATCTGTGTTGATCAACTCCTAGCCGGAATATGTGTTTACCAAGGAGAAAAGAGCTAGCTCAGCTTCCCTCAATGGTGCCCTCCAAGTGTTTTGGACTGGCATGGGCTGATGGGAACTGCCATTCAAAGGATCTGAGGGCACCAGGCTGGGGAAGGCAGAGCTAGGCTGTGAGAAATGTCTCTTAGCCATTCATTAGATCAGGGAGTCTGTCACTGTCCAGATGTTGTTCATAGCAAGCATGGTCAATGGTCAGGGATGGTGTGAGTTGTAGTCCAGCAACATCTAGAGGGCCACTAGTTCCCCACTCCCACATTTACCGGTAATCCATGATAAACTGGATCTAATCCTGTAGGCCTTCAAGGATGAGCAGTCTCAGGCCCACAGGCCAAATTTGGCCTGCCAGGTCTCCCTATTTGTCCCACAAGACCATTTCCCCCAGACCATGCTCACCTGCCCCACACCTGATATCATCTGCTGGTGTGTGGGGAGTTCAGGCCTGCTGGGTTCAGGTGTACAAGGCAGCTTCCTGCAGAAAGTGAGGCTGAACTGCCCACACATCAGCTGAATGTGTGCAGTTTTGAAACCAGTGGTTTCGAAAAGTTCAGTTCGCTATCTTGATTCAAAATGGTGCCCAAACATAAACAAAACCCTGCTTCTTGATCTCAGGAACCATTATGCATATGACCATGTTATGAGTCTGTGGCAGGGTGGGCTTGTATGCTGAGAGACCTTTCTAAAGCCTGGATCCAGCAAGTGTAAAAATCTAAGCAAGGATTCAAATTCTTGGAATAGCCAGGCTGGTTTCTCAATGAGGTAATGGCCTAAGTCTGGATTCTTATGGTAACTAAGGAAGTGGCTCTGTGCCAGACAGCAAATGGGTGGTGCTCCCTTCCTCAACTCTCTGGTAGTTAGAAATACAAATGCCAAGCTGGAGAGTCGAGTTATATGTACTAGAACCTGGAACCTGCAAGGCTGCAGGCTGGGTAGGGGGGTAGAAAGAGCTATGTTTGATTTCTGTTAGAACCCAAGGTTATGGCTACAGTAGAAACAAGACCCTTTCTGGAGGTTTTAATGATGCTGACCTGTCCATCATAGGCTCAGATTGTACATATATGTGTGTAAACAAACCATATATCATAAAGATACAACAGTTTCCACTGTCCCTCAGTCAAAAGGAAGCAGGATCCCTGGAACTCCTGAAATCTTGCAGTACTTGGAGATGGCATGCAGCAATATCTTAAGAAGTGTCCAAGTACATAGAGTGGTATTCAAGGACAGGGTCCCAACTGTGCAAGGATATCCTCTTGTGAAATGAGGTCTCCCCCTCTCCCTCCCCCATACCCTTCCAACTCTACAGCTG
The DNA here is from genome assembly GCF_965112155.1 of Podarcis liolepis. NCBI lineage: Eukaryota > Metazoa > Chordata > Lepidosauria > Squamata > Lacertidae > Podarcis > Podarcis liolepis. The sequence goes on from NC_139554.1 coordinate 77,487,380, forward strand.
GAACTCTATGATGCTATGAAACATGCCCCTGCCTTGGAACAGATTCAGGAATCCCTAGAACAGAATTAGGGTGTGCACAGATTTCTCCTTGTGTAACAGATAATTCTCTCCCATGCTGTGTTGGATTCTACCCACAGTGAACAGACAAAGAAACAGCTTCCCAAAATTTGTAGTAGGAATTCAAGTGTTTGGTTAAAATGTTGCTCACCTCAGTTCCTTAGATTGAGGCATCTGTTCATAGTCTGCATTTTAATCAAGGCTTATATTTTGATCAAACACCTGTATTCTTAAAATGAGCTTAAAATATATTTTAAAATATCTGTATCTCTCATGCCAGGCAGCATCTCTCATGCCAAGCAGTGAGTGCATCGGCAGATGTGCTCATCTTAAAGAGGGCCCCTGGTTTATTGCGGTCATAAAAAGGCTGAGAAGCGAGGTCACTGACCTTACAAATTACAGAATAATCAAGTTGCAAAAACAATTATTATGCCTCCCATTTTAGACTTAAGCCCAAAGGGTAAATTGAAGAAGTTGCTTTTAGAACAGCAGCTGTTTTAGCAGCAAAAGGGGGCTGTAAACTAAGAGGCTTCTCTCGGAAGTTGCTTTTGGAAACTGGTTTTTTACTAAGTTCCCTTTCTTCTAAATGTATATATATATTAATGTATTAAATATATAGGCTTAAATGTAATTATGCAAAGGATTTAGAAAGCATGAAATTTAGATGTTAGATTCTTATTTCATAGAGACATAGAGTCCTAGAGTTGGAAGAGACCACAGACCCATGCCAAACGGGAGGCACTATCGGAGCACTCCTGACATCTGGTTGCCGAGCCTCTGTTTAAAAATGAAATTAAAAACCATCTGGTTTGTAGGGAATAGGGAAAGAGAGGCCAAAGGTTATCTGGTAATTAAGGTGCCTTGTAGAGGTTAATGGCTACTTGCTTGCCATTTATAAATAGAAGAAAATATAGCTCTCTGTCTCCCATAAAAGGTAATAGGAAATGGGTGTATCTGATATGATTGGTTCTAGCAATCAGCCAATAGGAAATTCAACCAGGCTGATTGGACAGAGGCAGCCAAAGGAGGAGCAAGGGGACTGGGCTGAGGGAATATAAGTGCTGGCCATCAGGGCTGGAAGGGCAGAGCATTGGTAACCATATACCACTGTGTCTCTCATTTATTTGTCTGACAAATAAATAATTATTTTAATTTCTCTATTGCTGCGTTGAATATTTCATTCCAGCTAAGCGTTAACCACAAGCAGGGTGCTACATTTTATGGTGCTCTTGTGACTCGGATAAGTGGTCTGCTGGAACGCAGCCCCTTCGCCTTACTGGGCGGGGTACAAGAGAGAGGACCACTCACTGCCTACCCAGCGCGCACTGGAAAGTCTTTTTCCAGGGGAACGCAGAAGTCTCGTCTGTCTGATACCCTGCCCACTGACGGCGACGGACCGGGGGGAAACGGAACCAACCAAGGGTAAGTGCACAAAGGGGTTTTTGGCCCTCCAATTAATTGGGAGGAAGAGAAGTCTTGATCAAACTTCTGCGTCTCAGTAAGTGGGAACTGAGTACGCTAGGTGGTTGGGTACATCAGATGGTGATCTGGTGTAGGGAAAAGGGAAGAATGGGAGGTAGTGTGTGGTGAAGTATCCAGCGCATTGTATGTGTGAGAAAGTACAGTCTGCAGCTGACCTGAGTGTGAAAACGAGTGTGTGAGTGACTGAGTGGATACTTCACAGGGCCATACAATGGGAGTTGGAGGTTCAAAGGGGGAAAATACACCTCTTGAATGTATGTTAAATAATTTTAAGAAAGCCTTCTCAGGGGCATATGGAGTCAAAATGACGCCAGAGCACTTGAGAACGTTATGTGAATTAGAGTGGCCAAAACAAAATACTGGATGGCCATCTCAGGGAACCTTTGATATAAATTTAGTAAGTAAACTTTGGTCTAACATTGCCAAAGAAACTGGAGGGTGCCCAGAACAATTTTCATATATAGATTCTTGGCTGAGCACATTAAATAAAAATCCTCCATGGATAAGGGAATGCAAAGTCCAACGATGCAAATTATTGGCTGTAAAAGCCGAAGCTAGGAAAGGAATCTTGCCAAATAAACTCAAACCCATTTTTGAGGGACCAGAGGAAGAGGTGCTTCCACCTCCACCCTATGCTCCACATCGAAGGGAGCCTAATCCAAACACTCCACCAGTTGTAACCCCAAGGCAAGAAAGTGGAATGAATAATGGGGCTGGAGTCACAGAACTTGATTCCTTGATAGATTATGATAAATATCTTCAGGAGGCATTGGAGGCCTATAATAAAGCCCAAGCAGAAGTGGTTATTCCATCTGTGAGTCCCAGTAGAACTCCATCTACAGTCTCCTTTAGTGAAACAACTGATTGCCCACCCCAAACCCCTGTACATCCAAGTCCTAGAGAAATATTACAGAAGTTACAGGGAGACCTTAATCGGTCAGCAAGCAATACAGCCAGGCGTATAAGGCTGCTAAAAGAACGCCTTGGGACAAATACCATCCCCTATGATTTGAGGCCCCTAGAGCAAAGCGAAGAGAAAGATCACGTAGTAGCCCCTCTCAGAAGAGTATTTGATGCACTTGAGGAGCCTGTGCTGGTTAACGGGCAACCCGGACCACGGCCACCTCGAACCTCGACCCTCCAGTATATTCCATTCACAACTACGGATCTGATGAATTGGAAAACACACACCCCATCTTTTGCAGAAAAACCTCAGGCTATGATGGACTTGGTGACTTCAATAATAAATACTCATAGTCCTACTTGGACAGATTGCCGCCAGCTCCTGAATACTCTGTTCACCACTGAGGAAAGGAGAGACATAATTGAAAAGGCACAGATATATTTGCGTGAGCAGGCCAGAGTGGGAAATATTTTTAATATTGACCGTCATCTCCAAGACAACTTTCCCTTGGAAGATCCTAATTGGGATCCAAACAATGTAATTCACCTGGCCAGACTTACCACCTACCGCCAGACGCTTGTGCAAGGTATCCGCAGGGCATGCCAGAAGCCCACTAATATGTCTAAAGTCTCAGAAGTAGAACAGAGACCAAATGAGAGTCCAGGAGACTTTTTAGAGAGGCTGCAGGAAGCCTATCGTATATGGACTCCTTTTGACCCTGAAGCCCCTGAAAACAGCAGAATGATTACTGCTACTTTTGTGGCCCAGTGCGCTTCTGACATTCGTAAGAAAATTCAGAAATCAGAAGGATGGGAAGGGATGCTGATGAGCCAAATTATGGCCATTGCACGCCGAGTTTATCGGAATAGGGATGAGGCTGAGAAACAAGAGAAGAAGAAGTGGCAGAAGGAAAAGATGGTAATGCTAGCCACAGCAGTGAAGCAAGACTACCGCCCCTTAAATGGAGGGAGAGGGAGGGGAAGGAATCCACCACTGGGAAGGAATCAATGTGCGAATTGCAAGAAGGAGGGTCATTGGAAGCGGGAGTGTCCTGAACCCCTGAGGTTGGAAGAAGTACGCCCAGGCCCAGGCCCAGGCTCCGGCCCAAGAAACCAGGGACGGGGACGGGGAATGACCCGAGATGGAAGATATCAGAGACCTGGACAAGGACGGGGTAGGGACAATGTCATTGGACTGGCAGAGGAGGATTTTACCCAAGACTAGGAACGACCGGACTCCATAAAGTTAGGCTTCCAGGAGCCCACGGTCACGATTCAATTAGGGAGCCATTTAATAGACTTTATGATTGATACTGGGGCTGAATACTCAGTACTCCCAGAACTATTGCAGAAAAAGGCATCCAAGAGTGTAGTCATTAAAAGTGCCACTGGTCAGTCAGCTAAGAGGTCTTTCCTCCAACCTTTGGAATGCCAGATTGGGGGACATCGTTTAATCCATCAGTTTTTGTATATACCTGAGTGTCCAATACCTCTCTTAGGTAGAGATATGCTGTCCAAATTGCAGGCCCAAATCACCTTCACTCCTCGAGGTCCAGAAATGAAACTGCCATCAAAGGCAGCAGGAATAATTTCCCTCTCAGTACCTAAGGAACAATCATGGCGCCTAATGTCAGCCCTGCAAGTCCAACCCACATTGGATACAGAGTTAAACAAGCTCCTCCGAACCCTACAGGTGCCACCAGGAGTATGGGCCGAAAATAGCCCACCAGGAATGGCCAAGAATATAGCTCCAATTGTAGTAACCCTAAAACCTATGGCTACCCCTGTATCTGTAAAGCAATATCCTTTACCCCGGCGAGCAGCAGAGGGCATCCAGAAACATTTGGACCGCCTATTAAAATATGGTCTGCTTAAGCCCTGCCAATCAGAATGGAACACACCCCTTTTGCCTGTTCGAAAACCTGGGACAGATGAATACAGGCCAGTGCAGGACTTGAGGCTCGTAAACCAGGCTATCGAGACCTTGCACCCAAATGTACCAAACCCATATACCTTGCTGAGTTTGATCCCACCAGAAGCAACATTTTTTACTGTATTGGACTTGAAAGATGCATTCTTCTGTTGCCGGCTGGCACCACAGAGCCAACCTATATTTGCCTTCCAGTGGGAAGACCCTTTAACAGGAACAAAAGGCCAGCTAACTTGGACGAGATTGCCACAGGGATTCAAAAATTCCCCAACTTTATTTGGCACTGCCTTGGCAAAGGATCTAACAAGTTACCCCTCAATACCTGGAGAAAAGGTGGTTCTGCAATATGTAGATGACCTTATACTAGCAGCAAAGGATTTTGAGACCTGTAAAGAAGGGACAGAGGAACTGCTCCACTTGCTCTGGCAAGCTGGCTACCGAGTTTCCCAGAAAAAGGCACAGTTATGTTTAGAAAAGGTCAAATATTTGGGCTTTGACATCTCACACCAACAACGAGCATTGAGACCAGAGAGGAAAGAAGCTATTTGCCTTATCAAGGAACCTACCACAAGGAAACAACTCAGAGGATTCCTGGGAACAGCAGGGTTTTGTAGACTATGGATACCTGATTTCAGCAGTCTGGCCAAACCCTTACATGAAAGCACTCGAGGTGCAGAAAAGGACCCATTCGTATGGGGACCTGAGCAGCAACAAGCCTTTTTAGTTATCAAACAACGACTTATGGAGGCCCCAGCCCTTGGACTGCCTAATTCGGAAAAACCCTTTCAGCTGTATGTACATGAACAGAATGGGATTGCAGCGGCAGTCCTGACCCAGAGATTAGGAAGTTGGAACCGTCCAGTAGCTTATTTGTCAAAACAATTGGACTCAGTAGCAAAAGGATGGCCTCCATGCCTAAGGGCAGTAGCGGCCACTGCAAGCCTTGTCAAAGAAGCTGACAAATTTACCTTCGGCCAGACGATGTATGTGAATGTACCTCATGCTGTTCTGACGCTCATGGAATATAAGGGTAGTTATTGGCTAACGAACCCAAGGATGGCTAGATACCAAGGCCTATTGTGTGAAAATCCCAGGATTCATCTACGAGTAGTGAATATGCTCAATCCAGCGACTTTGCTGCCCCTACCAGAGGTAGATGATGAAGAATCACATGATTGTCTCCAAATAATGGATGAAGTTTATTCCAGTAGACCTGATCTGAAAGATGAACCATTGAAAAATCCAGATGTTGTATATTATACTGATGGTAGCAGTTACCTGCATGAAGGTGCCAGACGAGCAGGATATGCTGTGGTCACCAATGAGGAAGTTGTGGAAGCTGAAGCTTTGCCTGCTGGCACCTCAGCACAAAAAGCTGAACTTATAGGTTTAACTAGAGCTCTGCAATTGGCAGCCGGATGTAAGGCAAACATCTATACTGATTCTAAATATGCCTTCTTAACCCTGCATGCACATGGTGCTCTATGGAAAGAAAGAGGTCTAATAGGAGCCCACGGGAAGGCCTTGAAATATGGACCTGAAGTAGAAATCCTGTTGGAGGCAGTATGGGCTCCAGAACAGATTGCTGTAATGCACTGCAAAGGTCATGGACGAGGAAGGGATCCAATAACCAGAGGAAATCATGCTGCTGACAAAGCAGCCCGAGAGGCAGCCCAAAAGCCTGTGGGAGGATTTATAGCAGCCCTCATACCAGAGGTAGTTCCAGAAGAAGTTAAACCTCACTATACCCCAGAAGAGAGGAAGTGGGCTGAACAGGAAGGAGCGGTTGTGAAGGACGGTTGGATGATCCTGCCAGACAATAGGATTTATGTACCTCATCACCTAGCAGGCACAATTGTAAGAAATTATCATGAATCTACTCACCTTGGCGGTACTGCAACCAGAGAGAGTCTCAGTCGGAAGTTGTATATTATTAATCTATCACAATTAGCAACTTGCATTTCACAGAAATGTGTTCTTTGTGCTAAAAACAATCCCAGGCAGGGACCGGTACAACCTCCTGGAATCCAACATGTGGGATATGTCCCCATGGAAAGCCTAATTGTGGACTTCACAGAGCTGGTCCCTTCTAAGGGATTCAAGTATCTCCTTGTGTTTGTAGATACTCTTACCGGATGGGTTGAAGCTTTTCCCACCAGAACTGAAAAGGCACGAGAGGTAACTAAGAGACTCCTGACTGAATTGATCCCGAGGTTTGGATTACCTAGATGCATTGGAAGTGATAATGGGCCAGCGTTCATTGATCAAGTAGTACAAGAAGTATGTCGAGTCCTACAAGTGAAATGGAGACTGCATGCAGCATATAGGCCTCAGAGTTCAGGGAAAACTGAAAGAATGAATAGGACTCTGAAAACCCAATTGGCAAAGTTAACCCAGGAAACAGGATTGGGATGGGTAGATGTGTTACCCATAACACTGTTTCGTGTTCGGTGTGCACCCACCAAAAGACTTAAATTGTCACCTTTTGAGCTCCTGTATGGGAGGCCGCCCTCCTTTGTTCAGGATATTCCAGCTGACCTCAAACAAATAGGAGACCATGTGACACAGGAACAAGTGCAATCTCTCTCCCGTGTTTTTGTTTCTCTTAACAGGTGGGCCCTCGAGCGCACGCCGTGCAGCATTGCCGAGCCGATTCATCAGTTCCAGGCTGGCGATAGCGTATGGGTGAAAGAGTGGAAACGAGATCCACTTGCACCTAAGTGGCGTGGACCTTACACCGTCTTGCTCTCTACTCCAACAGCGGTGAAGGTAGCTGAGGTGACCCCCTGGATTCATCACTCCCGTTTGAAGAAGTCCGAAGGCAGTTGGACGTGCAAAGGTGACCCCTCTAACCCTCTTAAACTGACTCTCTCCAAAAACCCCTGTATCTAGCCCTACCGGGAACGGGCTAGGTCACGGGCAACATTAGACGACCGGCCTGCTGCAGCCACAACCTGGAAGCTGGCTGACCTGCGCACGCCTGAAGCTTGAGGAGCATCTGAACCAGCAATTGTGAAAGGAAAGATTCTCTTATACAATTAATTGACTGCCCACCCCCTTGTGGAACAATTATCAGAGATATTACTCATTGGGGATCCTCGGGATATATGTTTTGGTCTTGGTGGTTCCCCATTTCTGTCACTGGGGGAATTATATTGGGACTAATATTTATTTGCTATCACTATAAGGTAATCTTTTGTGGAAGGAATGCATATGCTAGACATCAACATGATTTTATTATTAATCCTGATCCCTTGGGAAGGGGAAGGGTCCTTGAATCTGGCCAAATTGACTAAATATGGATTCCACCATGACCACAATATGTGGGTAGGGTTAGCTGAAATGGTAGCCAATGTTGCAAATAGGACCAATTGCCTTGTTTGCTCTCTTGGGCCAGATGATTCAGAGGGAGGTATGCCCTTATTACCGATACCATTAGATGCCATTGGTATGGTAAGCGAAATACCAAACCAAACAGAAGTACAGAATTTCCCCGGATGGAACTCAACTAAACCATTACGAGTTATACCTGTACAAGGGGAATTCTGTGTACATAAATCATCAGATGCAGCTGATTCTACCATGATAGGCTCTTCTCATTGTCACTATACTTGGGATAATATTAAGAATACCTGGGCACACGATACTACCTATCGAACTCGGGATGCCTTGCCCTGTGCACCTCCTTTTATTCATGCATGGAAAGTGGTATGGAACATAACTGTGACAGAAAAAGGCAATCTAACATACTGCACTGTGAACTCTCTACCTCTTTTACTATTTCGCCTTATGTCCTCCACATACCAAAAACCTCAGACCCGATGGTTGTGGTGGATATGTGGAGAATGGGCATACAAGAAACTCCCCTCCAAATGGAGTGGGACTTGTTTCCTGGGATGGGTATTACCACCAATGTGGATTATGCCTACTAATTTGGCCAAGCGTACACGAAGAAACGCTGATATTTCTCATATAGCAGGAGGAAGTACCCAAAGTTGGAGCGGTACTGATGATTGGCCACCAGAGCGCATTATAGCCTATTATGATCCTGCCTCCTGGAATCCTGGTGAGCTCATACAAGGGGCACGGGATCCTATTTATAATCTAAACAGAATAATTCGATTGCAAGCAGTAGTGGAACTTGTAACCAATGCAACGGCCCGGAGTTTGAGACTTATTGCACAACAGTTGGATGAAAGTAGAGCCGCCATTTTGCAGCTGAAAATGGGAATGGATTATGTACTTGCCAAGCAGGGAGGCCTATGTGGAGTCTTGAACTTGACAGGGAATGCCTGTTGCTTTAACATTTCTGATAATGGTGAGGCAATCCGTGTGTTGGCCACAAAAATGGAGAATATAGCACATGTCCCAGTACAAACATGGGAAGGATGGGATATGGGATGGCTCACCAATTGGTTACCTAATGTCGCAGGACTCAAAGGGATACTATTGTCTTGCTTGTTTTTCTTGACGGTAGTAGTAATGGTTTTATGTATGATGCCATGTATCATTTCATGTTTTAGAAGTACAATTAGCAAGATGGTTTCAAATGAAACTCTACCTCATATCATGGCCCTATACAGAGCTTTACCTCAGGAATATGATGAAGGTCAAGCTATCAAGGACACTTGGGATGAAGGTCCTTGAGCTTGAAAGGGGGGAATGAGGCATCTGTTCATAGTCTGCATTTTAATCAAGGCTTATATTTTGATCAAACACCTGTATTCTTAAAATGAGCTTAAAATATATTTTAAAATATCTGTATCTCTCATGCCAGGCAGCATCTCTCATGCCAAGCAGTGAGTGCATCGGCAGATGTGCTCATCTTAAAGAGGGCCCCTGGTTTATTGCGGTCATAAAAAGGCTGAGAAGCGAGGTCACTGACCTTACAAATTACAGAATAATCAAGTTGCAAAAACAATTATTATGCCTCCCATTTTAGACTTAAGCCCAAAGGGTAAATTGAAGAAGTTGCTTTTAGAACAGCAGCTGTTTTAGCAGCAAAAGGGGGCTGTAAACTAAGAGGCTTCTCTCGGAAGTTGCTTTTGGAAACTGGTTTTTTACTAAGTTCCCTTTCTTCTAAATGTATATATATATTAATGTATTAAATATATAGGCTTAAATGTAATTATGCAAAGGATTTAGAAAGCATGAAATTTAGATGTTAGATTCTTATTTCATAGAGACATAGAGTCCTAGAGTTGGAAGAGACCACAGACCCATGCCAAACGGGAGGCACTATCGGAGCACTCCTGACATCTGGTTGCCGAGCCTCTGTTTAAAAATGAAATTAAAAACCATCTGGTTTGTAGGGAATAGGGAAAGAGAGGCCAAAGGTTATCTGGTAATTAAGGTGCCTTGTAGAGGTTAATGGCTACTTGCTTGCCATTTATAAATAGAAGAAAATATAGCTCTCTGTCTCCCATAAAAGGTAATAGGAAATGGGTGTATCTGATATGATTGGTTCTAGCAATCAGCCAATAGGAAATTCAACCAGGCTGATTGGACAGAGGCAGCCAAAGGAGGAGCAAGGGGACTGGGCTGAGGGAATATAAGTGCTGGCCATCAGGGCTGGAAGGGCAGAGCATTGGTAACCATATACCACTGTGTCTCTCATTTATTTGTCTGACAAATAAATAATTATTTTAATTTCTCTATTGCTGCGTTGAATATTTCATTCCAGCTAAGCGTTAACCACAAGCAGGGTGCTACAAGATTAAGAAATGTAGGCTACAAAACTGAATTTCTGCGTTTTTGGCAGAATGCCAAAAGGGTCAACTCTGTCCCCACAAGAGTCTGCTAAAAGGTGAAGCACTCCACACTCGGTGACATTGTAAAAGCCAGTGGCAGAGAGTGGAAGAAAAGCTTATCATCCCAGATCTCAAGCACATACTCCATCCCCACCCTGTGCTTACTTTCCATTAAGTCATTTTGCATTTAATCCCTTGAGGAGAATGACTGCTCTTGTGCTTCTTGCTCTCTCTTTCTCCAGGCTTTCCAGACCAACAATCCATACAGATATTCCCAAACAACAGTGGAAATCAAGGTTGTGCGTAGAAATGACCACAAGCCATACTTTGAGAAATCCCTTTACGCAGGAACTGTGTCTGTGGGCCTGCCTGTTCCCAGCCTGGTCATGGAGGCTGGGAGACCTTCAGTGCCCCTACGCATCTTTGCTGTGGATGATGACTTCACTGATGTATGGAACTTTAGATGCCTTTGAAGGTCATTGGGGTGCTGGGCAGGGGGAGGGGGGCAGAGATGTTAAGATACTAATAATGATATCAGATGTGGTTCCTACGTGAGGTTCATGTGAGTTAATGCATGGAGGGTTAGAACGACCCTCATATCTCTTTTAGCATTATGATCTAATGTCTGTACTTGTGCAAATCTTCAAACCCCTGATCTGCATATGACCTGCCCACTTTGCCACTCACCTGTCTACAGTTGAAATAAAAACCACCTGGATCAAGCAATCTTTTGCAGGCACAAAAAATTTTTTTTGAAAAAAATGTCGTGATCCCTCCAAACCACCCACATTAAAAATTATTTGGTCAAATATTGATTTACATTTTATGCCCTCTCCTTTCTTCCATAATGGAATGCAAGGCAACACAACACACATGGGGCTCCCAGGCCATTTCCCAGCCAAGCACTGGCCAGCTGAGCTTTTACAGCATAACTGTATCACATGCCCCGAGATCATGCCCTGGGATCATTTTCAATTTGGACCTTTTGTCAAATAAATAATGCTCTGAAATTGTGTAATTCAGAACTTCCTGATAAAATTGGAAGTAAGAAGTGGTACAGTTTATTTAGTTATTTTATCTTATTCTGTGCTGAAGGGGTTACAGAAATGAGGATTGGAAAGGCGGGGGCAGATACATACCCTACAACCTGGAGGAAATAATTGGGGCAGGCTGAAAGGAAACATGCTGAAAGTGTTGACAATAACAGGGAAGCTGATACAAACAAGGCCACAAACAGGACATTGGCACTAGTGACTAGGTGCATATTGCATAGCCAGGGTGGGAATGGGGTGGAGAGCATAGGGGCAAGTTGTTGTCTGGCTTCCATGTGCTTAATTAAAGTCTATTTTTATATTCTCCATCCACAGAAATTCAATCCTGATATCAAATACCAAATCCAAAACAGCACGAATTTCACAGTTACCGTAGATGGCTTTCTCCTGACTGCTGTAGTTTTGGATGTGGCCTCCACCGTCACCCTTTTGGTAGGTCATCTTTCCCCCAAAATTTGAGTGCTATATTAAGTTGATTGTAATGTCTGATGTTAGAAAAAGGCACCAGAGGCCCCTTTAAACATGGGCTGCTGTCATCATAATTTCTCTCATTGTTATTTCTCGCTCCAAGAGAGTCTGGTCATGGATAATTTAAAGTGGACAAAAAAACCAAACACACAGATGGGAGCCAGGACACGATAGTTATTTGCATTCTGATCAGGATCACATTTGTTTAAAAAATGTAACAATATTGGCAATATTTGTTCCAAACACTCTGGAAACACAAATTAGGAAATATTATGTATCTTTTATTAGACCAAGTCCTGCAAGCTTTTGAAGTACACAGGCATAGGTATATATGGTAAGATTTCTGTGTAACTCAAAAGCTTGCATTCCACTGCACCAATAGAAGATTGTCTAATCTTCTATCCTACCTATTTTGTGTTGGTTTTCATAATAAATAGTGGCCTTGCTCTATTTGAGTGCTGTTGTGAGGATATATTAATGAAGGCAATCAACAAAATGAAACAGGAAACCCTTTCATCCTAATTTTATAAGTGTGCGTGTAGGAGTCATAATTGTGCTGCCTAGCTTCACACTCTTGCCAGACCTATCTATGCATTGCATATGTAGACATCAGCTGTATGTTCTGCAGAACTGGAGTGTATAGATTACACACTCCAATGCACAGAAGCTTGAACTGTTCAGAGCCCTTAACTAATTTAGTGCCTTCATAAATGGACTGACGGAATAAATGTGTTTATGCAAAGGGTTAACATCCACTTTCATGTCTGCACAGGCTATTGCTAATGACACAGCTACTCTGCAAGAGGACAGCACCCTGATAACTGTAGATGTCAAGCCTTTAGAAAGTAAGTCAGCACATACAGCGTAGATGAAATATAAGGATCACAGATATTGCTCAAAAAGACTAAGGCAAAAGTCTGCTTCCAGATTATCTCTGTTTGGGGTGGGAGGCTCAACCACATACCAACAAATTCAGTTAACATATTTAAAGTAGTGTGTGTGTGTTCTTGCTCAGCAAACATACTTTCAAAACAATGGGTCATACTGTACTGCCATAAGGAAAGAGGTAGGAAAATGCATGGAAAGTGCAGGATAATAATTGCTTTGCAATTATTACATTTTATTTTATTTTATTTTATTTTATTTTATTTTATATTTTATGTGCCACCCATATGACTGGGGTGCCCCAGCCACTCTGGGTGGCTCCCAACGGAATATTAAAGGCATGATAAAGTTTGATACATTTAAACTGTATCAGGTTTACCACTGCTTTGCCCCTACCCTTCTACTTCCTGGTAAGCAGCAGTAACACAACCAGCCAGAGGTCAGGAGAGCACTGCCACCCCACCATGCCATCCTCTTCTGTTTGATGTGATGTTGTATAACCTCCCTGCAAACAAAACAGAATGAAGGTTCAATAAATATATGACATTATATAGCCACCCCAGAAACTTTGTACAAACCAACCAAGATTTATGCTCAATTAACAAGCCATCTGGAAGTTACCTCAGGGAAGGCATGTTGTGCTATATGGCTTAAGGGACCTTAGCCTTATTCTTGGCCCAGCAAAAAATCAATAGCAAGCCTGAAAGCCTAATTTGGACAGTCCAAATGTGCCTTTACAAAACATTTGGTCTGTGATTTTGGATCTGAACTAGTCACTAACCCCCTTTCCTAGCATAAAACTAAGGGCATAGGTTTTCTTTGCCAACAGCCACAGGGGTCTGATAAGATTGCCATAGGGTTCTGATAAATGTCCTGTTGTCATGATTTTGTCTACATGGGATCTATAAAGGTTCACCATCTAGGGGCTGTTACAATATTGTCTCCATTTTATAATGGTTTTGAGCCTTAATCTATGTACATTTCATATGAATATGGTGTTCAGTTTCTTGGTGTAAAGATACAACACTGAAAAATAACTAATACCATGGCCTAATGCATTTTCAGCTCCAACCATTCTTCCTACAGCCATCACTACCACAGGGGCAGGGACCACTATTTCAGATATTTCAGATTTACCACCTGGGACAATCACAACTCTTCCTATAACACCTTCTGCAAGTACAACCAGGAATACTGCCATTACAGAGAAGCCTGCAACAGGCCCAACATCTGACTCAGTCATCCCTCCTTTTGTAACTACAACAAAGTCTCCCATAATCACAGGTAGCACTTTAGAACCCCAGACCGCCAGTTCTCCCATCACTGGGATAAGCCAAGCAACAGATAGGACTGATGAATCTACTGCTGAAACAACTTTTCAGTCTGGAGTAACTGAGCCTTCCATATCCACGGCAACAGGGGGAACGGTCCAAACTGTTACTTCAGCTTCTTCTCAGACTGCAACCACCACCACCCATCCCGTAATCCCTTCTCAGGCTGGAACTACCACAAAGCATCCCATAACAGGTGAGAGCCCAGCAACAGATAAACCGTCGACTGCAAATACACCTTCTCAGGCTGGAACTACCACAAAGCATCCCATAACAGGTGAGAGCCCAGCAACAGATGATATAGGGCAAGCTACTACTAAGGCACCTCAGCCAGAAACCACCAAAGTAACTGATACGACTGTTTCTTCCACTGTTCCAACACCTCTCTATAATGGAACAACCACCTATGCCACAGGAGATGCAACTAGAACAATCACCCTATCGATAACAACTTTATCTTCTGGCAACCAAACGACATCCAGTCCGCCAGGTAATTCATCTCATAGACTATCAGAACCTGTGTCTCCTCAAACACCCACCACCACAAGTTGCCCAAGACGTAGAGTAAACGTGTTATTCAGAGGCAGACTATACTTGACATTTGTCATGTGGTTTGGTCCTGCATATGTTGTTTTCTTTCACAAATAGCCAGCGTAGGCGGTGGGGACCCATGATACACAAGAATGGTGGCTTTAACAGTCCCTTTTAGAATCCATCCCGCCCAGCGGCTTTTATCCATCAATGGAAGAAAGCTTCTTGAGACTGGTTCAGCGAGTTGTTGTTGGAGAAGGGTCTAGGTCTGGGGCCTAGGCCATGACATTAGGTATTACATGCAGGGATCCCAATACAGCTAAAACTGATTGTGAAAAACTTGAAACAAATGCTTAGTCATGGCTTACTAAAATTCTGCTCCTTTGAATGGGGCTTTAAAAAGGTAAAGGGCTTCTGAGAGTTAAGTCCAGTCGCAAACGACTCTGGGGTTGCGGCGCTCATCTCTCTTTACTGGCCGAGGCAGCCAATGTTTGTTCACAGACAGTTTTTCCAGGTCATGTGGCCAGCATGACTAAGCTGCTTCTGGCGAAACCAGAGCAGCACACGGAAACGCCGTTTACCTTCCCGCCAGAGCGGTACCTATTTATCTACTTGCACTTGGACGTGCTTTCAAACTGCTAGGTTGGCAGGAACTGGGACCAAACAACAGGAGCTCACCCCATTGTGGGGATTCGAACCGCCAACCTTTGGGCTTAGTCACGACTAATTTTAGCTGGATCAGGGCCAGGGTGGCATCAAAGTGACTAGAGATAGTGTTGCTTGCATTATTTCTCTGTGTAAGGTAAGACCACTATACCGCCTGATGCGTTTGAGAATTGGTTCACACTGAAGTAGTAAACCTGTGTCTGGCCTGTACCATTTCAGGTGGGGAAGGGGTGGGAGGAGACCCATGTGACTGAATGTTCTGCAAGACAGAAGAGGCTCAGGCAATGAATCCTACTGGAACCTGGCAGAACTAGCCTAGCAGGAAAAATAGCAGGGAGTGTGTATGGTTTGGTCAGGTAGGTTACCAGGGGGAGGGAGTGGACCAAAGAGTCCAGCTGGTCAATGCAGAGTCTATTAGCTCATATGGCATGTTAGGTCAGGTGTGCCCAGGTGTGAGGACTCACCCCCTCCCATTCGTATTGGGCTTTGCCCTAGAATTCAAGCCTGGGATCCCCTGCATGTGAAACATGAGCTATCCATCCCAAATAGGCCTCTTCCTAAAGCCCCTGAATGCCTGGTATGTGTGATGGGGTGTTGGGGAAGTAGGTGGAAGGAAGATAAATATCCCATATGTGTCTAATGCTTGGGTGTTGTGTGGAACTGCATGTAGTGCAGGTTTGAGTGAGTATGTATGTATGTATGTATGTATGTATGTATGTATGTATTTTGCATGCAAAAGATGAGTGGTTCAGTAGGGTCTCTCCCCCTGTTGGGGCTAAAACTTCCTTCTCCTGCTTCTTTGACGTGAGCTCCACTGGAAGCTGTTACCGTTATTGTCGGGGCTTCATGAGATGTATTTTTTGCAGATAGAGCAGGGTGGAATCCAGTTAAGAATGGGTAAGAAAAAAGGCAGCAGAAAGCAACAGACTGAAAATATTATTGACAGGTAGGACAGAATGTGCCAGAGACTTTTAAAGTGAAATAACAGGGGCAAATGAAGTCATAGAATGGTAGACGTGGAAGGGACCCCAAGGGTCATCTACTCTAACCCCCTGCAATGCAGGAGTCATGGTAGCTTTCAGAGAAAGAAGGAAAGCAATGTCAGGAATGGGCATTATACCTTTCTGGAATCCAAGGCACAATACATTACCCCTGGGAAAATGTAATTCTTCCGCCATCAAGGTGGCCCATTGCTATCTGAATGCAGAGTGGAAGAATGTCGCTGCATATCACTGCATATACACCATACATTTAAAACACATGGCTCCCCCCCCACTCCCCTCAAAAATATGGTGATTGTGGTTTGATTCAAGAACTACAGTTTCCAGGATTTGGTGTGCGCATGTGTGATTTTAAATGTATGGTGTTTATTTAGCCTGAGTCAAGGGCTGACATCCGGAACACAACCCCACTCTTCCAAGGCCTGCGTCATTTGCTGACCTTTGAAATGTTTTGTTTTCCATAATTCCCCCCCCCCCACACACACACACTCCAACTTCCCTTCTATAGGAGAGAGGAAGGAGGGAAAGTAGGAGGGCAATAAAGTTTTCAGGCTATTGAGAGACTGGTTTCATTTTTTAAAAAAATCAATAGAGGCTGAGCTCTCCATTGTTGTATCACTCAAACACAGGAGCACTCCTTTTTCTCTCTTTAAAAAGAGGGACAGTGCCAACCCCCCCGTGCCCCACCATTTTGTGGACCTGTTGGCTGAGGCTGATGGGAACTGCAGCTCAACAACATCTGGAGGGCCAAAGGCTCCTCATACCTGCTCTAACCCACCATGGTTTCCGCCTTTGGCTGACTGGCAGTGGCTCTCCAGGGTCTCAAGTTGGGAAGTCTTTTTGGACCCTGCTGCTGGAGAGCCTTAAATTGCATTTCAATTGGGCCCTTCTGCCTGCAGAGTATGTCATTTACCACTGAACTAGGCATCCCGCTTCTCCATTTTTTAAACTGAGCCACCCTTCTGGCTTTTGCTCTCTCCAAAAGATTGTTTTATTTTTAAAGAGGAAAAAAGCCCTAATTTAGTTAGCAGGCAGTATGTTGATTCCAGCACTTCTGAAGTTGTGTGATATTGGCTATTTTTGAGAGGTGAAGTGCTAGTCCTTTCACTTCATATTAATGATAAACTCTTAGAAGTAATAGAAACCTGCAGGCAATAGTCAAAGTCCACGCTGCTGGAGATTACAGACATGAAACTGATAGCTGGTCACGGTTTTACTAATCGCCACAAAGCTTTAAAACGATAGCTTGGTAGTTAATAGGGATGTGAAGTGTGAAATGAGAAAGGGCAAATTCCTACAGCAGGCAAATCCAAGTCAGCCTAAGAAAACGCTGGCATGTGTTTCTGATTGGATAGAAACTTGGAGCATAGCTATCTGCTGGTGACTAGTTCAATGTTAGATACATTAACTGAAATGCTAGGGATACTTTTATATATACTGCATCATGGAATCTGCAAGAGACCATCAAGGAAAGAGGAGGAAGTAATGACATTGCAACCTCTAAAACCTGTTATCCACACCCACCTGTCTTATACCTTAAGTCTTATATTGACATTCAGGAGGATGTTCCCTCGCCCAATGATTTTTTAAATTGTTTTTCATTTAAATACAAGAACAACACCTAACTACAGTAACTTGTTCAGTAGTACATTCTTATTAAGTTCCATATGCAGTACATAGTACGCAAGCAGTACATTTGTTTACTGTATGTATTATCCATTAAAGTAGCCTCTCCACAGAGATTGTTGTGCTGAGGATGGAATAAAAGTATCTCTTTATAAAAGAAAAGGAAGGAAGGAAGCCAAGTCTCCCCGAAAGTGCCTACCCTTGAAGTGCCTTTAATTACCCTTCTGTGGCAAGCAAGGCATGCTAATAAAGCTACATTCCAAATATTATTTAACCAGATTTCAATGGGGATTTCTAGAGATTGTTTCCAATATCAGGCTACTGTTTTATGTTTTTGTTTTCAGAACAGAGTTGTCAGTATAGAACAGAGGACATGGCTGCTGTGGGCACCACTTTGGGATGTTTACTGCTAATCACATTAGTGCTGCTTGGACTGGTCTCCTACAAGTATTACAAACTAAAACAAAGATATGGAGAAGACAGCGAAGTAAGTGGACCTTTTGCTATACATTGATTTTGGAGTGAGAGTACAAGCCTTAGTTGTGAAGAACTGCAGTGCAGGAATTTGTGAGCTTTTATCATGTTCTAACGATGGCCAATGACAACAGAAATACCCAAAGAAAAGTAAGAGCCTTGTTTAAAAACATCCCTAGTCCACTCTTCACTGCATATGCAGTGAGTTATTGGAAAATCACACCTGTACATCAGTTACATCACACAAGCTAGTATGTTGAGCTGGTATTGCAATTTGTCAAGCAGAAACAGAAGGAAAAGTTGGTGCTGCCATGTGAGCATCAGCCACTACACAACATTTGTGAGTTCTCAGCATTCTCTGCCTGGTATTGCATGAAGCATTTGTATGTAATATGTAAATATATAAACATGGCAAACATACTAAGCAGAAATGAATTGTGTGATTTTGCTAATCATTAGATTGAATTATACCACAGGGGGATTAGGCCCAATCATTTCTAATGTGGATAATCCTTCTCTACACACCTCCCTTCCCTTTCCATCAGTATGAACATTAAATGTCCCTCTTTTGCAGTCTGTTGAAGGCTTGATCAACAGCAGCTTTGAAAGCGATGAGAAACCTAACTCAGGTGGAAAGGAGGATAAGTTGCCAGCAAGTGTGATGTCTGAAGACGACAAACCGGTTGCAGAGAAGCGGTCAGGCACCCTGTCTCCTTTGGAGGAGACAGCGGGAAACAGCCAGGAATCAGCAGCTTCTGAAACGAACAAGGAAGGTGAAGAAGGCAACGGGGACACAGACAGTGAAAAGGAAGTAAGATCCATCCTCACTAAAGACAGAAGGATGTCAGACGATGGCTACAAAGCAGTGTGGTTTAAAGAAGACATTGACCCAGAAGCTAAGGATGATGTTTTGATGATTGAAAATGACAGCGATACAGAACAGAAAGGGAATGAGAGTGACAGTGACAATGCTGATGACCAGGCTGGTGACAATGAAGTTGGAGATGGTGGCAGAGGTGGCAGTGACAGGTCCTTCACTCTAGGAAGAGCTCAACTCCCAGAAATTGATTCTACTGATGATCTTCAGGATACAGAAGGAGATGGTGTTTTTTTGTAGGTGAAATATTGTCCAGGATTCTGTGATAGAGCTGACTGTTTTAAACTATGTTCTGTCCAAGCTTCTGCAGCTTCTTCCTATGACCTCGGCCAATTAATGAGCAGCATTCACCAGGAAGGGCAGTGTGCAACCTTGTCCCCTTGGTAATATATCACACCTTCCCCAAGCATAAAGCTGATAACAACATCTTATGGAATTGTTAGGATCATTCAACCCAAGCATGATAATTAACATACAGCAGCCAGGACCAACCCAAAACAGTTTGATCCCTGAGGCAGCCAATTCAAATGGAGTCACCACCTTCCAACGCGAAATAGGAAGTAGCTTGTAGAAGATGTACCTGTTATCACCGGCATAGTGAGCTCAGCTAGGGTTGCTGCTAGTTTACTTCTAAGCAATGGCTGCTGTTCCACTGGTGCTAATCCTGCTAGTATATTTGGACTCATAGTGTTCAACATAGAGATGTCCAGCTTGGTGGGATCAATGTGGCCAGTCATCAGCAAAAGCCAACATCTGGAAGAACTTAATAATAATAATAATAATGGTTTTATTATTTCCCTCCTGCCCATCTCGAATAAGCTCTTTAATGAGCAAAGCTGGGATAGTATTTACAGAAGTGTTATTTCAAACCAGGAGAAACATATTGCTAGTAGTTTATGGGATTGCCATCTCCTTCACAGGACATTGCCAGGACATTGCCAATATGGTCCACTGGGTGGGCTTGAATTCATCCCACTTCCACCGTGGATTGCCTGGGATAAGTTACTTCAAGTCTTCACATGACATGTGGGCTGCTGCAAAGTTGGTAACAAACTAACAGTGCCCTTTGACTACTCAGAAATAAGGCACACTGAATTCAATGGGGATCACTTCCAGATGAGTATAGGATTGCATCCTATGGTTGTGATAATGACCTCATTTTTCTCTTTTTTCTTTTCATATTTTTTAACATTATAAACATCCATTCAAACCAAATAACACTGATACAAACTTGGGGTTCTCTGAACCCCCAGACTTCCCCACTACCACCATCACCCACTCTGGTTTTCAAAATGTAGATTTTTTTTTAATCTTTACCGCATTTGATTACATTTATCTAACTTTGGTTTAATCCTTTTTTTTTTTAGTCTTTTGGTTTTTGCAGATTACAAGTGTTATGAAAATCCTACTAACGTCTTTAAGTCTTTCCAATATTCTTTAATATAATCTATGTACTTTTTCCATTCTGTATTAAATTTGTTTTCCTCTTGGTGTCTGATTCTTCCAGTCATCTTTGCCATTTCAGCGTATTCTATTGTCTCCATAATCCACTCTTCTTTAGCTGGTGTTTTCTCTTCCTTCCATCCCTGGGCGTAAAGCGTTCTTATCATGACCTCATTAAATTAGAAAAGGTTTAAAGGGAACTTGTGGTCCTCCACATATTCCCATCATCCTTTATGTTTCACCATGCTGGTTGAGGCTGGTGTGATTGGAATCCAACAACGCCTGGAGAGTCACAGGCTCCCAACACCTGCCCTAGAAATGATGAGGAATGGGGCTTACTTCTAAGTAAGTAAGCATAGAATTGTGCTGCAGAACTGCTGTTATTTTCCATGACGTTTATTCAAGGTATTGCAGTCTGTATTCTATAAGGCGAAGTCAAACATTTGATTCTATGAACACCAACAGTTTCACAAAGCTCTTCTCTTAAAGCATTAAACAAACAGGAGGAGACAGAGAAACATCATATTGCTATTCTTTACGTGCATAATTTGCAAGGGATCAATTTCAAAATGATGACCTGGTGCTCTACTAGGATGGTAGCATGGCGTATTACACCAACAAAATTAAATTTAATTTAAAAAATGTAGCAATAATTGATGGAAGTGTTGAAATCGGAGGGGGAAATTCCCCAGTTGTGACAGAATTGCCCTTCAGCTAAGAATTATTGATATATGAGAAGAGAAGAAATGAGGGGGGAAAGCATGAATAATGGATTTGCAATTTTTCTTATTGGCTTATAGAAGCAACTTTTTAAAATAAAAAAATAGATCAAGAATTGGCCGTTAATATGATTGTGACAGCAAGAAATAAAATATGAAGAATATGGGAGACAGAGAGACTCCAGTGATCAAAGAATGGATAAATGATGTGATCGGGCAGAAAAGTCAATGTTAATATATGTTCTGTTTGAGTTGAAGAAAATTAAACTATTCTCTGTGAGATGGGTTGCAGGTGTCAGAGGAAAGGAAATATATTAACATCTAATCATGTCATGTGCTTAGACTTGGCTGTGATAATTATGTAGAGGAGAAAACATAGTTTAATGATTGTTAGGTTGGTGCTTTTTTGTTTTAAAGAAATGCTATCTCTGTTTGAGACCTTAAATAATATAATTTTATTAAAGTCCTTTATAATAAGTATAATGTGCATAGAATCTTAAGCGATATACATCACTTTGGTGCTACTAATGCAGCAAAAGCAACACAGGAGGCAGCAATTATGAGTTACCAGTTTCTGCAGCCACAGCAGGTGCTGTGATTCGCCAGTGGTTTGACTTGACCCCTGGAGGTACATGCCATTGTCTCTCCAGACTGGGGCATGCCAACCAAAAACACATTTATAGGATTTGTATTTTCTATTACTCTCTGATGCACTGTAATTGCACTACCAGCCCCCTCTATCTAATTCATTCTCAGGTGTTTTTCGTTTTGTTTTACATTTTCTCTGAAAAAAATTCTGGAAAACCAGTATATGCCAGGCAAGTCTAACAGGTAGATCATGGTCGACAGGTAGATCACCGGACATCTGTGGTAGATCAGTAGATCACTGGCTCCCCCCAAAGAAGCTCAACAAGCTTGGCTCCCCTAAAAAAAGCTCAATAAGTTTGATCACTGTCAGTCTTTGTGAGTAGATCACAGTCTCTTGGGAGTTGGCCACCCCTGGTATATGCCATGAGGCTTTAAAAAAAATTGGCCACCATGTGATTCCTACACACACAGATGGCTGTAGGGAGAATGAAAGACAAGGAGAGGTGATAGGTGGGATGAGGCAGAGAGGAAAGGATTGGGCCAGCTGGGCTTATTCTCCTGCTTTCATCCCTCTTTCTCTTGGGTCAGGCACCCCCAAACTCGGCCCTCCAGATGTTTTGAGACTACGACTCCCATCATCCCTAGCTAACAGGACTAGTGTTCAGGGATGATGGGAATTGTAGTCCCAAAACATCTGAAGGGTCGATGCCTGCTCTTGGTGTAAGAAGCTTACATAGGCTAAGCTCCTCCCTAGCCAAGGAGGAGTCTTATAATCAAAAGAAAAAAATCTGAAGACAGACTGACAAATCTAATACACAGAGGGAGCTCAATGGCCTCCATGGATCTAAGGTTGGGGGTATGGGATAATCAGTCTCATAAACAACATGCTTAAGTCTAATTAACACAGAGGTTAAGGCCATAGAATATACTGTTCTGCCAGTTTAGTTTGTCCCTCCCTCGCTACTTGGGAGGAAAGTAATTGAACTTATTGCTGCACCTCAGTATACCTGAGAAGCTCAACGTGTGAACAGGTTCTCACATGGCTCTCACAAACCATTATTCTGTATCTATACCAATAATTTAGGAACTTTCACCACTGTACAACTAAGCCTAGTTTTACGGCTTGTACAACATTTTTGACTGACATATGGAAAAGCACATGAACCTGACCTTTGAAGAATTTGTAAGTAAACCAATTTTTAACTTATCAAACATGTTGTCTTTTCCTATGCTGAAGGAAGAGGGGAGTTTTTGAACTCATAAGGGCCAAAAGGTGTTCAGAAACAGCAGTTAGTGGAAAACATGGCACCTTACACTCTATCTACTGAGTTCCATTGCTTGCCAGTCTCGTTCCAGGTATAATTCAGAGTACTGACATTTGAAAGTAAAAACAATCCTGGTCCTATATATTTTAGTGATCACCCGACCAACTTCCCATAAGTGTCTCTTCCCCTGCCATTCAGCTGATGAAATCAGCTGCTGCTGATACCCAACTTCCTTGAAGGTCCATATTCAAGGTGAGGAAGAAAAGAATTCCCTGGCAAATAAGGGCCACACATTAGGGAAAGTTATACAGCTGTACTTTGCTATAATTACGATATATTATCTCTCCCATTCTTTGGCAGTATTGTTGGGTTGAACTTTGGAATCTGTGTTTGTTGTCTCATCTGGGTTTCCATGGAGCATCTAACTAAGAGGGGGAGGGAACGAGAGAAGGAAGTATCTATAACACAAACAGAAGGGAATTGTTGCCTTAATTCGAATTGACTACAGCCACATGAAGAAAAATTTTATCGAAATAATAATAAAAAATTCCAGGAGCAAACTGCTGAACTTCTCATCTTTATCAAACTTTTTATCTGGGAGGAATGAACAATCTGCCCTTTCCTCTGTCTATGTTTATTGTGATACTGCTAAAGGTGGTTTCGGTCATTTGACTCTCATGCTGCTCCCTTCCTTTCCTTGTCTGTTTATTCCCAGATCTCTCTTCAGTTTATTTACTTATTAAATTTATACCTCACCCTTCAACCCAGTGCAGCAAATGCTTCCCATATTGGAATTGTAAGAACATAAGCAGAACGCTGCTGAGTCAGGTCAACGGCGCCCCTAGCTCAGAATCCTTTTCTCACAATAGCCAAAGAGATGCCTTTGGGAAGCCCAAAATGGAGTCCCTGTGAAGTTGTTTTGCAGATGCAAAATGGTTTTAAATTACAGACTACTGTATAAATGACTGATTTGTGTAGTCATTAATCATCTTATTACTAACCTCCTGTCATTTACTCCAAAAATGCTTTGTGCCCTTTGAGTACATCCTTTTCTCAAGGAAGGGGGAATTAATGTTCCACTCTCTTAGCTCTAAACAACATCAGAGAATATCCTGGTTTGCAATTCCCAGCATTTTTAACAAACTACAGTTCCCAGGATTCTTTGGGAGAAGCCATGACCATGTTGCAACTACCATTTGTTGGATTGTGGCTTTTGCTTTGCCCTCAGCTTATTGCCCTCAGCATATTTCCTCATAACTATAATATTAGTATAATAATTAACAACAGGAAGAGAATCCAGCTGCACATATATGCACACTTTTATTAACCCAGAAAGAGCAGGTCAGAAACAACATAGTTAAGAATGAAATATGAAAGAAGACAGGTATGCACTTAGCTAACCCAGAACAGATTACACAGATTACATGCAGGAAAAGCATTCTCAACGAGAACATGTCACACTGCAGAAAAAGAGAACATGATCCCATTACCAACAGTACAAAGAAACCTCTAAAAATGTGATTAAAATAGTTACGTGTGCCAGTTGTACATCTGAAATTCCATCCATCTGTGTATCCCACAGGTTCTCCTTGGGGTGGCAAACCTCAAGCCGGGGGGGGGGGTGCTGCACTCTCTCTGGATCACAGCCCTCACTGGCCCTCTTTGAGTGTTTTTGCCTGGCTGAAATCAGTCTCAACAATGTTTCTTCCTTGCCTGCAGGGAGAATAGAGAGGTAGGCCTTAGGAAAGAGGTGTGCAAAAACTAGGCTACCAGACAATTGTAAAATTTACATTCCTTGCTCTGCTTACTTTTACCTGTGGCCCCACCTACCATTGGCATGTGGCCCCCGGAAGATTGATCAGAAAGGAACGTGGCCCTTTGGGTCAAAAATGGTTCCCCATCCCTGGTCTATTCAATGATAGCTTAGTTATCTGCCTCTTTCCCCAGCAGATGGGCCATAAGAAACTTAATCTTTGTGCACACAACAAGGACCAGCGCTCACACCATTTGCCTTAGGAATTTCTTGTTTTTTCCCCATGAGTTTTTTGCACATTATTGAATCTTTTTTTATGCATTTTGCTGGCAAAGTGATGTATTGCAGTTTTGATATTGTTTGCATTTTTTCATTGTGGCACAGGTCCAAAAAGGTTTTGTGCAACAGCCCATTCGCTGCAGTGTGAACACCTGATCATGCTTTCTCCTGTTTGGGTTTTCCATTCCCCATGGTTCTCTCAGTTCAGACAATGAAGATTTATGAAGTCCAGAGTCTAAAATGGCAGAACTGCACCATGGAGTCACATGAGATATTCACACTCACTGCTCTGCCTTGTTGCTTTTGCTGGGCTCCACATAGAAATGTCACAGACTGGTTGCTATCCCTTACATTTAATGTTCTTTTGGCTCCACAGTTTACATATTATGGGTATCTTCCAAATGCGGTTCACACACATGTCTGTTGAGTAAGGTTCTAGTCCAGTGGTTTTCAACCAGTGTGTCATGGCACCCTGGGGTGCCTTGAATGGTGGTCAGGGGTGCCGTGGGCAACACTGGCCTCTGTCCCTCTTTCTTTCCCCCTCTCCTCTGATGCTCTCTCATGTCTGCCTCCCAAAGGCTTGCACAGCTGTTTGTGCAGCAGCCCTGGCTACAAGCTCCCCAGGCGAATGGAGCCTCTGGGGCTGGCCAGGGGTTGCTTCCCAGGCCCCTGTGGGCCAATGTGAGGAAGCACCTCTTTTTGGAGTGGGGGGGCAGCACAGAGACCAGGAGCGGTAGCTACAGCTGCCCAGAGGACTCCCAAGGAGAGGGGAGAGGAGAGAATGACTTAGTATCTGTATCTGGAAAAAATGCAATAAAAAATATTTTTTTAAAAAAAAAATCTTTAAGGTGCCTCAAAGCACTTTCTCCTTTTAAAATATGGAATAGCATTTAAAGAAGCAATCTGAATGTCCTGTGGGTATTGCAAAAAAAAAAGTATCAGAATGTTTTGTTCCCGAGTTATTTACATTGTACCTTAGGTTTGGGGTTTCTGTCTAAATTACACAGTTACAGCAAAGGTTCGCTGTGTTCAGTATCATATATGCAATTTCAAAAAAATGGGTATGGGCGCTACCTTGTGGTTGAAGCAGGAATTTCCTCAAGTCTTAAAATAGTTTTGTCTTAAGAAGGTGACAAGTTTAACAACATGGACACATTTTACAACAAAAGAATATTTTTTCGTGATTCATTTTTTCCTGAAACAAACTATTTCCTTGGGAGTACCAGTCAAGGATGTGAAAGCAGAACTCAACCACTTTCAAACACTGTATTTCTTTCAACAGGAGTTTTCTCACTTTTTAGAGGTAAGGAAATATATGCTACGATGTGATGTTTTAGAGAACATGGCTCAACTGTTTTAAAGTAAATGTGCTGAACCTGAAAATTGTACTATCTTGAGAACTAATGAGATTTAAGTATACAACTAAACAATTGAAAAATCAGTTGTGAATAATTAATGCTTTACTTTCTCTTGATTGAACCTACAGGTGGTGCTAGTGCTTTTCAAAGCATATGGATAATGTTAGATTGAAGTGGAGAATGCTGAACAATTATTTTTATAATTATTTGTATTTATTGCATAATGTATCTGAACTTTTTCTCTCAATGAGTTCATAGCTACCCCCCCCCATTTAATCCTCACAACAACCCTTTGAGGTAAGTTTGGCTGAGAAGCAATGACTGGCACAAGGTCAGTCAGTGAGCTTCATGGCTGAGTGGGGATTTAAATTTTGGTCTCCCAGGTCCTAATCCAACACTCTAACCACTACACCACACTGGCTCCTTTCTACAGGTAGGAGATAAAAAGTGACAAATGTGATAGGATTGCAATCAAGGTTAGGAAGAGAACTCTGTTCACCACACAGGCAATTTGACTTATCCCTAGAGACTGGCGATTCACACCCTACTATGGCACATGTTAATTTTCCACATGCATGTTCTGTCAATGCCTGCATAGATCAATGAACAAATCATTGTGTGCATGCAGTCAGATAGGTGCACGGACATGCAGACTTTGTTATTTTAACATCAAAAGCGTGTTCAGCATTCCACCCTTTCTTTCTTTCATAAAATTTACCATATATACCACTCGATTAAAAAAAGAACCCTCAGTGGTTTACAAAAGATTAACCAGTCAAATCAATAAAAAATCAGTTCCTTTTCCTTTTGACACACAGCTGTGAGGCATTTGCGAGCTTTTTTGCGGAGGTCTTGTTGCTCCGCCATGACCTCCCTGCCAATTTGGATACAATAAAGGAACTGGAGGCCCCTCGACTGTCCTCAGGTCCAGTATTGGGCCACTTCGACCGGATATCCCCAGCCGATGTGGACAGACTCCTCCGAGCTGGAAAGCCCACCACCTGTCCTCTCGACCCGTGCCCATCTTGGCTGATTAGAGCGTGGCCAGACGA
This sequence comes from Podarcis liolepis, assembly GCF_965112155.1. Taxonomy (NCBI): domain Eukaryota; kingdom Metazoa; phylum Chordata; class Lepidosauria; order Squamata; family Lacertidae; genus Podarcis; species Podarcis liolepis. The sequence goes on from NC_139554.1 coordinate 77,514,870, forward strand.
GGTGCGGGCCCTCCTGGGGGATATCATCAATTTGTCCCTTGGCACGGGGACATTCCCAGGGGAACTGAAGGAGGCAGTCGTGTGCCCGCTCTTAAAGAAAACATCATTAGATCCCTTAGATCTATCCAATTACCGCCCGGTTTCAAATCTTCCGTTCCTGGGTAAGGTGATTGAGAGAGCGGTTGCTGAACAGCATGGTGGGTTTCTGGATGAAACATTGGCTCTGGATCCGTTCCAGTCCGGCTTCCACGCTGGTCATGGGACCGAGACGGCTCTGGTTGCCCTAACAGATGATCTTCATAGACAGCTGGATCGAGGCGGGTCGGGGCTGCTGATTCTTCTAGATCTGTTAGCAGCTTTCGACATGGTCGATCACGAACTCCTGGACCACCGTCTTGCCGACGTGGGGATCCAGGGCACAGTCCTTCAATGGCTGTACTTGTTTCTCTCTGGTCGGGGACAGAGGGTGGCGCTTGGGGGGGGAATTGTCATCGTGCCACTCCTTGGTGTGTGGAGTACCTCAGGGTGCGATTCTCTCCCCGATGCTTTTTAACATCTTTATGCGCCCCCTCGCCCAGCTTGTCCGGAGTTTTGGGCTGGGTTGCCATCAGTATGCTGATGACACCCAACTCTGTTGATGGATGGCCATCCTGACTCGGCCCCAGACACACTGACCAGATGTTTGGAAGCTGTGGCTGGATGGTTACGTGGGAGCCGGTTGAAGCTAAATCCTTCAAATACAGAGGTCCTGTGGCTGGGACGGGACGATATGGGATTTGGGGGGGGGCAACTCCCATCTCTTGCGGGGGCGTAATTAGTGCCAGCACTGTCCGTTAAGAGTTTGGGTGTAATCTTTGACACCTCCCTTTCCATGGAGGCGCAGATTGCAGCTATAACAAAGGCGGCATTTTTCCATCTCCGCCAAGCTAAGCAGTTGGCTCCTTACCTCTCTCACACTGTCCTAGCCACTGTGATCCACGTGACGGTCACCTCCAGACTGGATTATTGTAACTCGCTCTACATGGGGCTGCCCTTGAGACTGACCCAGAAACTCCAGCGGGTGCAGAATGCTGCAGCGAGACTCCTTACGGGGTCCTCGCTGCGAGATCACATTCACCCGGTGCTATGCCAGTTGCACTGGCTCCCGGTGGAGTACAGGATCAGGTTTAAGGTGCTGGTTTTAATCTTTAAAGCCCTATATGGCCTAGGACCCTCGTACCTACGGGACCGCCTCTCCTGGTATGTCCCACAGAGAAACTTACGGTCTTCAAATAAAAACATATTGAAGGTCCCAGGCCACAGAGAGGTTAGGCTGGCCTCAACTAGAGCCAGGGCTTTTTCGGCTGTGGCTCCGATCTGGTGGAACACTCTGTCACAAGAGACTAGGGCCCTGCGGGACTTGACATCTTTCCGCAGGGCCTGCAAGACAGAGCTGTTCCACCAGGCCTTTGGCCAGGGCACAGCCTGAGTCCCTCCTTTGGCAATCTTCGCGGAGCTCTGGCCCAATGGTTGCCAGTGGTTTGTTTTGAATTAATTTTATAATGAATTATTTTAGAGTGTTGTGTTGTGCTGTATTGTTGTACTGTTTTATTGTTGTTAGCTGCCCTGAGCCCGGCTTCGGCTGGGGAGGGCGGGATATAAATAAAAATTATTATTATTATTATTATTATTATTATTATTATTATTATTATTATTATTATTCTCACATAGCCCGCAAAACAACAAACCATTCATTAATTTCCCAGTGAAAGTGGGATTTCCAGTTATGTTTCATTCCATTAAAGCTACCTAAGAAGGCTGGCAAAGCCATTGCTGATATTGTTAAGATCTAAATACACTGTAACCACAATGGAACTGAGGTGAAACTGAAAACAATCATGACTGACTGCAGTCTTAATCAAACTGTCATTGATACATGTTTATGATAGCATTTCCCATGAGAAACTGCTTCTTTCCTGTATAGGACAGAAACTCCAGACTCCTTCAAGGCCATGTTAAAAGAACTAAGAGCATTACTTTTCCAACTGCTGCCAAACAATACAGGCAGGGTTATTCTGACCTTCAACGGGAAACCCTCTTTCCTTTTTCAGTTTTAATTCCGCATGCCTTGGCACTCTCGTTCATTGCATTTGAAGTTGCTTCCTTAACTGGGTGCAAAACAATTCTCGACTCAGGAGCACTTCTGAGTTTTTAAGAAGTAGAAATGGAGCCAGGGAAACCATTTGCAACCAATACTTCCTGGACCCTTTCCCCACTTCACATTGGGCCAGCAAATGGTAGCCTAGCAAGGCAGAGTTTGCTGCAGGGCAACCTTGCTCACTCCATGCTGGCTGAAGCTGATGGGAATTGTGGTCTAAAACATCTCAGTGTTTTGTATAGGCTCACAATGATCGTGTGCTGAGTCACAGAAATGCTAATAAAAGTTTAGGCTACATCAACAGAGGTATAGGTGTCAGATTACGAGAAGTTATGTTCCTGTTCTGTTCTGCTTAGATCAGGCCACGTGTGGAATAGTAACTGTGTCCAGTTTGGGGCACAGTAGTTTTAAACGGTTTGTAACAAACTTGAGCATGTCCAAAGAAGGGCAACAAAGATGCTGAGGGGCTGAGAAGCTGGTGAGTTGGGTATGTTTAGCTTGGAGAAGAGACCATAAAGAATGTAATAAAAACACTGCTCTTTCAGGCCAATGGCCCATTTAGTTCAGTATCCTGTTCTCACAGTGGGCAACCACTGAGTTTACTGGGGGAAAGGATTAATTGTTAAACCACCTTAGGAACTGCAGCTGTCTGAGCAAACTAGGGGGTCTCCTAACAACTCTCAGCACCCTGAACAAACCAGGATTGTTTGGGGGAAGCTATGACTGTTTAAAGTGGTATGATAGTGCTTTAAATGAATAGTGCAGGTGGGGTCATAATTCTTCATAACCATCAAATTGAAACCACAATAGCCCTTTAAAAATGAACAATTGATCCCCAGTGCAACAATTAAAAAACACACGTTGATTATTATTTTTTAAGGCCTTTAGAGTTCTCCTTAAAACTGCTAACGACGAGGTCACACATATTTCCCAGCGAAGATAATCCAACAAGTACATAGCCCCTGACAAAAGCAAAAACCCTGGATTTCAGAAGGATCTCAGAAGATGATCTTAAAGCCTGGGCTTATAAAGTTTATTGTGAGAGCTATTACACAGAATCCATTGCCAGATTGCATGGCTGATGATGCAACTAGACTGAAACAGAAAACGAAAGGGAGAAAACTCAGGCGGATGTTGAGGGAGCAGTACTGTGAAGTCATCATGAAGCAGAGAGATCTCAAGAAGCAGCAATCTTTGTGCAACCCAGCCAGACCCACCCACCATGTCACACATGAGGCTGCTGCCTTGGATGAATTCTATATTTAGGATCATCCAGATTTGCTGCCCTGTGCCAGGTAAACACAGGTGCCACCCTTCCAATTAACTTGGTGTTCTGGTTTACCCAAAGGGAGTGGAAGATCAGCATTCCTTCCTGCGTAACTGCAGAAGGAAAGGTTTATAACTGTAGAGTGTGTGTATGACAGGGATATTCTTTTAGGCTTAATTTGTGACAGGGCTGTACAGTGGTACCTCGGGTTACATATGCTTCAGGTTACAGACTCCGCTAACCCAGAAATATTGCTTCAGGTTAAGAACTTTGCTTCAGGATGAGAACAGAAATTGTGCTCCGGTGGCGCCGGCAGCAGCAGGAGGCTCCATTAGCTAAAATAGTGCTTCAGGTTAAGAACAGTTTCAGGTTAAGTACGGACCTCCAGAACAAATTAAGTACTTAACCCGAGGTACCACTGTACCTTGAATTGGTGGAGAGAGAGAGAGAGAGAGAGAGAGAGAGAGAGAGAGAGAGAGAAACTTCTCTGCCTCATGCAGCAAAATGTTTGTGCTGGCTGGTATGGTTCCTTAAGGGTGCTGGGCATTGTAGCTCTGTAAGGGATAAACTACAGTTCCCAGGATTTGTTTGGGAAAGCCATGGGCTTTGAATGTATGCTGTGCATGCAGCTATAGTCTGTTATAAGAATTTTAAGGTCTCAAATATAGAATAAATATTCATAAATGCACACATATCTAAATATATGAACCACATGTCTGAATAGAATGGGAGAGCAATCCTGAATCTATTTTGACTGTGCCAATGACCCCAGATATTCCACTACAGCAGTGTTTCCCAACCGGTGTTCCGCGGCACACTAGTGTGCCGCGAGACGTTGGCTGGTGTGCCGTGGGAGGGAGGCGGGCGAGGCGGGCGGCGAGAGGCGGGGCGGCGGCGGCGAGGATCCGCGTCGAGCTGGGGGCGGCTCCGCGGTGGTGGTGCCGAGGTTTCTCTCTCCATTCTCCCCTCACACACACACACAGGAAATAACACAGGATCAGCTGACAGGACCCGGCCAATGGGGCAGCGGCGGGGCAGCGCGCGCAAAAGGGAGGAGCGCGAGACAGCGGACGAGGAGGAGGCCGGCATGTCCGGGCAGCAGCAGCAACAACAGCAGCAGCAACTCCCGGCGACGGCTCCTCAAGCCCCGGGCAACCCTACTCCCTCACCGGCCTCGGCCGGCCTCCTGCTCCACCCGCCGCCGCCTCCCCCGCCGCCGCCGGCCACCTCGGCCCCGCCGCCGCCCCCTCCTCCGCCCGCTATCGCCGCCACCACCACAACAGCCGCCGCCTCAGCTGCCGCCGTCCCTCAGTCCCTCGCTTTGCTGCCTCCTCCCCCCCCCACCCCCAAAGCTTGGAGGTTCCCCGGCAAGGGGGAGGGGAAAAAATTGAAACTTACACTTTCGTGCGTCCCTCCCGGCGTGACGCTGCGCGCTGACATCACGGGGCTGTAATGGTGGTGTGCCTCAAGATTTCTTTCATCAAACAAGTGTGCCTTTGCCCAAAAAAGGTTGGGAAACACTGCACTACAGTAAGGAAGGCAAATAGGGAAAGCCTTCCCATTGTGTTTTTGCTTGCAAATCCTGCCTTAAGGGCATATTTGTGTGTGAATAGGGTGAGCCTGTGACCTGGATTCAGGAACTAAAGTATTAACCATCACAAAAGAATGGCCAGACTGCCCAAGTAATGCAACCAGTGACCATTATTAGGTATCCTGGCAGGCAGGATTTCTGCTGTAGACTGCCTCCTTCTGTGATGTATGTATGATGTTTTGCGGTGGTCTTGGGCTACAGAGTGAGGAATTTGAAAAATCTATACAGTGTAAAGGGTTGCGCATCATTGTTCAGGGTTCCCTTCTGTGTGTGGTGAGTGGGGACTCTGTTGCAACAGTTAATAAAGATCAGGCTTACTAGCCACTTTGCTTCTCAATATACTCTGGTTGGCCTTCGTTTTCTCCTATCGATAGGGAACCCACTTAAGGACTATATATGGGCTCTGGAATACCCCATAAAGAAAAGGGAGCAGATTTTCTTCTAACAAGTCTATGCTTAAAAACAGCAGGAAACACTGTGATCCAGCCATGTGTTTTCAATTTGCAAAGCAAAAGTGCATGCTTAGGCTCGCTTAACAGCTGAGTCATCAAAACTCATCTTGCTGAAGAACATAAGAATCCAAGAATGCAACTATCAGGCGCTAGGACAAGGGAGGGTACCTTGATTGAAGAAATGAGAAAGAGAGAAACTGTGTCTATGGGGTGGCCATGTGTCCTACTTCACATAGGTCAGCGGTCAGGAACCTTTTTCAGCCGTGGGCCAGTGCACCGTCCCTCAGACCATATGGTGGGCCGGACTATATTTTGCAGGGGGAAATGAACGAATTCCTATGCCCCACAAATAACCCAGAGATGCATTTTAAATAAAAGCACACATTCTACTCATGTAAAAACATGCTGATTCCCGGACCATCCGCAGGCCGGATTGAGAAGGTGATTGGGCCACATCCGGCCCCCGGGCCTTAGGTTGGTGACCCCTGACATAGGACAACCCTCTAATTCAGGGGTAGGCAACCTAAGGCCCGGGTACAGCAGTGCTGAATACAACTTTAAGTTAGCTGCACTAACTGTATGTCTCCATGAAATCATTTGTACAAATTAGACTGTGAATACAATATAGCTTTAAAGCACATTTAAAGCACATTCTTTCCCTCAAAGAAATCTGGGCACTGTGATTTGTTAAGGTTTGCTGGGGATTCTGATTCTGTGAGGGGTAAACTACAGAGCCCAAAATTATTTGAGGGAAGAATGCGCTCTAAAAGTATAGTGTGCACACACAACCTTAGTACTGACTTAGGTCCCACTGAAAGCAATGGGACATGAATGCAGCTAATTAGGGTTGCCATATTTTAAAAAGTGAAAATCCAGACACCACAGTTGATGAGCTTTTTTTTTTTTAGCAAAGTCTGCCAAAAAAAAAAAGTTTATGAGCAATCTTCCAGGAAAATTGGCAAAAACAAACAAACCCCACTCTCAACAGGAGTTGCCAGATATCCAGGTTTTTCCATATATTTTTCTGAATGGCAAAAAAATTCTCCAGGTGCCATTTTCGTCATCTGATTCTTGGATAAGCCTGGGAAAACCCAGATGTTTGGCAGCCCTAGCTAACATGCAACCCAGTGCAGTCAATGGGACTCACTCCCACATGTTTACTGTAACCGAGCTTTATTCCTTCAGCTAACAAGGTTCTCAGAGGCCGCCAGTTTTACTACTGCCTGTCATCATCACCAACATCAGTAACCAAAGGGACTTTTCCTGCAATTGAAATCAATCTAAGTCAAAGAGAATTAGAGAAAGAATGCAGAGCTGCAAACAGGAGTGGCTGCTCTATGTGGGGGAAAACCCATTGTATGAGAGTAGAGAAGAGAATTTTGTCTGCCCTGTACTTAAGCAATTTCATCATTCCTTAAGGTCTGGGTATTTCCTGCTCTCCCAAGGGCTGCTATTGCATAATCCCAGCATGGGTAACAGTTATTGTAACACGAGAGAGAGAGAGAGAGTAGAGCAGGGATATTTCAGAGACTTTTAGGAGAGAGGGTGGGGTGGTATTCTTGGACCTATCATTGTCATTGGAGGTGCCAATGGCCACCATGGCAGGAGTGCTTTCTATCAGTTTCAGCTGGTGGCTCAGCCGTGGCTCCATCTGGATGGGGAATGGCAACCTGGCAAATAGAAAAGGGTGCTGCTATTGGTTTCTGTGGGTGTGTTTTTGCTGGAAAGGCCCTGCTCTGCTATTATCATGTGCTAGATTAACTTTATCACAAGCCAACCTTCTGGCTGACTCAGGATTTGAGATCCAATGAATGCCTATTCTACATTAGAGTTTCTCTTTTGCTTCACATTGTAAAATGCAGAACCAAGCAGCTTTATTTATTTATTTTATTTTTAAAATCATTTTTTTGATACAAACATCAACTGCAAAAGACACATACAACAAAAAACATAATAACAATAATAACACAATTTGACAATTCAGATTTGAATACACTGATATACCTATGACTACACCTTTTTAAACAATATTTTCCCACCTCTCTCTCCTCCCCCTACTTCCCACCACTATCTGCCTCATCGCTTAAATATTCGCTCCAGAGTTCTTCATATTTATCCATTCTTATTTTGCGTCGACATGCAATTTGTTCATATGTAGCTAATCTGTCCATATTATCAATCCATGTGCTCAATGGAATCTTTTTGCAGCACTTCCAATTCATCAGAACAAGTTTTTTTGCTTCTAATATAGCACAGTGCATCCATATTTATTTTTTTGACCCATGGAAATCTCCCATGTTTCCGGAATATAATTTAGAATTAAATTCAATTCCGCTAAATAACAATTTCTTTTTATTACTCTTGCTGTGAATATCCTTTCTCCCTGTTCCCAATATATTTGTCGTAGACTTAGTAGGCTGAACTCAATTTTTTTGAGCTAGTATATTATTCAATTCTAATGTGTGTTGTTGTATTCTTTCGTATGTAACCTTAGATGGGTTATTTGCCATATCGCCCCATAGTGTTTTAAAAGAAATTTTTAGATTATTTTCTTTTAATCTTTGCAGCTTGGCTTTGTTGGCAGAGAAGGATATTATCTTCCCTCTGAAGTAAGTTTTATATCCTTCCCATTCCATCAGTCTTGACATTGAAGATTTGGAATGATTTTTAAAATATATTTGTGTTTCTTGGGTTATATATTGAACGAAGTTTTTGTCATTTAATAATGATATATTAAGATACCATCTCCTCATACCTTCCTGAGTTTTAGATAAATTATATTCCAGTATACCTGCTGAGTGATCAGCTATAATGGGAATATCAGTGTCACATCAGCTAGTAAAGAGATGTAATGATGCTGATGTTAGAAATAAATCAATTCTATGTTGGGTATTATGAATTTCTGAAAAATATGTATATGATTTTTCCTTAGGATGATGCAATCTCCATGAATCCACTAAATTCCAATGTATCATATAGTTATTAATAGTCTAACCTTCGTCCTTTTTTCCCTAGCTGCTGGGTGGTATCCATCTGTGGATCTAAAATTTCATTGAAGTCTACACCCATTAGCAAGTGCTGATACGACAGAAAGCAGCTTTATTTGCTCAGCCAGTTTCAATGGTGCTAATAAACTCTGCCTCAGGGAGGAAAAATAACAAGGAAGAGAAACAAGGAAGGAAGCAAAACAGCTTGTCCGCAGTAGAACAAGGTACCTCTGCAAAGCGTCATAGGAAGCAGGCTTTCTGTGCATGAGGCTGCCTTTTGCTGCTGTTAGATGCAGAAACAATACCTAGTTCTTTCATTTCCCACACCTGTTGTCATCCTTTATAGCACACTCCTTTGTGTGTCTTACATGAACGCAAGTCCCAAATATGTTCAGTGACCCTTACTCCCAACTACAGTGTGTGCAGGATTACAGTCATAACCTGGTAAACCGGAGGAAGGATGCATTCTGGTCTGGGGCTTTTCCAGTGTATGCAATGACTGTTATATCAACTTTTCCCAACCTGGGGTTCTGGCAAGGGTGGGCGAGAGTTGTTGCCTCAAATGTCTGGAGGGCACCTGGTTAGCAAAGGCTGCTTACAGTAAAATAAAGAAGTGGCATTTAAATTCCAGGGTGGGCAAATTTTCACTTCTTCTTTCACCATCAGAATAAGCTAGCAAACAAATTATCACCGGGGGGGGGGGACTAAAGGAAGGGCTATACCTGTTTTTTTGTTTAAAAAAACAAATATTGCTGTAGTGGGTTTTTTGGGGGGGGGGTCAATATAGATGATAGCCATGGGTACCTTACAAACCTGTGATCCTGTGTAGGTGAGGGTAGAATCTCAACACTGGGATAGCTCAGTTGGGAGAGCACAAGACTCTTAATCTCAGGGCCACGGGTTTGAGCCTCACATTGGGTGTACGATTCCTGCATTTGCAGGGAGCTGGACAAGATGATCCTTGTGGTCCCTTCCAACTCTACAATTCTACAATTCTATGATTCTAAGAGGAAGCCAGTAAAACCAATTCCATTGCAAAGGCTATGGCTTAGCCAACCAGTTAAGTACCACCATTTACATTGGGAAAAGATTGCCCTATTGCCATAGAGACAAAGGGGAGGTAACCCCTCTCACCTAATGGGAAGCAGCATCCCCTTGCAAAGTAGAAGGACAATAGCAAGCGTTTTGTGTCGGAGCTTTGGCTGGTGCTGGAAGTTGGAGAGACAGACATGTCTTGCTCTGTGCTGGACCCATGAGTAAGGAAAATTGGGGTGCATGCAACAATATTTCTGTAAAAGGAACAAGTGCTGGGATGAAAGACATTGCAACAAGTGGTCTGACTCCTGACTAAACAGAGGAAGGATTAGCACCTCCTTCAAAAAGATTTAGCTTTCAGCACTTGAGTGCCGGGCCAGGACTGTCAGTCTCCAGGACTGTCAGGTTGGTGACAGATTATTCCCAACACACATTGTTGGGCTGCTTGAAAGAGGATTGATTACTTGTGTGTGAGGGTGATGTCAGTGGCTCCTGGGTGTTTGCCCTGGAAAGTATAAAGACAGGGGAAAGTTTCTTACAGTCCTTTTTTATTTCAAACCTTACAGAGAGAGGCTATAGATCCCAGACTCTTGGATAGTGGCAGTGTCCCAAGGGAATCTCCACCCCCTTTCTCTCCCACTTCCTCATTCGTCGTCATCATCATCTTCTCCTTTATGGGTGCTGCTAAGTGCCCCATGTCTTCGAGCTCTTTGCTCTCTAACTTTTAAAGCTCATTGAGTTCTGGGAGGTGTTGGGTCTGGAATGCTTTCTAATGTGTCAGCCAGCTGCTGCTCCGGCTCTGCCTGCTCCTCCTCTCCTATGATTTCCCAACTTTTCCCCTCATCTGCCTCTGAGCTGTGACCTCCCTCAAACCACTGTTGTAAATCTATACTGTCTTCCTCTTCCTCCTCCCTGGAAGGGTCAGGATGGGGAGGCGGTCTCCAGCATTCCCCCTCCTCTGCCCAGACCCTGACATTATGGTGTGTACATTACTAGGGAGGAAAGTAGGGTGAGTGCACAGCCGCTACAAAAAAAAAAAGGAATCCTCTTTCAAACAGTTTTTATAAATACCAAACATTACACGTGTCACTAGCCCGTGTGTCCCCAAGCAACTGTTACTGTATTTCAAAGACCTGTTTTACCAGATGCTCAGTTGAACAAAAGAAATGCATATTTCCTATAAGTGAAATCCTTCTTATGCTATTTCCACACTTAGCATCTTCAAGAGAAGATGGAACCATTTGGAAGTGGTAGGTCAAGCGTATATAGCATCCATTTTTAAAAAACATCACTGCTTGCCAATTGTTTTTCCAAATCACAGCTCTTACTTCTCTGAATCCAGAGAGAAAAGGGCAAACTGCAAGCAGGCCCTAATCAAAGCCCTTTTTGGTTGTTGCTGCCAAATACTAGGCAAATACATGGTGAAGGAGCAATTCTGCCCATGGTACCTTATGCGTAAAATGGTGAAGTAACAGGCAAGAATGGAGTTAGGAATGCAGCTGCTCAGGATAATTTCAGATATTTTAGACTACATTGAAACTAGGAGTAACTCTTTGTGGTAGCACCTCTCGTTTCTACTGGGAATCCCCAACCAGAAAAGTAAGTGTGGTTGATAATCAAAAACCCCTAAGCTTGGGCTTTTAGAGTTCTGAGTGGAAGTTAGAGGCAGCTGTGGTCCTGCGAGAGAGTTATTGTCAACTTTTGAACCAGTTCCTTTAACTGTATTGGGCAAAGGGGGCTTGGTCTGCAGCAATTAGCAAGGGAACTGTGTTAATCTCTATGTCTGGAAGAGTCACTGGAATACCAGGCTGCTGTGAAGGTCACAAAAGCAGACCAGGCTTACCCCTCCTCTCTATTCATTTATTTTGATCATCTCAACACCTGCCCCAGACAGGTGGCCAACTACAAAAGACGAGAGGGACTTCTTTTAGCAGTTATATGGAAAAGGGAATATCAACAGATGCTGTTTGTCATGTGAGGTACACCTGCTTAAATTTCCCTCTTCTACACAAGGCTTTAAAATGCAGGGGCCTTTTCCCTCTTTTGTAGCTGCCGACCTGAGACCAGTGCTTTTCAAAGGTTTCTTCCCCATAGACTACTTGAAAGTTGCTGTCGGTCTTGGCAGACCACTTAATGATTTTTCTGTTTGTAATGTTGCTGTATGAGTTTTAACTCTATTCTGTTGCTTCTTTTCTTTCTTAATATATATTGCCTTTTATTATTGCATTCCATAGAACTCATTTTACTATGCAGTACCAAACAACATAAGGAATAGAAGAAAATGTTAACCAACAAAGGAGAGTGGAATAAAAATGCTAGCCCTTCTGCCAAAAGAAGGCAAACTCAGCGCGTGAAAAGAGTTCATATTTATTGCTGCAGCATAAATCTAGAGGCCCCGGTGGAGATCTACGAAAAGCTGGGACCCCAAACAAAGGGTGCACAAAACTTTTATACTATTACAGAAAGAAACACAATTACTACAGAAGCTTAAACTATCTCAGTTGGCTATATCTATGGACGCTCAAGGCATGCTACTATGTACCACGCAATACCATAGTACCAGATAACAGAAAAGCAACATTTTGTATGAACTTTGCTTAAAACTATCTGTTTCATGAAGCCTAATCTGGGTCGGGAGAATTTACTGCTTCTCTTCTTTGAAGATCTCCTAGAGTTAGCTCATTCTTCTCTGTTTTGGAAGCTGATAAGAGAGGCCCACGATAGTGGCTATGCCAGCAAAAGACAGAAGTGCATTTTCTTTTCATAGATGTGGAGGGTGGGGTGCAGGGAGAATTAGCAAGCTGCCAGAGCTTCAAGGCCAAGACAGCAGTGAATTTCTTGTAAAATAATAGAGAGCTAACAGCAAGAGACAGAGAGAGGTGCCTATATTTCCAATACAGGACAATGGCAACCACATTGCAGTTGTGACTGTGTGTGGTTGTGACTGTGAGAAACGTGTTTATGCAGACTCAGCAGGCTGAGGCCAGTTGTGCATCAGAAACATGCTCTGTGACAGAGGGCAAGAGCAACGGGGGGGGGTGTGCTGTGGGTTCTGGCATATTTCCTGGGCCAGGTCATGACACCCAGTTATCAAACGCAATAAAAAGATGACTTAAAAAATCAATATGAATATTTCATGTGATGGCTGTGCTTCATCCACAAGCACACTGCACACCTCCTGAACAAAGCTCCAGGCAGTCTGCAGATGGCAGTCCAGGAACCCCTGCCCTAGACCATACGTATTGCTAAAGTTTTTGTTTTTCTCAAAAAATAAATAAATACTTGTACAAGTTTTTAATTTCAACATACTTTGGCTAAATATTTTACAAGCACAACCAGGCAGTCGAAGGACTGCTCATCTATTACAGGAAATGGCAGCCTGCCTCTTCCCCACCCTCTTCTTGTTCTTAATCATGGAGTCACTTAGAGTTGCCAAAAGACCAGAGAAAATGACTTTGCCTGAGCTTTCCCACTGGCCACTGTATGTGTGTGTTCTGAAGAGCAGCTTGATGTGCAGATGATGTTTATCCCCATAGCAATAAAAAGTTTTCCCTTCTGACTGTAGCACAACAAGCTGCTGTCATAAGAGAAGATCGTGCCACTCCTCCCCTTATTAATTGGCTAGCCAATTTTTGTTTGTAAAAACACCCAAATACTCTGGGAAACATAGGCACCAACTCATAGGGGCCAAGATACCTTTGGCCACCTCTAATAAAATATTTGAGGGATGTGCTCCTGCAAGGTTGGTGGGCATTGCCATTCAAATGGGCATGTGTGCTGCATCTTGCAATTGATTATGTGGGGCACAAGCTCCGTCTTGCCCTTGCAATTGAGGGGGCCATGCGACATCAGCGCACTGTGCACGCATGCCCCACAGCGTGCATGCGTGCATGACACCAGCACACCCCACAGCATGTATGCATGGCTGCCAAAGAACTTGGGGGGCTGGCTCTTTGGTTTGAAATTTGGGGAGCTGCCCTCAGCCCCCCTACTTAGTGCCCCTGGGGGTGTGGTTTACCAGGGCCCCCGCAATATTTTATTCAAGTTGGTACCTCTCCTGGAAAGGCTCTTAAATGTAGGTACTTTGTCTCTTTTTTCATGTTTCTTTTCTAAGTTCTTGTGAGATTTCTCAGATTCTTTCACCACAAATTCTTTCACTTGTCCAGGTTAGTGTTTTTGGTTTCTATCCTAGAATGTATTTTGATTCTTGGACACATGTATAGCAACTTTCACAAGAGCTTGGGAAGTTAACAAATATTGCATACTAGATTAGATGGAAGCCAAATTAATGGTCCTGATCCTTTTGTCTCCAGCTGACCTGGTATGTAATATGAATCAAGGAGGTTGGTTACCTGATCTACTGGGCAAATGCCAGGTATCTGCATTACCATCCACTGCCTCAGGAAGTGTGTCCGGATGTGACTCAGGTATGTTACACCTGGGCGTGGTTTCTTTCTTTTATTTTTTTACTGCCCTTGCTCCCATGCTTCTAACATTCAGAAATTAAGTAGGGAAAAGTTTTCCTGGCATGAGGATGAGTTTCATCTGCCTGAATTGTGCGTCTTAGGCAACTGTAAAAGACAGAGCAGCAGAGATGGTTTAAAAAATTGGCAACCCTAGCTCATGGATTGTAGTGCAAAACTCAGTTAAGGTTTCAGTACAAAGTAAACAAGCCAGGGAATAAGAACCAAATGAAATGCCATGTTAAATGCATGATCATATTGTTGACGGCAAGGAAAAATAGGTAAGAAAGGAGAATTATTTGAGCACTAAGATCCAAGTTTGGAACAAGTACCCTTTGGTGAGAGAACGCCAGCGGAGATTTGAAATCACAAAATATGCAGCAAAGTAAAATGTGTAAATATAGGCTTTTAGACCTCTAAAATATGCCCATGTGAGTTCCAAAACTTCCTGCTTCCCTTAACATAGAAGAAGACCGTGTGTTTGGCAAGTTAAAAGTGGTTTACTTACAAAAGAACCTCTTCACGTGTTGAGCTTTCCAGGTAGACTGAGGCACAACAATAGACTTGATTAACCTTCCACCTAAGGTTAGGGGGAATGACTTAGCTAACCTTGGCAGCACAGCTTACTCTATGGCATCAACCCCTTCACGCATTATTTAGACTTAAGCATGTTGGTTATATGAGGCTGGTTATCCACACATACATATTCACAGCTGGTTATAAGCACATACATATAGTTGTTCATAAAGTGACTAGATGCCAAAGAGGAGAGAGACCTTTAACAGTTGGGTAGGAGAGGGCATGCCAGCAACTGTGCTGCATCTTTCTATCCTTCTGCACATTCCCAGCTGTGCCATAATATACCCAGACCTATCTGGGCACGTTGGTACCTGAACGTGCTTTCCCACCTCCACGTAGCTTGTCTGGTATACGACAATTAACTTTTTGTGCGTGTCAGGAGATGGATGTTAAGACCTTCCCACTCTTTCCTGGAAGATGCTTTTCTCGAACATGGAGAGTTCAAGCAAGTTTCACTTCCTTTCAGAAGCCTCAGAAGCCTTTCAGAAGCATAGCATACTGAGGTGATGCCAGGAATGGCCTCGTCCATTGTGTGCGTGTCGATGTAAAGGTGCGTTTCTTACCCACCCACATTGCACTTGAAACCTCCCCCAACCTGTGGGGTTTTTAGCAATGAACTGATTGACACTGCAGTGCTTCTGCTGCTGCTGCTGCTGCTCCAGCTTAATTTGGTATTCTGTTACATACATCTGAGAGTCCAATATGACCATGTGAGTGAGGTCACTGAAAGAGAAGCTTGTGGGCTCTCTCTCTCTCTCTCTCTCTCTGTGTGTGTGTGTGTGTATGTGTGTGTGTGTGTGTGTGTGATGTTTTAGCATGTGACAGATTTTTCTGGACATTGCAAAAATGATTTGTCGGGGGGAACACCTCCACAAACCAGCTGCATATTTAAGTGCTAGAAATACTTTCTCTTTCTAGTTTGGCTGGTTGTGACAGCCAAAATTCCCCTCTTTTATATTATATGTAGACTGTGAGTGGTAGGAGGAGGTTGCTGGGTTCTCCTTTGCAATATATAGGCTATGATGATTCAAAACCTGTCTCATTCTGCTCAAATAGTATGCCCCAAACCAATTCCTATGTGTTACTACCATAAAGTTTTGCTCATCCTCACAACTGCCTTTCCATCCTAGACTGGTGAGACACCTGCTTGTTCCATTCCATCTCTGCCAAAACTAGCATGACCTCTTAGGGCCCAGGCCTCAGTTTCTTACCGAAAAGATTCCACCCTCTTCATCTACTCAGAATTTCCAGCTCTCCTCCAGAAGCTCTGCATTCTTTCCCACCTGTCTCCCCTACTTAGCCACTTAGATGGCCAACTAGCACCTTGTATGTAGGCCTAGCCCTCCATAGCTCAAATTGTTTCAGAGACCAAAGGCATTTTGGTTCCCTGGTCAAGCATAGGAAAAGATCACATTTCAGCTTTCAAAGCCAGATGGGGAAAAACAGAGCGACTTGTGACATCTTAAAGACTGGGATCCCCTCCATAAGATGGTGGGGGTTTTGTATGTGTGTGTTTTGACACAATATCAGTGTCTTAGCAATAGATCTGTACTGGGCCAGCCACACATCATTCTGCTTCATTGGTTGTTCTGTGATGCTTCCCCCAATATTACTGAATTTTTGGCATCTGGCATGGTGTTCTTGCACTGTTTCATAGATTGCTAGGATATAAACAATTTCAGGATTTTATTGATGCTGTTGGAGCCCATGGGGTGGTTTCTGAAGCATAAATGTGGAAGGGAAGGTTACGTGGAGCATATGTATGCATGGGTGAGACAGAATGAATGTGTTGCATGCTCATGAGGTGCATATGTAAATGTGTAGCAGGTGGGTGTGTTGTGTGTAAAAGAGAATGGGAGGCTTTTTTGCTTTGGCTTCGCCAACTTTTGGCATGCCACCCAACAAGTTTGCCAGGAAGCATTGCATTCCAGAGGCCAAAAAAGCACCTATGACATGCAGAGCTGAGACAAATAGAACCACCACTTCTGTGAGGGCCATTTCACACACTGGGAGGCATCGGCTCTTGGTTTGCTCAAGTGTATCCTTGACAGGGAGCTGCAGCCAATTCTGGATCTTTCACAAGGGTAACGTGCAAACGTGTTGGTTAAACTCACACTGTACATTTTTACAGGTACACAGTGTGTGAAATAGCAATACAGTTGTGCTGGGCATGTCAGTTGTGAAGGCAGCCAACACTTACCAAAATACTGATATCTGTTTTCTAGTCAAGGGAGCTGAGACATTTGGAGGTTTGTCTTTGCAAAGTCAGACAAGAGTAGGCAGAACTGCTTGGAGAAAATGAGGTGCCTGAGAAGTAAGCAAGCAAAGACAAGCCTGCTGGATCAGGCCAATGGCCCAACTGCTTCAGGATCCTGTTCTCACCAACCAGATGCCTGTGGAAAACCTGCAAGCAGGATCTGAGCACCTAACGCTCTCCCAGCGATTGGTTTTCAGAGGCATTTTGCTTCTGGCCATGTAGATGGCCATCATGACTAGTAGCCATTGAAAGCCTTTGGGCAAATCTCCTGGAGTTTTGTGCATGTCTAGGGTGATGGCATATTGCACAAAAACAGTGCTTCTGGTTCTTAGAAGTCGCAGTCAACTATTTCTGCTAGCAACGAACTAACAAGCCACTTCTTTCTTTCACTCTTATGTCAGCCAGTCGTCTGATGTAAGGGCACAAACCACAGAAGGAGCAAGTAAGACTGAGGGATGGGTAATCCCATCTATGCAAAAATTCGAAGTCACAGGATAAAAGGCTGTAGTCAGGTTTACCAGTTTCAGTTCATGCCCATTCATGTGTGAAGCTATGAATGGGTAGGAGCAAGCCGCAGACTTAGTGAATGGAACTTAATTGCTTTGAATGAGGATTGCTGCCTTTTTAAATGACTCTGCTCCCGTGCCTTGAACAGCGGCTTGCCATGCAGAAATAGCGTAGGTGGAGATTTCTGTGGCATGTAACAAATGACGGGGAAAGCCTCACCACCCTGGGCCCCCTCTAGATGTCCTTTTTATTGTGCATCCATGAGGGTATCAGGGCTGTTATATGTGATCCTGCTTTTAAGACTTAGTTTCCAATCAGTGCTGAAATCCCATAACTTTTCAAGCCACATATGTTCCAGGGTTGTTGGGGGGTTTTCTCTCTCCTATTTGTTGTGTGCTACAACGCAGGTGTGCTCTTCTAGGTGGCAATAATGCAATAGCGTTGGGGAGGCATTGCAGAACAACTCATAAGGCAAAATAATTGTGTGGGCAGCCCAGTATAAATCTACCACTAATGCGCTATTATTGAGTCAATAACGTGCTGCAGAATATGCCTGTGAAAAAAACACCTGTCTGGAGGGACCCTTAATTCCTGCATGTCAGGCCGCTGTCAAAGAACAGGAACAGAGCCAGTAAAAACAGTTAGGAGGTGCTTCTGGTGGTAGCAGAGGTCATTGCTGCTGTCCGGGGCACAGATAACGAGTTGTTTGCTGATAAGAGCAAAGAGAATACAGTATACAAATGCTGCCAACTATATATATAAATGTGTGGATGATCCAAATATTTTAGTTCTGAATTGTTATCCACAGGTCGTTCTGAATGTCAACAAGAACTCCCAATAAGAACCTGAAATATTAGCTTGTATTATCTTCCATCCATAGCAATCGTTTTCCAAAAGCAATTTGATCATCCCTGCAGGAGTTTGCTTGGTTCAGTCAGTGGCGTAGCGTGGGTTGTCAGCACCCGGGGCAAGGCAAGTAATTTGCGCCCCCTAACCCGTGGATTTGCGCCCCCTAACCCTAACCCCCAGATGTTGCGCCCGGTGCGGCCGGCCCCCCCTGCACCTCCCACGCTACGCCACTGGGTTCAGTAATTGCTTTCTTCCACTTTGCTCCTGGAGAACCATTGCAGAAGGAAGAACTGAATCACCAGACAGGGTAAGGAATGCATCTGTTAACAGAATCTTTGCATCCTCTCCGAAGTCCACAGAGGAAGACACACTTCCTCTTGCAACTTATAGGGTTTTTTATTCACCAAATACATTCTACTAAATCCCTCAGAGAGGGGAATCCCACCAGACCACTGGTATCAGCATAAGGGATAGAAAGCAAAAGTCTGGCTGGAAAAAAGCAGTGCTTTAATTAGCTAGTGTGCAGTTTAGAAGCTGAGGGCATACACAGATGTTAACAAAAAAGAATAAATGCTTTTCTAAATAGTTTCATCCCTCTGTGCCAACTGGGGATAATTCTAGATGATTTTAAGAAGTTGGAAAACAGCCTGAAGCTATGCACACAACTGTGTACACACCTTAACATTTAATGCACACACGCTCACACACACGCACACACAAACAAACACACTGGAGAATCCTGGGGACTGTAGTTTGTTAAGGGTGCTGGGAATTGTAGCTCGGTGAGGGGTAAGCTACAGTTCCCAGATCCTAACAGAGGAAGGATATGCTTTAAATATGCTTTAAATATACAGAGTGTACACAGATACCTGAAGTGAGTCATGCCGGGATCGGTGGGGCTTACTCACAAGCAGAAGTGCACAAGTTTGCAGCCACTGTGTGACAAGCCATGGCAAGCTAATCATTAAACTGGCTGGGTGTGGGAGGGGGGGTCCCAAGAGGGTTGGGTGTTATCTGAGGATCAACTTAGTGGCAGGCACAGCTGGGACAAATTTTATCTTGCATCCTCAGATTTTAACCGCACAAGCTCTAGCTTTCTGTGGAAACAGTAAAAAAAAGAAAAGCTCCTCCAAAGTGGTGCCAAGCATGAGAGCTAAGGGTAGGTTCTTAGCACATGTCCCAGCACCACTGCAAACAAAGCTGTTCCCACAGTGGCTTCTGATGCCATGAGAGGTCAACTTAGAGTGTGCAAGAAGACGACACTGGCTAAGATTTGTTCTGGTGAGGCATGCAAGCTTTCCTGTTCTTAGTCTCCCTGAAAGGTAAGCTCCATGTGACTCTTAGGGTGGCCAAATGCAAAAGAGGGAGGTGTGCTTGTGCACTTTAGTTGTTGTGCAGTAGAGGGAATTTCATCAGGCTGCAACTTGCCAGGTGAGGTATGCTCCTCTTCTAAACAACTCATAAAGGTGTAGGTGCCCCTCTCTACACAACTCATAAAGGTGTAGGTGCCCCTCTTACCTTTTGCATCTGGCCAAGTTTCCCAATAACTACTCCCTCTATCCGTGCCTTTTGAGAGCAGCAGGATTCATAGACATTAGCAGGCATAAGGTGCACCTTCATGCTGTGTAAAGCTTCTGTAGAGCAAGCTACCCTGGTAAATTATCAGCCAATCTCCCCCTGGAAACTTTATTATGGGGTACTATTGGGTAGATTCCAGGAAAAAGCCATTCTTGTTATTAATACAAAATACGGCATCGGGTTTTTAATAGGAGAAATAGCAAGTTCCCAGAAACCCAAAGCTAGCTGATTTGCAAATATGCTGGAAAAAAGATTTCAACTTATTTTAAAGACTGTGAAGACAAGTTGTGTTCAAAACGGCTAGAATGCTACAGGAGCAGCTACATGTCATTAAATACATACAGGCCATTCTGCAAATAGTAGTAGTGGTAGTTGAGTCCGGACACTGAGGTACACTGAAATCCAAGGGCCTTCTGGGTGTTTCCTCACTGCGAGAAGGGAAGTTACTGCAAACCAGGCAAAGGGACTTCTTAGCAGTGGCACCCTCCCTGTCAGATGTCCCATCAGATGTCAAGGAGATAAAGAACTACACAGCTTTTAGAAGACTTCCGAAGGCAGCCCTGTGCTGGGAAGTTTTTAATGTCTAACGTTTTGTTATGTTTCTGTATGTGCTGGAATCCGTCCAGAGTGGCTGGAGAAACCCAGCCAGATGGGTGGGGAATAATAATAATAATAATAATAATAATAATAATAGTAATACCCACTTTGTTGGCTTAGGTGACTAGCGTACGTTAGAGTATGGTTACAAGATGTCCCCATTTCCTGGGGACAGTCCCTGGATTTACAAATCTGTAATTTATTATTATTCTGAAATTTATTTATAAATGCTTAATCATATGGGACTAAATTGCATTATGTTGTAAGGACCTTTTATTAAATCTTAGAATTGTAAAGTTGAAAGAGACCCAAGGGTCATCTGGTCCAACCCACTGCAATGCCTGGAACCTGGCATTGGGCTGCAAGAATGTACTGTAAACTATCACATTTTCAAAATGTCTGATAGCCACGTTCCACTACTTTTCACAGGCTGGGAGTAGTGGCTCCCTCATATTGTACCCATTATGGAATGAAGACTTGAAAAGAAAGTACTAGCACAGTTTGTGTTGTGGATATGTTACTTCCATAACAGCCCCACTCACCTCACAGAGTGTTTGTTGTGGGGGAGGAAGGGAAAGGAGAATGTTAGCCGCTTTGAGACTCCTGAAGGGGAGTGAAAGGCGGGATATCAAATCCAAACTCTTCTTCTTCTTCTTCTACTTGACATGGTTCAGACTGACCAATGCATTGTTTTCAGGGACAGTGTGTGGCAGCTGAAGCTGTGAAATGTGCTAGAGGCAAGCATTTTTGTTGTTGTGAATTCTACTGATGTTAACCTTACCTGACCAATAGTATGCAAAATCTCTTAACTGGTATTTGAAGCATACAGTATGTGTTAATTTTTTGAGAGCTGGCTTGATGTAGTGGATTTCAAATTTTAATTATTTTAAAATACGTTTGCCCTTATTAAAGCAAAGGATTAAGGTGTTAGGAGAACCTTAGAATTTGAGGGAAAACTATGCCATACAATGTACTGTATCGAAATATTTTATATGAATAACGCAGCTACTGTATTCTGAATTTAAAAAGAAATCAACATTGTTAAAAACAAGGGGTTACATAATAAGACAATTTGTCTTAAATCTGCCAAAATCAATGTGGTGGTGTCATATATATAAGTGCATTGTTATTAAACAAGCAACTAAAAAAGATTGTTTATGTTTCCTGTTCCCCGCCGCCGCCGCCCCCAAGCAGAGATAATGTGTAAGCGTGGTGTCAGCTCCCTAAAAAAGGTGGACAACTCTGGGAAAGGGGGTGCCGGAGGGATCTTTGCACCACGGCGCCGGATATGCTTAAGACGGCCCCAGCCCGCATGCAGCGGCGCAGGTCGTTAGCAAAGTCTTCTTTTGCAGTGAGGTGGCTGCTTGCCAGCAGAAGTGAAATCATTCCAGCCCTGCTCTGAGGGCGCATTTGTGGTCCTCCTGTACAGCAGCTAGACTCTCTCCTTCCAAAAAAAGAACCCCTGTGCTTTCTAAAGGGCGACCAGCAGGCAAGCCACGTGGCCCGCCAAGGAGCTCCTCGGAAATGAAACTTAAGTTTTCGTTGATATCATGTGATTTACAGGGACGGAAACCGCCGTATATGGTCAGGGGAGACGAGAAACGCCGGTTTTGTGATCGGGAGAGGCGTAATACGCTCCGGCGAGGATTTTGTTTGGGAGGAAAGAAAACACTCCGTGGGGCGGGGGGCGGGGCAAGAGCCCGTTCGAAAGGCGGCTGCCTCTGATTGGCCGACGCTGACGGCCTCCGAGCCATTCCGAGCCAATGAAATGCGTCCCGGCTTCTCATATAAGCCCTCGCCGGAGGGGGCGTGAGCGTATTGATGTCGCCGGAATTCCACTACCTGCCGCGCAATAGAAAACACCTGGTAGCAGTACAGGTAACGCACCTTTATATTGGGTGTCTGGAACCGGGGGTGAGGGGAAGAGGGGCGCTGAGGTAGAGCAGCTTCAGTGCAGAGCGAGGGAGGAATGACTTGCATCATTTTCTGTCTTTCTCGTTTTAATCATAACATGCACACTTACCTGAGAGTAAGTCCCGGTGAGATCAGTGGGATTTGCTGCTGAGTGAAGGATTGCAGCAGCGAACCTATGGAAGGGCAGCTCATAGTTTTGCGCAGGCTTTCTAGTGTTGCTCGCGCGAGCACTGCCTCGCTCTTGAGAACAATTTTTAAGGCTGTTTGGTAAACCGTATTATTTACCCCGTGGAAGCCCCCGTAGTTGAGTTTTATGCTGACATTATCTGTTGTTTGCGCGCCTGCCCCGAGGAGCAGCTCCCTGCGTGCCTGCGTTGGTCGAACATATTCAAAGTTAGCATGCTCGTGCAATCCCCACCTGCCCGATGTGCGCACTGTCAAACGGCTTGTAAGGACTTTATGTCTGGAGGCTACACGTGTAGGCAACTTTGGGGCAGCACGTGTTGGTCAGACGAGCACACAGTGGACAGCAGTTGCCGCTTCGATCGCTGTCTTCCCCCCACCCCCGGGGGGGGGGGTAAGAAAAAATATATCTGCACAGACATAGATGTACAGGAGTGGTAAAATAGCTCCTGGGGGTGTAGGGAAAGACATACCTTCTATAGAGGAAATTCACCAAGGGTAGCCAATGCTACCCTTGGGATGTTGTTGTTGAGCTACACTACAGCTACCAGTGCCAGCCAGCACGGCCAGTGATTAGGGATAAGAGTTGTCCTGCAGCAGCACCTGGAGGGTAATGCCCTGGCTAGGCCAGAGATATTCCATGCCTCGTCCCTGATGCAGAACAGGTTGTACGAATAAGAATCCCTGGCACAAATTAAGCCTTGCATCATGTGAACCAGCACTGATGCAGTAGTTCCCTGGTCTGACTTTAGGTTGCCTTTTAAAATGCCTAGCAGTCTAGGTTGCTTCTGTATTTTTGCAAGAGGGATGATAATTCCTCAAAAGAGGACATTGACACTGAACTGATGTGTCAATAGGAAGAAAATATTGCAACAGAAGTCAACCAGGACAGTGGCATTTTTAAGGGAAGTCTCGCCTTTGGCTTCTCAGAGAAGCAGCTCTTTCCTGGTGATTTTTCAGTAGCACATGTCAGAAGACAAAATACTAGGCAGGTCCTATTCAAAGTTTTGTCAAGGGGCAATTATTGACAATGCACAAATGGCCCTTTGTCAGCACTACCCAAATATTCAGTAACTTGAAGCCAATGCTTGATTACTGTAAATTGGTGTGGTTCTGAAATTACATTTGTTTTCTAACCTCCCTCATAAGTTCATAGGGGGAAATTCACTCTGGCTGAACAGAACATGCCACTGAAAGGGATAGGGTGGCCAAGGAAGCTCCCTCAACCCTAATTAGTTGTCCGCTGCTGCACTTCAGACAGCAGAGGTACCTGAAGAAGCATCTTCTTTTTTATTAAAAAAAAAATTATTAACAGGCCAATCACATCACATTATCCAAGTCACATTGGTTCCAAATTATACAGCCAAATTTTAAATTTTGTTGGGGGTACCCATACATCAAGCTCCGCACAAGTCCAAAACTCCGAACGAGTCCAAACATCACTTATATTACTGCTTTAATTCGACAGTTCAATCCATTTCAATCCAGATAGTAATTTATTACTTTCTTTCTCTTCTTGTTGTTATCGTATATTCCTTTCTTTGCGATCTCTGATAATTTTCACAAGCAGATTGAAAACAGGCATCCTTTGTGTGGGTTTTGTACTGTCCAAAGATCATATCACTCAGGGACAGCCTCTGTTCAGCGCTTCCATAAAAAAAATTAATCTTCGGTCTGTCCTTTACTTTTCTCAGGCTTGCCAAATAAATCAAATGAATAAGGAGGCTCTGTCAGGTCAAGCTTGCATTCCAACATTCCTTCTCTTTCGAACGATCCTGATTCTCCTCCCCCTGTCCTTCTTTCTCCGGCAAGCCTGTCTTGGCGAGATGCCATTTTTTAACTGTGTCATAAAAAATTTCCTCATTCTTACCGTTCACCAATCCTTTCTCCTGTTATAATCCATCCCACACAGTTCTTGAATTCCTGCTTGTGATTAATGAAAACACAACGATCTTATTTCTATCTGGGGTGAAGGGTTATTAATATCACATCGTGCAAAGAAAAATAAAGTTTTTTCCTCCACCCCCCCTTCATTCCAAACAGTCAGTCTTCTAGTGGTGATTCATCAGAAGATTTACTTATCCATCCGTCACTCTCGGTCACAGAGATCCATTAATCAGCAGTCTTGTCTCTTGAACATTACTTGATATATGTGCTTCAGCTTCATTCCAATCGTATGTTTCCAATTATAATTCCGAGCTGAAGCTAACCAGCACGCGCTAATTGGAATCGGCGTCAGGAAGATCTGACTTCACCGAGGGCTCGTGCCAAGTGTTCGGCACCCCCATCTCTCGGATCGGGGGTGCATTGTGAACACCACTGGCAAGGCAGCGCGCGCCCCCCCCCGTCTCCTGGGGGGGGGGTAGAAAGACTGCATACTTCCCATAGCAGCCCCTTAATTACCTCATACGGGTCAGAGAGATGTTATTGTCGGCCATCTTCCAACGCGCCACCTGGTGGCCCCATGAAGAAGCATCTTCAGTTAAGATGGCATTGGTGTACAGTTGGCCTGGAGTTTTACTGATGAGGATGTAACAGAGGTTCAACTAATGGGAAGGTAACTGCAGCAAGATATCTTCATCCTAAACTGCTGAAAGTATTGTTAGGAGGTGCACTTTTGTGCAATAAGTGAGGCTGAAATGTGTGGCTGTTTGGAAAATTACTATAGGTTTTAGGGTTGGGAGTAGTTTGGATTTTTGCAGTTCTCAAGCAGGCTGAATTAGGCATCACATTAGTAAATGAAATGATTGCAAAGACACTGACTGTCTAGCCATAATAATAGACTATAACTTAATATTTTTAATTTAAGCAGATGTGAATCTTGAGGTGCATCTGTGGTGGGGGATTTTTTATTTTATTTTTTTGCCTCAAGTGGCAAATGTCCCCAGCTTGCCCTGACAGGACTCCTTTTTTGCTCTTGGACCACATGGCAGCTTTTGTTGCCATTATATGCTTCTGCATCTAGTATGTGGGTGGGGACTTATGGAAGCATTTTTGTAGTGGTTCTGCTCTTAGATTGCCAGATTAGTTCCATAGACATTCGCTCTAAGTCCCACAGGGATCTTATTTTCTCTCTCACACATTCTTCTTCACAGCTGCAGGGAATTAGGTCATCATTGGAATATGAAGAACAGTTAATTTTATTTCTCCTTTCCATCTGAAGCAGCTGTGGAGGCTTTTCTGCCCTGGAAAGTGGCTGGGTGAGGTCAGATAAGTTGAAACTCATCGCACACAAGAAAACGGCTGATGGTTTGATAAAAGAGAAGTAGTGCAAGTTGTTATTCTGGGTGGTGTTGGCACACTTCCTGAAGTGCAGCGCTCCTGTTTTTCTCCTGAATTCTCAAGTAGATTCTGTTCGAGGGTGTGTTTATCAGCCCTGATTAATATGCCAGTTGCACCTTGTATTGTAGAAGAGCAACTTTATTGGGGGGGGTGGAAGTTCTGGTAATATTTCTGAGAGATTGTGATAGTTGCTGGTGGTTCATGTTGCTGTTATTATGGTATTTAGCCTCATAGAGGACCCTCAGATTTTGCACAACCTAATGCAGAGCTTTCCAGACTTTTCATGTTGGTGACACACTTTTTAGACATGCATCATTTCACGACACAGTAATTCAGTTGTACTAGCAAACCAGGGGTTAAACTAACCCCTTTGCAGCCCTGGGAGGAGTGTGGGGAGCGTTTGCACGACATACCCACACACTGCAGCTGGCACAG
Source organism: Podarcis liolepis (assembly GCF_965112155.1). Classification (NCBI taxonomy): domain Eukaryota; kingdom Metazoa; phylum Chordata; class Lepidosauria; order Squamata; family Lacertidae; genus Podarcis; species Podarcis liolepis. The sequence continues at coordinate 77,540,983 of NC_139554.1, forward strand.
TGATGTGTCGCGACACACATTTTGGAAAGCTCTGACCTAATGAATATATCCTGTGCTCGCTTAGTAGCAACTCAACCATACAGTAACTCTGTTTTCTAACATGTAATAAAACCTATCAAAACGACCAAGTCTGCTGACATGGCTTCCGCCTTTTTATTTTCTCTGGTCTGTACAGATTCTGCCTCATGATCTTCCATTAGTCCACAAGACATTAAGCAGTACAAGATTCAGTGTGTGTAGCTGTCATATTTCAACTTGCCACAAGGCATATTTTAAGACTTATTTGACTCCAGAATGGCTGCACCAGCAAATGAGAGGTGAGTGTTCTTGTGGCAATCAGAGGCATGCAGGCATGGGCGGGGAGGGAGAACTGGGTGCGTGCAAACACACACTTCTACACAATAACTCCTGAAGCTGTGTTGGTTGAGTTTGTCAGCCAAAACTGACAATTCTGTCTGCTTGATATAGGATGGCATTTCACACACACATTGCATTTATTTATTTATTTAGTAGCAGCCCATATTAACTAGAACATACTCGAATCGAGTCCTACACGTTTACTTGGAAGTAAGCCAATGTGTTCAGTAGGGCTTACTAGTAGTAATTGAGTTTTGGGAATGCAGACCTTACTGCATGAGATGCCAATGATCAAACAGTAGCGCCATTGAGGGTAGCTAAAATTGAGGTAAAACTTAATATAATAATAGGTCCAGTGTTTGTTCTGCTACACTTTTTTTGAGGTTGCTCCTTTGGTTTCTTACTCCAGTTAGTTTTAGTTCCTCTTGAGTGTCAAAATCCACTTTATGGTGAGCCTGCGCTTTGGAGTTTGGGCTTAGCCAACTACAGCCCTCACCTGTGGTGAGTAGATATGTACAAGTTTCATGATTATTGCGCAAGAATCCAAGTGCACCTTCTTTACCCCAGCCTTCTGACAATAATAATTAATACAAGCAGTTTTCTCATCAAGGCGAATCACCCTTATTTTCATGGTTCAAATGGTAGACAAGCTCAGGTTCAGACTGAAGTCCACATCCAACTCAACTGTTGCCCTCCAGCTGCTGATTTGTTGACCCTCTTCACTCTCATGTCTCTTAATGAATTATATTGCTGGGCTGTCCTGTCCTGGGGGTATCCAGGAAGCTGCTGCTTTAAAAGTATTTTTGACATTTGTATGAGGAAAAGTGTTGACTTCAAAGACCAGAACAACCTGTTGTTTATTAAGAAGTTGCTATGGTAATCGGCATCTGTTTTTGTGTAGGATCCATGTCTTTTCTTTTTCCTAGAGGTCTGACACGAGTGATTTCTGGGGCCATTGTGCCACCTGTGCAACTGTCGTAATTGACGCTGCTGCTGCATGTTGGGGTGATATCTAGGCTACATTCCCTCCAGTATTTTTGAACCTCCAGTTCAGTATTTCTCTTTGCTGTTTCAGAGGCCGTCAAAAGGTCCGTTTCTTTGACTGGTTGATCAATGAGATCAACAGTGGAAGATGTAAAGAAAGCGTGGCCTGGACTGATGACACCCACACAACCTTTCGTATCCTTTGGAAGCACAATTCAAGGAAGAACCTTGTGGCAAGTGATTACAAGATTTTCCAGGTAATACTCTCGTTCTACTAAGGCTGACTTCTTGCATGTATTTGCCATGGCCAGATTCAGCTAATGGGCTGTGCCATTTAAGAACTTTGGTAGTGCAGTTGGAAAGTCCCCTCTCTCCTGCACCCCCACCAAATTGGCTCTGAGGGGGTTCAGGAGACACCAACCCCAGAACAGCACCAGGAGTGGGGAAGGAGAAGAGAGATCATTCCATCAGGCAAGCAGAATGATCTCTTTAATGCTACGTTGACTTCCTCCAACTCTCTAGTATAAAAGCCATTTCTGGCACCTTAAAAAGACTAACAAATGTATTGTGGCATAAGCTTTCACAGACTGGAGTCCAATTTACCAGCGGTTGCAGCTGAATAATAAAGCAGATTCTCTGGTAGGCATGCAGAGTGCCCATTTCTGCAAACATGCAATGTACCCTGCCTCTGAAGGCACCCTGCAGCTGCTATAGTTTCCATAGTGGTTTCACAGTCAATCCCTCTTCCTAGGGAACTTGGAATTGTAGCTCTGGGAGGGTCACCTAACAACTGTCAGTACTCTTAACAAACTACAGCTCCCAGAATTCTTTGGGGGAAGCCATGACTGTTTAAAGAGGTATCATAGTGCTTTAAAAACATGGTGTGAATGTGGTCTTCATCAGAATAATTTTCACACTTTTCCATCTCCTCTTCTCCCATGTTTCTGTGTGGAAAGGCGTGGGCTATGGTCAGCGGAAAGTACAGTGAAGGTGTACTAATCCCAGCCAGATGGAAAACCAACTTCCGCTGTGCCTTAAACAGTACAAAAAGATTTGAAGAAGTTGAATCGGAATACCCTGACTACCACGTGTACCGAATCATCCCCTCCAGCCGCAACTCTACATCGCCTGTTAATCCTCCTGCCGACACAAGTAAAGACAGAAAAGGGATGCAGGGTTAGGGCTGCAAAACGTTCTTTAACATGAAGTGCTTGATAAATTGCAGGAAGTGTGGGCATCCACCACAGGCTTTCTCTGTTCATGCTTCAAGGGAATTCCAGGGTCTGAAAAAATTGTAATCTCTTTTAAAAGGGATCAATTGTTAAATTGTTTAAATCACTCCAGGAATTGTAGGGCTGAGAGGGGAATAAGGGTCTCCTAACAACTCTTAGCACCCTTAACAAAAGTTTCCAGGCTTCTCTGGGGAAAGCCATGACTGCTCAAAGTGGTATGATACTGCTTTAAATGTATAGTGCAGATGGGGCCATAGTTCTCTGCAACCAGGTCTCGAAAGTATGTATCTTCTTGTATTTGCATTTCATCCTGGAACTGTTGTTCATTGTGTCTTTTTTCCTATGTGTCTCCTCCTCTCCAAGTCGGTGGAAGTAACCAGGAAGTTGATCAGTTGCATATGAGCCCCTGCAGTGAGGGATCCCCAGCTCTACACCAGTCTACAACCCAGGTACAATACAGTTGGGCACAATACGTTTGAGAGGGCCGTGGAACAATTCGAAAGCTATTCAGTTTAGAGCTGGTCAATGCATTGGTGTAGGACTCTAGACCAGGGTCTTGTTTCTAATGAATAAACATCCAATAATTAAGTCGATGTGAATGCAAAAATTATTGGTGGGTGGGGTGAGCAAGGGAGCAAGGAGCAACTCCTTGAGCAAGGGAGAACATTGCTGAAGAACTAATGGAAGGACAGGCATCTCAAGTGGTGACAGACACATGAAGAATCCCTGTCTGTAGGGATTCAGTCTGTTAGAGGCAGCTTCTCAGTCAACTTAAAGGTTTTTAAATTGATTAATTCGGAAGCAGATCAGTGTGTTTGTTTATTAATTTTTTCCAAATTTTACGTATATAAAAATAACAAAATTATCCAGGAGCTTCAATATATGAACACATGTTCATGATGTTTTCATGGGAAGTTGGGAAGTGCATTGCAGCAAAACAGTTTATGGAGCTGCTGGTGATAACGATGTCATTGCCATGTGGCAGGAAAGAAGGAGATGTGCCTGTCTTTGTGCTCCAGTGCACTAGCAAATAGTATTTGTGCAAAGAGTAATGGTCCCGTTGCTGGCCAGCTTTGTGCAGCTGATCACAGGAGTAAATCCAACAGACTTTCCAGACTTCATACATACTGGACATTTTCACAGGGGATGGTTATGTTGCAATTAAGCACAAGCCATTTTAGCAGTGCGTTCCTATGCAGGCTGACTCCATAATAGACATGCTTAGGATTGGATCCCAAATTTTGTATTTGAAAACGTACGTTACTTTAAATATGTGTGAGAGACCCAAAATGACTGAAACCTTGCATATGAGAAATGCTCTTGAGACTGTAGCTCTGAGGGAAGCTTCCCTCAGTACTAGGCATGCACAGCTGGTGTGAGGGAGCCTTTGCCCCCCAGAATGTTGCTGAACCACAACATCTGGCTGAACCACTGGTCATGCTGATGGGAGTTGTAGTTCAGCAACATCTGGAGGGCCAAAATGCTTCCCAATCCTGAATGTAAGACATTTTGGAAGGTCCAGACTAGTTCTTGTCTTTGTTTGGCTTAACTTCAATTTTTGCAAATTAAAAGGCAAGGCTGTTGCTCTGAATCACAAGAGTTGAAATACAGTTGATTACTAAAAATGTTGAAAGTTCCTGGGATAAGCTGCAACAGTATCATTTCAAGATGCTGAAAACAGCATCTTTTGTATGTATCGTCGTCTTGGAGAAAACTTTATTTTTCTGGTTTACAGCAGGAGATCGATGATATTTTTAAATCCCTGTCACTGGAAAATCCATGCCCAGGTAAGCTGTCAAAACTTGAATGCTCATTTTCTGGTTTACGGACAAAAATTTGGGGTAGATGCTTAGAACATATTTTTGCTATATTTATTCATTTATCACATTTGCATTCCAACTTTCCTCCAGGGATCTCAAGAGAGCATACATGGTTCTCTTCCTCCCCATTTTGTCCCCACAACTACCTTGTGAGGTAGATTAGGCTGAGAGTGTGACTGGCACAAAGTCACCCAGTGAGTTTCATAACTGAGCAAGACTTTGAACTGTGTTCTGCTAGTCCTAGTCCGGAACTCTAACCACTACACCACATCGGAATGAAACGTGCCTGACAGAGCTACCATTGGGAAGCATGCCTAGCCCTGTAGGATCACAACGCACCCAGCATAGCAATTGAAAAATATCAGTTGATATTGGAAGATCAACTGGAAGTTCTAAAAAAATGAAAATCCGCACAGGAATCCCTAATCCAACCATTTGGAATTAGGGGCTGCTCATGCAAATTTCCAAGCCTGGCATATGGCTTGCATCAAGCCATTTTGCCCACCTCATTAAAAGAAATAATGACCAGAGAAACTAGAGAGAGAGAAAGAAGCTTCACAAATGAGTGATTACTTTTGGAACTGTTTCAATAAAAGGATTTTGAATATGTATACACGTTAAGCTTTAACATGGAAATGAAAACAAAAAACAGCATCACCACTGTGCAGTTTTCTGCTGGGCACTGGCCTTTAGATATCACTTTTTTAAAAGCTTTGGCAGATGCACAGACAGTTCCCTAGCCCCTGTAGCAACTGAAAAAATCAAGGCATCCCCTTGTTCATCTGACAAATGGGAAACCGCTACCCTGTCTTGTCCAGAGAAGCACTTTCCAGGGGCGTTTTCCTGGCAGTTGTTGGAGGTGGTGCTGAACTAGATATGCCTCTGATTAGATTCAGCTGTTTTGGTTGCTTGCTGAAAACATGTGGCAGTCATTCATGCCTTGATAATCTTGCAGCTTGATTCCTGTAACGTGCTCTGTGTGGGGCCGCCTTGGGTTCAGTCCGGAAGCTGCACCTGGTGCAGAATTAGTTACTAAGCTGCTAATGGAACTTAATCGTCTGCAGTACATAACGCTTGTTTTTGAGGATTGTGCACTACTATGCTACCAGGTTTAAGTATTGGTCTATAAAACCTTGCCCCCTATATACAGGTGTGGTTGGGGTGGAGTGTATGCCCGCCCTGCCCAGGGCGGGCACGAAGACTGCACCCCTGAGGGGGGAGGGGTGAAGAGGGCACCTTTCCGTGCGCCACAGTTCAGGGTTGGAGAGAGGCGGGGAAGCTGCTGCCCGTTCTCCTCCTGCTCTCTGCTGACTCTCCTGCTATCTGCTGCCAGGTCAGATCTGAACTGGCCACAGAGCCACTGCAGCTGGGTCAGAAGAGCTGCTGCCACCAGGTTTGAGGTGTGCTACGGCCAAGGAGGGGTGGGCGGCCATGCTGCCATCCACTCGCCTGCTCTCCTCCCCCGGGTCAGGCCCAGGGAGCTGAGCTGCACCAGGCACAGGCGACGCAGCCAAGGTGCAGCTCCTCTAGAGCGGATTTGATAGTTGGTTTGATTTTTATGAGCTCATATTCTGGAGGGCAAGGGACACACACTGAACCTGGGGGTGGGCATGATAGATCACTTTCTGATACAAAAGGATGGGGGGTTATTTATCACATACTTGGCACTGGCTTCCGTTTTGTGGGCTCTGTCTGCATATCCTCCTCCTCTAAACTTGCATGAGAAGAAGAGAGAATTTCAAAGGCGTTAAACGCTTTAAAATTAGGACTGGTGCAGCATCCACATCAACATTGTTCTAAACCAGTATAGACTTCATCTGCCCAAATGCATCACTGCTCATGCCTGTTTTACCATCTAGATGTGCTCCAGTGGGTTTTGCAGCAAGCTGAGATTGATGAAGTTTCACAAGTCTCCTGGGCTCCTGTTCCAGAACATCCTCTAGGTAGGTCTGGCTTGGCAAAATCACCTTGCATCTCTTCCTCAGCCTCTGAGTTCTAAGGATGGCTACACATTTCTGTTTCTAGCTGCTGCTCAGATACTTTTAATAAATGTGATCTCATGCTCAGGGGCTTTAATGTACAATATTTCATGTGTGTATGTGATGGGGAGTGAGCCGGTGCAGCTAGAACCTATATATCCCTACATCTTTCAAAATTTGTTCAAGAGGCATGGCATACAAATTTCACATTGTCTTGTGCTTAATTTGTTATAAAGGCTAGTGTGTTCTCTTGAGTTGCATTATTATTATTATTATTATTATTATTATTATTATTATTATTATTATTATATATTATTACTGCTACTACTGCTACTACTATTTTATTTATACCCCATCCATCTAGCTAGGTTTTCCCAGTCACTCTGTGCAGCTTCCTTCATCTCCCTTCCATTGATTTGTTTCTTTTCCACCCCAATACAGCAGGGGAAGTTGCACATACAATCCCTTGTATCGACCAAAACAGCTGCTTGCCTCTGGTGCCTGGAGTAGTGAGTGAACCACTGGCAAATAACTGTTGTAAAGTAGCAGACGGCTGGCTGGCTGCACGTCCACCAAATGTGAATTCCCAGCCAATTGCCGTTCATCCACTGCAGCTTCCTCAACAAAATACACCTCCTGGGATAAATCAAGCTAACCATGTGGGTGAGTAGAGTTACTCTGCAGTCTGCATGTCTGGAATTGTTCCAAAATGAATAATTGTGCTAAAAAGAAATTTTACTGAGCTGCGCAGTGGTTTTTGGAGCACTGGAGAGATTGATTCATTGGATCGCCATTTGATTCCTGGAACTTGCATATGATAAACTATTTTAAGATTTTCAGCCTGCTTGAATTAGTATCAGATGTCCAAAACAAATATGGTAGTTCCTAATGAACAAAAAATCCAGAACGGACAAGGTGTAGCAAAACTCCTGATTTGCTTTAGCAACAAGCAGAAGACTGTGGTTACCTCCAGACTGCCAGTAGTTTGCCCCAGGGGTTCAGTTGCATACCAGAAATTTAAGTTTGTGCCATTAAAGTGAATTAAAGCACTCTGGTGCAAATAATAATAATAATAATAATAATAATAATAATTAATAATAATCCACTTTAAAAAGAAACCTTGACTTTTTGCAAGTAGGAAACTGAGGGGGAAATGCACTAAAAAGTGTTGGGCTAAGGGATGGGAAGATGTACTGTATAAACTCTGTACAAGTGTGAATGCTTATTGTCACATAACCTCCTCACAAAAAAATTATCTGAATGAATGCTCAATAAAGAGCTACACGTCACCTGCACATAAGCCTTGTGCAAGCAGATTACTGCCATGCTGGCTGAGACTGTTGAGAGTTGGCATGCCAAATATCTGGAGGGCACCAGGTCAGCAAAGGCTGAGCTAGGGCATGCATAACATTTGTTAGAATTCCCAAGGTGTTCCTCTTCTGTGCTAGGAGAAGCCCTGTATGATAACAACTTCATTGAACACGTTTTCCTGAATGAAGAACCTCAGGGAAATGGAGTGATGAGCAACCTGTTGAGAAATGACTGCCATCTGTTTCCAAACCAGCAAGCCATGGTGGAACAGAACACATTTGCACCTCCAGTTGCCCCTTCCCCACTAGAACAACCCCCCCTTCATGCTGCTCCACTGCAGAACAATGCAGGTTAGTGAATGCATCCTATTTTTGAGCAAGTCCAAAACAAATGTGGAATCATGAGGGCAATGGGTGTAGGTCTCTGGGCAGCAAGGGCTTAAAGAAGAGGGCCAAACCTCTGTATGCTGTTTGCTTAGCTATAGCTTATGTGCAGCAGAGCTGTACTGCTAACTGCCTTAAGTTAGCCACACGGATGATAATATAGCTTCCTCTCTGTTGGATATGATGGTTCTATCAATGTACCTGCCGCTACCACCAAATAGCATTTTTCCTCTGTCGGTGTAAGCGTTGTGCTGCGATGCAGATGGCTTGTCAGCCTGACCCCTTAGCAGGCATGGAGCTAGTAAGCTTCCCCCACTGGATTAAGCACGGTCTTGTCTCTTTCAGGATGTGCCCCTCTCAATCTGGATGTCTCTATCTACTACCGCGGGAAGCTGCTGCACGAAGCAGGAGTAGAATTTAACAGCTGTATGTTCACATACAACCCATACTATGAAATTGGAGGAAACCCGCAGATACAACATGTTCTATTTCCAAACCCGGAGATCCTTCCTGATCAAAAGCAAGTTAATCATACCTTGACACTGCTGAAGAATGCGGGTCTGCTGCTGTACCAGAAGAACAATAAGATCTGTGCCTGGCGAATTGGTCGATGTAAGGTCTTCTGGGCTTTCTCCAAAGAGTTGGAACATACAGCACCGAGTCCTCCACTCAGGCTGTTGGGACGGGAGGAAGAAACTGACATCTTCAACTATGAAAGATTCTGTCAAGGTGATTCTCTAGGAACATGGTATTTCCTCTGTGGGCACGAAATTAAACTGTGTGTTAATGCATGACTCGTTTAAAAACAGGCACATGATGACACAGTTGTGAACCTGCTTTTTGTTGAGTCATGGAGAAAACACCTGAGACATGGGTCAGGCCCAAAGGCTTTGATTTGGAACCCTTATGCGCATTAAAACCTCCCCAATGTCATAAAAGGCCTCCCTTAGGGGGCAGTAAGACTTTTTGCTTAGCTGTGATTTGGCCATAATACGCTATTTCAAAAGTGCCTTGTGCAATGAATGGTGTTGGGTGTTATCAGTAGCCTGTGACTTTCATCCTACCCAGGCCTTACCATTTCAGCTTTTATGGATATGAGTGAGATGAGGCTGTTATTGGGTGCAGAATGTATCATTCTCAGAATCTCTGCTCCCCACCCCCTTTTTTAAAGGTACGTTCTAGTCCACAAAGCTTGGAGCAGAACTTGGAGCAATAAGCAACAGGTATGGTGGGTTGAGGAGCATGTCTTGACGCAGAGTTTGGACTCCTTACTGCAGGGTACACATGGCACTAATTGTGGCCCGTTTTCATTGTGCCTGTCAAGCTTCTGGCAGTGCCCAAGTGAAAGAGAGCAGTAATGCTGCTTAATATTTTTGGAGTGGTTTGGAGAATATGAGGCAGTTCACATACCCTATTTTAGTAATCCTTACAGTGATCCAATAAGGTAGGTCAGTGTTGTAGGGGCTAAGAGCTGAGCATCTGAGCCTAAGGCCAGGGGTGAAGAACCCCTTAGCCTGCCAGGGTCCACTTTCACCCACAAGACCATACCCTAAGCTACACCTGCCCACCTATCAGTTGACACCACTTGCGACATCGTCTGATGGGTGCAAAGGCAGGGTTAAATCCTGCATTGACTACACATACCTGTTCACAGCACACAGACAAATTGAAACCAGTTCAGTGAGGGGTTTGAATCACAGCCCCCTGCTTAAACCAGAGATGGCTTCCCCTATTGTATTAGCAGAGGTTACAAAGCTAACCTGCTAATCCCTCTGCTTGAGCAGGAGATCGCCACTGTTCAGTCTCCACTGCTTTTGTTATTAAACTATGTTAACAGAACTCATCCACACTTCTGCTTGTCCCTTGCTAGGAAGAATGTGTCGGAGCAGTTTTCTGCTTGACCCATACTTTCTAGGCATGGTTTGCCTTTGCCTCACTCCTTTCCCAGGGAATACCCGCTCTTTAGTGCTAAATCAGAGCAAATGTCAATCCAGAGGAAATCTGGATTTCCTGTGGAAAGAGGAAGTGTGGATAAGAGGAAGTGTGGATAAACCCACAGTTAAGACTCACTTGTCACCTGTGTATAGAAGTCCATTCCTACACGTTAAATCTCTATATGCTGTTGCAGTTGCAAATTAGCACTTGCAAACTTGGGTGAAGAGCTTCTTGATTAACTGAAAACCACTCCTATAGCTTCCTGTTATTCCAAAGTTCTTTTCACATAGAAGGCTTATATTGATTTCTTCTTAAACTGGCCTATAATGCAATGCAAACATCTCTAAATCTATATTGCCTAGAGCAGGGATAGCAATATGAGGCCCTCCAGATGTTACTGAACTACAGCTTCTTCATCCCTGACCATTGGGCTGGGCTGATGAGATTTGGGAGTTCAGTATTATTCATTAACCTTCACACATGTCACAAGTAGCTTTTTACCAAGACAAGTGAAAACACCTTTGGGGTTTTTATTGCCCTTTCTGTTCATGGATCCCCAAAGTGACTTAGAAGAGCCTTGGATCTTTCTCTTTTGTAACAGAACTGAGGGCTTTCCGTGATGGTCAGAGATGTTCCTCTCCTGACTACACCATCTACCTGTGCTTTGGCCAGTCCTTTGCATCTGACAAACCCAAGGAATCCAAGCTCATCTTGGTGAAGGTGAGCAAAAAGCAGTCCTCTTAAGTTAACAGCGCACAGTACTGCCTTTAGGAATAAAATGACTTTCTAGTCCACTTGTCCAGACAAAATCTGAAGGCCATTTCCACCACTGGTATGGTAGCAAAGCTGGCTTGCTTTCAGAAAAGGAACCACGGTTACTCTGGACTCCCTAGCAAGCATACCTGTGTGATGCATGTGTTCGCAAACACCTTTGGAGGCAGTGCAAAGTAACGTCTCCTCCAAGAAGATTAGGGTGCTGTGCATAATTGTTGCACCTCCCCATCCCCCCCCAAAGTATTTTATTCTTGTAACAACTGTGTGAAGCGGCTTAAGCAGAATGACAAGGTTGCCCAGTGGATTTTAAAATACCATATTCCAACATTTGCCAACTTGGTGCCCTCTAGATATTTTGAACTTCTACTCACATCAGCTCCCAGCTAGAAAGCAGGCAGCCAGCAGAAAACCCCTTGGACCCGTGCTTTCTTGCCATCGAACAAGTGGAAGTGTGAATGAGCACTCCATGTACTTCTAAAGAAGCAGTAGGTTGGGTTTGACCAGTCCCCTGTCTTTTAGTCCTATACCTGTTCCCCTCATGACCCTTCATATTAGTGGTTTTTTACTTAATTCAAGCTCTGATGTATTCTACATTTTTCCTGCAACAGAGCAGTGTTCAAAAGGGGTTGTTCGGTGTGCATGAACACACACTGACACACACTTCTTACTATGTCTCACTGGCTTGTTGACGGCTGGCAGACATCTCTTGTCGCACTGTCTTGTCCCTCCTCCTGGAGGGAAACCAGCTCTATTTTTAGTACCTTGATATCTACCTAAAACGTAAAGGTAAAGGGACCCCTGACCATTAGGTCCAGTCGCGAACGACTCTGGGGTCGCGGCGCTCATCTCGCTTTACTGGCCGAGGGAGCCGGTGTACAGCTTCCGGGTCATGTGGCCAGCATGACTAAGCTGCGTCTGGCGAACCAGAGCAGTGCACGGAGACGCCATTTACCTTCCCGCCGGAGCGGTACCTATTTATCTACTTGCACTTTGACATGCTTTCAAACTGCTAGATTGGCAGGAGCAAGGACTGAGCAACAGGAGCTCACCCTGTCACGGGGATTCGAACCGCCGACCTTCTGATCCGCAAGCCCAAGAGGCTCAGTGGTTTAGACCACAGCGCCACCTGCGTCCTTGTTAGGTACTTATAAGTACCTAGTAGGTACCAAAGGCAGATTCTTATTGCTCTGCTATTTTTGGCTTACCTGGTTGTAGGATGGAGGCAGGTAGTGGTTTTTTAGAGGGTTGGAGATGGTCTGGGAGGGGCATACTTCTTTTCAATCCTGCTATCTCCTTTGATCAAGCAGGTTTTGAAGGCCCCCAATCCTCTCTGCCAGAAGTGCCATTTGGAGAGGAGTGTAGACATTTGGCTCTTGAAAGAATTGCAGGCAGTCTATCTTTTGTTTTGTTTGGTGTTGGGTGTGCATATATTTTGGGGGGTTTTGAGGACAGCTGCATAGCAAGAAGGTATCTTGGAGTAAGTAGGCAAGCCTTAACGGGCTTTTTTATGTCTTGCAGTTGGTGCCGATGGTTTGTAAGCAGTGGCATGAAGACCTGCAGAGGCAAGGCTTCTCATCCTTGAACAGTGAAAACTTGAGCCTGCAACTCTCCAACAGCCTGTTTGATATGATAGAGCAGCTAACTACCATGATGGAGATGGATTAGTTCATGTTTCTTGTCAAGATCTCAAATAGTAAGACTGGAGTGTGTGGGTTTGTATGTGTGTTCACATTCGCAAGGGGTCACTTCCACATTTGGCTTGCATGAGGAGCTACAGTAAAACCCACTTTTTTGGTCTCTGTATTCTGTCAGCCTGCATAACTTCTGCTTTTTATCTGAGGCTGGAACTAACAGGTGCACAGCACCATAGTGGTGCACTTCATAAAGCTTTTGGGAACAGGGTTACAATCAGGGTTGAATTTGCATCCTGCCCTTCAGCCCAAAGGATTCTAGGAAGGTATGTTGCAATTATAAAATAAAAATAAACCAACAACTTAAAAGTAAATATTGGGAAACAGATCATAAAAATAACAAAGCCAAAATGGCAATCTAGCAGCGTTCCAGTTCTCAGCCAGTTATATATACACCTGATAAAACAAATGCACTGTCTGTACACCATGCTAAAAACAGGGCTGTGTGTACTCCATGCTAAACAGGAAAATTTGCAACCGTGAGATGCAAATTCTGTGTCTTGTAGAAATTGTGCAGGTTAATCTGATTAGCACAACTTGTTCACATTTTGCATGTCTTTATGGGTAAAGCAAGATTGCTGAAGCCCTGCTCCAAACTGCTAAAAAACATTTACCCAGCCAGGTCTCTGGCTTCTAAGGGTTCATCAGGCACACTTTAAATCATCTTCATGGCAAGAAATAGAAGGTGAAAGCTGATATTCTCAGGAAGCAGAGTTCTGAGCTCAAACCACAACCTGCAGATTTCCCCCTCTTGGATGCCTCCGACGTGCACACAGCCCTGTTTATGATGCATCTTCAAGTGAAGGAAGATGAGTTTCTCTTCCCCCGTCTCAAAGTTGTAGCTCAGTGGTAGAGCGTCTGCTTTGCATGCAGAAGGTCCCAGGTTCGATCCCTGGCATCTCAAAGTAGGACTGGGAGAGAACCATGCCTGGAACCCTGGAGAGCTGCTGCCAGTCAGGGTAGACAGTACTGAACTTGATATACAGTGTCAGACCACTGGTCTAAGGCAGTTTCTTATGTTCCAGTTACCCCTTGCCCTCCACCCAGCCCTATGGGTAATGTATTGGTAAATTGTCTGAAACCGGTATGGTGTTCAGATAATGATACCGGTTTCAGACATTTTTAGCTGGTAATCCATTGCACCAGCTCAAATTGCCTGCAGGCAGCAAAGTCACAGGCAGACAGTGCCTGAGAAAGGTCTGGGTGAGCACCTTCTCATGATCTACCTGCCTGCGCCTTTGAGGAAGCCCCCCACCCCTCCAGCTTGCATGAGCCAGACTGGTATGGGGGCTCACTCAGCTGGGAGGTGGGAGGCTTCCCGTCCCCCAAACTGAGCAGTTTAACGAAGCTTCGGCTGGGCGATGTATCTCGGCTGCTTCGATACATTCCAGACACCATGACAGATCAGCATATTGTGGTATTTAGCTGCTGATATATCACAGTGTTGAAAACCAGGTGTTGTTCAGCCCTAGCCCTAAGGCACAGAGTGCAAAAAGAATTCGCAATAATGGTATAGTAGTTGGGGTGGGCTGTTCCCTTCATAAGTGAACTGTTCCAGTCAGTTTGGCTTGCTGGGACTGAGAAGAGCTCACAATGTGCATTATATAAAGGGTAAACGGGGCTTTTTCTGAGTTTTTTTACTTTTCTTACCCTCCCACCCTCCTTACCCGGGGTGCTTCTGGGTTTGCTGCAAAAAAATAAATGCAGGCATCCAGGCACCCCACTCTTGTGTTCCTTTCCCCAGAATGCTTTTCAGTGTGGGCAGAAGGTGGCAGACTGCCTGAAGGCCAAGCTTTGATTTTTAGCTTCACACTCCTCCTCTCCTCCCTGAGAGCTTTCAGGTGGATACTTTAAGCTGCCTGGTAGTTTGGAGGAGGGGGAGCAATCTTCCCAGCCCCCTTTTTTTAGGTGCAAGGAGAAGTGTGTTTAGGTATTTATCATGTATGTTTTGCCTGCTCTTGGTTTTTACTATTTGTGTAGGATAAACTCTTTGGTGCTTTGCCTATTTTTGAGGTGCGAAGAAGGTTCTTAGCATCTCCAATTTTCCTTTTGTAGTATAGAAATTTTGTGGTGCCCATGACAGGTTCTTAGCTTTCCATATGTGCCCCAAGGGCCCCAAAAGATATGGAACCCCTGGCTCTATGGGGTAGCAGTGTCATTTGAGAAGTGAATCTCCTGCAGTCTTGGTGAGATACAGGCTCCGAGAGGTGCATGCCAGCACTGGTTGTGACACTACGAGGCATCCTGAAGTGCCCACTGTTATTTATACAGAGCAGTTCTTTGATGTGGGATGATGACCTCTGTCTGTCTAGCCAACTGCACATCTCGAGGGGCAAAGCAGCTCCTCCATCCAGTTACGTTTGGGTCCACAAAGGAAGTGGGTGTGTCTTCAGCTGGGCAGTTTTATCTCAAATAGTTAAGATTGTGAGGGTTGCAAGCCTAGTCATGGGCAGCTGTGTAAGACATAGCTGTGCAACAAATGTGCATTGGTTTGAACTGGTGTTCTCAGCTCTGGCAGTGTAACTCTTCTATGAGGGGCTTGGGAGCCAAGGCAGGTCTTGCTGATGACAGAAAACTTACCTTGCTATCTTAGTTTAAACTGCCTTCATTTGAATAGCTCCCAGGGGGGCTTCCACACAGTTGTTTTTATCTGGAGAAGGATGTCCCACAGACTCTTCGCTCACTTCCAGTTTAGAGGAAGTGTGTAGCAGCAGTTCTTGATGGGCGAAATCAAGACCTGCTCTTCCCTTTTGATATGATTTGGGAGTCATGTAGTGACTTTACCCTAATGTTCTTATGAAGGGAATCTTATTTAAATATCTCTGCAGTTTTGGGGTTAACAACTCCTGTGCCTCCTGCTTTAGGAGTTAGAGAGCTCTTGCATGGATGTGTCTTAAGATGCTCAAGGAGTGGAAAATATAAATTTAGCCTTTTGCTCTGGCCAAAATTTTGTAGTCAGGCCGCCTTGTTGGTAGATGGTCTCAAGACGTCATCCGTTAACATTCAGTCTGACCATAGTGTGTGCACAAAAAGCCCTTTTGATAATAGGCCATCAGCAGAGCTTTTTCCCCAGGAAAAAGGGTCGGAGCACACTTCCCTCAGAAGACCCACCCCAGAGCCCAGAGAGGATCTCTTCAGGCTAAGGGGGGGGGCAGTCTCATCACCAGCCAGAGGTACACAGGAGGGTGGAGCTGGCCGGCCGCCTCAGCATCTCACTGGCTCGGTCACCCCCGAACTTGCGATGCAGAGCCCATCTTCCTCGGACTCAACTCTCAGGCCCCAGACTCTCGCCTTGGCACCCCTGAGAGCCCAGCACCTGGGTGCCCTGCCCCCTAGCGCCTCTGGGTAAGACGCCCCTGCACTTACAGAATCCGTGTTGAACATTACCCACAACTAGCAAGCAGGATCCTATCACTGGCCACTTATGTGGACAAGTGAAATTAAAGGGACTGTAGAGGGCTTCTCAATTTTGGAAGTGGGCTGCAGGCAGAAGTTGAATAAAACCGCTCGTAAAATTCACAGCCCTTGAAGTGACAAAACTAAGAGCGGAGCCAGCCATAAGCAGAGCACTTGGTTGCCTACAGTGAATGAAGGGAGGGAGGATACTAATAAGATCTGGAATGAAGCCTCTGCCACCTCCCAGTTATAACACTATTTTCTCTGTACAACAAAATTCCCCACAAAACAAAAATCTAAAAGCTTGAAAATTCAATATGTGTTTATGGTTGTTTTTTTATAGGGGAGGTGTAGGAGAGTTTGTTTCTGGCCCCTTTTTATATGACATTGTTATTTATTTATTATTTTTATTATTTATATATTGCCCTTTATCAAAAGATCCCAGGAAAGTGTACATCATTAAGAAGACATTTTGCAGGGCATAGTAAGAGACAGCATAATAAAGTAATCAGAATAACATTTCAAATGTACTGTACGCAGTGCTGAATCAGAGGACTTATTTCTCGAGCAAAGAGGCACCACCATTACTCCATTAACTCTTGTGAAACTACATAAGATGCAGGTATTGAATAGAGTGTACTTTTTGTCTTGCTACCTGTCCAGATCCCTTGAGAATGGGCAGCTCAAACACTCCAGCTAATGTGCTTCTGACACGCCTTAACTTTCCTGTTACAGTAATAGTGTATCTGAAAGTTCTATTGTTACTATAATTGCATTCCCTAGTGTTAATATTTTTTTGTGGGGGGTCTCTATGAGCACTTTGGGTTCTCCCTGCCTGTTGATACCAAGCACTGTATTCCTTGTGGCACTTGCTAAAAACATTGTTGTGTAGACAAACTTACCTAGATGCTTAGAAAGCTGCAGTGGATTTTTAAATTTAACTCTGAGGTGTTTTTTACAAACACGTGGTGTATAAATGTTATGAAACAAATAAAATGATTTTTTTTAATTGCATATAATCGACTTAAAGTGAATGATGAATCAAGCTGAAGAATCCCTGCAAATTGTTCTGTAACTTATGGTAGAAGTTTATTAGATTGCATACTTGTACTTCTGTTCACATATATCTGTAAATAAATTGGCATTCTACCATGGAATTTGCGTTGCATTTTCAACCTATGGTGGTCAAACAGTCAGTTTAGAATGAAGCGTTTCTAAGGTGCCACATGGACCAAATGTGTCTCTGAAAATCTCTGCAAATGTTGCTGGCAGTTTTTCTTGCATGGCTCTTGTCATTTGTCCAGGATATTCTGCAACAAAACAGGTAATGGGATAAAGTTACAGAAGTGGCCATTTTGTTAAAAGAAGACAACTTAATTTAAAACGTGTCAGAATAAATAATATTTTATGCAAGGACACTCTGGGTCCCTTCACACCATGCATTTAAAGCACTGTGGTACCTCTTTAAACCAGTCATGGGTGCTGAGGGGTTGTTAGGCAACCCCTATCCCTCTCCAAGAGCTTGCAGTTTCCCAATCAATCCGTTTTACTAGGGAATTGTACTTCTGTGAGTAGAACAGGGGTCTGCCTTTGAGTGTAGAGCAAGCAGAGGGGTAATCTCCAACCATAGCACTAGAGTCCTTAGAGGGATTTTCTCTCCACATTAGTACTGTCAAGATTTCTCTTTCATTATTGCAAATTGCAAATAAATATTGGGTGAGCTTTGCAGGGGTTTTTTTTTAAGCTGTGCTAATAATAAGTCAAACATGCTATATTTGATCACTCTCTAGGAGGAGTAACCAACATGGTGCCCTCCAGCTGTGTTGGACTACAGCTCCCATAATCTCTGGTAAGTGGCCATGCTGCCTGGTGCTGGTGGGAGTTGGCATCCAGACCTCTCTGGAGGGCACTGTATTGGTTACCCTGCTCTAGGGAATTGCAGTCTGAATTTCCCTAATTGGCATAGGAAATTTTGGGGAAACACTCCAGCACTTTTGGGGAGAAAGTGATGAAGATAATAATACACCTTTTAAAGCTATATGGGACACTCCAACAGGACTCATCAAGACCGCCTAGACAAAAGTATAAATCCCCAAGAACAAAGCACAGTAAACAGCAGCCCACACATACATGCATACCTGACTTTCCACATGGACAGTGCTGGATCCAAAGGTGGCGTTGCCATAGCTGGTGACATAATACTGTGCAGGGGCCTGGGCAATGCTCCGTTCACTTGGGACTGAAACAATAACATGGTTAGTTATCCAGCTAGTAAATGCGACTACTGACTGGGTGCATATTTCCCCCCCTTCATACTCTTAGTTTTGCATTACTATTTCATATTTCCAGTGGGTTTTTTTGTGGTAGTCACTGATAATCTTTTTAACTAAAAAAGCACTGTGTTTTATGATGCTTTGAGAAAGTAGAGGAGGCAGCCAAAGCACAAACTCTGGGCAGTATGCTAAAATGATAGCCGTAATGGAAATTATGAAGGCCTGAGGGGAGGGGAGCAAGGACACACTAGGCCAGCGGTGCCAACTTGAATAAAATATTGGGGAGGGGGACCAGGTAAACCCCTACCCAAATAATCGATCACATGACACTGTGTGTGCGCGCACACGCACACACACACCATGCCCATCAACTTGGGAGAGGGGCAGTCCCCTCAAATATTTTATGGGGGGGGGTCCCGAAGGGACCGCAGTGCCTAGGAGTTGGCTCCTATGCACTGGGCTATGGACATGAGTCAAGAGATGGAAAGCTCCCACCAATCACCTCCTTGCTGTACTTTGGCAAGATCTTCTGATTCAAAACACCCCTACTAGCAAGATACTATAATACCAGCAATTACAGTAGCTCCTGTTTTGGCCACAATCCAGTGAAGACGTAAATGTGTTAAACCCACTGAAATCAATCACTTAACTATTAGTTGTTGTCTATATCACCCTCCAACACATTCACAAAACAAAACAGAAGAAGCAACAGGTGCACTTTAGAGGGCAATACAATCATACCTTGGTTCTTGAACAGAATCCGTTCCGGAAGTCCGTTTGACTTTTAAAACCCAAGGTGCGGCTTCCAATTGGCTGCAGCAGTTTCCTGCACTCAATCAGAAACTACAGAAGCAGCATTGGATGTTCAGCTTCCAAAAAAAGTTTGCAAACCGGAACACTTACTTCCAGGTTTGCGGCATTCAGGAACCAAAACGTTTGAGTCGCAAGGTGTTCAACAACTGAGGTACGACTGTACTTGACAGTCTCTCCTCAGCTCCTGCCCCACACCAGCCAAGTTTAAATGTGTCTACAGCTGAATGAAATCTCCGGTCTCACCTTTTGGTAACAGCAGCTCAGTTTCAAATCGAAAGGCACAAGTTCCACATGTTCTGATTTCTTCTTTGGTCCTTTGGAGAAGGGAAGGAGTACCAAGGCAACAGTAAACAGATTTTGCAATCAAAATATTAATTTTTGGTAACTTTTCAGCTTGAAGGATGGCGACACAAAGGCTGTGTACACACTACAGCACATTTGAAGTGCATCCCCCCCCCCCGAAAATAATTCTGGTTTGTTAAGGGCTGCTGGGAATTGCCAGTGCCCAGAATTCCTTTGGTGAAAGAATGGGCTTTAGGGGTATAGCTTGTACACAGCCTAAGGCAGGGACGTGGTATCTATAACCCTCCAGATCAGATAAATGCTGGACTAGGGGTTGTATTCCCACATTGACCATACTCAAGAGTACACCCCCTGAAATTTATGCACATAACTTAGGTACATTAATTCAAATGTGCCGATTCTGAGTAAAACAATCCTAGAATGCTGGACATACAAAAGCCTATTCAAATCTCACCAAACCACTGTTAAGCTCTTGGGGGGGGGGGGAGAACACAATGATTGGTCTGACTGGCGAAATCTGCCCATTTGTGTTGAACTAAAGTAGAAATGTTCCAAAAGGCTTGCAAATACCATCTTGGTAGTCAAGGTAACCCCAGACTAATTGGTGGTTGTTGCAAAAATGAGCTCATATATATTTGTACTCCCTTCCTTTGATGTACAGTCGTACCTCGGAAGTCGAACGGAATCCATTCTGTTCAACTTCCGAAATGTTCCGACTTCCAAAGCACAGCTTCTGATTGGCTGCAGGAAGCTCCTGCAGCCAATCGGAAGCCGTGGAAGCACCGTCGGATGTTCGGCTTCCAAAAGAACGTTCAGAAACCCGGAACACTCACTTCTGGTTTTCAAAACGTACGAGTTCCAGGGCATTTGAGAACCAAGGTACGACTGTGTGCTAATTGGTTTGCTTTGCTGTTCTGCTTATCTGTGGATCTTGGGATGCTGGGCTCTAGGCCCAGAGGCAGGAGAAGCTTTGGAAAGCTGCCTCACCATCCATGTGTGATGGGGTGTTCTGGGCAAACTGACCTATGCTGCTTTGTGCATGAAGGCTGCATGAACGTTTGTTTGGGTGTGGACACCCAGAGCAGAAAGAAGGAGGAACATCAATGCCGCACTTCCCCCATCTCTGTTGAACATCAGAATAGGGGAACATCAGAATAGGGGAAGGAGAGAGTGGCCTATGTGAGAATGTTTGTGGCTGGCTCAAAGGAGGCTGGCTGCTATTTCTGGAACTTGACAGCTTTGAGAAACTTGCTGCTGGTTACACTATTCATAAAAACCTGACAGCACCTGAGAGTTTTAGCCTATCTGGTTTAAATATTTTCAAACATAAATATTTATATTTTACATATGCCTTAGATCATGGGTAGGCAAACTAAGGCCCAGGGGCTGTATCTGGCCCAATTGCCTTCTAAATCTGGCTCATGGATGGTCCGGGAATCAGAGTGTTTTTACATGAGTAGAATGTGTGCTTTTATTGAAAATGCATCTCTGGGTTATTTGTGGGGCATAGGAATTCGTTCATTGTTTTTTTTTTCAAAATATAGTCCGTCCCCCCACAAGGTTGGAGGGACAGTGGACCGGCCCCCTGCTGAAAAAGTTTGCTGACCCCTGCCTTAGATATTTTAAGCATCATCTATTGATGACTTTTTTTTAATAGTCAATATTGCCTATTTTATCATGAATTTAAAATATTATAGCAATATTTTTATGTTTATTTAGCTTGACATGTTTTGAAATGAATTGGTATTAAGACTGTTGTAATTATGTGTTCTTCCTTCCCCCCCCCCTTTGCTCTTGTGTGGTATGAATGGATTTAGACATACTTATGTGGAAAAGAGGCATGCGAACTGAAAGAACAACAGTAAAAAAGAACTTGCCTGGCCTATCTCACAGGGTTGTTGTGAACATAAAGAAGTATTTGAAATGAGAGAACTTAACTTGTTATGTGTTGCCTATGGTCTCTTTGTGGGAGAAAGAAAAGCTTGATAGATAACTTGTCTGATTTATATATTGTGCAAATTAGCCCCCTGAGGTCTAGCTAGAAGAATGTGAAGCCTAAAGGAAAAGAAAAAATCAAAACACAACACATCACACATCAAATAAGAGGTGATAAGAAAGATGGACAGTTAATTTGTTTCTTGGTATCACTAGTGGAATATGGTGGAGCATTGGAGCACAAAATGGCCCATTGGAAATATATGAAAGTTTTTAAATTGACTTTGATGGGTACAGAGCCATCCTCCTAGTTGCTTTGAATTCAGAGCACTTTGCCTCTGGGCCAACATCAGGGCTTTGTTTGAAATACACTATGTGTTCTCAGGGTATGGCCAAAGCTACTGTAGTTGTAACTTAAACATTATGCAAATAACAAAAGGTACCTGTGTCGGCCTATAAGAAAAAAATCAAAATCCATATTCAGGCATTACCTTTATTAGGCTAACCAAAATGTCGCTAAACAGTGTGCAAGATTTCAAATTCTCCAGAAGCCTTCATCACTGAAGATGGAATTTGCTGTTTTTACTGCTGAAAAGTTAGGAAACTTCATGCTCTCAGGGCAGGGGAGCAGAGGGGTGAGATACTTACACTGTGCTTTTGTCATCCACATCTGGCCAGACAAATTCTGCAGGGCAGCCAGCTGTCCGACAAGGTGTCTTCACACAAAGATGGAGACCAGGCCACTCCTCCAAGAGTTTATTGCTGATGGAGATTATTGTCATCACAAAGTCCCACACCAACTGGAATCCTTTGAAAGACAACAGAGAAACGGAACTAAGTGGGATTTTCTGTCTAGATAGTTGGCTAAAGGGAAATGTCGACAGATGCATCTTTTTAGCCAACAGAAGTTGCCGGCAAAACAATTTATCAGCAATAAATAAATAAATTACAGAAAACAACAAAGCCTCCTGTAGTACCCTAAAGGCAGCAAATCGAGCTTTCATAGACTACAGTCCACTTCATCAGATGCACTAAATGTTACCCCAACTTGCAGGCGTATTTGTACATCATTGGGGAGGAAACTGTAAACAGTGAGATCAGAAGGGAAGAAATGCAGAAAACTGCAGGCATAATTCCTTATTAACAGTGACTGTTCACCAAAAATGTGGTTAACACAAGCATCCTGGCATCAGCAAGGGCAGAGCCACAGCACACATATAAAGTGCATTCAACCCACATTTAAACCACGTGGTTTCCCCAAAGAATCCTGGGGACTCTAGTTTCTCCCCACAATTCCCAGTATCCTTTGCAAACTACCGTTCCCAGGATTCTCTGGAGAAAGTTATGTGCTTTAAAAGGTGTGTTGGGTGTACTTTAAATGTATGGTGTGGGTCTTCCCTCAGCTAATCAACACATCATCAAATAACCCATTATGCTTATTTAATCCACAAGTGAATAGAACTGAAACCAAACAAGTCCCAAAGTTTTGCACTTGTTTTGCACTAAAAATACCCCACGTTTTGTACCACTCTCCAAACTGAAGAATTGATACAGCAAACCATGGTTCCCAGTTAACATCCAACATTGTCTGATTCACTCCACACTGGTGCAAAATGCAGAGTTTGTGGTGCAAAATGGTGCAAAAGTTTGGCACTGGTTTGGAGGGGACCCCAAATTTCAGGGCACGTGGTTCATGAAGCTTTCCACTGAATTACATTTAAAAGTTCATTATTATCACTTGTGGGGTTGAATTGGCGCAATTTTTAATCACACTACATGTCAACTCACCAATGTTAGGATGTTTATGTTATCAACTGCTGCCACTGTTAGTAAGGTTTTTAGCTTCATCTGTGCTTTTCCACATTTCCCTTCCCCCCTGACCTCATTGTTTACAAATCCCTCCCCCAATCATGTATAAATCTACCTACAACTCAGGA
Source organism: Podarcis liolepis (assembly GCF_965112155.1). NCBI lineage: Eukaryota > Metazoa > Chordata > Lepidosauria > Squamata > Lacertidae > Podarcis > Podarcis liolepis. The sequence goes on from NC_139554.1 coordinate 77,564,106, forward strand.
TAACACTACATGCATCTGAAACTGCCAAATTTAACCTACGCAAAAGTTTTCTGCTGTTTGTGGCTGAGTTTGGTGCTGCCACCATCGGGTCTGTGTTGGCACATCAAATCAAGCTTCAGATTAACGCCCTAAACCAAGCATGATCCTATCTGCTCCAATTTCTCATAAAAGCTTTGTGCTTGATGTATGATAATGCTGGCTTTTCAGGTGAAAGACAAAGGAAGGAGATCATTTCTAACATCCAACAAAGTGAGTCAAAGTTTGTCCTTCTGTGGTACCTGCCCTCTCAGCTGGTTTTCTGCACCTGAGTTCAATGTAGCTATATCCTTTCTGGTTGTTCGCTTTGATCAGTAAAGGTTTGCCACTGCAGATGAGCAGGCATATCGCTTTTGCAACCCAGTGGGTTGAGAAGAAAGAGCAAGCTTTAACCATGAGCCTGGAAAGAGAGAAACAACAGCCAATGCCTTCAGATCCCATCATGCATGTGCACAAGGTATTTCCTTGGGTGTGCAGCCAGGGAATATATGAATAGATAGATAGATAGATAGATAGATAGATAGATACTCATTCTTGGTTGTAAATGATATTGGTTTAATTTATCAAACAAACAAAAGAAACTAAAACTTAACTAAATGTAACTTTTTAAATTAAACTTTACTTAAAAAATACAAACTGATCAAAAGACACACAAAATACCAAAATTTTGCTGTAGTGCAATTTTTGCTTGATAATTTCTGTGGGAAATGTATGTTTGTGGCTGCCCCAGGTTATGCAAATCAGCAAATTTTCATGACTGCGGCCCAAATTCAAAGGAGACTGCAAACAGCAGAAATTGGTCACAAGCTGGGCCATCACGTCATATGGCCTCTATGCAATCAGCAGTCTGTTTAACCAGAGTTTTCTTTTCAGCTGGAACTCACCAGAGCTCAGTTCCAGCCCCTCTCAGGTGAGCACAATTGCCATTCTAAGAGGGAGGTGTTCTTGGTAATTTCTGGCACCTTTTTTCCTACCTTTTGAAGAAGCCCTCTGGGATCTCTGGGGAAAAGTAGACACGGATATGAAGGTCTTCTTTGTGGTCTCCTCCCCACATTTTGGAAACCTCCTCACTCTGGTTGAGATAAGTGGGAAATAAGTAGTGAGTTTCCTCATGGCCTTGTGCGGCTTCCCATGGCAATCCAGGCACAAACACTCGGGCTCTTGGATTGAGCCCCTCTGTATTTCTGACCTCCAGACAGATCTCAAAGTGCTCCAGCAGGCTAAAGAGCTTCCCCTTCTGAGATCTGCTGCCCACCATTTCCTCAAAGACGTCTCTCATGCCGTCCAGGTAGAGCTGGTGTTTGAGCAAAGCTCTCATGGCCTTCTGGCACAACATGGCCTTTGACTTGAATGCCCACACCCAGTTGGCCCGGTCTCGAATGGTGGCATGTTCTGCTATCAAGATGTCCACAGCAATGCTCTCCAGCTGCTGCGTCAGGCCATACCGGACAAGAGTCTGGAAGAACAGAAACATTAAAAAAAAAAAACAGGCATAGAAAAATTAAGTCTTAAATACACGACAGGTAAGGCTCACACTTTCCCTAGATCAGGGGTAGCAAATACATTCTTCAGATGTTTTGGACCACAACTCCCATCAGCCCAAGCCAGCATGATAAGTAGACAGCGATGATGGGAGTTGTAGTTAAAAATATTTGAAAGCACCAAGTTGGGGAAGCCTGCCTAACCCTCTTAGCATATGCTGCAGCTATTAGGAGTCAGTGAAAGAAAATGGCTTCCAGCAAAGATGTGGTTGGCAGGCGGGAATTCAGAACTGGTCTCTCTCAGTAACTGATACGCACAGGTGAATCAACACACATGCCTGGCTAGTCCATCCCGCTGTATTATCTGCAATCCTATTGTGAGATGCAATGCCGACGCTGATGCAGTGTTTCAAAGATGGCAAGGGGGGGCATGGGGGGCACAGACTGTCCCTATAGTCCATCCTTTGCTATCTTTCCAAAATAAACCCTTTTGGAGCAAGTGGTCTCATTTAGACAGTAATTACCTGAAATCCCCATTTTGTGCTAGAACACAACCCAGAAGGTCATAAAAGTCTTGCATTCGCCTCTACAGCTTGCAGTGTGAACATGCTGATCTGAAGGATGTGCCTGCCTTTGGAATGCAAGGGATCAGGCGTGGTGAAGATGCATTATACTGATTTCCTCGATCAGGTTCAAACTTGACGTGGTTAGTGGGGACAACAAGATGGTGGGCATAACTCCCTCCTGTAATGAGGCATTAACCACTCCCTGGACCCATCTAGCCAATTCCTACCTACTAGATTTTATAGTAATGTATAAATAAAAGGCACAGAACATCCGTCTGTAAAGCAGTTGGCAACCTCAGGCTGAGCCTTGGCACTCTAAAGGATGTTGTCTGTTGATCTCCTAGAAAACTTTCTGCTGTGACATGGTAAATAAATAAATGCTACACGCTTGTGTGGCACCTCCATTTTCATTCCCCTTCTAGCTAACTTCAGAGAACCAACGTTTCTACAGCATAAAGAGATCTGGTGTAGAAGCAGCCAAGGACACCTGGCACTCACTTTGAAGATGGTTATGAGAATGTCCGGGCATAGAAACACCGTGCTCTCCAGCTGCTTGACCTCTTCGTACCACACGATTAGCCCAATGCGGTGGAGGTATCTCAGGATATCCCGCAGAAGTTCTACATCAAGGTGGGTCAGGTGATACTGACAGGAAAGCTCTCTGTGTAATAAACTCAGATCCATCATACCTAAAGGACCATTAGAAGACTTGTTTCTAGTGACTGCAAGGGATCCACAGAACGAAATACTTTGAGTAAGCAGGTTTGGGATAAGCCTGTCCGTAGAATGGGATGGATGGATTTGTCAAATTAGGATTATCTCCATTTCTCATATTTCCACCCCTAAACCCATTTATCCACGTTTCCACATGACTTGGCTATTTATTTATAAATTTTGAAGAACTGTCTTTCAGTTTGTGTATTGTTTCACAAAGTGTGAATTACCGTATTTTTCGCTCTATAAGACGCACCAGACCACAAGATGCACCTACTTTTTGGAGGAGGAAAACAAGAAAACAAATATTCTGAATCTCAGAAGCCAGAACAGCAAGGGGGGTTGCTGCGCAGTGAAAGCAGCAATCCCTCTTGCTGTTCTGGCTTCTGGGATAGCTGCGCAGCCTGCATTCGCTCCATAAGACGAACACACATTTCCCTTTCCCCTTACTTTTTAGGAGGGAAAAAGTGAGTCTTATAGAGCAAAAAATACGGTAGGTAAGGTTCGCCTCTAGATGTGATCTGAAAGTCTTCCCCATCCCTGTCTATAAGTGATTGAAATGCTGTAGTTCTGATGTTGGAGCAAAACTAGAGGAGGACAGTAAATACTAAAGAGGTCAGTGCTAATGAAGAATCACATCCTTACTTAAGCTGGCTCCTCCAAGTGGTTAACAACTATTTTGGAATTCATTGTAGATCTGGGAATGTGAAAATGTTCCCATAGTTTTAAATATGAATGTTTGGGGAGTTTTCTCTGTGGTCTTGCTGGAGAAGGGGATCAGGGCCATCAACCAGCGATCATTTTGTTTTGTTTTATATGCTTTATGCTTGGTTCAAATGTTATTATGCTTTAATTGGATTTTTATGCTTTTACTGGATTTTTATTATGTTTAAAACAGGGGCCTGCCCAACTTTTCAGGCTGGGTGGACTATAAAAATAAGCAAATTGACCACAGAAGAGAAGCCGGTATCAGCCTCCTGCTATTGTCCTGAGGGGCAGCTGTCTGAGAGACTGCCTCAGAGACTTTGGTTCTCCCCCAAGCAATCTAGAGGCCATCACCCTTATTGCAAGTGTTTAGGAGGAGGCTGTGATGGTGGCTGTGTATTTCAGCGAAATACACTCTGTACATAGAAAACTGCCATCTACTGAGTCTGACTATTGGTGCATCTTGCTCAGTTTTCATCTATGCTGATGATCTCCAGGGTTTCAAGGCAAGGGAGTCTTTCCCAAGAGATGCTGGGGAATGAACTGGGAACCTTCCACATGCAACGAAAGCAGATCTACTACCCCAAGCAACATCTCTTCCCAAATGTTCAGAAGGACCCTGTTCTGCATCATGACTTCACCTATTCAAGGGCTAGGATCTTGCATTTAAGAGGGGGAAGAGAGGGGAGGCGCAAAATGCCCATTCATAACAGTTACTTGCCATGCTCTGCCAACTCTTCATTTTTTTGCACAATATTCACAATTGCAGCTTCTACTTGCTTGTAGATAGGGGGCAGAACTTGGATGACATTCGGGAAGACAGCTTCATTCTTGACGTGCTTCAGAATTGTGCCTTCGAGTGTTTTGATGTCCTCGTAATCCATGCAATTGACGGGAACAAGGTCCAAAACCTGGGGCAAAAAAATATACAGATGCCACAAACAAACAAACCAAAACTCCAAACAGTTTACAAGCAAGCAATAGATGCAAACGACCGAAGACTCAGATTGGCATCTTGTTATTCTGGTGGGCAGTCCATGGTTTATGCATGCTGGTGGCCAGGGGCTTTGCTCGTGTCATAGAACTTGAGATTCCTACAATCAAACTAAATCTCTAGATGGACATTAGATTCAGAACAGATGAAAGGAAGTATCTTATTCATAAGTGAAAGAAGTCATCTGTCAGTGGTGGTTGGCTGCATCCTCCCAGATCTGAAGATTTATGCCTCAAAGAATCAACTGCTGGGGAACAATAACTTCAGGTTCCACTTGGGGGTGCCCACAGGCACAAGGCTAGCCACTACTGGAAGCAGGTCGCTGGGCACGGCCAGAGGAAAAACGGGGTGGATCAACTCATATAAATTTTACCTTTGTACAGCAGGATATCTTGTAATTCACTCACACACTGCTCTCGGTCCTGCATTCAGGCAAGTGAGAGACATTATCAAAGTTCAAGGACACATTCCAGCTGGGCCGAAGCACTCGTGGAAGGTGTAAAAGTAAGGCCAGTGAGTGGTGTGGGCTGGCAAAAGGGGTGTGTGCTTAGGGCGGGTTTCAATGGCCTGCAGCATTAGTCTCAAGGGCCACTGAGGGTGACCTTGTGGGACATATTTGGCCCCCAGATCAGAGGTTCCCACCCCTGGAATGAATGGACTTTTAGTCTGCTCTAGGCCAGTGTTTCCCAACCTTTTTTGGGCAAAGGCACACTTGTTTGATGAAAAAAATCTCGAGGCACACCACCATTACAGCCCCGTGACGTCAGCGCGCAGCGTCACGCCGGGAGGGACGCACGAAAGTGTAACTTTCAATTTTTTCCCTCCCCCTTGCCGGGGAACCTCCAAGCTTTGGGGGTGGGGGGGAGGAGGCAGCAAAGCGAGGGACTGAGGGACTCCTCCAACGACAAGGGTTGGGGAAGAAGAGAAAGGGCTATTCCGCTCCAGTCACGGGAGGGGAATATGTACTGGCCCAACTGGTGTGCGGTCTTCGGAAAGCGGGGTGCGGGAAGGAAGCCTAGGCTCGGGGTCCACCGACCTCGGCGGAAAAAGGCAACAACTGAAGCCTCCCGACGGTTTCGGGGGAGACGTTCAGAGCTTCCCTGGGAGTTTCTCAGCCTGCCTTTCGGAGGAAGAGGCGGAGGGGGCCTGGGGATGGCAGTGGCCTCGGCCTCGCCCTCCCTCCGTCCCTCTACCTTTGTAGTGGACGCGCAGGTTGTTCTGCGAGAGGCCGATGTAGCTGAATTTGTCCTTCGGGCTTCAGGAGCGCGGCAGCGGCGTCTCCTGCTCGTCCACGGCCAGGTAGAGCCGCTTGAGGCGCCGCTTGAGCTCCTTCTCCTGCTCGTTCAGGAGAACAGACGGAGCTGATGACGAGCCGGCGCGTGCGTGCAGCGGCTGGCCTCGTAGGGAGCCGAGGGGCGGGGCTTCCTTTCTGAAGGAGCTGAGGGTGGGGGTCCTCCGGCGCCTTCGGCGAAACGGCGCCGGCCCAGAGCGCTTCTAGGAGGCTGCCTTTGTGCGCGACGTAAAGCCCTCTTTCCCTCCCTCCAGCCCCGTGTCACCTGTGGAAAAGGGGGCTGGATCCAGTGACGCAACTCGGAAAACAGTTAGGGAAGCCAGAGCAGGAAAGTGAGTGGGGGGCAGCGTCGCCGCTTTAACCCACGTTTCCTTTTTGAAAGAGAAACTTAAGTCAGTGTTTCCCAACCTTTTTTGGACTCGCCCGCCTCCCTCCAGGCAACATCTCGCGGCACACCAGGCAACATCTCGCGGCACACTAGTGTGCCGCGGAACACCGGTTGGGAAACACTGCTCTAGGCAACTTCTTTTGTTCTTAAGGTTCAATGTCCCAGCCTCCAAAATGTCTATATACACCCCCCCACCAACAAAGATGCTGCTTGTTCACATCCTACTTTTGACTAAGGAGTTGACAAATTGGGGGCCAGATGGCACCACGCACAAGAGAGCCATGTTACTGCCTGTGCTTTCTGACTGGTGTATGGAAAAGCACATGAATCTGACCTTTGAATAGTTTGTAAGTAAACTATTTTTAACTTCCCAAACATGTTTTTCCCCCTATGATGGGGAAATGGGAAGTTTTGGAACTCACAAGGACATATTTTAAAGGTCCAACAGTCTATTTTTACACATTTCACTTTTCTGCATATTTTGTGATTTTAAATCTCTGCTCACCCAAGGGTACTTGTCCCAAACCTGAATCTTGGCATCCAGGGAATTCTCTTTTTATCTACTTAATTTTTCTTTCCCAACCAACACACTCTTGGGAGTTTACATCACATCATATTCTGTAATGCAGGGACTGGAAACTTGTGGCCTCCCAGATGTTGTTGGACTCCTAACTCAGGTCAAGCCACAGGCATTGTAACTGATGGTCAGGGAGTTCTGTCCAACATCTGATGGGCCACAGGTTTCTCACCCCTGATGTAGGGCATCCTAAATATTCAAAATACACCACATTTTCCTCACCGTAAGGGTGCATTGCTCCATTTCCTTCAGCCTATTCCACTGGTCCACAAAGAACTCTGATTCCTCATTGTCCTCCAGGTTGGCAATGAGATGGGCTAAGGTGCTCTTTCTCTCATCCAGCATGTCCTGGATCTTGCTCATTATATCCTCTTTCTTTTCTTTAACCTCCTGCTCACAACAAACATCTATGTGAGTTCCAACGGGAAGGACCACAGAATTGGGCACTCGCATAAAGAGGTTGTTAATCCAAAATCCAACAAGCTCCTTGAAGGAGTCATCGCTCTGCTGATACCTGAAAAAGGGAAGTTCCAGATCACTCACAGACTCAGCCCGCTGCCCTGACATTCTTTGGGTAAACAAATTTGTTTCTCTAATATTGGTAGCTCACAAAGAGAGTGAGGTCACATTCACAATATGCATTTAAAGCACACGATTTCCCCCAAAGAGTCCCGGGAACTGTAGGCGTGCTGGGAATTGTAGTTCTCTGTGGGTACATACAGCTCCCAGTATTCTTTCAGGGAATGATAAATGCTTTAAATACATGTTGTGGATGCGACCGGAGCTTAATACAGATATTAAGAAGTGGCCTCTGCTATGAGAAAAATATATTCTTCCCAGCTTGCAATTGTGGCACTTGTGAAAATATCCATAAGAAGAGAGTAATAATGATTTTCCATAAAAGTAATATTAATTTATTGGTGGTGGCCAAGCAAAAAAGATTTCACTCAGTGAATAATGGAAAGCATGCTTTGTTGTTGTCTTTTTTAATTTAGATGGGGTGCAATGATGAGTAGTGCACCTCAATGTCTAACTAAGGCCTCTGCAATAGGCTTTAGCATGCAGTGCAAGCCTATGCAAGTTTGCTTGAAAGTGTTCAGTGGAGCTTACTTCCAAGTGTGCATAAGATTTAAGACTTCATTAGCTCACTGCTCTCTGATGGGCATACAGTACTAGCAGGGATAAAACTCCTGCAATTATAGAGTTTCTGGCTGACAAAAAAAAAGCTAACTTCATACCCAGGAGTACAAATTTAGCCAAAGGCAACACGTTTAAATCCCATTCACTTATAAACAGGAATGTGAAGCACACATGTAAATCGACCCCGCTGGTGCCAACAGGACTTAAAAGCCACGCTCCCCTTTGCCCTCCCTTCGCAAGGTAAGGAAGATGACACTTACTGCTGAAAGTTAATGACCAAGATGACCAGAGCCTGTGGGGTGATGAACATGTGGTGAGTCATATAGTATTCCAATTGGCCAGCAAAGTCCCAGAAGAGAAAAGTGAAGCCTTGAATCTGGAACTCGCTGATCTCAATCCCAACGGTCCGCTCTTCCTCCGACATTCGAACTATTTGCCTTTGCTTCAGGCTTTTGCAAATGGTGGACTTCCCTGCTAAGGACATCCCCAGGAACATGGTCTTGACTCGCCTGTCCTCTTCCGCTCGGCTGTTTTGCAGCTGGTCGAAGTAGCTGATGATCTGCCTGAGGCCTCCTGCACAGACCTCATAGGGAGGCTCCCGGAGAGGATTCCCGCTGACCTTGAACATCTTCAGAGGCAGCTCCTTGAACATCTTCATGGGAAGCTGGCGCAGCTTGTTGTTATACAGGTAGAGCTCTTGCAAACATTTCAGCTCCAAGACCACCAAAGGGATAGCTAGGAACAAGTTGTTGGACAGGTTGAGGTACTGGAGGCTGCTGCAACAGACTGCCAGGTCCTTGGGAAGCCTATCTAAGCGGTTGTTGTTCAGTCGAAGATGTCTCAACTTTGGAAGGCAGGAAAAGACTCCCTCTGGAATAACACGGATTTGGTTCTGATTGAGTTCCAGCTTCTCCAGATGGACCAAGCTCCTGATTTCCTCTGGAAAGTCTATGATATCATTTTTAGACAAAACCAGCTTTTTCAGGTTGCAAAGTTTTGCAATCCCAGGGAGCTGTTTCAGCTTGTTCCGGTCTAAATTCAAGCTTTCTATGCCATTATTTTGCAGGACCTCAGGTGGAACCACTCGGAGCCTAAGTCTGGAAAGTGTCACTTCATTGCGGTAGTCTTCTTGCCCTTGATCTGATGAACAGAGGGCACAAGATACTGGATTTATCATCAAGAAAAAGGACCATTGCTTCCAAGTGAGTAGCTTGCCAGACACTGCTGAAATTACTGTATTTTTTGCTCTATAAGACTCACTTTTTCCGTCCTAAAAAGGGGAAATGTGTGTGAGTCTTATGGAGCGAATGTAGGCTGCACAGCTATCCCAGAAGCCAGAACAGCAAGAGGGATTGCTGCTTTCACTGTGGAGTGATCCCTCTTGCTGTTCTGGCTTCTGAGATTCAGAATATATTTTTTCTTGTTTTCCTCCTCCAAAAACTAGGTGCGTCTTGTGGTCTGGTGCGTCTTATAGAGCAAAAAAATACGGTATTTCGTGCTGCACACACACATGTTAACGCTCCAGCTCTTAACCGTGTAATGCTAAACCCTTTTACTAGGAACAAAACCTAATTGTTTAGAGAGGGAATTATTTCTGACAAACATACAGAGAATTTTACCGTACATCACTTCATCTGGAATTAACCTTTTTCTACTGTTTAGCTGCCTGGTTCCGAGTATAGGAGGGTAGTTAAATTATAACCAGGTTGCTGTAACTGTATGTGCACGTAAATGCAAGAGAAATTGGAGACAGGATGGGGTAGGACTTGTGGTATGCTTAAGGTCCTACATAGCCCACTCTTTTATTTTATTTTATGTTTGTTTGTTTGTATGTATTTATTTTATTTATATCCTGCCTTTCCTCTAAGGAGCTCAAGGTGGCAGGCATGGTTTTCTTCCTCCCTACTGTATCCTCACAACAACCCTGTGAGGTAGGTTAAGACAAAGAAGCTGACTGGTCCAAGACCACCCAGTGCATTTTTGTATTTTCAGTCAGAAGTCATTCTCACAGAGCTCAACAAATGAGGCAGGATTTAAAATATAAGTATGGCCCCTACCACCAGCTCTCATTTCAATACAGTTCCTCTAATACTCATTTCAATACAGTTCCTCTAACCAGGCCTACTTCTGAACACATTATTTGAAAAAAAGATCCACTGCATTGAACACAAAGAGCATAATAAAAGGGACTCATAAGAGACAGGAACAGCCTGTGCTGTTGGGGGCTTCCTCTGGCCTTTTCACTGCTGCAGCTCCCGTAGCTGAGGAGTTAAGCAGCCGTAGTTGAAAAGGTCAGCTTTAAAACATCTTGCCTCTTCTGTCTGTCAATGTTGCAATGAGAAGGACTGAGAAAGTTCTGATTCTATGCACAGCCTGTGCCAAAACCTGAACATGTCTCTTGGCACAGGATTACTATTTTAAAGATGGCATGTTCTCTCTCTCATCCTAACAAATGGCAGGTAGGCCCAGCATCAGCACCCAGCACCTGGCCAAGCCCTCCTCCAGCACTGCCCCTTCCATTGTTTTTCTACTCCACTCCAAGCAGCAGCAATCAGTAGGAATCAAAGGCAGGTACTCACTAGATCCATGCTGGGCCATGTTGTTGTCCTGCCGCTCCCTGCTCCACAAGCCACGGCTATATCCTTCTGACGTAACCATCTGCTTTCATTTCCTCAATTCTCTCTTTCAAAAGCTTTTACCTCCTTCTTCTTCCCACAATTAATTGTGCAAGATGTGAAACTTTGTGTGGGGCAAAATTGAAGGCGCAACACAGTTAAAATCACCACAGCCGTTTCCCCAGTATATGATTGCCAGTGAAATGGGATATATATATATATATATATATATATATGCTTTCGTAGATTTTCACGGGTACAGGAATGCAGGTTTTGGTGTCTTCGGGTGTCTTCCCGTGTAAGAGTTGGGGTGTCTAGGCGACGTTTCGACGAGGTCTCGATGACGAGTGAGACCTCATCGAAACGTCGCCTAGACACCCCAACTCTTACACGGGAAGACACCCGAAGACACCAAAACCTGCATATATATATATATATATATATATATATATATATGCAGGTTTTGGTGTCCTCGGGTGTCTTCCCGTGTAAAAGTTGGGGTGTCTAGGCGACGTTTCGACGAGGTCTCACTCGTCATCTTCAGGCTGGTGCTTTCGGCTTCTTGTTACTGGAACAGAGCGGGATCTCAGTGTTTGAGTTCCTATAAATACTGTAGAGGGGTGTGGTGTATTGCCTCAAAAGTTCTGGGCAGAGGGGAAGTTCCCAGGCTAGTGTTCTTTTCTTCTTTTGTTCCTTAATTACTTGAGGGATATCTTGAGTGATTTCTTGAGTGATATTCTGGTTACCACTTAGGTGGGTCATTAGGTGTGGATTAGTTGCTAAAGCCTTCGTGTCTTGACCTCTTGAATTTGTGAAGAGTTTTTCTGGGAAGATGGCTGTACTGCACTTAGTTGTGCTTTGGCTTGGCTTCGTGTATAGGGGCGAGCTGTGGTTTTGTGCCCTGTGCCAGCCAGATCTGTGTAGGGATTGCAGGGGGGTGCAGCATCCGGAGGTGCCACTATGGTTTGGTTACTGGATGGTGTCTGTAATTTATCTGTGGAGAGGGTCTGGGTTTGGGTCTGGTGTGGTTGATTGGTGGTGGTGTTCTGTGTGCCTCTGGATCTGGTGTCGGTTTTTGTGGGGAGGGCTAATTTCTAGATGTCTGGCAGGCGGGACGTGTCGTCACGCTTGTTCATGTTGTGAGGGTGTTTCTCTATCTCGATGGCTTCCATGATTATTCTCTTGTGGTGATGTTCCATGTTAAAGAGCAATTTGGAATCTGCAAAATTAATTTCGTGTCCTGTTTCTTTCATGTGTTGGAAAAGAGAGGAAGATTTTTCTTCTTTTTTGACGGCATTCTTGTGTTCTGCGATACGTGCATTTATTCGTCTGTTTGTTTGTCCAATGTACGTGGCTGGGCAGACTTTGCAGGGTATTTCATAGACCCCTTGGTTTTCCAACTGGATTTTATCTTTGGGGTTTCTGAGGATATTGGCTATTTTTTGGTTGGTGCAAAAGGCTGTTTTGATATTGTGTTTATGGAGGATTTTGCTAATTTTATCTGTAGTGCCCTTGATATAAGGAAGGAGGGCCATGCCATTGTTTTCTTCCGTGTCTTGGTTTTTGGGGGGTGTTTCTTTTTGGATTAGCTTCTTAACCCTGTTTTGCTGGTATCCATTGGCGATTAACACATTTGAGAGATTCTGTAACTCAGTTGTCAAGTGGTCTTTGTCAGCCAGGCGTTTGGTTCTGGAGATGAGGGTCTTGGCTACGGAGTTTATTTGTGCAGGGTGGTGGTGTGATTGAGCATGTAAGTAGCGGTTGGTGTGTGTTTTTTTCCGGTAGATAGTGTGTCCTAGGGAGCCATCAGGTTTTTTGTAGATTAGGACGTCAAGGAAGGGAAGCTGGTTGTTGGCTTCTATTTCCATAGTGAATTGTATTTTGGGGTGTAGGCTGTTGAGATGTGTGAGGAAGCTATCTAGTTTTTCTTTCCCGTGTGGCCAAATTACAAAGGTGTCGTCAACATATCTGAGCCAAAGTTTGGGTTTGTGTTCTGACTTGTCTAAAGCATTGGTTTCAATGACCTAATGACCCACCTAAGTGGTACTCAGAATATCACTCAAGAAATCACTCAAGATATCCCTCAAGTAATTAAGGAACAAAAGAAGAAAAGAACACTAGCCTGGGAACTTCCCCTCTGCCCAGAACTTTTGAGGCAATACACCACACCCCTCTACAGTATTTATAGGAACTCAAACACTGAGATCCCGCTCTGTTCCAGTAACAAGAAGCCGAAAGCACCAACCTGAAGATGACGAGTGAGACCTCGTCGAAACGTCGCCTAGACACCCCAACTTTTACACGGGAAGACACCCGAGGACACCAAAACCTGCATTCCTGTACCCGTGAAAATCTACGAAAACAAATATATATATATATATATATATATATATATATTCCTTCACACTCGCAGGTGTGACCCTTTCTTGCAGGGGTGGCCCAAGACATGTTGCTGCCTGAGGCAAAGGACAAAATGGCACACCCCTCATTTAAGGTTCTGAAGCCAAGTGGGGAGGTGGTCAAATCTTACTTCAACACCATTGAAAGGATAGCCTCCTCTGTTGCTCCTGAGGACAGCAGGCTAGCACAGGGCAGGCCATGTGGGGCGTAGCAGAGAGGAATAGTTGGGAGGGGGCTCAAGAGGAACAGTTGGGGGCCTGCAACCTTTGGCCCCCACCCCAGCATCTGCCAGCTGAGGCAGTTGCTTCCCTCTGCTTAAGGCCAGCCCTGCTTTCTTAGGATTGTGATGTTGCTCTCTAGACCAGTCAAACTCCACTTTCAGTTAATAACATCCTCTTATCTGGGGTGAAAGTAGACAAAGACCCATACATGTAGCTATCTTTGTGGTCTTCAAAAGGGAGGGGGAGGATCTTGTCCCCAGCGAAAGCTATATGGCAGGCCTAACAGACAAAACCTTGTGTTATCTTCTTGCTGATAAAGACAGACACGCAATTCATAAAGTAGTCCTTTTTGCAAAAGGTTAGAAACAAAACTGTAGCTGGGTATTATGGTGGCCATCTTATCTAATGGCTTATAGGCAGAGCCCATCATCGGTCAGTTTTTATTCAAAGTTGCTTTTGTGTTTTTATTTGTACGTTGGATATTCTTCATAGTATTGCAAATCTATACAGTGGTGCCTCGCAAGACGAAATTAATTCGTTCCGCAATTCTCTTCGTCTTGCGGTTTTTTCGTCTTGCGATGCACGGTTTCCCATAGGAATGCATTGAAAATCAATTAATGCGTTCCTAGGGAAACCGCCTTCAGACCAGGTCCGGGGACAGTCTGTCCCCGGACCTCTTCTGAAGGCTGGGGGGGGGGACAAGGGCTTTTCTTCCCACCCCCAGCATTTTAAAAAACCCCGGGACAGCGGAGGACTTCTCCGCTGTCCGGGCGATCTTAAAATGCTGGCGGGCGGCATTTTAAAATCGCCCCGGGACAGCGGAGGACTCCTCCGCTGTCTGGGGCGATTTAAAAGCCCCTGGGAAGGCAGGCAGGGGGGACAAAGACTTTCGCCCCCCCCGCCCGCCTTCAGAAGGTGTCCCCCCCCCCACCCTGCTTCGGGGCAGCGTTCCGAAGCGGGGTGGCTGGGGCAGGTGTTCCTGCCCCCCCGCCCGGCTTCGCAGCACCGCTCCGAAGCTCGGCGGTGGGGGCAGGTGTTCCCGCCCCCCCACCCTGCTTCGGGGCAGCGTTCCGAAGCGGGGTGGCTGGGGCAGGTGTTCCTGCCCCCCCGCCCGGCTTCGCAGCACCGCTCCGAAGCTCGGCGGTGGGGGCAGGTGTTCCCTCCCCCCCACCCTGCTTCGGGGCAGCGTTCCGAAGCGGGGTGGCTGGGGCAGGTGTTCCTGCCCCCCGCCCGGCTTCGCAGCACCGCTCCGAAGCTCGGCGGTGGGGGCAGGTGTTCCCTCCCCCCCACCCTGCTTCGGGGCAGCGTTCCGAAGCGGGTTGGCTGGGGCAGGTGTTCCTGCCCCCCGCCCGGCTTCGCAGCACCGCTCCGAAGCTCGGCGGTGGGGGCAGGTGTTCCCTCCCCCCCACCCTGCTTCGGGGCAGCGTTCCGAAGCGGGGTGGCTGGGGCAGGTGTTCCTGCCCCCCGCCCGGCTTCGCAGCACCGCTCCGAAGCTCGGCGGTGGGGGCAGGTGTTCCCTCCCCCCCACCCTGCTTCGGGGCAGCGTTCCGAAGCGGGGTGGCTGGGGCAGGTGTTCCTGCCCCCCGCCCGGCTTCGCAGCACCGCCCCGAAGCTCGGCAGTGGGGGCAGGTGTAACCGGGACCTCTTTTGAAGCAAGCGGCTGTGGAGAGAAGCGATCTCCCTGCAGCCGCTTGCTTCAAAAGCTTTTGAAGCAAGCGGCTGCAGGGAGATCGCTTCTCTCCGCAGCCGCTTGCTTCAAAAGAGGTCCCGGACCTGTTTTGAAGCAAGCAGCTGCAAGGAGATCGCTTCTCTCCGCAGCCGCTTGCTTCAAAAGAGGTCCCGGACCTGTTTTGAAGCAAGCGGCTGCAGGGAGATCGCTTCTCTCCGCAGCCGCTTGCTTCAAAAGAGGTCCCGGACCTGTTTTGAAGCAAGCAGCTGCAAGGAGATCGCTTCTCTCCGCAGCCGCTTGCTTCAAAAGAGGTCCCGGACCTCTTTTGAAGCAAGCGGCTGCGGGGAGAAGCGCAGCAGCTTGCTTCAAAAGAGGTCGGGGCAGCGGAAAGCGCTTCCCGCTGCCCCCGGACCTCTTTTGAAGCAAGCAGCTGCGGGGAGAAGCGATCTCCCTGCAGCCGCTTGCTTCAAAAGATGTCCGGGAGATCGCTTCTCCGAAGCGGGGTGGGGGGGCGGGAACACCTGCCCCAGCCACCCCGCTTCGGAACGCTGCCCCGAAGCAGGGTGGGGGGGAGGGAACACCTGCCCCCACCGCCGAGCTTCGGAGCGGTGCTGCGAAGCCGGGCGGGGGGCAGGAACACCTGCCCCAGCCACCCCGCTTCGGAACGCTGCCCCGAAGCAGGGTGGGGGGGAGGGAACACCTGCCCCCACCGCCGAGCTTCGGAGCGGTGCTGCGAAGCCGGGCGGGGGGCAGGAACACCTGCCCCAGCCACCCCGCTTCGGAACGCTGCCCCGAAGCAGGGTGGGGGGGAGGGAACACCTGCCCCCACCGCCGAGCTTCGGAGCGGTGCTGCGAAGCCCGGCGGGGGACGGGAACACCTGCCCCAGCCACCCCGCTTCTCTCCGCAGCCGCTTGCTTCAAAAGAGATCGGGGGCAGCTTTTGAAGCAAGCGGCTGCAGGGAGATCGCTTCTCTCCGCAGCCGCTTGCTTCAAAAGAGGTCCGGGGGCAGCGGGAAGCGCTGCCCCCGGACCTCTTTTGAAGCAAGGGGCGGTGGGGAGAAGCGATCTCCCCGCCGCCCCTTGCTTCAAAAGAGAAGACCCGCTGTCCCCGGGGCAAGCTTCGTTTTGCGAAGCAAGCCCATAGGGAACTTCGTCTTGCGAGGCAACTCGAAAACGAAAAAACCTTTCGTTCTGCGAGTTTTTCGTCTCGCGAGGCGTTCGTCTTGCGGGGTACCACTGTAACTTGTTTCACTGTTTTAATAAAGGGCAGGTGCTGAACCTACTGGTCACCCCAGTTTAGGGAGGGGTGGGGAGAAGAGAAGAGAACAATGACAACAGATTACTCCAAACAGGTAAATCTCAAGGCTGACTTGTGCATGTAAAGCCAAACCCAGATGGAAAGGTGGGGAAATGGGTGCAAGCTCACAACCTCTTTCTGATCCCCAAGTCTTGGAAACTGTATCTTTGACTAACCCCCCCCCCCCCAGTCTCTGTACTTAACTAATAGATACTAATAATGATACCACAACCAAAGAACCACTATGAACAACAAACAATTCAAAATAACTTTATAAACTGTCACATTTCTCCTTTGTACATCCTTTTTGCTGCATACCTCAGGTTTGTTATTGAAAGTCTGCAAATGGTGCTTCTCTGCCTCCACTCCCCCCACCCTCCCTGTTCAGTGAAAGGCAGCTCGTTGAATGCAAAACTACTCAAAACCAGCCTTCAGCACATTATTCACAAGAGCTTCAACATAGTTCAAATCCCCTTCCACCAATTTCCACCCCCGCCCTTTCAAAATGAAGTTCCTCATTTGAGATATTTCAACAAAATGGGAAATGAATGCCATCTCTGGAGCAGTGTTTTCAGGAGTGGATTTAGAAAGGATAGCAAACGCCTGCAACTCCTGTAAGACAGAGCGAGTCAAAGTTTATCACAGAATAGGCTAGAAATACTGTGGTTCAAGTATTAAACCAAATTTCTGAGAAATCGCTAAAGTATCCACATTTCTGATAAATAAGAACACAGTAGGAGCAAGTATACATTGCTGTACACTGCATATAAAAGTGTCTGTTTTAAACTGGAAAGACAGGTGCAGAGACCAAAAAAGGGGGGGGGGCGATCAAAGCCATGAAAATTGATAGTGTGTCCTCTCCCCAACACACACATACTTTTCTTTGTCCAGCTATTCCACAAGTTGAGTGGGATCTGCTGACATTTGGCTCTTGAACTGCATTCCAATCCACGCCCATCCCTGTGTGAGAATGGGTCACCCTGCAGGAAGGCCCGACCACGTTCAGTTGCTGAGTGGGGAGGGGTGTCTTGCAACATGCAATTGCATTATCCCTGCTTTCCTCTGCAGAAGAAGAAAATCCTTGGCTAGAAAAGCCTCCACTTGTTTCATCTTTGGGGCTTGGCCTTTTTCAGTTCCCTGTTTCAAGGGGCTCTTCTTCAGGGTCCGCCTTCTTGTGTTTCCTTATATGTTTGTACTTCTCAACATAAGCCTTCACAAGATTAGCCACCTTCACCGGGTTAATTTCACCACTTTTGCTGTGGCAGATCTAGGAATGGTAAAAGGGGATTGAGTTAGTTTCTGTGAACCTAGCATTAAATCACCCTGCCTTTTTCGACTTCAAATTCACTACCTGAAAGAGAAGGAAAGTCTTGTGCCAGCAGCTAATATTCAGTTTACAGAGCATGACTTAAATGGGGCTTTTCATAGCCATTTGCCTAAGTTTAAAATAAGATATTTCCTCTTGTCACCTTTTGCACCGCCTTCCGAAGAATATCTTTGTATTCCTCCTTAGTGATTTCCCTCTTCTGGTAAAAGGGCTTAATTGCGAGTTTCACTTCTTCCACAGCTCTCTCTTGCATGTGAAGTTTCTTCATGTACTATAAAGGACAAAAAAATCAGTTAACCAAAAAGCTGCCTGCAAGTAGGGTTTTCAAACTAAGTTATCAGAGCAGTGGTTTTTAAATTACAGGAGGAAAATATGCTGCTTCCCCTGTGGCAGTCCTCGTTGTGCTGAAATGGGGGGTGGGGATTAAGTGGGATATGCAGACATTGTATTATTTCAGGTCTCCTCAGGAAGTACAGTGGTGCCCCGCAAGACGAATGCCTCGCAAGACGAAAAACTCACTAGACGAAAGGGTTTTGCGGTTTTTGAGCTGCTTCGCAAGATGAATTTCCCTATGGGCTTGCTTCGCAAGACGAAAACATCTTGCAAGTTTGTTTCCTTTTTCTTAACACCGTTAATACAGTTGCGACTTGACTTCGAGGAGCAACTCATAGAACGCGGTGTGGTAGCCTTTTTTGAGGTTTTGGGTGATTTTTGAAGCTTTTCCAAAACTTTTCCGACAGTGTGCTTTGAAGGGGAAAAATTCGCTAGACGAAAAAACTCGCGGAACGAATTAATTTCGTCTTGCGAGGCACCACTGTACAATAGGTTCAGGGAAAGCCTACTAATGAACCGCACTGTTAATTTACTGAATGCCTTGCTACAAATTACAGTGACTGTGAATAGCTTAGACCAGTTATCTTCAACCTTTTCAAATCCAGAACCCGCTTTTAACCGAAACATACATTTGGGGACCAATTTCTTGATCTTCTACCATATATTTGCATGTTCATAGTGCTCCTGTTGCAACCCACCTAGGATCAGGCTAGGACCCACCAGCTGAACCAGTGGCTTAGGTGTATCTAAAAAGCATCAGACCCATTCATAAAGGACAGGTCTATCAACAAAATAGTTTAATGTTTCACCAAAATATTTAAATGCTCAGTGGTGATTTACTTCTAGCAACCAAGGGTTGGGGATAGCTCTCTCCATGAAGCATCTGTTGACTGTTCTGAAAGACTAGACAAGTCTGATGCAGCAGGAGAATTCTTAGATTTTATGGGAGAGATCCTATGCAGTTTGAGAGTTGATGTTGTGCAAGCAGTAGCACAAGAGGTAGTACACAAAGCTTAAATGTCACCAAGTAGAATAGCAGTTGCACTAAGACAGGCACTGGACTTGGCTGTTGTGCTATGCTAAGAATGGGGCTCCCGCACGCTCAAGGGCTGTTGTGCGAGTGTGCTGCTCCATTTGGGTTTTGCCCATGAGTTCAACTTCATCATCTTAACGAGCCATCTACCTACACTCACCTCCTCATTTTTTGATTTATCCACAGGGGACTTAGGTGCTTTGCCTTTCTCCTCTGTATCTCCTGTGGAAGCTGCCTGAATTCCTGGTTCTGAAGCTGTTGCCAGATTGCCAGGTTCCGGAGTCAATCCTTGTCCCGCCACACAGCTAAGCAGAGGGAGACTCCCCTGCATGATGAACTGGACGGTGGGCTGACTAACAGGCGCATAGGGAGGCAGACTTGAGGGCAGTGGTGCTGTCAGAGGCAGGTTTTGGTTGTAAACCTGAAAACAAAGGAAAAGAAAAAGATCACAGACCACTTCTCATATCACAACATGTTCTCTACTTCTGAATGCCACTGAATACCAGCTGCCAGGAATCACAGGCGAGGACAATACTGGTGGGGCAGGTCCTGTTTTTAGGCTTCCCTGGCTGGCTACCGGGAGGAAAGGATGCTGTACTCACTGGAACACTGGCCTGATCCATCAGACTATTCTTATGTTCTGAACAAATGAGGGTGGGGATATGATCCATAGGGATTACAAGAACAGCGTTCATTTAAAGGGACACGTATATTACTTTCTGCTAATTCTAAAAGGGAAAAGTTTGTTTTAAATTGTTGTAACCTATCCTGGGATCTTAGAGGGAAATGGGGGTAATAAATTAAGATAATACTGAGCTCACATCAGCCCCACTGGTGAGCAGTGGGTGGTCTTCAATAAGTATGTTTGTATGCAGTCTAATAGCTGATTTTAAGATGTCTAAAAAAAACCCCACATATTTAATAAGCTATTGGAAATTAGAAGTCACAAGCCCATGGCAAAGCAGCAGGACACAGTTTCAATCTTTTAAGTAGGGGAATGCCAAAGTCAGAAAAATTATTGCAGTACATGGGCTGAATGAAATGTACTACATGTGGGTGGGGGGGGGGAGAGGAAGAAGACTGTTCCACAATGAAGTCAAGTTGGGGGCACAAGTTTACAGATGGAGTGGAATGGCCTCCCATGACACTTGTCTTACGGCGTGGAAACCAACCTGGGAGGAATCTAGATCAGGAAACATAGGCTCAGGAATCATATAATTGGTTGGAGGAGGCTCAGTTAACTGCACCTGATTTAATGTCTGGGTCAAATCCTCTGCTTTCCAGACCCCTTCTTTCGTTCTCTGCTGTTTGCAGAATGGCACCCCTGAAAGATCCCCAGGAAGAAAAGCATATCAGAACAAAACATCTAGATGATCACAGCAAATAAAAACACTTCAAGTTATCAAACTTCATGACAACCTCAGAAGAATTCAGTACAGATGGTTTAACAAGCTTCCCCAACTTCTTAAAATGAGATTTTAGTCTGCAAGCACAAACACGTCTCTAAGTTCCTAGAAATACCTAGCAAAGCTGAATTCATAGCTTAAAGCTCATTAAAAGTGGCACAGACATTTAGTTTATGAACTGTGATCCAGGATGAGGGTGGAAGAGTTATGCTTGTTTATGAGTTAGTTATGTTTTTATGATGCACATACCCATGTTATAATCTTCAAACTACACATGTAACAAGTGTAACAGGAGGAATCAAGTCTCTCTTTAAATAACTCTAGCTGTTTTGGAAAGTTTTAAAGAATTCCTTGCAGTACTAAACACTGCTTAAGCACGCATGCATATATGCTAGAGAGAACTCCATGGCTTACTTAACAAAAACAAGCATTGTTTGCTATTACATCAGAAATGGAAACCATAGTTTAAGCTTCCCCTCCAAACCAAGAAAAAAAAAATCTTGCTTTGGAATTCTGCTTTCTGGGAAAGAGAAAACCAGTTTGCCAGGTTAGAGGTAATGGCAAACTGGATTGCCACCAAAAAAAGGCAATGTCAGAGGGCATGAAGCAAGGAGAACGCATGCAAGGTGAATACTCACTAACGTAAGTGCCAAACTACAGCGAAACTGCACCCCTTATTTTTAACATAACCTGAGGCTCTCATTTAGTGGGACCAATCCAACCTTGAACCATGACAACCAACTACATTCCGTCTCACTTCTAATGAGAAAAGCAGCTCCTATCCCCATGGCATCGACTTTTGCCATTTTGAAGATTTACCATGCACTTACTTGCTGCTTTGTCTGCAGTCACTGCATCACTTTCTTCCTCTTGAAGATTCCACGTAACTCTTTTCACTGGTGCTTTAGATTTCAACACAGGACCTTGAGCTACTGCTTCTGGTTCATGTTTATTTACATCAGTGGCATTCTCACCCAATGTAAGGCCCCCACCTTTAGTCTCTGTTGGCGTTTTGATTTCAGGCAAAACTTTAATTGGCATTGGCTCATCATGCTCCTGTACAAGTTCCTCCTTCACTGGAAGACAGTCTGATAAAAATGGGCACACATCATCAATATCTTCGTTTCTAACTTCAGTTTCTTCCAGTTGCTCACTACTTTGGCTAGCAAGTCCTGGTGACTCATAGCCTGCTGCCAATTCCTTCCCAGTGGAAGTATCTATAGTGTCAGGTAGCCCTCCAGAACTTGCACACTCTGCCTGATAAGATATTACAGTTACAAGTTTCTTGCAGATTTGCTCCTTTACAATGGTCTCTTCTAAATCAACTTTCATTGCTATCTCTTTTGGAGGGCTCTCCTGTATAGGCATCAGGTCTAGATGAACATTCAATGATTCTTGTGTTGAATCTTCCAAGTCTTGGGTCCAAGGAGGAGCATGATCAAGAGAACTGCCCAAGTTATCATCTGAGGATTTCTGGCCTTTCTGGTCCTTCTCTTGAAGAGGTAGCAGTGGCATCTCTTTCGGCTTATGTTTCCTTTCTTTGGAGCGTGACCTAGGTTGCAGTTGTTTCTCCCTAGACTTAGGCCCTTTGGACTCCCGGGGTCTTGATGGTGAGGATGACCTTGATCTCCTCTTTCGCTTCTCCCGGGATCTAGATCTAGATCTCTTTCTCTCTCGGGACCTTGAGGTTCTCTCCTTCTTGTACCTGTCATGGCTTCGCTCTCTTCTGTGCTTCTTTTTCTTCATTCTCTCAGCACTGTTTGATGGGGAACATTCCCTCCCCCTTCCTCTAGTGGCAGAGTGCTTTTTCTTTTTCCGACCTTCATACAACTCAAAAGAAGAGTTGCCTGGACTACCAGATCGTGATCTAGATCTCTTGTGTTCTTTTGCCCAGGAGCTTTTTGCCCTTTTGTCTTTCGTCTTATCCTTTGCTTTCTTTTTCTTCAATCGCTCATAACTACTGGAGCGGTCACTTGAGGAATGCCGAGTCTTTGATTTAGTCCTGTGGCTTTTGCTGTATTTCTCTTCAATGGAGCGAGAAGTAGATCTGGAGCTTCTATCTCTTGAACACGTTCTTGATCTAGATCTTGATCGTGTGCTTTTGTAGTCTTTTGTAGCTGCCTTTTTTCTTTTTAATGTGTTCTGGCTTCGAGAACTGGAATTTGATGGGGATCTTGAAAAAGATCGCTTTTCTGTTTGCTCATTTTTGGGTAATATCTGTAGACTGTTTTCTCTTACGGAACTGTCCACCTCAATTTTCGCTCTAGCCTTACCTAGGTCATCTTCAAAAACTACCCTAGGACCATTCTCATCCTCCTCATTTAAGTGCTCTACATCTGTGACTTGCTTGATGGCAGAGGATGTACAGGGTAGACTTGACAATTCCTCCTCCTCAGCTTTCTCTTGTTTTGCATCAGATACCTGCTCCACAAGCCTCTCCTTTATCATATCGTCATGAGACTCTGTGTTACTTGATGGCACATCTGATGATTCGGCCCCTGATCCAAATACATTTTCCAGTGTGTAAGGGGTAATGCGGCGCACTGTTTGGAATGTCTGGACTTTTGGACTCGCTATGGATATTGTTCTGGTGATATTAGCAAGGGGCAATCTTTCTGGACTGCTATTTGCTGAGCTTGAATCAGAGCCTGTTGGATCAAAAGGATCATATATTTCACTTTTGACTGGTTTAGTCTTTTTCAGCGAAAAGAGGGGCGACGGATTCTCCTTTTGCTGTACTTTATTGTCCACAGGCCGGAAAGTATTGCAAAACCCAGGATTAGACAGTCTGCTGGAATGTCCCACATTTCCAGGGATGTTGATTTTAAAGCTCTCAAATGATGAGCTTCCAACGTTCCCCCTTGAAGGAGGAAAGGTGCAACTGGCATGTGCAGCAGCAGAGCCTCCACTTGTGTGCGCTTGTCTCTGAGGAGCACGCGACTTGCTGCCCTCCATTTTACTATCACCAGCTGGTTGGTTTGTACTCCCTTTGCCAGTCAACTGTGTTACACAGGAGCTGGGAATATCACTGTTTCGGTCACTGGCCGGCTGCAATCCCAAATGTCCACTAGTCGATTCCTTTTTAATCTTTGGTATCCTGGGGAGTTCAGAGATATCAAGCCTTTTAGGGGACAATTTCAGAGGCTGCCGCACAGGTACGGGTTTTGAGAGTGAACTCGAGTTATTGGACAATAATTTAGAAGATACAGAAAGAGGAGCCCCAGGCAGTTTAGAGCCTCCATTAAATCTGAATACTTCACCCAGTTTGGGGCCACATCTATTCAGATTTGCTAAACTCTGAGCCTGAACAGACCTTGGAGTCATTGAGTATTCAAATCTAATGGGAGCCCTTCCAGATGTAATCTGCAATGGATTCACTGCTTTGTTTGCTAGGCTTAGTGAAGAAGAGGACAAGGCGCAAGTATTTGAGACAGCAGATTTGGAGTTCGAATTCAGTTGTGAAGAAACCAAAGATTCAGCAGCAGAGCCGCCACTAACTGGAGTCCCCAGTTGGGAAGCCCCCTGCTGGGCACTGTCCTCCAAGCCTTCCTCCACTCTTGAATTGCTTGCTGAATTGTCATGCAGCAAAGAGACTGAAAGAGACACGAGAAAAACCCATGAAAGTTTTCCCACTCATTTGCTTGTACTATTCTATACCGACAATAACATCCCATAATTTTAATATGAAGTTAACACGGGACAACAGAATTGGGGTTTTAGCAACTAATTAACACTATGCAAGTGAACTGTCAGCTGTGCCAGCTAGCACAACTTCCAGTATGACAGTAAGTTACACCTCCAAGTGTCAACACTTAAAAAATAAAAGGGTTGGTCATTGCACCCTAAGCTCTCTCATACTAATTCCGTATAACCTCTGATCACTTACATATATTGCTTACCAAATCAAATGTGGGCAATCAATTGGTCTATTTTATGAAATTCAGATTAATGTGATACATTCTAGAAAGCACAACAGCAGTACAATGTCAATAGTCCTATACTGTTCTCTTCTATTGCTATGCTTTGACAAATAAACAAAATACTGATATGTACTGATTTTGTAGCTCAGTTGGTTAGAGCGTGCTGCTGATAATGCGAAGGTTGCAGGTTCGATCACCGTAAGGGACAGTTGCATATTCCTGTAGCGCAGGAGGCTGAACTAGATAATCCTCAGGGTCCCTTCCAACTCTATGATTCTATGATACTCTATGAATAACTCTGGCTACCAATTCAAGACATACTATTACAGGCTGCAACATGGCATTTGCTTGCCTGCTGCTTGCAAGGATTAGAAAGTGCTTGTGCGCATAACATGCTTACAAACTTCAGATCAGTCTAACTAAGCATTACCTGCTTTCTTTGCTGTCAACGATCCATCTCTATTAATGACGACGTCAGAACCACTCATCATAAGGAGGCTCTGTCCAGTCAGGATGCTCCCCAACAGGTCGGGCACAGGGGCTGGACCAGCTTCTGGCTCAGGTGTCAAGGCAGGAACACTCCTCCTAGAAATTACACAAGGCATGCCTTCTGATTTCACACTATACAGAACTATACTGGTTACATCATAATGAAGAAAGGATCTTTGACATCCTATTAATATAGGTTTGAGACTGTAGCACATCTCCACAAACCTGAGGCAGCTACATAGGTTAAAGATGAGCCATCCCCAACCAGTCCTATTGCTACCAGTGTTTTCAGAAGAAACAGCCTACCTTGAGTTGATGGCATACAAAATAACTATAGCTAGTGGGATAAGAAAATAAATGGTCAAGTATTATTTTCTTTATAGAGGGCTGAAAATACTATGAAAAGCCTTGCTATTGGGGGTGGGGGTGGGGCAGAAACCCGGTAATATGCAGAGTTGTCTGTACTCCACAATCCAATGCAAGTGTAGAAAACCTGCAGAATCTCATTCTCATTTCATTTAATGTTTGCACCCATTTTTCCTTCCAAAAATGAAGCCTGAAACAGCTAATATAATGAAACACATATAATATGGAAACCAAAGCAATATAAAAAATGCTGCAATAATTGTTTTCAATCCAATACTTGTCCCCAGCTGGATAAGCTATGTGAACATTTACCAAGACCAGGGAAGGGGTGGGTGTTGCAACTGGCATTTCTGAAAACCCAGAACCTTCAGATAACACAACATTTGAAGTACCATCTTGGCTTTCTGCCTACTACACACTTATAACATTCTCTAAGTCTGAGACAGCAAGAAAGAACATGGAGCACAATCCAGTCATAAGTTGAGCACTTGTTGATTTCAACTGGAGAACGGAACGTGTGCTTAAGAGTGCAATCCTCTGCAAATCTACTCAGAAGTAAGGCCAACTGAGTTCAATGGCATTTGCTCTCAGGTTAAGAGCATATAGAAATGGAGCCTAAATTCTGCTCCACCAAAACCCAATGGCCTTAAAATGTTTTAGTCTGGCCCATCCATACCAGTGGGCAGCTGCAGTTTTGTTTTTAATCATTTTGGTCCTGTGCACTGTGTATAAGCAGCCTGCTCAGCCTGTGTAAGTCTTTTGCAGCAGCAGCAGCGTTTCTTTGCTTTGCTGCAGCCTAACAGATTCTTCCTGCTGCTCTTGAAGCAGTTGCTTTCTTTTTTAAAAAAGCAAATTATAACAGCTTTCAATTATCCAAATGAACACAATAAAAACACCCCATCTCACCCACATTTTTATTTAAAGAGATACAAGTAACAAAGAAATAAAGGAAAAAACTCAGTGTATAAAACAAACTTCATTAGTGAAACAAATCAGCCGACCTCGGCCAAATAAAAGGTGAGTTTTATTCACATCTCTGCTTTGATACTGTGAGTTTGAGCTTTCCGACTGCCTACTGCAAAACACAGGAGTTACAAAAGAACCCCCAGTATTTTAGGTATCAGTGTCTTTGCACCCAAGAAGCTCACTAAACTCAACCATCTCATTAGAAGGTGCCCCAAAATTACAAAATGGGACTCCAAACCAGAAGACTGGAGGAAAACAATGCAGACATTCCATAAAAAAGAAGTGAGACAAATAAGATGCTCCACTGATGTTTTGAAATGGCTCCAAAACATGTACCTCTTGTGGATTCCTAGATCCATAACTCCTTCTGCTTAGCCAAGGCCACATCTGAGAGAAAAGCTAGCTGCCTCTACACTCAACCTGCTTCGCAGCTGAGCTAACAGGCTTCACACCTATTGCAGAACCATTAACTCTGCCTGCAACTCCACACATACTAATCCTACAAACACTTACTCTCAAATAACACCAACATTACAGAATAAGCAGAAGGACTTCTAGTCACTCTTGCTTTTCACAGTAAGCATTCTATACATCACACTTCCCTCCCATTGTTACTTTTAAAATCAAGGGCATTGTGCAATTGTCAAGAATGTGGAGAGCTAAGAAATACTGATCTAAAATATATGGAGTCACTATATATCATGCATTTAAAATGTGGCAAAGCAGTGTAACTATACCAAGTGTTGCCTGCATAACATGGAAATACGCCCACTGCTATAAGCCAAGCAGGTATAACCAGATCTGGCTGCAATTGTTCATGCTTTAGAATGCACACTGACCTGGGAGGAAGGCCTACTGAACTCAGTGAGGCTTACTTATGCGTAAGTTGCATAGGAATTCACAACTGGTCACCTCCAGCTTGGCTTACTGTAATGTGCTTTTTAATGAGGCTGCTTTTGAAGACAGTTCAGACACTTCAGTTTGTCCAGAATACTGTTGCTAGGATGCTGGATGATGCAAGCCAACTGGAGCATACCACTTGCACCTTACACTTTCTGCACTGGTTATCAATTCATTAGGATATTTATAAACCACTAAAGAGCCCCGCACCACAATAACGATATAAAATAAAAACTAAATAGGTAAGAACAAATAAAGCAGTTCTAAACAACAACAAAAGACTGCCTTCTGGAAAAGCCTGTGATTTTTTTAAAAAAGGTTTTTTTAAAGGTTTTAAAAAGGAGTTGTATGCATTTCAACTGCAACGGGCAGCATGCTGCACAGGGCAGCTGCTACTGCATTGAAAGATTAAGTCTAAGCTGACATGAAACCAAGTTCTGATGCATGAGGTTCTACTATGTGGGCACCCATAGACAGTGCTTTTTCTTTTTTTAAGGAAAAAAATGGTGCTGGGACTAAGTTGTTACAGTAAGTGCTGCACTTTAACATTTTTTTTATGGGGGCGGTTAAGGTGCCAGTACTGTGTATCTTTGAGTCTCCCCAGAAATAAAGCACTGCCCATAGATCACCTTAGTCAACAGACAGGTATATAGGGAAGGAAGGCAATCCCTCACTTATCAGTTGTTGGCTTTTGACCTTGAAAGCTCTAAACAAGTTCAAATCATTGTACCTGAAGAATCACTGCTGCCCATATGAATTTTCTAGTAGATCATCTACTGAAGCCCTGCCCTCAACTCTTCTGTCAGGGAGGGGTTTTCTGGGATAGTGCCAAGAATATACAATGCCCTGCCAAAGGAAATATGCCCAGCCTATTACTGCTTTTCAATGAGTAGTGGAGGCATATTGTCCAGCAATATTTTTTAGGCCCACTTAAAAAAAAAATCTGACTGTTTTCAATGGAGTTTTTTATTGTTTACTTTTAAAATCGATGATAGCTATACTGTTTAATATATTGCTTTAAATTCTGTTGTGGTGTTGCCACCATGATCACTTCTTAGAAAGGCAAGATAGATACACAGTACTGAAACAAATAAAAATATTAATATATTAAGTGTCCAAACTGGAATGGCCATAGCATCAGACATACATCTAAAATACGCTTTTGGTGTTCCCCAGGAGCCTTATCCTGAATACACATACACAAACACCCCTTAAGCTAAGTGCTCTGAAAAGTCCAAACTGCTGCAACAAGCTACTTCCCATTTTGGAACTCCAATTTGCTTTTGCCTTACCTGTAATAACTCACCTGGAACTTGCCTTCTTTGGAAGCAAACATTTGGCTGCATTCCTGCTCTTTTGTAGATTCTCCCCTAATTCTCAATGAGCTTTGGCCCTCTTTGGCTCTAGAAAGAACATCTCAGTGATTTCGGCTTACGCTTTGGCTCCTAATAAAAAGGAAGCAGAAAGCTCCCTAAACCTTAAAGCATTTTTTAAAAATTTGACAGGCATGGATCCACAAGACAGAAGCTTCAGTTTTGGTAGTCTCTCGGGGAGAGGAGCAGGAATCCAGTCAAATGACCCTGTTCAAATCTGAAGTAAGGAAAATGATTCTTTTTCCTCTGAGAAAACTTAGTATGCAAACCTTGAGCTATCTCTCGGCCTAACCTTCCTCACAGGGTCATTGAGATAATAAAATGGGGCCAGGGAGAGAACCACTAAGCAACTTAGTGGTAATGAATTAATAACAAAACTAACAAAAGCGAAAAGAAATGAAACTGCTTTACATAACTGTCTCAAAAGAGCCCATAGAATTTGTGAATCATGAAATATGTCATCCATACACCCCTTCTGATGCAGTGAACAGACCCCTACCCATCATTTATATCGTGAACCAAAACCGACATGTGAACACAAGACAAAACAAAACAGCTGCTTCTTATCATGTTTAGTTGTAGTCTGAGTCTTCAGCCTCAGGGACAAAGCCAGGCATCAAGCTCCCTCACTTCCTCAAAATCCCTCCTCAAAATCCACCTTTTCAAAATCCCATTCCTCAAGTCTCCATTCCCCATTGTAACTGAGCCCAACTGCATATTCTTCCCCTCTGTACCCCCTGCCTCCATCAACCCCCTTGTACCATTTTCTAGCACAACAAACTGTAAGCCCTTTGGGGCAGGGATTGGTTCCCTCATTCTTTCTAACGCACCATGTAAATTTAATATTATTAAAGCAACAACTACAACCGAAAACATCTTTTTCAATGTGATAAAGCAGGGCTGTGATAACCTCCACCCAACGCCAAAGAAAATCCTCCAGATTACCCATGTTGAAAATCCCCGAATATTTGTCCTATTCCATTTGTTGTCTTCCCCTTTTTCCACTTACACATTTACTCCTCCTTTCTTGGCAAATTTCCCAGTCGCCCACCCTTTCCCTCCAGTTTGTTTAGGGCTCTCCGCTCCCAACTGCAAGAGAACCTCCCAGCTCCAACATTCCACCTCATGCCCCAGTTAAAGGGAAACTGCCTCAAAACGCTCTACCAGCCGGCAGACGCCTGATCTGAACTGGACATTGGGCATCCTTGAACAAAACAGACCCAAACAGGGTTCCCAGGTACTCAGCACTGTAGGAAGCAATGTTAGCATGCCAAGGATCAGTAGCCCAGGACTGCATGAACCTGGCAGCCTAAGGGCTGCTTTAGAAACACATTGCTGAACATGTGGAACACTGCATTGGTAAGCTTGCTGGGTGTTGTTTTTTTTTAAGCATGCTTCCAAAATGAGGCCTGAATAAGCAGGGAATGGGGATAAGCATGCAGTAAGGTATTCTTTGCACAGGAGGCAAGCTCAATGGAGAGCCTCTCTCTTTAGCCCTCTCCCGTGACGGAAGCAGCAGGGATGTCTCACTGGAATAAATGACAGCAAGAGACTCCACCCACAAGCAAATATTCCCTTCTCCACCACTACAAAAAAAATCAGGGTGAGCTAACAGTCTAAAGAAGGAATATGGATGTGCTATGTGTGAAGAAACAATTGGGCAGACGGTCCTTGTCCCTTTCCCACCCTCAGCTTCCGCCCTCAAATTTGATGACAATTTGATCTCAGGAATATGCTTATTTAGGATTTCATGGTGGCCAGCAGAGATCTCCCGCTCCCCTAATTAGAGAATTTCTGACTAATTTTAGGGGTCTTTCACAAGCTTTCCTAGGAATTCCAGAGTCTTGGGCGACATTTGTATCAAATGCTTCCCTTCCACCTGTCTGGTGGAATGAGAGAATCAAACTAGTGAGAATGAGTGTGTGTGTGTGTGTGTGTGTGTGTGTGTGTGTGTAAAAGAGAGAGCATATTTAGAGTTATATGGTTGCTATTTATAATTGCTCACTAAGGTGAGAGTCATCACCTTAGTAATTTTAGGAATAGTGACCTATTCAGCAAACTGAGAAAGGAAAGGATTGTAGCTTCTTCAAGCCAACTACAGCTAAGCCAGGATTTGAACTGTCTTTCTATCTGTCATGGATGCTTTAGCAGAGATTCCTGCATTGCAGGGGGTTGACTAGATGACCCTTAGGGTCCCTTCCAACTCTACAATCCTATAATTCTCCACATATACACACACGACACACACTATGCTATGGTCTGTGGCACTGAGCATGAATCCATGAAGACTGCAGAAAGGGCTTGAGGTTTCAACGCAGTGTGAAAAACAGGAGAGACTACAAACTAGAAGAGAACTTTGTGCACCTCACTTCTCTTGCTGCTGCTTTGTATAATAGAGCATCATGTGGCTGGCCTTACCCAGGAAGCCCCATAGCGACTGGTCGAGCGACAGGACGATGGGATCTTAGTGCTGATTGAGAAAGGCCTCTTCTTTTGTTGCTCACAGGTGAGGCTGAATTTACAGGAAGCTCTTCATTACTAGGAGAGAGAAAATTTTGAAGATCACAACCAACTTCCATCTTATCTGAGCTTTGCCTATTTTCTTAAATGAAATATTCAAACTGAGAAGATCAAATTCTGTCTTCTGATATACTATAAAAGTTTCTGAAATAGCAGGGAAGCAAATAGGTTAAGGAACATATAGAGTAGGCAGACTTAAAAGATTAGCTTTAACCTAAATAAGCTTTATAATCTAATTTGGATTTAGCCCCATTTTTCTTCTTTCCTGCCTATCACAGATAAAGTCTCCATGCATTTCTGAACTGCAGTTCTTTGTTTTCTTCCCATTTGTCATATTTCATACCTGTTATAAGGATCCAGTTCAAAAGGATCTCCAAACACAGAGAGAGAGGCTGCTCCAATATCTGCTCTCATAAGGCCAAGAGAGGGTTCCATTGGTTTGTACATGGAAGGGATTGAAATGCCACGTACAGGCTTGCCAAGACGAAGGGTTTTTGCAATTCGGGAACGAGAAGTCAGCTCAGTTTTCACCTGGGAAGAAGGAGAGGTTAACTTTATGCTCAGAACAGGATTCCCACCAAACTCTACGAAAATAGAAAACATGACTACGTATCACAGAAATATGAGGGGTTGCATTCTCTACTCTGCAACCCTCTTAAAGGGGATCACAGAAAGTAGGTGAAAACCTTGGCCAGTAGGCCTGGAGACTGTCTGAGTATATGAAATAAAGTAATAATTACTCCTAAATAAATAATGCTGTATTACAAGAAAATTGTAACAATGCTCTATTAGAAGAAAAGCATAAACAATAGAAAAATTTCTGCATTGGTGAAAAATCCAGGAGCATACTTTTATTTTTTTTCCCTTCCTCCGCCTTGCTCGGCGTTTGCGTCTCTTAATCCAAGTTCCAGTGCTCTTTTTTCCAGCAGATGACTTGGTATGAGGTTTTTTACCTGCTGATTTCTTTCTCCGCCCTGTATTAGGTAAAATATAGAAAGGTTTTGGAGTTGGAGATCAGCAAATACAGGCTATAACCTGAATTACTTCTGT
Source organism: Podarcis liolepis (assembly GCF_965112155.1). Classification (NCBI taxonomy): domain Eukaryota; kingdom Metazoa; phylum Chordata; class Lepidosauria; order Squamata; family Lacertidae; genus Podarcis; species Podarcis liolepis. The sequence continues at coordinate 77,595,883 of NC_139554.1, forward strand.
AATCTGAATGCTAAATACAATCCATTTTCAAAAGGAAAAGAAACACGTGTCAGAAACACCACAGCCTAAATTTAAAGAGACATGCCCTTCAGGAGAGAATAAATGGAGATTATTCCAGAGGTGTTCACTCTCTGTTGACCTCTCATTTCCTGTGGCTTCAACAAACTGGTATTAATTCAGATGGCCCTGCCGACACTGGTCAGGTTCATATGTCATGGAAAGCCATAGTCTAAAACAAACTAGTATTTATCGCGAATAAGCAACATGATTGTGCCCTCTGCTAATTTGCACCAGCTTTGCACCACCTTTTTTCTCAAGCTGGGAAAAACAAGCCACCACACTTGGCTTAGGTTACACAAGAACCAGTGCTTGTGGTTTCTCTCCGACCAAACCATGAGCAGAAGTCAAGGTTTGTTCTTGGCCTACAGCTTATTTAGAGGGTCACCAACCACAAGCACTGGTTTCACATATAAAACTAGGTCAGCCACTCTGTGGTCTGTTTCCTATCTCCAGGTGGGGCGAAGGGAAGCAGGCACAACCGAGCAGCATGCATCAGCACACTGCTCACTCACAGTAAACCAGAGTTTATTTCAGACTATGGTTTGCTCTTATGTGTGAACAAAGCCACTGTAAAGCCATCAGAGGTTACAGACCATATGAAACTAATGGCTGGTCACTTGAATGCCTGGAGCATGTATGGTGCAAGACCCTCCAACCCTGGCTCATCTGAGGGTCCATAAAGTGGCTAGTTACCTCACCAAAAGAAAATCTGTAAGGCGCTATTATGTCAAAACAAACACCTGAATCAATCCACCAGCTTCAAGTGCAGCTGCCATCTGAATATTCATTAATATCCCACACACTTGGTAGCGGTTTTGTTTTTCCCTAGAGTTATTGACAGCTACATAGGGCCTGCTGCACCCACATGAACCAGGCCATGCACTTCAATCTTCAGAGAAGGCTCTGCTGCGTGTTCTGCCTTTCTTAGCTGCCTGCTGGTTTTATTGGTGCTGCTCATATTCTGGGCCTTTTGATTGTTGTTTTACGCTTGTCTGTTTTGTTTAGCTGCCATGGAGGCTTCACTGTGAAGGCTAAAAGGAGGCACAGAAACAGTTTACCAATAAATAAATGAAATCCACCGACAGCTTGAGTATTGAAACAGTTAGTGATGTCATACTGGGGGAGGGCAGGGAGACAAAGGTTCAAATCCACTGTGAGCCATGAAGCACACATGGTGATTCCTGTGCCTATCAAACAGCTTCACCCTAACCTACCTCACAGAATTATTTTAAGATGAAAGGGTGGAAAGAGAGCTGTGTAAGCCTCATAAAAAATTAACTAAGAACTATCACCACCATTTTTAGCAAATTACCTCCTCTTCGTTTTTTCTTGGTTGTGGTTCGAGGAGTCAGCGGTCTCTGATATACAGCTGTGCTCAGCCCTGCTGCGACTGCATCAATGGTTTCATCAAGAAGGGAAGACATAAGGTATCTTGGTACATGCTAAAAATCAAGATGGGAAATCACAATTATTGATTTACTACAAAATTAAGGAAGTAGAAAAGCCGCCCCCGCCCCCCCCAAGCCCAGATTTCTTCCTAAATCAAACCGTCTCTTCACTACAATTAGGAGCTTTCTCCACTCAAAATCCTCCCCTCAGAATGTGCAGTACCTGAATTCGCTGTGCAGTTGTTATGCGATTCCTGTTCACTGTTGCCCGCACACGCTCACTCTGACGTGTTCTGGCTATAGCTCGAGTTCGGACACTGGGACGTAGTCGACTGGTGGTAGGGACGACATCAGCTATGAGGGAAGCAACTTCCTCTTCACTCACATGATCTGTTTCTTAAAACAAGATCAGCTGTCAGCTGTGTTTCAACCAGCACCTGAACACCTTTCTAGAGACCTAAATCCAGGCATTCTGCTAAGCCTCCAGAACAAAACTGGCAAGGGTTCTGGAAAAAAAGAAAGCTCCTTAAATCCCTTTGCTTTAGAATTCCCCATGGACAGTGCATTGTTTTCCCTGCCAAGGCAACTACCAGATCCAAACACCAGTTTAGATAAAGAGATGGTTATGGAGCAATTTACTGTTCACCGATGCCAATGCAATGGTGTGGCTGACTCTAGGTGTTACAAGCTTGTACAATGGACACCAACATTAGCTGAAGTAGTGAGATAAAAACGTTGTTTTGTTACTGGTTTTTAACACTGAACAAGTGTTCTTTTATTTATAGTAATATTGATTGATTTATATGGGGAAATCCTATCTCAATAAAAGTCATGTTGCATAAGCTGTGGGAAAGTCCTGTTTTCTTGAAGAACAGCTCTCTACAATGCAAAGCTGAGCTACTAAAGAAAATACTTGCCAGCATCAACAGACACAGCATTTGCTGGTGCACATGGTGGGCAGAACCATTCATCGACAGGTATCTCACTCAACGGAGGATTAAGGCATTCCATGTGGTATCTTTTAAAAAGAAAGAAAGTGGCCAGACAAACATCTTTTTTTCACTAAGATGATACATGCAGGAGCTTCCTAACAACAGTAGCAGACAATTGTAGAGACATACATAATTCTTTTGAGTGCAAAGGAAGTTCTGCAACTCTTTGAAACCTCCTCATCTCCCAAGCTGGGCTGCTTATACAAATCTTCAATCAAAGCATGGCTCCAAGTACCTCATGGTTCTAGCATAGCACAGAATAGGGCATACATTATTATTGCTCCTATGGAAGTATCTCCCAAACAAGGCCAACTTGTGCCCTATGTTGTATTCATTGACCTTCTATCCTCTTCTTATAGGCTTAGAGCACATTAAGGACCACCTCCCACTTAGCTTTAAGTAATGGGCACCTAAATAAAAAAAATCCCTAGAGAAAGCAAAGCAGGTCTTCTTTGAGCCTACAATGACAAAATTTCGTTTTTCTTTTATAGCATGTAAACATCTGGTGGCTGTTTTCACACCTTAAATTGTTTTATAATTTATTATTGCACACTCTGTTTTTATGGTATAAGCTGCCTTATCTCAGTGATGAAGGGGAAAAAACGCTACATTTTCAAGTTCTGCCTAAGAAAAATGAAGATCTTCTAGCAACAATGTTTTTCTAGCATTCCCCCCTGCAAGAGGAAAAAAGGCACCATACCCATCAAACATGTCAACCTAGCGGGGTAGAGGGGGTGGTGAGAAGAAGAAATTACGCTATATATTTTTGTGTTTTTATATTGTGAACTGCCCTGTGATCTTCAGAGGAAGCGTGGTATAGAAAATTAATAACATAAAATACAGGCAGCATAAAAGAGAAAGAGGCGTCTACAGGCCTAATATAGTGTGAAAGCATCAGGCAAAAGTAGCATACCCAAGGAGGGTTTTTAAAGGCAGAACTCCTTACCCATGATCACAGCCATCGCACAGCAACAGGCAATCTTCTCGGTCGCTTCGGCCACACACTTCACAAAAGGTAGGGTCCTCCTCCAGATTATCCTCCTCAGATTTTGCATTCTCAACAGGAATCTGAGCAAAGTTGAACATTTTTAGGAAGTTTTACACTATCATGTTAATAGCTACACTAAGCATAGCCACTATTGCAAACTCAATAGTGTTTGCACCTGGCCAAGCACCAGTCAACTTCATTATCCGCTTTTGTGCAATGGGGCACAACATTCCTGTTCCCCTATGCTCTCTACATAAAAGCATGCTTCACTGGTATTTCACCTGCAATACAAGCCACAATGTTCTTAGGCAAGGACTAGAAGACCCATCCCACAGAAAGCCACCATAAAGAGAGCACACACGGATTGGGCTGTGTATAGAAAGGCCCTTCTACGCATACACATATAAGCCAGATCTCTAAGTGACAGCTGTAGCCTACCCAAAAAACATTACTTCTGAAAATCAGTGTTGGAAAAATTGCTTATTCCAAAACCACAACCATTCATTCAAATGAGCAATTCCCATCAACAGTGCCATTAAGGAAAGGTTTCAAAGTTTTAGGATGGTATTCAGGAAGGGGAAAATTGCAATGAATTCTGAGTTGAAGGAGAAAGCAGACACAAAAAGTTTTACAAAAACTGCATGAAACATGGATTCTGACTTTTAACTTTCCATAAGTCAATGGAAAACCTACTTTCTTCAAGATTTCTCCACCCAGGCGCACTCGAACGCAGATAGATTTAAAAAGTTTGCGATCTACTGGACAAGAGTTGGCATTCTGCAAAGAGAAGGAGGGGATGTGTTATTTATTTGATTTCTTACCCGCCGTTTACCATAAAGTATCAGAAAGGGTACAACAATAAAATATGCAATTATAAAACAATTAAAACAGCTAAAAATGAAAAGTAAAAGTAATTAAAACAGTCCATACATAAAAACCATTAAAAACCATACTAAGGTAAGGGGACCACATCAAGCACAGTTTTTAGCTAAGGTAAGCCAAAATCTGCCAGATTCTGCCAGAGTAGCAATTTTGGTTTTTATATCACCCAAATAACAAGATTGGGAGCAACTAATATTATTGGTATTATAGAAAAAGAGAACAAGGTAATGAACGCATGCACTTTTTAAGGTCTACTGGGTTCACATTATTACTGCAAAAACTAAATAAAGGTTGGGCTCTAGTAGTTCAGGATAATAACTAAAATGGTAGATTCTACTGATCTAGTTCTTCTTAGCCAGTGACTGTAAATCTGCACTACAACTTGATCCCATACAATGAATCTCTACAAAAATCATGACGCATTTTGCACAAGATGATCTGAAAATTGCCTCAGGTATGGTATTATTTTTATCAGGTCACCTCAAATTATACTGTTTATTGCCTTTGCAAAAAAACTGTAAACAAACTGAGTAAGATAAATTATGCAACAAATCACACTTATCTAAAGATTTCTTACTTTAGACCACTCGACTATACAATCCAAGCAGAAGTAATGGGTACAGTCTTCAGGCGTTCCAACAGCCTGGTCCCTGAATGTGTTGAGGCATATTGGGCAGTTTTCAGCATCTTCATCAGAGGAAGAAAGAAAGCCTCCATTAAGTTGCGGCTTTGCTTTAACCAAATGTGTTGATTGCGTAGCAGCCATTTCCATTTCCTCCTCCTCCTCCTCCTCCTCCTCTTCCTCCTCCTCTGAATCTTACAAAACAATGAAATAATTCCTTAGTATTTATTTCCACATAATGCATTTTGGATTGAAGTGCCCTATGATCCTGAAGAGAAACAACAGTCAAATAGATTCCTGGGAGAGCATGAATACCCACTTTCAGTGCTAAAGCTTCATAAGGCTGCATTATTCAGAACCGGCACTCTACAGCTATCCCATCTATTTCCATGATTCAACACCAGTGGGCGCACAGTAGCCCAATGCTATATTAAAATTTCAGTTAACTAGCAGTCATCATATGTATGGCTTGCTTGATAGGAAAAAGAAAAACCCAAATAAAGTTACAGTGTTTATCAGGGTATTGCACAGCAAGAGGGAGTGAAGTACTGTGGTTAAAGCAGATATAGGGAACCACAGGTCCTCCAGGTATCTCTATCAGACTTTTGGGACTCTGCCCAGCCCAGCCAATACCCATTCTCCAGGCCACATCTCTCACTGGCCCAGCTCTGCACTCTCCTCTAGTGATTTTACCTGTCCTTGAATTGTGACAATACTGCTTGCTTGGATAAAAGAATGGCACACAACCACTTATGCAACACACACCACTGGTATGCAAACCCCGGGAGAAAGCTTCCCACTAGGTAATGTGGCCTTCTGGCTGAAAAGGGTTCCCTGCACCTGGATCAAAATGTTGAGATTGAAGACCAGGGTATTCAAATTCCTGCTCACCCACAAAGTGGATGATTTCAGTCTAGGTTGTTATAAGCATTCCACTCACATAGAGCATGAATGCTGCTTGAGATCTTTGAAAGAATGGAGAGATAAATATGCTAATGACAGTTTACATTCTATCTCATCTCATTTCATGTGTGAACCATGGCCCAACACGGTATATCCAGTTAAACAGCTGCTGGAGACAACTTGATTCCATAAAATAGTAATGAGCATAACACTGAGCTGTTTTTTTATCATCACCTTCTAGATCTTCATCTTCACCTTCTTCATCCTCTTCACCTCCATCTTCATCAGTATCACCTTCCTCCTCACTGCCCGTGTCATCAGAGTCCCCACTATTTCCATCGCTGCTTTCTTTTGAACAAGAGGAACATAAGAGGGGCACAGAAGGGAAGAACATGAGTGCTCAGGGCCAACTATCATGTAAGGCAAAGAAAAACCAAAGTCTTTACAAAAAAATCCAACCATCCATTAACATGTAGTACTGGTGGTATTTCCCCCTCCATGGTTGTGCGTACCATTCCATATATCGGAAGTGTTGATCTCTTGCCAACATCAAGTAACTACATCTCCACCACCAGGGAGGGACTCATGAAGAAAATAACAGGCAGTAGTAGTGGCCAGTCTCCCTTATAGGAGTTTGTATTAGGAGCTATCCAAGACCATTGGTATTTAGTTTCTGTTTGCATATTACATATGCACACACGAAACTGTATAATCAGTACATCTATACAAAAACATGGCATTGGTATCAGAAACAAAATTATTCTGAGAGTCTACCTCTATTTTTATTTTCCAACCAGAAAAGAATAGATTTCTAGTTCTCATGGCTGAAAATGTGTGTGCAGTGAGCTGCGAATCTCAAAAACAAAAAGGAAGGGTGTGAGCAGGACTTCAAGCTGCATATTGTTTATCATCCCTCCACCATGAATAGCTGAAACAAAATAAAATTAGGCCAAACAAAGTGTGTAACATTAATCAATTCACATTGTTATTCTTATCAGGGTATTTGGTTTTCTAAGGAAAAAAAGATAGTTGTTGTTCTCTTACTTCCTCTGCTAAAAAACCCAATAGTTGTATTGCACCACACACTAACGTGCATGAGAGTCTTAACGGCTAATGCTTGCAATAGCATTTGGCTGTGTAGGGAATTCTAGCCATCAGTGTTAGCTAAGTAAGGAGCCATGTATATGAAGCTTCAGATTGCTAAACGTAAGAAAAGCTGGAATGATGTAAACAGCCTTGCCCAGGTTGGCACCTTGTTGCTGGAGTACAACTCCCACTCTCTTTGGCCAATGGCCATGCTGACTGAGGCTGATGGGAGCTGTAGTCCAAAACATTTGGAGGGCCTCAGGTTAGGAAAGGCAGATGGTTTCTAAAAAAGACCACCAAGTTGCTTTCTGTAGAAATGTCTTAACGTTTATAGAGTAAAACTGCAAACCTCACTTACATCCAAGCTTTGAAGTGACTAGGAAATAAATTATGCCTATACAGTTGTGAAGCCATGAAGAATATCTCCAAACACAAAACCACAGACCAGTTTTCTCTTGTAAATGCCTTAAGGTTCAGAAGCTCCAGCAGTTTTAAAAATAAGGCTCCGACTAGTTTCAGTTACCTGCGTCGCTGAAGAGCAGTGCAGTCGTTCTTTTGACTTTGCCTACTGCAGCATTCTTGTTAATGAGCTCGTCCTGACTGTCATCATCCATTGCAGGGCATCTGGAATTGGCTCCCTAACAAGAAACAAGTTTCAAATTGAAGGCAAACTTTTGCAAACAACACAAAACGCTGAATACATTGTTTGTGACTTTGTACGTGCAACCTGGACCATGTCATTCTCTGGATGACATACAGAAAAAAAATATTATTAGGGAACATTTAAGTTACAAACTGAGAGAGAGAGAGATGCAATTAAACAGGGTATATCTTTTGCAGGAGATGTGGACACACGTGTTAAGAGTTTGGTGGGCAACAGTAATAATCTGTATATATTTTTGTGCGACATCATTTCCATGGTGATAGAATGACAGTTGTCAAGATAGTGGGTGTCTAAAAGACAATGAGCAGGGCAGGTCCAGTTTCACCTTGTATGTGACCAGGTCAGTCTTTTTCCACTGATTATTAAAACACTTTACAGACAGCTGCACACCTGTAATGTTTTCAACACATATCAACAAGTAGAAGGCATGCCATATTTCCTAACAGGATTGGAGAACCAGTTAGGCAATAAAAATATTCTTCCAAGAAAGTCTCTTGCCCACAATTGACCACCCCTGCCCAACAATTAAATTGGATTTGAAAACAAATTGATTCTGCCATGCTATCTGAGAGCAAGCCTGGACCTCCAAGTCATGTTTTATCTGCATCTAGGAAAATACCAATTGCATAGAAATGTTATGCTAATACTTAGAAATATAGGATATTTATTAAGCTATAATTTATTTATTTAGTAGGTGCTAATAAATATGAAATGATTTTCCCCACATCAGGCTGCAGCTACTGGAATAAAGCAAGCAATGCTAAATTTTTTGAGGGTTTATGCCAGACTTGCTAAACTCAGTCTAGGACGGCTAGGAGGATTGGTTCTGTTGGTATAGGAGTCAGTTTTATACAGTTTGGAAACATATTTTCTTCCTTGTTCCTTTATTGATACTGAGCTTCAGTTGGGTTGGACCTCAGCCTAACCCTATATCCAACAGGTTAGAACACCTTAACAGTCTATATGAATTGGGGCATGGGTATCTGATGGACCACCTACTTCCACATGAACCTGCCCACTTACTCAAGCCCAGTAGCACCTGCCTCCAGAGGTCAGAAGGGTGGCAGACAGAGGCAGCATTTTCTGTTAAGGCACCCCATTCATGGAATGGTCATCAGTTATGGCATGTCACTGATGCAATGCTATCCCTCTGGTCTGGCACTTACACTTTTATCTTTTCCAGTGCCAGGCAGACGTTTTTCTTCACCTTTCTTTAAAATAATAATAAAAAAGATTGCCTGAATTGGATTTCACCCTACTGTGCTGAGTTGTTGGGGGTTTTTAAACCACTATTTTATTGTTTTAACATATCTGGGGGTAGCAGTGCTGAAGGATGAGATTTGTAAAAGCCCTCCAAGCAAATAAAATACATACTTTATGCCTGACTAGTCAGCAAACAGTGGTATCAGTCCTTTGCATGTTACCTTTTCCCTCATAGTGTGGAAGTGGCCTAAGGAGAGGCAAATCAAGTACACACCAATAAAGCAAAATAAATACAGAAAATAAGTCTTTGGCGAGAATGTCATCAGGTGCAATGCAAGACTGTTGCACCAGGCAGAAACGGCCCACTCATTTTTGAATTCTAGTACCGGTACTTATACCTGGGATGGGGGGGGAGGGGCGCTCCCAATATTTTTGGATTTCAGCTCCCAGTTTTCCCACACCACCGGGCCACTGGGAGTCCAGTAACAACTGGAAGGCCGCCGGCTCCCCATCCTTGACATAGGCCCCCCACCGGACTGGGAAAGCAGAAAAGCGGAACGCATCTTAAAATAGAGAAGGAAGTGCGGGACTCTCCAGCCAGCAGCCCAGCGCAACCGCCTTCCTCGCCCGTCACCGGGTCGTCGGATCCGGGCAGCGGGTGCCTCTGAAGGACCACCATCCCGGAAATGGGCGCCACCTCCGCTCACCCAGCCAGGCTCCCTGGTCTGACCTGGAGGCCCCAAAGGATCCTCCCCCTCCGCTCACCTGCCAGGAGGGGACCCCACAAGGCTATGTAGACCGGAACAGGAGAGGAATGCGCACGCGCACCGGCTGCTTTTTTACACCCCCTTTTCCCACAAAGGAACGCAAAGCGGGGCGCGGGGCAGGGGGTGGCAGACGCCGCGTCGCAAAGCAGGACCGCTGGGAAGGCCGAGAACGCCTCCGGAGCCGACCCGGAAGGGAACGCGCAGATGTTCCGGGTTACCTGACGCGGCAGGCGGCGAGAAGGACTGTTCCATTTCGAGGCAAAACGCGGGGGGGGGGGGAGAGAGCAAGGGCGGAAGAAGAGGCGAAGTTAGAGCGGAAGCCCCACGGAGCCGCGGCGCAGTGTGAGCGCCCGGATTCCGCTCCAGGGCAGTGGCTGCGATTGGGCGGCGCTGTTTCGCCGGGGCGAGTTCGCGACACAGCGAAACGGGGGGCGCAATGCGGGCTCGCTGCCTGCGAAACTGACAGCGCTGCTGGTCGCAGAACCGTGTCATTTTATCTCGGGTCTCGGGAAAGACCCTTGTTGACTTGAGATTTCTGGCTTGGGACCTCAACCCGGGCACTTTTGCATTGATTGGTTGAGCGAATCTATGTACCGCCTTTCATCCGAAGATCACAGGGCGGCTCACAACATAAAAAATACACAGTGAAAATGCGTGCAAAGTATTTTCTCTCTCGCTGAGGTGTCGCCCCTTAAACTATTACTTACTGAACGGTGGAGGAACTAGAGAGGCCCCCATCTTAAAAAATGAAACCATGCAAAGCAACTCCTCCGCTAGTCAGGGATGGCCCTTTGCCCGCGCTCCAGGGCGCTCTTTCGCCGCGCCTCTGTGGCATAGCTGTCAACTTTTCCCTTTTCTTGCGAGGAATCCTATTCGGAAGAAGGGAATTTCCCTTAAAAAGGGGAAAACGTTGACAGCTATGCTCTGTGGCGACCCAGCGCCTGCACCTTGGGCAGCCCGGTTTTGTGCCTGTTGGCTCAGAGGCCGAGGTCGGTGGGATTTACAGATGCGGGCTTTCTCTGGTCCAAACACTTGAAGGGGGGGGGTTCCCTTTTGCCGACTGCAACTTGTCATGCAGGCCTGCCAAAACTCCCTCTTGAAGCCGGCAGAGTGATGGCAAATGCCGAGGTGCGGGAGCTCTTCATGCCACCCCCTCCCTCCAACGACGCCCTTCTAGGACAATGCGCAAACAAAAACTAACTTTTTAACTAGTGCAGACGTTATGACTTAAATACCAATCCAGCTCTTTATATCCGATAGCTTTGTTTAACATCCAACCAGACGAAGAGTTCTGGTGGACTCGGAAGCTTGCTCACTGCTTTGGCTGGCCAGAAAGGAATTTTATTTTATATATATGGGTTTTTATATATATATATATATATATATATATATATATATATATATATATATATCCCCCTTAAAAAGAGGGGAAACGTTGACAGCTATGCACCTCGTAAATTACGGGAACTGTTAACCTTACACACAGCTTAGAAAGCTGCGCATCTGCAAGGGCGAGATAAACGGATATAAAGCTCGATGGAAGGTAGGGACATGTCTGAATTTTCAACACCGTATGGAATCAGGAATTACAAATCTGAGTTTTCCTTTCTTTAAAACGACTGCGTGCGCCTAGGTCACGAAAGAAGCGCTCGGCTTCTCCAGACACGGATTCCCACGCACGTACGCATTCCTGGCTTTCTGCAAGGCCCCTTCGGAATCGAAAGCGTTGCTCTACTAACTTGGTGGGTTCCTTAAAGCAGGCTTCAACCAAAAACGTCTGTTTGATTTGCTGAAAGTTAAAGCAGTGTCCGCGTAATTCGGTTTAGTGTTGCCAATTGTGACAGCGGTCCCAAGCACGCTCACTACACAGAGTGAGACCTATTGAACTAAGCAGAGGCTTCGTGCCTCAGCACGTTCAGGATTGTGCTCTCTCAGTGGAACGTGCTTTGAATGAAGCCCAACAACGTCTGTGCAGAGCGTTTCCCTCTTTTATCTGGCAGTTTTAAGAGATGGGGACCTCCGCGCTTCTGCGCCAAGCGGCAGTTCCGCAGTTCTGCCGCAAGAGGTCTCTGGAGCACCCATCCAGGCCGCCGCACCCTGCAGTCGAATGCGAGCGAGCCGTGCGTGTTAAACCCCGCGGAACGGATGGGCAGGACTGCATGCCAGTATTCTCTTGCTAAAGAGTTCGGGATTATAAGGATTATACAGCTAGCGCAAGCGGGAAGCCCGGTGTTATTAATGCTCCAGCTAACCCAGCGAGACAAAACAAAACGCGCTCGTGGAAGCAAAGAGCAAGAACCAAACTGAGAAAGGTTAATCGCTTATTTGCGCTGCATTAAATGTGTCGTTATCCGAACGGGGAATGTAAATTCACACACAGACACACACACACACAAATGCTTCCTGGAAATGCATGGAGTGCGCTTTATGTCTGCTATGGCTGACAGGGCAATCCTAACCCCGGCTATTCGGAAGAAAGTCCTGCTGAATGCTCTCAGAAAAAGGGGGTAGAATTGCAACCTTTGCTAGTGGCCCTCGTCGTCTCTGATTTCTTTATTTAGATCAGAGCTTTCCAAACTGTGTGTCGCGACACATTAGCGTGTTGGCTGCAGTGTGAAGGTGTGTCACGCAAACACCCTTATAAGGGGTTGGTTTAACCTCTGGTTTGCTAGTAAAACTGAATTACTGTGTCAGGAAATGATGCATGTCTAAAAACTGTGTCGCCAAAATGAAAAATTTGGAAAGCTCCGATTTAGATTATTTGTACCTGGCTCTTCAGACAAAAGAGCTCCCAGAGTAGCTTTGAAACAATCAATTAAAACAAGACGGTCCTTACCTGGAGACTTAAAAAAAAGGACACACAAGGAAAAAGGGACACGGAATGAAGAAGAATATCAAACTCTGGTACAACAAATTCTGACAATGACCAGGCGGCACAGTTCAGGGGCAGGAGGGGCTGATGGAGCTGGTCTTTTGGCAAAGCTGATGGAATAAACCCTGCTTCCCATCTCTCCCACTGAGGCAGTCTGGTGGAATGGCTGCCCCAGGTGACAGCTGAGGTTAGAGGAGGCCTGATGGCAGTGAACTCCACACATTTATCATGCACTGTTTGTGAAGGCCTTTCTTTTGTCTGCCTGAAATCTCCTGCCAGTCAGTTTCATTGGGTAGTTCTAGTATAATGAGCAATAACATCCCATTCCTCTCCCCCAAAACCATTCATAATTGTATAGCCTTCCTCAAGTCCCCCACTAGTTATCTTATTTACGATTTTCCTCCGTTATGAGAACTGCCTGTTTAATCTAGGCTCTTGTTCCTGAATACAGTGGTACCTCTGGATGCGAACGGGATCCATTCCGGAGCCCCGTCCGCATCCCGAAGTGAACGCAACCCGCGTCTGCGCGGGTCGCAATTCGCCGCTTTCGCGCATGCGTGTGACGTCATTTTGACCGTCTGCGCATGCACAAGTGGCAAAACCTGGAAGTAACGTGCTCCGTTACTTCTGGGTCACCGCAGCCCGCAACCCAAAAATACTCATCCCAAAGCTACTTCAACCGGAGGTATGACTGTACATTGATCCACCCGCCCCATCTTACTAAGTTTACTCAGGGCCTCTGGTGAGGGACTTAAGCAAAAACTTTTGGAAGTCCAAGCATACAACCTGGGGCTTGTTGGAAGTTTTGCTTGATGTCTTGCAGGAATGCCCAGAGCAATGCATACACATCAATTCTGGCATGCAATTAAAGCTACCGTTCTCAGATCATTTGCAGTGTAGTCCTTTTAAAGCCAATATGACTATTTAAGGGGAAAAAACAAATAGGCTGTGCGCTTAGTACGAATTTGCACTACCACAGTAAGAATTGCACCTCCCAATGGTACCTCTGTTACTATGTTCAGTTTAGTGACGGCTGGAAAAATGAGCAATTGTTTCAAAAACCCCTGGGGAAATGGCATTAAAGGGAAAGGGCAGGTGATTCCAGGATACCGAACAACTAACTTGATGCCTAATAGGGTTGCCAAGCTTCCACACCCTTTCAGTGCCATAGCTGTGATCTAAGTGGAAATGAAGCCAGTGAAACTTTTCCAAGCATGCCATGATGGGGGAAGCTACTGCTGCTCAATTCCGGTTTGCTATGTGACAGTTTAAGCAGCTTTGTAAATAAGCCCACAAAAGTTACTAGCGTGCCCCCACCCAATGTACCAGCCTGCTGGGGTCTCACTAAGGACAGGCAGAGTGCTCCACCAGCCTTCTCACTCACCTGCATGCAATTCCTTGTCACCTATGGCTACCAGGCTAGTGCTTAAATGCAAGGCTGAGTAAAAGGCATAGTAGTTCTCCCAAGAAAAATAGAGTGGCAACTCAAGCTACCTGTAGGAACGAATCGAGACACGAGCCAGGAGATAAGCAATTAGGATCTCCTGTACCCCCCCCCATTTAACAGCTTCAAGTTCATCTTTCCCCATCCAGATTATTTATTTTTCTATCCCACCTATTCTCCAAGGAGCTCCTTCCCAATTTATCCTCACAACAACCCAATGAGGGAGGTTAGGCACTGCAGGTGGAGACAGTGACTGGCCTAATGTCACTCAGTGACAGCTTTATGACAGTGGGGATTTGAACCTTGGTATCCCAGGTCCTGGTCCAACAATCTGATCACTATAGCAGAGTTTGGGACTGCTATGCTGGCGGGGGATGGAGAGGATTATTTCCCCACCACCAGCAGCTCCTGGGCAAATGTTTTCCAAATAAAATTGCTTCCCCAAGCTATTTTTGGCCTTGTAGGGGAAATGTACCGGTATTTGCCCTTCCTCTACAGAATAGCAACTTGGAAGGTGGGGTTTTAATTGGGAAAACAAGGGGGCGGTTATCTCCCCCTCCCACCACATTATGGTCCGAGTACCATTTGCCCACAGTAGCTGCTGTTAAATCGATGCTCAAAAAACAAAGGGTCTGGGAGATCTAACACCAACCCCCCCCCCCTGCTGCATCTGGCCATGCCTCTAACTCCCACCCCATCCAGCAGCTGACCAGCCCTGTGAGAGTGCCTGGACTGGGAAGCTGCTGGGGTGAAGCAGTGGGACCAGGGAGGAGTGGGAGAGGAAGCTTTGGCGGTCTCTGTCTCCCCAATGCCTGGCCCACTGCGACCAGATCAGGTACTCCCTCTCTTCACTCCTAGTCTGCAAAGCGTAGGGCCTAAGCTTCCCAGAACCCTGGGAGTTATTCTTTCCATGTGTTTCTGGGCCTGTTCTGGGGAGGACATCATAACAGATGGGCAGCATGCAATAGCGCCAAGGTGGAGAATAGCCTGTTCTCTGGTGTGCCCTTAGGGCTGCAATTTGGTGGCATGCATAGGTGGCTGCAAGCTCCATTGAATTCAGTAGGGCTTACTTCTGAGTAGGCACACAGAGAATCAGACTGACCTTTGAGTTTATCTGCAAGGAGAGGCAGTTTGTTAAAAGCATAAGACTCCCAAGGAAACTGGGAAACGTACGAAGCAATCTCTCTCCCTTATACATAACATGTACTCATGAATCATGTAGGTTTATTGCTCAGCCTTGGGATGGGAGCTTGTCAGAAACCAGGGGAGGGTAGAGAGTGCCTTTCCCTGGTAAGACTAAAAAAACCAAAGCGAAGCCTCAGCTGTCCCTTTCTAGCAACGCTGAGAATGAAACGAAGCAAAAGTAGGAAACGGCCTTTCCAGCTATAATTCATGAGACGCTGAATGTTGAGGAGGAAAACAAGGCCTCCGCTATGAATGGAAGCCCGCCCAGATGCAATCTGAAGCACTCTTTTGGAACAAAGCAGGATTTGTTGATGTTTGGGGCTGTTCTTAGCAGAGAATACAGTTCCAGGGGGGGATCAGAGGAAGAGGGAAGGGAGGGCCAGGAATTAGAGAAGTTAGTTTAGTGCTCCTAAACCCCAAATGCTAGTCTTTCATCTACAGCAGACTCCCTGTGTAATCACCTGACGTTTCCTACTTGTCCTTGTGCCTGTGCCGGCACCTTGAAATGCAGAAATGTAGCAGGCAAAGCTTTTCCTGGCTTGGAGAGAAGAAATCTCTACCTGTGGAATTTCAGCCTGTTGGGCTGGTTTAAAAAAAAGTAGGAATACATTCAACTTCAGCTGGTACTCTCTAAATACTTCAAAGATATCTCAACCATTTTAATTCTTAAGATGCTGGAGCTGTAAAACAAGGGGAACACAATGCCATACCCTCCAACATTTCTCCAATGAAAATAGAGACGTCCCGTTCCATAATAATAATTTTACTATTTATACCCCACACATCTTATTGGGTTGCCCCAGCACTCTGGGTAGCTTCCAACATATATAAAAACATCATAAAACATTAAACGTTTTTAAAAAACTTCCCTATACAAGATTGCCTTCAGACAGCTCCGGGGTCAGATAACTCTATACCTTCCAACATTTCTTCAATAAAAATAGGGACATCCTAAGGAAAAGCAGGACATGCCGGGATCAAATCAGAAACCAGGATGGCTTCTCTAAATCAGGGACATCCCTGGAAAATAGGGACACTTGGAGGGTCTGCAATGCAAGCAAAGTCATAAAAAAGCTCCTGGCAAAGTAAAACAAGGAAGATCTGCCTCTGAAGATGGTTCAGAAAGTGCGGAATACTGCTGCTGCGCTACTAAACGGGATCAGAGATTACAAGCATTTCTCATTCCAGTTTAAGGTCTTGAGCTTGAAAGGGCTTTGAGACTTGGAGCAAAGGGCCTGACTCCAAATCTGTCTGCCCATAGTCTGGAATCACTGTCAGAGCCACCCCCCCATATGAAGTGCAGAGAAAAGGGCCTTTTCAGTGATGCTGCCTCAGCCTTGGAATGATCATCTCATAAAACTTTGCCAGACATCCACTTTTCAGTGGCAAATACCACCAGGAAAAGACCCTGATGTTGGGAAAGATGGAGGGCACAAGGAGAAGGAGACGACAGAGGACGAGATGGTGGGACAGTGTTCTCGAAGCTACGAACATGAGTTTGACCAAGCTGCGGGAGGCAGTGGAAGACAGGAGTGCCTGGCGTGCTCTGGTCCATGGGGTCACGAAGAGTCGGACACGACTGAACAACTAAACAACAACAACCACCAGGCTTCTTACTTTTCCTTCCTTGGTTTTATCTGGATTATTCTGATGCTGTTTTGATGCTCCTTTTGTTTGCTTCACTTTTTTATTTTTAGCTTATTTTTATGTATTCATTATTTTATAGTGCTTTCAACATTTTATCGTAAGCTGATTACGTGCCCAAAGAGTGTTGCATACAAAGTCATGATATATAAATAACTAAAACAATGAATATTGGATTTGGTACAGCTCTAATCACATACATTGTTCTCTGACTAGTGGCCCCAGTTAAGGGGTGCATTTCCCCACCACTACACCCATCCATCAAATTCATGCTTGCATGAGCATCCTAAGGTGGGCACTCATCAGCTGAGTGCACAGGTCTCTCTCTTAAGAGAGGGAAGTCAGTGGTAGAGGTCATGTTTTGAATCCAAAGGTCCCAGGTTTAAACCTTGGCATCTCCGGATAGGGCTGGGAAATACTCCTGCCTGCAACACCGAGAAGCTCCTGGAAGCCAGTGAAGAGTAAACAATGCTGAGCTAAATAAACCAAAGGCCTGACTCAGTATAAGGCAGCTTCCTAGAATAAATGGATTAGTTGCCACTAACACTTGGGCTGTTTGACTTCTCAGGAAACACAGGAAGCTGTAAGCTTTCAGAGCCACATGATGACAAGGCATATTGCTGTGATGAGCTGCAAGAAATGCCCAAGATCAGTGATGGCGAAGCTTTTATAGACTGAGAAAAACACAATAACAGAGCTTTCATTGACACAACTTGTAAAAGTTTGCATTAAGATGATCCAAACTAAGTAAGGAAAGCAATCCCAAGTGCTTTCATTGACTTAAAATTATTTGGCAGAGAATTCCACTTTAAGGATTCCCCGCTTTTAAGCTCCAGCCCGAGCAAGCATGTGGCCCTCTGAGCGCATGCAGAGTGGTACCTCCCTCATTGTGCTACTGTTTCCTGAAAGGGCCCCAGGGGCTGCCCCACATGCTAGCCCCACTCCCTCGCCCAGCCCCGACTGGCCAGAGGGGGTGTAAAGCCTCAACCTCACAGCAAGAGGAGGAACGCGGCCCACCAACGGGGCAGCGCGCCTCTGAGCACGTGCAAAACGCTGTGCGCTCCCCACCCACAGCAGAGGCTCCCCAAGGGAAAACGCGCACCTTGGGAGTTGTGGCTCTGTTTTGCACAACCACCACCCCAACGTCCCATCCGAGGACACAAATCCTAGGATCCACGCCCAGCCTCTGAAAACAACATGAGCGCCTGCTTGGGGATAGCGTCACGTATCCGAAAGGGACCAATGCCCCATCCGGCCCTTCCCTTTGCGCCTCCCTAGCCATGAGGGCGCCTTCTCGGTCTGGGCATCCCACGTGGAGCAGCTGAGCAAAAGGAGCCCTAATGGCGTTGCAGCAGCCAGGCCAGTTTGGGGATTTTGGCTCTTTACTGTTCTGCTTGTGCAGCATCCGAAACTGAGGGCCCACCATAATAATTGCCGGTGCTATTTCACAACCCACTCGCACAAAATATTAATTGCCACGATATGCTCCAGAAGCCTCCATGCAATGGGGCGCAATGAATTCAGGCCAAAGAATAGCTGCAACCCCCATTTTGGAGAGAGTTAACACCCTGACGGGCATCACATCCCACTCCTGCCACGCAGTTTCCTGCGCCGACTCCCCACGCATATGGCGCTCTGGCCACCCAAGTTGAGCTGAGGACTCAATGCGCCACCCTCACATTCTGCCGGCTCTGTGCTGAGGCGATGGCATGCATGCCCACAGAGAGGGCTCTGAGTGCCCCCTCTGGCACGTGTGGCATAGGTTCACCACCCCTGCCCTAGGCTGACACTGGCTTATCAGCAATGATTGACTTAACTAAAAATACGTTACCGGAAACATTTAGCAAGGTGCCCACATACATGTTAAATATTATTTTTACATTATTGCTTTCTAAACAAAAAATAATAATACATTACAATGCTGGAAACGTGATCAAAATCTGGATAATGTACATGAATATCTTGCTAAATAATATCTTTAATCTGACTTAAAAGAATGAAATATAATCCAGCAATTATTGCATTTCCTCTTTGTAGTGAGAAATAAAATGATAGTAATAATGATATCATCATCTACTCTTCCTCAACAAGCCCAAGGAGGCTACCACCACAAGTCAGAAGATAAGTTATCCATTTTAAATACAGTTTGAGGACAACAACAATAAATACAAATAAAGCAACCATAAAACACTAAAACATCAGAGACATCAAAGATAAAAGACAGACCACCATCTCAATTATTTCTTGGACATTACAGCCACTGATGTCTCTCGTCCCTGACTGTAAGATATACTTTGGCTCTGACTGAAAAACACCCCATTGTCTTCACATAGAGGATTTGAATCCACTCCAGCCTCCGATGTGCTCTCCGGTGTATGGTCACGCACAGCTAAACACTGGGATAATTAGAACTACAGACACATTTCCCACGTAAAGCCAGCCATGGACTGTTCATTTTTATTGCTGAGCTGTAAAAGTGTTTCTGTGAGTCACAGAAAGGCAAATAAAGGCTCGACCAGTTTAGATTGTTAAGGGAGATCTCCACAGTAGATCGGACTGAAATTCAAAGAACACTAACTTGGAAAGCTATCCTTGTTCTCCCAGGCTTCCATCAGATGATCCCAGGCCAGCCACCAAGCTCTCTGTGTGGTCTCATGCAAGTCACTCTCCCTCTCTCAGCCTTCAACCCACCTCACAAGGTCATTGTTTGGGTCAATGAGGAAAGAGCTGTCAACAATTATAAAAACTGGGGAAAGCTAAGCATGACAAATAATAAACCTTAAGGCGGGGAGGGGGGGTGGACTGGATATTTAAAAAAATCATTTTGAAGCAAACTGGGATCTCAGGACTTTCAATATTTTACACAAACTATCCAAAGCTGTGATTTCCAATGCCCCCACAGGGGGGCAATTTGATTTTTAAGGAGGGCAATTTGGAAGCTTGTTTAGACCAAGTTAATGGCCTTTTAGGCTTCCTTCACATGAATAGGAGTTCACTTTTTGAATAATAAGAATTATATGTCATGGGGGGGGGCATCAGGATTTTAGAGACGCTTAGGTGGGGCATGGCTAAAAAAAGCTTGGGAACCACTGATCTAGAGTCTCTGTGAAAAACTGGTGTATGAAATCCTCATCACTTCTACATTCCACTTGACACATCAATTTTGTTATTGGATTTCAACTAATTCAATCTGAGGAAAAGGCTGTCGCTAAGAGGTCAGTCTCATGCTTTGTATGTGGAAGGTTTCACGCCCCTCAACTCCAAATGATCAAAGAGCTGGGAAAGGCTTTCCTTTGAGCTGTTGAAGAGCATCTGTCTGTCTCACTTTGAGACAGTTCTGGGCTACATGAACCAAGAAGTCTACCTAATATAAGGCAGCTTTGTATGGTCCGTTTATCCTCGTTGACTTCAGCTGTGGGGCAGGCTGAATATAAACTGTGCAAACGTCTAGGTGTGTCTGTGAGCTATAAACAGATTTGGTTTTATTGAAGGGCATTACCAGCAATGTGCATGTGTGTGTGTGTGTGTGTGTGTGTAGTATAACCAGTATTTTCAGGCTCACACTGCTGTCATGTATAGGGTCAGGTTCAAGGTGATGGCTATGACCTTTAAAGCCCTTTGCGGCTTAGGGCCCTTGTATTTACGGAACCGCCTCTCCTGGTATGCCCCGCAGAGGACCTTAAGGTCCATGAATAACCATAGTTTAGAAGTCCCAAGCCATAAGGAAGTCAGACTATCCTCCACCAGGGCCAGGGCCTTTTCAGTGATGGCTCCGACCTGGTAGAATACTGTCCCATGAGACTAGGGCCCTTCAGGATTTATCCTCCTTCCGTCAGGCCTGTAAGACAGAGCTATTCCACCTGGCGTTTAATTTGAATTCAACCTGATCTTTTATTTCCCTTCTCTTCCCTCCCCCTCCCCTTTTATGAAGATTACCCACTCTGAGACCCCACAGCTAATTCTCCCCTGGCCTCCTCGCTGGCCCAAGTAGGACTAATTCAGCCAACTAGCCCTGGTGACTATCTAATGCTTATTAGATGGCTTTCCCCCAAATTGATTTATGAACTTTGAATTTTATTGTTATTCATGTTTTTATACTGTATTTTATGCTGCTTCTACAATTAAGTGTTTTAAATTTGTTGTTAGCTGCCCTGAGCCCAGTTTTCTGAACCAGGAAGGGCGGGGTATAAATAAAAATTTATTTATCATCATCATCATCATCATCATTAAATGGACAAGGAACCACCTATTAGAACAAAGTAAATCTGCAGAAAATGTTTTACAAACTCTTTGATTTTTAAAAGATGGTATTTCTTTCTCCAGGGAAAAACTGACATCTTAAGGCAGCCCTGTTCAGGGAAGTTTTTAACGTGTGATATTTTAGTGTATTTTTGGTTTCTATGGAAGCCGCCCAGAGTGGCTGGGGAGGCCCAGCCAGATGGGCGGGGTATAAATAATATTTATTATTATTATTATTATTATTATTATTATTATTATTATTATTTCTCACCCTCAGACCTCTCCCCTAGGCCATTCCTCTAATTGGCCCTGCTTCACACCCGATATTTTTGCCTGGCTGGAATGTGTCCTTCAACTCCTACAATGCCTCATGCTTTGCGAATAGAGGTGAGGTCAGTGGCCTACAGCATGAGAAACATTTGCATTTGTTGCTCCGCCCACTTTTGACTCTGGCCCTACCCACCCCTGGCATTTGGTCCTCAGTCTGAAAATGGTTCCCCACCCCTGCTTTTTGGGATGCTTCTCTTCTGATACATAACTATTTGGGAGGGGCGAGTCCTTATTGGTTTCTGTGGAGTTTACTCTAAGCCTTCATGTATTGCCCCATTGCTCTCAAGCATGTGGTTCAGCATGGGGCAGTAGGGAGTTCACAGATCACCTAATTGTCGCAATCCAGTGGTAGCAGACACGGGTAAAGTGACCCACTGCTCATGAAAGAAACTGCACAACAACCTGTTCTTGTGCCTTCAGCAGCAGCCTGGGTCTGCAAAAACCAGGAAATACTTTTCACAACACAGCTAAAACATGTATCATGTGCTAATCTTTGCCAAAATGACCACCTGAAAAAATGATTAGCCATCACCCTTGGACAAAACCAGTACCTTTTCTTTACTGGCATGTATTGGAAGACCTTGTGTACAAGTATTAAAACTGTGTAAACTCATGCAAAGGGATCTAAGTCTTTAGGGCTTAGTTACTGCAAATCCCTGCAAAAGACAATTAGCCTGAGTCTAATCTCATTTACAGTGGTTCTAAACCACTGTAATTCCATGACTTCATTGGTATTGCTCTGCATGTATGCCAGCAGCACTAGATTAACCAATGAGCTTACTACACTCCAGTAAAGGAGGTTAGTCCATGCTGTTTTGTACACGTGCTAGTCTGCTGTGTATGTAGACTAGAAATATTTTCAGCCTATCAAGTTGCCAACACCAGAGATAGCTTGCTCCAGTGAAATTGGCATATGAAGTAAGCAAGAAGCCACCCAAAGTAATGGAAAGCAGCAGTTTTCTAGTGCTGTTGTGGGACAGCTAGAAACACAGATTCAAGTATTACCAAGCAAAGTTAGATGGAATACCAGGAAACATGCCTTCACTGTATGAATAGGCAGGCAACATGGAACACGAGAGGCAGGGAAGTTGTGGAGCATCGCAGGTTTACGGTTTTCTTTTTCTGGTTCACGTAACACCAGTGTTTGCTAAAAATCCCAAACTCTTCGAAACACTTCCTCTTGGGAGCAGAATGAATGCTCTGAAATGTACTTAATTTGGCTAATTCATTCTGGTTGCAGAACTCCACTTTCCTTGGCACTGAATCTACATTAGATTGGCAGCCAGTATGTATGCCAGTCACATATGACATATGAAAGCAATGCTGTTTCTAAAGGCAGAAAAGGATATGTGTTAAAAGCAGCCGATTAACTGGCTCAGAGGGGCAAACATACAGCTTAAAAAGCAGTGAGCAAGTGTGGAATTAACTAAGTAATCCAGAGGGGGGGGTGAATGCAAAGCAGTATATGATTAGCCCTCCCTTTGTTTTTGCACAGATGCTTGTCAGAGAGTAAGGGGGGGGGTTGCCTAGTCCAGATGCTCCTATACCTTTCAGTTGCCTAAAAATATTTTCCCACCGCAGTTCCTACTGATAGGAGCGGCAACTGGTGGAATTTCCCCTTCTACACAATTCCTAAATTGATCTCTCTGGGGTCCTCTGAAAGCACGCCAGCTGAACGCCCCTAGGGCTCCTTCTGCCTTAGCAGTGGCTAGGATAAACCACTCACTGCTGTCTACCAGGGAAAGGGGGGCAGCAGGAGCTATGGAAAGACTCAGGGTGACTGACTGAGGATGTTTGCTGAGGGTTTATATGGGGCTGCTCATCATTAGGGGAGCGCAGGGTCCCTCCAAGCACAAACGCTGAGCTCTGGCAAGATGCTCCAGGTCCAACGCAAACTCTAGATGCGGAGTGGGAAGAAAGAGCAAGATAGGAAAGAACTAAATGGAGGGAGGAAGCAGCAAGTTGGGGCACTGGTGAGAGGAGAGGGAGGGAAGAAAAAGGGAAAATGCGGGGGGGGGGTGTGGAAGGTGGAGAAATGGCAAAGGAGTAAATCTCGGCAGAAGAGAGTGGGGGTAGGAGGGAGACGATTGACAGGGAAACGGTAGCAGTAAGATTAATGCCTTTTTAATTGGCATCATCCCAGTGTCCCTATTCAGCATGGCCACCCGTGCCCCATTCCTATGCAGTGAGGTAAGGGGGCAGTAGTCCGTAGCCATTCCCCTCCATGCCTGCATAAGTTGTGCACAAATCCCTTCTGCATCGTTGCTCTTTTGGCCTGAAAGCTTCCTGCCCTGCATTCCCGTCCTCTGGACTGCAGCCTCCGCCGCCGCTATAGGCTGAGTCTCTCCTCTTATGTAACACTTTTGCCACACTGTTATTTGAGGCTGAGCCGGGAGTGCAAGTGCTGAAGGCGTTCGACACGCTCCTCCTCCCAGAATTCTTGTTCTTAGTTGACAGCAATTCTGTAAATCTCATCGTAAAATTGGGGTGGGGAGTCAGGAGGTTTTACAAATTACTTGGAAGGATTGCTGTAGTAGTGCATTGTCATTGCCATTTCTGCACTTTATCCTTTGCCCATACTTGATCGAGTCATAGAATTGTAAAGTTGGAAGAAACGGCCGGGGGCGGGCGGGATACTGCTAGCCTACATTTAACAAAAACAATTGTGTAATTAAGAAAATATGTTAAACATAATCTATGTGCAAACATGTGCACGTGTTGTGTGTGCGTTCTAGGGCCATGCCACTAGATACCCTTTCTGGAATGCAAGAGGGGAGTTTGCTATAATAACGTTTAGGCGTTATGTGATCAGCTAAGAGACCTCAATTGTCATGCAAGTCTTTTGCCCCAACTCCTGCACGAAGTGCCATGCAGTTCATAAAAGGTCACATTGTACTAAAAGTCCACCCTTGAGAATTCCTGCAAACCTAGAATTCCCGCAGTGGAAGATGATGAAACAGCATCTCAAAATCGCATCAAGGTAGACATAACGGGGCTTGAAAGCAATACATTCAGATGCCCCTTCATGTGTTCTGTGCATCACTTAAGAAAAATTCAAATGCACCTCTCCGACTATGGTTCTATACACTTTTTTTAAAAAAACACGAAAGTGTCCGAAAGGAGCCATGCAATCCATGGACGCCAAGGAGCCCAACTTGAAGTACGAGGCTCAGGTGCACAAATGCCTTCGATTTGCACCACCACCTCAGGCAGCGTGCAAGATTTGTAGCGTTTGCCGCACAGACTTGAATGTACTGTTCCCGTGCTAAAGATAAACCAGATCCCTTGGGCTTTTTGCACGCACACAAACACGCACACGCGCGCGCATCCTTTAAAGAAGCAAATGAGGTAAAAGAGCAGGGCGGGGTTTCCTTCCCTCCGTCTACCTTTTTGGAGAGGTGGAGGGGGGGGATAGAGCAGGAGCGGCCGGGCTGCGCTCGAAAGAGCCTTTGAGGACAGCGCGCGCCAGCTGCAAACAGCAGCTGCCTCGGCGGCCGCGCGGGGAAACATCTCGCGGCGCGCGCCCGCCCCTGCCGGCACCGCGCGCCGCTTGGGACCCGGCCTTCTGCCGCTTCTGCGCTTGCTACGTGCGCACTGACACTGTCCTCATGGCAAAGCCCAGGCTGGGCTGTACCACTCGGCGCCCCCGAGGAGGGGAGGGGCGGCCGAGGGGAGCCGAACCGCGCCAACTGAGAAAGGCGGCGGACGCGACGCCGCGGGCTCGACCCCGCCCGGCCCTTTCGCCAGCCGCGTTCCTGGAAAGGAGCCTGGCCGGCGGCAACCATTGCGGGAAAGGGAGCGGGGGGGGGAGGGAGGCGGGCGGGCGGGAGGAGAGCGGCATCGACTCTCGGGCAAGTACAGTTGGTTCCTCCCTAAAGTAAGGACGTGCAGAACCGAACGCGCCGCACCCCGCGCTGTAACTCCCGGGGCAGGGCGAAGGAGGGAGCTGCCTAGCCCCGCGCGAGGAGGGGGTCTCCGCCGATTGGCGGGCGCGGCGGGAGGCGTGGCTGGCCGGCAGCCGGGCGCAGCCTCCATTGGCGGACCCGCCGCGCGACGTCACCAGCCTCGATTTGCATGTAGCCAGGGCGGGGTAGGGGAGCGAAAGAGAAGGCAGGTTGCGCGGCAGCGGCGTGGGCTGGGTAGCGCAGCGCAACGCCGGGAAGGAGAAGTTTCCGCTGCCGCTGCCTCTGCTTCGCTCGTGCTCTCCCTCCTGCCTGTGGAAAGTGGGCAGCGCAGGCTGCCGAAAGGAGCCGGGTGGAAAGTGCCCGAGGAGAGGCGGCGCCTGCGAAGTTCAGGTAAGTGGGGTAACTAGGGAGGGAGGTGGGTGCTGGGGCTTCGGGGTAGGGCTTGGTTTCCGGCTGGGTGTTTTAAGGTTGGGCGCAGTTAAGGGAAAGCATTTTTAAAAAGTGGGGGGGGGGTAGCATTTCTTGGTTTCACTTTCAGCGTGCGGCATAGAGCATCCCCCCCCCTTTCCCGGCCAAGTCAATTAAAAGGCGCATCCGTGCTCAGGGAAGAATTTAAGTCGTCAAAGCCAAGTGTAGATGTTCGCCGAGGAACGAACGGAAGCAAGTTCGTACCAGGTCATTGACAGTCCTCGATCCCCCCCCCCCCCCCAGCTCTGGGAAAGGGCTCTGAACTTCCATTTAACTTTTTTCCTCCCCTTCTTAATATTATTTCGAAACGCTTCGTTGCCTAATGAAATTGCAGCTGATCCATTGAGCAGGAAAGAAGCAGTTTCACTTTTGTCGCAAATTAGCCGGTCGATTAATTGGTCGGCCAGGTTTCCACACTCGCTCCGCTTCAGGGTGTGCAAGGAAAGGAATGGGGCTTCTTGCTTCGTTTTGGTTTGCGATCAGTATAACTTGATTCTGAGCAGACTTGCAAAAAGGGGTTGCGCTGTTCGGTTGCCTGTGCTTGTATAAACACCAAGTGGGGTGGCAGAGGATGTAATTCATATCCAGTTAAGTCAGTGGGTAAAAGTGGCGGCGGGGAATTGTCCTCCAGGTGGAAACGGAACTTCCTTATTGCTCCAACTTCTACAGCAAGATCTCTTCCTTTCTTTTCTGTGAATTAGCTGGGGGCTCGGAATCCACTTTTCACTGGACTGACCTGTTTCTTCCAAGTTGACATGATGTTTTGTGTTGGGAAAGTGCAGTACAGAATTAAGCAAAAAGTGGCCAAAGGGAGAGACTTCAAAACGCCTGCAGCTGACGCCTTGTCCTGTGTTGTAGAAAGTCCCTCTGGTGTGGTCTGCATCTGTCTTGCACATGTTGAAATGGCCCAGGGGTGTTGAAACAGAAGCTTTCTGGGCTTATTTTTGTATGTGTTGAAATATGGGAAGTAGTGTGGCCGAACATATTGGGTCTTAGGGAGTGCTGGTGGTGACTCTGCTGCTGATCTATTTCTTGTGTATTTCAGATCCATGTTGGTAGGGGCAGGGGGGTGGTAGTGGGGTGTCTGTTGCTGACATCTTAGAAGAGCCAGCCTGCCTGTGGGTGGTCTAATTCTCCAGAAGCAGGTGAGCCACTGACTAACGCACATTGTGCTGCTAGTGCCCCCACTGTGCGTGTGACAGCGGCTAACCTGCTTTTCGGGCATCACTATGTCGTCTCCTGCTACCTCCTGCCCCTTCCCCAAGAAGAAACAACACATTGGAGCCTGGTGACCTCTTCCAGTCTGAATGCAGTTGGAGAAAAGACTCCTTCAAGAGCTGGACATCAACCACTAACAAGCTTGCACGTCCATGGCTGTTGCAGAAGAGCAGAGTTGACGTGTGCACACTCATGGGCATGTATGTTCCTTCCTTTGAGGATGTATGGAAGAGTCAAAATAAAATGTGTTGGGTGTGCTATTAAATAGGTTGTGCTTTCCCTCGGGAAGGCGTGCAATTGGCAAAGACTACTTGGCTTGGACTCTCTTGGGTTTTCCCATAAAATCAATGAAGTGGAATGCATACAGAATGAAGCAGAGAGCTGTGTGGGTAAATGTATGATGGTCAGTCTAAGGGATTGAACACCCTTGCCAAAATAAAATAAAATTATACACTTCTAAAAAGTTGCTTAGTGGAGATTGTACTGAATCAAAGAATCTTCCTCCTGTCACGGTATAGTAATGAGTGAGTGAGTCAGGCAGTTGAGAAATTACAAGTGTGAGGGGCGCTCTCTGATCTTCTGAGCATCATTTGCAACCATTCTCCCCCCTTCCTCTGAGGTCTTTGTGGTTTCTTGCTCCTTTCTCCGCTTACTTGTCCTGTAGGTGCAGATTAGGACAGGACAAGGGGTTAAGCAATGGCCTGTAATCTCAGACACATGGACCACTTAAAAGTCCTTGGCACATGAGACCACCGCATTGCTGAAGCTGATCTGATCTAGGTCAGATGGATGAGTGACCCTCTCCCACAGAGCTATCCGTGTGCCACCTTGAATTCCATAATGGACGAAAGGCAGGATATAAATGTAGGAAAACAAACACTTACAAGCCTCTCTCCTGCATGAAAGGCAGAAATGCAGTTTTATGTGCGCTGTCAGGGTTTTAAACTGATTGGTCATGCAGGAAAGTATATTTACAACTGCATTTCAGGCTTCTTTCATTTTCATGAACCATGCGAAGAGGTTTTCTACCTGAAGTGCTTTTTTGTTTGTTTTTCAATCTGCCATTTCACATTTTTTACATTTTCCCTGCAGAAAAGTGATGGGAGGAAAAGCTTTTTCAATTTCACCAATATTGGGAACAGCTTCACCCACTCTTCCTTTCCCTGCTACTCCATAGCTGCTGCTGCTGCTGCTTCAAGAAAGAGAAGAGGGGAGTTTCCTCTTCAAAAGGGCATGGGGAATGCACACAGTGATTCCCCCCCTCCCGCCGGAAACTGTCAAGGCCCTGTTTCTCTGGAGAGCAGAGAAAAGGACAGTAAAGAAAATAGTTGAGCAAGCTAGGAGGATATCTGTGGGGTTGCATCATAGTCTAAACACAGAGCAAGGTGGAGTAGGCAAATGCCCTTGGGGGGTGTCTTCTCCCACGGCACCTGGGATGGTTAAGGTATAACATTTAAAGAGGTGAAAACACAACCTGTGAATAATGAAAATGTGGCATTAACAGGTGACTATCATTTTACCATTTGTGTCCAGTAGAAGGAATCTAGGATGGCCAAATTATTACTTTTTTATGTCTGGCTATGAAATAATTTTGCTTGAAGGAATGGTTAAAATTTTCTTGTAGGTCATTCTGTTCATGATGTAAAAACTGCCAGATTACCGTGGTTTTGTATCACTTCTGTTGGTTCTGTCTAACACTAGTTTTATGTGCAATGTTGTACAATTATTATTCCATTCCTCCTAATCACAATCGTATTAAGCAGGTCATTGCGCTCCTGCTGCCCAACCAAAATTGTGAGGGAGATACTCTTGGCAGTGATACTTAAGGAATCCATGGTGACAACTGGAATTTGGACCCAAATTTCCCTAGGTAGTCAAGCAATCCACTGTGTTGCATTGGCTCATTGTTCAGATATGTTTATTTTCACAGTGAGGTTCCAGGAAAATGAAGGTGTAGTTACTGACAAAGCAGTATGCAAACACTAAAGGAGATGCTATATATGCCTCCCCAGCTACTCAAATGTGGGACCATAAAACTGCTTCAAATATTAATTGTTGTACTAGCCCAAAGAGCTATGGTAGTGCTCAATGTCTTGCTAGCATGATTTGTGGAATGTGTGTTGCCAAAATATATATTATTTCCTTACATATACATTGCAGCTTCTGATTGTAACACAGATCTGCCTGGCCTCTGTAGGGTGGTTAAAAACATAGTTGCCTTAATCTAATTCCAATGCCCAGACAGAAAGGAAAGTGATGCTGACAGCTGTTGGTTGATTAATGTTCTTAGGTTGTCTTTGGTTTGTGTGCTGTGCTCCTCCAGACTCTGGGAGTGCTCCAGTACACCTTACAATGTACGCCTCATTGCAGTTCACTGGGTGTCTTTTTCATCAGAGAGGTTGTGAACTAAGTAAGCTAGAGGGAATTTCCTAGAGAGATGTGTCTTCTGCAGTACCAACAACATAGATGAAATGGCCAGCTTTGCTTGTTACCAATTCCCTTGACGACAACACATATGCCTCTGTCTTATAGGCAGGCAGGCACACTCATCCAGGCATGCTCCTCAGTTGATATACTAGAAGATCAAATAGCATGTGTGAATGAGCAATCAAAGACATGAAATAATTTTATCACCTCATTTTAAAAGAAGTCAGTGGAACTGGTTTACATATTCAGCTGTGAGTAATCAAGTGATGTATGTGAATGTGAGAACCAGCTTTAGTGATGAAACCTGGAGAAATATTCATTATGTATTAATGTGATTCTCTAAATGAAAGTGGATGACTTCTTCGAACAGAACGGATCCATTAGCCACCAACAATCAACTTACCTACAGTTTGTTGTTCGTTCTCAACTTTACAACTGTGTGTAAATTACCTATACGATACTGCTCAAAATAAGCAAGATTTTAGATAGCGTCACATTCACTATAAGGAAGATTTACTTTTTTCAGGGTACCCCACCAGTAAATTTCCCATTGCAGTGGCTCATGAACTCGTATGCTTATCTGTAAAATGGGAATAATTATGACCTAATGCAGGTTTGTGGCAAGGCTGAATAAGAGTTTGTAAAGCATTATATAACATAAGAAATTCATCATGTAATCTACTGGAAGGTTGCTGGCATTTGCAAATATTATTTGTCACTTCATCTTTGTCTTATTGTTAAATCAGTAAAAATTTGCAACCAAAATGTGTGTGTGTGTGTGTTACTTTTGGGATGGAAATATGCTTTACTATGAGCCACATTTGATAATCCTCAGTTACTGAAAATGAGGAGGGGATCTAATTTCATCTTCTTTTATAACACTTTACCATCCAAGTCACTGCATTTATACTCCTCTTTCGTTGTGACTTCATTTGCCATTTAGCTGACCTGTAAATATGTACAGGAACAATAAGAAATATTAGTATCCTCATCAAGACTATGGACTCTAGAGATCTCAAGAGGACCTTGAATTCTAAACAATGCAAACAGTGCACATTTCTGATGAGAAAAATCAATTTATTTGTTGTGAACCCCACTCCCCGCAACATAAGGCAGGGATCTTAAATGGTAACTTTCAGGTATTTCTGTTTTGATGATGAATGTTATGAGTTAAAAGTCAAATTATCTTAATTCTTGTTTTGCTACCAGTACTTACATACTGAGAATTGAGATCCATGGTCATGCATGATTAAAGCATGTAGCTATGAAAGCAAAGATACCAGAATTCAAATGCAGGCTACTTAAGCAAAGTATGAAGGCTCTGCATTAAAATAAAAAATAAAAAATGTAAGATCAGACGCTCAAGTGGTGTAAAGTTTTGCTAAATATTAAATAACCAAGCACATAGGAGAACAAGTCTTGCTTACACAGCCAGCATAACTTCTCCAAGGGCAAGTCCTGTCTCACAACCGATTATAAGTTATTTGGGAGTTTTAAGTATACTGATAGTTGTTTCAGCTTGCAGAGTATACTTGGACTTCCAAAAAGACTCCTGGGTTAAGCTTAGCTGTGTAAAAAGATGAGAGGTCCTGTGATTCAAGGGGACGGAGCAATTCCCTATGAGGAAAGCATTCAGGACCTTTTAGAGAAAAGGCAAGGAAGTGGTGACTTGCATGCATGCATGCATGCATGCAAGGAATTGTGCATGGCTTGGAAAAGTGCATGAAGAAAAGTCTGCCTCCTCAACACTCTAGAACTCGGGGATATCTCATGAATTGGAATTTTGGAAGGTCCAGGACAGATGATAGTACCTCTCCAAGCATTGATGGCCCCCTACTTGGATGGCTTTAAAAGAAGATTAGACAAATTCATGGAGATAAGGCTATCAATGGCTACCAGCTACAATGGCTGTGCTCTGCCTCTAGTGTCTGAGGCAGTAAAGTTCTGAATACCAGGAGTCAGAAGCCATAGGAGGGAAGAGTGCTCTTGTGCCCGGCTCCTGCTTGCTGGTTTCCCACAGGCATCTGGTTGGCCACTGTGAGAACGGGATACTGGATGCATTGGCCTGACCCATCAGGCTGTTATGTTCTGATGCATAACACTATTCAAGTGGAGAAATAGGCATGATGGTACTGTAGTGCTGTAAGAACTGCCAGTGAAGGCCGTTTAACTTCTTAAGAATTCTTTTGACTAAGATATAGTGGTACCTCGGGTTAAGAACTTAATTCGTTCTGGAGGTCCGTTCTTAACCTGAAACTGTTCCTAACCTGAGGTACCACTTTAGCTAATGGGGCCTCCCGCTGCCAGCGCTGTGCGATTTCTGTTCTCACCCTGAAGCAAAGTTCTTAACCCGAGGTACTATTTCTGGGTTAGTGGAGTCTGTAACCTGAAGTGTCTGTAACCCGAGCTACCACTGTACTCTGATGTATTATTATAATTCCTTTTGGAGAAGGCAGGTTGAGACACCCTTCCCTGCTCCTAATGTGTGCCAGAGTCTCTTGACTATGCCAGTGGGATCCTAGAAGAATGTAAATAGCATTTGGGGCTGAGAGCAGTATGTTTCTGAAGCACCGGAAGAGCACATGTTACTTTCACATCAATGTTAGCAGAGGCTTACATAATGCTTCTTAAAATCAGTTGGCAGGAAATTCCACTGGGATAGAGAACTTGCTCATCCAGAAACAGTCAGAATCTTTTGATACAGAACAAGAGCCGCTGAAAAAATAATAAGGCGAATCCTAAACTCTTGTCTCCCTGCTATTAAGTGTCTCTTGCATAGGACATGTGCCCTTCTGGATTTGTTGGGTTTTGAAGTTACACTGCTTGACTCATTTGCAGTACCCTAAGCATGAGACTATTTGAGAGCAGCTTTGCTTATCTGGATGGCCTAGTGTGTGTGGGTGTGTTGACACAAGGCAGCGGCAGAGATAACAGGCTTGTATTGTGTGTTACTGAGTCTTACTTCCCTGATTGAAATGCTCTTGTTTAACTTGCTTGCAAGCCATCTGCCCGAAGATGATGAGCCCTCTTGGCTAAAGCAGCCCCTTCTAGTATATATAAAAAACTCCTGTTTGCACATCACCTGGAAAGGCGTTGGAGTCAGCCAGGTCTCTTCCTGTACTTTAGACCTTGGATTTATGTAACAGGCAATTCCTGAAAGAAGACTTGGGAAAGCTGGCTGCAAGAAACCCAACATACAGAAATTTGCACTGCTGCTACATAGTCTACCTTTTGGTTTGTCCTACATTACAAGGGAAGGCCAAGACACACATTCTTGGCCAGGGGTGGGCGCTCTTTGGTCTTCCAGATGTTGCGGGACTACAACACCCATCATCCCTGCTGGCTGGCTGAGGCTGATGGAAGGCCAACAGCACCTGGAGGGCCACAGATTCTCCTTTGATTGTGGCCTCAATTTTGACTCAGTATTTTGAGTTCTGGACCTTGCAGAAATGGCAGGTATGTAATACATGGAGGTGCCCAGCTGGCGAGGGAGGAGGATTAAGCTGGGTGAGTTGGGAAAGAACTTGTTTCTGCTCTTGAACTTCCATTATCAAATATTTCTAGCTGCTGCAGGAAGAGCAAACTGGCCACCTCCACAGAAAGAGCAGGCAACATCAGGCAACCACCACACTTTATAGCATGCTTGTTCTCTGTAGGGTTCTTCTCTGCCATTGGCTAGATTTCCCTCTGTTATGTGTAGGGAGAGTTGTTGGCCCTCTCTTCCCCACCCCGCCATATCGCCACATTTTGTTTAGTAATGCTGGCATAATGCATTGCTCACTACTTCCATGAAATGCGCAGCTTGCTGCATTGTTTACTAGGAAAGCATCGAGCGCAATAGAAAGTGACTCTGAAGTCTGCTTGAATCTGAAATAAGCTTACCAATGCTGCTAGGAACTGATGTTTGCCATCTTAAAAAACAAAACAAAACAAAAACAACCACACTGGTGACCTTACCCCTCTGGTATGACTTCATCAGCTATTGGAAATACAACATATCCACCCATGTGATGTTGCTGCTCAACTGTTCTTTGTCTAGCTGGCAGGGGAGGGATGCCTGATGATGCCCACAAAGAGATGATTTGAAATCCCAGCTTGGACTATGAAAGTTAAATTCTACTCTGTGTAAAGAGAGCAGCCCTTTGATTGTTCATTAAAAAAAATAATTATTTGAATAAGGAATGGCTTTTGAAGAGGAGACACCCCCCCTCCATTCCCCATACTCCCTCCTTCACATACATAAAAATGTCCTCAGGCTCCATCTGTGTTCTCCCTGGTATCTTTAGGGCAGCACAGAAGCTAAAATCAGATGCTGACTCTGTACAAATTATTATGCTTGTAGCATGAGGGAATCCAGTTATGAAAGCAGAAGTAAACTCACCTCCTGCTTTGGCCATGATTCCTTCCGAAGGAACCCGTCAGGGGCAAGTTCGTGGCTGCACCCTGCTGTCAGCAAACAGCATCCTTACATGCTTTTGTGAATAAATCTTGGTTCATTCCCAAAAGAGATTTAGGTAAGATTTAGGGGCGGCAAAAACAAAATAATAAACAAAATGGCCTCTAGCCATTACCCCAACTTGGTAACCTCCAGGTGTTTTGGAGTATGGCTCCCATTAATCCTGACCAATGGTTGTGGTGCTGAGGGCTGATGGGGATTGGAGTCCAAAAACCACCGGAGGGGACCACATTGCTGGGCATGGAGTTAATTGACCACTGTGAAGCAAGTATGGTGATGGGGAGAGGAGCCACGAGAGGTGTCCTTCCTGACCACTTGCAGTTGCCAACCCAGTTTCCTTTACACAAGGGTTCTTCTTCTAGAATGCTGCAGCAGCCTTTGTACTTCCTGCTCACAAGGTTTGGGAAGTTAAAGCTTATCAGAATGGGCAATGTAGCTCACAGTTCCTGGTCAAGATATATCCATCTACCATCCAAGGATGTCATCTTTTTGTCCAGACGTCATGTATCCCAGAGGATGTATTTAGATGCCAGCTAGCTGTATGCATGATTATTTCCAGGTATGGCTGGTCAAGTGGGATCAAAATGTCTCACAGGGAAGACTCACACATGGATTTTGCACAAGATATATATGCAGCAATGACTGCATATATTAATAGTTATTCGTTAAATAACTATGAGGTTGAATTCTCAAATATGAAGGAAGCAGAACTATCTCCAACTGGAAATTGTGGGTGTTAAAACTGTGAGGAAAATAAGGCGTTAAAAAATGGGAATGATTTTCCAGAGCATAGTCCATTTGAATCCTAACAGAAAAAGAATGGTACAAGGCTTTGTCATAGTTATGTGGTTGTAAATACCTATTTTACCATTGAGTTTCCAGGATGAAGAAAAGTATTAATCTGATGTTGCTTAGTAGGGCCTTCACAAATCTAGGGCAGGATTTTGGGGGAATTGTGTTGCTTCAGTGCTGAGTTCCAAACAGGCGGACTGTTGCTTTGCCTGAACAAATTTCCATACTAGGAGGCAAGTGGCAAGCCCCATCCCTCTTAGGAACTGTGTGACAGAAGTAGAAAGCTTGAAGCCTAATTGTTCTGTAGCACTAGGCCTTTCTCATTTTTGCCTGAGCATTCATCCCAATACTTGGCCCAGTGTAGAAAGATGGCGGGGGCGAGGCAAGTTTACCAATAACATTCGCTAATAACAATGACTTGTAGGGGCTCTTGTGGAGTCTTGTCTCCTTTTCCTTGTGATCAGTAGCACTGAACAGCCAAGGGCATTCTGCTCATGTCTAACCCAAAGCACCCTAGCTCTTAGCCTCAGTCAATTAAATCCTCTGCCTTACCAGGCTTTGAAATTTTAAGCTGCGATTTGCAAGTTGCTTAAACAAGAATGGCTTGGAGCTGCTGGTCCTCTGACCCGTTAATTAGACCCCGGCTTCTACTGAAGTCACAAATTTTGACCAAGAGGCGAAGTGGAGAGGAGAGGCCTGTATTATGGGAAGTTCTGAACACCCGTAGAACTTTTTCAAATGTTGTCAATGGCTTGTTCCATTGGGATTTCTGGAATCAACAATGGATGGAAACTAAGGATGAGCGCATCATGGACTGCAAGTAAAGTGTTGCGCTGGAGCACCTTGACTTCGGCTGCTGTGGCCGATGCCCACATGGAGAAGCGCAGTTGGGCTTGCTGCCACAGAATACCTCAGGAAGGAGCCAGCTGAGGCACTCAGGGCTCAGAATCTTGCTCAAGCCCTTCCTCCTCACGATCTCCTCTTCATTTTCCACACCATGCTTAAGTAATAGTTTGTTGTACGGTGGCCAGCAATTCCTTCCCGCTGCTCTGTAGTGGTTGGGGGGGGGGGGACGGGACCAGAAGCATCTCCAGTGTAGTGAGGAGATGCATCTCCTGTCAGGCATAAAACTTTAATCAGAAACAACCAGCAGCCTTGAAATGGGAACAGCAAGCTGCAGAAGAAGTCAAATCATCAATAAAATATTAAATGGCAGAAATGTATTATTGACGCCACCTCTGCGCAAAGCTCACCCCCCCTTTAAAAACCACACCCAAAGGAGGAATGTAGAACATGGAGATGGTCTGCCTTTTTTGTCATAGATGCGCAGATGCTTTTAAATGAGAGCATATGCCCAGCGTTCATTGGCTTTCAGGAATAATAACCATCCATCTAGCCTGCTACTGGTGTGATGAAGTGAGAGCAAGAGATTTGCGAGGCTCACCAGCTAAGGAAAGCTCTTTAACTTGACTGGTGGCATGTCACAAGAAGTACAGCTTCCTCTTTACATAAATAGCAGAGCAGAATGGCTTCAAGATGCTTGGGGCTGAAGTGTCCCCCCCCCCCTCTCTCTGCCTCTCTGCTAAGTGAAGGTATCTTGTTTAAAGGTGATACTGGGCAGAAGCGAAGCGATATTCTACATTCTGTAGAGCAGTCTTCCCTAACCAAACTGTAGTCTGAAAGAACGAGAGGAGAGGGCTGCTGTAGAGAATTTTGGGAGTAGGGTATTTGTGGAGGTCTTTCATGTTCCTCACCGAGAGGCTGGCCTACCACTAACTTTCACAAGGTAAGACGGCACTAATGGTATCCTGGGCAAAAAAGGCCCATCTCCCTGTTGAGTGGGGTAGTGCGGCAGCAGCGAGAGCTCCCATGTGCCATTTTGGAGCCCTTGGAGTAGGTTTTTTTCTGGACTTTTGGCTCACTGATGTCCTCTTTAGGCTCTAAGGAGGGTCGCCTCGTGAGGCACAAAGACTTTCCATCTCCCTCCCGCCATTCCAGGTTAGAATTTATTTATTTATTTCCCAGCACAACTGGCAGGGACCCCTGTGCCTGTGCTGTTTCTCATGCTAGAACAAAGGTATTCTTACCATTGTTTATGTGAACATATGCATCTCTAACTTCCCCCAGACATCATGTGCAGGTGTTTCCCTGAGAAGCTAAATTCCAAGTCCACCCAGAAAACTAAATATAAATCATCTACACGCATATTCAACATTCATTTTAAGTTGCGGCAAGCCTTTAAGTCATCACAGGATGAAGGCTGCCTACATTTCTAAAGAAATCTGTGTCCTGTCTGACCCAACATGGCAAATAAAAATGGTTTGTAGCAGGTTAGCTGTTTGCAAACCAAATCCAATTAGCTGGCCTTTGGCACCATTAAAAATGTTGGTTTGAGGATGTGTTGCAGAATGTTCTTGTTTGTACAATGCCTCTAAAAGATAAAACAGTTTAAAAATAAATGTCAGTTTTAGACTTAGTAAAGCTTTTGCATGCATAAATTAAAAGTCATAAAATATTCACTGTCAACGTACTATTGATTAGTTGTGATGAGGGGGTGGAAATAGGTGATTACCTTCAACAAATTTGTGTTAGGTATAGGAATGCAGGTTTTTGAGCAGCACAGAATTCATGAGCAGAGAACTAAGGTCTGTCAGTTTCAGGAGGGAGATTCTCTTTAGAGTCTTATGTGGGCTTACAGGGAAAAGTTAATACCATTTGCAGGAGACCTGAATCAGATCAGGGCTATGGTACTGGGGGGGGGGCGGAATCCTTTGCAGTGCAGACCCCTACAACTGGACTCCTCAGATGCTGTGTTAGTAGCCTATTGACTTCACAAAGCGTACAGGGAAAGGGAGAAAACAATCTCTTTCATGGAGCCAAAACAGACACATCTTGCATTCTGCTTGGCCCAGGTTCTATTTTTTTTGTACCAAATGTCATCATAAGGCACCAGCAGCCATTATTCTGTGGATTTTATTAGCATATTAAACTCAACTGGCTTTGCAGCTATTCAGCTATGTTTTATAGCTAACCCACAAAATCTCCTAGACAGCAGCAAGAGTAAAATACTAAGTAGATGGCAGTAGTGTAAACACCACTTTCAGACTTCCCTGACTGAGGGAATTTCAGAAAGGCAAATAAAAAGGCTATAATATCCTGAAGGGTTCATTAACAAATCCTGTTCCATAGGAGAGATGTGAAGTTGATTTTACTTTATCTAATTTAGAGGATCCCACCCCCCACCCCCAGCAGGTAATGGCTGTTGTGCTGCTGCCACAACAGGTAAGCAGAATCCATTTTGCCAGAAATCATTAACACTGCAGCCAGTGCTTTTTCTGGGGGTACTCAAGGATATGCAGTACTAGCACCTCCCCTCCACCATGTTGAAAGTGTGGCACTTACTATAACAACTTCATGGTGCATACAGGGACATAGTTTTTTCTAAACAAAAAAATCACTGACTGCAGCCATCTCAAAATGCACACAATGAAGGAAAATTAGACATTGATGTGATGTTTTCTGGGAGTTTCCATATTACTGAGGATAAAGCCTTCAAAAGTTAAAATAAAATAAAATAAATGTCATGGGGGACAAAATACATGGCACATAATGTGGACTTGATCCTTGGTGGCTTACGAATACATATGAGCAGAAGCCCGTGATGTGTGCTGTTAACCATCAATACTTTCTGTGACATTCTTTACAAAGAGCTATTGAGCTTTGTTTCCCACTGCAACAGCAATGGAGCTGTAGGAGGGTACGTGTAAAACAAGATGGTTTTATTTCTAGAACAGTTTGATGGGCTGGATCGATAGTCAGGAATTGCAAGCATCTTAACTGTCTTGTGTGCAAAAGCCAAACAATGCCATCAGAAGCTGACTTGATATCGGTGGAGTGGCTCAGTGGCACTGTTCTTAAAGCATTTTGTCCATTTGATGTGCTTACAAAGGAGATTATTTTGTGGCCCTATTTTGAACTGGAAAACCAGTGTAAAGCACAAAGGGGTGATCCAACACATTTCAGGACACTGTGGAATTTGAAAGACTTATATTTGCCTCAAAACAATCCAGGATGGAGGGGCTATGCAGACAGGAGCGTGCTCAATTTGCAATAGTTCATACTGAGTTCTATGGTTTCAGCTGGGAGACTTTGAAGTTTTTCTCTTGCTCCTGGCACTATTACCAGGGATGCTTACCAGGACACATACTTCCTCTGACCCCATTTGGTATGATACTTGCGCTGCTCATTAGAGACAATACTGTTTTCAAGTGGACATGCTAGGATTTGAGTATGGGACAAAGCTTGTTCTCTGCTACTGAGCCATGGCCCCTTCTATTTCAAGATCTTTGTGTTTTCCACTGCATCTTGGTTGGTAAAAGTTGGATCTACAGTGGTACCTCAGGTTAAGTACTTAATTCGTTCTGGAGGTCCGTATTTAACCTGAAACTGTTCTTAACCTGAAGCACCACTTTAGCTAATGGGGCTTCCTTCTGCCACCGTGCCGCTGGAGCACAATTTCTGTTCTCATTCTGAAGCAAAGTTCTTAACCTGAAGCACTATTTCTGGGTTAGTGGAGTCTGTAACCTGAAGCGTATGTAACCCGAGGTACCACTGTAGTAGAATTAAAATGGATCCTGCTTAATTTACATTTTGGTCTTCAAAAAATTACAATCTAGAGCCATTTCAATCGGGGTTCAGGCCCAGTTTTGACACAGAAACTGCTTTGGTTGCCTGGTATGGTGACTTCTGTTGGGAAAGAAAGTGGGGTAATGTGTCCCTGTTAATTCTCTTTGACCTCTCCGCAGCTTTCCATACCATCAGCCATGGTATCCTTCTGGAGGAGCTGTCCAAATTAGGGTTTGGTGGCACTGCTTTGTGGTGGTTCCAGTCCTACTTGAATGGTTGTTTCCAGAGGGTGGTTCTTAGTGAATGCTCTTTGGCCCCATTGAACCATCAATGTGGGGTTCCTCAGAGTTCAATATGTGATGACACACAACTCTGTTTATCCTACACATCTGCAGGTGTGGCTGTGGATATGCTGGACCATTGTGGTGCCTCTGGGTTAGATTACTGCAATGGGTTATATGTGGGGCTGCCCCTGAAGATGGTTTGGAAACTTCAGTTACTGCAGAATAAGGCGGCCAGCAAGATGGTTTGAGCATATTACAGTGATCCTGGCCCAACTGCACTGGCTATTAGTTTCCATGCCCAATTCTAAGTATAGGTTTTGACCTATAAAGTATTAAATGGCTTAGGACCGCTATACCTGAAGGACCACCTCTCCCCATATAAACTGTCCCAGACTCTGCATTCAGCATCTGAGGCCCTTCTTTGTATGCCTCCTCCACAAGAGGTCTGGAGGGTGGCAACACAAGAATGGGCCTTTTCTGTGGTGGCTCCACATTTGTGGAATGCTCTGGCCAGAGAGGCTCACCTGATGCCATGTGAAGAGCGGGCTCCACTAGTGGCACTGGCATGTAGAAACAAATATTTGTGAAAATAAAAGAATCATTTGAGCAGCTGTTTAACACAGCAATATGAAATCCACCCAGGCTCTCCTCCCACTAGGTTTCTGGACCTGCTATTTAGTGCACTTTTTTTTGCTTTTTTAAATTTCTTTTCATATTATTTTACTCCCTCCCAAGTAAGGAAGTGAGTGCCTCCAGGTTGACAATACAGTGGTACCTCAGGTTAAGTACTTAATTCGTTCCAGAGGTCCGCATTTAACCTGAAACTGTTCTTAACCTGAAGCACCACTTTAGCTAATGGGGCCTCCTGCTGCTGCCGTGCCGCCAGAGCATGGTTTTTGTTCTCATCCTGAAGCACTATTTCTGGGTAACAGAGTCTGTAACCTGAAGCGTATGTAACCTGAAGCGTATGTAACCTGAGGTACCACTGTAATGGAGTCCAAATAGGGCCCTCGAAAACAAAAGAGCAAGCTCCAGTCACCCAAAGTGTGCCAAAGCACAAAAGGTGGCTCTATGAGGCAAAACCTCCCAAATGCAGCCCATTGGAACCAAGCATGCTCAGGAGCCACAGAGTGTTTCTGAAAAATTAAAACTGAGTGCAGAGTGTTAATTTGTTTGCTCGTGCCCCTAACAGCGGAAAGGGTGGAGCAGTCCTCCCCACTAGAGAAGAATGGCCAATTAAACTGTTGGACTATGCCAAAATGGCAAGATTGATCGGGAAGCTCAGGAACCAAGAAGACCAAAACTTTAACAAAGAATGGAAAAAAAATTATAATTTATCTTGGAGACCACTGTAAGCAGATGGAAACTTTAGCAGGATTACAATAACACTTTCAATGTAGCAAGTACTATGGAGTTAATGGAGTTATATAAAATATGGACTATTGAAATATATACAGTTGAAAAGGTTAATAATAGGACCCATGGAGGGGAAAGTGGGAAGTCCAGAGATTCTGAGGAATTTCCAAATGTGTATGTGTATGGTTGTATTGCTATAATTTTATATTTGTAAAATCAAATAAAAATTATTTCAAAAAAAAGGGTGGAGCAGTCCTATTGAAGGGCAAGGATCTAATGCACCATTTTGTTGCATTTCCCACTTGTGTGTCTTCTTGCCAACATACCACTCCAACAGTGAGGCCACTTCATACATTTCTTTTGATGGGATTTAGCACCATTGTCACTAGATGATGTCTACCATTTCTTCACTGCTTGGAATGCAAGCCTCATTTATTGGTTGGCTGGAAAGGGCCCCCAAGAGACCACCTTTCTATTGTCATCTGTCCATCAGTCCTGGATTGCTGGAGCCATAGTAGCAGATGGAGTTCCAGTGTTGACTGACAGAGTTGGGGAGAGGATAGAATTAGGAAAGAAAAAGATGCTTAAATTTAACCATTAACGATGGCGAAGTCCTTTTGCAGAAACAGACCAAGTTGATTAGATTACTTTTGAAAAAGGAGCCTGCAGAGATTATTAGCTTTGCTGGGGGGGGGGGGAGAGAGGCACGTAATGTGCTCTGCAGGAGGAACCCACAGGACAACAAGGAGGTTGTTTAGTGGGAATGCAGTTAAACACAGCATCTGTATTTGAGCAGGGTGAACCAATGTTGATTTAAATGGCCTGCTGTCTCTTAGAACACAGAATGGTATCAGATAAGATCGCATTGCCTTCTCTGCACTGCAATACAGCTGATAGGACCTAATCTGAACCAGGGTTCTTGACAGTATAAGCCCGGAGGCGGAACTCTGAGACAGAAACATCTAAAGCAAGCAAGAGTACCTTTGAGAACGTACAGCCTGCATTTTCATCACTGTAGATCATGGGTAGGCAAACTAAGGCCCAGGGGCCGGATCCGGCCCAATCACCTTCTAAATCCAGCCTGCAGATGGTCCGGGAATCAGCGTGTTTTTACATGAGTAGAATGTGTCCTTTTATTTAAAATGCACCTCTGGGTTATTTGTGGGACATAGGAATTCGTTCACCCCCAAAAAAATAGTCCAGCTCCCCACAAGGTCTGAGGGACAGTGGACCAGCCCCCTGCTGATAAATTTGCTGACCCCTTCTCTAGATAGCTACAACTATTCTACATATTCTTGAGCAGTAAGGTATTTTGGGGTCAAGGGGGCAACCTACATGGACTACTAAGCAAACCAACAG
Organism: Podarcis liolepis; assembly: GCF_965112155.1. Classification (NCBI taxonomy): domain Eukaryota; kingdom Metazoa; phylum Chordata; class Lepidosauria; order Squamata; family Lacertidae; genus Podarcis; species Podarcis liolepis. The sequence goes on from NC_139554.1 coordinate 77,638,043, forward strand.
CTGTGCCTACATTTCTGGCCAACATCCTTGTTTCTGCATACTGTAGAGGCATCTATGTGCTAGAGACACATCACCATCCTTGTGCTAAAAGGAGGTGAGGCTCTGGGAGTGACTGACCTGAAAAGTGCTACAGTTATGAGGTATGTAAAAGTAACCACAATGTGTTTTGTTTTTGCAATTCATCTAGATTTTAAATCTTGCTTCTCACCCCAATATCTTAACAGGCACCCCAATTTTATATATTTTTTAGACTGGGGAAGGTAAGCCACCCCAACAAGATGAAAGTGTTCTACTTCCGTTCTTTTCTAACCCACCTGCAATTGTGTTAATGGATGCCACGTGGCAGTGTGATCACCACTCGTGCCAAGAGGAATTGTTGGACGCAGGCCATTCTGCAAGCGGCAGTGCTGCACTGATATTTTACTCCTCCATTGCATTTCCAGCTCAGCTATAATGTAATGTGCGGATGGGCTTGTTGTGACATTCAGGTGGAGTCATCGCCCAGGAACAAGGCTGGAGAACTCTCTTTGGTACGCAAAGACACACCTTAGAGCAAATTATTTTCAGGAATTTTATTACAATTTGAAACCAGACAATGCCAGTGCATGGGATATACATTCATACAAGGATTTTTTTTCCTAATCAGAAAACAAGTCATATTTCTTATATAATACACAAAAGACATTTTAAAACAAGATCAGGGCTCCCAGAGCCATTCACAGCCTCCCACTCAAACATCCATTCAACCCTCCCATGCCAATTTGCTTCTCTTGGTTTCACAGTGAGAATGCACATCAGCTTTGGACATTATAAATACATAAAAGATGCACCTTAACTGGCCAAATAAAGAGTTCAGCAAGTAATGCTACCAATAATTGTTATTTCATTCCCTCCATCATACTCCAATACACGGCTGTTAAAAAGCAGCTTCCATCACACATTTTGAAAATTGGAGTTAAAAGTTTATCCTTTTTTTATTTGAAGACCAAATTAATGTATGTTAAATAGACTCAAACTTATACAAATGAAAGGGGTTCTATCTGCTTTTATCAATGCAACAGTCTAGGATGTTCGGTGCTACTGTCCTAGAAAATGTGGAATGTGTTTGGAAGCAAGTTGGGTTTGCAACATAAAAGTGTTAGTAAAAATTCATTACTGGTTCCACTCAGACCTGGTAAAAAAATGAGCAAGAGCTCTCTTTTTAAAATGTAAGCACCAAAACAACAAGGATTTAAAAAATGTTGAAATTATTTTCCAACTAGTTTGTAAGAAGATATTGGCTGCACCTTTTACCACTGAACTAAGGAATGTCTCAGCATTTTTTGTTCTTAATTTTGAACTTATGCAGGACAGAAGCTTTATGGGTGCAGCTTAAGTTGCAAATGGAGAAATGATAGCATTCCATCCATGTCCAAGTAGTTAAGAAGATAGTAAAACAGAAGACTACATTATATTGGGAATTGTTCTATCAGACATAATAACTGGTACTTCTGAGGTGCCACCTAGTAGGCTGAATATTTAACAAGGTGGGTTTTTTCTACATAACTTTACATGCTTCGGCTGATTATTTGCAGTAGTATATGATCAGCCTCATAAAGGGAAGGTGTCCAGCAGAGAAGTTCTGAAACTATCCTTTCTTTTCTTAGGCTTCTGAATAGCAAGCATCAACATGATGTGAAAATGCCACTTCATGTATGAAGCTTCTCCATGGATGTATTGGGGGCAGGGGGAGCAGCATTCTAACTTGTTTAAAGTCTCCCATTTTTATTTTTGAAGAAGGCTTAAAGAGAGTGTTAAAAAAAAGCAGTTAAATTACAGCAACATACTGCATGCCCATATTGAAGTTAATGTTGAACAGCACATTCAGCTTCACAGTCTACTCCGAGCACCCAACCAAATTATATTAACAAACAATGCAAGAAACAACTAACTAAGAGTGTGGGAGATGCGGGTGGGAAGAAGCTTTCCCCTTTCAGCAACCAGAATGCCAATTTTTACATTGGCAATCTGACACACACACACACACACACACACACACACACACACAAAAGCATGCATATATATATATATACATGCTCCCCTACACTCTCACCCCCCCTCTCACACACACAGTTTTCTACTTTCCCCAGATTAAGCTCAACAGCATGTCCTGTGTAATGTAACTCGAAAGGAAATTCCTGTTGTGAATTGTAAGGGAAAGATAAACTCATTACTGCCACTACTGCTTTGCGTTTCCCTCCTCCCTGCCCCCACCCTCAAAATCCTTGAACAGGGACTCCACACCCATCTGATAAGGCCCACAACAAGCAGAGGCCAATGTACAGGAGATGTGGGGCACTGGCATAAATGTGAAAAGGGGTATAGACCTAGGGTTCTCATTTTTAAATTTATAGCAGATGCCTTGAGCATCTTAAGCCACACTGAATCGAACCTTGAGTTTACAATGTGCGTTCTCTCCGAACGACATAGAGGCTTTTGCCAAAGCAGAGGCCACTACAGGTAAGTCATTTGAAGAGCAGCATATGCAACACAAAACAAGCAGCCTTTCAGAAGCTACTTTGCAAAGGAGAAATATCAAGATACACAAACCCAGGAATTGGCCACTCAACAACAGAGGAGAACTCTCTTAGTTTGCAGTCCCCGCTGGAGTAATTTCACAGTTATCAACAATTGGAAAAAGTCTGGGAAAACCCGCTTGGAAAAGTTTAGTTTTGCCATATGGGCCTTGGAACAGTTTAGAACAGAGGACTACTATACATTCCTTCACCAAACTATGCAGAGAAATATACCTGGACAGGATGAAGAGAGTCGAGTCTCTTTGTGTAATAGTGGATGGTGCAATACTTGGCACGAGGCACAAATGGCAAGATACTGCTAGCACCTGAATCCCATTTTACCAGATCTGAAAGGTCCTTAGTATGAAAGGGACCTGTTGATGGCCACAAATTCTGTCTCAGGGCAACATTTCTTCATCTTTATAGGTTCACCAAGAATAGAACAGTTTGTTTATCCCATTCCAACTTAAAAAAGAAAGCAAGATGTGCATCTTCACAAAATACCAAACGTACAAGGTAAAAACTGCTATCATGCACACGTGGCAGCACTATAGTGCGTTGGTTCAGTCCAGTAAAGACATCTGGCTGATAAAATACCCTTTCACTGTATGGTAGTAGCTTGCGGTATAACCTTCTGAATGGACACAGAGGATTCATGCACATACACTCTGGATAGTTTTTTTTCCAGCAGGTTTCACACCCTTCCAGGGCAGCTGCCATTTAGTCCTCTTGTGTGATGAAGTTTTGAAATAGAAAGGTTATATAAATTTTCAGAGAAGCCACAAACAGCATCTTCATTTTAAATGATAACAAACAGGGTAGTAGTGATAAAAAATACAACCGGTCTGTTTCTTCCAATGCGTTAAGTTCTTTTAAAAAAAAGTCTGTAAAAATACTTTGCACAACCTTCTATATCCATCCATTTATGATAAAAAGTCAAATACATACATGAAATAGGGTTTTATTTCTATACAGTTATACTCGCAAGGCAATCAGTCCTCCTTGGCTGGCCTTTTTACCTCCAGATGCTCTGCTTTGCTGACATGACTGCAAGACATATAAAAATAAATGAAGTGACCCCATTATGATGGCTTAGTGTTTGATAAACCAGAATATGAAGACAGAGAGGAAGGCAGGGGTGGGAAGGGAGGAAATGCTATTCCATGCAATTGCAGATTCAAACAGAAATAGCGACAGATTCTTCACGAAAGTGTGATCAAACTGAAATGATCACACGAGAAAATTTAAGAGGTGTACCTTACTGTAGTAGTATCACAAAATGGGAAAGCCCACCTAATCTGTACCACAAGCACAGAAAATTAGTTCAAGTCAACAGAGAATTTCATGATCATTTGCTCCTATATTCAAAGCAAAGTATCAGCATTCTCAGAAGCCATTCTCACCATTAAAATATGCAGAACTCTCCAAGGACAGAATACCAGCTTGAGAAAACCAACTCTGATTTAATGTAGCACAGCCAAGAAAATAGATAGAAAGGCTGTTGTGATGCTATAACTGTAAAGGATTCCTAGCTCTTTGTTGTGATAAGACTGAGATTCCATAGCCATCAAAAATAGTTATGGGGGTGGGAGGGAACTGCAAGCTATAATCAAGATAATTTAAAGCCCCAAATACTGCACCTAGATCGCTTCTGAAATATCTTGAGGATCCGGCTTTTAATTTTAACCCTCTCTATAGACTCAGTCAAGAAGGTTGCCCACAAAGTGAAGGTTGCTGGGATGAGGACCACCACCACACTCTAGTGGAACATTCCACAGGAATCCTTTTTAAAAACAGAACCCACTCAAACAAATGGGACCTGCCCAGGACAAGTTAACAGGAGATAAATCTATTTGCATAGATAAAAACATTCAAAACTGAATATTGGGCCCATCATCATTGGCCAATTAGATCACCAAACTATTATTCCATGCATTGGGTCCTAATTCCCACAAAGTGATATCGTCACCAGCATCACCATTCGAGGGTTTAAAAACTGGTCTGGAAAGACAACGTGGACATACTGCATTACTTGCCTTGCTGTGTCTCAAAGTTGCTTTGACTAAGGTCCATAGGGACAACACGTGGAATGCACTGATTGCATTATAAAACACTAAATGTTTTGTCTGTCTGTCTGTCTCTCTCTCATGACACCACTTCGCAGGATGTGAGTGGAAACCTTTTACTTTGTGCTGGTTTTCAGCCAGGCTGTCTAAAATTACCATTTGTTTCCTTCAGAGCTAAAATAGTTCTTGGCATCCACCTGTCTTGAGAGACAATGGAGTGCACCTCTGGGGGTGAAGTCAAACCACTGCAATAGCAGCACCAAAGTGACCTCCCTAGGGCACAAGTCTGGGCAGTGTGCTTCAAGATCCTGGCTGGGGTCTGCAGGGCATTGGGGGGGGTAGCTCCGGTGGGGGACACATCGTGCTCCTTCCAGGGTAATTTGTTCACCTTTGGTTCCCAACCTGTACTCATGTGCTCACCTGTGGCTCCTAGAAGCTGTCAGCATGCAACAACAGCCATAACCCAGGAAATGGCTTCAACTGACCAGCTAAACCAGGAAGCTAAAACTGTGTCTTTTTAAAACAAGGAATGGGAACCTCTGGTCCTGACGTCATATGCAGGGAACTCGATCACACAGCCGATCCATGCAGAATGCAGGGTAGAACTCACTGCTGGACAGCAAGTACAGACTAGCATTTTAAAATTGTACAGACCAGTTCTGGTGCACTTTGAAGCAAGATATTTCATATCCTCAGCATACGGGATTAAAATTTACATTTGTCAAATGAAACTAACAATGGTGGATGAAGAAAGGGCTGCAATTAATTCATCAGGGATAGACAGCCACACATTCTGTAAGAGTTTATAAAAGAGAAAAGATCCCCTTGCCATCAACTCTTTAGGAATCTAAGCTGCTAACTAAAATATGAGACATTAAAGGAATTTGGCAGAATGACCTTGGGTGAAGGACAAGCGAATTGAATATGCAGGGCTTTGTCTTTGCTAGTGAAGTTTTAAATAGGCTTGAACTAGCAAACATCCTCAGCTGAGTAAGCAATACTGCACTGTGTAGCTAAAGCAACTGCTCCGAGACAAAATGCCATCCTGCAAGTGATTAAACTGTTACTGGTGAGTGTCTATTGATCTCTCACCCACTGCACAGTGGAGCAGTGACAAGAGCAGTCTTGGCCCGAGCCTATCATGTCACACAGCAGGCATAACTTCCTGTTATTCTCTGCTTACTCCCACCCTCAGCTTCTCTTCCCTTCTCTTTGGTTACTGCTGGCCCCAACATGCTACAGTTTATGGGCACCCCCTGCAAAACAACCGAGCCACTAGCTGCTGATTCAGGAGGGGGGAGAGAGGAGGAAGAGGAGCAGCACAGAAGGCAGGAGAGAAAAACTGAGGAGTAGAAGAAGAGTTTGTAGAAACAGCCACCTCCTTGCAGATGAAAGCAGCCCCCCCCCCAGCAAGATTAGGACGTCTGGAGGACTGCTTGACAAGACCAGGTTTTCAGCACACAAGAGGCTTAGGGCAGTTCAAACATACACACCCTCAGGGTTCAAGCTGGACACCAGGGGGTTCTGAAGGTTTCGTGGATTGCCGAGGAACTGCTTGGCTGTGGCTCGGGGAGGAGAATCTGTGCTGGGCTCAAGTAGATCTAGGGAAAAGAATCATGGTGACAGTTCAGTTAACCAAAAGTACAACAAAATAGCCCTGAATTTTCAGGAGCAGCACTTCGATACATATTTCCTTAAGCTCCGCCTTTCTGGAGTCATACCTCCTTACATTCCTCGGGTTTCTGAACTTTGGGTATATATATGTAACTGAACTTTATGCAATGTACGGGAGTTACACCTTTGGTTTTCTTCTCCACCCCCCCCGTCCCCGCCCCATTTGTAGCATAATCAGTACATTGTAAGTACACACATTGCTCCCAATTCCTTAACCAGAATTAAGAGGTCAGGAGATGGCCATGTGATTCAAGTTCCCTCTCCTGTCCAGTACAAATAGGATGTTGAACCTGGTTTTGTATGGCAATGAATCTGAACATATGCAACTAAGCATTGCTTCCCTGTTTATCCCTCCCTCCCTTTCCTCTGTGATGAATTTCAGATTGCAAGCTGCTCAGGGCAGATACCTTCTCTCTTATGCTCTGTACAAACAAACAACAACAACCAATGTGTGCATAAACTCACGCTACAGCATTACCATGGCCTGCTTCTACTGATTTGGCTGGCTGTGCAGCCATGGAAACACTGTTTGTTTGCCACACAACTAAACAACAGACTGTTGTCTCTCTCTCCCCCCCAACCCCCCCCCCCATTATGGTAAACTTTAAAGCTGCTTAATTGGTATGTGGCAATATGCTTTCTTCTGGCAAAGGATCTCAGACTTTTTAAGGCACCCTTCCCCCTCATCAGTGGTGCCCAACATGTGTCCTGTGCTGCCACTTCTGACCCACATTCGCAGTTGATATCTCTGCTATTTCATCCCAATTCAGCTTTCTCCAGCTGGATAAATCACTGTATTGATCTCGTGGAGTACTAGTGGACCCAACTTCTGTGACCAGGCAGGCAGGCAGGCAGGCACCAGCATTTCTCATTGATTGATTTTGTGGAAGGCCACACCTTATGCCGACACCGCATCAGTGTGAAAAATCAGTAATAATTGTGTATTGGTGCAAAAAGAAAAACAACAACACCCAAGCCTGTTCCATACATGCACGCTGTCAACTTCAAGATTTTTCTTGGAAACTAGAAAAATTTATACCTGAGGTGGTGCTGCATTGTGCAGGTCATGCCAAGACAGACCCAGGGAACTACACTGCTGCAATTGCTGCCCACATTCCACAGCAAGAGCTTCAGCACAGGTGCCCCCCCCCAAAAAAAAAATGAGCTGTGTTCAGCTAAGTCTTACTCAGAATAGACCCACTGAAATTAATGAACCTAAGTTGGTAATATCTATTAGATTCAATGATTCTGCCTTGAGAAGGGCAAGTGTTGAATATCACCCAGTTAGTTTCTCATTTAGGCTGGCCTATATGCAGCCGCTGCAAAGTTAAGGGAGGGCTAACATATCTTCAAAGACTAGGCTAGCTAGCTAAAATACCATAGGATGCTGGGCTTTGAGAATGCCAGATCTCAGTAGAACCCCTCTCTCTGCCCATGAAAGCTTACATCACAGTAAATCTGTAGTATTTAAGATGTCACAATACTCTGTGTTGTTTCCCCCCTGAAGCTGAGATAGGCAACTAGCAGAACAGAACTCTAGTCCAGACCATTTCCCGGAGGCTGCCCACTCAGATACTATGTTAAAGGAAATATTCTTGAATAAGTGGGAAGGGGACCACATTTCAGTTGCCACCATCACTGCTGTAGTTGTGGACCTTTATAGTGCTTAACTGCTTGATGCTACCTTACCAACACAAGGCAAAACCTATATAATGCTTTTAGAAATCTACCCTGTTTAAACTGTGTTGCACTTCTGGTAATATGTGGGAATCCAGAGTTTAACATGGAGCAAGTTCAACAATCAGAAATTGACTTTTTCCTCTCTTAAATAGTTGTGCTAAATGTTCCACTTAGAACTTCCCATTTTTCTTCACATTTCATTTTTAGGTATATTTTCAAAGGAAGCTGTACCCAGCACAGTGTTTGGATGCAAGATCCATACAGCAAAGTTCAAGCAGTTGCCCAGTAAGCTATCCACCTTCTCCCCCCCAACTGCTATTCCCTGCTACTGCAGTATAGATTTATGGAAAAGTTTGTATCTGCTGTCCATTTGTTTCTCCAGCCAGATAATTTTAAAGGGAGGCTTCAAAGAAAGCCACACCATGCATTTCCATGGGCTGCTGATGTCACAGCATGTTTCCATGTTTGCTGATGTCACAACTAGAGGCAAGAAAATTGGGGATATTGACATTCCCCACCAGCTTACATGAGAGGAAGCACAGTAGGAGGCCTTAACTAAAGTGAGGTCTCCTGCCTCCCCTCTCCCCCCAACTTTGCCCACCCTTTGAGTTGTGTTCCAACCTCCGGTTCTCTGGTGAGCCAGCAGCTCAGAGCTGGTTTCATCCAGCTGGGGTTCCGCTTCTGATCTGGGCTGTGGGGAAGTCACCATGGCTCCTGTCTGCTGGATGAACTGCTGCAAGTTACACTGCCTCAGCTCCTTATTTAGGTCCTCCAGCTCTTGGTTCTGGGCCTGTAAGATATAGGAGGAACAGGCAGAGTGAACTTATCTTCATCTGAGATATGAAGCTGCAGAAGAAAGGCTTCTGATCCCACCCCAGCCTCCTCCAACTCCCTTCTCTCTGCTTCTTGACCATTCGCAGAAATCTACCAGAAACTACATGAGCTGACAGGAATAATATGGTAGGTGGCCAGATCATTCCTGGATGCTTACACATTCCAAAAGCTTCTTTATCATGAAGTCAGTATCTGCTGGCAATCTGGTGTGGGTCTGTGTGGTGCGTGTTGGGTGTGCAACTGAAGATCTATCCACCAGTTCTAGACAACTTGCTAGCAAAGTATCTAACTCCATACAATCTCAAGCACACCCCCACCCCACTTTTGCATTGCTCAGGTGGCCCATTTTCCTCTTTGCTAACAGAATGACAATATTTTCTTTTCCTTCTGAATGTGGCTGAAGATGGAGACTGAAACATGAGAGCAAGATAACCCATGTATTCTGACTGTGCTATAAAGACTGAGGATAGACTGTGAAAAGCACAGACCTGCAGACAAACAATCTATCTGATTCTCGTAATGGCTCTTGTATGTTACGATAGTCTATTTATTTAGCTGTCAAGACAGTGAGCGTGCTGCTTAATTGCTCCCACTTCATTGTGCCCTGCCTGCAGCCAGGAGAAACAAACCCACAGATGTGCATGGGGCTATTATTATTCTCACAGTTTGGAATTATTTTAATGGGTCCCCCACAAACCCATGCACAATCATGTCCTTATAATCAGAGTCTGACAGAGGCAAAAGAAAGAAAGGAAAAAAGTACAGTACAGTACAGTACAGTACAGTACAGTGCACAGCATTTCCTCTACTTGGCCATAAGATGGCACCAAAGTCTAGTCAATAATTAAACAAGAACCAGGAGAAGACTCAGGACTATTACTGCTGCTTACTTTTGCTTAAAGCAAAGAACAGAAAAGAAGCAACAGCTGCCTGTGTTTTGAAGATGCACATAATTAACATGCTGCTATAACACCTTCAAACACAGATTTCTAATAGCTAAATTAAACTAGAAGCAAACACAAGGATATAGTACTTTGCTTTCCCCGGCAATGTTCCTGAGCAAAATCACAGTTCTGAGCCTCCCTCCTCCAAAGGCAAATAATTCTGCTTGTGTTGCTGCTGCTGCAACGGAAGTGACTAAGCTGGGTGAAACACACCTGATGTATTGAATGACATGCCTGCAGTGCAAGCAGGAAAAATCAGAGAAGTGATTCATGCAGGGATACAGCAGGCTGGCTCTGCTGTGGGTGGGTGCTTTGGGCTCACAGACGATTAATTTTTATTTCATTTTTATTTTTTTTGCCACACAGTAGTGTGCTTGGTGCACAGCTTGCATACCCTCTATCATTTCTCTAATGAAAATAAGGATGTCCCACTCCATAATGATAAATTCTACTATTTATACCCCATACATCTCACTGGGTTGCCCCCAGCTGCTCTGGGTGGCTTCCAACATATATAAAAACAAAATAAAACATTAAACATTAAAAAAAAACCCTTCCCAATATGGGATTGCCTTCAGACAGCTCAGGGGTTGTCTAACTCCATACCCTCCAACCTTTCTCCAATGAAAATAGGGATGTCCTAAGGAAAAGCAGGACATTCCGGGATCAAATCAGAAACTGGGACGGCTTCTCTAAATCAGCGACGTCCCTAGAAAATAGGGACACTTGGAGGGTATGGAGTTTGGGGATTACTCTACAAATACAGTGGTAGCTGGTTTGATGTTGGCAAATAAGTAGCCTTTACCATTATTTAATGGTTTTATTTTTACATTTGTTCCAAAGCAATGTTCCCTTTACTGTAGGATGCTTTCAGGGTTAGATTACATGCAAATGACCATTTTGCACACTCAAAGTGTGCACACACACATGCCCACAAATATAATTCCTATGTAAACCAACACATCACAGTACTATGCCTGAAGGACTGCACACCTCATAATCAGGTTCAACTCATGTCTGGAAGAGTTGCAGTATAACTTTATTAGGCCCATTCTATCCATTCAGGCACAAAACAGCTTTAATTCCTTTGGGTTTGATGATCTTGCAAGATGCTAATCTCCCTGGTTCCATCCCAGCTAAACCACATAATAATCCTCATGGGAAGAGTCCTCAACTACGTTCAACAGAAACAACCAAGAGCTTAGTGCCCCGTCTCAGAACATACAACATTGTGCAAGATCATTTCCATTTGGTTGATGTAACAGCTACACATTCTACTGCCACCTGCCAGGTTTATAACTCAATAGATTCCAGAACTCACCTAATCTACGGCTAAACGCCTGGAAGGGTAGAATTCTAAGGAAGCCCAAAGCTGCAAAGGAGACCCCAATACAGTTTTCCTGTAGAATTTTGTCTTATGGGGATGTACTTATTTTTTGCAACTAGACCTAGAATCCTAGTCTAACAGATATACTATTAGCTGCATCCTTATTCTGCGCCCAAGTAATTTAAATTGCAAAATAAGTAAAAATAATGTTCAATTGCATTCTGAAAAACATTTAGAGGCCTAAAAACATGGGTATGCAATCATGCATCATGGAAGGCAACTGCCCATCCAGGGATCCCCTCAGCAAAGAACATTATTGTGAAGTGCATACCTGAAGGCTTTGCTCTGCTTCCTCCAAGGCCTTCCCCACAGTTTCCAAGCTGCTCTCCAGGTGGGCACTCTGCTTGGCCTTAGCTTCCAGATCCCTTTTCATTTTAGCTGCCATTTCCTCTAGTTCAGAAGGGCTCTGCCTCGGGGCTTCCTTTGCCCTCTTGGCCCTCTCGGAAATCTCCCACTGAATTTCTCTCTCCAAGGCCTCCGTTTTCACCATAAGCTCATGTATTTTTTGCGTGTACTCCTCCATGGTGGCCCGCAGGGTGTGGACTTTCTCCTGGCGCTCCCTTTCGCACTCCTTCTCTGAGCGCAGTTCACTCTGCCAAAACCCTTCCTCACCCAGCTCACTCTCGTTTTGCCGAATCAGCTGCTCCAGGTGCAGGATCTCGTCCTCCTGGCAGGAGCCTCTGTTGAATTCCCAGTGCCGGAGGTCCATTTCCAAGGCATCCCCCTGCATCTCCAGGGAGTAGAGATGCTCCTGTTGGTGCAGTATGGTCTTGAACAGTTCCTCTTTGGAAAGCAGGCCCCCACTAGCACCTTCCCTCCAGCCCACGCTGTCCTTCTTGTGTTGCTTCAGCTTGTTCTTGGCATGCAGGTCACCGGAGGCCATAGGGCCTAGGTTGAAGGTTAAGGATTTTTTGGGCTGCCTGGGCCTGGGCACTTCTGTGCCGACCGGCCTGGGTTTGATGGGCAGGCTAGCCCTGACAAACGTCCTCTCGGGTACCTGGGGAGCACTGTCTGAAGAAGGTCTCTCGGTGAGGCTGGGGCCTGTGCGCTGCAATATGAATTGCACGTCATTGGCATACTGTCCGCACTTGGCCATGGACTCCACAGGGCATTCATGTGGGAGAAGCTGCCTCTCTTTCTCACGTAGTCTTTGGATGAGAACATAGCGACCTGTTTGACCTGAGAAGAGGGACAGGCGTAAGTGAGGAGCATTTCTTCACTACAGAAACACCAATAACCCTTCCTGCCCTGTTCCAACTGCATCACGCTCACATTCCACCCTAATATCCCTCTCACAAGTACAAGTCCATTACACCAGAAGGCTGGATGTTTTTGGGGTGGGTGGACGCTGATCATTTATGAAAACTGATAGATCTGTCAACAAATTAAACAATAGGCAGTCTTGCCAGTGACCCTCAGCCCACGCAGCTCCCATTCCAAGTTGGGCCACATGTTTTTAGCTCAACATCTGACATGGAAATTCCATCCTTGAGAACTAGGTTTACCCTACTGCTCCATCAGAAAGCAGTTCTGGTTTAGAAGGTGGCTTGGACATTCACACCAATTTATCTTCTTATAACTCAAGGTTAGGCATGAACTTAATCATTTACACCTCAATGTTTACACCCACTAGGAGAGGAAATAGGAAGCATTCCAAATGCAGCAGTTCCACCTCCATTTGTACCCTGAGCTAGGATTTGAGCTTCATTTCCACACATGACAAGCTAGCAACATGCTTAAACCTCTTGCTGAAATAGACTCCTTTGGGAGTGATGGGGAATATGTGCCTTTTGGGGAGTGTGGGCAGGATTCGGCTAAGTGTCCGAGCCTCACTTCTTCACTCTGGAGGGTTGGAGAAAACCCCAGAACAGTGGGAAGGGGGAACAGGTGCTATGTGAATGGACCTCTTTCCCCATTTCATAGCCCTTTTACCGCAACACTGAATCCCATACCCTGTGTTGATCACCTTTCAAAAATCATGAAACAACCAGTTTCATGAACAAGTCCTCCTCTTTGACCCTGTCAATAGGTCCCCAGACAAGGAAGCAATTAGCTTTCTCCCGGCAGCTGACAGGCTGATGACACCAGGTGGCTGGAAAACTTCTTCAGACTTTTCCTTGGACAATTGGTGCAGCCCAATTTAGTGCTTAGCGCTATCTGAGAAGTTAACCCATGCTGTCAGGTAGGCAAAGGGTCAGTCTCAACCAGAGGTGTTTTGACACTGTTTGGTTCCTACTCATACCATTTATTAATCCATTGAGGGAATGTAACCACCAAATTTTCAGAAGGGTTTTTGGAGAGGTGCTTTATGTTGAGGAGCATCATATAATGGATTCTATCTAGTTGGAACTCCCTGACCATCCTTGCTCAGGGTATTTGCAAATAATTCAATGTGAGACCTTTAACTGTTTATTTCACTGTTAGCTTTGTCATTTGTTATACATTTTTTTAGGGAAACCAGAAAGTGTTCTTTATCTTCTCCCACACTTGCTATATTGCCTCCCAAGGCCTCCTCTCTCCACAATCTGACATTTTAATGCACACACTTAGTATCTGGAATGACTTTGGAAGATTTATTTCAAATTCCATTAACATTTTTTCTGGCTGCAGTTCTTGGGAGCATTTTCATGCAGAAACCGAAACCCTTTTAGGCAAAGTTCTCATTAGCAAGATTTTGTGAGCTCCAACAGCTTCCAGTAGTGAGTCAATAAGCTGCTAGCCCACAAGGTTTTTGCCTTAAAAGCCCTGATGATTCCTTACCAGCTCATGGAGTACTTACATAAGCTGAAACTGAAACCCTATCTTGCAGAGTCAGGACACAAGTACCCCTAAATCTAGTTAAAGGGCAAAAGTGGAGGCTAATACAAGCTTCACTTGCTGTTCCTAGCACATTTCCACATCACAAAACACAGCGTAAGCCTGAGTACTGATCTGCCCAGAAAACAGTTAAGGGGGAAACAAACACGAGGGCTCTGAGTCATCCTTGTATGTTGCAAATGTAAATCAAGGTTGTGCTCTGACCATGTGAAATGCAGTATGACTGTTGAACGTGGGAGGTAGCAAACAATACCCAAGCCTCTTGTATATGGCAGAAGGCTTCATGAACAAACACCAGAGCTGCCCAATCACTACTTTAGTGCATCACTCATTATCTACTCGGGAAAATGTGTTATGGGAATTGAAAGCCAATTGTCTCACAAAGGACTTAAAAAGGCGTATGAGGATAAATGAAATGCAGAACATCCTACTATGCAGAAACAGCAGCCCAACTACAATTTGAGGGAAAGGGGCATCAGATAGCATTTGTCCTCACTAGCAACTTGCACACGCACACACACACACACACACACACACACTTCATAAATTCCTCAGGCACATGCAGAACATTTCAGGAAAAGGCAGAGATTTCTCTTATTTGCACTGAGTTATAGGGAAAGTTAAGAAAGAGCAGGAATTTGCAAGGGAGTACCCATATGAGAGACTGGCTCTTTAAATCTCCCCCAACTCATTTCCCCCTTCCATGTATCCTCTGACAGTTTTTATTTGTTGTATGCTCCTGCAGTGCAACTCCCCCCTCTCCCCAGAATTAGAAGTGCCAGGGGTCAGCAACCTTTTCCAGCCATGGGCTGGTCCACTGTCCCTCAGACCTTGCGGTGGGCCAGACTATATTTTTTGGGGGGAAATGAACGAATTCCTATGTCCCACGAATAACCCAGAGATGCATTTTAAATAAAAGGACACATTCTAGTCCTGTAAAAACACACTGATTCCCGGACCGTCCGTGAGCCGGATTGAGAAGGTGATTGGGACGCATCTGGCCCCCGGGCCTTAGGCTGCCTACCACTGAGTAAGCCCATTTCAGGTGGAGGCTGCTTAGGAGGAACTGGTAGTGGAGAAGTGGCCAGAAGGGGTAAGCTACTCTTAATCAACCCCCTCACCATCCAAAAGCCTCTTCTACACCTGCATTAGTTCAGCAAATGTGGTTTTGGAAGTGCGAGTTTGCTGAACAAGGTATAAGCAGCGACAATATGAAGCGCTTTAATAGCTTCATTAGTGATTGTAGTGAAGCCAGCTGTCTGTCCCTATTTCCCCCTTACCCCAGTGCAAACTTGTATCCTATCCCCCTTTACCTGTATTTCTTCCTCCCCTCATACACCAAGCCCACTAGCTTCCCCAAATTAACCCAAGAGCGCTTAGAAGTAAAAAAATATATGCAAAAATACAAGAGGGAAGGGGTGAGTGGGGAAAATGGAGGTAAGGTATTTTTTCAGTTGTAGCAACAGTATAAATCTGGGAAACAAGCCTACCTGTATGCCCAGACACACAAATGATTTTCACACAAAGCTTTGTAATATCCCTTCTATAATAAAAAAAATAATAATGAACGTGATGCCAAAAAAGGTAGCTGGAAGCTATGCATATCAAACATGGCAACATTCATGTATCTCCCATGTATTAGAAAATAATGGCCATCCTTACTAACATAAGCTACATTAACTTCATTTGATCTTGCTTCCAATGAAACTTGTAAAGGATTAAACTGCAAGCTTACTTTTAGACCAAGCAAGTGTAACGATTACTTACCAATGGCACGTGCCAATGCTATGACAACCTCCTGGCATGTGGTCTGTTCGGAGACACCGCAAACAACCCGCTGGACACCATCCACCCAGACCTTTAGCTCCATCACCAAAACAGTGGATTAAACTTTCTGGATCATTGCAGTAGGTCTTCCCTGCAGAGATGTTTTAAAGAAAGAGGAGTTTAAGCTTGCCGTCTGATTTCATTTTCACATACAGATTGTTTCAAGAGCAAAAATGCTAATTGGCTAACATTCAAGGAAGTTCTGAGGTGTCTATACCTCTTCTTCCCACCCCTCCAATTTCTTGCCCATCTGCTCCAACAGACGGTTCTAGGTTTTCTTAGAAAAAGCTTCTGGCTCAAAAAGAAATTACAAACAATTCCCTCCCCCCTTTTTTTTTCAGTTTCACAGCTTCCTAGATCTTCTATCCCATCTCTCCAAAATAAAATACGACAATTAGGACAATTCAGAATGCAGATGTGACATTTCACCACTCCAGATAGGTCAGCAATAGCCCCCTGCTAATCACGAACTTCAGAAACCAATAAATTTATGTAGCTAACTACAGTTTATCCTGTTCATGTTTCTGATTGAGTTCCCAAAGACGGACTGTATGGGGTAGCTTGCATGAATGAAGAGTAACAGGAGTCTAAAACATAGTTCTGTTTTATAATAAGGTTGCCATATTTCAAAAAGTGAAAATCTGGACACAAATGTTGTTGAGCTTAGCATTGCAACAACAATCCTAACACATTGCCTAGATGTAGCCAACCAGCATGAGAGAACTTAGATGAGATCAGAGATGGTGCTCATTTTAAGACTGTGCAGGACATAAGAGGGTAGAACTGCTACCAGAGCATCCATAAGAAATCATACAAACATATGCATATAGTAAATTCGCCTTCTATCTGCTTTAGCTAATATTCAGATAAGCAAAGTCTGCAATCATATGATAAGCCGCAGCATATAAAGCAGTGAAGTCGTACAGTTTGAATCATATGAATAGAAATACAGATCTGCATTAGGCCAGGTGTCATTAATGGACTAAAACAGGTTCCTGGAGATAATAGGTTAGGCTAACCGGCTAAGAGATTAGTGAAAATTGCTTTGCCCTTTTCAAAAATTGCCTGACTGAAGTGGTATGCTGCACACACATTAATCAGCTCCTGTTCCTTCTACTTCTCACTTCATCAACATGATGAAGTCCTTTTCAGAGTTATTCAAGATACATCACTTAAGTCTTTAGAGAAGCATAGTTCTGTTTATCAGGATTCCAGATAAATCAGAGGATAACTACATTTATGTGTATCTGAAGAAGTGTGCATGCACACGAAAGCTCATACCAAGAACTAACTTAGTTGGTCTTTAAGGTGCTACTGGAAGGAATTTTTTTACATTTACTGTTGTAATTCTGACATGAAACTTAAATGGAGATAAATATTAATATTTGGGTAAGTCAGAGAACAAGCTATTTTATTTTAAAAGCATTTTGGAAATTGTATGTTTGTATGTTTAACCCAAAGTCTCTCCAAGTCACTTTTCCTCATTTTTTAGTGGTGTGCAACAAGCCTGAAGAACGCAGCTGGCAATGCTTCAGCAGCCCAGATACCAGAGAACAAGAATGCTGCAAGTTAAATATTAAACAGCGCTAATCTGGTGTTAATCAGCTGCCTACCAGAACTATGAAAAGAATGAAGGGTTGTGGCTTACTGGCTGGATATCAGCCTCTTGGATTCCAGCCCTTCTTACAAAGTCACCTTTGGCCGACAATGCCACACCTGAAAAATGTTCTTTTCTCCCAGCCAGAGTGAAGTGCAAAAGTACATCACCCGGAAAAAGGAAAAGAAAATAACACCCACCCAATAATATCGCTACAACATGTCAAAGAGCAGGTTAGTTTTGACATTGTTAGTGGTGCGTTTCAGATTTCTCAACTCACACGTAAGATTTACATAGAGTTCTCCCTATAGTTCTAAGAGAAAAATATTAACCATTTCAGGCGCTGTTGAACAGAACAGTAGAACAAAAGAATATGAGAAAACGAGGATCAACCAAAACTTTTTTTTCAGCCCAGCACAACCCCATTTCATACATACATTCTCATGAGTCATGAAAATAAAACTTCTTATTTTAATTTTAAGATTACACCACAACCCACGCTGGGGCTCTTCTCTTACCTTGACACAAGAATCTCTGGGACTGCTAATTGTTGAGAGCTTGTCACCTTTTGCTGCATGGGGCAGGCGGGGGGGGGGGGGAATGGGACAACTACAACGACTCCCTGATAGTCCACATTCAGAACTCAATGAGTCTGGCAATTGAATATGACTTCAACACTAGTAATATACAGTGCCCTCTACCATACTTGAAGGCAGAGACCTAACTTTGGTACGGCAAAGGGGAAGTTGCATGGCACACAGTGCTGTTTTCCTAGCACCTCATTGCTGTTCCCCAGCATGTTGTCTGAGGTGATTGCCTCACTCTACCTAATAAGAGGGTTGGCCCCAAGCAAAGATTCAGTGCAGTGGGACACACAGCAACTAACCTCAGCCCACCAGGGTCTGGCTTGGCTATCTGCTTCTAGAGCAATGGCCATGGGTAGGTAGGGTCAGGTAGGGCCGCTAGATCCAAGCCATGAGACATCACTGTGTCTCGGTGATTTGGCGCTCCACCACTGGACCACAGAACATGTGCTCAGCACCTGCTACTATCATCAAACTGAAAACCCTAAAATTATAGCCCATCCACATTGGCAACAAATTGCTAGAGAGTTTCAAGCAAAACATGAAGCAGGCATATGTTCTCACATCTCAGTTTTCCACAAATATGTAAACTAAACATTTCAGGAATGTTCTGTTTTTAAAAGTGTAATGCTTATATGCAGTAATTATTGAACTAATTTTTTTTTGGTAGAGATTTCCAGTATAAACACATCCCTGCCAACATTTCACAGATGAAAATTCCTGCATATTAAAGGGTGGGGCTAGGGGCTAAGTCCAGCAGTGCGGCTGGGAGACAAATGGTACATGCAAACTCCAGATGACAAAAGCAGCAAGGCAAGCCAGATACAACAAGGCAAGAAAAAAGGCACGTATACTGTATTGCATTTATACTATTTAGATAGGACATACAAGTAGGCTCCATTTCCCCTGTCTTCCCTGTTCCAGACCCCTGCAAGCTTCAGCTGCCATTCTGACTGGCTCGTCTTTTCTAACAGTTGCTATTTCATTCTCTGTCCCTCCACCTCTTCCAGGTGCAGGTATTTTCCAATCTCAGCAGGCCAGGAGAACAAAACAGACACATCTAATCTGCATTTAGTGCTGCACCTTTGAGTAGAAAGTATCAGATGAAAAGGGCGGAAATCATTTTAATATAAAAGAATACATTTTATGTCAGTTTCTCTGCCTGCATCCGTAAAAAAAAAAAGTGAAAATAAATTATGATTTCTCAACAAGAATGTTTTAGTCACTAATGGGGATTTCCATTCAATCCAATTGCCTTTGATGAAGGGCAAGTATATATATATATATATGGCAGCCGTTATTTCTTCATCAGATTAAAAAACAATCCAGGAAGCAAATGCAACACAGATGCTGAAGTGATTGATCCTGTTCCAGAAACAGATGTAACTTAGAAATATTTCCATCAGTAATATTGAACTGATATTGTTTGATCTTGGTACATGCTCAGTTATAAATATTGAAAGTAGCTTCAGTTCATATTAAGCTCTTGTATCACAGAATTAAATACCAAATTACTAGGAGGACTTGAAAGGGAGTGATTATTCATAATTTATTGTTCATGGTGGTATGTCAAAACCCAATCCTGGTCTAAAATTCAGCACATAGCAGCAGCTGGCACAAACACAACTGGCTCAGCATGGCTCAACATGACTGAAGCCATCATGGGATGACTTGCAGACATCTGCCAAGGTCTAAGAGAGTTGTGTAAATGGCCCCTAATCAATAAACTTTATTTGATTATCTCTAGTTGTTGTGTTATATATAAAAACATGCTACAAAAAGAAGGAACCAGTTCACATTTCTTGAAACCTTCATCAATTCATCACAGCTATTTCTTTTTGAAACTCAAGTCCTAGTCCTGGAAACTTCTTATGTTGGAATTTTAAGATTTTAGGTCTTTCATAATTTTGTTTTCTGCTAGGTTACTGTTTAAGAGCACTGTGCTTGAAGGCAGCTCACTTATCTGGACTTTTCCAACAAAACACATAGAATCATAGAATCACAGAACCATAGAACTGTACATTTGGAAGGGGCCCCATGGGTCATCTAGTCCCATGTTGTTTTTGCTGTGTTTGCAGCACTGAAGTGACCCCTCTGGGTTGCCTCACTAATGTGATCCAAAGGAAAGCAGAGCAATATGTTTGGCACCAGCTTGGCTGCAGGAGTTGCCAGAAGGAGGTATACAAGACATCGTCCAACCACCTTAGGGACGCCACTCCAGATTTGTGTAAGGTTTGCTTCTTAGCCTTTTCTTCTCCTGAAGATGTTCCACAATAAGGCAGTGGGTACAGATTGTTCCCCAGGATTTGCTCCCAAAGCCTTTCTCATGAATGAGTATAGCCACAAGGCAGCGGAAGTTTAGGATCAGAGTTTTCCTTCTCCTAGATGGGCTACCTTCCCAGGCTGATGAGCCCCATCTGCCCCTCATTTCCCTGTTCAGCGTGTACAGAAACCGCCTTCTTGACCATTGGACCCACTATCGGGTCTCATCTGCTTAATCTGCTGGAGCCTGTCTTCGCATGCAGGGGATAGAAAAGTCCCTAAAATACCGAGGGAAATACCCATTGGCTACCCTCACCTGGTCAAAACTGTTACCTGGGGTGTGGCCACTGTTGCAGACTGACAGCTTCTAGGAGCCACAGATCACAGGGACCTGGTGGGCAAACTACCCAGAAGAAGCACGACATATGCCCCACCAGAGATACCGCCCCTCCCCTAACACCCCGTACAGTCATACCTCAAGTTGAACTCGCTTCAGGTTGAGCGTTTTCAAGTTATGCTCCGTGGCGACCCGGAAGTAACGGAACGCGTTACTTCTAGGTTTCGCCGCTCGCTCAAAATGACGTCATGCGCATGCGCGGAAGTGGCAAATCACGACCTTCGCACGCGCAGGCGCAGGTTGCGTTCACTTCAGGATGCGAACGGGGCTCCAGAACGGATCCCGTTCCCATCCAGAGGTACCACTGTACTGCAATCCAGGAATCTCAGCTAAAGCATCCATGACAGGTGGCCATTCAACATTTTGCTTCAAAACTTCCAATGACGGAGAGTCCATAACCTCCTGAGGGAAAGTTCTTTCTGATGTTTAGTCGTAAGGCGATTTAGATGGTTCTGAATGTAAAACTGCTTATTGTTGAAAAATGCTTCTTTGTGGATCTGTCTTATTCATAGGAGCAAGCATGCAACATCAGCGAAGAGCCGCACCACCTTATTCACTTGCAGACTCTCCAGGCAAGAGAAATACTACTTGCCACTCGTGGGGAAATATAGCATTCTTTGCAAAATGGCCCAGCTTAAACTCTATCACAGAAATGTGACAAAACATTTAAAATTTCCTGGGATTGGTAGACTTAAATGCTGCCTCGGGCTGCATTACGGATTGGCATCAGTGGCGCCATAAGCACGCCAGCTGTTAAAGAGGTTGACATTATATGAAGTGGTGGCTTTCAGGTGCTATAATTTAGGTTTGGCTGTAAATCCTGACATGTCTGACTTAGTAACTGTGCTTATTTTTGTCTACGGATGAGGTCTAAATGTCTGGATGAAATAAGGCACTTCCTGAGAAAAATAAAAAGGCAACTGTAGGGAGGAGGAGGGATGTGTGGGGCACTTATGAATCTCCCCATTCTCCCCC
This sequence comes from Podarcis liolepis, assembly GCF_965112155.1. NCBI lineage: Eukaryota > Metazoa > Chordata > Lepidosauria > Squamata > Lacertidae > Podarcis > Podarcis liolepis. The sequence goes on from NC_139554.1 coordinate 77,659,642, forward strand.
ATTTCAAATATTTCATGAAGCTTTTAGTAAGGTGGATATTAAGCAATAAACAGGAAGCACCAATAATGAGCAGCACTATGAGCTGCAGAGCACCACATAAAGTTATTTATGGTGGCTTTGCTCTTTTAAAGATGTACTTCCGTTTTATTATTTTTTAACACACTAGTGTTTCAATAACTCACTGTATGGATTCTATGGTAATACAGCTATTCTTCACAAGAGTGACTTCAGAAGGTTTTGACAAGTGAAGCGAACAGGAAATAGTTCTATAAATCATCAGTGGCAGGGGAAAAGCTGGTGGATTTCAACAAGTAAGTAAGAATAATCCCTTTTTTGCAGTCTGATTTGACTTTTAAGATGCATTTTTTTAAACTTTCTTTCAATCCTAGTACATAGTTAATATATAGTATGCAAAAAGCTTTTTAAAGCTGCACATGGTGAAGAAAGAAGTAACAGGAGGCAAGACAACTGCGACTATAAAAAGAAACATTTATTTCCTGAAGAAGCGGGGGAAGGGATAGCATCTACTAAGCAGCAACAATCAAGTAATGCACGGACCATAAAGTTGCTGCAGGCCTGCTAATCCAAAATTGGGACATACATTGAAAATATCTGGTAAGTTAGTAAGGCCTAGGATATCATCTTCAGAAGTGTTATTAACTTTAACTCTACCTTTAATACCTGAAGGAGCATTTCGGGAACCAGGAAGAGGGCCTTCTCGGTAGTGGTGCCCTCCCTGTGGAACACTCTCCCTTCAAATATCAAGGAAATAAACAACTATCTGACTTTTAGAACACATCTGAAGGCAGCCCTGTATTGGGAAGTTTTTAATCTTGATGTTTTAATATGTTCTGCTATGTGCTGTGAGCTGCCCAAAATGGCTGGGGAAACCCAGACAGATGGGCAGGGTATTACTACTACTACTACTACTACTACAAGAGCAGCATTGCTGTAATATGAAAGTGCTAAGTGGCAATCTTCTGAGTGAGACTATTCACTCTTCCTTAGCAGGAACAAAGGCAACTAGATTCCCCGCTATTCCCCCTCCTGAATAAACTCAATAGTACTAATCCCTTCTTTGTACTGGTAATCAAGATTTCCCAAGGGTATGTTGTCTTCAAATAAGCCAATATGAATAGCCTGATATATTCAGATAACCATCTGAAGACAATTCCCATGCTCTCCTTCATATTTGTTGCAAGGCACAGTATCTTGTAAATCAAGGATGCATCTTGCACACTTCAGTCTCTCTTGTTAAGGGCCCAGCTTTTAAAAGGCACCTGCATAAGTAGGCTGGGGGAGGGGCATGCCCTTAAAGGCTCCTTGTCAAAGACCTGTATGTTCAGCACCACAACCTGACAATAAGCACCCTTTTACCACAGCAGGAGGATAACATTCTCAATATCAGCAGTATAATAAAGAATCCATAAACGCTGTAAATCATCTGCTTTCTAATAAAGTTGAAACAGCCACATTTCACAACACTCTTCAGGCAGAGTGAACAGACTGTGCGTGGACTGCAGTTGTCAGACACAGCAGCTGAGGCCTCTTTACACAAGCAATTTTGACATTAATAATCCAATTCTTCTCCAAGACCACAAATTTAAAAGGTCTGATGCATGGGCAGACAGGCTTAATTGCAACCATGTGTGTAAAAACGGCATAGTTATTCTTTTGGTGAGTTGCACAGAGAAACAGAACCTGCAGTCAATATCTAAGGCTTTGTACTCCTAGTTAACAGGAGTCAAAGTAATCCCATGCCAGCACCCTGACTGGCCTAGGTCAGCTATAAGACTGCTATAAGACTGCAGGATTCAATCATGTAAGAGCAAGTTCAGGGTGCACAATTAAAGTTTATTTGGAGTTCTTGCATAGCATACCTGCTTCCCCCGCATGTGCACACATACAAATATTAAATAAATTATGACTGCTGCTCTCACCTTCTAAGTAGTAATTTTTCCTATTAAATCCTTTCATAAAATCAGATCACATCCTTATCTCACTATGATTTGTGAGCACAGTGGGAAAAATCAGTGAGCACAGTGGAGAAAATGCAGAAGGTAGGGTTGCCATATGTCCGGAATTTCCCAGACATATCTGAAATACTGCAATCAGCAGCAGTGTCTGGCCGGAAGACAGAAAAAAAATGTCCGGGAAAATCTGGACATATGGCAGCCCATGACAGCAGTGTCGTTTTTGCCAATTTCCCATTAATAAAGCTCCAAAATGGATACCCGCCTCCATGTTTTTGCCAAAACAACTCTTCCGGATTTTCACTGTTTGAAATATGACAACCCTACATAAGGAATCTATGAATCCAAAGAAGGGTAACTTGACAAGTTCAAGGTAGAAAGGAGAAAAATTATAACATTTAGTATCTGGAACATAGAGGAGTAGAAACACCCATAGGTTTTGCCTGAGTTCCCATATGGAACAGTGTGTCATCCAAGATAGGGAAAATATGGACATTTTCTTTCAGTTCCTAGCCCACATAATGCAGCCTTTCATAGCCAAGGATTAACAGGAATTGCACCACAACAGCTTAGACAGCACACAATAACACCACCACATGCTCTCACAGGAAATATTAATTAATACCCCCCCCCAACATCTTTGTGTAAGGACACGGGTGCCGCTGTGGTCTAAACCACTGAGCCTAGGGCTTGCCAAACAGAAGGTCGGCGGTTCGAATCCCGGCGATGGGGTGAGCTCCCGTTGTTCGGTCCCTGCTCCTGCCCACCTAGCAGTTCGAAAGCACATCAAAGTGCAAGTAGATAAATAGGTACCGCTCCAGTGGGAAGGTAAACAGCATTTCCGTGCACTGCTCTGGTTTGCCAGAAGCGGCTTAGTCATGCTGGCCACATGACCCGGATCAGCTGTCTGCGGACAAACGGCAGCTCCCTGGGCCAGTAAAGCCATATGAGCACCGCAACCCCAGAGTCATCCACCACGACTGGACTTAACAGTCAGGGGTCCCTTACCTAACATCTTTGTAATTTGCGGATCTTATGAAATCTGACCTAGCAAAGCTTAACAAGCTTGCCATTAAAACAACATAGTAACCAGCCCTGTCATTAAGTTACTGTCCTAAATTTGTTTTGCCAGCAGTGAAATAAAATTTAGCTTAAATATTATAATGAACTATTGCTGCTCTTTTGTCAATTAAAAAACAACAACAGACTAAGCATAAAATATAGTTAAAAGTTGTTTATGAGGCAAACAAGAGGCATTTCTGTTGGTGTTAGATGTATTCATATTCTGAGGAGGATCTAATTCCTCAAATTAATCGAACTTGCACAAAACAATTCAGATAGACAGCTTTTTACTTCCTCCGGCCTACTTGTCACCAGCTAATCCAGCATTTAAATCAACCTCCTCTGAGGTGCAAGTAATGTTCTTAAACAATTTTTGCACACTCAAATCTTGAACACCTGCATGTCCAGAAAGCAAAAGGAAAAGGTCATTTAGAAGTTACAAACCATTTTTATTGGAGAAGTAATATAAATGGCTTGGGGAAAACCTCCACTAAACAGCACAAACACTGCAGCAAAGTGCAGCTAAGCCTTTTGTATGTTCAGGCATGAAAAACAATACATTTTGAATGCTTGCCAAGTTTGTTCCGGGTAGAGTGGTACCTCAGGTTAAGAACTTAATTTGTTCTGGAGGTCCACTCTTAACCTGAAACTGTTCTTAACCTGAGGTACCGCTTCAGCTAATGCGGCCTCCCGCTGCCACCGCACGATTTCTGTTCTCATCCGGAAGCAAAGTTCTTAACCCAAGGTACTATTTCTGGGTTAGCGGAGTCTGTAACCTGAAGCGTCTGTAACCCGAGGTACCACTGTATTGGGGGGAGGAACCCACTTGACTGCTGCTTGCTGCTGCCCTGCCCTGCTTATTTACCCTTGGCAATCATTAACCAGCAGCTCCTCTATAGTGCTTTCTGCAAGTGCAATGTAGGAAAAACAATTTAACCAACAGCTATGTTTCATATAGTTGTTCTTGCTCCTTATTTGTGCGTGGGGGGACACCCTATATATACTGGGGAAAGAGTGTAAGGAAAGTAGCAGCTCAAATTAACATTATGATTTAAAAGAACCACATGCCATTGTATATTTTTGGTTCTTTGCCCTTGTAGATTCTTAAATGGGTAGCAGCAAACAGCTACCTTTAAGTACCACTAGCAAAGCTGTGCTTGCCCCCCTCTCCTCCTGCTGCACCCCGCTCCCCATTTGGCTTGGGCAGTGTAGTAGGAGAACCCCCAGAACAACATGCAGGGGGAGGAGGGGAGATTGTTCTATCTGGCAAGTATAAATGTTTGCACTGATGGAATAATTGTAATAGCACAATGCTGAACTTTTCCCATACCTTAAATCCTGTAAAGTAAAGCTGCAACTTAAGAGAGAATTATGAAAAATGATTACGATATGTGGCTTCCATTCTGCCTTATCCTTCCACTACCCAGAAAACTGATTAAGTTGCACAAAACTTATAGCGAATATCCAAAATTATTACAGACATGAGAGGCATTACAATAGAGTTTAGTCTGCTACCACACTTTTCTTTTTGCTTTATCTAGATAGGGATTTTCAGAGAACTTCTACCAGGCTATTGCAGTCCCGCCTCCCCCCCCCCCATTTCTCCCTCTCCTTTGTAACCAAAAGCAGCAGAACAATTAGAATGCAAGGCCCATTAATCCCTTTGCAAGCGTGTACAGAGTTTATCTTCAAATTTCTATCACTGGGGTTTAATTAAAAGACTCCCAAAAGGCAGGAAAAGCCATACCAACATTCCCCACATGCACATTATGTTGTGATTCTTAGCAGCAGGTCACACTGACAGCTGGATAAGGGGAAGTATTACTCAAACCAGATGAGCTAGTGTGTTTACATTTAAACAGGTTCTTACATAGATAAAAGCCTACAACCCTGCTTCAAAGAACAGGTATTTCAGGTTGCTAGGAAACATCAAGTCATCTCAGATAGGCTCTGGTGTGTGTGTGTTTTATAAACCACCAGATCACAGACAACACAAACCTCTTTATGTTGCCCAGCTGTGTTGCTTTCTGTTTACTTAATCCCTAATCCCTAGAGAGGTTCACCCATTACACTCATGTGCTTTCCCACCTTTAAAAGGTGCACTTAAAAAGTAAATTAAAGATTATTGTCTTTTCAGATTGGTAAATACATCACACACTCCTGTTTCGGTCTTCGTGGTGTGCTCAGAGATTATTAGACAGCACTTCTTTAAAAATATATACTGAAGAAGGATATTGCCTATACAGATTCAGGAGAGAACAATGGGTAACCTACTGTTTGAGTCTCAAAGGCAAACATGGTCCCCATCAGGATGCTTAAGATGTAGGAAATGGGCCTTTAGTGTTGCAGGACCTACCCTTTGAAACTCCCTCCAATTACTTGTCAGAAGAAGAAGGTGGTTCTCTATTGTCTTTTTAGGCACATATCAACAACCTTCTTTTTTCAATTAGCCTTTTAAATTAATGTTTTTATATCAGTCTGATTTGTATTGGATTTGAAAAAAAGTTTCTATATATGAAATTGTTTTACATATGTTTTTATTTTTTAGACTGCTTCAAGATGTTTCATAGGCAGTGATTCCTAAGTGGAATGGGGGGGGGAAAGCCTGCCTTATTCTGCCTGTAAAGAAAGAAAAATCTCATCGTACCATTATAACAACCCCATCATAACAAGAGTCCTTGCTCTGTCATGGCAAATCGACCTGCACAATTGCTAGATCCCTAGATGAGGTGGGCCCACCTGACAAGGACCACTGATGCCCAAGATTTGGTATGGTATACTAAATACAGTGGTACCTTGGGTTAAGTATTTAATTCATTCCGGAGGTCTGTTCTTAACCTGAAGCAACACTTTAGCTAATGGGGCCTCCTACTGCCGCCGCGCCGCTGGAGCACAATTTCTGTTCTTATCCTGAAGCAAAGTTCTTAACCCGAGGTACTATTTCTGGGTTAACAGAGTCTGTAACCTGAAGCGTATGTAACCTGAAGCGTACGTAACCTGAGGTACCACTGTATAGTATCTGGAAAGAAACTAGATCAAGAGGAAGCCTTCTGTTTCAATATTTCTATTGTTTCCTTGCCCGTCCCCCCTTTTTTTGAAGCCTGGGCATCTTGAAGACACTCCTATTCCATTAACAGTTGATTTGGCTTTGAGTGGGAAGTCTCCATTATTAAGGAGACAGTTTATCATTTGGGGGAATAGCTGAGTTTGGAGAAACAATACATTTTTACAGTGTCTTAGGTTCAGGTACAGAAACCTTTTCAAAACATGATTATAGAATACACACTAAAGCACATTCAAATCATATTCTTCCTCACAAATAATTCCAGACGCTGTGGTTTACAAATCCCAGCAACCCTTAACAAACTACAGTTCCCAGAATTCAGGACACAGTCTCAATCATTCTCTCTAATGCAAATCATCAACATATTAACACAAGAAGAGTATAAAAACTAAGGCGGCTGTGTTGGCTGATTCATTCTTGCACTGCACACATACCAGCAGCTGATAGTGTAAAACCCCATTCCTTAGGATCAGTATAACTGCAACCCTAGCACAGCTTCCTAGGATTAAGCTCCACTGAATTCAGTGCTGCTGAATTCTACTGCATAGGTTCAATTTGTAAAGCCTGTTGAGCTTTAACCAAAGATTTTCACCCTTTGGTTTTTAAATTAGAAATGCAAGCCATCTTTCAAAGAAATATTACCATTTAAACTAGGAACTCCATAAAAGAAAAATAAGAAAGGATCCAACCTCTGCTTATTTCCCATATTCTCTTACTTTCTTTAAGCTAATATGTCACAAAAAGTGCCTCATCGTCAGCTTATTCACTTGCAAAAGTGAGGAAGGTCCAGTCAATTATAGCTGGGAGCTGAGACAATAGTATAATCACACCTGCTCTGAAAAAAACAACACCCCAGGCCTGCATCCCTTCCAAGATAACATTACATAGGGAGGCCTGAACCATAGCCAAGCAATATGACTTCAGGCAATCAGAATGGTCGCACTCCCAAAAAGTCTCTTTAAAACTATTCCAGTTTAAATTCTGGCTGATAATCTACAACTACCAATAAACTCAAGATAATTTTACTGGGCCAGGCAAAAACACCAATATGCATCCCTAATGCTGACCTTAAGAAGCCAGTGAAACAAAGGAGGCTAAATATTCCTGAACTGCATTTTTATTTGGTCTAACCTTGAGCATAGCCTTAGAACTGGTTTTACTTTGGAAGAATTCCGGTGACAATGACATTAAGGAGAATTCCAGTCCGTCTTTTACTCTGCTGAACTGGAATGCAACATAAGCCCAACACTACAGTTCATTAGAAAAGCAAACTTCAGACGTAAACAATCCAAAAACTTGTAAAATCATATTCACATTCACAGTGACTACGCTTCTGCTGCCAGACAGCCCACTCTCGTAAAATCTATGTGCATCACGTAGCCAGTTCAGTTTAAGATAGTTGCTCAATCATCATTTTAGCTTAATAAAAAGGCTATTGGCATGTGGCCATGAGCATTTGGTGATAAGCGTAACTATTTTGAAGAGATTGTGTATAATAAAGTTAGACAGAACTGTCAAATTTTGGCTCAGCCTCCCATACAAGCAGCATTCCAGATTGCTGATGTGTAAGATAAAATGGGAGAAAGGCTTTAGCTGCTTGATTTCATTCTACTAGAATGCAGTGTCTGGAAGTGGAATGGTTGTCAACACCAACAGCAATAGGAGGAAGCAAGTTTCACTTTGTCTGTTAACTGCAGCTTCCTTTTTTCATGAAGTGGTGTTTGGAGCCCACATCAAAGTCTTCCACAGATGGGGAAAATGTTTACACCTGAAGGCATTAATAATACCTGTGCATTCAGTTTCCAAGCAAAGCCAAATCTAACCCCAAAATAACAGTATTCTTGTTCTGAATCCATAAATCGGGGGGGGGGGGGATACTGGTTTGTTTGTGTGTTTTTTTGCTATGTAAGCCAATTATATCAAGAAGCACATTTTTTGTTTTTCAAAATTCCAAAATATGGATACTTAGGACAGGGAGAGCTGAGACAGGTGGCAAGATGGCACAATCTTCTAGATGACGTTTTCACATGGCCTCCTAATAAAAAGGAAAAACAAATTGGTGTGTGCATGTGCAGTGTTCACACAAACTATGGGTAAGAAAACATGTTACAATACCTGAGCTGCTGGAAAAAACCAAGCCACATGGTCAGATTCAACTAAACTTAACTGCTAGCACAACATAACCCAGTCTTCTCCCCTGCTCCCTCAAATTGGTTGGAGGAGGCAGAAGAACCCCCAGAAGAGTGAGGGTGGGGGGGGGATAGTTCCATCTGGCAAACACAAATGCTTGTGATAGTGGAAGTATCATAACAGTATGGTGCTGAATTCCTCCCATAGTCTGGTTTGTTGCGTCCTTCTAAGCCCAGGATCGCGGGTTGTTTCTCTCCAGACAAACCACAAGCAAAAACAAAGGTGTGTTCTTGGTTTGCCACCTGCAGTTTGTTTGGGGAAGCAAGTCAAGGCTTTATTTTAACTATGGCTTAATGCAGAGGTAAGAATCTGTCTATGCAGTAGGCCCTGCTCCATGCCCTCCTTGCAATGAGTCCTGTGATGCTGTATTCTGCTTGCCAGCATAAAGGATGAAAAGGTATGTGTGATGCCAACGTGTGTGGAAACCCTTGACACTGGCATGGCTAAACTGCACCCTACCGTACTATTGCTCTGCCACCATTTTACTATCTTCTTGCCTTTCCTAGCAAGAACAATTTTCATCTTACATTATTTTCTCCAATCCATTTAAGGCAACCGTTTTGGCTAAAATACTATTTGGACTATTTTAAAATGTTAGGGAAATTCAAGGCTTTATTGGATCCACAATGTACACATTTCCCACAAAGTTGTGTATGTTTCTTTATCCTCCATTTGAACAACTGAGAATTATTGCATTAACTTACCCTGTTTAATTATGGAAATTTCAAAATTCGGAGAAAAGAGCTGCAATGACTTGTCTCTGTGTGTGTGGATGATCACAAACATTTTAAATCACCTTCCCTCTACTTCTCTTTTGTAAAACATGTCCTCATGAATGTCAACAAAATGTATGCTCTCCTGAACAGAAATACTGTTTACTTAAAGGCATGGAATGGACATATTTGTCCTACAAAAATTAAAATCCTGCATCAAAAGCTGATACCCACATTCAGCATAAAGTATGCAAATGAACCAATTTGCATAATTTCTCAATTTTATTTTGCAATTTTTACTGTTTAATTTCTCTTAAATCTTAATTTTGCTGTATCACCCCATGAAGGATCAAAATATGCTAGAAAACCACTGCCTCAAATTGTGGTTAGCAGAAGCAGAGCACCTTTTTTAATCTTTATGTAGTTTCTTACAATATAAATAGCAATTATATAGCCACGCTGAAAGGGTATTGGCTTGATTATTTCAAATGTTCATCTTGGAAGAGATTGGGAGAAACCTGTAATTTTCATGCGGCAGAAGATTAGCTGCTAAATTGACTTTCAGGGTCAACAGCCTCACAAACTCAGAAATCCACTATCTTGGCCCAGAATTGTTATGATTACATTTACTGGGTTTTTAAAAAAATGCATTTGCTAGGATCATTATTATAAATGAAACTGGCATTCTCAGTCATTTCTGTCATCAAGATTGAGCAACAGTCACACCAAAATTGCAACCCCTTCAAAATCCCTGTGCAAAATCCTCCTATACTGTATTTGCAAGCACACAGGGTAAAAAACCAGCTACAGTATGCTGCTCCAAAAGGATAAGCACAGAAGTGAGAATCTAGTTTCAACTTCAATGTTTACTTCAATTTCAATTATTTGTTGTGGAGAGTTGGACTGTTCTGCACTGTTAATATACACATGGATAACTTTGGACTATAAATACTTGGATTATTATCACCCCTTATGGATTTGTCAGTTTTACTGCATTCTCTGAATGAATAATATAATATAAGCAAAAGAATTCTTCCTATATGCGCTCACACAGAGCAAACAGAATACAAGCTTGGCTGCTGTGGGGAAAGAGAAAAGGTGCTCCAAGAAGCATGTTGGCAGTCAGGGTTCCTCCAAACTTGAGGAAAATCTGCCACTCCAAGAGCAATTCATTTTGTGCTGTTCAATGTACCATATTTTTCGTCCCATAGGACACTCCGCCCCATAGGACGCACCTAGTTTTTTTGGGGGGGAAATAAAGGAATTTTTTCCCCCTTTATTTCCCCCCCAAAACCAGGTCGGGGAAACCAAACCAGGTTGAGGAACAGCGGGATGGCGGCGCTGCGCCTCCCCACTGTTCCCCGAGCTTGTGGGGCTGGCCGATGTCTGCCCGGCACGTGGGGCGCTCTGCTTCAGGGCGCCTGTGTGCCGGGCGGCAGGCTGCTATCCGCAGTGTGGGGAGCCCTGCAGGAACTCCCGCGGGCTCCCCAGGCTTGCTGATAGCTTCCTGAAGCCTGGAGAGCGAGAGGGGTCGGTGCGCACAGCGAAGCCTGTATTCGCCCCACAGGATGCACACAGATTTCTCCTTAATTTTTGGAGGGGAAAAGTGCGTCCTATAGGGCAAAAAATACGGTATGTTGTGAACTGTCCTGAGATCTATGGATGAAGGGCGTTATATACCTTTAATAAATAAATAAAAATAAAATAAAATAAATAGAAAGGCAGCAGTCCTGTTTCACATACCATACTTAGAAGAAACAAAGGTCTACTGTTGTGAAACTGCTACTGTTGTGATTATTTTTACACTTCAAAAGTGTAGGTCCCTGTCTCAAGGAGCTTACCATCTAATATGACCACAGAAGAAACAGGAAAGGGAGGAGCAAATAGAATAAGAATGCAGGACTATTTAAGTTGCACTTGCTTAGTTACAGCAGTGCTTGAAAACTATCACAGCAGAATTTATTCAAGAGAGTGGCTTGTGCACAAAACTTTATTTTCCACGACACCAGTTAATTCTAAACTTCCTTCTTACTGTATTTTCAAAGAAGGAGAAGCTACAGCTTGTAAGGAACAAAATACAGTTAAGTACTTAATTCATTCCGGAGGTCCGTTCTTAACCTGAAACTGTTCTTAACCTGAAGCACCACTTTAGCTAATGGGGCCTCCTGCTGCTGGAGCACAATTTCTGTTCTCATCCTGAAGCAAAGTTCTTAACCTGAAGCACTATTTCTGGGTTAGCGGAGTCTGTAACCTGAATTGTATGTAACCTGAAGCGTATGTAACCTGAGGTACCACTGTAAAGCTGAAAATGCTACAGTGAGTGGTTACACTATACAGAATGTTTCTTTCTGTGTAGGAGATCCAAATAAACACTTCCTTTTAAACCCCTACTGCAACTTTACCCAGCAACATAATCCAAGAAACTGATTAAATGTGCATGTACTTGTATATTCAATCTCTCATATATACACACAAACTTCTGGTTTTAAAGCTGTACTTGTCTTTTAAAGCTCAGGCAGCACATGCAGATTCTGTAATGTTTCATTTGATTCAATTAGAAACAGCAGTGGCTGGGTGGACAGGTACCATAATCCAAATTTGTTAAGGCTATATTAGATGGCAGACGATTAATAGACAAAAGGTAAGTTAGTCGATTAACAAGTCTGTGTTAATTATATGAGAAACCCTCTACATTTTTTGTTGCAGTGATGTTGCATACATACGTATAAGGCCAGAAAGCAGGCTGCAAAAATGTTTCAGTACACCCTATATGTGTATATTATCATCTTGCTCATATGCTGGAAAGCCAGCATGACTCCTTTTCAGGCACAAAGTGTCCATTCATTCAGCTCATGTTCACTCCAGTTTATCTGGTTACTCAAGCTGAAGGTTAATTCTACCTGGCCATTCTCTCGTGTAACAATGGCTGTTTCTGTGAACACAAATAGGGCTTCAGCAGCAGATTCCGGGGAAGTTCAAAGCCAATGAAGTTGTTGTACTGCATTGGTTCCCTATACTGTATGGGTTTTTACTTTAAAAGCAGGGGTAACTTTCTTTCAATTCCGGTATTATAACAAGTAGCCATTCCGCATCCTCTTGATAGGGTGGCCAACTGAAGAAAAAAAACAGGGCTCTTGCACCTTTAACAGTTGTGCAAAAGAGCAAATTCAAGCAGGTATATCTTACATGACAAGTTCTACCTGCTGAAATCTGCTCTTCTACATCAAAGGTGTAGGAGCCCTGTCCTCTTGAACTAGTTGGATATGTTGTGGCTGAACCACAGCTCCTATTACAATAATGTATAGGCATACTGAAGCATAATGTCGCGCAACTTGAATTATAAAAGGAACAGAGGTAGCCACATTTTAGAAAATGACATAATGTCTCTCTGTAATGATTCTGACAGTTGCTTAGGCCTAACTATTAAATACTTATTTTCACATTAGGAAAAGGAGTGGTATATATAATTAGCAAACCAATTTTCTCAGTGCTAAAATTCTACTAAGTAAGTAACTTTAGCTCCCATTTTAAACGGTGTTTCCATGAGCTGCTCTGGTTCACCAGAAGTGGCTTAGTCATGCTAGCCACATGACACAGAAGCTGTACGCCGGCTCCCTGGGCCAATAAAGCGAGATGAGCGCCGCAACTCCAGAGTCGGTCATGACTGGACCTAATGGTCAGGGGTCCCTTTACCTTTACCTAGGATTCTGCCTAGTTTACTGTTATAAGATGGTGCAAAGTTTTCCTAAAATTAGGCAAGTTTAAAATTCCTTAACACAAAGAACACACATTTAGCTTAAGCCCAATTTGTGAAAATACCTCAGAAAGAACCCATGAAATCAGGGTAAATTAAGCTACCAGACATAATACACATCAAATGAAAATGACAAGTGAGCTGTCATGATAATTATCTACTGACTTTCACTAACATTTGTTGGCCTGATCCTGAAAGCTAGTTACATCCACAGATAGGTATTCTTCCCACGACAACCCACCAACTCTTCAACCCCTCTGCTTGGGCTCCTCACATAGTGGGAAATGATGGCAGGAAGAAGAGAAAGGGCATTTATGAAAACATGGCTAATACTTGTGCCGTATTTATTACTCCTGGGGATCTTATGATAAATGTATTTGGAAGAATCATACTGAGACAGAGTAGTAGAAGCAGGCAACTTTCTTATTGTTTTGGTAAAATAAATCAGCAGAGACAATTAGAAAACAAGGATTCAAAGGTAAAAGTATGATCCAGTGATAAAATGCACTTCGGCTATCCCAGGTGATATTGATAGGATAAACAACTACCAGAATGAGAACACAGAGTTGGTAATGAAGGGCTGTATGCCAAAATCCTGAATGTGCACTACCAGGAATAGTGACTCACTGGTGTGTTCTCTTCTGTGATCAGTGACATGCTAGAAACTATTTAAAGACTTTCACAAACCTTTATATAGAAGCTACTAAGCAGTGGCTGCTATGGACCACATTTGGTTCATGTGTACAATGTTCTCTCCAGGATCAAGCTCAGGAGACCAATTTGTAGCAGAAGCCAATTGCAAAATGAGGATGAGCTAGTTAGTGACTTCAAACCTCCCCTCCTTTCTTTGCAGCAATTTTTTCCGTTTCAAAAAATTCATAGTTAGGATCACCCTGCAAACATGGTGGCTTCCAAATGTTGTTGGGACTCCCAACTCCTTTCAGCCCAAGCTAGAATGGCCAAAGCCCAGGGATGATGGGAGTTGCAGTCCAGTTTGAATTACCTTCTGCTTTTTGAGCCTTTCAAGAATGCATTATATGGCCCAGCCAGTTACTACAACAAATCCTATGGACAAAGAAAAATGTCCCTGAGCTGTGTCTGACTAAACATCTCTATTTCTAAATGTATTAAATCTGCAAGTCACAGGTTAGATCAGAGTATCCTGCCTGCAGAGAAAGAAAGATAGAGAAGCAGCAACTCTACATTTGACTTGAACACACATACTTAATGCCCAGAAACCATAGCTGGTATAAAGAAAGCTCATGACTAGTGCTCACCCATAAGAGAGGTCTACCTCTGATTCCGATCAGAAATTATCTTCAAAAAGGGTTGAGAGAAGAAGCAGCTCTCAGTTTTCATGTCATCCTCTTCCTGGGGTTTGACACTGCAACATTGTGTGCCTTTGCAACAATGGGAGAGCACCATTTTATACTTGGTGGTAGGAAACTGTCTTAGCTGGAGCTCTCCATAGCTATTTAGCAATCCCGCCATGGTGCAAGTGTGTTTGAAGCCAGATCACAGTTAACTGAATGAGGACAAATGCTTTCAGTTGGACAATCACTCCCCTCTCATAGATAAAGATGACAAACCATCACAACCACTCAATCAGTGTCATAGCTCCTCCACTTGGGGAAGTGGTTCCACAATATCTTGCATATCATCACCCCTCTTTTATTTCCGAAACCTTGGAGAAAGTTGTCTGACTAAGACAGAGGGATGCTAGCAATAGATAACAAATATCCAGGGACTACAAGATCTCAGGTATGGTAAATGAGAATTTGTGGAGAATCGCTAAACCTCTTGAGTTTATTTCTTTCAGTTTATTTGAGTTTATTTCTACCCTATTTATTTCAACTGAATCTACAAGACAAGGTTGTGGGTTCTGAATCTGCTGAGCCCCTGGTAGATGGGAACTGACATCCCAGTTCTTCTTTCATCTCCTTTTCCTAGTCTGTAATAAACATTCTGAATCACCCCAAGACACTCAGTGAACCAGAAGCAGACCCTGCCCAGCCTGGATGGCTCCTGACTGGTAGAATTCCATTGATCTGCCAATCATTCCCCTATCTAGTCACCCTGGTGGGGAGGGCTATTTACTGTATTATGGCATCTCTCATGGATCACTAAGGAGAGACCCTTGCATCTGGCAAGCCTGATGCTGATCTTATGTAAGTCAATGTAAGTATACAATTTAGAATTCTGTATGTTCTTTCATTAGCCTCTTTTATTGCTCTCTTTTATTGCTTTTAAATAAACTTTGTTAATTTAAACTATGGGGTTGGGTGGATTTGCTTACCCACCAGATTGGGTAGGCAAGCAGGTGGAGCAGTCTTGGGATCACATGCAAGGCTTAAAAGGACAGGTAAATGGGAGGAACAGGGTTGTGCCCTGATTTGTGGTGACCAGTTGTTTTCTTCCTCTCAGGTGACTGCCCCTCAAGTCCAGAGGCTACCCTTGACTTATTGCTATGGTGCACAGAGGAATGGCTGTGACAAAAAGGTCCTGATCTCTGTCCTCCATGTCTTAGCAAGAAAGGCTTGTCTTTTTCCAAATCCATGGGTTACAGATTAGAATGCCTAGCAGAGAGACAGGGAAAACCTGGTGGTAATTAGCTGGAAACCACCAGTGGTCACTCAAGGCTAACTGGGATACAGAACATTTTAAAATGTACTGTGCCCATACAGTCTTTGTCCCTCACCATCAGAAAACCTGCAACTAACCATCTGTGCTGTTTTACTTATGAGGAGACCAGAAGTCTGTTTTAATTAGAGAAGGAAAGAATAGCTAGACTCTAACTATATGGTTCTTTTTGGTTTTTTCACCTTGAAACAACAGTCTGCTTTGTGCCTATTGTCAACTTCTTCCTTGTTTATTTTTTTAATAAATTTCATATAAATTGGCTGTGGGATTCTTGGCTGTGTTAACGCAATAATCCATAGAACTGGCAATCTCCCACATGCCTACACACTGGACGCATACTAGTGGTGTGAATGAGTGTGGCCTGACCAGGGGTTGTGGGGAGCAGGCTGCTCTGATCTCTGGGATGGGATAGGTAGCTGGAGGCTAGCCCTGCTTTCCTAATAAGTTGAGAAGAATTTGCCCAGGAAGCACAGCTGTCATTTTAAACATACTTGCTTTGGACTGCAAGAAATCACTTCCATCTGGGTGCAGAGGGTACTAAAGGGGAGTGTGGTGGCAGCAAATCAGATAGCTTAAGAGGCAGTTGTGCAAAGAAGGCCATAAGCAGACACTCTTTGCCTCCAATTTCATTACAGTAGAAAACTTACTTGTGAATAAATTCACAAAGCACTTCCAGTCTGGCCTGCATCACAGGGTGGGTGGAATGGTGTTCATGACAATATTGCTCAAATACCATATGAAAGTTGTTGTTACTCCCGCTATTGTCCGTTTAGCCTGTCTCAGCTGGAACTGTTTATTATTATCATCACCACCACCATCTTTAACAGTAAGAGACGTATTTTGTACAAACGTAGAATATGTTTTTTTAAAAAAATACTGCTAGTTCAGAGTGTGAGTTACAATTCAGAACATTAAAAGGCGATACGATCTTGCCTTTTGATGTACACTACCTGGAACCTAAGAGCTATGACAGCATTTTCAACAGCAGATTGTGTGATCCTGGGCAGATTTATTGTTCTGCAATTGTGTAAAGTTAGTTAAATAGGTGACAGCACTCTGGAATATAATGAATCCAAAACTTTATAAACAAGACAAATCCTTTAAAATAAGGAGGTATCCATCAATTCCAAGATGAGAAAAAGAAAGCACAGGTTAGAAATTTCCTCCAGTTGAAACAGACCCTACATGGCAAACCAGTGAATACAATTACAGGCACACAAGCAAACCCATTTTGGGTTTGAGTCTGCACTTTGTTCTCTCCCCACTGCACCCCATGAAATAAAAGTTTTCATCAAATACTGTACTGGAAGCTTACAAGTTGCAGAAACTCATCTCTCAAACTATGTTGTGCTCTACTCTAAACATGGTGCAGTCTTTAAATTTTATCTTTACTGAATTCAAGCCAAAAAACAGAAGCTGCTGTACACTTCTTTTGTCTTTTTTTGGAACTTATCAAAAACACAGGCATAGTTCTGATTTCCAAACATGTAAAAATTTGGCAAGCATTTGAACAGTGAGCAGCAGTAGCCATGTATCTTTTTACAGTATTTATTTACTTTTTCCACTTTCAACAAACAAGCATAAGGACAGGGGAGGGAAAATAATGTAATTTAGTGGAAATGGCACATCCATATCATGAATCATTCTGATAAAGTAATGAGTCAAGAAAGTAGTTTTGTGCTGCTCCATATAACTAATCTTTGCAGCAATTCTAGGAATCACAATGTTCTTGCCATTTAAGAATCAGGCAAATAAATGACGGGCTATTTCCTGCCAGGTTAAAGATAACAGCTGTTTGGGGACCCTGAAATCCACAGCTGACCAGGGAATAATGCTTCAACTACAATAAATTGCTTCTGAAATCTAACAGGTACTCAAGTTGTTAAATAGTAATTTACAACCAGACAAAAAGCAAGATACGAAAATAAAATACCCCATTCAGCATTCTCCCCACCATTTGCCAAAAAAACGGTTCTGAATATTTGACTCATTGTTACTATTAAACCAGATTTGAAGGCCCTGGAGGGATTGGCTGCACTACAGAGTTCCCTGCTGGAAAAAGGTGTGCATACAGTTATTGTTTTCAAAACTTAAATTGGGTAACTTATTAGAGGGAAATTTAAACATTATCAAACAGAATTTTAAAACACTGTCAATATATATATTGTCTGAATTGGCCTCTAACAATGCTGTGACCCACCCGCTGTTTTGCGCTCCCCAGGACAACAAAGAAACTTTGTTCTAACAACCCACATTTTAGCCAGCAATGCACACATGCGCCCCTGCTAGAGCAAACAAGATACAAAACCACTTGGACATAAATTTAAATACGATAATTCCACCCTAAGGAAGAACTAGCTATAATCAATTAGTAATTAATAGCAAAGATGAAAAGGCCACATATCAAATCAGACTTCTCACACAGGTCAATAAAGAAATAGGACGAGGGAGAGACCCAGACTTTTTATGCCAGACCAGCAGGGTGACGGCATGCCTACAAGGTACCAATAAGGCACCTTCTCCATGTTAGAAGGATAAGCATAACAGCTTCAGCCGCTCACTAAGGCTTGATGTTTATGCAAGACTACTTGAGATGTAGTAAGAATCCAGGGCAGAAGTGAGGGAAGCAGATGACAGAGTCTTTCACCCTCCTCTTCTGCATCTGCCTCCAGCAGCAGTTGTAGCTCTTGCACACCCCTGCTTAAAAGCATGTGCCACTGAGCTCTGTGGTACCTCTGAGGTAAATGTGCAGAGTCAAGCTTCCAAGGTGACAGACTGTGTAGTTAAACATTAGTTTTGGGGCGTGGGGGTTTTTTTAATCTATCACTCTTAATAGTTACCATATTCCCACATGAGAAAATAAATGTAGGGTTTTGTTTTGTAGCAATACAAATTTCGCATATGTGTATTCAACAAGTCTTCAGGATCTTTTTAAGAATCATAGAGAGAATGTTTCTTAACAAATCCAAGTTTCATGTATGCTTGAAGGTTTTTGCTATGTTTTCCCCAGTAATGATTTGCAAACACTTTCACTAATATTCATTTACAACAAGAAGTTTTAAAATAAGTAAAACCAACCTTTTCAGGGGACTGAACAAGTAGCCAATCATTCATTCAAGGCTGAAATATTTGGTAAGGATACTGGTGTGTTTTGCAAGTGCCCACTTTTGGGAGCAGTGTATGTTATTAATTAGTGTGTGGGGGGGTAATCCTAAGCAGAAAACATTCATAATGGGTCTTCCCCCCCCCCCACTCAAACTGAGCCACGCCTGCAGTTAAGCAATTCAGTCTGCTATCTTTCAGAAAAACTCACAGCGTTATCTCACCCTTCACAAGCTAAGCAGCTTGTGTTCAGCTGCCAAAGTACAAATCATTGCTTCTCAGCAGGTGGTCTTTTTAAATTGAACAGAGAGGAAAGGTATCACAGAATAGCTCCGAGTAATCATGTCAATGCTGCCGTTATCAGATACTTTTTTTTTACCTGTGCTCTTCATACTTATGCAACAGCAACAGGGAAAGATGTTTCAAGCATAATGCATAGCATGTCTCCCATCTCCTAGGACTTGGCTTGCATTTCCCCCAGAAATAAACAAACCGGTTCTGGTCAGTGTCTACCTGTCACATTTAGGGCTTAATGCTCAACTGACATTATGTTGCAATTCAGCTAAGTGGAGGTAGAAGCCTATGTGCAGATCAAATGCTACACAGCTTGTTTTAATGGTGTCCAGCTATACAGCCATAGGCATAGTTCTATCTATACTGACTGGTGTGTTGAATTGGCTTTTAACACCCAATCGCAATCTGTTGGGGTGGGGGGTCAGCAACTGACACCAGGTGTCAAAAACCAATCTGGACTTCATCAGCATACAAATATCAGCTCAGCTTGCAATATAACATGGTGAGAAAAAAATAATCATATGATGGCCAGGGACTCAAAGGACTGTGCAGATAAAACTGACATGGTAGTGCCCATCTTCACAAATATTAAAATCCTAAAGAGATTTAGTGACCACTTCAGCAGTCTAGGAATCAGACAATGAACCAACCCTTAGCATTCCCAGTTCTAAGATACCTACATAACGTCATCTATGCACAAACCTATAACAACTATCTTTACATTAAAAAGTCACAGCATCCCAAATACCTGATAGTGCAGCAAAATCACTTTAAATCCTAAAATAGCACTTTATCATATTATTCAGAAAGTGTTCAACAACTTTCCCACTAAGATCTCAATCTCATTACTCACCTGATGACTGCTATGTGGCTTATTATTGCAAGGTATTGGAAGACTCTAAATACATACTTGTTTGAGATATGAATCACACAACTCTGCGACTTAATATTAATTGACAAACTGACAACCCATGTCCAAGAGTCAAACAGACAAGAAAATCACAGCATTTCAATCAATGACATAGATTTATGTAACATTGATAGAACATGGTTATAGGCATCTGAGAGCACATGGTGATTTGTGGAATGATACTTTTGTTTAAAAACTGAAATGACTTAAAAGTTAAATGCAACTGAATGGACATGTGGTGCTTGGGGTCAGGGAAAAAAAATAAAAAATAAAATCAGTTGTGTATGCATCACTATTTGTTAATTATAAATATTGCAAATAAAGAAAAACACAATGATAAATAAAAGGGTAATAATCAAGTCAGAGAAAAAGATGTGTATATAGAAATCCAAGATTCTATGTCCAGTTGTTTTCACAAGTGTATAGCAGAAAAAGTATATTTTAAAAGGTTTTTTTTGGGGGGGAGGGGGTGCTGATAAGAGGGCAGCTAAAACCAAAATCTGTATGTACGTTAATAAATTTATAGGTCTTTTTTTAATTCCTAACATGCATCAGAAGGCAGCTAAATAGGCACAGTCCTACCTTTCCATTGTGGGTTATTGAAGCCATTGTGGGGAGAAAGGTAGAATTTCATTTCTGGGTTACAACATAAGAGCAGTGTTTGGACAAGTCCCAGAAAAGGGTCGTAATCAACATAGTGGAATGCAATCAGTTATTCTCAGTTAAGACAATGCTCCTCTCTCTGCCTCAGCTTTCCCTTCTACAATTTGCACATCTGCCTCATCTAGCTACAAACACAGCTGCTGTCAGTATTATATCCAGATGGTGGAGTGCTACCTTGATATTTTCAAACATTATGTTATAAACTCAGAGAAAATAGCAACATAGAACCAAAGGAAGCAATTTCTTTTCCCTTAGAGGGCAGAAATATTTATCCATTATAGGGGAAGGGTGGGAAGCCAGGGATTTCGGTTCTCAATAGCCTCTTGAAATGAAAATATATTCCTCAGACAGGCGTTTAGCATAGATATAAAGGTAAAGGTAAAGGGACCCCTGACCATTTGGTCCAGTCATGACCGACTCTGGGGTTGCGGCGCTCATCTCGCTTTATTGGCTGAGGGAGGCCAGCATGACCAAGCCACTTCTGGCAAACCAAAGCAGCACACGGAAACGCCGTTTACCTTCCCGCCAGAGCGGTACCTATTTATCTACTTGCACTTTGATGTGCTTTCAAACTGCTAGGTTGGAAGGAGCAGGGACCGAGCAACGGGAGCTCACCCCATCGTCGCGGGGATTCGAACTGCCGACCTTCTGATCGGCAAGTCCTAGGCTCTGTGGTTTAACCCACAGTGCCACCCATGTCCCTTAGCATAGATATACAGTGGTGCCCCGCAAGACGAATGCCTCGCAAGATGAAAAACTCGCTAGACAAAAGGGTTTTCCGTATTTGCGTTGTTTCGCTAGACGAATTTCCCTATGGGCTTGCTTCGCAAGATGAAAACATCTTGCACTTTTTTTAAAAAAGCCGCTTGAAGAGGCGCAGTTGTGACGACGGACCGTGCTTCACAACACGAAAAACATCGCAAGACGAAAAGACTCGTGGAACGAATTCTTTTCGTCTTGCGAGGCACAACTGTACCCTCACACAATAATGGCTCTCCAGTACTGATCTTTTATCCAAATCACAACACTGCAACAAACTATTCACGGAGAGACGAAGATATTACTTCGCGCACCTGGTTCCCTTCAGACATTTTGGACTACAAGTTCCATCAGCTCCTGCCATCACAGTGCTGGCTAGCATAGTCAACTGCCAGAGTCCACAGCATGTAGGGGGCCACTTGGTCCCCATCCCTGCTGTACAGAATGTCACCTGGTTGCCATTACTTCATATTGAAAGAAAAGCGCTTCTGCATAAATCCACAACCATTCTTATTTTCTAGTACTTCATAACTTTGAGGACTGAACACTAGCAATGAAATTGCTCTCTAGCAACATAGGCTCCAGTCCCCAGACCCAATATTTTGAGGGTGGTAGTCAACTAAATCTTACTCAGAGTAGACCCACTGAAATTATGATAGTTAGCTCTGTCGTGTTTATTAATTTCAGTGGGTCCACTCTGAGTAAAACGAAGTTGAATTACCACCCTTAATCACGAGTGGCAATTGTGCTCTTGATTAGATCACTTCCATATCAGGAGCGAGGCATGTTGGTTTTGTTCCATGGGAAAAGGAAATAAACCTCTACTTTTTGGTATATCAGGAATTAAACAGTCAGCTACAACCTGAAGATCATAATTAATGTATTGTGACTTGGCAGCATATCCAAGCTACTCCCACATATTTCATTGAAGTGAAATCCTTATCTCCCTTCTCCTATTTTTCACTGAAGCATAAGAGAAAAACTCACAAGAGGCAAACACGTATAACATCCAGATAAGCAAAGAAATCAATTGCTCTAATCCGATATATTTAACAGCAATCTTTTGAGATGCAATGACTACCTTCAACATGACACGCACATTTACCGTATTCTTCGCTCTATAGGACGCACTTTTCCCCCTCCAAAAATGAAGGGGAAATGTGTGTGCGTCCTATGGAGCGAATGCAGGCTTTTTCTGGAAGCCTGGAGAGTGAGAGGGGTCGGTGCGCACTGACCCCTCTCGCTCTCCAGGCTTCAGGAAGCTATCCGCAAGCCTTCGGAGCGTGGCAGGAGTGCCCGCCGGGCTCCGAAGGCTTGAGGATAGCAGCCTGCAGCCCAGGGAGTGCAGCGCTGCGCACCCCGGGCTTTGGGCAGCTATCCACAAGCCTTCGGAGCCCGGCGGGGCTTCCCGCTGGGCTCAGAGGGCTTGCGGATAGCAGCAAGCTCTGGAAATGAAGGCGAGGTTGTGCGCAACCTCGCCCCCGCTGCCGGACCCGTTCTGGGGGCTGGGGAAGCTCGGGCTTCCCCCGCCCCAGCCCCGCGGCTAAAAAGGAAGCCAAGACAGTGAGTGGGATCCATCCCGTTGGCTGTCTTGGCTTCTTTGCCTTTTGGGCCGGGGGGGGGGGGAATAAAAAAAAATTCTTTATTTCCCCCCCTAAAAACTAGGTGCACCCTATGGTCCGGTGCACCCTATGGAGCGAAAAATACGGTATTTCATTTTTTTAAAGTTTCTGTCTCCCATTCTGACTTTCATTTGACGCAGCCTAGTCATTGACTTCTGCATCAATACTCACTTTAGCTTTTCTTTTCTTTTCCCCTAGCATGTATAAGCGCCTTTTCCTTTGGGCCTGTGTGTCATTCATAACAAATCAGCAGCTAACAAAAGTGGTGGCAGATTGACACTTCCTGAGAAAGGCAACTTTAATGGTCTCTAACATGTTTTGGAAAGGATTCCCTCTTTCACCAGGGGCTGTTCTATAAAGAGTCAGTTTTTCTCTCCTGTTTTTGTGAGAACCACATGCAGACCACACAGGGCCACTCATGAGTGACCCAGTGACAGATCACAACCCACCAGTTGACATATTTTAATAGCATCCTACCCAATTTAAAACTCATGTAATAGAGATTAGTGCTTCTTTTTAATGATTTAGCCCAATTCTAAACTGCATTCATGGAATGAAATGAACAACACTGTCTGTCAAATGATGACCTTAGCATGTACATTCTGCAGGAGCAAAACATTGACAGCTATGTTTCCCAATGAAGACTCCACCTACAACTTGCTAGTTAGTTCAAGTATCTTTAATCTTTTCACACACAAGCTTTTACATAACTTATATTCCTCAGTGCACAAACCAAGTGCACACACATGCTTCTCTCCCACACCTCTACATATCCCAAACGTTGTAATTAGTAACTGCTAGTCAAAACTACAGTTTTTGGACTACAGATGTAGTGGGCACGCAAATCTTGATGATGACAAAGTGTACTCAAAGCATATGCAATCAAAGAGAGCTTGCCTATTTACACCATATTCATTAATCATCAAAGGATATCTTCATATTTTTAGCAAAATAAATGAGAATTCTAACAGTTACAGATTCTAGGGCAACATCCTGAAGCTTCATCTTTCACTTTGCTATATTCTGCAATCAGACAGTAGCCAATTTAAAATGGTATTGTTAAGTCAATACAATTCTGAGCAAATGGTTCAATATGAACAGTATGTGGATGCTAACTGAGGATGCATTCTCAACACTGCCTTGTATGCAAATGGTAAATAAAGAAGCTTTCTCACCTCTGTCCTGTAATAGCTTTGTTATGGACTTTCATTATGAGATATACTTTGCATGTTAAGCATGCTTAGTCCCACAGAGCAGCATTCATCTTAAATGCTCACCTGCACTTAAACCCTACAAATGTCAAGAAGGCACATATAATGAAACCTATGTAACATTGCCAAATAGTTTTAACAGCATTCTAAAGGAACTTAATTTTTCTAGTGACACATGTCAAGTGGTAGTTTCAGTGGTAATCCTATAATTACTTTCCTCAGTTACTTCTGAGTAAACCACATTTAACATGAATATCCAACAGATACTTTGAACATCACGGGGGGGGGGGGAGCATCAGAAGGCAAGGCTCAGTAATCGTAACCCTATTTACCAGAAATTAAATCCCCTGCATTTAATAGGGCTTGCCTCTGAGTAGACATGGTTAGGAGTGTGCTGTAATGGCACTTAAATCCCACACCACTTCAGAGATACATATCATCAGCATTAAGCAAATCTATGTGAACTTGGAGTGGGTTTTTGCCATTAGTAAATAGACTTGGACCTACTGGCGGTCTATCAGATACAACAGATTACTGTCTTATTCCATAAGGACTTCCATTAAACATGCCAAGGTAAATGCATCCATCCCACAGTGGTCATTGAAAAGACTTCACCAACGCATGTTGCTCCCTTTTGTGAATCCCCATCAGAATTCTTCTCACGCACTAATCCAATCTCATGTAGAGGGGTAGTAACACTAAGGACTCAGCTAAACAGCTGAAAATAAAACGTTTTAAATCTGCTGTAAAGTGCAATATACAAATGTGACACTAGATGGTGACAGTGAGTTATGCAAAATTAAATGTATTTTTCAAAACTTTTTTTATAAAAGCATTTTGATACATGCTGTGGCTTGGTCTGGACATAAAATTTCCTGTTCCCTGAGCATGACTGAAGCATATGAAAAAGGCCACATAGTTACAGTGTAGCATTTTGGTATAACCTGTTAAAGATAAACTCCATATCTATTATAGCTATCATAGTGTTGTAATAAAAAATAGAATTACAGTGGTACCATGTTTTACAACCATAATCCGTTCCGGAGGTCCGGTTGTAAACCAAAACAGGCTGTAACCCAAGGCGTGCTTTCGCTAATGGGGCCTCCAAAAAAATGGGTTGTAATTAAAATAATAAAAAATGTAATCCAAAAAAGGGACACACACTTCTGAGTTTGACATGGTTGTAATCCAAAACGATTGTAATCCAAAACGGTTGCAAACCAAGGTACCACTGTACTATTCCTTTAGACAAGGAGGACAAAAAATGTAAGGCATTCCCTGCTTAAGTGTTTGCACTATGAAATCAGAATATATTTTAATGCCTTTTCATTCAGCAATTTCTTACAGCTTTGAGTAATCTACATACAATGTATACAACAAATTATTTAAAGAAAGTATTTCTTTGCATTAGATTCCGCTTATACATTAGAAAATATGAAAGTTGGAGCCATGGTTTATCCAGTTTTAACCTTACAATACTGCATATGCCCCATCTTGCCTTCTAGGCTTTTTACTTCAACTGTCTATCCTTGAACAGTGTTGCTGGATAGCTGGAGTTGGAGAGAACGTTTTGCTATAGCCTTTGTAGTACATTAGACAGTGATGCAGCCCAGAGCCATACCTGGGAGAGGTAGCTGGGGTTTTTTGCCCCAGGCGAAGCCTCCAGGGAGGCTTGTGCATGGGGGTGCCAAACTGGGTCTTTGACCTGGGTGAAATAAAACCTAGTTTTGCCCCTGAACCAGCCGGCGCCACAACTCTGTACCTATGATTTCCATATCTCAAGGAATCCTGTACTCACTTGAGTTTGAACAGTGCACATAGAACTCAACATATGGTGAGCTCTGTAATACATTCCAGTGCACTACCCACCTGGAACTCACTCATCTCTCATCTCCATAAAGTCAGGATAGTATTCGCATCATTTTAATTCTTTCCTTCATGCTTTTTTTAAATTAAAATGTCTACTGCATGTTGCACTGAGGCTTTCACTGACCAAACCTTTCATAGCAACAGCCAAGCCTCTTTCTTCTGGGTGATTATAATTAGAATCCAATAAGGTGCATGAGTAAATCAAATGAATCCTTTTGATGTACGCTACCTTGCTTTTGTCAACAGAAGAGTAATTTGTCTAATGTCACAACCCAAGTCAGTAACAAAACTCCGCACAAACCCCCAGAGGGTTCCAACCCAGGGTCACATGTTCTAACAATGCCACCTAATACGGGAAGTCACTTGGGGAAAGGGGTTGAGCACAGGACAAGCCCAAGGGGAGCAGCCAGATTTACATAACAGGCATAGCAGTTTATGGCTGATTCACACATGTTTACCTTATCCAGAGAATCTGCTTATAGGTATCACTTCTAAAGGTGCTTATTCTACTCTATGGACTGACTAGTGAAGCTGCTGCATGTCTGTATCAGGAAAAGGGAAGCACATGCAAATTGGTCTCTGTTGAAAAGTCACAAATATTACATCGTTAGCCAAGCTCTACAAGATGCATTCCTTCTACTCTCAGTTTATTATGTCTGAAAGTCAAAGCAAATGCAAAGCAACTGGCAGTTCAGCATTGGTTGCAAAGGGATTTATTAATGCAGGGAAGTGTATAAAGTTACATAATGAAAAGGCTGTTTGTTTCATCTCCTTAACTTTAGATGGAGCCGCGCAGAAAAGCAGAAAACCTGTTGCCAGGCTGAGTGTAAACACAACAAGTGCAATTAAAACGAAGTCTGCTGCACTGTTGGTGCCACCTGTGCCTACTCATCCTCGCCTCCTACCAATCACTTTGATAGTTGCTTGGTACAGTAAAATGTTTCTAATACGAGATGTTCTTGAGCAGATAGAGAACTGTATTTGGGGGGAAAACAATTACATTTTCAGAAGAAAGGAGGAGGAGAAAATATTGCACCAAAGTCTTAAACACTGTACTTCCAAATAAGTACAGAGGATTGCAGTCTTCTAGCCTACTGTTATGCACGTTTACTGATAAGAGGTTTCTGGTACAGCTCACATGCATTCACAGACTGGTTTCTTTTTTTTATAGCTGTTGATACATGCTCTGAGCCTTAGGGGTAGGGTGGGTCAAATAGCAGAGTTCAAGGAAGAGGCCACATGCTTATAAATCAAGCGCAACAAGGAACACGTATTCATAGCTGAGCCTCAGCTGACTGTAAATCACAATACATTGCGGCACATTTGGTGGGTGCTTGCGGTTCAAGCTTCAATGGCCAATGCGTGCTTCAATTTCAACATCGCAATGAGATCTTCTCACGGTTTGGGGGGGGGGGGTAGAAAGAAAATCAACTAACTTTACATAGGGAGAGGGAAGCCCGCCGCGCCGCCAGAAAAATTAAGCCCGCAAGGCCATATAATCTGATTTTACGGCAGGCTGAGCATCTTCTGAAAAGCCCAGGAGCCAATAGGCAAACGGCGGAGCCAGAGACTCGGTCCTCAAATATGTGCGACTCTCGGGGGCCGAAGCAAAGAGACGCGAGCAGGTTGAACAGGCTAAGCCGCTCCGCCGAAGGCTGCGAGCGAGTGGATTTTCCCCAAGGAATGGAAACGGGAGGCAGATCGCGAGGTGGCCCCACCCTCCCCCAGTAGGGGACCAGCAGGGGGAAATAAAAGTGCCGGGTGATTCGCCCAGCGGGTGATTCCCAACTTGTGGAAGGCGCTGCCCATGGCAGGAGGGGGCCCACAATACAGA
Source organism: Podarcis liolepis (assembly GCF_965112155.1). Classification (NCBI taxonomy): domain Eukaryota; kingdom Metazoa; phylum Chordata; class Lepidosauria; order Squamata; family Lacertidae; genus Podarcis; species Podarcis liolepis. The sequence continues at coordinate 77,687,302 of NC_139554.1, forward strand.
GGTCCGAGGAAACCAAGGGAGAGCGAGAGACGTTCCCAGCGACCCAGCAGGAGAAAAGAGGCATTTGTTGCGGCTCCCGCGAGGGAAGCGGGCGGAGCGGGGTAATAATTGTGTGAAGCGGCGGCGGGACTGGAGAGAAGGGGGGTTCTGGGGCTCCAAAAGTAAAGGCAGAAGACGGGTAAATCGCACGGGACAACACGGAAACGGTGTCCGTGTGGGAGGCAGGGAGAAAGAGCGACCCGAGAGTCCATGGCGCGCATACTCCCTTACCTGGCCGAGTCTCCGCTCGCTTAAGCCGGGACAGAAACAGCCGAGCAAATCCTCTTTCCCGAGTCCAGCCCCTCCGGCGGCGGCGGCGGCTGTGCGGCTTCTTTCCGCCTTCTCTGGGCGCTGGCAGAACTGCTCCTGCCTCCCGCGGCGCAAGGTCACCCGCTCCCCTCCAGTGGGCGAGCTGGCCCCTCGGTGTCGTCGTGCAGCATTCCGCTTCGCTCTTCTGGCTCCGGGTTTCGTAAAGCGCCCCCCACGGCCGCGGCCCCCCGCGAGGGTTGCAGCAAGTTGCTGGCTCGCTCGCTGGCGCCTGCCTTCCCTCTCGGCGGACGCACTAGGAGCCTCGGCTGGCACGGCGCGCGCGCGCGCACATACCTCTCCCAGCTGAGCTCCTGGCAGAAGAAATGCGACGCTTCGCTTGGTCTCCGCAACCTGCCGCCTCGCCTCAGCGCACCGGCCCGGAGCGCCCGGCTCGCGCTCCTCCCATTGGCCAGCCCCGCCTCCCCAGCCCCGGGCTCCGCCCCGCCCCCCGCTATGCCAGGTATGGGCAGAAGTACAACAGAGCAGCGGGGGAGAGCAGGAAGCGCCGTTTGCTCCCCTTCCGCTGCCAACCAGCAGCTTCCCAAAGTTTGGAGGAAGACGAGCTTGCGTTTCTTTTTGAAATCGATATCCGTGGCAGAAGGCGGGTTTTGGAATCGTTCCCTAGCTCTAGGAGAGCTTTCCCCTGAGGCCAATCACGTTGCATCCAGAGCATTGCCAAGTTTTCCTGGGTCTTTTCCCATAGCTTTTAGGTAAACAAACACCTGATCAAAGCCAGCGCTTACCTCTTCCAAGGCCACTTCGTTGGGAGTTTGGGACTCTTAATTACCTGGTGACACATGAGGCTACCTCTCGCACCAGGAATCCTGGCTCTACAGCACCGGCAGATCCACTTGGCAGGTTGAATCAGGAATCTGCACTTCCTTGTTCGAAGGTTTTGAAGTTATTTTCATAAGTGACTCAGCAGAAAGAATATAACAGAAGTAGGGAGCTTTCCATGGGCCTAATTGGCAGGAGTCCTATTTCGGTCTGGAGGGGCTGTGCTCCCCAAGCCACAACCACCCATCCCATGCCTGGTGTCATACATGGTCAGGCATGGGGCAGGTAAACACACCGTGGCAAAAGTGTTGTTATTCGGTGACATATAAACTTTGCATGTGCAAGCCCCACTGAGATTCATTCAAAAAAAATCTTGGTTGGATGTTCCACTGAAATTAGTGGGACTTTATACTTCCCATAATGTATGTTTACAGTTGGGATATTAATGTTATAGTCTTAGCTTTGTCTCTATCTCAGACTGAATTACCTAATCCAGTTCCACCCCATACTCCTGCAATAAGTCATGGCAAATATTTGCCCTTGCATTAATCAGAGCTGGATCAAATCCATTTCTCATTCTTCCTCCTCTTATTGCTAGAAACTGCAATGCATTCCAGGAACTCTAGAGTAGTACATTTAACCAAGTTTAACAAAACAAGGGCAAATTTACATTTGTTTAGTAAAAAGAGACAATGACTTGTTGAATGGCATAGGTCAGCATAGCCATAGTACTCTATATTACTAGCTACATAATTAACTGCTAACACTTGCATATGAAGTCACCATCTTATGTGATGATAATAACAAGAGGCAGGGTTGCATATATGTTGCAGTTGTTTAATGCAGCCTTCCCTTCAGATGTTTTTGGACTCCCAACTCTCTTCACCCTGACTATTGGCCCTGTCAGCTGGGGCCCAGTTACCATATGTGGGCTTTCCAAAACAAAGAAAACAAAAAAAAAAATTGGTGCAAATTAGGCTATTATGTAAAGGGAACTTGTGCACTGAAAAATTCTCAGTTTGCATCAGAAAAAATCTGATATCAGAAACCACAGGAAGTGATCTAATCTAGCATGTTTAAATTACTTGTATTTAGCAGACAAGGTTAAAAACGTGGAAACTGCCAAACTTGCCTAATGTATTTGCAGTTTGTGTCTGTCCATTGTTACTAATGAATGTATGAAATGGGAAAAATTCCACAGGAAAATTCAGCACTCTAAAAATTTCCACCCCAAATCACTATGGAGGCTTCTGTAAGTTGTTACCAAAACATCTGTAGAGCACCAGATTGTGAAATCTAGTGTAATCCAATCTAGTAAATTGGCTTACTTGGAAGTAAATCTGAGGTCAATATGATATTTTGCATACTAAGTGTACTTAGGTGTGTAGTCTCACAGTACAGGATTTTTTATACACATGTGACAAATTGCAGTTAAAATACAATTAAAAATCCATCCATGAAAGCATTTATTGAAAGATATGCACAAGTTGAGCATAGTACTGTAGCCTTAGTTTTCTTCCCATTATGTTAAACAAGTGCTATCTTCACATTAGCAGCCCCAAGCACTGGACAGTGAATATAGATCCACTCCACTAGATTATTATTATTATATTTTCTAAAGCAATAAAAGTACAGTCAGTGTCTGTTTTCAAATTGAAGAATCCTTCATACAAGTAAATTACAGCCAATTTGAAACACTTTTTGTGAAAGGGGAAAGAGAGGTGGAGGGGGGAAGGGGAAAGAGTGAGGTAGGTGAGGGAGACATTAGGCTTTCATTCTTTACATAGTATATGAGTGGCACATTTTTTTGTCAGCATCACGTGGATAGGTGTCTTATTTTTGCTGGCAGAGTAAGAGATCACAAGCCAGGGTGTGGTTGGCTGCAGTTGATTGGTTGCAGTGTGTTTTGTTGATGTGTGTGACATGGAGGCGTTGCTGGGTTGATTTAGCCATATTGATTCATATGATGTCGGGGAGGATCAGTCACTGTCTTGTTGGCCTGTGTATGTAATAAAAGGGAGCCATGCTGGGGTGAAAGCACCTTCCTTTATTTGTCTTTGTGATAGTTTCAGTTTGTTAGCTTTTCTAGTAGGGTGGTTTTCCATACACTTTGGTACCAGTGATCCATGGACACTCCTGATAGTTCCCTGCAGTGTCTAGTTATGACACTCCTAGCTGCTGAGAGCATGTGACTTATGAGTTATCTGTCATGTAAGTGTGCATTATTGCCCTGGGAAATATTTAGTATGGACTATTCTAGAGTTGCTTCTATTACTTGTTTTGCAGATTTCTTGTAAGACTGATACCCAAAAGGATTGAATTTTAGGGCATTCCCACCACATGTGGAGGTGTGTTCTCATGGTGGTGCAGCCTCTCCAGAACCTAGGTGAAGTTCCTGGGTGCATCACTGCCACCTTATGTGGTGTTAGGCAGTGTCAAAGTGGCATGCTACAGCATGAGGGGCGGAGACCAGGTGAGGACGTGGCATAGCACTCCTGGAGGCGTGGTATGCTGCACGTGGGGCTGTGGCGTGTGTCCTGGGGGCATGGCATGCCGCATGCGAGGGCGTGGCGCCCGGCGTGGTGGGGGTGCACGGTGCGTGTCCAGGGAGCAGCTGTGATACCCCCCTCCCCGATGGTGCCGGGGGCAGTGCACTCCCCCCAGCCCCCCGTTCTTCTGCCAGTGGTGTTAGGTACTATCTGTAGATAAGTTTCAAAGTGAATTCCCTCCTCTTGCCTGAGAAGGGTTTAACGGGTGGGTTAGTGCACAGTTTCGACCATTGGGTTGGGTTTATTTCATACCCTATGTCGTGTTCCCATTGGTCTTTCACTCCACTAGCATTTTAAAGTAAAATATCATCATTTTCCCCCCTTTGGAGCGAGCCCCTGCTTGTTCTATTTATGGCACAGATATTGCTGGCTTTCAGTTTTGTTTAATATCACTAACAGCTTTTTAAAAGCCTCACAAGGAAAAAACAAACCAATAGTACAGATCCTTCAGTACCATGAGAGATTAAAGCTGCAATCCAAACTCCCTTACACTGACTGTGGGGTGCTTGGATTGAGCAGAGGCATCCTTCCGCTCACTTCTGTCAGCTCAGCTCCATTTCCACTGGTGCAGATCTCCCATTCCTTTCAGTCTTCAAGAAAGCAGGTGGAAATTGCACTAGCAATATTCCTGCAAAGAAGCCCCAAAATAGCATGGTCCGAGGGTGAGCCTGGGTTGCCCTGAGATCTGCTAGAACTAAGTTGTTGCCACAACTGGTGCTGGCTAATGTAGGAACCAATCCCAGCCTGGAGCTGACACAGGGATTGGGTCCAATCTGTCTTCCCTCCCACCCTTTTCACCACTGAGTGGCCAGGCTGTGCATGGGACACTAGCTCTGTTGCTCTGCAGAGCCCCAGAAGCAGCAGAAAATTCAAATTGCTTTGTAAGTTACAAAGTGATTGCTCTGAGAAGTCCCCAGGGAAAAGTATATAGGTCTGAAATTGTTCAGATGATACACAGTTGTTCCAGTTAAGAACATTTAAGAACATTTTGGCCCATATTTGAATACTGACATGGTTTGGCATCTCGTTTCCTGCCCTGGGGACTTTTAATTTCTGAGAAAAGTCAAATAAGACGTAACATGATAGACGTTCATAAAATGATGCATGGCATGGGAAAATTAAATAGAGAAAAGTTTTTCTCCCTCTCTCATCACACTGGAACTCATGCACATCCAATGAGGCTGAATGCTGGAAGATTCAGAAAAATTCAGGACAGATAAGAGAAAGTACTTTTTCATGCAGCACATAGTTAAACTATGGAACTCACTACCCCAGGAGGCACTGATGGCCACCAATTAAGATGGCTTTAAAAGAGGTTTAGGCAAATTCATGGAGGATAAGCCTATTAAGAGCTACTAGCCAATATGCCTATGCTCTGTTTCCACAATCAGAGGCAGTAATGCTTCTGAACACCAGTTGCAGACCTCAGGAGAAAGTGCTTGGGTCCTTCTTGGGAGCTTCCCATAGGTGTTTGGTGGACCACATTGAGAACAGGATGCTGGACTTGATTGGCCATTGGCCTGAGCCAGTAGGCTTTTCTTATGCTATTATACTCTGTACCTTTAGCTGCAAGCAGGAATAAATAAGCAGGTAAAGGCAGATTTTCCCAGCATGGAAATAGGTGCAAAGAAGGGAAAACTATCCCTTGTTGATTTTTGCCTCTCATGCCACAGTTTAAGGCATAGAGTCTCCTGTGTCCATAAAAAGAGATTACAACCCTAAGTTCCCTTTAAACAAAGCACCTCTAAAACGATGATAAATGTTAAGTTGCACACACAACTAAGGCTAAGTATTCCATTGGCAACATAATGACACTCTAATTGGAGTTGATGTGAGCTGACACATGGAGAGTGCTTTGCTGTAATCCTACCAGCATCTGCAAGAAAACAACCTGATATACCACCTGAGCTGCTGGCAGTCAGAAGCTGACACCTTTATTTTCACCTGAGTCAAAAGTACACTTCCTGAGTTTGATCCAGTTTCTATCTAAGCTAGTAGCAAAACAAGGAAGTGACTCAGTGGCTCCATCTGAGTGGCCTATTCAAAGAATCAAGCAGTTAATTATGCGAGTATTATTTGGATGTCATAAGCAATTAGGTGTCATAAGCAATGATAGGATTCCCTACCACTAGAGAAAAGTCTGTTTTCAGAGCAGAAGTCTTTGAACCAAATCAGGTGTGGTGAAAAATATCAGAATTCCCTGCTTTTTTATTTTTTAAAGTAGAGGGAATGAGGAGAATTGGATTAGGTGATAATGTTTAACCCCGTGCTGTTTTCCTAAACCAAATTCCCCTCCCAAAGCTGTTATTTGTCCTATATGGGAAGAAAAACATACAGGTACTTGAATGGTGTTTGCATGTTTTCCCCTATGGGAGACAGAGCAGCTTTTGGGAGGGTTGATTAAAAATAGCTTAGCAGATTGTGGTTTTGCTATTGGCTTTAAGCATCTTGTACAAATGTTATTTCCCTGATGTGGAGAAAATCTTTATCTCAATCAACACCTCCCCCACCCTATAGACCTGCTTTGATCTGTAAAAAAGAAAAAGCTGTGGGATATCTTGATCATGGATCTCCTGTATCAAAGTGTAACTTGTAAATGTCTGCTTGATGCAACCCACTTCCTCTTCTTCATTATCCCTAAATTTGGGCTTTGCGAACAGAACAGGTATTTGCATGCAGAATTCCTAGACTTACCATCTTGCTCTAATACAGTTCAGAAATACTGTTCTTCATTTGCGCTACTGCTACTTGTTTGCCAGCTTTTACAACTACAATAGGGACGTGGATGGCACTGTGGGTTAAACCACAGAGCCTAGGGCTTGCCGATCAGAAGGTCAGCAGTTCGAATCCTCGCAATGGGGTGAGCTTCTGTTTGCTCAGTCCCTGTTCCTGCCATCCTAGCAGTTCAAAAGCACGTCAAAGTGCAAGTAGATAAATAGGTACCGCATTAACGGGAAGGTAAACGGCGTTTCCGTGCGCTGCTCTGGTTTGCCAGAAGTGGCTTAGTCATGCTGGCCACATGACACAGAAGCTGTACGCCGGCTTCCTCGGCAAGTAAAGCGAGACGAGCGCCGCAACCCCAGAGTCGTCCGCAACTGGGCCTAACTGTCAGGGGTCCCTTTACATTTACCTTTACAACTACAATGCTTACACTACAAATAATAGGTGCATGTGTATGAGGCAGTGACCAGCTCAGGGGCAGGGTCTCTTTGGGTTCTTTAGACCACATTGTTTATTTCCATGGAGGGAAAGAGCAAGCCTGTTTTACCAAAATTGTTTGGAATAGCCACTTGAACAAGAGAATGTCAAAATGTCAGAATGATTATATCATTCTGGTTTATATGATTCTAGGTTGTAGATTTTTTTCCCCCAAGGGGAAATCCCTGCTGCACATTGATCTGGATTATAATCAAAAGGAAAAGCCAACAGGGAGTTTTTGTTGAATGCAGCAAGATAAACCTGCTTCATAAAAATAATTAAAAGCCTGTGTTTCGCTGACGATAAGGCGGTGCCATAAAACTGTCGCCTTTCTTGGCAGCAATCAACATGGGGGCTTGAAAAAATAATCTCTGTTTAGAGAACTGCCAGGAATGAAATGTGTCTACTTGATGTTTTCTAAACTCCAGTCATTTGCTAAAGCCTTTAAAGATTAGGGTTTTAAAGAAGCTGAGCCCCTGTCTCAAAAGATTTTGGGCTGGTCCTTAAATTCAGGTACATGTATTCCGAAATCTAAATCATACAAGCTAAAGAAAGAAGCAGGTAGGGAGGCAGTAAGAACAAGCTTCAAGAAAAAGCAGGATCCTTCCCACTATGGCAAAGGACTAAAACAGCTTCCCTGTCATAGCAAGTGGACGACTGTCCTCTTCTTGATCCTTTGGAAGACTGAGTGTGGTCTGCCAGTTTCAACGCATAAGTGCTATAAGGCAAAAAAAGGACAGATGTTTTTTCTAGCCATTCTTTGTTGTGTGTTCCTACTATTTGTTTGTTTGTTTGTTTTGTTTATATATCGCCCTTCATCATAAGATCTCAGGGCGGTTCAGATACACATAATACTACTACTACTACTACTACTACTACTACTACACACACACAGGTTCAGATCTACATGTTTCAAGGCTTAGAGTATCTGGGAGGAACGGCCATTAAATAGGTAAAAGGCTATGAAAGGTTGAGAATTGCTCCATTTATCCTCTAGACAGATCATATATTTGATGGAGCCCTATTGGTACATTGGGTGAAAGTAGGCTGGCAGTACACTAATTTCCTGCACCGATCAATACACAAAGGGAAGTTCCAGGAGAATTCATGACATTCTAGGAAATAGTCTTAGCAACTTTATGAAAGGTCAGGATACAAATATATCAGATAAATAAATAGATAACTAGCTATGAGAGAGTTTTTCACAGACAAGGAGGTGGTAGAAACTAGTTAATAGGTGGTTTTAGAAAAACAGTTCTGTGCTTTGTTTCTCAGATGACTGGTTAGGCCACTTTTTCTGGGATTGCATGTCACACAAATGCAATATGCCATTTGCACTAATTAAAATAAATATATTTGCTGTGTGGGCACTGTCAGGCTTATATTATGCTTTAGGGAGTGTCTTTCCTTGTTTAAAATGCTTACGTTGCAAAATGTGTATACAATGTCACTCAACTACCTTAATTGTTCTTTTAATTAATTTTTTCTTTGCTAGTTTTTTTTAAAGTAACGTATGCATCACCCTAAAATACACCATCCTTCTTGAAAGAGAATATAGTCTAGAAATGCATTCGGATTGATCTGCAGAGAACACGGAGCCCTTTTTCATTCTCATTACAGAACTGAACTTGAATGGGTTTAAACCTCTCTGTCCAACCCAGCATCATGTGGAGGAGGAAAATTTCACTTTGTCTGCCCTTCAGATGTTTGATCAGAAAAGCAGAGAAGGTGGAATTTTCCTCCCCACTGCAGTGCTCAGCTAGGACTGGCTTAAAGCTTCCTACCTAGGCCAGTGCCACAATGTTACCTGCTGCAGATTCTACTGTTGTTAGCAAAGCTGGAGTGTTGTCAGGCCTTTTAAAAAGGCTTTGGAAGGCAGTTTTGGCCTACTGTATTTGTTTGTACAATTTGCATACCGCTTAATCATTCACCACTAAGTGGTGTACAGAAGACCTAATGGAGTAAGACTAAAGATGAGTTAAATCAGAATTAAAGCAAGAAGCCTGCTGGAATAAAAACAAAAGTACCGGTACAGTGGTACCTCGGGTTACATACGCTTCAGCTTACAGACTCCGCTAACCCAGAAATAGTGCTTCAGCTTAAGAACTTTGCTTCAGGATGAGAACAGAAATTGTGCTCCAGTGGCGCGGCAGCAGCAGGAGGCCCCATTAGCTAAAGTGGTGCTTCAGGTTAAGAACAGTTTCAGGTTAAGTACGGGCCTCCGGAATGAATTAAGTACTTAACCCGAGGTAGCACTGTATTTGGTTTGCACCAGAAGTTCAGCCTCTACTGGATGTTCCACAAATTTGAATGCCCACAATACTGAATGCAAAGCTCCTTGTGGATATGAGTCATGCATCCAAGTCATGGGGAACCAAAACAAGTGACTCCAAAGACCTCAGTGACTGAGCAGGGATATAAGGGATCAGGCAGTTCCTCACATATCCCGGTCCCAAGATGCTAATACAAGAACCTGCAATCTAGCCTTGTAGCATATGGGCGGCCAGTGCAAGATTTCAAGCACCAGAGTTATGTGGTGGTGATACCCTGTTCCTGTTAATAGTCTAGCTGCAGCATTTTACAACAACTAAAACCTTCAGACCAGGCCCAAAGATAGCCCCACATACAACATACTGCAACAATTGAGCTTACCAATGAATGAATCATTATGGTCATTCTAGCCTTGTCCAAGAATTACCGTAGTTGGTGTACCAGCCATAGCTGATAAAAAGAGCTCCTAGCCACTGAGGGTAGTTGAGCCACTAGAGGCAACGTCAGATCCAGCAACATCCCCAAAATCCAAACCTGTTCTTTCAGAGGGAGTGCAACCCAGTCCAGAACAGGCAACTGGCCAAACTCCCAGGCATAAGAACCACCAATTCACAGCTCTGCCGTCTTCCCAGGGTTCAAGTTCAGTTTATTGGCCCACATCCACACCACCAGTGTGACCAAAAAATGGTCCAGAACACTAGGAAGTAGAGCTGCTTGGCTTGCTTAGCATTGTGTCTGAACCTGAATCAACCAGACTCATTTCAAACTATCCATGAGCTTTACAAACCATAAGCAGTAGACCAAGAACAAATCCAGGTTAAAGATCCTGGATCTCTGACGTGCAGCTGTTTGGTCCAGGTTCATACATAGTGCTAAGGCAGAGGAGTCCAGAACAGACCCAATCCGTAACAGCTTCCTCCACTTGGGCAGGTCTCATTTCTGATTTGCTGAAGTACTGAAGGCCACACTGAAAGTTGCTACAGAACTCTGTCTGCTTCTGTCTTCCAAGGATCAGCCTAACCCAAAGATTCTCTGGAGTTAATTTCATGCAGATTAAATGCAAAGGAGAAACGTATAGTAAGTCTGTGAATGGCTGACGGCCAGGTGGCGAAACTGGTAGTTGATTCTGTCGCACAATGAACTTCACTTCCCAGTTGTTAAGAATTATATTTGTTTATAATGCTTATTGAGTACACAAAATATGCATTGGTGGCTCTGTTATTCAGCTGATCTATAGCTAATTTAATTATCTTGCACACAAAGTGCCTGTCCTCCAAAACATTACCTAAACATTTAAATGCTGGTACCTGGGATTCAATACATATTTGAGTCCTGGTTTAAATTAAGTTTTGCTGCCTTGTGAAAGTAAGTTTGCCTAAGCAACCCTCCAGGTGGTTACTTGATCTGACATCTACAGCCACAAAGCTTCTTCTGAATTTTTAACTTTGTTGCACCCTAGCTATGCCTTCTGGTTTATTCCATGACCCTGATGACCTGGTGATGGACCACCTCAGCTCCACACCCTTCTTTCTCATCCCTTTGGCCTGATAATTGAGTAAACAAATCTTCTAAGGAAAGGTAGGATCCTTCTTACTGCTACTTAAGTGTAACTGGAGCACCACAGATACTTTTCAGAGACAGGAAGAAACTGCAGCTCTCATTGATCTTAGCAGAGAAGTGTTTGATCAGCACTTGTAAACACACACACACACACACACACACACACACACACACACACACACGAGCCCCAGGTGCTCATCACCTGCAGTTGCACAATGTTATCAGTAAATGGGTCCTTTTGTTCATATTTACCCACTCATTGAAGGACTAAGGGGTAAAGAATAGGATTTTAAGTATGGATTTCAAATTATTTTGGATACATCAGAACATTTTCTATTTTAAAATTGCTTTTAGTATTCCTGCCAATTCATATCTTAACTGGAATTTATCCTATTTCACTCCCCTTTCTGGGTTTTTTAAGGGTTTTTCTCTTCTTGAAAAGTAAGGCACTATGTATAAGTTTATTCATCTGGACAATTAAATGTCGACATTATCTTACTGAAAAGTTATAAATGGAAAGTTTTATGTATGTATTTATTTAAAATGTCCCTAAACATATGTCTTGAACTTGGGAATTTACTGCATGATTTGTTTAAGCTTTGAGAAACTGTGGGCAACTGACTGCAGTTTTTTCCTCACCCAGGCCCCAGCAGCAGCAGAAAAAAGAAAGAAGGGGGGGGGAGCAGATAAGTTACATTGTATGGTGGACTCCTGGCTCACCACACACAGAAGATATTCTCACAAGGAAGTTTCTCTTTCTGGACAAGGCTCGTATCAATGGGTGATTGTCAAAAGCTGTGTAGCATGTTGACACTGACAGTCTCCTACTGGCAAAAGTCCCATGGCTGCTACAGCCTGTTCTCAGAAGTGATAATGTTGACCCTGGGTGTTACAATGCACATTGCAGCTTGCACTCACCATGCAGCAAACTAGATGACCTCTGGGGTCCCTTCCAACACTATGATTCCATTTTATGAAATATGGAAAGCAAAAGGCAGCCAGGTAAGAAAAAACTCACAGGTATTTTCTTTAACACAATCCCAACTGCAGAGATGCTTTCATTGCTAAAGCTCTGTAGAGCACCATTAAAATGGATGGCGTTGCATGAATAACTTTTTTTGTTTTACATGCTCACGTTGAAAACACAAGGACTATGTCATGGTAGTCTCTACTATGAGAAAACCCTGAGGTTTGATCCCAGAGCCGATGAAGTTACATAGAATACCATTTTCAGGTCACACATTTCTTTTGTGGAGTGATCCCCTGCATGCCTAAACAAATATATATTGCAAGGGAATCATAAGACCCCTAGACGTCTGTTGGTTTGTCCTACTTATATACTGGGATTTCTTTAAAAAGTTATGCTTTAACAAATTGAGTGAATGGGAACCTATTCAAAGGTTACTCTTTGGAGGCAAACTGCCATGTTGAAAGAGGGCCTTGGGCTGCAATCCTATATCCACAAACCTGTGAATAAGCCCTATTGAAATCAACAGGCCTTGCTTCTAAGTATAGATGTATAGGATGGTCATGTGAGACTTTAAGTGGAAGCATACATAGAATTGCAATGTAAAAGGAATGCTTTACAGTGCATTTCTGACCATGTCTACACAAAAGTCAGTCCTGGTTAATTCAGTGAGGCCTACTCCCTGGCAAGTGGGGTTAGGATTGCAGCCTTAGACGTTAAATGCAATAAGGTTACCACTTTCAGTGAAGCTTGTTGTCACTTAGATGTGTTTAGGATTGTAGCCTGTGCTATAAAACCAGTTTGTGAAGAAAAACAAAGCTGAAGCAACAGAGCTGGTAACAATCCACCCCCACACAGGGCCCACCACTGTTGGTTTTTCACAGGTACCAACCAGCATGCATTCCCGCCACCCCCCTTCCTGGGACATAGCAGGATTCATTATGTTACTGAGTATGGGAATGCAAACAGCTTCAGTGTGTCTGCCTGCAAGGAAGCTGATGACCTTAGCCATCTGGATCTTTCAAGCAGTTAGCAATGCAGTCACACTAATTTAGTTAACTTTTTAAAAGACTCTCCAGGAGAAGATTCCTCCTTCCCAGGGGCACTGACAACAGTGACCCACTGACCCTGTCTTGTACAGCTAGGTTCAAAAGCATAAAGCTGCAGCTGTTCAGAGTTTTTCTTCCCTCCCCAGTGACAGTGTTATGGGAGGACTAGGGCTACTGGAACAGCGTTACTGTTTATCTAGCACTGACCTCTCTTCTCCAAACATGAAGAAGCCACTTCAGCACAGCACAGCACAAGCCTGTCTCAGCACTTGCTTAGATACCTTCCCTGATTCTCAAAATGCTTCTCTGCTCTCAAGTTCTAGTACCAAGTCCTGCATAAGGACAGAGTTGATAATTCAGATCCTGGGTGTGTTTCCCAGAAGTGAGCCATGAGAAATGCTGCCTGTTTTGAAGCTGTACTGCGCCACAAAACTTCACAAAAGCATGCTCTGTTGCGGTACTGCATACTGAATCCTTTTTAGGGGCTTTTCATAGAACAGGCCTCTCATACTTGCCTAGTATGGTTTAGTCCCATGGGCTGGCCCTCTCTTAAGCCTAAACAACAACAACTGGTTATACATCTGCCTGTCTCTACTGAGTGCTGACCTGAGATCGGGAAAACCAAAGTACTCTATCCCTGGAACCCATAGGTAAAGAGAGAGTATTAAACCATCCAACCATGGGTGTAGCCAGGATATTTGGTTGGGGGGGGGGCAGGACTTTTGTTAGGGGGCCAGAACTGCTGTGATTGGTCAGTTAAGTATTTCTGTTGTTTTACTTGATCTAGGGGGGCAGCCGCCCCCCTGGCTACGTCCATGCATCCAACGTTGTTTGCTGCCCATGTCTTGTGCTAGTAGTATTCCAATCCTTAAAGCTTCTGTAGCATTAATGAGCAAGTACACAGCAGTGAACCAGGAAATCTTGAAGGCCCATCTCACCTTTGCTATGAGCTCATTAAGTAGATTTAGTCTTTCTCATATTCAGTCCAACTCCATCTGCAATTAAGAATAATAATACTGGCTTAGCTTTCTGGGTTGTTGTAACTCTAGGAAAACTACTGGAGGACACTTCTCTTAGCTCTTCTAGTGTGGATGTCTGTTTTATCCTTCTCACCCATGAGCCTATTGGTCAGTTGCAACAGCTGGAAAGCCACCTGCCATGTTGTATTGGGAACAGTGGTTCCCAACTGGTGGTACGTGTAGCCCACCCAGGGGGTCCATGGCACCACTGGCATAACAAAAAGGTATTCTTTGTTACCAAATACTGAAGTTAGTCTCAAACATGCAGTATATACTTAATCTTGGCAACAGAATTCCCAGACTCCACCTTTTTAAGCAGGTTGTAATTATTTACAACAGGATTCATCTAATGAGGCCCATCAGTGAAAGCAGTGCACAGAGACTTCCGCTTATGCAACGGTGCTTTTCCATCCTCACCTTCCTATTGCCCTTGTGCTTCAAAAATTGGATGAGGGTAGAATCCTCCATAACAAAACAGGGGGGTGGAAGGGGTGGCTCCATTGGGCACAATGATATGGAACATTCAACACCACACAATTTTGAATTTGTTCCTGAGTTTCTAAATACCGTCTATCATCAAAAGTGTTTTCAAAATGGTTTGCATGTAACATTTTAATATAATAAAGCACATTATTGAAAGAGTTGTAGAAACTAAAACGGAATCTTAAAAATTCAGCAATCTAAGATCTTAGCTCCCTTAAAGCATGAAAGAACACACATAATTTTTTACCTGTCTCTGAAAACAGAAGGAGGATGTAAAATTACCTACCTACCCAGGGAAGGCATTCTCTAAATCCAGGGCCACCACAAAATAGCTCTGATCTTAGTTGATGGCAATCTAATACTGAAATAAAGAAATTGTACCTGACTGATTATAAAGCTGGGGGGGTGCATTATAAGGGTAAAGGAGAAACTCAGATCTGGTAGCCAATAAAGTAGTTTCAAAACTAAGGAATGGAATTTACCATTTAATGACATCTAAGTATCCCTCACATGCCCTGCTCCAGGTTCCTCCTGTGTCAGGAAGTTTACCTGGGGACATACCCACCTAAGGAAGGTTTACCTTCTCTCTCCTGATACTCAGATGCCTAGACTTTTACAAACTGCTTTGGGGATTCTTTCTTCATATTTCTAGATTTGCTGGTCCTATTTTCTGTTTCTTGACACTGAATGTAATAGTTATGAAACTGTGTATTGTGAATGTTTATGTAAACAACCAAATGGTTCTGGTAATTCCAAAATACACTTATGAGAAACATCAATACTTTTTGCAACATTAAAACAACAGCAAACAACCAAGTTCCAAAGAAATAAAATTAATTCCAGGAATAGGATAAAAAACACCAATATCTGATGAACTGAGGAAAATAATAAAATAAGAAAAGATGGCTTCAGAACACCCTGCTCTAAATGTAACTGTACTGTTTCTCTCCTGCTGCCCCTTTTAGCTTTAGTCTGTGCTTTGGGTGCTACAGTGATGTCATGTTTTACAGACCTAGTTAATAGCCTCTGAAATGATGGCCTACACCCTGTGTTTATGTTTGATTCATTCTTTCAAATTGCTGCATGAAAGGACAAGGTTATTATTTATTTTTTTAATTACAAAATTACACTGAATTGGTCAAAAACTGACCCAAAGTCATATAAATATATCCTTCAAGTGTTCTAGTATCTGTTCCTTGGAAGTGAAAGGCAGGTAGCTAAAAATTGCCGTAAAAACAAACATTCAATCAGGACAGCCAAGAAAGTTTACTATCATGCTCATATAAAATAGAATACATGTTTGTGCTATTATGGCTGACCTTCATCTTGACTATTGCATAGACAGCCCCCTTCAGGAGGGTTTGAGGTGGGAGGGGTTCATTGTTAAATAAAATCCAGGAGCAGGCAGATTTTCCATATACCATTGGTATGGAGCCTCATTTTCTGTTTATGTAGGTTCTAGTTAGAAGGCAGGCTTGCTCATATATTCTTCCATTGTCTCTTGTAACATATCAGCATCTTCTATAGCTTTCACTGCAGATTTTTTGGAAGTCTCTTGAATTTCCCCTCCCATCAGAAACTCATCAAGAATAAAGTATGCCTTTTCAAAATTGAAAATAATATCCAGTTCACACACATTGCCAAAATATCTGTCCAATAGCTCTACATAACGATGGAACAACTTCTAGGGTCAAGGGTTCGTTATCCTGCTCTTCAACGGCACAGCAGAAATATAAACTAGCGTACCTTTTGTAAACAAGCTTGAGGTCTTTCCAGTCAACAAAACTGCTCATTTTCTGGTTGCGAGACAAAATAATCTGCACAATTTCTCAGGTGATCTTTTTCTTCTCTTTTTCAGGCAGTGTAATAAACCATTTCTGGAGTCTTTATTTCCCTTGCCGGCTGAAGAGCAGTATAAACTGCATCATGGCTGCCAGAGAGGCGCTCCCCACCTCGGGTGGCTCCAAGCCACGTGCCCTGTGCGGGTCTTCCCCCCTCCCCCCCGCAGGCACAGGTGAACTCCCAGCCGCTCGCCCTCGAAAGGACAAGGTTATTATTATTTCTGTGGAAGGGAAGGTGGGGGAATTAGGTGCCTAAAGTCAACCAGACATTTTGGACAGGGGAAAGAATAGAATCTAGACCTTTTTACTTTTAAATCTATGATGACTGACCTATAGTTAGCAGCATTAGCATACCTTCTAGTCATTCAGTTCATACTTGTTTCAAGCGCAAGATGGGAAGAAGCAACCTGCTCATAAGCAATTGTATTCTTGCCAACTTATTTTTAAAATGAGCTACATTTTCCTATTGATGGCAGCAGCCAGGACAGGCCTGTGGCCAAGGAGTGGCCTCCCTCCTTGCCATTACATCGCTGGCCCTCTCAGCAATATCTTTATTGGCTCCTTCGTGTACAACCCCAACGCTAATTACCACCAAAGCTAAAAAGCCAATTCACATTTACTTTAAAACAGAGGCACAAATTTTCTCTGTTCTGGTAAATGACAGCATGGGCTGCAGTTTAGTCCATTGGATCACTTAGTTATATGCACAGATCAACTCCCTTATCTGCATGTGAGCTAGCACTGAGTTAGAAAGTGCTTATTACAGAATTGGAGCAATTCACTTGCCATCTTTGCTCTCCAGATGAGCCCCTAAAACCCATCTTCCCCATCCCTGCCTTTCTGCCACACTCTGTCATACTCCCTGACTCCAAACTCTGGCATAACTCCTTCCTATGCCTTTCAAAGACACCGAACCTAGATTACCCTTAGGGGTAGGGGATGGGCAGAGAGGTATGCTACTGCCCTCTTCACCCCCCCATTCAGAATATCCCAGAGTGGCCCTGTACCAAGCAGCCATGTTCTACCACTAGCTCCTATTGAGATACTCTCTTATATAAGTCCAAGACCTGAGCCAGGTATTGCCCTAAGGTAGGGTTGCCATATGTCCTCTTTTTCCAGGACATACCCTCTTTTTCAGGGATAACATCTCTGTCCGAATGGATTTTTTGAATTTGCCAAAATGTCCGGAGGTGTAGGAGCGGGCTACCTTATATGCAGGATACGCAGTACTAGACAACCAAGTGCAAAACATATACATACTGTGTGAGATTTGCATGATGCAAGAAAGGACCAGGTCCTTGTTTTTGTATATTTTGAAGGGACACTGCAGAATGTACCTGCTCCTACACCCCCTCCCCTCCCCTCTGCCTCAAGCACCGGCAAATATGTCCTCTTTTTCGCTCTTCAAAATATGGCAACCCTGCGAGGCAAACCTATAATGATAGTTTTATTGTCAGAAAACTAATATCAAAATCCTAAACAGCAGAGTTGACCTAATGTCTTAGATGACATTTGAGCCTTTTACATTATAAGAGAAGAACTAAGGTCTCAATTATTAACTATGTATGGTTTTTAATTTTAAATATAACAACGAATTCTAATTTCCAGCAACTTCTTTTAAAATTGCACCAATTTTATTTTCAGATGGAGTGCAAGCATTCTGAGATGAAGCAGGTATGCTGGAAGGAGATCTCCCATTAAAAATGCAGGAGACTATACTAAGTGAGATCATTATTTGACTGAGGTCAGTCTACTTATCTATAAAATGAGTATGATACTGATCTCACTTGTTGGGGTGTGGACAGAGCACAATGTGAAGATATTTTGAGGAGAAGGCAAAGGGTTGTTATTCTTACATTGCAAAGCAGGCTACTGATTGTTAATAATAAGCAGATGATGCATAGTAGTTATTTCAGTCATATCTGATTTCCAACCCTCTGTTAATGACATTTTATCTTCTTGTCCTTTGAGAGAGATGCCTTCTACCCCAACAGCTTCTTACATCCACTTTCTGGCCTGTAGTAATTTAGGGTGGAACCCTGCATGCTTACCTGGGAGTAAGGCCTATTACTTTGTTCTTCTGAATAGACAAGCCCTTTGGAAGGGAACTCTGGAAGGAGACTTTCCAGCTGTTGTTAAAGCATAGCCAAGAGTCACAGATGATGGTAGTAAGAGTCCTGGCAACTTCTGGCGGGACACACGTTAGCCATTTGTGCACATTAAATTGCATGACTGACTGGTTCACAAAAAAATCATGCGCAGCACTACCCAGCAGGGAGAAGAGATCCACATTAAGGGTGAAAAATAACTTTTCCATAATCAGATTGATCACAGATGGGATGTGAAAAAGGGATGTCCATCAGCGTCATTGGGAAATGTGTCTCCCTGACAGTTGATTTAGTCTGGTTTAAACACAAGACTGCACATCTTCAGTTTGAGCTGTACTGATATACCTAGCTGAGCAAGGTCTCTCTGAAGTGCCTACAGACAGAATCCAGATGTTTCTGCATGCAGAGCCAAGGAGGACAGAAGGGTCACCAACAGAGCAGGCAAGAGCTGGGGTAGAAACAAACCTGTTCAGTTTCATAATTGGGGGGGGGGGGTAAGCTGGGACACATAAATCTTCTCTGCAACTCTGTCTATGAAGCTTTTGAGTTCTGCAATAAGCAACAGTCATCTCACTATAATATTGCTTAATAAGAGGCACTCTTATGTTGCTTTATTTATTGCTGTTGAAATAAGGACACCAAACTGTGAGAAATTTTAATTTATGACTTACCCACCTGGCCACCTGGCACGGGGGGGCATATGCAGAAATTATCCAAGGGTGATGATGCCTACTCTGTTTTTTTCTTTAAAATAAAACAATTCCTGATGACTGGTGGCTATGAATTCTTGGAAGAAAACCGGCTAATTTATGTGCAACTACAGGAGATACTATACCTACTATGTTATAATGTTTTAACTAATTAAATATTTAGAATTTAGAATTCATCAAAACTTCTTAAGTTTTAGAATTAACTCTAGTGGCTAATTCTGTAAACTGTAGATCTGTATTAAGGATGAAACCTCAGCTACAAGCAATAAATAAAACCTTGTAAAATCTAGAAGGACAATATTTCTGCTAAGACAGAAACAATGTCACGGACAGGACTAAGGGGCACCAGTATATGTCCTGGGAGCTGTGAAACAGGATTAAAGAGAAGATCTTCAATAGAGGGTGATAAAATTTATTTTTTCACTCTTCTGTGCCTTAGCTCCTCCTCCTTACCTTTAAAGCCCTAAATGGCTTGAGACCCAAATACCTGAAGTGCCTGATCACATACCGATCTTGCACATGTTGTAGTTTGTTTTGAAGTTGTGAAGAATTATCTGCTGTTTTCTTGTCTTTTGTCTTATATGTTGTATGTTGTACAACACCCTGTAATCTGATATTATTATGAAGAATTATAAAAAACGTTCAAAACAAACAAGCTCTAGAGATGAGAGAAAGTGATGACAAACATGCCAGTCGAGTTGCTGTCAAATTCTGTTCCAGATAGAAGCTGGCAGTGAAACAACAGTTCTATTCATGATGTAGTGGCAAAACAAACAAACTGGCACTCACTAGAATCCAGTACTGTTCTATCAAAAGACATCCATGTCATGCTAAGTGCTGCATATGTACAAAGAAGCTTCTTTACTGATGTGGCAATGTTGTGTTGGCCAAGAGGCCTGAAGTACAGGACTGAGGTGAGATTGCAGAGCTGTGCACCACACACATTCAGGAAGGCTTTGCATGGCCTAGGATGATCCTCACTCTCACTGCACATGTGCAGAGCCCACCAGAGCATTGCATGTCAATGTTGGTAATGTCAACATTGACCAGTTGCCAGAAGCCTCTGTGCATCTTCACTGATGCTTAGCAGTCCTTTACAGGTCCTGGAACAGTAATTCCAGAATCTTGCTGAGCTTTGGATCAAATACGGGAGTTGGTGTAGAATTAATTAGAATAAAAATCTGGTTCTGACAAAAACTTTGTCCAGTGCAGAATCTGCCTACTTGTAATTAACATTCATAAGGTCAGATAAAGTGAAGAAGGCACCAGGTGATGCCTTGATACAGACACCAGGTATTGTTTCCAAGTACTTCAATAAGAGGAGACAGTAAGTTGCAAAAAGACTGATTTGCTGGTCTTTTCAACAATTCTTCTTCTTCTTCTCCTTTTTCTTCTTTTCTTCTTCTTCTTCTTCTTCTTCTTCTTCTTCTTCTTCTTCTTCTTCTTCTTCTTCTTCTTCTTCTTCCAAATACCTGGTGCCATTGGCATAGCCAGGGGGGCAGCTGCCCCCCTAAATCAAGTAAATAAATAAAAATACTTGACTAACTGACCAATTGCATTGCAAAGAAACTTGGTTCTGCCCCCATAAAACAAAGCTTGCCCCCCTAAAATAAATCCTAGCTATGCCCATGAAAGTGTAAAAAGGTAAAGGTAAAGGACCCCTGACAGTTAAGTCCAATTGTGAACGACTCTGGGGTTGCGGCGCTCATCTCGCTTTACTGGCCAAGGGAGCTAACATTTGTCCGCAGACAGTTTTTTCATTCCTACAATGTGGCCAGCATAACTAAGCTGCTTCTGGTGAACCAGAGCAGCGCACGGAAACACCGTTTACCTTCCTGCTGGAGCGGTACCTATTTATCTACTTGCACTTTTATGTGCTTTTGAACTGCTTCATCGTGGGGATTCAAACTGCTGACCTTCCGATTGGCAAGCCCAAGGCTCAGTGGTTTACACCACAGCGCCACCCTCATCCCAAATGAAAGTGTAGGCACCCTGAAAATGTTTCTGGCACAGAAGATGTACTTCCTCGTGAATAGAAGAGGAGAAGGGCTCTAGAGGGATCATCAGACCTGAACTCTTGTGATGAAACTGAAATGGTTGAATTATTCTCACACACTTCCAAAAGGAGCAATACGCTGTTGCAACTCTGAGAAATGCTACATGCATTGTATTTTTTTCAGCACATACATGAAACATTCATTATCTACATATACCTAGGTGTGAACCTAATAAATATGTGCTTGCACAACTATGTAACACTCAGACAGAAGCAAGATCAAGGAGCTAGGACTGGCAGTGGCTTCCTGCCAGCTCAAATCTAAACTACACATGACTATGGAAGATTCATGTCTTTAAACATGGATCTACCTTTTTAAAAATGTAAAGCAGGGATAAGGAGATGGAGCTACTTAGAACCCATTTTAACAGTATTTCCATCCAAAAGCAGCTTAATCCATCATTAACTTAAGCATCTGTCTGACAGGTAGAGTGGCTTGGGACAATTATTTTCCAGCCTTGCTGAATGCATAATATGAAAAAAGGATGTAATAAATACACAGCATTCATGATAGATACCCCAGGGCATAGGACAATGTTATTCTCACAAAGAGCTGGTGTTTGTCTCCCTGTTGCATTTGGATGAGCAATCAAAAGGGAAGGAACAAGCACAAGATGCCATTGCTTCCTTTTAGTCACATCTTCAAAAGCTTTTGTGCATGTATAATCAGCAAAACAAAGTAAAAGAAGAAGAAGAAATAGGTTGGCTATGACCACAATCAGAAGGCTGATCGCTGAAGAATTGATGCTTTTGAATTATGGTGCTGGAGGAGACTCTTGAGAGTCCCACGGACTGCAAGAAGATCAAACCTATCCATTCTTAAGGAAATCAGCCCTGAGTGCTCACTGGAAGGACAGATCATGAAGCTGAGGCTCCAATACTTTGGCCACCTCATGAGAAGAGAAGACTCCCTGGAAAAGACCCTGATGTTAGGAAAGATGGAGGGCACAAGGAGAAGGGGACGACAGAGGACGAGATGGTTGGACAGTGTTCTTGAAGCTACCAGCATGAGTTTGACCAAACTGCGGGAGGCAGTGGAAGACAGGAGTGCCTGGCGTGCTCTGGTCCATGGGGTCACGAAGAGTCGGACACGACTAAACGACTAAACGACAACACTAAACAACACGACCACAATCCAGGGGGCTGTTTTAGGTGGGGAACCATTATACGCAGCAGAGGAGGGCTTAGTTGTTGGCCTGTTATGAAGATTTCACTGCCTCACAGAAATCTCATTCCAACAAAGGAAACAGGCAAAGAAGAAACGTTGATTAAAATCTATAAATGCTTGAGGGGTTGCTATCTTTGTCATCTAACTCCTTCTGATCACAAGATGAAGCAGAAGACTAGTTTTTATTATAATTTCCCTTCTACAAAAGGACAGCACAGGGGTGTGGAACCTTTTTTGTGTTCAACTGCCATATTCATCTCTGGGTAATCTTCCAGGGGCCATATGCCATTGGGAGGGGCCAAAAGCATATGTGAGTACATTTACATAAAATGTAAATTTTAACTTTACACAGCAGGCTAGTTCCTACACATCCACCCACCCCTCTGTGCCCTCCAGCCATGCAAGTGACAGGCATTAACAGAGTTTAAGACATACTACAGCCAGCCAGAACTATTCAAGGATGGTGCAAAGCAAAGTCAGTGAGGGGTGTGGTCTGAGGAAGAGTCCTGCGGGCCATCAAGATAGACCGGAAAAACTACATTTGGCTCCCCACTCCTAGGATAGCAGATTTTAGATTCAGAATAAGAATTTGGGAATTAATTTATCATGCACTTTCATTTCTTCTGGAAGCCACTGGGAACGGTAATCTAAGTTTTTCCAGAAAAACTTCTCAAGCATGCTTGAGCACAGAGCAGAAGGCAAGGGAACCTGCTGGGACTTGAAGCACAGTAGAAATGGAGGTTTCAGATGCAAAAGGTGGAGTTTCCACATGGTTTTGAAGACGACTTGTTCTGCTGTTGGCACTGCATGCTTACCATGAAAGCATGAAGAAAATATGCATTTCCTATTACAGCTGGAGCAAAACGCCATGCAGTTGTGAAGAAGCAGCTAATCCCCACTCAGTTTGAATTTACTTCTGAGTAAACATGCATAGTGTCAAACCTTCAGGCCAACAATCCTGTATTATCAAAACTTTAATTTGGTTTGGCGGGGGGGTGCCTTCTGTTGTACAGGTAGTTTCGCGGGTGCTCAGTTAAAATAGAAAGGTACATTTAGACATTTTTTGCATCTGTTGACAAAAGTGTATGGAACTTATCAGAGTGAATAAAGAATGCACCCATCACATTGAAATACCCAAATAGGCATTCTGTTAAAAATAATGTACCGGTATTCCAATGCATATCAAAATGCTGAAGTTCCTCTTGAATCACTTTACTCCCACTGGGATCCATATTTGGGTAAATCTGGTAGTGCAAAGGAGAATTGGCTTGGTTGTCACAGCAATGGAGACATCCTTTCCCCCTCACCCAATGTGCCAGAGGTTTATAGGAACAATGGCTGCAAACAGGTGTAGGGGGGAAAGCATGAAAAAGTGGAAGGTAAGGAATTTTTCAATAACACTTTTACATTTCCAACAAAACATCAGGAAGAACTTTCTGACAGTAAGAGCTGTTCCCCAATGGAATGGACTTGCTTGGAAGGCTGTAGATTCCCCTTTATTGGAGGTTTTTAAGCAGAGGCTGGATGGCCATCTGTCATTAATGCTTTGGTTGAGATGCCAGCATTGCAGGGGGTTGGACTAGATGACCCTTGGTACTCCTTCCAACTGCCCTTGAAAAATTAAAACAATTGGTAGCTACATTTTGTGCGCTCATTTGCTACTACTATTACAGGATTACAGTCCTGAAGTTCCAGGCTTCTCATATCTATTTCTGAGCTTGAAAAATCTATTTGCTGAAGGCAAACAGGATTGCATTGGAAGAAACATCTATGGAATTGAGAAATAATTCCCCAGTGAAATTAAGTCCATAGCTCTTGTAGTTTGAGGCAAAGATAAGCATTGGCCAATCATCGCTTAAAGGTTTAACAATGCTTGCTTTGCTCTAAATGTGGACATAATTGCATATACTTTCATCAGATCTTCAGTGTTGCTTTCAAATATGTTATAATGTCAGTACAGTACATCTTTTTTGCTAATGTTCAATTAACCAGGTTGTCTTCAATCCACTAGTTCATCATTAGCAGCTATACCCTTATCTTTCAAATCATTGCACCCTAATCAACCTTGCTACAGATTTACGCTGCCATAAATAATAAATAGCATATATCACTATTAAACTCTGTGAGAGGAAATTTACTACTACCTTTGCCCTTATTGCAGTAATTACTTGTAGGAGTAATTTATATCAACCAAACAATCTAGCACAGTGCAGGATTGCAGATAATGATCTTCATTCCACCGGAATTAAATCAAGTTCAATTACTGATCAATAGTATTTTACTACATACATCACAAGGAAAGAAAAGTATGCAAAGGTTGTTGTACCACCTTACTTTGTTTCACATGATTCTCCACTGGTAATAGCTCACTTCACCCACTAGCATAGCATGGGGGACAGGGGGGCTGTGGCCCTGGGCACAAAAGCTTGGGGGCGTGAACCAGGCACCCCCCACATGCGCCCAGCATGCAAGCGCCTGCCCATTAACGGCTGGGACTGGGTGAGTGTGGAGGGCTGTAACCAAGTCCAAGCACATGTAACTTCCAGCAGAACCATACCATACATTTAAGCACATTCAATGTACATGATTTCTGTCAGGGAATCCTGCTAACTGCAGCTTGTTAAGAGTTCTGGGAACTGTAGCTTTGTGAGGGGCAAACTACAATTCCCACAGTTCTTGGGGGGGGGGGTAAGGTGCTTTAAATATGTGTTGTGCTTTAAATCTATGGTGTGAATCTGCCCTTAATTAGGTATGTATTCTTTCCTTGTTTACCTCTGCCTCCATGTACCTCAATTTCCATTGTTGTTTTGCATATTGAATTTTAGATAGTAAGTTCCTCAGGGCAAGGACCTATACACTATACATGACCCAGAAGTGGGCTGCAATCTGACCAAAGTTTTATGCATCTATGTTTTTCACACCAATTTCTATTTTTTTTTTTATGCTTTGATACTGATTTCTGGCAAGGGAGGAAAGCCATGCATTTTGTTTGTGTGTGCAATGTCATCTAAGATGGTGGTTTTTGGACACATGTACATCAGCAGCTGGTGCAAAAGGGCTGGCTAGGCTGCATGAAGGGTGATACAGAAAAGGGCTGAGAGAGAAAATAAGAGAAGTAAACTTAATAGTGGGTCCCATGTCAAAGCTTGGATTAAAGTTAGTAGGTATACAAAAGATTAAAGTCACTGATATATAAAACACACCCAACCCCACCATCAGCAATGGACTTCTTCCAGAATGGTTGTACTCAACACCCAAAATTGTCCTCAGCATCTGGAAATGTACATTATAGTCTTTTTCTGAGGCAAATAGAAGAAGTAAATGTACATCCTGATCTATATGACATCGTAAATTAATTATCCCTGACCATCAAAGCCAGAAAATGCTCTCATCAGCCCGTGAACCAACCACCTAGAGAAGAAGCTGTGGAACCAATCTAGGCTATTATGCTGATTACACTCATTGGAAGGGCTGCAGTAAGGCAACATTTCTGAGTGTGATGAGCAACAAGCTAAAACAGGAGAGCTGAGCAATAACTCTCCATAGGGTACTTGTCAATGCTTCTGCTATGCTTGGCTGAAAATGAAGGTTTGGTACTACAGATACTGACTGCACTCCATTACTCTCATCTTTGGAAATAATCTCAAATGTCAAGTTCTACAGATGCAGCCTAACATATTATTTGTGTACAACTTAACCTCACCCAAAACTGAGGTAACACGGAGTAACACAGAATTGCACCCTGAGGTACAAATTCAAGCAACCAGTTGCTCAGAGCAAGGAGTGTGGAGCAAACTACAATAATTGAGCTTTACATTCCAGAATAACTTCTGCACTTTTAATTTGGATTTTCCCTGTTTGCAAAGGCATTGTTTTGGCTTGTCAACAACTTGCCTGAAATTCAGTAACATCACATCCTTGAAGGTCTTTCTCCAAATTAACTCTCAGATTCCTACACAACAGCAGCAGCAGCTCCCAGCCTTTCTTTAAAGTGAGCTCCCCTCAACCAGTGGTTCCTGTTCTTGGCTTAACCAAGCACCCCCAGAACTCGCTCCTCTGCTGGCCTGAAGGGGAACAGAGGACAGCTTTGTGCTGACAGGTTTCTCTTTAGCATTAAAGGCGGGATATTTTAGAAGCAGCGTACTTCCTTATGCTGCTGTAATTTGTTTAGCAGCCCTGGATCAGGCACGTGATAATTTTAGTTGTTCTTTTCATCACCAAGAGTAGTCTAACATAAGACAAACAAATAAAAATCAGGTGCATTTTAAAGCACCTTTCCAGGAACCCTGCCTGGGCTGTTACAAAGCCTTGTGAAAATCGTTTTAACATAGCCACATAGAAGGTCTGCTCCTCCAATTGGGAATTACCGTAATTTTGGACATGGTCATTCATTATCTTACAACTGTATGTTAGGCTGAAATACTATAAAGGCCACTTGATGTGGAAATAAAGGCCACAGTCCTGTAGACACGGCCCCTCACAGAGAATACTTCTTACAGTTGGACTTGCTTCAGACTAAATATACATAGGGTTGTGCTGTTGCAACTCCTATTAAAAACCAAAAGAACTTGTTTCCAAGGAGATATGCTTAGATCAGGTTATTACGGCAAGATCCCAAGCATGCTTACTCAGAAGTAAGTGAGATGGCAGCCTTAGGGCTAAATGAGAAAAGACAGGGCAGGCACATTCATTTATTCATGTGTCCTCTTTGTTCAGATATATATAAAAAACATGGAATACAGGGGGTGTATTTGTAATGTTATGCCGAGAGCTGGTGTGGGGCAGCAGAACCATTCTCCCTCCCCTTCCTTACCTCACTCAGTTCCATTGCTCAAACGACTTCTCTTCCAGCCCAGCTTTGCTACCAGATGTGAGCAAGGTGGGGGAGAAAAGTGTTTCAAGCAACGAAGTGCAGTCAGGTGACACATGGAATGGCCCCCTTCCTTGCACATAGAATCATAAAATTGTAGAGTTGGAAGGGACCCCAAGGGTCATCTTGTTCAACCTCCTGCAATGCAGGAATCTCAACTTGAGAATCACTGCACATACCTTGTGTGTAAAAGGGAAAAAAAGTGTGTGGGGGGGGAGAAACCTCCACCCTCCATTTACCGTATATGGGAATATGACAAACACATGCATGCATACATGTGGCTGCCCACATCTAGTTTCTCCCTAAGCTGCTTGGTTTCTGGCCATTGTTTTCTACCAATTCAGAGAGAGTTGGTGTGTTTCAAGAGGCCAAAAGAAAAAAAGTTTCTTTTTCCATATACTTGAACATCCAATCCTAAGCAAGCATACTTGGAAGAAAATTCAGCTGAACTCCATGTTGTAGTAGGTCGGGTGTTATACTGTATATGTGCTTCAGATTAAACTGTAAATCAAATGCCTTTAGGGAATTTCTAATGCTACATTTGAAGGACGCTAGGACCCCACTGAGAGTTAGACTGGTGTCTAAACATCTATGAAAACCACCGATGAACACATTTAATTTTTGACGAACAGCGAGAAAAATTCTGGAAGCAGAAACAGGGTTGTGGCACGTGTAATACAACTCCCAACATAATACTTATTTTCACAGGTTTTTATAACAGGTGCAACTCCCAAGAGTCTTGTAAAACAGCTCTTATAAAAAGCAGGGATGCATTCAGCGAGGCTTTGGGAAGAATGATAACACCTCACTTGAGTTCACCAACACAATTATTTGCCGTACAAAAAGTTTGACTAGAAATAAATAAATAAATAAATAACCCATTCACCCACCCAAACAGCCAATAGGTACCTGAAGAAAGTCCTGCTGGCTGCTGTGGTCCTGTGTGCTGCTGATCTTTCTTCTGTCCGCGCTGCACTCGTCTCAGAGCCCAGGAAAGTATGGCTGATCTGCTTCTCGTTGCCACGGACACCTAGGCTTTCAAAAAAGGAGCCACTGACCAATCAGGCCTCAGGGCTAGAATGGCTCTCAGCCCTAGGTCATGT
Organism: Podarcis liolepis; assembly: GCF_965112155.1. Lineage (NCBI taxonomy): Eukaryota > Metazoa > Chordata > Lepidosauria > Squamata > Lacertidae > Podarcis > Podarcis liolepis. The sequence goes on from NC_139554.1 coordinate 77,715,379, forward strand.
GACACGTCCGTGTCTGTCTGAATGAAAAGCATGACAATATCCATAAGGACCAAAGGGAGCTTGTCTTTGTACGACTCCAACGCTTTCCACCCCCCCCCCCTCAGCCGCTCCTGCAGAGCCCCTCTTGACGGGAATCCTATTTAAGCCCTGTCCCACAAAGCTGCAAGTGGGAGGGGAGGGGGGAGAAAGGGCCCACGAGAGGAGAATGGATGAGGCTGAGTCAATGCACTGAACCTGCCTTGCACTTCCCACAAATCTGATTTTAAAACTTTTAATCTTTTATCTGGCCGTCATTTCACATCTGACTCTAACTGCTGGTTTCATGTTGAAAGTTACTGACTCAGCTAACCTGACCAGAAATGGAAGGGCAGTCAGTCGAGGCCCGAGGAGGCAAGGGCTAGGGGCTTTCCACACCGCCAGTCCAAATGTGCTCCAACTGCATTTCTTCCTTTGCACGATATTCCCTCGAGTCCCACTCACGAGGACAACAGTGCAATTTCACAGCTACAACTAGATAAGAAGATATCTGTGTGGCTGTCCACATACATCTACCCTTTATTTTAAAAGGGCAAAAAAGACGTGTGCTCCACAATGAAGCAGCGAATTATGTCAATTCCAAAAAATACAAATATTCACAAAATGGAGAGATATTGTTAAGGAGAGGACAAAAGGTGTGGCTTCGCTAATGCTCAGCCTCCTCCCTTTCAATAATATGATTACATGAGAAGGACTGCCCACAGGATTTTCTGGGCCCTGTACAAAATTTCTATCCAGCACCCCTGACCCAAATTGTATAATTTGGAGCTCTTGGGAGAAGAAATTGGAATAACAAGTTTAGCAAGCTGCAAAAGGGGTGATGCAGGAAAGAAACCACAGTTATGTATGTTAGATGGTCAGAGCCTGAGCATTTCAAGCCCCCTCACTCTCTGCTGCTAATGCATCACCATGACTACACCACAACATTGTTGTAAGAAGTTCACATACTGGCTCAGAGTTGTCATGTGGGGGGTAGGTTTCCTACAAGTTGCAGAGCTCCATAGAGTTCCATCTCCATATGTCTGTCAATTAGTGCTCCTATTGGGAGGTAGGGCCAGGCCAAGACATTTTGCAGCCTGAGGCAAATTATTATTATTATTATTATTAATAATAATTTACTGGGTTGCCCCATCCATTCTGGATAGCTTCCAACAAAATAAAAACGCAACAAAACAGCAAACATTAAAGGTAGCACCCTGCACCCCGTGAACAGAAGCTGACTGAAAGTTGACTCTTCTTTCAAAAATGAAGACGGTATAGTTAGCTCACTGCAACTGAAGGCAGCAGACTAGCCTAGGAAACATTTAAGAGGCCTCGTGGGACACACAATTGTTTTCCAACAGCTTTCCACTGCTCCCCTGACCTCCATGCAGCAGTTGCCTAATGGTCCTGCTTGAAGCACATAACCTCTAAATAATTCCCGCATACAAAATAAGAACCAATAAAAGTAGCTGAATTTGGTGTGGGCAAGAAGGGAAGGGGCATTATGCAAACACACCAATGGCACTTGGATAACCACTTTCTACTCAGCAGTAATTTCAACACCCAAAAATGCAGTGAATAGCAGAAGGGTGGAGAGGGAGAGAAACAAACTTTCCCCATATATTGCTATGTGAAGTACGCAGCATTACCATATTCCCACAACAGAAGCACAGCCTTGAGGGAAGGTATATGGTGTGTATACAATAAACTGTGTGGGAAAGGGCCTTAGTCTCACTCAGCACAACTGAATAATGAGCAGGGGCCACCTACTGTGCATGTAGCTCCTGTATATCCACATACATCTATTTCTGCCCCATCAGCTCCACTGCATATAAATTATATGTTTCCCTCTGTATCTGTCTTGCCCTTGGGACATAGAGAGCATGTTGCATAACCAAACAGGTTACCTGTTGCTATGTCATATCACTCCTTCAAATAGCAAACTCAGGCTGCCAAAACAGAGTGGGGGAGGGGGAGAGAGGTACAAGCATGCTTGAGGGCATGAACATCTGCAGGATTTTTTCCAGATGACAATAACCTTTTGGAAGTGAGGCAACCCAAACTGTACCTACTGCCCCAACTGTGGTCTCCCCATAGGTTATGAGATAGTATAACCATAGTATAAGTGTGTTTTGATATTGGCAGTTTTGTTTTCTTTTTATCCCTTCCTTAATGATCCCTAACATGGAATTCACCATTTTTCACAGCCGGTGCATGCTGGGTTGACATCTTCATCATGCTATCCACTATGGCCCTGAGGTCTTGTTCCTTGTGAGTCACTACCAGTTCAGATGCCAATAATTTATATGAGAGATTTTGATTCTTTTGCCACAGGATGTCCATCACTTGACATTATTGTGAAAAGATGGAGGAGGGGTTTAGAATCATCTGTTTTATAACCCAGACTTAGGGTTGTATTTCACTGTGGTAATCACATCTCCACATTGGGGTGGGGTGGGGAGAGTTTCTAATTATCTGAATGCATATGAGAAATGTAATTCAAGCTCTTCTAATTGATGCAATGGAAAGGTGCTGACATGACAACCGAATTTGTGCCTTTGGCACAAGCCGAAGCTTTTACAGCTTTAACTAAAGGCTACATGTGTGGCTTTTGGTTTTGGTTTTTCTAACTCTGCAAAACAAGCTACAGTGGTACCTCGGGTTACAGACGCTTCAGGTTACAGACTCCGCTAACCCAGAAATAATGCCTCGGGTTAAGAACTTTACCTCAGGATGAGAAGAGAAATCGTGCAGTGGCGGTGCGGCGGCAGCGGGAGGCCCCATTAGCTAAAGTGGTACCTCAGGTTAAGAACAGTTTCAGGTTAAGAACGGACCTCCAGAACGAATTAAGTTCTTAACCTGAGGTACCACTGTGTAAGAGTCCATTGCATGCTGCACTGTTAGTGCAGCTGATTTGCTTTGGGTTTGTGTCTGAAAGCATAAGCCAGCTCATAAAGCTCTTATGTGGACCAGCTACTATATAATTAAACAGAGGCACACACGACTCTCGGGATGAATTACATTACCACTACTTGCTACTGAATTTAGTATCCTGAAAAACAACAACCATGCCTCAAATTTGTATTTAGAGCACAGTAAATCCCAGGGCATTGTAGCTTCAAATCTCCTGCTCACAGTTTTGGATTATTGCGTGTGGTTTCTGTGTATTGTGACTGTGCCGAGATCCAGCATCACATATTACATATTCATTTACCCTGCCACTGCCACAGAGGAGAGCAAAATGGCCTTAATTATTCATTCCAAATGTGGATTTTCTTCTTGACTACGTAAATTCATTTGCAAAATGAAGTGAACCAAGAAATAATTGTGATTTACTGTGAATGCAAGCTCTACAACAGTTTCTAGCTCATCATCTTGAGCTTGTTTCTCAGGTAACTTATTAAATATTGGAGAAGTTAGAAGAGAAGTATCAGGCTTGTACTGCTCTTCAGAAGCCTCCTGTGCCTGATCTAGGATATACTTAATTCATGCAGATAAAGGCTATGAAGAAGTGTTGGAAGTGGAAGATAAACACAAGCAGGGTCAGGTTTGAGTCAGAAAACTGCACTGCAGTGGACTCCCTCCGCAGAGCCAGAGCTATGGGGGGTGGGAGTGGACTGTTTTTTTTTTGCCCCAGGTAAAGCCTCCAGAGGGAGCGCCATTGAGACTCCCAGCCTGTGTGTTGGTGTATGAAATGTGTGTGGGGGGGTGTCAAACTGAGTCTTTGACCCGGGTTAAATAAAGCCTAGTTTCGCCCCTGTCCCTCCGACTCTGGGTCCTGTGAAATGGTCCTGGAAGTGGCAATAAACAGCACACTGAGTTTGTGGCCATTTTACTTTTCTACAGTGTCCCAGAGCACTATGGGAAATAGTTGCTCCAAACTGTCTGGCATTGAGGGTCCCAGACAGGCTTCACTTTCTCAAAGTTGCCACATGCTGACACCGGGCTTGGATTTAGGCACATACAGAGAAAGCCTTGGTTCTTTGTATAAAAGATCCCCTGTGTAAAGAGCTGAAAGCATACTCATGAGCTATGTAACTATTCCACCCAGATAAACTCAGCCTGCTTATTTTGAGTTACCGTGAAAGTTCATGCAAAATCAAGAGTAATACCAGCACCACCAATATGCATCTTCAACTCAAGCAAGTTCCCCAAGGTTCAATATTTGTTGCTACTTCCCACATAGAACTGATTACACACTGGGCCTAGCATAAGCAATATAGCAGAGAACATAGCAAGGATGTACTCTCACAGTTTAATTCATACACAATGTGAATGTTTAATGTGAATGTTTAATAAACCATAAGTTGCCTCACAGACCAGCAAACATGATGTGCCTTGATTCTCCAAAGCTTGGTTTTCCACCTGCTTGTCTCATTTATTTGTAGCCTTATGAGCAGGGAGGTGGCCCCACACAAATTGATTAGGCAAAGTTGTTGGAATCAAGCATAACACCAAACTACAGTTAAAAACAAGCCATGCGTTGTCAGCCAAAAACAAACCATGGCCGCATATCATGGTTTGCCGACAGGGAAAAAACCCATGATTAATCTGCTAGGCTAGGTTCAAACATTTAACCAAAGCATAGTTAAGCTAAACAAGCCATGGTTTGGTGTTATGTGCAAATGAGACCACTGAAATAGCATGAGGCAAACTTTGCAATATTTTAGTTCAGTATTATAGACTTTGTTTGAAAGATATTATTCCAAAAAAGAATACCAAGCAAAATTATGTAAGAACAAGGCAACTAGAGAAGTGGGACTGCGTAAATGAAGTGCATTGTACACCTCAGGTCTTGGATGTGGGCCCAGAAGTATTGATTTACTTTTTAATGTAATGCATGTTTATGTGAAGTAATTCAAAATTGTTCTATCAATGCAAGCTTGTATAATATTATTAAGTTCCAGAATTCAAGAACTCTGTCAGCTTTCTGTAGAAGATATATTATTCTGATCCAATTTATAAGTAACAAGGTTAGAATAATTGGGGTCCAAGAAAGCCATTCTTGGACGTACTTTCCCTAAATTAAAACAACTCAACAGAAAAAGGCCTCAGTTCACTGTTTGCCTTGGGTTGTGGTACTGGTTTTCACCAGTGCAAAGATGTTGCACTGGTTGCACTAAAACAAGTGTATCAGGGCTGCCTCTGGATGTCTTATCGTTAGAGGCAAAACAGAAAATGCTGCACCTGCCATGTACCCACACATACACTGCCTGCAGCAGCGGCAATGGGCATGAGGGCAAAGGACATGCAGCAGAGCAGGCGGCCAACAATTGCCAGAGGCAGTGAGCAGCACGTTGTTCAAGAGCTGGATTTGCCACCGCTCCCAGCTATCTGGAACCAGCAGCCCGGAGACAATTGCCTCACCTCATGGGCAGGCTGGCCCTGCGGTGTATGCATTGCAAACACTAACCGTTTATGTAAATAGCTCTCACATGTGCCCAAAGAGTTATTTCTGTACGAACCAGCAGTAAATCACACAAAGTAAGTGAAGGATCTCCATAGGAGTATCAGGCCTAATGAGCACAGCGACTCTTCTTCAGTAGGACTTGCCCCCATGAAGCAGTTGCTGAGACTGAAGGTCCCCTCCTCCCCAAAGCGGCCTAAGTCCCCACCTTTCCAATCTGAGACTGTGCCTGTGTGCCTGTCTTTGCTCCTCCCACTTTATGACTCTCCTGGTTCTGGGAGACCGGGGGGGGCGGGGCGGGGAGGAGAGCTTGTCGCAGCAGAAGGGGGAGACACCCATGCCTCTTCACCAGCCTGACTCATCTCTCTGCCTCTTGACCTCCCTCATCACACTCTCCTACTGCAGCTTCTAGCTCTGATTCTGGACTGTTCACTTCACTAAGCCCTGTTAGCTCTTCAGCTTCTGACATGTCTTCCCAATCTTCTTCTTCTTCTCCCTCTGCCCACTCATTGTCATCTCACCACCAATCTCTGAGCCTTCATCCTTTGAGGGTTCCCCAGCTGCTTCCTCCCACCATTCCTCTGTGTCCAGCCGGTCCATGACAATTCTTCAGAAGGGTTTGCTGTCAGGCTTCTGTTGTTTGAGACAGCCACAGCAGTTGCAGGTATACTGTGGTTTCGGGTAATGGTGGACATCTGGTTAGCAATGTATGGGTTTCCCAAATTTTCAGGCTCCTGAGTCCTCATTGTGATGATGGGGAGAAGGAGCACACCCAGAGATGGGTCCTGGATCCCCTTCCCCAACAAATTATCATAGCACTATTCCTTCAGGTTCTGCTATCACAATGCTGATCCATTATTAACTTACGAGTATCTAGAATTAGCCTGCATGCTTCCTTGTTTCACCTAACAGATTTGCAATGCTGCTCTCACACTCCTGCCCACTAGAGGAAGAGTGTTCCCAAAAGGCAAATGTATTCAGAATGGAATGTCATTATTTCTTTTTCTCACATTTTCAAATACTAACACCCCCATAAAAGTCAAAGCTCTCAATTTGTTGGTTGTGTGATAATGCCCTTTATCTCATTCCTAAAGGATTCCTTCCTACCATCCAGTTCATCAAAGCACACAATGTTGATCAAATAAAACATGTGCTGTTAGGAAAGCCAGTAGTCACAAACATGTTGTAAATGCTAACTTCAGCATCTAAAATCCATACCACCCCACTTTCTCCATGTTAACTCCAAACCCCTTGAATTCTAATGGATCCTATCCTATCCTATCCTATCCTATCCTATCCTATCCTATCCTATCCTATCCTATCCTATCCTATCCTATCCATAGCAGTGGGTCTCTTTCCCTGAAACAGCTGTCAACATTATAGCTAGTGAGCAGGAAAGTACCCAATGCAGATAGCTATATATAGCTGCAGATAAAAATGCTGTTGTGAATCGCATCCATAGCAACACACTACCATGCTGCAAAGTACAAAATCAGTAAGGTCACAAAGATTTAAAAATGGAGGCTACAAGAGCTTAGGTTGGACAGTTACATGAGAAACTGATGGAAAAATAAAACAATTGGATTGGATTGAGACTTATTCATGTTTAAAGTAGAGCCATTAAAACCAATGATTGGTTTACTCCAAGCATGGATGCCAGAATCCCACCCATGGGCTGCATTCAAGTGTCAAAATAAACCATGGTTTATTGTGAGGGGAATGGACCGTGCTCAGGCTTACACAACTCCCATTCATCCCTTCTTCTGGCACAGCTACAAGAAGGTATTCAGAAGCTTTTGGGTGCATTTTTTATTAACCACAGGTTGCTATTTCATCCAGATACAACAAACTGTAGTGTAAAAATAACAGCCTACACAACTACTCATACTGCTGGGGAAAACAATGCAGAGAAAGAAGAAAAACAATCAACTACAGTGGTACCTTGGGTTACAGACGCTTCAGGTTACAGACTCCCCTAACCCAGAAATAGTGCCTCGGGTTAAGAACTTTGCTTCAAGATTAGAACAGAAATCACGCAGCGGCAGCGGGAGGCCCCATTAGCTAAAGTGGTGCTTCAGGTTAAGAACAGTTTCAGGTTAAGACTGGACCTCCAGAACGAATTAAGTTCTTAACCCGAGGTACCACTGTATTTTGTACATTACAAAAGCTTGCATTGCTGCTGGTCTGGAGTTTATTCCTCCTTGTCACAGGCTACCATGCAAGTACATATTTACAAGCCTGTAGCTAGCAAGCGTAAAGTGGTAGTGATAGTGACTTGATATTATGTTCAGCTATGGCCAACCTGAGATACACTAAAACATGAAAAAAGAGGAGTTTTGATTTCGTGTTTTAAAACACACTGATCTCTATACCACCGCACAGGCTGTAAATAGCAAAGAAGATTAGAACATACTAGAACACAGAGTAGAATGAGATTAGAAATGACATTACAGGTTTAAAGGCCCTTACCTTGCCACCTGTCAGAGAGACGCACACAATACCAATTCTCCCAAAACAGTTGCAACAGACTAGAGAAACCAACACAAGGCTCTGTTATGAGGCCAGAGACTGCCGTGCTCAGGTGGATGTGTTATTAGAACAAGAATCAGAGTCAGGAGGGTGCTGAGTTGGGTTAAAGGTTCATACTGTATGTTCACAGGGGACTAAATAGATTGTAAAGTAAAAATCCAATTAGCAAGTCTAACTGTAAGAAGTTGGCCTTTGAAACAGCATCAACAAATTGTATTAGCAACCAAGGAAGGGATCAGAGCAAAAATTTGAAAAAAGCCGATTTATGCAATTGATGGATGAACAAAATGCAAACATTTTAGCTGCAAAATATTTAAGATTTTGTCTATACTTTATCTCAACTTAGTTTGTCCCCAATCTTTTCCTATTTTTAGAAAATATTACAACAGGATATAAAATGTTACCCACAACCACATTTTACACACGGGCAATTAAAACAGCCCTTAAACGTTGAAAACACTCCCCATTTCACCTTACCTTGAACAAATAAAGCAAAATATGTCATGATGTTTGGCTTTCCCCTTCTCTTTCTCCTAAGTATCATCAATTGACAGTACAAAAAGTAAGTAACAGAAATGAAGGGAGCAATTATGCCCCCCACTGGATTCTCCCTCAACCCCCTACCAAGACAATATTAGTCTTATAATCAATTCCTTGGGGGGGTGCAAAAGCAACAAAATTCTAATTACAGGAAAGACACTTGATTTTCTTTGCTCTGCAGTCATAAGATGTCAAAATGTCTAGACAGCTTGAAAAAGAAACTTTAACACAGCACCCTTTCTTGACAGAGTGGGGGGAGGAAGAAAGATTATTACACATAAGTCATCCCTCATTACTTAAATTGAGCAGAAACATGCAAACTGGTCTGCAGCTGGAGTGAAATGGGAAGCTTGGGACATATTGAAGAATTGTTATACTGATCACAACTTATTTTATTGTTTCTAGACAGCTGTATTTCCTAACTTCAATCAATAGTGGCCTGAAGTTAGACTGATTTTGCACATGTGAACCAAATTCTGCAGCAAGAAAATGTACATTCTGAGCTTAGAATAAATTTTGCAATATTTTACAAAATTTGTCCAAAGTTACTGAGTTTGATCAGAACCATTAGTACGGGAAGCCTTGAATCCTGACCACAAAATATCCCATTCAAAGCCCACTTTGGTTTCCATGCATTTATCAGATTTTCTACACATTCCTTGGCAGGGAGGGGGATAAAAGCACTTGGGCACTTTTTGCTTCCAGCATTTATCTCTAGCAATGATTACTATATTTAAAAAAGAAAGTCATCCTGCTTAAGAAGCCAAATCAAATGTCAGATTCTTTGGCAGGTCACAAGGCAGAGATGAAGAGCATACTGAACATGTTTCTGACTGCAATTCCTAAAAGCATAGAATTCTAACACCCAGATTTCCTTCCTCCAATAAATAGTAGCAATAGTCAACATTTGCGAAACACTCAGATGCGCTGTGAAGACTGCACTGCACAACAAGCTAAAATTATGATGCGGAAATCTGTGGTCAACAAGAGGGATTTAAACTTCTATTGTTCTACACACAAAAGCAGGTAAAGCCCTACTCAAGCCAAATGTAAATTGGATGACAAATCTCTACAAATATGCTTTGTTGTATCTTCTTCCCTAAGTCTAAAAGAAAAGGATATAAAGATAAGGAGGCTAAACGTTAACTTTAGGTCAACAAACCCATTGAGTTTTGAGGCCAAAAACAAAGTCAAGAAACACCAAAGGAAAAAGACTATAATAGATACATTAAGCTGGAACTAACTTCCAGGGGTCATCCAGTCTAACCTACCCTGTAGGGGTGGTATTCTAACTCAGGAAGCTTTAACCAGCCAGGAGGCAAGACAAATAAACCAAAAATAAAATAAAATGAGACATTAGGGAGCCAGTTGTCATCTATTTAATGGTATATATGTTTTTGTGTATATGTGTGTGCATGTATTTATATTTGTGTGTGCATACAAGAAAAGCCCTTTTTATTAATTTATTTAATTTTTATTTTAAACAATAAAGCCAATTTTCTAAATATCTTTATTTCTTTCTGTTTAGCTAACACAAGTAAAAGGTTAAATACTGAGCCCCCAAGATAATCATATCTTGGTAGGTTGGGCCCACTTCTTGGTTCCACCCCTGTGTTAAACAGACTCATAACATTTCAGCCAGATAGTTCTGCCATGTAGGAGTTTCCAACTTCTGTAGAAAATTATCCTCATCTAACACTATGGCTGTGTGCAAACGTAACTCTCATGGTTTAGCACTATATGCAGAAGCGGAAACAAAATGCAAGTTACAACACAGGAACAATGAGGGAAAGGCAGCACCAGAGTAGTATGACCCTAAATGTCCCTTGCTAGGGATCACCAACAGGAGGGTGATATTGCACGTGTGTCCAGGAGCAGATGGCTCCTACTGCACTCCTAGTATAACTGGGAGCACCACGATCCCTGACGTAGCATCATGTCCACACCAGGGACTGAGGTTCATTCCAAATAAATTATGATGCTAAGCCAAAGCTTTTTCTTGGCTTACCATTTGTGGTTTGGAACAAAACAACCCTCCATCCCCAGTTCTGATATAATACTAAGCCAGGAAGCATGGTTTGTCAGTCCCATTCCCACTAGTGGAAGAGTGAAGCAGCAACCATCTCTGTATTCATAGTAAACTATGGCTTACTGTGACATGTGACCTGGGCCTGGAAAGACTGAAAGAGATGAAGGAGTAACAAATACAAAAAAAGGGAGATTTGCTATATATATACTTTCTGCTCCGTTTGAGAATTTGGCATGTTTTATGCCTCTGCCTTTACAGACAAACTCTTAATAATTTATTGCCTTTGCTGCTTTGTCAATATGACACACTCCATTTGCAAACTCAACAAAACGATCTGTCTTGGGAACTCAGCCAACAAGTGTTTTATGAAGGCTTCAAGCAGAGAAGCCAACTCTGTTAAAACAGCATCCTGTTGATAAATCCTATCCATATAGGTAGAGAGTGTAATGTGAGCAGGAACTAAAGTGATCAGATCCAGCTATAATAGTGTTAGAAACCCTTTGTTGTTCTTTCAAAGGTTGTGGGTTCACTTGCCATATTTTGTGGTCTAGTAGGCTTACACAATTATTTCTTTTCCATGTTACCTTCTTTGTCACATGAATTATCAATCCATTCTGTTTGAGTCTGGGTGCCCAGACAGTCTTAACATACCCTGCCTCACTTCCATCTTCACTTTGCCCTTGCCTAAACTTCTTGTGGATTTCTCCTATGTAGAATAAGTGAATGGTTACATGGTTGGTTGGTATTTAAGAACTATGTGAAAGCATTGGTGTCCCTTTCTTGGGGTGCCATGCTTCATGTCGTCAATCCACATAAGTTTGCTCATCGCATGAAGTGTTGCATATGAGAATGAACCATCAAGATTGAACCACATATGCAAACTATTTCTCAATGGAATCAGTTCACATATTTTGCTGCAATGAGAAACCACAGGTGTACATATATACACAAACCAAAATCTTGCTTTTGTACTCCCTTCTCCCTCCCAGAGTGGCTGGGGAAACTCAGCCAGATGGGTGGGTATAAATAATAAATTATTATTATTATTATTTTCCCGTTCATTCTTTTTCTGTTGCAGTTTTCTCAATTATAATGGCATGTGTTTGTGTGGGGTATGTTGTGTTGTGCATGGAGGAGTTAAGTGTGGAAACACAGTATGAGCAATATGTCAATACAAAGCTGATGATTTCAAGAATCCATAATCTAAACTAACATTGCTTCGTATGAAAAAGAAGTTACATACAGGGGAAATGTTCCCCTCCTTCTAAATCACTTCTGTGACTTACGGATTTTTCAGGAAGGCCCCAAGATAACACCCTCCTCAATGGGTCTTTTCCTTCTGGTCTCCCTCCCTGCATCATACTTCATTGTCTCCCACTCCTTTACTACGTTACTATGGTGACCTCAACAAAGACTTTGCTAGGCCTCTGGGGCAGAGACACAACCAACAGTACTAGGATCACAAAGCTCATCCCCTAAGTGCAACAGCAGAGGAAAGATAGCCATGTGAGTTATGGGGGTTATGGGGCAGAGAGGGGATAAGCAACTATTTGATTGGGAAAACATAAGCAAGCAAACCTAGTTATTGGATCCCATTATTCTGGTGGCGGCAGTAGTGAGGAAGAATAACTTAAGAGACCATTTTGAAGTGGTGGTGCTTCCTATGTGTTACAGTGGTGCCTCGCAAGACGAAATTAATTCGTTCCGCGAGTTTTTTCGTCTAGCGAATTTTTCGTCTTGCGAAGCACGAAATCCCATAGGAATGCATTGAAATTCAATTAATGCATTCCTATGGTCAAAAAAAGTCCAAACAAAGCCAAATTTGGTACAACAAGAGTTTATTAAGTGCTCTTTAAAGTCACACATACTGTAAAGAGCATTTCAAAAATTGAAGGAACAATAAATTTAGTTTCTAAACATGACAGAAAAACATTTAAAAATCAACAAAGTGTACAGTACATTTTCTAAGACTCTGGGGGACAACTCGAAGAAGGTTCCTCTTCCACTCTTTGCTTCTTGCTGAAGAACCCCCTCCTCAACTGTTCCCCCAGCCACCCACCACACAGAAATTCAAATCCAGAATTTTTTTAAAAAAACAGCAGAGTGGCCCAATGGTCACAGAAAATCAGAAAAATGCAGAAAAAAACCACACAAGCTTCCAGATTCTTGCAAACCCCTCCCCAACACCAAGTCCTTGAATTCCAAACACCCCAACCCAAAATCCAACCCCCCTCCAAAAAAAAGTTTTAAAAGTTTAAAAGAAGTTTTGGAAAAGCTTCAAAAATCACCAAAGTCTTCAAAAACCTCAAAAAAGGCTACCACACCGCGTTCTATGAGTTGCTCCTCGAAGTCAAGTCGCAACTGTATTAACGGTGTTAAGAAAAAGGAAACAAACTTGCAAGACGTTTTCGTTTTTCGTCTTGCGAAGCAAGCCCATAGGGAAATTCATCTTGCAAAGCAGCTCAAAAAAACGGAAAACCCTTTCGTCTAGCGAGTTTTCCGTCTTGCGAGGCATTCGTCTTGCGGGGCACCACTGTACTGTGCTTGCCTTTACAACAATCCTGTAACACAGCTAGCAGTGGTTGTTGTTCATTGGGGCTGGTGGGGCAGAAGGGCGGGACACCAGTAGGAGTAGCAGGAGCTCGAGCCAATGACAGGCAGAGAGAAATAATTCTGTTTTCGTTCCTATTCTCATCCATGCTGAGTTCTATGAGGGAAACAATGGGCCTAAGGAGGAGGAAGCTGACAAGTAGTGCCACCCCCTGGGCTGGTTGTCAGTAAGAAGGCAGGCAGGCAGGCAGGCAAGGTCTTAATAATCATAGAAAAATAATCATAGAATCGTCAAGTTGAAAAGGACCACAAAGGTCCTCTAGTCCAACCCCCCTGCAACGCAGGCTTGCTGAGAGCAGGCTGGTGCTGGTGGCACAGTACCCCATTTTCCTAAACAGAAGCCTCCACTGGGTCACTTTCCACCTCCATTTTATCCACTTAGAATAAAGGTGAGGGAAAGTGGATTATCTAGGGCTATGCAAGAAAGAATTTCAACCCATCTCCCAGACCAAGTGCATCAAATATCACCTGAATGTCTACATAGGCCATCTTAAATGCAACCACACAAAGAGAACTTTGATTAGTTTTCAAGCACAATATTTGTAATTCAGTCAATTTGCTTCACACATTTAGCTGCCAGGCATAGTGTAGAAAAAAGTGTACATGCATGTGTAGACCAGCCTGTGAATGGATTTAGAGCCCACCTGGACCTGGGAAGACAATGCTGGATCTGGGAGACTTTGTACCTGCTCTATTAAGGGGAGTTCAACCCCTTCAGAACAGGCTACACAGCTAATTCCAGGACATGAGAACCACTTACTCCCAGTGTCTCTGTCTTGTCAGGATTCAGCTTTTGTTTATTATCCCTCATCCAGAACACTGGCATATTAAATCTCTGTCCAGCCTCACATGGCTCAGAGGAGAGAAATAGGACAGAGTGTTGTCCACGTTCTGAGGGCACCTCACTCCAAACCCTTCTCATCATTCTCATCTTCTCACAGCATTCTTTGCTTCTTTGTGATACCTGAATTGTTCTCAGGGTTTTGATAAAAGTAAATATTTAAATGCATGAATAATAAACCAAATACCACATGCTTGCTCAAAGTGTTTTGAACAAAATCTATTTCTTTTTAGTAGTTAGCTTTTCCCCCATTAACAACATATTAAATATATTTCTGGAATGCATTGTTACAGTGTTTATTCAAGGAGTTGTAAACTTTCACTGGTCTACTGTTGCACTTCCATATATTCACAAAATTTGCCTGGTTGCTGTTGTTTGCATTCTCGTGCCGTTGTCAATAAGTTCATGACTGAACATTCACACAACATAACTGGGACTGTCAGTGCTCCCACATGACGGGCAATAACAACAATTTCTGATATTTGCTGCAATATATGCATATGATAGTGAGTTTTATAGATGCACTCATTGTGTGTGTAAAGAAAAGCATATCAGTTCCCAAATATATTGGATAACAAACATTTATTGTTGTATCTCTCCTCCCATTTCTTCTCAGATACACGATCTCAGATTTTTTTTACCCACACAGGGAAATTTTAGAAAAGAAATATATGTGAAACAATATCAGAAAAGGGGAGGGAGGAATGTGGATTTTGCAATAAGTGATGCATACGAAGGAGGATGGACTGCTGCCCACACATGTTCAGAGATATTTTTTGCAGAATTCACATAGATTTTGCACTCTGATACCTTGTTTGTAAGTGTATGGTCAAAACTGTAATGTTTTGTGCCATCTCTCTAAGTAGGAAGCTCTCTAGAGCAATCCTTTTTTTCTGTCAAGGACCTCATTCTCTCAGGGGTAAATTGCTGGGGCCTACATGCCACCAATGGTTGGTGGTCCACAGCCAATTCTTGACTGTGCCAGAGCCAAAGTAGGTAGGGCATCCCCTTTTCTTTCTCACCCCTCTCTGCCATCCCACAATTCCATCCTTGCCAACTGCATGTAATTGACCATAGGCTGCCCACAACAGTTCTAGATGAAGACTATAACTGGGAGAGTGACAGGACAACATACAAAGAAGAATCACACAGAGAGGGGCTTCACATGCTGCACTTTAAGGTATATACCTAGCATTTTAATCAACTATCATTAAAAGATATGATATTAAAGTGGCTAAAAGTAGGAGGGCAAAAGCATGCACGCATCATATAGGTACACTGATCTAGAAGCTAACTTTGGCCGAGGCTCTCTGTCAAGTCAAGGGCACATTAAGCAGTAAATTCAGCTTTGTTCGTATGCTATGTGTAAAATGGCTGGTGGTTGCAATTCATAGGAAGAGTAAAAGAGTAAAGAATGTTTTGATTTGCAGAGAATCTATGCTGCACAGTCATTTCTGTTTTTTCACAGGGAAAAGAAATCCAGCATAAAAGAAGTCATTGTGGAAGAAGATGAAAATGAAATAGATAGCGATGCCGCTAACAGCCAGCTCGTGGGGGTAAAGGAGAAGGATTCTCCTGTCCTCAAACTCAGCGTGATGTTCAGCCCCAATCTGGACAGTGAAAGAGTTGACAGCTCCAGTCCTTCCCCTTCTCCTGTTGAATCCCCGAAGAAACAGAGTGTGTAAGCATTGTTCATAAATGGATTCCTTCATAACCTTTAGAGCAGCCTTCTCCAAATTGGTGCCCTCGGGATGTTTTGGGCTACAACTCCCCTCAGCTCCAGCATGCAGGGCCAGCGCTCAGAGACGATAAGAGTAGAGTCCAACACCATCTCAAGGGCATCTAGCTAGGGAAGGTTGCTTCACTGTTTCTTATATGTAGCTGGCACAGCACAATTTTGCTCCCGTTCTTTTTTTTTAGAGCCTTTTATAGACCCAAGTGAACATAAGTATCTTAACACCCGCTGGTTAGACATGAGCTTTATTCTACTGTATCCACACACCTGCAAAGGTTTATACAGCGTTAACTTAAAATTGTGCAGTTTGCCATCTGAATGGCTGACACCTCAATCATGTTTGCACTTACTTTTGGGGACTGTTCCTCCACTGAAATAACGAAATCCACCCTTTCCTGGGTATATAACTGAAGCTGATGAATTGCCTCGTTCCCTTTGTTTTGTAAGGATGGGACTGTGAGGCAGCCATATGCCCTTTGTCTCATAATGGGACAGAATAAACAAAAGTAAACTGGGAATGAAGCTTGTTGGGCTCACAAGGAGGGATGCTAACCCAAAAAGAAGATGTAAAGGAAGCCGCAGCTCGTGCACCTGTGCAGCGCAGGAGCATATATCTCTATTTAGTAGGTCCCGTTTTATCTAAAGAGCTTTCTTTCCAAGCAAACACTGATGGAATTGCAGTCTCAGTAATCAAGCAGGAGAAGGGATATCAGCTGGTGTAGTTTGTCATTTTATGATGCTAGAGGAAGGCTTGGGAAATGAGAAAAACTTCCAGATTCCTTCTGCTATGCAACTACTAAACTTAGCCTTACCTTTCAGAAGTTACTTGTAAAGAAGTTAGGAGTGATTGGCTTTAGCAGGGGTTTTTCTGCAAAAGCTTAGCTTCCAGCCATGCTTGTAACCTTTGGGTTGAAATGCAAAAGATGCTTTCTATTTCTGAAGGTTTTTAGCAAGAGTTGAAAATTATTGGTTCTACCATCCCTTTATTTGCCTTTATCTAACAGATAACATGGCATATTTTTGCTGTTTACACCCCCCCACCTAGCAACCAAAGGCTATTGAACACAAACAAAACCACTCAACTTGCTGTTTGTGAGATCAAGTGGAATAAATGAGAGACAGATGGAGGCAGGTAGAAAAACCTCTTAATCTTAGAAGAGCCAAGATATCATAGGAATCCCTGAATGCTGGAGCCAAAATAAGCTGACCCCTGAGTTGTGAGGGGAAGGAGTAAGAAGGAGGAAAAGAGAAAGGAGGCTATTGAACAGAGACCAGAATAGCAGGCCATCTGTAATTATTCCAACTTAGGAAGAGTCAAGATGGGCTCTGGGGAAACTGGCTTAATGCAAGAACAAGCAGCCATGTGGGTGCATTAGACTGCAGGTGAACATCTTGAAGAATAAGGGGTGAATGCATTCATGTCAAAGCTGAATTATGGAGACTGGTTTACAGCCAACCTTCTTCCTAAGGGATAAGGAAAGAGGGGGCATTTTCAGTCATTGTGTCCCATCTGTAGAATACCCTTAGCAGGAAAGCCTGTCTGATGCCAACTTTGATGTAATTCCGTCCAGTCCCCTGCAAAATTATTTTTATTTGCCTGTGGCATGCAGTCTAAACTGGGTTTGATTTTGGCTTCATCTGTCTGCTGAATTCATATGGTTCCATTTCATTGCTGCTTCTGATATTTTAACTTGCTTTAATTATATACTTTTCACGTGATAGCATAAGTGCCGATTGGGCCCTCCAATTAAGATGTTCCTCCTCAGTACCAAAAATAATCATAGACATATAAATTGGATTCCAGGGATAAAACTGAACTAGAATCCCTTCCCCTTTGACATCTACTTTTTTGTGCAGAGGGGAGTGTATGTGTTTGAAGGAAAAGGAGGAACATTCAACCATGCTAAAGATTCCCCATTTGCAGCCATCCAGCCCACACACAGGTTTAATATTTGGGTGAGAACCAGACCCATCTGATAGCCAGTCCTAGATACTAAGGCCCCAAAGTGGAGCAGCAGCCACATGCAAACTGTTTCCTCTAGTAGCTGGTGAATGGAATGTGTGGGCCGGGAGTGGCTAAGCTGTGGTCTTCCAGATGTGGTTGGATTCCAACTCCCATCAGCTCAAGGCAGCATAGCCAAAGATCAGGGATGATGGTAGTTGTAGTTCAGCAGCATCTGGAGGATCATAGGCTCCTACACTTGATGCAGACTGAACTTTAGAGACAGTGGTTGTCAGGGACTGGGCAGAGGAGGAATGGCGGAGACTGCCTCCCCAGCCTGACCCTTCCAGAGAAGAAGACAGTTCAGAATTACAGCAGGGGTTTGAGGGAGATCACAGCTCAGAGGCAGATGAGGGGAAAAGCTGAGAAATAATGGGAGAGGAGGAAGAAGCAGCACCAGAGGGGGACAGATGAAGGACACAGTGTCTTTAGAAAGCATTCCAGATGCCCCCTCTCCTAGAACCCGGCAGGCATTGACAGTAGAAGAGCAGAGAGCTCAGAAGCAGAGGGCACATCTCAGCACCTGTAGTGATGAGACATAATGGGAGAGAGGGACGGGTGGAGACTCACTTGGAGCAACGCCATTTTCCAAGAGGCTGCATTTCTAAGCCTCTCTCTGTGCATATTGAATAAAAGGCAATTTGGTAAGAAAAGTTCCTTGTCTTATCCATTCCTGGCAACCCACCATGGGGGTTGGATCCTCTGATGCCTGACAGTGGTATAGAAAAGAGATGAGTGCAAATAAAGGCTCCTCCTGGCATCCTTTTTATTGGGTATTCACGAATCATGCCCATAGTGGCATTAGGATTCGACAGATACCTGACCCCCACTTTTAATGCTGTTTGTGCCTGCAAACATTTTGGGGTAGACATACTGTTCTGAAGCCACTTCCAACCCTACAGTTCTATGATTTTGTTGCACTCTAGCACAAGAGTGCCTCTCCAGATAGCAATAATGTTTCAGAATACCAGGGAAAAACTGCACCAGTCTGGTTCTAAGAGAGATGGGCAGGTAAGTAAGAATTCTGACCCATAGTTATAGATGTATTTTACTCCTCAAATGGCATGTTTGAACTGGAAACCTCCAGATAACCAGCAAAGATTTATTACAGTACAGATCCAGCAGGAAGGATAACAAAACACTGCTTGTGGCTCATAACAAAAACTCTTACCTCACATGTCTTTAAATCACCTACATATAACCAACCTGGAAAAATGACAGTTTCTTCGCTGGAGACAGCCAACAATTTTGCGAAAGGTTTTTGCATATAAACAGTACTTTTGCCCCACTCTCTGTTCAAACAGGTTTCTGAAAGAATTCAAACCTGCTTAGAAAAGACAAGAAGTGGCCTTCCTTGTGGGATTGTTGTTGTTTGTTGTTTAGTCGTTTAGTCGTGTCCGACTCTTCGTGACCCCATGGACCAGAGCACGGCAGGCACTCCTGTCTTCCACTGCCTCCCGCAGTTTGGTCAGACTCATGTTTGTAGCTTCGAGAACACTGTCCAACCATCTGGTCCTCTGTCGTCCCCTTCTCCTTGTCCCCTCCATCTTTCCCAACATCAGGGTCTTTTCCAGGGAGTCTTCTCTTCTCATGAGGTGGCCAAAGTATTGGAGCCTCAGCTTCAAGATCTGTCCTTCCAGTGAGCACTCAGGGCTAATTTCCTTAAGAATGGATGTGTTTGATCTTCTTGCAGTCCATGGGACTCTCAAGAGTCTCCTCCAGCACCATAATTCAAAAGCATCAATTCTTCGGCAATCAGCCCTGCGGGATACATCATACAAACCATAGCATGCTGTTTCCTTTGCAGGGCAACCCATTCTCCACAGCTGAGCCCTGACATGATGGAAAATCCACGAACGCTGCTCATGCTGCTGCGTCAGAGGGATCTGGAAATCATGGCACTGAAAAATGCTAACAGGAGAGATCAATCCGACCGGCTTGGCTGTATTTTGCAGCAACTTGTGAAGTCAAGGCAAAAACTGCCACTTAGGAGGTGAGCAACATAAAGCTTTACAAAACTGGAGTATGTGCCTACTGAAAAGCACTTGCAAAATTACAGGTGAAAAAGAAGGGCCGTGGCTGTCAGGTAACACCTAGGGCAAGAGCTGCTTTGCTGGAAGGGGCAGGATTTATTCTGTGCTGGGCAAAGGGTATTGTGCAGATGCGCCCATAGGAAGCAAGGTTCAACACCTTTCGCAAAGGTAGGATTAAAAACATGATTTGCAGATTAAAGTCATTTATTGAAGGTTAACATATTGGGTGGATTCAACCAAATTGTTGCATGTGCAGAACATGGTCCACTCATGCAATGGGACTTTCTCCCTTCTCCCTATCACACCCTCTAAAGTTGCTCTGGAGGGTTGGGGAAACCACCACAACAGGTTGGGGGCTATGGAGAGGAGATGGTGTGGAAGTTCAGTTGCGCAAGCAGACGTCATTCCCCATACACATACCCACCTTCCTGCTAGTGCTATGCTCTTCCAAACTTTTAAGGATATATCTCTCTAACAGATTATCATAATGTGTAGGATTGTTAAGCTATTTCTGTATTGGGATTTTTTAAATAGTTTGACACTGGCTCCATTCTGGTGTGTTGACAGACCTGTGTGATTCCCCACTACACCAGAGATGAGTTGCACATTGGTGTGCAACTGAGCTACAAAAGTCACACAGTAATCTGGATGCAAACCATTTGCAACATGAGATGCATGGGAGGTGCATATATAAATCCTCTAAGCGGTTTGCAAAAGGATAAAACAAGACGTTAAAATTATCGGTGTAAATGGTTAAAAACAAGCATATGAAAGCATGCAAAAGATATAGTAAAATCAACACTAGCTAAAAGGAGAGAAAATGCATGTAACTTCTACATGTTGGATGGCCATTTGTCATGGAAGCTTTAGCTGAGATTCCTACATTGCATGGGGATGACTAGATGACCCTTGGGGTCCCTTCTAACTCTACAATTCTATGATTCTATGTCTAGATAGACTGGAACAAAACTGTTTTAAGCAGGTGGAATAAAGAGTACAGTGAAGGTGCCTGATGTCCTTAGGCAGGGAGTTCCAAAGTGTAAGTGCTCCCACATTAGAATAGAATATCAATTTCTTAAGAGTGTGGAATGGATATTACAAGGCACCTGTAACAGTGCCAGTTCTGAATTCTACTATCTCAGTCTACTGCTTTCTTCTATGTGTGGTGTCTCAGACTCAGAGAATGGCTCTGAGTCAGAATTATGACTCATCAGACTTAGTTCCCCAGGTGAAATCCCTATTTGTCATGTATCTTGCTACGCAGAGAACTGTCTGTGTACGAAATTTGCAAGTCTCCTCTCCAGCAGAAAGAGTTACTCCTGTACTGAGTTTTCTCCTTGTTTTCAGGAGAGAGAGTGGAAGGGAGTGTTATACTTTGCAATCCATCCCATGATTCACTGGACAAACAATGCCATTCTCCCTCTGCAAAGGAAGCAAGGGAAACAAAGCACCCATTCAAACCTAGTGATCCAGAACATGAATAATCTGCATGTGGCAAAGGGCAGCCACAATGCCTGCTATAAGAATAGCCTTTTTTAATGGTAGGATTCCAGGACATCTATTGTGCTATGAAACTCTGACTAAGGTCCCTTTTGATCTGGCCCATAAGAAGTAAGTCCAGCGTGGTGGTAGTATAGAATCACTAGTATCTGAAATGCTTAGCTATTAAAGCACTCTTACCTCCAGCTTTAAAAATGACTTGATCTGTAAACATGACCAGGAGATCATACTTCTCTCTGTGCCACGATAAGCTTTGGTTACTGATTTCTGCAGATCTGGTGCAGTTGATAGCACAGGTAATTTTTATTTTGTTTGGGTGCCAATCATAAGTCAAATGAAATAAAGTTATTTTAAAAATAAATAATGCAACCATTAGTAAACGTGCATACAGATATACCACTCAGTGAAATCAGTTCAAAACTTTATGCTTTGCTGGGCAGAAACAAGCAAATTTTGTTTACCATCTGGATAGCTCAGTTGGTTAGAGCGTGGTGCTGAGAATGCCAAGGTTGCAGGTTTGATCCCCATAAGGGACAGCTGCTCTGCATTGCAGAGTATTGGACTAGATGATCCTCAGGGTCCCTTCCAAATCTATGATTCTAACACAAATGGAGTGGTTAATTGAAGAAAACCCGCCACACCTGAATGTTGTAGGCATTTTAATGTCTCCGACGAGTGACGAGGAGATTGTCATCTAAATGACAGAAGGATGGAGCTCAGGCTGGGAGGTAGTTCCCAGGATATAGCATTACCGTTAAGGTCCTGCTCTGTGCTCTGACAGAGGACAGCTTCACTTTGTAAGCAGGAAGAACCAGGTATGCATATCTACTCTCATTCATCTTAATGATTCAAGGAAGTTGTACAGGAGAAGACGGTCCCTAAAGTATTTTGATATCTAGGCTGCTTTTCCTAGCCATGAAAAGGTTAGAATTCATCATCATCATCATCATCATCATTATTATAATAAAAAAAAATCTGGTTTAGGCTATAAATGAACAAACAACCAGCATGGGCTGTAGTTCAGTAGCAGAGCACCTGCTCGACACACAGAAGATTCTGGGTTCAATTCCTAGCAACTTCAGGTAGGGTTAAGATTGCCCCCAGTCTGAAACCCTGGAAAGCTTCTGCCAGTCAGTGCAGAGAGTACTCAGGTAGATGCACCAATGGTCTGACTCAATATAGGCAACTTCCTTTGTTCCACAGTTTTTTTAAAAAAAACAAACCAAAAGAATACCACCCCTAAAAAGTAAAAGCTCACAAAATGGGTTGGGTGTGAGGGAGTTGTGCTGCTCACCACCAGCCACGACAAAGGTACTATTCAACAGCCATCCATGGCCCTTCCACAACCACATTCTATATGGTTGTTGGTAAGGGAAGCGGGTGGCGCTGTGGGTTAAACCACAGAGCCTAGGACTTGCTGATCAGAAGGTTGGCGGTTCGAATCCCCGCAACGGGGTGAGCTCCCGTTGTTCGGTCCCTGCTCCTGCCAACCTGGCAGTTTGAAAGCATGTCAAAGTGCAAGTAGATAAATAGGTACCGCTCTGGCGGGAAGGTAAACGGCGTTTCCGTGTGCTGCTCTGGTTCGCCAGAAGCAGCTTAGTCATGCTGGCCACATGACCCAGAAGCTGTACGCCAGCTCCCTCGGCCAATAAAGCAAGATGAGCGCCGCAACCCCAGAGTCGGCCACGACTGGACCTAATGGTCAGGGGTCCCTTTACCTTTACCTTAAGAGCACTGAATGCACCAGCTAAGCCAAGAATCGCATTTCCCAGCAACATAACTTACATTTGAGTGCTGGCTGGGGAATTGTGATAATCCACAAAACAGAAGTGCTGCTGTGAAGGAAGCCCATCAGATTTCCACACAGCAAATGTGTAACAGCCCTACATCTACTACTGCTCAAGATAGTTTTCTGGCTTCGCTTATCAATCCTGCTGGTTTCCTTCTTTGCTTTTCTGAATTTAAGTTGACGCTTGAGTTTAAGCTGTGCAGTTAAGAACTGACAGCCAAGGAAGAGTTCATCTTGCCTTGAAGCAATGTTCCTATATAAATTGTAGGCTGCTATCCCACAAGGCATGACATCAGTCCTGGAGAGGGGATGTCAAGAGGAGGCAAGCCACAACCAGTGCAGGGAGCAACCAGAGCAAGGTTCTCAGAAGAGAAAATGTGCTCAGACTTCAATTTTTACCAACTTGGCGTGCTCATCAGGATCAGATCAGAGAAAGGACAGGCAGGTTATATCAAACCTCACCTTGTTTATGGATCACATGCAGCCACTCACAGCTTTTTCAATTTCAAGCAATTTCATGCAAGTGCACAATGACCTGGAACACAACCCCCGCGCAAATGGGGAGTTGCCTGTATTTCAGTAGTACAAATCAAAGTTTCCCTTTATTCTACTATATAATTCTGATTGCCATGGATTTTGCTGTTGCCTTTGTCATCACTCTTCCACACGCACACACCCATTTACATGTATTTCTAATGCTCCACTTTGTGAACGCAAACTGCTGTTTTTATTTTTAATTATATCCTGCCATATTTAGTAGGATCTTGAGGATCCAGGGAAAACTCAGTTTCACAGGGACTTCAGTTTCAGGGCAGAATATCATTAGGGTTTCTAAGAAGAGTCTCTTCATTAAGAAGTATAGATCACAGAGCATAGGAAACTATCAGTTTCTGAGATAAGCTAATGTGTATGTTAGTGGATTTCTTTTTCTCCAAACACAGCTGAAAAATTGAAGCAAAGTTTTAATTCCGCTTGTTTGCAGGAGCCCAAAGGAAGAAGGTCTTCAAGCAGAAGTTGACCAGCTGAATGATGAGATGAAGACTATCAAGAAGAACCATGAGAAGGTGAATGAGTAACAGACACAGTAACACTGGGTGGCCTTTTTGACAGGCCAGATGTCACAAACACCTCCAAGTGGCAATTTAAAGAACAAAGTAAACAAACAGCGATATTGAAAAATGGACCAGAAGATAGGCAAATCTTGCTGGGTTAGGGATCATCCTGTTGATTCCCAGGATTCCTCCTGGATTCTTTTTTTAAAAAAAATCCAGCTTTCAGGTGGATGCTGACTGCACCTAGTAATTTGCTAATTTTTAATTTGTTAGTAAGGCCTATGTCTTTTCATGTCTATTTGAGTCAGTTCTTAAGGACTTTGCCCTGAAAACGTCAGTTCAGGATTAGGTATCTGTCTTATATTTTCTCTAGAGACGATGGATGTAAATTTTAGATTCTATGCAATCTCCTTACTTACCTTCAGCACACCTTTCACTCTCTTGTCAATTTAGGGTTCAATCTCCTCCCTGGCATATTTTCATAATTTCTCCTGGTTGATTTTAATATTTCTAGCAATGTGCTTCCCAAATTCCTTTTTCACTTGCCTTATTGTCAACACACATTTGTTTTGCCAGAGTATGTGCTCATTTGGGCATAACACTTACGATGGTTTTTTGTATTTTACATATTCATAAAAATAATGAGAAACAGATGTTGATGATTGTACACTTGATCCAAAACTGCCTTTCTTCGACTTTCTAGCTCTCATTAACAGCCATGTGAGACCTATTCCAGAGTCACTTATGAAAAGGCCTTATATCTCCAATGTAAACAAGTATCAAGTGATGCATGTTGGAGCAAAAAATATATAAATTTCAAGTAGATGCTCATGGGGTCTGAACTGGAGGTGACAGACCTTTTCTGTGAACCACCCTGAGACCTCCGGGTATAGGGCAGAATATAAATTCAATAAATAAAAATAATTAAATAATGTTAAAAACTGGATGTATTAACACTCTGTTTTGTACACTCTGTGTGGAATTTGGGCTGCAATACTATGTACACTTGCCTAGGTGTAAACCCTACAGAACTTGGTGAAACTTACTTCTGAGTAAATATGCATAGCACCAGGCTGTTAACTGCAGGCTCCTGGCCTAATATTTAACAGGCTCTTTCAGCATATATGCTTTGCAGTTTGAGTTCATGAGTTTAACATCTGCTGAAATCCCAAGAATCTTTAAGCAGAAATACAACCATTTTATCTGTGATCATGCAGACTCATCTCAGTAGCTGGGAATATTAGTGAAATCAGTGGAAAAAGGAAAGAAACATTATCCTGGAATAAACTTTAAATGAGGCCTGTCTTTTGCTGGTTTTTCTTTTGCTGGCAGATAATTTGGGCCTTTGCTTTTTGATAAGCCTCTAATTTCCATTATTTCTCTTGTCCATCATTCCCTTTTTATTTTTCAAAAGGAGATAAAAGTGATGGAAGATAAACTTGCAAAGACAAAAATGCAGGTTATGTATTTGCAAAAGGCAGCAAAACCCCCCTCGAGAAAGACGGATGACAAATCAGACTCCGAGTCTAGCACTTCATTGGATGAAGGGGCCAAATTAGCATGCGAGTGCTTCGAGGTAGGAGCTACAATGCATACTCTCTGATGCACTGTACTGAAAACCGGTAGAATGCAGTGTTTTTATTTTACATTTAATAATAAGTAAGTCACAGAAGTATAATCATTCGGTGATATCCAGCTAAGTCATACTTGAAGTAGGCTCATTGATTTCATGGCTTCTACTCAGTGTGACTAACATTGGATATTAACATTGGACTGCATATATTCTTGCTGCTGCTTCTGGTTTTACAAGTTGCTGATGTAAGGCAACAGTTTTTGAAAGAGACGAAGGTGGTACGCAGAGCTGTACCTACGGGGTGCGCATAGACATTACTTGTGTCCCACACAATTATTTATGTTCAAACAGATTTTTGAAGCAAGAAATACGTACGTAGCTCATCATCAGTTCCTCCATTCCACTTCAAATTATTTTCTCTTTCCAGCCACGGGCTGAATTTTTATCCAATCCTGAACCTTATCTACATGTATATTTTTCTTCGGCAAGAATGCTGCCTATTGCCTCACTACTTTGCTGGTGTGTTCTCAGCATAGCAATTCTGAAAAATGCCAGTACATGGGGGGGGGGCGACGTGACGCTAGGACAGGGGTAGGCAACCTAAGTCCCGGGGGCCGGATGTGGCCCAATCGCCTTCTCAATCTGGCCCACGGATGGTCTGGGCATCAGCGTGTTTTTACATGAATAGAATGTGTCCTTTTATTTAAAATGCATCTCTGGGTTATTTGTGGGGCATAGGAATTCATTCATTCCCCCCCCCCCCCCAGAATATAGTCTGGCCCACTACATGGTCTGAGGCATGGTGGACTGGCCCATGGCTGAAAAAGGTTGCTGACCCCTGCGCTATGAAGCATTTATAGCATGCAACTGGCATTTATGATGCCTAACCCTGGGGAAGAAAGGCTTTTGGAGACTGCTACAAAAAGTAATATTTTGAAGGCTTTTCGGTGTGTGTGTTTTTTAAACTGGCTCACACCGCACCATAAATCCCTTGTTTAATGCAAGTGTGTGCCTCCTGTCAATCACCAGAAGGGAGGGAGGCAATGAGAAGCAGAGGATTGGTGCAGTGTTGGTATGCTAGGGGGTTGGCTAGATGCTGGGAAAACATTTGAGGCCAGAAACAGAATACTAGACATTCTTCATGCATCAGGATTCAAATGAGATTAAACTGCATGAGCTTCAAATGGACTCACTAGCTGGTGATTTATTAGTGCAGTTAGCAGGGAAAAGTCCTGGCTGTGCTAGATGCAGAATGATATCCCAAAGAACTGGAACAGAGATGGAAGCCTCTTGCGCTCTCTCTCTCTCGCTCTCTCTCCCTTTCTCTCTCTCTTTTACAGTATTTCCTAATGTTCCTTTCACAACAGACCTGCCTTCCTCTATCAGCGAATGACTGTACAGTTTACCGTATTTTTCGCTCTATAACACGCACCAGACCATAACACGCACGTAGTTTTTAGAGGAGGAAAACAAGGAAAAAAATATTCTAAACGAAATATGATTTTTGTGGTTCATGCTGTAGCCACAGACATGTGATCTGACAGTGAGTTTGGAGTAGCCCAATGCAAAAATCCTGAGGATCCATGTGGATCCATGCTTTGTAACCACGGGGGAGGGAAGGAAGGGGAACCATGGATCCTCTGCTCACGACTGCAGCAGATCCCCCCCCCCGCCACCCGCAGGCATTCGCTCCATAACATGCACAGACATTTCCCCTTACTTTCTAGGAGGAAAAAAGTGTTATGGTGCAAAAAATACGGTATATGTAAACAACTGAAGAAAATGTAGAAGAGCTAAACCACTTTTAAAAAGAAAGAAAGCACAGGACAGCAGCATCAAGACCCAAAACTAGTCAAAACCACCACGTGACATCAGTGGTAGCAGAGTATTGTCAGTTTGCACTTACTGCAAATGCCCCTCTTAAACAGCAAGCCCAAGTTGCTGAAATGGACACCTTGGCAGGAACTCCCACGCACCCATTGGTTAGGGTGTTGGACTAGGACTTGCGAAAGCAGGCTTCATTCAGCCCTGAAGCTCTTGGGCCAGTCCCCATCTCTTAGCTGAACCAACCTCACTGGGTTGTTGTGAGGATGAAATGGGAAGGAGGAGAACCACGTACGCCATCCTTGTATATAGAGGTTGTATATAAATGTAATAAAATAATAAATGGTTGTAGCTGGGATGCCACTGAAGCTTTTCATATCAAGTGCACCACAAACCCACAAAGGAGAGTGCATGCAGTGGCGGAGCTTCATGCTCCAGCACCGGGGGGGGGGGGGGCTGAGAGCAGGCAGGGGTGGGGCTGGAGCATGTCCTGGGGGCCGCCTGCAGGGGCGGGGTGCCCAGCGCGGGGAGGGGGGGACTCCCCCTGCACTCCTCTTCCTCTGCCAGTGAGTGCATGCAGTCCCATGAGAAGGACTGAAACCAAGAAAAAAGTATAGCTCCGTCTCAGCACTCTGTGGGCTTATTGTGAGCATCAATTAGAGATCAGGGGGCAGAACTCCTTGCCCTTCTCCCAGTCAATGACTCGCTCTTGTTGCCCATGGCTGTCTGGACAATGCTGAGCTGTAGAAAGCTCATGTGAGAAACAGGGAAAGCTCCTGGGCCAAAGTGAAGCTTTGTCCCTCAGAGATGTCAGTAACTCAAAGCTCAGAGGAAAGTCTAAGCAGCTCCACAATGGCAGCTTAACAGGAAAGGTTAGGAGAGGTGTGAGATTGGGTCAAAGCAATTACTTCATTATCTTGACATCGTTTCAGAGAGACAGAGAGGTGTGCACAGAACAGCCAAGTGGCTAATGGGAGGAGAGGGAGAGGAGAGGGAGCAGAGCAGGCGAGAGCAAACCCGTATTTTACAAATCATGTGCCCAGGGACACCGCAGGCTCTTGTGCAGAGAGCCTCCAAGCTTCTTCAGAGTGTGCTGTTCCGACAGTAAAGAAAAAGACCAGCACCCCAGCACCATACTTCTTAATGGGGATGATGATTCCTGGATGGAGACTTTGTGAGCCAACTTAGTAAGAGAAATGAGTTTTAAAAGATTCAGAAAAAGTCCAGAACTTACATAACTGCTTACATAAGCTGCAGCGTCAAAGCAAGGCAAGAGAAGGAGGACACCTTGAGGCTGCAGCTGAGCTGAAGGGGCATTGAAGAAGAGCATAAGAAGAGCCCTGCTCAAGGTTCATCAAATTCAGCATCGAATTTCATAGGCTGGCCCGTGAGAAGCTTCTAAGCAGTCAAGAGATCTGGATTGTGCATGTTCACCCTGTGCAAACCCCTCTGCCCTGCATAATCCCTTCGCTGATTTGGGGTAGCTCAGTCGGTAGAGCATGAGACTCTGAAGCTCAGGGTTGTGGGTTTGATCCCCATGTTGGGCAAACGATTCTGCATTGCAGGTGGTTGGACTAATTGACCCTCTACAGTTCTATGATTCTATTGCTATTCATACATTTGGGACCAAGTGTGCAGAGAGGCAGTCTGCTGAATGTGTGTTGGCAATCTCCATGACCCACAAACCCTCACCCTGCTGAAGGCACACCCCAATGCATCAATAGCATTGGAGAGGGGCCTGCATGGGGCATGAGCATGCATATCTGCCCATGACTATAATTTTTAGGTTTCTGGAGGACACATTTGATAGGCTGTCTGGAATCTTGAAAAGAAGCACTTCTATCACAGCAGTCTTCTCCACCTAGTACCCTTCAAATGTTTCAGACTACAACTCCCACTATCCCCGGCTGTTGGCCCTGCTTGTTAGGGCTGATGGGAATTCCAAAGCACACAAGCTTTGTGGGTGCCTTTCATAAGGTCAGTGCCATGAAGACAAGAGAACCCAGAAGAGTGTGAGGGCTAGATACTTGACTCCTCAAAACCCACATACAGAAACACCGCCATCTAGCACAATACTATATAGTCCATCTCAGTTGAATGAAGCAGCCTCAGAAGCATACCATCTTAGTATAATAAGTTAATAAGGGTTCATAAGTATAACTGCCTTCTGAGGCAAATCCTTTTCCTGAAAAATAAAGGCTGAGGGATTATGACTTGTCAAAGGGCACTTGGGTTCAACCGCTGAACTGAGCTGTGATAGGAACTCAGATCCAAGTTCAACACTTTTAACATAGTGACTGTAAGCCACATTCATTTTCACAGTTGTAGTGTCTATATATCAAATCAAGGAGCTGCCTTGGTTAATATGTTGTAAAAGGGCTAAGTAGACCAATAGACTGGCTTTATGGTCTCTCTCTCTCTCTCTCTCTCTGTGTGTGTGTGTGTGTGTGTTGTGCTTGAACAGTGTTTGAACTACTCAGGTTTTGTTATGGCAGTGTGGCATCCTTCATTTTAAAAACAAAAACAGCTGCCCCACCCTGCCTGGGTTAAAACTTCTGTTATTTCCTATGTGCATCCACATTAAAGTAACTTGTCCTAGAACTAACACTCTCTCACCCACACTTATATCCCACTTTTCTCAATTTGTGTCTGTATCAGTACTAATACCCCTCTCTCTTTCTCAGATGATGGCAACCCATCTTTAAAAGTACAGTAGTGTTACTGTAGACCCAAGATTAATTGCAATAACTGGCCAGTAGGGGGCACTCACTGCTTGCAAAAAGTTTGATGCCTGTTTTCCTTTTTCTTCTCTAAAGCGAACACATCAAAGCCCCAGATTATGCAGAGTGCTGACATATGCTATTTCACTTGTATTTTGTTTCAATATATAGCCTGCTTCATCACAAATGATCAGAATAAAATATTTTTTAAAAAGGCAAAATATAAAGTAACTCCAGTCACAAAACATCACCACTAATAAGATCCTGAGCATTTGCCAAAAATATTTGATTCTGCTCTATGATGGCTGTTGAGTCCCAGGCCTTACAGATTGGTTGCATTTATAACTGAATCAGTCTTTTCCCTCTGGCCAAGCTCTGCTAAGGCATTGCCCTTGCCTTTTCTGTCGCTTATTGTCTCCTGCTACCTCCTTTGTCCCATCCTTGATTCCCATGTGCCCCCCGCTCCCCATCACTGCAGAGACGTATGGCTTGTCCCATTGTTCTTTTCACTCTTTTCAGTCGTAAAACGACTGGTCTACCAGACGGATTGAGGATTAGTCCTAGCACCTTTATACAAATATACGGTGGAACTGGGAATACAGTATACAGCTTTGATCACCCCATCTAAAAAAAAGAAAGAAAAAAATATATATATACCGTATTTTTTGCTCTATAGGAAGCACCCGACCATAGGACACACCTTGTTTTAGAGGGGGAGAACAAGGGGGGGGGAATTCTCCCCTTCTCTGCTCAGCGCCCCTTCAGCGAAGCGGCAGGAGAAACGGAGCCCCTTCCATTTCTCCTCCCGCTTCGCTGAAGGGGCGCTGCGCAGCTCTCCCTCTCTGCTGAAGCCAGGAGAGTCTTGCTCTCCTGGCTTCAGTAAAAGGAACTTGAAGCCTACGGAGCGCAGCGGGAGCTCCTGCTGCGCTGCGGAGGCTTCACGTTGCTTTCGCTGAAGCCTGGAGAGCAAGAGGGGTCGACCCCTCTCGCTCTCCAGGCTTCAGCGAAAGCAATGTGAAGCCTCCGCAGCGTGGAGGGAGCGCTCCCTCTGCGCTTTGGAGGCTTCGCATTGCTATCGCTGAAGCCAAAGAGCCTGCATTCGCTCCATAGGACGCACACATATTTCCCCTTAATTTTTGGAGGGGGAAAAGTGCATCCTATAGAGCGAAAAATACGGTACATTGCAAAGCTGGAAACGCTACATAATAGGGCAGCCAGAATGATCAGGGAACTAGACCACCTCCCCCCGAAAGGAAAGTCTAAAATGCTTGGAGCTTTTAAGATTAGAATACAAGGTGACTAAGATGGGACTTAGGAAAGAATGCACACTGTGAAGAAAGTAGATGTTTTTTCTCTCCCTCCCACATCATGGTAGAGGTTTGGTCATACAGTAAAAGATGAAAGGAAGTACTTCATTGCACAATGCATAATTGATTTCTGGAGGTTGCTGCCCTAATGTGTTGTGATGGTCACTGGCTTAGATGCCTTTTAAAAGGGACTAGACAAATTCATGAAAGGCTGATCTATCAATAGCTGGAAAATGCAACAAATAAATTCTAACTTGAGGGATTGGCAGGCACTAATAGTATCTGACTTTCCCCCCCTCTTGTGTAGCTCTGGTCAGAGACAGGAACAAAGGTAACATCAGAAACAAGTGATCTACGGCTTCGGAGAATTCCAAAGCACACAAGCTTTGTGGATGCCTTTCATAAGGTCAGTGCCATGAAGACAAGAGAACCCAGAAGAGTGTGAGGGCTAGATACTTGACTCTTCAAAACCCACATACAAAAACACTGCCATCTAGCACAATACTATATAGCCCATCTCAGTTGAATGGAGCAGCCTTAGAAGCAACCAGTATGGTCTTATTAAGTGTACCATCTTAGTATAATAAGTTTGCCTGCTTACAGTTTGCCTGTAATCACACTTTGTACCTTGTTATTGTTCAAGTTCCCTTACTCCCGTGAAATTCAGAGGAAGATAGACTTTTGATTAAGTGTTAATGGCTCTGAAATGAGAACAGACTGAACTATGAACCCCAAAATTTGGGATCTGCTCCAAACTAGTGCCAAACCTTTGCAGTTGTTTTGCAGCACTTGGTAGCAAAAAACCCATGTTTTGCAGCACCCCTCCAACTGAGCAATTGCTACTCAAAGCTAGGGTCATAGCTATCACCCCAAAACGCAATTGCAGGAAGCAGATCAAGAAATACTTCAAGCCTGGGTTCCAATGCCAGAGTTTTGCTATTGTTTTGTAAACTTTTTGAAGTGAAACCCTCACATTTTGTCACACCCCCAACAGTGGGTCACTGCCTTACTCAGTGTGGGTTGGGGCCATAATGGACTTACTCCCGACAAGCACTGTTTCTGGGAGAGAAATTTTGGGGTTCGTAGTAGTTATTGGTGCTGGGACAATATTTCCCTATTTTAAAATAGGACCTGACACAATGGAACCCATGGTCTGTGTATGTGTGCGCACACAAGTAAGTGTGTACACACATACTTCCACACAAGTGTCCCCCCCCCCCCCAGGAGCAGGCAATGCCTTCAAGAGGTAATCTGGCAGTCCTACATAAGGAATAAACTTCTGGGCGGTCCCTTGTTTGGGCATGGGTTTGCTTAGTGTGCTTCATGGAGGGAACATAGCTTTCACTTCACAGAATTACTGTATTTTCCCGTGTATAAAACGCCCCCATGTATAAGACGATCCCTATTTTTTGAGCCCAAAAGTAAGAAATAAATAATTGCAACATTCTGTGTATAAGACAACCCCCAATTTTAAACTTAAAAAATTTGGAGGGAAATATAGTCTTAAACACGGGAAAATACAGTATTGTTACCTTTTCCTTAATCGGGTGTTTATCGGTGTCATCACTCTTCCTGCTTTTTAGTTTGGAAGTATTTCGCTGACTGAAGAGGAAAAAGATGAAATAATCCTGAAATTAGAGAAGGCACACAATGGTGCGCTGGAGGGAAGCTCACAGGAAAGGTAATTGCAAACCACAGGCTTTGTGACAGAAAGGACCAAAAGGGGCTTGCTAGAAAAACAGCAGCCTGTCTGAGGTAAGTCGCTATCTGAATACACCTGAGAATGTAGTAGAAGCATCCAAGGCAGCCCGTGGTCCTCTGTTTATTGCTTTACATCCTCTCAGCAGTGCTATAGGGCAGGGTCAAAGGAACCTTTTTCAAGCAGAAGGCTGCATGCTTTTGAACCTGGGATAGCTCAGTCTGTAGAGCATGAGACTCTTAATCTCTGGGTCATGGGTTGGAGCCCCACATTGGGGGTTGGACTAGATGACCCTTGAGGTACCTTCCAGCCCTACAACTCTATGATTCTATGAAAAGTGAGCGGATCAACGATTCTAGCAATGAGAAGGCTAGATTCTATACACACTCGCATACCCCTCTCTGTCCTCCATCCAAGAAAGAGACAGTTCACAACATGCTGCAGCCAAAGAAAAATAAGCAAGGAGTATGAGAAGCAGGGTCAGTAGGGAGTAAGGCTGGGGAGGGGATGAGGTCTGGGGAGAGTCCTGGGAGCCATTTAGAGAGGTTTGAGGGGCACATTCACCCACTTAGTCTGAAGTTCCCCGCCTCTGTTATGGTGAAATCAGTACTTCCCTATGTATTTCCTCTTGTGGGGGGGGGGACGGACAAGCAAGGAGTTGTATGGTATGGCAGCCACCATGGATTCCCACCCCCCAACCTAGTGTCCCTGCTATGCCCCCCTTTTGAAGCTGTCAGTTTCTGTCCTCTTTAAAGTGAATGTGGGAAGTAGAGAGAGAAGATGCCTCTGCTCCAGCAGGCAGGGTGTGTGAAATATCCGTGAAGTACCACCATTGCCACCCTGCAGAAATAGCAAATGCAGATTAAATTGGGGGGGCGGGGGGCGGGATATAGGGTGACATTTTTATGAGGACAATGTCAAGTGACTACTACAAAAAAAATTGCACGCACAAACTACCAAGTCCACAGTGAACTTCCATGCGGAAGTGCCGTGTAAAGCAGAAAAGGCTAGCAAAATCCCTTTCCTCGTGCAGCAGTCCTGCTATCTTTTTGATGAAGATGTACTCCCCACTCCAGTGCTAGAACACAAATTTTCCATTAGTTCTTTTGCAAGAACAAGCAAATAGGCTATGCACTTTGCGCCACAGCACCCCATTTTATGTGGATAGGATATCACACTGCTCCTAATGTATTGGGTATTCATCTGAATACAGCACTGAGAAGAATATGTGGGTTTGTTTGTTGAAAATTCTGGATTAGCCCAAAGGAATGCATGTCAAACTCCCCACCCCCACTTTACAGTTCACCTTCTGAACCATCCTCGTTGGCTGTCCTCACCTCTCAGAAATCAGACATCTTTTCAGTGGCTGACCCCAAAATGGTAGAATCGTCTTCCTTCAATACGGCACCATCTTCTGAGAAAATGCCCGTGGGGAAAAGTAAGTTCAAATTCTTCCTCTTTAAAAATAGTCCGGCATTGGCTAGTTGATCAAAAAGTCGTACATGCAATGCATACTCACACACACACATGTGCAATGCACATAGGCCCAATGTAACCTAGGTTAATCTCTTGGACTGTTCCACGTATGCTAAAGCATTGACTTTACTGACAGAGCCTCTTCAGACTTGTGGGTTGGGTTTTTCTCTAATGTATTCTGTAACAGTGTCATTGCCACAATTATGACAGAATGCGAGCCTCTAACACCCCTTCCTCACACAACTGCTGCCCACCTGGGGTTGGCCAGTTGTGCCTTGATTAGCCATTAGTCTCCCCCACCACCTCCCTATGAGCTCACAGCCCTTTCCCCAGACAAGAAGAAATCTGGGGATGCTCAATTAAATATTGGATCTCTAGAACCTAGAATAAGCCACCCTGCATCACTTACAGTTCACTCAGAGAGTAAAGCAAACCCATAGCTCCCTAGATCTGCCAGAGAACAGATTAACTTTTTGGTCTTTAACAACCCCGATCCTAGACTCCTGAAGCAGGAACCCAAACATTCTAGGCACATGGAGAATTACAAGAATCATTGATACTGGCAAACACACGCACCTCTGACCCCACTAACTAAATCACAAAGCTTTATAAAGAACAGGAGGGGAGATGACAAATAGACAAAGCAGTTTAAAAGAAAAGAGCACTGTGGCTCAGAGCTATGTAGGTTGACCTAAGCAACAACAGGCTTCTCAGTCTACTCACAAGTTACAGAACATAGATGATCAGCTGCAGGTCCTCCCCACCTCCCCCATGAGCAGTAAGGGACAACATGAATTCCTGATGAAGGGGTGGGGGGCAAAGGCTTGCCTTCAACAGCTCACTCTTAAGAACTCTATACCCCACCATTTGTTGCCATTCAGTGACCAATCAGCCATGTCATGTTTTGCAGGTAAAAAGAAAATCTACACCTTTGGGGAAATAATGGAATGCAAGGGTCAGAGGAAACTAGTTATAGTATATAGTTTAACAAACTAGTGTTAGTATAACTAACTAGTGTTAGTTAATGCCAGTATTTCCCACCACCTCATTGAGCTTCCCCCTTTTGAGGCTATGAGTACAATCCTATACACACTTACTTGGGAGTAGGTCTCACTGAACTCCATTGGGCATACTTCTGAGTGGACATTCATAGGACTGCATTGTTTATTTCCCATGTCCGTGGATGACTTTCCTGCAGTAAAATAAAACTTATGGATGAATCATCTTCACGCTATAGGAGCACAATCCTGCAAACAAGTAATTATGGAAAAATAACAGAATTTCCTTTCTATGTGGTGAGATTTCTCTGTAAAACAAAATACGTATTTACTCTTTAGCTATGCTATTCACCAGTGTTCTTACAGGAACACAAACCAAAAGCCCTAAAGCTGCCACCCTAGGCTCATAACCCACCAAGCATGGGGTTAGGCCTGGTCAGGCTGGCAGAGGCAACCTTCCCTTTTGCCATGACAAAAGAAAACTATTGCAAAGCTGGCTGGTTACTCCTTCTCTGTCCCCATGGTCTTCTAAAGCATAATGAGCACTGTTTTACCTCCAAAGTTCCCTTGCCTGTCCCTGCTGACACATAAAATCTTTTCTCAAGCCCTCCATGGAATTGATAACATGGACACCATACTGAGCTGCTTGAAAGCTTCCCTTCTTTCCCCCTTCCTTTCTCCTGGCCCAGCGCCACCTAGTGGTCCTTGTGTTTATACAGCTACCCCACACCATATGTTGTTGCCTCCTCTTGTCCCTCCTTCTCTCAAGACTGTTTCCTCTTCAGGCTATGGATCCCTAGCCTGACTTCTCCAGCCCCTTCCTTAAACTACTTTTCTCTGGGCCTTGTGTCCTTCCCTACACTTCCTGAGGGAATCTCTTCCTACATGAGCATTTTCATCTGCCCTGCCTGCAGCCTTCCCTCTCTCCCTCCTGATCCTGATCCTGGACTCATGAACATTTGGCCTTTCACTTGTGTCAAAGAAGGTGTACAACAAATAATCTTGTAGCATCTTCAAGACTAACACGTCCATAATGGCGTAAGCTTTGGGGACTAAAGTCCACAATTGTATGTCATTATCTGTCTGTCAGGTTTTTAAAAAAGCAATTATTCTCCTCTCCTCCCCGATAACATGGCAAGCAAAACAAACTAGAGCCTAGTGCTGGCACATTCTTTCTGAGCAACTAAACTATTTTAACTTTTCATAGCACAGTGACTCAGCCAGTGGCTGAGCAGGTGTATTGATTGATTAAGTGAGGTAATTCCAGTTTTCAGTTAGATAAATTATCCAATACATATGACATGAAGGTAACAGTTGTTGTTTTTTTAAACTCTACAATGTTCATAAGTTATTAAAAATTAGTATTCATGATCCCACCTGATACGGACACAGGAGACTTTGGAATTCCCTCCCTAGTGAAGCTAGACTGCTTCCCGCCTTGTTGTCCTTCCACCAGCAGGACTTTTTTGTTTCAACAGGCTTTTGGGTACGGACTGCTTTTTATGAAAGGGCTAATGCCGTGTTGTTTTTATTGTAATTATTTGTATGGTTTTTTATACGTGTTATATATGTATATAGTTTTACTATCAATGTTTAATTGCTTTTTAATGATTGTTCTTTTTCATGTTTTTAGCAGTTCTCATTTTTATATGTAAGCAGCCTTGTGTTCCGTCAGGGGGAAAAGACGTGTCTAAATAAATAAACAAATATTCATAAATACAGATAACTTATTTGTATAATGTATTTATTTATTATTGGAGCTAATGGCCAGTGCTCTGTGGCCTGGGCTTCTCATCTGCCTTCTCCCAGGGCACACAGGCCTTTTCTAATGCAGCTAATATCACCACAGTGTAATGTTTGACTTTCAGCTACAGTGTTTTTCCCTGGAAGTTTTCATTAGTTTTTCATTAGTTTTTATTCATATGCCATATGAGTATATTATGTTTCAACTTTCGAAAGCTCCTTCCCTGGATCGTTGGAGCCTTGCACAGTCTCGCCTCACTCTTGGACAGCTGTCAGAGGAAGAAATGCACACTCACATTTTGACCTGCCCCTTCATAGAAGAATGCAGGAGGTGAGTACCTTCAGAGCTCAACTCTGGTGTGAGAAGCCTCTGCCTTGCAGTTTCACCAGACTTAAGGAGAGACTCCTGCATGCTTTCTGTTACTTTCCATTTTGAAGCAAACATTATTCCTTCCTCCTGGATGGTCTGTACGCTACTCCACTGTGTGAGAGATTCTCAGTAAAAGCTCAGTCAGTAAAAGACAGGGTGCACCCACCCAGTAGCAACCCAGTTGCCTACCTGGCTTTCCAATTTTGAGTTCACTGCTGGTAAAGAAGATGGGGAGGGGTGAGGTGGCAGGGATGTTGGCACAGTGTGGGCACAGTGGAGGGAGTGTTTGATGGGCTCCACCAGTGCCGGTACACCGCCGAACTCCCTGTCACCTTTTCCCTCTTAAGTTACTGGCAGCAGCCTCTGCCATGGGAAGCCAGATGACCAATGCCAACCTAGGCTGCTGTGCCCTGCTGACCACTCCTGGCTAAACCTGTGTCCACCTTTTCACTGAAAGCTGCACCCAGCGGCCACCCACCCCATCCTCTCATAGTGCAATAGTAGTTCTGCCTTCAAATGAGGAGATAAGCTTTTTCAGAGCAGGGAGCAAAGACCTTTCTTTGCAAGTTTCACTTGGCACTCTTTGGGACAACAGTGCAGAACAAGCAACCCACTTTCAGCTTTTTAGTGTTTGCTGTCCCACTTCGGAGCGCTTTTTGAGGCCCTGTATCATTCATCAGTTTGCCCATCCTTTTGTGTAGTGCTCCTTTTCTGAGACAATGTTCTGGCCCTACCTGCTGTCCACCACTGATCAACATGAAGGAGGCCCTCAGCAATGCAGGGTAGGCAGTGGCGTAGTGTGGGGGGTGCAGGGGGGGCCCGGCCGCACCGGGCGCAACATCTGGGGGTTAGGGGGCGCAAATCCACGGGTTAGGGGGCACAAATTACTTGCCTTGCCCCTGGTGCTGACAACCCATGCTACGCCACTGAGGGTAGGGTCCACCCCTGAGGCACCCCCCGCCATTTTGTCAGACAGGTATCTGGTGAATCCGGAGCTGCCAAAGAATCGTAAGTTATAAAGACCCAGAGAAGCAAAGTTGGGAAGAAGTTGGGCTTTTCACATTATGTGGATAACTGTGTGCTTAAAAGCATCAGCCATCTAGACTTACAAGTCCATTACAGTGGTACCTCGGGATGCGAACGGGATCCATTCTAGAGCCCCGTTCGCATCCTGAACAGAACGTAAGATGCGACTGCAAGCCTGTGCATGTGCGGGTTGCATTTTGCCGCTTCTGTACATGCACGTGATGTCATTTTGACCGTCTGTGCATACGCGAGTGTCAAAACCCGGACGTAAGCGCTCCGTTACTTCCGGGTCACCGTGGAGCACAACCCGAAAATACTTATCCTGAAGCATATTTATCCCGAGGTATGACTGTACTAGCACCTCCAGCATCACCTTAAACTCACAAAGCAGCAACCCACTCTGTAACCACTTTGTGCAGTGTGCAAACATCTGCTCAACTCATGACTACATGCCCCCACGCGTGTGTGCACACATGCACACACACAAACACACAAACACACACAGAGCCAACATCCTGCCAATGATCCCGTCATGTTTACCACACAAACCTCATTGCTTAAGGAATAGCTGTTAGAATCACTTCACCTCAGATGAAGTGACTTTACCAGACCACTTCCCTATCACATCCGCTCTAAATCCATGTGCTTTAATTACCTTCTTATGTGCCTCCCCTCCCCCCCCACAACTTTTTGGCTTTTAACCTCCCCAGTTGGCTTCTTATTTTTTATTGCTTTTACCATCCTCCTGGAATATGTAATGGAAGTGGAGCGAATATGATCTCTGACAGGATGTGCTATTTTGCCTGTTCATCTGTGACACAGCTTCTTGTCAGGCTTTTCTGCTCCTCCTCCACAGACCTGGTATTCACTAGGAAATTGCAAATGGCCAATATGCATATGGCAAATATTTAATAATATTGGAAGTATAATAAAAATATTTCTGTTGAAGATAAACATGTATATCTGTAGTTAACCCAAGAAACTATAGCTGTTTATACTCTATACCTTAAAAGCACATTCAAAGCACAGTCTTTTCCTCAAAGAATTCTGGGCACTGTAGTTTACCCCTCACAGAGCTACAATTCAAATCCACATGTTAACAAACAGCAGTGCCCATAATTCTTTGAGGAGAAAAATGTTCTTTGAATGTGCTTTGAAGGCATAGAATGTACGTAATCTAGACTTTGTATAGATGTGTTCTCTCCCACCCCCACCCCCAAATATAGTTTACCCCAGGATTGTCAGGATGGTGCTCATGGGTGCAGTTGCACATGCAGAGGCATTCACTGGTTCTCAGAGGCTTGCTTCCCCTGCTGAAATTAGGCTTGTGAAAAGCATTTTGTTGCAGCCAATAGAAAGATTACAGAGTGTGCTTGGCCATTGTGTGCATGTAGTGCTCATGACAGTTTGTCCAATTTGCAAATGCACCCATGAGCAAGAAAAGGTTGGTGATCCGTGCTTTGCTCTAAATGATCCTTTTCTAATTCTACTATGTTTCCAGACAATTCACAACTGTCTCAGCTGCTACTACTCTTGTAGCTTCAGACCGCCATTTTCCTTATACTGGAAACTAAGTGCAGTGGAACCTTGGTTTTTGAACGTAATCCATTCTGGAAGACGTTCAACTTCCGAAACGTTCAAAAACTGAAGCATGCATTTCTGGAAGCATTTACTTATGGAAAATTCAATATGGAAGCCGTGTGGCACGTTTGACTTCTGAAAAGCGTTCGAAAAGCAAAGCAGTTACTTTCAGGTTTTTGGCATTCGAAAACTGAAACAACCGACTTCCAAGACGTTCAGAAACCAAACTTCCACTGTACAAGAGTTACAGATGACTAAGTTGGTCTCTGAGAAGACTTGTTCTCTTCACAGCTGCCTGTGCTTCTCTCAGTTGACTTCTAACCCGCCACCTGTCTGGATTTTCACTTTTTGAAATATGGCAGCCCTAGATACCTCCCCTCACCTCCAGTCACACCTAACCCATCTTTTTTCTCCTCTTCCCACTTTCTTCCCCTAGATGCCATATTGGTTCAGGACCATTAAGGATTGTGAGTGTACATAATACGGGCAAATTTGTCCGAATCTTCAATACATTATTGAACAAGGAAATAGATTTAAGTGGCTACATCATCCAGCAGTGGGTTAAAGACTTCCCAGTGTCTATCTATCGTTTCCCGAATGGCACCATTCTGCCTGCACAGCATCATATCACAGTAAGCAGCAGGGACCTCTCCTGCTTCCCAATCCTGAGTGTGATATAGATATACAAACCGTATTTTTCCATGTATAAGACGCCCCCATGTATAAACCACCTCCTATTTTGGGGGACTAAATTTAAAGAAAATGAGGGGAGATGGCCCAAAGTTGTTGAGCTTTTTTTAGGGGGAATTGCACTCATGCCATCAAAATCACCCCAGCAAATCCATTGCTGGGGGTTGGCAAAGTGGGCATCCACTCACCCCACGCCACTGAGGGCGGGAAGCTTCCTAGAGCACGGCCACCAACCAACTGCCTGGTGTGCACAGCTTCCCCTCCACGCAGCTGCGGGAAACGCTCCCTAGAGTACACACCTCCCACAGCGGCATGGGGGGGGGGAGTTGCGCGACTGCTAACCAGCTGGCTGGCAGCTCGCAACTCCCCCCCCCCCAATATCCGTGTAAAGGACAATCCCAGTTTTTTGACATGATTTTTGAGTCAAAAAACCTCGTCTAATACATGGAAATTACGGTATATAAGATATTATCTTGCTGAACAATAATTTCATGCCACAGGTAGTCCAAAACATTTTGCTTCAGACAGATGACATCAATATGAACTGAAAGTTAGCCCACTGGATTTAAGAACTCTAAAAAGTTATTTTTGCTATAAAATTTTTCTATATCCTAAAAAAAGTTGAGTTTGAGCAAAGAAAGAAAGAAGGAATCAGTTGTCTCTATCTGAAATATTTCTAAATTGTACTGTGCGCTTATGGGTACTAAAATATTTTTAAAAGCAAAATGGTTGTATGGGAAGTGCTGCTTTCCCAGAAATGTGTAATTCTGACCAATAAAACAGAATGTATTTCTACCAGCATTACAGGGAAATAATAGACTATATATGGGTGGAATTTAACATCGTGCTAACACAATTGCTCCATCAGCACAAGCATTTATGTTTGCCAGACCAGGGTTTTTTTAAAGCAGATTTCCTGACTGCACAGGAATTTAATGAGCAAGGCCAAAAGGGATTAACAAATTAGTAGTAGTTTTCTGGACTAGTTCACTTACTGGATCTCCTTTTCATTCCAAATTGTCTTTCCAAGTAGCTTTTCTCCCCATGAGGTCTGCAAAAACAGGGCACCAGGCTACAGTTACAGATGAAAATGGGAGGTACTGTAGGTCATACATTAAGGTTGTGTCTCATCCATTTGCACTATATTTTATAGGTGTGGGCTGCAGGGGCCAACCTTGCTCATGAGCAAGCTTCAAACATGCCACTAAGCAGGCAACATTTTTTCAGAACAGGTCCAGAATGCACGACCTGCCTCTGTGACTACCATGGCCAGGTGAATTGCTTTGTTTAATAGTCTGGAGGGGAAGGGGTGTACAGTGTGTTATAATTTTCTGAGTTTTAAAAATTAAAAAGGGGGAAAGGCCCAAAAGGTTGACCATCCTAAGGTAATGATAGCCAACGTGGGACCCCCCCCCCAAGATGTTGTTGGGTTACAACACAAGACATGATGGTTGGGGTTGATGGGAATCGTAGTCCAACAACACCTGCAGGGCACCACATTGGCTATCCATGACGTAGGGTGGCATTGTATCAGAGTAAACTTAAGCATAGATTTGTAATATGAAACAGTATTTGAGTGTGGTGGAGCTCATGAATATACATGAAATGGCTGTTATGCACACTGTAAACAGTGAGATGTTTATGTGAACCCAAAGTGTGCCTTGGGGTTGGTTTCTGTTGAATGAGGTCACCAAAGACCTATGGCATTTCTGTGACTTAAGGTGTTGTTTACATGGTGAGTGAAGCTGCAATTGGTTTCCCACACCCAGGGAACAGTGTATCTCTGTGTGTTTATTTTGTGTGTCAGTTATAGTACCCCTGCCCCGAAGAGAACATCATGTGCAGCCACCAAATGGCATCACAGCTTGTTTGGAGCAGAGCATTAGTAGTTATAAGCCAGCAGCTAAATATTAATGGCCACTTCTAAAATTTTGAATAAATGAATATAAACCTAAGTATGTGATCCTAGATTGTAATTTCTGGATCAACAGCTGATACACATTTATGGCTGTTGGGAATGAAGGACATGCTAAAGGACTTTCATGCCCTGAGGGGAAAGCAGAAGAGGGAATGTCTACCATCCACTTCTGAATAGATCCTGAGAGAATCCGTCCTTTTCTCATGCATTGATATAACAAATTGTCAACTACCATGGGAGCATTGAAAAGCAGTACTGTATTATATAAATGTTGAAGTCTGGTGAATAACTTTATTTTCCTTTCACTTTCATCTTCTAAGATTATCTCACAATATAGAGGTCCTCAGCACTTCATGGCAGCTGCAGATGCCTATAGCGATAATGTGGACCTTTCAGTGGACAAATTTCCCCTCAGTGAAGATGATGAAACTTTTGAGTCCTTGCCTTCGAGGCCAGACGTAGCTTCGTCCCAACGAATTCGTAGAACTTCAGGCATCTTGGTAAACAAAAGGTAGAGATTCAATCTAGGAGTGTGCTGGTGAAAAACAGGTAGAAGGAATGGAGTACAGTCAGTATCATGCAATGGTTTGCACATAACACTAAGCCATGGTTTATTAAACCATAGCTTAGTGTTATGCATGACCCCTTTTGAGCCACTTAACTATAGTTTGCTTACTGCATACAAACCACAAGCTGAATTCATTATTTGTTATTGGCTCACAAATCCTGGTTTATTTTACATGTTTGGTGTTATATGTGAACCTAGCACCTTTCCTTAACCATGGCTTGTTTGACACTCCCTGTCTTCTATAAATTCACAAAACTAGAAAGGCATGAGGCAAGATTAG
This sequence comes from Podarcis liolepis, assembly GCF_965112155.1. Taxonomy (NCBI): domain Eukaryota; kingdom Metazoa; phylum Chordata; class Lepidosauria; order Squamata; family Lacertidae; genus Podarcis; species Podarcis liolepis. The sequence goes on from NC_139554.1 coordinate 77,759,237, forward strand.
CTCAAAAACCAAACAAATGTTGGAGAAGCAAGTCGTGTTTTGTTTGATTGTCTGTAAGGCAACTTGTGGTTAACTCGCGTTTTGTTAAACAAAGCATGGTTTAAAACAAACTATGGTTTAGTGTTAAGTGCAAATCATAACATTACTATCACACTGCTAACATCAAACTCATGCCCTCTGAAGACTGTGGCTCTGAATCTTTATTTTTTTATATAATAATATTTATTGAATTTTCACAAATTATATAAACATACTCACTACAAACAAACAAACAAACACAAAAACAAACAAGTATAATTTCAAAACCTTATTTTCTTAAAACTTACTTCACCGACCTCCTCATAACTCCCCTTTCTGCATTCCAATTTCAAATTTAATTCAGCAAATCCTCACCCTTAATTTTATCTAGTTGTATTCTTTTCTTTTCTTTTAACTTAATCTTTACAGCTGTAGTCCACTTACTTTCTATAATCATAACATTTTAACACTCATTAATTTTACAATATCTCTTAAGATAGATTTTAAATTTCTTCCAATCTTCTTCCGCTGTCTCTTTCCTCTGGTCTCGGATTCTGCCAGTCATTTCAGCCAGTCCCATGTAGTCTATCACCTTCATCTGCCATTCTTCCAGAGTGGGTAGATCTTGTGTCTTCCAATACTTTGCTATGAGTATTCTTGCTGCTGTTGTAGCATACATAAAAAATGTTCTATCTTTCTTTGACACCAATTGGCCGACAATGCCCAAGAGAAAGGCCTCTGGTTTCTTAGGGAAGGTACATTTAAGTACCTTTTTCATTTCATTATATATCATTTCCCAGAAGTCCTTAATCTTTGGGCACGTCCACCAAAGGTGGAAGAAAGTACCTTCGGTTTCTTTACATTTCCAACATTTATTATCAGACAAGTGGTATATTTGTGGCTCTGAATCTTTAGATGCCAGCACCGATTTTTAGAACAGTGCAGTCTTGAAAGGTTTGATCTGCCATTTTAATTCAAAATGGCATCCAGTTGTATCCAAAGAGACGAAAACCTGCTCCATGATCTCAGGAAGCATTATGCAAAATTATGACAGAGGTGTCCAAGAGGTGTCCAAATGTGCAGTGTACAAACAACTTTCCAAAATATAAAGTCGATCAGGTTGATCACTTTCAGTGCCCAGATGCACCAGTGTGAAGTGTTTGCAGCTGCCCTGCAGCTGTTTGAAATGGATAGTGTTGGTTGCAAGGAGCTGATGCTTATTCCGACTCTTTTAACAGGGTGAGCTTCCTCTTGGGTCAATCTTCTTTCTTTCCTGTTCAGGTTCCATGGACACTTTTCTTTTGATTCTGCACAAAGTAGCAAAATGCTGCTTAGTCGTGCCACAGGTATCAGGACGAAAATCAGTGATGCAAGCAGCGAAACTTCCAGCTTATATTCAGTTTCCTCAAAAACTTTGCTTCCACTCATGGGTATGTAAGTCAACTCTGTTTTAACTATATCTGTTGTTAAATATATGGTAATCTGTGTACTGCTATGTGCATTAAGGAAGAATTTTGTGCAATATTTGTCAAAATAAATAAAAAATAATTTTAGAAGCATAGCTTAATTCAATGTTTTCATAACTGAAACTAACTACACATCACACGCAAACCGATGGTATGGATCCCTGATGCCTTCTTTAAAAAAGAAGAAGGAAAAATAGCTCTAGGAGGGAATGTTTTGAGCAGAGCATCAGCAAAGATAGGTTGCCTGCTTAGCTCTTTCCTGTCCATCATTTCTCAGCTCTATATCACCGTCTAAGCAGTTTCCCACTCCCATTCCCTGCTGCTTTGGAAGACAAATGTGAAGCACAAAAAGGGTAGATACTGAAAGAGAGAAGCATTCCCTCTTTTTGTCCTCCCTACTCTGTTCACAATACTTCTTCCCCCCTCCAAAGTTTTATTCATTTCAGAATGGTGTTGGGCCTCCATTCGGTGTGTGTACACATACCATATAGTTAGCCCCTTAGGACAATTCTACACTAGGGACCTAAATACAGTGGTGCCTCAGGTTAAGAACTTAATTCGTTCCGGAGGTCCATTCTTAACCTGAAACTGTTCTTAACCTGAGGTACCACTTTAGCTAATGGGGCCTCCTGCTGCCGCCGCGCGATTTCTTTTCTCATCCTGAAGCAAAGTTCTTAACCCGAGGTACTATTTCTGGGTTAGTCAAGTCTGTAACCTGAAGCGTCTGTAACCCGAGGTACCACTGTATGGGTAATAAAAATGTTCCCCCTCCCACCTAATATCCTGGAAGCTGAATGGATGGAGGACAGAAATCTCTCAACATCTCACAAAACACAGCCTCAGGTTCATTTAGTGTAGATGCACACCAAGAAACAATACCAATGTGCAGTGAGCAATCTAATTACAGTACCTAAATCTGTGGTCATGGGCACAGTGGCACCCTTGAGGATTTCCCCTGGTGCCCACAAAACCATTGAGCACACTATTCACTGCCTCCCCGATATGACATGGCAAAGGTGGGTATTCCCCCCCCCGCAAAGTACATAGAGCTGAAGGAGGAAATTTCAAAGAGTGACACTCTTTCCTACTTTCTCGTTCAGTGCAATGTGTTTTTCATGTCTCAGACTGGCAGCGGAGCAATGAAGAGGAAGGAAAGGGGCATGAACTGGAAGACAGCAGAGGAAAAGGAAGTGGCAGGAGGCAGAATGAGAAAGTGAAGTGCCATAGGGGATGAGGGCCAGTGAAGGCTGCAGTCTGGGAAGGAGATGGGGAGTGTCCCAAGGGCCACATAGAGGCACCCGGAGAGCCACATTTGGCCTCTGGGTCTAAGGTTTCCTGCCCCTGCTCTGAATGATTTAGGTCAAGGTTACCTGAAGCACCCTTATTTTACTGTTAGATATTGTTTTCTAATTGGAAATTGTAAACAACTTTGTGGAAGAAGTTACTCAAAAAGTAGGATATACATTTTTAAATGAACAAGTATGGCTATGTCTCCCTCCCCCATCATTTGATGGTACCAAACACATGAACACATTCTCCCCACCAACATTCCCAGTTGCTCTGTTATTTCTGCAGTGTGTGGAATCATGTGCTAAGAAGTTAAATGAGGTGTGTGGTAAGAAAGGGATAAATTGTGAGCCCTCCTTGCTATTGTGTGAGTTCCAAAACACATTGTGCTCAGCCATTGTTCTGTGGGTCTAGATAAAGGTGTTCAATTGTTTATGATTCTTCTAAAGTGGGGAAGGGGTGTTTTAGACACCATCTTCAGTTTAGATTAAATGGCAAAGTGCATGTGGGGGCGAATTTCAGTGCTAATAAGGCACTCTGCTTTTATTGTTCTTTGGCAGAAAAGAATAGCAGTTCTTCAACCAGCGAGGGAGATTTTGCTTTTCAGACACGGCAGCCTCAAATTATGGAACCAGAAGCTAGAGTAAGTATGTTCATTAATAACAAATACATGGAGAGGTTAGTGGCCTCCCCAGAGATGTACTGTAAATGCTGTGTAGGCACCTCTGAGCCCAAGGTTGCTGGATAATCAGACATTGGAATAAAGAAACGGGAAACAGAGGTTTCCTTCTCCAAAGCATAGTACAAGTACAACTAGCAGAAAGTGTCCGGTGCTGTGTGGGAATTCTAAGAAACCCAAACATATTGTGATTTTTAAATGGATAGTATGATTTGTGAGTATGGCTGCTGTGCATGCCCCCCCCCACCAATGCAGGGCTCCCCCCCCCCACCAATGCAGGGCTCAATGCATCCAATGGTATCCAAACATATACAAAAAATACCTCTTCCACCTTAGGAAATCTCATCTGCAACTATCACTATGCCCTCTTGATTCAAAATTGTGTCTAGCCTCCAAACATAGAGCAGGATGACCATCTCCATCTTGGAACCAAATTGGGGGACAATAACTTCAAGTCATCCAAATTGGCATAGTTTGGACTCATGATGCTTAATTGGGCAAAGTGACACCAAATTGGGCAACAATATCTTCAGGGGTGTCCACATTGGCACCGTTTGGACCCATAACCAAAACTGAGTGAAGTCACATCAAAGTCACATTTTGGTCCACCATCTTGATTCAAAATAGCACCAAGCATCAAAACATAGATGAAGTTCGCTGCTTCCCCCCTCAGGAACTCTCATGCTGAGTTGGCCAATATCTTCAGAGGCATCCACATTGGCACAAGTTGGCCTGTCATGCCAAATTTGCTAAATAGTGAAATGATATATTCTGAGGTGTCCAAATTGGTGCAGGTTGGACACATCACACCAGAAACTGGACAACGACATGCCCAAGTCACATTTCAGTCTGCCATCTTGATTCAAAATGGCAGTCGGTTGCTGCCCCCACTTCAGCAGCCCTCATGTAGAGTTTGAAATAAGCATAGTTTGGACCTGTCCCACCAAAAATTGGGCCATCACGCTAAAGACATGTTTCAGTCTGCCAACGTCCAATCAATGGCAGCCGATGTCAAACATTAATGAAGACTACCACCCCCACTTTAGGAACCCTCATGGCAAATTTGTAAATAATATCTTGAGAGGCATTGCAACGTATAGGAAACTTTCCAAAATATACAGAAGATAAATTAGTACTAAAACATTTTTTTGAAATAAAGAATAAAAAATAAAAGAGCACTATAGCATGTCGCACCACAATGCTATAATGCTTTAAAAAAAATTTTTTTTTAAGCATTCTGGCCATTGGCATTTTTGCAGCAGGGTTAATGGCAATGACCAGAAAGCTTTTTATTTCTTATTTTTAGACAGCATTATGGTGTTAAAGCACGCTAACATTATTTTTTTAAAAAAAAAGCTGGAAAAACTAGTTAGCCCTAGTTAGGAGATCAATTAAATAACATAAACAGGGTGATAAAAAGTACCTACCGCAAAGGTTATGGTGAATGTATGCAGAGTTTTGACAAGTTCACCTGCACGATAGATCTCTGCCCATCTAATACCCGCCTCTTTAAACAGACAGAAGTAGCACCAAGGGCAAGTACACCTAGTGAGACTGTGCTCTTGATTCTTTTGGGAGGGGGGGAAACAGACTTTCTACAGCCTGAGAAATGATGGAAGAACCAAAAAGGGATGGTGTTGGGTAGATTCCTCATAAAAAGGGAGTGAATGAAACATATCTTAGTATAGACTGTGGAATCATCCAGGGGTTCCTTTATATAACAGAGTTGGAGGAGCAGGGGTTAGTTTAGCTATCTGTATAAAAGCTCCTTTAGACCAGGATGATTTGAAGAAACAATAGGCTGTAGGAGTAAATCCAAAGGTAGGTGGCAGACAGAGGGAGAATCTAGCTCAAGGAGAATAAGTACTTCTGTTCTGCTAACCTGCAAGGGTTGGATGTTTTAGAAGGAACATCTGGACCTTTTCCAATCCCCATCCTTTGTTTAGCTCTAATCCAGGATAAACTGATAATATAGGCAAGTCCCAAGAGAAAGAATAGGAGAAATAGAAGGAAGAGTACATGGTGGCTGGGTGAATACCTAAGTCTCAACATTGACTCACCGGGCACTTCAGCTGGAAAGCCCTCTTTTGTGCTAAATTAGAAATCTATTTTCTTTACCTCTTGCTTGCTTAGATACATATCAGTGTGTCTACTTAAATAACAATTTCACAGTGCGCAGCAAATCCCATTAACTCCAAAAAAGAGTGTAAAGAACCAGTGGTTATTGCATAGCGTGAGGATAGCAGCGCTACAAGATGACAGCATTTTAACTAGACCCAGGGACTGTTCTAAGGTTAATATGAGTAGAATGGGCAACGGCAGAAGAGCAAAGATGCTGGCCCTTATAAACAGCCCCTGCCCCCTAAGTGCCAGTGCCAGGCTATGATTATGGAAAAACACACAGAAAGAGCCACAGTGATTGCTGCTCATGCAAATGCAGTCCTGGAACTGTTTTACATTAAAGGGCAGGAAATATTATAAAATAAGTACATGCATGCATTCTGGGTTGTAGCCAACTAAGTTTTACTCAGAGTAGACACACTGAAATTAATGGACACAAGAGTCATGCTTCTTACTTTCAATTGGTCAACTCTGAGTAGGACTAGCATTGGATTCCTTGGGTTCACATCATGTGAGGGATCAGTTATTATTATTTTGTGATTACACAAGTAAAAAGTATCCTAGCTGAACCCGCTATAATTCCAAGTCTTCCTACACACCTGCCAGTTCCATGTTATTAATTCATTAGGTCAGTGTTGATGTCTGAAATTATGACTTGCTGTAGCATCCATCTGCAGCAGAGGAAGAGGCGCCTCCCAAAGTCTTGCACATTTTCAGGCCTTGAGTAATTTCCTTTATTTAAAGATGAGGCTTCCTGCTATTACATTCTGTCATTTATGTAGCCCCACAAGTCACAATAAAACCAATGTAAAAAAAAACCTTGCATGTAATGTGCCTTTTCCAGGAACCTTGAAAATTAGATGAACAGAGAGGCTGTTTGGCAGACCTTATATTAGGAAAAAAATGTTACTGCTAATCCTTAGTGGAGGAATTAAATTGCTCTACTTCCCTGTCTCCCCCTGCACAACCAGTTAGTATTTTAGTAGAATTAAGGTGGCAATTTTTTCAAAGGCAAATAAATAAATGGCATTTAGATTCCTAACTTCTAGTGAGTTAAGTAGATGTTTTTGCCTCTAGCTTGTGTCACAGGTCTGTTGTGTGACTTTGACAAATATGTTCCTCTTTTCTCTGCCAAATTTGAAAAAGGAGAAATCTTTATTCTCTTTTGGGCAGAGGTCTTGGATATATTTAAGAGTGGGAAAGGCTTTGATACTTTCAACACTTCCACAAAAGGGCAGATGTTAATAGATTTCACTGCCACTAACACATCATACATATGGAGCATTCATCCTATAATAACAGGTTCTGGACTATGCTTGCTGATTTGAGTAGTATGCTATGCTAAGGTAAGGGTAAGGACCCCTGGACAGTTAAGTCCAGTCAAAGGTGACTATGGGGTACAGCACTCATCTCACTTCAGGCCGAAAGAGTAGGCATTTGTCCACAGACAGCTTTCCAGGTCATGGGCCAGCATGACTAAACTGCTACTGGTGCAGCGGAACACTATGACGGAAGCACAGAAACGGCATTGCAGCGGACATGGGTGGTGCTGTGGTCTAAACTTACTGAGCCTCTTGGACTTGCCAATCAGAAGATTGGCGGTTTGAATCCCTGGGACGGGGTGAGCTCACGCTGCTCTGTCCCAGCTTCTGCCAACCTAGCAGTTCGAAGCACACCAGTGCAAGTAGATAAATGGTACCGCTGCGGTGGGAAGGGTATGCTGTACTAAAACCACATCTGGGTAACATAAGTGTGCTCTCTGTGTGTGTGTGTGTGTGTGTGTGTGACAGATAGAGAGACAGACAGACAGACAGGGATAATGAGGTGCAACACAAGATTCCTCTTTAGAGTTTCTATGACTATTACGTGTAATTTAGTTTTAGTAGCAGAGTATTGGGCTTGGATAAAGTGTATAATTATATTTATCAAAGTCCTGAAGGCAAATGCCAGCCACACACACCTGCTTTTAAATGCTGCTATCGTTTGGTAACAGCAGTGTCCTTTTTTTCAGGAATTCAAGACTACGCTGGATACTACACTTCCCATGGTGTCCCTGATAGGACAGAGGAGTGCTCGCTCAAGATATGGCTTCAAGCATATGACTTACATGCCCACTATCACTGATCTGCACCTAAGGAGGTACTGTCCTGCTAGATGACATGCTGATGAATGTCAGCAGCAAAGGTGGTTTGCATGGCTTTAAATACACAGCACAACTCTGCAGTTTGCCTGGCATGTATCTTTGTGACTTTCCCTTCCAATTCCGAGGCAGTTCTTTGTGCCAGCTTAACTATCTTGGAAGGCATAAGACAAGAAGCACCACATTAATGGTGACGGGAAAGAGGCTTTAGGAGGCAGAGAAAAGAAGTAAAGCTACATATTGCTAGGAATTTGGGAGACTCCCCATTATCTTAAATTTAGTAAAGGGGTAGAATTTACCCCTAATTTTTTGAAGTATGAAGGAAAGATGCCAGGCGAGTGAAAAAACTCATGCTGAACCAGTTCAGGAGATTGCTGATAGCATCGATGCCATTAAGAACAGGAGAACTGTTTTATGTTGTGAACCACTCTCAGATCTATGGAGAGAGGGCAGTATACAAATTTAATAAATAAAATAACTACCAGTCCATTAAGAACAATTGATCATCCAGATGGTGTCCTTTCCCCCAGCCGTGTGTTAAGTTAGCAGAAGACAATAGCAAAGTTGAGAGGGGGAGGTTCCCAGGGTAACAGTGGGGCGTGATGTCAGCACAGAAAGAGAGGATGTCCTTTTGCAATAGACACTTTGGGGTTTCTGGGAAGAAAGGCAGGAAGTGGGCAGAGCAGCAGGCTGTTAGAAAGAGACATGGGGAAGGCGCTTGGGATGCCTCTGAATCCAAGGCTGCACTGCTGGGAAGGACAAGTCCCTCTTGTGATGTAAATGCTGTGAACTCTCTCTCTTCATCAAAACCCAGGTTGTAAATATGTGTAGAATAAACCATATTTCATAAAGACGCTAGTCTCCGCTGCGCCTTGATTCCCAACAGAAACACAACCTTGGTTAAGTGCCAAATCCCCTGAAATCTCTTACTATCGCTTGGCAGAGATTGGGGTGGCCCAAACAATATTGTTAGTTGGCTTTGGATCAACATAAAACTAACACATTAACCGGGGACTGGGAAAATAATTTGGCATTTGGGGCAATCTAGGCATGTCTTTAAACATAGATTACCACATAAAAAGAGACAGATTGGAAGTAAGCCCAGCTGGAAGAAAACATTTGGGAGGATGGCTGCAGTACATCATGGTTGAGGAACGATTCAGCACCTCTCTCCCATATGCTTTTTTCCTATTAAAATTGGATGTGATTGGGTAATTTTGCCCAGAATTCTTGTGGTCACATCCAGTGCTACTTGGGGGTACTGTGTGTCAGACTTGCTGGTCTCCCCCATACCAAGGGTAGCAAAAGTGGTGCCCTCTAGATGTTGCTGAATTTTAATGCCCACCATTGGCCATGATGGTTGGGGTTGATGAGGGTTGGAGTCTAACATCTGGAGTGCACCATATTGGCTACCCCTACTCTCACCATTTATATACAGAGGAGAATTTTAATTATGATTGCAAAATGAGACACTGGTGTAAAGAAGGAAGCTGGCTTAAATGGTGCATGTTTTGCCAAGGCCAATTTTACACATTTTCTGGGAACCACCATTCTATGAATTGTGCTCCATTTACTGCATGCCTTCTAAGGGTATGAATGTCCCAGATCTTCTTATATTCTTTAAAGGTTTTGGCTTCAAAGGACAAGCTGAAGATATGGTGTGAACGTTCTTGGTTTCAGCTCCATTCTGCATTTCAAACATTCAACTAGAAAGAAATGACCTACAGATTGGGATGCTGCATAATTCATGTATTATAAATAGTCTTCCAGAAAATAATTTAAACAATTACAGTACTTAGTTTCAAAATATTCACAATAATTGTTGAAATATCCCTGTCTTGAGTGCCAGTTCATACATAGCTTTTGTTCTACTTGCAAGCAGTCCCAACTGTCCTTGGGATTCGTGTGGACAAATATACAGTGTGAACTTGACTATCACATATGCAGACAGCAGCAATTCCCATGATTGTGGCAGCATACTTTCTCCTGCTGACATGCTCACAACCACTGCTGCTCGCAACATCTGTGAATACCTGCTCACGTGTTGACTTTATCCATAAGATGTCATACCTGGGGCCTGGTGGAATTGTTTACATTGTTATGCAAACCAGATCAGATTATACCAGTTCATAGCATTTCATATTGTATTCTAAAGCAGAATAAATGTTATTAAAAGTAGAGTAAGCTCCCTGCAGTGGTTGAATATGTGCGTGTGCCTGTTTGTGTGCGCACAGACAAGCACATGCACGCACACACATATTCTTGTATTCCTTTAAAACTGATCTAGTAAAAAAAAGTTACAGAACATTTGATTGCAAATACATTTGTGGTAAAAACGCATGAAAAAGATGAGGTAAAGGAGAGATTGTTGGGAATCAACCTTGTCCACTGCAAATATATTTACAACGGACATCTGGCTTGGAGAAAACACAACCCACCCAATTCAGGTATATCTGTATGACAGCATTCTGGATGAGCATCAGGAGTTCCTTCCAAGTACAAAAAAACAAAGTGATGTGCTCAATCCCCCTCTCCCAAACTCCTTCTGAACTACTGAGTTTTTCCCTGCTAAAAAGAATAGAGAAGAATGATTTCAAGCAAGATGGAGTGTTTCTACATCAACGTGGAATCCAAGTCCGTGCCTGAATCAAGGATGTGCTCTGAAAGCGAGAGTTCTGCTCAAAGCACACTCAATTCCATTCTACACAGCTTTCCCAGTCTGTTGTATGATTTCACAAGAGGGACTGCATCCCTTTGACAGCAGTTGGACACATGAAGTAGCTGCAGCTGGATACCTGAGGGAATGCTGAAGGATGGTCTGTACCTTCCTCCCACTGGATGAGTCAAAGGGGCCACCCTGCCCATGAGGCCAGGCACGCAGCTGCTGTAAACATCAGGCATACAGTCACTTGAAAGGGCTATGGCGGCACAAGTTTCATTCCTCCTTTTGCAGAAGCTGCCAAAATGGTTGATAGGGGAGTTGCAGATTCTCCATTCGCAGCAGCAGTTTTGTTTGAGGTCAATCAAATTGTTTATTTAAACTGCTTTGCTTACCTAGGGCACTGCTGTGTTCAGAGATCGTGATGAGTCAGAGAAGCCAGCCTGTGTTGCTCATAGGAAGATGGGAAACACAGAAAGCAGCTGAAAGCGTCTGTGACTTGGCAACAACATACGCACAGCTGCTGAGGGCATTTCCTACAATTTGGGAGTCTTGCTTTGAGCCGTCATTGAGATATTTGGCTTGCTCGGCAAGCTCTGCAAGGCAGCCTTGGCAGTCAGAGGGCGGACCACGTTCAGAACTGCAAGTCCCTCTGGCATTTTTGTGCATGAGCGAACAGCAGGTTGATGAGAGTTGATCATCTTGAGGAGCTTTCTATCTACAGAGGCTCTGAAAACAAGAAACACCAGAGTACAGTGAGTTGGCACAAATATGTTTCAGAGACGAAGCTAGAATTGTATAGTCACTTAACCTTCTGTGCTGGATGCAACAAAGAGGGATAAAACCTCTTCTGTACCCCCTATGTCCCACCTCATTAGCATAGAGAACAACACACCACTCAGTTACAGAGATACAGTATACAGCATGCAGCTTGGGGTACCTGTGGACCCATTACTGTCACTGGAAGCACAAGTGGCCTTGGTGGCACAGAGTATCTTCCATCAGCTTTGACTGGTGGCCCAGCTGCAGACCTCTCTGGACTGGGATAGCCTTGCTTCTGTAGTCTATGCTATGATAACCTTTAGGCTAGATTACTGCAATGTGTTTTATCATACATGCAGCTACCTTTGAAGATAATTTGTAAACTGCAGCTAGTGCAGAATTCAGAAGCCAGATTGTCAACTGGGAGCAGAAGGCATATAACGCAGATCCTGCCCAAAATGCATCGGCTGCCCATTAGTTTTTAGCCTCAGTTTGAAGTGCTGGTTTTCATCTACAAAGACTGATGTAACTCAGACCTCAGTGCCTTAGACTGCCTCTCCTCATAGGAGCCTATCCAGAGTCTGTGAATGTGTGGAATGTGGCAACGTGAGAACAGGTCTTTTCAGTGAGGGTGATGCAATTTTCTCCCTAGGGAGATATGCCTGATGCCATCATTATTAACTTTTAGGTGCCAGCCAAAGGCATTATTATTTACCCTAGCATTTGGTTCTTAATTGGGCTCATATGGCACCTAGCTGTTTTTGGTGTTTGTCTTTTAGCTGGGTGGTGTAGGATTCATCCTTTATATAATGCTGCAGGATGAGCACTTTGGGTAAATAATGTTGTTTTATTCTTTTGATGTTGTTTTAAATACTTGCCTTTGTATGTTTTTTCCCAACTGTGAGTTGCTTTGAGACATTTTATGTAGTAAATTACGGATAAATGTTATAATAATAATATTAATATTAATATGTTGCTAGTGTCAGGAGCAACTTAGCTTGCACTACAGGCTGATGCGTCTGCAAGAGGAAGAGTATATAGAGGAACCTCCAAACCTCCCAGATGGTCCTCCTTGTGCTGACCTGTTGAGACAATTTTTTCTGAAAAGCAGGGTAGATAGATAGATCCATTGTTAATCTATGAAAGGGAGATGTGCAGTGGACAGGTGCTGAACAGCTGAAGCTAATCTTAGATGCAAGTTGTCAATGAAGCTTCTTGGAACTCATTTTTGAGAAGGATAACACCACCCAAAACAGAAAACCAAGCAGTAAGTATAAGATCAAAAGCCTGCAATCACACTCTTGAGAGAGAGAGTTAGGTATGCTTAAAACCAAAGCCAATGGGTTAAACTTTAAAGCACAGTTCACTCCATCCTGGATGTTATGAAGCAGCCTTTATCCCATGTGGATTTGTTCCATTTGGTTTAGCAATCCTAGTGAAAGAGCTACCTAAATATCCCAACCTGATGTTTGTTGGTCCAATTGTTGCTGGTCCTGAAACAGGTCTCTTGGTCTGCTTGCTGTCGGGGCCAAAAGTCCTATGCCTCTGACTTAAGATAGATGTATCAGATAAGGAGAAATCAGGTTTTCTGCTGAGACTCTGAACAGTAGTCTTCTCAAACACATTCTGCACTGTATCACTGTTCTGAGTTGATGAAGGCTGTGGCTTCGGTAGAACTGCCTTTTCTGAACTGTGCACTTTCAGGCGTCTAGCTCCAACAAACTCAGTTCTCACTCGCTGTACGAATGCAGGTGAGGGACTTTTTGGAGGAGAGGGTACAATAGAGCGCTTTATAATGGTGGGCAATGAATTTTCCTGGACGTGCAATGAATCTGAAATACAAAGGGAAAGCACAGCAATTTAGAAGCAGAGCATGTAACTTCACTCCCATCCACTTGAGAGAGTAAATCAGCAAACACAGGTGCTGTAACCTTCCAACAGTTTGAGTTTGACTTCACCCCCAAAGGCGCACTCCTCCATTGTCTCCTGAGACAGACAGATGACGACGACAACAACAACAACAACAACAACAACAACTGTAGTTAAGAGGCTTTCATGAACTGAGGTGGATTTAGACCAGTTCTTATTAGAATGGCCTGAATTTCCATCTATTTAGCTATGAGAGGTTTCAAAATATTAAAGGACTGATAGTATAATTCAGTGCACGTATACACAGAAATAAGTCCCACTAAACTGAATGGCACTCACTCCCTATGCAGTGTACACAGAACGTCAGTATGAGTTGAACTCTCCCATCATTCAAGTTACAAAGATTGAATGGGAAAAGCTCTCTGTTCCACACTTTACGTCCTACTTGGTACAGCTTCTAAAGAATCTTGGTGTTTGTTAAAAAACCCAATAGTTACTGTGGAAAGTTGGAAAGTAGGCAGGCATTCAATCATGGGAAATCAAAGGAAATCTTGATCTCCTATGGCTTCCAGTAGTTTAAATGATCAGAATTGCTTCTTCACATGCACCTCCCTATCATACCCTATAACTTCTGGTCTCTGGAACCTTGCCATCACAACCTGCTTTCTCTCTCTTTCTTCCTTGCCTTCATATTCTGAAATCAGAAGGCAGGGACAAAAATATTGTAATCTGAATGCAAATACAATGTTGATACAAGTTAGCATTATTTCTCTTCTGAGCACATACTTCGGGTCTTGTGATTCTTTTAAGCATAGGTATCTCAAATATGCATGGAAGCGAAAGGAAAGTCCAATGCTGTAAAGAAAAATATTGCATAGGAACCTGGAATGTAAGAACCATGAACCTGGGTAAGTTGGATGTGGTCAAAAATGAGATGGCAAGAATAAATATTGACATCCTGGGCATCAGTGAGCTAAAATGGACGGGAATGGGCGAATTCAGTTTGGATGACTATCATATCTACTACTGTGGGCAAGAAACCCGTAAGAGAAATGGAGTGGCCCTCATAGTCAACAAAAGAGTGGCGAAAGCTGTACTGGGATGCAGTCTCAAAAATGATAGAATGATCTCGATACGAATCCAAGGCAGACCTTTTAACATCACAGTAATCCAAGTTTATGCACCAACTACTAGTGCTGAAGAAACTGAAATTGACCAGTTCTATGAAGACTTACAAGACCTTATCGAAGTGACACCAAAGAAGGATGTTCTGCTCATTATAGGGGATTGGAATGCTAAAGTAGGGAATCAAGAGATAAAAGGAACAACTGGCAAGTTTGGCCTTGGAGATCAAAACGAAGCAGGGCAAAGGCTAATAGAGTTCTGTCAAGAGAACAAGCTGGTCATCACAAACACGCTTTTCCAACAACACAAGAGACGACTCTACACATGGACATCCCCAGATGGGCAACATCGAAATCAGATTGATTATATTCTCTGCAGCCAAAGATGGAGAAGCTCTATACAGTCAGCAAAAACAAGACCTGGAGCTGACTGTGGCTCAGATCATCAGCTTCTTATAGCAAAATTCAAGCTTAAACTGAAGAAAGTAGGAAAAACCACTGGACAGGTAAGATACAATCTAAACCAAATCCCTTATGAATACACAGTGGCAGTGAGGAACAGGTTTAAGGATTTAGATTTGCTGGACAGAGTGCCTGAAGAACTATGGATGGAGGCTCGCAACATTATACAGGAGGCAGCAACTAAAACCATCCCAATGAAAAAGAAATGCAAGAAAGCAAAGTGGCTGTCCAACGAGGCCTTACAAATAGCGGGGGAGAGAAGGCAAGCAAAATGCGAGGGAGATAGTGAAAGATACAGGAAACTGAATGCAGATTTCCAAAGAACAGCAAGGAGAGACAAGAAGGCCTTCTTAAACGAGCAATGCAAAGAAATAGAGGAAAGCAACAGAATGGGAAGAACCAGAGATCTGTTCAAGAAAATCGGAAATATGAAAGGAACATTTCGTACAAAGATTACCATAATAAAGGACAAAAGTGGTAAAGATCTAACTGAAGCAGAAGACATCAAGAAGAGGTGGCAAGAATACACAGAGGAATTATACCAGAAAGATATGGATGTCTCGTACACCCCAGGTAGTGTGGTTGCTGACCTTGAGCCAGACATCCTGGAGAGTGAAGTCAAATGGGCCTTAGAAAGCACTGCAAATAACAAGGCCAGTGGAAGTGATGGTATTCCAGCTGAACTGTTTAAAATTTTAAAAGATGATGCTGTTAAGGTGCTACACTCAATATGCCAGCAAGTTTGGAAAACTCAGCAGTGGCCAGAGGATTGGAGAAGATCAGTCTACATTCCAATCCCAAAGAAAGGCAGTGCCAAAGAATGCTCCAACTACCGCACAATTTCACTCATTTCACATGCTAGCAAGGTTATGCTTAAAATTCTACAAGGAAGGCTCAAGCAGTATGTGGACCGAGAACTCCCAGAAGTGCAAGCTGGATTTAGAAGAGGCAGAGGAACCAGAGACCAAATTGCAAACATGCGCTGGATTATGGAGAAAGCTAGAGAGTTCCAGAAAGACATCTACTTCTGCTTCATTGACTATGCAAAAGCCTTTGACTGTGTTGACCACAGCAAACTATGGCAAGTTCTTAAAGAAATGGGAGTGCCTGATCACCTCATCTGTCTCCTGCGAAATCTCTATGTGGGACAAGAAGCTACAGTTAGAACTGGATATGGAACAACTGATTGGTTCCAAATTGGGAAAGGAGTACGGCAAGGCTGTATATTGTCTCCCTGCTTATTTAACTTATATGCAGAATTCATCATGCGAAAGGCTGGGCTGGATGAATCCCAAGCCGGAATTAAGATTGCCGGAAGAAATATCAACAACCTCAGATATGCAGATGACACAACCTTGATGGCAGAAAGTGAAGAGGAATTAAAGAACCTTTTAATGAGGGTGAAAGAGGAGAGCGCAAAATATGGTCTGAAGCTCAACATCAAAAAAACGAAGATCATGGCCACTGGGCCCATCACCTCCTGGCAAATAGATGGGGAAGAAATGGAGGCAGTGAGAGATTTTACTTTCTTGGGCTCCATGATCAGTGCAGATGGTGACAGCAGTCACGAAATTAAAAGACGCCTGCTCCTTGGGAGAAAGGCAATGGCAAACCTAGACAACATCTTAAAAAGCAGAGACATCACCTTGCCAACAAAGGTCCGTATAGTAAAAGCCATGGTTTTCCCAGTAGTGATGTATGGAAGTGAGAGCTGGACCATAAAGAAGGCTGATCGCCGAAGAATTGATGCTTTTGAATTATGGTGCTGGAGGAGACTCTTGAGAGTCCCATGGACTGCAAGAAGATCAAACCTCTCCATTCTGAAGGAAATCAGCCCTGAGTGCTCACTGGAAGGACAGATCGTGAAGCTGAGGCTCCAATACTTTGGCCACCTCATGAGAAGAGAAGACTCCCTGGAAAAGACCCTGATGTTGGGAAAGATGGAGGGCACAAGGAGAAGGGGACGACAGAGAATGAGATGGTTGGATGGTGTTCTTGAAGCTACTAGCATGAGCTTGATCAAACTGCGGGAGGCAGTGGAGGACAGAAGTGCCTGGCGTGCTCTGGTCCATGGGGTCACGAAGAGTCGGACACGACTAAACGACTAAACAACAACATCTCAAATAGGAAATTTGCTAAAATAATTACTCAAGCCAACCTGTGCTTATTTTGTTAGCCAGAAAAATCCCCATGTGTGTATCTCAGAAGAAAAGGATAGGAAAGATAATTCCATGCACATATTTTTGACAGAGAAAATGGAAATCTGCCAAAGATACATACATATCACAGGAACTTTAGAACTACAAAACCTAAGGCAGGCATATAATTGCTGTTACTTGTCAGTAACAAGGGGTGCATTAATCATTAGGATAATGTACCTGATGACGACTGAGAAAGACGGGACTGGCAAGAAGAATCTGATGATGTGATTTCCATGATCTCCTCCTGAGTGGCTTCTTTCAGATCTTCATCACAGCTGTCACTCAGGCTGTAGTGTTCCTCCTCCTCACTTAATGTTGGTGTTGTTTTTAGCTCCTGGGGAGAATTTGCCCTTTGGAGAGCTTGTAGGTGCCTGCCAGAAATTTGATGCTAGTAAGTTTGATTTTCTTCCTGCCCTATCCAAACCACATGTTCTGACACATTAAAAAACATAATGCACACCAGAATCTATAGATTTAAAATATATAATGACCCTATCTAAGTAAGAGTAAAATACTCCATGTTACAATACTCCTTCGGAGACAAGCTTTAACCCTGGCACTGTATTCTCGCAACACTTTTAGATGATGTTCAGATTTGAGCTTTGGCAAGTCTCTTTTTGGAAGAAATGCCACAAAGAGAAAGCTTCCACCAAAAACCCTTCTGAAAGCTTTGGAACTCGCTTCTGGGAGCTGTTCATTTGGCTCCCTCTCATGGCATTATAGAAATGGATGGAGACTATTCTGTGCTTTTGAAAATTAGCCCCATTTTATGTGTTTTTATTTTTAGCATTGATATGAATTTTCATAGGATGGTTTCAAGAGGCTTTATTTCGTTGTTTGGTTAACTGCTTTTGAAGCAGCAACTGTAAAGCAATTTAAATTTTTTGTGAATAAATTAACACAATTTTTAAAAAATGGGTGTGGGTGTAGGTGTGTGTCCCATCACACAGATAGACACAGGAACTCCCCATTGCACTTTAATGCTAAATTTGAAACATAGGACAAAAACCCCGAAAGAAAGATTGATGAGATGGAGGAAAAGCCTTGCCTACACCATTCCTTCCAGACATACAGCAATCATGCTGGCACGACAATTTTCCAAGGTGAGCAGCAAGGTTGACTGACGGCAACGATGTGAGCCAAAGATGTACAGCAGGGAATGGTTACTTGGTGCCCTCTAGATGTTTGCTGCACTATAATGCTCATCATCATGCCAACTATTGGCCATTCTGGCTGGGGCTGATGGGAGTTGAACCCCAACAGTTGGAGGGCTATAGGCTCCCTATTCCCGATGTACAACATAGTCTGCAGGGAATCTCTGTTAGTACAACCTTTGTTTTCCAATCTGTAAAAAGAGACTACCTCATCCGTGGGAAGAACATCTTGACTTAACAGGTGACAAATCAGTTCTGGGAACAGATTACATCAGAATTTAAGCGTGAAGGGCAATTCCTCAGAACTGCCACAAGGTGGCTTAAGTGCTTATCTTATCTCAGTGAGAAGAAACAGGCAGAGAACTAAACTTTCATATGCTAATTTTGAGAACAGGATAATCTAGTGAGCAAGGGTCCTTAAAAATGGGGTAAATGTGCTGGGTCACAAAAGTTTCCATAGTTCACATGCCTTAAGTTTTGTGTGTGTTTAGAATGGTCTAAGAGATGCAGCACGGAGCATCTTGGAGCAAGACAGGTTTTCTGAAAAGAAGCTAAAGGTTGATATTATCAACTACTTTATTCCATTTGATATTTTGCAATGTTTATTTAATAATTTTAATCAAAATATATATTTAAATATTTATATTCTGCCCTTCTAGTGCTTATACATCGCTGAGGGTAGATAGCAACAATTAATACTGCTATAAAATCCAATGCTATTTAAAAAAATCCCACACACAATTAAAAACAGACAGGTACAACAGATAGAACAGAAAAAGCTGGTAAAAAAGTCAATAAAAATCAAATACAGTAAAGTTTTGGCCAAGGCAAAATACCATGAGAAGGGGCCAACTGAGCCTCATGGGACAAAGTATTCCACTATTTAGGTACGACCCCTTAGAATTCCCTCTCTCTTATCCCCAACAACAGTCCCCCCCACATAACAGACATAGAGAAGGGGCTCTCCATCAGATCTTAGGCAGCACTCAGGCTTGTATAGGAGGAGGTGATCCTTAAGGTATCCTGCGCCTAGGTCATGGCTTGGACAGAAGCAAGTCAGCTTATAGTTGAGTGTTCATTCCTTACAGTGCTCACTGGTTGCTTTATCTGGGGAGTAGCTCACTTGACAAGCTGTCTTAATAAGACTAAATTTTAATTCTTACTGGAGGTGATGCTCTTTCAGGAGTTTCAGCTCAGCGTAGATGTCGTCCGTATTTACATAATCAGTTTCTTCAATGCCAAAGGGATGTACTGCCAGCTGACTTGGTGGCTGAAACAGGTTCATTACTGTAGGCTACAACATAGGTGAGATAATGTCAGAACACATCTGCTGTTCACTATATATTTGACTGAAAACTTCTCATTTCTCCAGGACCACAGATTGTTTGTTTTTTACAAGTTAAATTTCCTTTTGCAACCATTTTCTGAGGTAAAGAATTCCTCTTATTGTGTCCAGTGCATGCTACACCACCGGGCTACTGCTGTGGAGCCACAAAAGATGGGGTGGGGTGCATGGACTGGCAGACTACTGCAGGATGAAGGAGCAGCAGGGCCAGGCATGCTGCTTCCATGACAATTCCACCTGTTGCTTGTTTAATGGTGGTGTCCTAGCAGTGTCCTTTCCTTCATCAGCACTCATCATTATTCAAGGAACTGAGGAGAGGCAGGGCACCCTGCTGCGATCCTCCCCTCAGCAATGCCCCTATCAGCTTTCACAGTGGGCTTCCATTGTGTGCAAGGCCGCTCTGAAGCCCAGCCTGACCAAGACACGAGGTAGCTTTTATATAACTTGTAAAATGCCCATAATTATGAGACAAGGTTTGTATGAAGGATGATGTCTATATTGCAGAGAGAACCAGAATATGTTATGTGTGGCAAACAAAAAACAAAAAACCCACTCCATGTGTATACACACACAGTGCACTTCTAGTTGTTCTTTAAGCAAAATAAATCAAGACTTTATGAAGTTAAAATAACTACCCAGTAGGAGATATAAAATAAAGGACTCAGAACACACTTCTATGTGTTCTGAGCACAGATACACATACCTCTTATAAACCCCTTCACTGAAACAATGGACTTATCCACACTTTCCAGGCACAGGTCCAGGCTTAAAAGTTCTGTGCACAAGTGTTGTGTTTGTCCTGGAGCTTTCCCCGTTGGAGCAAACATCAATTCGGTTTTGAAGTGGATTGCCATTTGCTCCAATGAGCTTCAGAGAGCGGGTTTTCACAGGGAAATCTCTGAAGTAAAAAAAGGACACTCAGACATGCAGCTTTAACATGTGGACTGTGCCTGGAAGGAGAGGAGGAAACGTAACTGCGGAGAAGCCCAGCGTCTTGAAGCACAATGTTTTATTTTCTCCATTAAAGTAGACAGCAGTTTAGTGGGATGCAGTGATAGTTTAGATAGATATCTGTCACTTCTCTATGTTCTCATGTGCTGGCATCCCACCCTACAATGGAAGGCCCTACACCGCCTTGCAGCTTGAGCTGTACAGACATGCAATTAACTTTTTTCAAAGTTTGTTTCTTCTCAGAATGGTCTTCTACACAGTAGAAATCTATGGAATTCTATAGAACTCTTCAGCTTTTATCTCCCTAGAATTAATGACATGCTGGCTTGCCAAGAAGAAAAGAAAAAGAAAAAAGAAATTATATATGAAAGAAAACCTACACCTAGTTTCTGTCTCCGTGCATGAAGAGCTTTGATGGGGTTCCCACAAATAACTCTGCTGACACCTGGAAAAAGAAAAGTAAGAGGGTTTGTTCCAGTTTACCATTTCACAGCCACAGAAATCTTCCTATACTGTCATCCCACTTGCTTATATACCGGTATGTTAAAGGGAATGCAAGTTGTATGGTTAATGTGCATAACAACCAGCCATTGAGCACATTCACCAAGTGTCATGGAGAATGTGTCCATAATCTTTCCATGAATTGGGACTTGTGCACAATTCCTGGTCTTCTTCTTCTTTGGCGATCACTCGTAGCCGAGTAAGATTGTCTTCCATGAACATGGTATTAACAGTTAAGTCCGTAAGTGACTGTGGAGGCCAATTCTGGATGCACACATCCTTCCACAGTGGGGACATAGGTTTCCGGGCGGGAGTTGATCATGGTGAGGGTTTGCCAAGCGTGCCTTCCTCTTAGCACGTTTCTGCCTTTCGTCCTCAGTTCAAGCATCTTCAAAGTCCATGACACCTTTGGTAAAGGCTGTTCTCCAACTGGAGCACTCGCAGGCCAGTGTTTCCCAATTATAGGTGTTTATACTACATTTTTAAAGATTTGCCTTGAGAAAGTCTTTAAACCTCTTTTGTTGACCACCACATTACGCTTTCCATTTTTAAGTTTGGAATAGAGTAGTTGCTCAAACAACATGGCCAGTCCAATGAAGCTGATGTTGAAGAATCATTTCTTCAACACTGGTAAATATATACACATTCTCCCAAAAGGCCATGGGAAATGTGACTGATTTTTTTTTATATTCTTGACCACATTCTTTGGTCAATACTCATAATCTCTAAGAAACATGTATTTTTTTCCTAGGTCTTGTCCAGAAGTGGGCAATCTGCATTCCCTATATTGCTTCTGACCCACTGCATAATCTTACATGGTCTGCAATGTACTCTCCTACTGATCAGCAGAGCAGCAGGAAGGGGGAGAGCTACAGATCAAGGTCAACTTTTTTCTTCAGTTGAACCCCCTCTTTTCACCATTCTCACTGGTTTCCCAGGCAGCTGAGCAGCATAAGCTCAGTGGGGGGGGGGGTTCAGGGAGAGAAAATTCTCCCACTATTCAGGTGGAAATTGGTCAAGGGAAAAGCTTAATAGCAGCATAGGATCAAGCATCATGGGAATCGCAAGGGAGCGAATATTTAGCCAGCTGAAGAAGGGTTACAAGCAGGCAAAAGAGGACTGCAAGAGAAAGAACAATGGCTGGCTGTTATGCATGCTATCTGCCCATTCCCTTTAACATATTCAACAATACAGCTGGCTCATTCACTGCTTTTCATATTTAGGGAAAGGAAGTAGTAGGCTTTCCCATTTTGGTTTAACTATTGGTGCATAGCTACTGCTTCGACACCACTGAATAGCATGCAAAGGTGAACTGAGGTGGAGATTGTAATAATGGACAAATCTCACCTTGCTCAGCTCAACATAATAGTCAAGTAGTCTCTTTACATCTAGTCACTGTAAGGCAGAAGTTTGTCTATCTGTATGGCAAGAGAGCTGGGGACAAACTCACTATGACATAGTGGATCATCCTACTGAAGGGCAGCAATAATATAAATGAAATGAAATGAAGTTTGAGCCATCAAACAATGCCTTTTAACCCACTGTGTATATTTCCATGGTCCTATTAGCTGAAAGAGCTATACAAAAATAGAAGTCTGTGCCCAATGCACATACATGTCATTCAAGGAAATATATGGGAGAGCAAGAATGCTTTTAAATCATCTGTTCACATGCACACATGCTTTTGGAAGAAAGGTTTGCAAATGGGAGGTTAGGCAAGAATGGAACCAGGTATTCCCTTACCATGTGTCAAGTCACTGGCGTCATCTTCAGGCAACATCTCATCACAGATTGTAGCCTCCAGGAGGGTGCTACTACCAGAGAGCAAATGGGCGCTAAGTGGTCTTTGTGGAACCTGAGGTCGAGAAGCTGACAAGAGCTGAGTTATGGCAGGTCTCACAGCAGAGCCGGGCCTTCTTGCTACAGGTCCTAAATAAGAATCTAAACGGGGGGGTGGTTCAGTGAGATATTGAAACACATAATAAGATGGTATAAATGTTCAGTTTAGCAAAGCAATGATAATGAGCAGAGCAAAGGAAATTCTTTTCCGTATTCTAAGGTAATGTTGGTGCTCATGCGCTCTCCTGTTGGAGCCTCGAGAGTGCTAGCTTTCTTCATTGTCAGTGTCATCTTCCAGCCACCCTGGTCAGTGGCGTAGCGTGGGGGGTGCCAGGGGTGCCAGCCGCACCGGGCGCAACATCTGGGGGGGCGCGCTCGCTGCCTCCGGAGTCGCCGAAGAGCCTCGGGCGCAGGCTGTAGCAGAGCCGCATGTCTCGCGGCGCCCGGCTGAAGGCGCCCGGCAGGCAGCGGCTCTCAGCGCTCGCCGCGGAGGACGCGCCAGGCAGCCCCTCCTCACAGCCCCGCCTCCGCCGCTGCTGCTGCAGCGGCTGGGCCGTTGCATTTTCCTCGCCTCTCTGCCCCCCTCCTCCTCCGGGCAAGCGGCGTCGTTTGGGCAGCAGCGCCAGCGGCAACTCGCAGGTTAGAGGTTAGGGGGGGCGCAAATTACGTGCCTTGCCCCGGGTTAGGGGGCGCAAATTACTTGCGTTGCCCCGGGTGCTGACAACTCACGCTACGCCGCTGACCCTGGTTCTGTAGAGATGTAAATATCTGACAGCAAGGTATAGAAAGAAGATTAGAATGCAGGTACGGGAGCAGGTATTCAGAACCAACCAGTGGCGTAGCGTGGGGGGTGCAGGGGGGGCGGCTGCACCGGGCGCAAGATCTGGGGGTTAGGGTTAGGGGGCGCAAATCCACGGGTTAGGGGGCGCAAATTACTTGCCTTGCCCCAGGTGCTGACAACCCACGCTACGCCACTGGAACCAACTTTGAAATGGTAATGACTTAAATAACAGTTGAAGTTTTTTTGGATCCAGCTATAGGGTTTCCACATTTAGGTAAAAATTATGGAATGGGAGTCTAGCAAAACATATGCCACCAGTTCTGGTTTGTCATCAACTGGTCTCTGATTTTTTATATATATTTCAGGATGGCTCCAAACAAAGTTGTCATCTATGTCATAATTTCAGTCAGTGGTGTGTGTTGGTACACCATTATTGTATTTTCAAAGCTAAAATTTCTCATCATCTCCAGAAGGTCTCGTGAAAAGAGCAGGAACAGTTTAATCAAAGAACACAGCACAATACTAGGTCATTAACTTCTGAATGGAACAAAAGACAAAGTACTTTGGAGCCTTAATGAGTTATTTTGGAAATGCATTAGTATTTTAAATAAATACAGTAATAATCCATAATTTTCAGGATGTCTAACTCCTGGGAAATGAATTTCACTGCAAGCAGTATAATCAATAAGCTTCAAAACTTCATCAAGAAGGCAGTATTAGTTCATTGTTCCTGTTCTGGACCAAGTGGAACGCCCTCCTACCAGATGTCAAAGAGAACAACAACTACCAGACTTTTAGAAGACATCTGAAGGCAGCCCTGTTTAAGGAAGCTTTTAATGTTTGATGGATTACTGTATTTTAGTATTTTGTTGGAAGCCGCCCAGAGTGGCTGGGGAAGCCCAGCCAGGTGGGTGGGATATTATTATTATTATTATTAATAATAATAATAATAATAATAATAATAATAATAATAAAATCTCCCTTAGGGTAGTATTCAGCTGAACCTTGATGTTAACAGTGACAGACCAAAGTTTTCAAATGCTGTCTGCTGCTGGTGAGGTGAGGTGGACAATTTCAAACATGGCGAAGCAGCCAGTGGGAGGCTTCTGAACCCTTTCACTGCCTGCTGCTTGTTTCACTATCTCTAGCCACCTTTTCCCTAGCAAATCTTGAGAAGAAAAACAGTGTGAGAGCCAAGGGGGTGGGGAGCAGGACGTGGAGGGCTTTGAAGCTCCTTTCCCACCTACCATACAAGAGGAGCCACACCTATCTCTCTCTGTCTTACAGCTGTTTAGAGTGTTCTCTGTGAAGACACACTTTTGCTGCTATCACATCTAACTCTACCCTTACACTCTTGCAAAAGCTACTGCCCATTCTTATCCCTGATAACCAGGCCTGGCTCTGGTGCGTACAAGAGAGTGTGCATGGATCTATGTATGTACACATTATCTCCCCCTGAAACCTTGTCCCCAGCAAAAATGGATCCTTGGGAAATAATCTGGCTTGCCTGAACAAGATGCCTCTTCAACTAGACTTCCATCTTTGATGGATTCCTTGACAAGTAGCCACTCCTTGTTCATCTTGCATGGGAAAGGAAGATCAGTTTGGTCTGCTGGTATTTCATCCAAATACTTTAAATGAGGGATGAGTTTTTTCACCTCAGCTCTGTAGTTGTAGTCTGGGACCTGAGGGGGAAAAACCCAAAGCAGAAATTTCTCAGTGTAGTCATTTCAAACACATTTTGACAAGGGAGAGGGGAGGGAAATCTGAGAAGTGGGCAGGAACCACATAAAGACACTATGAAACAAAGTCCACTAGCTCATCTAGTCCAGGGATGGGTAGAATGTAGACTCTATTAGTAGAGTCCTGGATGATTTACAGTAGATTTGCAAGAGTTTCTAACTTCTCCCCTCCCCCCCTTTTTAAACTATCCCTAGTTTATCTAGGCCAAACTAGCAGGCGCAGAGAGCTTGATTCAGACTAGAACTGTGGTGTGGAGACAAGAGTGTAAAATCACTTTACATCTAGATGGGCCTTACAATTGGTCTGCTGAAAAGAAGAAACCTTACAGAAAAACTAGGAGTGGGATGCTGTGTGACAGGACTAATTTTGGTTAGTTCTGGTGCTGAAGAAAATCCAGGGCTGAGCACATGCTCAGAAGCACCTTTGTTCCTTAATTTTAAGTGTATGGCTGTCTGTGGTTCTCGGGGTTCTAGTAAAAAAGCAAAGTAGATCCTGCAGACCTGAACTACACACACTCTAGATCTAGACTACAGAAGCTTCCTCTACCTCCACTATGACCTTTTTCTTTTGCACTTTAAGATATAGGAAACTAGAACCTGGTCAGCAACTACTGGGCTACATCTACGGTACTTTCTTCCTACTAACCGATTCCTACACAAACTTAAGGCAAGGCAAAGTGTGATCAGCCAGAGAGGCTTTTCTTAGTGCCCCCCCCTTTATGCACCTCACCTACTGCCTCCTGTGACTCAGCCATGGCCAAGCAAAGAGGGAGCAGCTGGGGTCCATAAAGGGAGGACTCCCCCAAGCCTCCTCTGCTGCACATGATGGAGAGGAGGAGGTCAGAGTTCTTTGCTTATGACTCATCTTGTGTAGGAGAAATGACAAGCTGCATTATGAGGCATCCTTGAGATCAGGCGCTATGCTAGGACCAGATGGGAAGCCCCTAGGGACTGGACTAAGCCCCCAGGCCACAGTTGCTGGTTACTAACAGATGGCTTTAGACACATGCGTTAAAACTGCATCTTCTGGAGCAGCCTTTAGATTGCATGATTCTGGGAGGGTGCATCACCCCTAGATTTTGTATAGTGCTACAAGAGAACTGAAGCAAAGTAGCAGTAGTGGTAAATATATGCACCTGGAATATTCCCCCCACTTTCAATGAACTACAAACTGCTACTCCATCTGTATAATGTTAAGACTGGCTGATGAACTTTCGGCCTATATTCTTTCCCACAATAGGGTAAATACCTAGTACAGAAGAAAAAAATCATATTTTTACGTAGTGCATTTGCTTTCTGTTATATGGAAGCTATAGGTTTTCCAGTCTACAAGTCTGTAATGCATGTACATGTACACACACATATATATGGACACAGAGTGCTATTGAAACAGCTGTGATAGAGACCACCACATTCATCATTAGATTGTTGCTTTGGGTTTTAATGTCTGGAAGAGATGAGCTCATCTGGAAATCAAATTACACTGAGCAAACAGACAGCCTGTAGAGAGAGCTGTAAATTTAGCCGAATCAGTATACCGTATGTAATTTTATTATTATTTTACATAGAAAGGGCCAGGCAGAATTATTAGCTATCCTTGTTTGGATGAAGTCTAGAAGATATATTTGTATTATTTCTACATTTGAAGGTGGTATGCAAATATGAAGCATGGCCTTAGATGCAACAGTGCAAAGAGGGGAATCTCCAGCTTGCAGGTCTAATCCGGACTGCGAGGCTGTTCCTTGTAAACCACACCCACCTGCCCCTCACCAGGCATCATATGGGGTATAAGGTGTAGGACAGGTACCCGTGTGGCTATAAAGGAACAACCATGAGCATAAAGAGAGCTCCTGGTTGCTTTTCGATGGGGAAGACATGTTCCCAATCCATTTATGAGTGG
Organism: Podarcis liolepis; assembly: GCF_965112155.1. Taxonomy (NCBI): domain Eukaryota; kingdom Metazoa; phylum Chordata; class Lepidosauria; order Squamata; family Lacertidae; genus Podarcis; species Podarcis liolepis. Next base: position 77,786,238 of record NC_139554.1, read on the forward strand.
TGGGAGCATACCTTGCTTCAACAGCGCAAGGAGGTTTTCATAGAAAGCGCTGCTAAAACAGAGGGGGAAAGTTTTGTTTCAGCAGTGGTTTCAATTATTATTATTATTATTTTAAAACCCCACCAACAATACTGAACGCCAATAAATAATTATAGCTGAAACCAATTCAACTCGGCAGGCCAATAAATCTTATTTAAGCAAATGTGGCTGAGAATAAATAAGTCTTTGGGGCTCCTCTAAAGGCCTTTGTTGATGGGGCATGTGCAATATTCCAGGTGTTAGCATGTTCCCTACTGCTGAAAAAGCCCTCTCTGTTGTGGTAGGCATGTGTCTAGGATTTTGGCTGCTGATCTTAAATTGCCACAAGCACAATCAATACAAGACTGCCCATGTACCAGGGGAACACATTTTTGCCGTGTACGCCGCAAGGATCTTACTTACACAGTAGACCCCCATTACACAACAAATTGGCTTTGAATCTCTTGAGAATTCCAAGAGTAACCTGCAAGAGGGATTCCTGTACTAGAAATGAACAAAACTGACATGGAGGATAGGTTCTGAACTGCAGCCACCAACAAGGGTGTTTCAGAAAGCTGTGGCCATGCTTAATGTACAAACCAGGCAGCCATTATTATTTCTTTCTTTTCTGAAACATCTTCATATAAACACATCCCATTGATTTCAGCAGAACTCCCTTCACAGTGCTCAACCAGTGCTTGGGGGTGCTTAAGTCAGTTGCCATTTATTTATTTATTTCATAAAATTTATAGACCGCTTGATTGTAAAAACCCTCTCTGGCCGAGCACGAGGTGATGTTCCTAGAGACAACAGCTACTTAGCTATTCACTTGGAGTGGGTAGCATTTGCCTCCCTCGGTAAGCATTCACATGGCAAACTATGCTGTGCTAAGCAGTATCTTCTCGTAATCAGATTAAAACACAGATGCACGTTTTTAAACGAAATCTAAAAGCAAGCCAAGTTACCTCTGGAGATTGTGGGCTTGGCTTCAAGCAAATAAGATTTCCTTCCACTGTAAGGGTAGACAGAGTAACACAGAGCCCCAGATACTGAATCTGACTGAGGTCCTCCACGTTGTTTCCTTCTAGGTCGAGAATCTCAAGGTGCTCCAACAGGCTAAGTTGACTTAAGTCAGCAATATTGTTATATGCTATGTAGAGTTCCTAAAGGAAACCAAAGGGACCTTATCAACATGAAGTTTTAACCACTGCACATTAAGTAATGACAATGAACCCATGGCTTGCAGTTTGAGATATGGCACAATACTGAACTTTAGACCCCCTCAAGACCCAGAATTGCCAAGCACAATACATGATAAATTATGATGGAAGTACCTTTTAAGTACAAGGAATGGCACTGATTTTTATCAGACCTAAACTTAATTTTTAAAAGGCTCCAGCATCAATTAAAGAAAGAAAATGGACAGGAACTTAAGGTTCTCTGCCTCATAAATGCCTCATAAAAAGAAGCTGAACATTAAGTAAACAGGGCAACTGAAGAAATATTTCAAATCTGACCTACCTTCAAAGAGCAGCAGGAAGAGATACCATCTAAATCTGGAAGCCCACAGCGAGCCATCCAGAGGACTTGAAGATTAGACAATGCTGTTCCAAGGTCCCTTAAGGAAAGTTGACACTGTAAGTTCCAAGGGTTATGTATTCAGTTCATTTTAGTATTTTTCATCTTTGGCAAAGCAATAGAGATTTGGATTGAGGGTCAAATTTATCCATTGTGTTTCACAGTAACACTCTTATATTCAGGAGCTCATATGAGTAATGTAACATGTAATTTTATTACGTATATTTTTAAATTGCTAAATTTATCTATATTTTGATCAATTTTATGTATAGTTGTTTTCAAAGACAGATTTTTTGTTAATTAAGTGGTATATAAATCTAGTTGGATAAATAAATAACAGGAGATTTACAGAAAGCACATTTCAGCTTCTGTCGCAGGGATTTCTGATGTTGCGGTTTATTCTGCTCAGGCTCAAAAGCTGATGACAGCATACACTTACATTGTTTCTTCATTGGCAGCTGGAGAGAGAAGATATTAGAGCAGGGGTAGTCAACCTTTTTATACCTACTGCCCACTAATGCATCTTTCCTTACCGCCCACCAGTGCTCAATGGAAGGAGGATTCAACTTGTGCCGTAGAACCCTCTACCGCCCACCTAGAATCCTGAAACGCCCACTAGTGGGTGGTAGGGACCAGGTTGACAACCCCTGTATTAGAGTAACCCAGCTGGAAAGAAGCTCTGCTTGGATTGGAACATGTATTGGTGTCACTGGGCCCCAGGCAATGAGGCTGGAGTAGGCAGCCCCATCACACACACACACACACACACACACACACACTGATTTTTTCAGAGATATGAGTTCATACATATACCCATCACACACATGCAAAACCAGATATGTGCACCCAAAGAGAGATACAGGATATAAGCCTGGGATAGCCAATGTGGTGCTCTCCAGATGACAACAGCTCCATTCATTCCTAATCATTGACCATGCTGACTGGGGCTGGTGGTAGCTGGAGTGGAACATCTGGATGCACCGATTTGGCTTCCCCTAGTGTATCCTTTTCCAGTTCGGCTCTGATTCCCCATGTGTCAAAAAAATATTCTGCCCTATTAATTTTCAAACTAAGTGCCAGAGATAAATGCTATAATAAGGTCACATATACATTAATTGATTAAAAGGAAAGTGTCTGCGATCCCAAAGTAACTGCCCACTGAGTTAGGTGTTCAACAATCCAAAACTAACTTGAATTAATTCATACCTGAGAGCTTGGCTTGGATAATTTTGCACTGCAGTATTTGAAAGTGAACCCAAAAGCTTTAAACTGAGTGTTTTCTCCAAGCAATGAAGGAGTCTTTGGAGATGAAGTCATAGAAGCATAAAAGTGACTAACAACAGAATTCTATGCATGTTTACTTAGAAATCATTTCCACTGTGTTCACTTGAGCTTTCTCCCTGATAAGTGTAGCTAGGATTGTTGTCTAAAAGGATTAGTAAAGTAAAATTTATCACTAATGATTTTCCAGAACTCAACATTTCATTATGCATTGCAAAATCCTTTTTTACACATCCTTCCATAGTACACATTCATGACATCCAATTCTTTGAGTTGAGGACACTTCTTGAAAACAAGGGAGAAAGCCAGTGTGGTTTGGCACAAAGTGGCATTTTGAGAGAACCACAATTTACTCAATAAATTCTTTATTCAAAACTATTGGGAATAGGTTCATTTGAGCCAAAAACTTATTGGATAGATACCAGAAGAAGGCTCCCTTTGGCTTCACCAGTTTAAACCTAAAGTAATTCCAGATGTCATGTCAAAGATCCTGAAAGAAAATAAAGTGGTAGCCCAGCCTCAAAGCACTTCACACCAGCAACCCCCTGAAACTAATAGGAATTGCTGCCAATCACTTAGAATCATAGAGTTGCAGTTGGAAACGACCCTGAGTATCATCTAGTCCAATCCCAGCAATGCAGGAATATGCAGCTGTCCCATATGGGAATCAAACCTGCAACCTTGGTGTTATCAGCACCACGCTCTAACCAACTGAGCTAACTTGAAGGTCTCAAAAATGTGTCTTTTTCAAATACAGATTAAACTTTGTGGTTGCAATTCTGCTTTTGCCATGTAGTGCTAAAGGTAAAGATACCCCTGCCTGTACAGGCCAGTCGTGTCCGACTATAGGGTTGTGCGCCCATCTCACTTAAGAGGCTGGGGGCCAGTGCTGTCCGGAGACACTTCCGGGTCACATGGCCAGCATGACGAAGCTGCTCTGGCGAGCCGGCACCAGCGCAGCACACGGAAACGCCGTTTACCTTCCCGCTAGAAAGCGGTACCTATTTATCTACTTGCACTTAGGGGTGCTTTTGAACTGCTAGGTGGGCAGGAGCTGGGACCGAAAGACGGGAGCTCACCCCGCTGCGGGGATTCAAACCGCTGACCATGCGATCGGCAAGCCCTAGGTGCTGAGGTTTTACCCACAGTGCCACCCGCATCCCTCCGCCATGTAGTGGAGAAGGGTGTAAAAGGGCTCCTTGTAGGATTCCAGTATAACCCTCCCTCCCTTGGCATGTTGCTACAAGCACCTTTGGCATGCTGCCCCAGTACTTTTAAGCTGATGTCTTCTACCCCTCCAAGAGCCCAGCCGCCTGGCCCTCCTAAATGGAGCAGTGTGCAGGATGAGATCAGAGAATAGGTGCAAGAGGTCTCCATTTGATGTGAATGTTCTGGTACTTTCTCAGGATCTCTATGGGAGAACTTGTGCAAATTCAGGGCTTGGCCGCATTTGGCTTTAGCGTGGATTGGACTCTGCCTGTCTTCTCTCGTTAAATCAAGAGTCATCCACATGACATTACCTTCAATCAGCTGCAACTATGCTTGTTTCCCCATCTGAATCTGAACTACCTCAATCTAGAGATACTTCAATAAGTGGTGAAACATCCAGAACAAAACCGCTCCACTCCAGGGAGCAGGCAGATTGCATTGGTTTTATATAGCTGGGTCAGTTCTTGGTTCTACTAACCACCTTTCCACACCCTCTACTTCCCCCTTTAACTTTTCATTTCTTGCAGCTCTGGCACTTATCTCCTGTGGCTCCTCAAATGTCTACTAATTTTCTAAATAAAATAAAATAAAAAATTTAAAAAAATATTTCCAGTAGCACTTTAGAGACCACACCAATAACTAACTTAGTTGGTCTCTAACTTAGTTGCTACTGGAAGGATTTTTTTATGTTTTTATTTTATTTTATTTATTTTATTTTGTTTCGACTACAGCAGACCAACACGGCTACCTACCTGTAACTAGTACTAATTTTCTGTTTTGTTTTAACACTGATGAGCGCAAAAGCATAAATCTGCACAAGCACTACCACAGCAGAAAATTCCATTTAATTTGTACAGATCCGTGCTTCAAAATTTCCTATTTTTCTAATAGACTTCTTTTCCACTAGCAATATGTGTTTGTGTTCTTCTGTTTATCAACTTTGACTACATATACATACATAATTTCTTATATTTGGAATTGAAGGTTTGCAATAATAAATGGAGAAGAAATAGTTGGTATCACTCCATTTTTATGGCTAACTTGTTTGATTTCCTTTTGTAGTAGTAGTAGTAGTAGTAGTAGTAGTAGTAGTAGTAATAATAATAATAATAATAATAATAATAATAATAATAATAATCGTTTCACTTAGTACAGCTTCCAAACTATACTAAGGGATGTAAACAATGGCCTCCATGACCCTCTGCTGGGCAGTTTCTGCACATGCCCAGTTTCTGCTCAAATGGAGGGTGTGGAATAAAGAAATTAGAAGGCAGGGAGAAACAACTGGCTAGAGAATGAGAAAGTCTGTGGTGCCAGGGGGTGGAAAAGTCACTTTTTGCCAATCCGTTTCTGCCAGCACTTCTCTTGAGTCCATGCCAGTATAGTTTACAATGCAAGATAATTACAAGAGCTATGTTTACATTTATTACCCTTTAAAAACATGAATAAAGAGAAGGGAAGATAAACTTGTACAGCACTAAAATAAAAGACTGATTCTGCAAAATCTAAAAAACACAGGGCGGTACATACTAGCAGGTACAGTACTTCCAATGTGAAAAGATAGCCCATATCTAAACATGTTCCATGGGAACTCCTTCAGTACAACTTAGTATTTCTAGTTTGCAGCCTCTGTACAAGTAGGCACTTTTGATCATATTGTTTAATAGTTATTAATATTCCTATGCCTAATAAGTTGTTTAGACCTCCCTCCTAACTGACATATTAATGACCATTACCTCGACTCCTGTTGTAGTGTGTTCTTGAGACGCATGAAAGATTTTTTTTGGTAAGCTTGCTGCATACATGGGCCTTTTAGCATTAAAGAATACATTTTATAATGTTAATCTATACCTGTGTCTCAAAAGTATCTTTGCCCTAAATTGAAACTTATCCTTTTGGCAATATTTCTAACAAAAGAATAATATATCATTTTTCTAGAAAATAAACAAAATAAAATAATAATTTGTAGACTGTGACCAACTTATGAAAATACAGTGTATAAACTGCAAGTTTCAAGTTTCAAGCTCTGAATTCATTGTATATTTGCCAATGAGATAATAAGCAATGCAGATTAATTTACTGTCCTTAAGCCACTTTTCTCTTAGTCTGATATTGGAGGGTAATTGTCTTAGAAAGCAGATAAGTGACAGACAAGAGTGAAAAACTAACTCTTTATAGATCTCATCTTTCTTGCTGAAGATTATGTTCTACTCCTCGCTGTAACTGATGACTCTTTGGACCACTGTTGCCATGGAGACTGATAAGGATGGGCAACTCTCCTGCCAGCTGCCTAATTACACTATTATCTCCCAACATTCAATTCTTTGCGTTTTCTCAACGGTTGATGATAATTGTTCCTCTCTCATTTCTGACTAAATCACTTAGAACCTACATAACCGCTGGGAGCAACGTGTTGCAGGTGCATTTCAAATTGGTTAGATATGTACGTATCTGTTTTCAGACAGACAGCATCATTTGTGGTATTGGGTTCCTGAATAGAAATCTGGAGGCTTGCAAACTGAGATTAGATCTCTGGTTTGCTGCAAACAGCCATATTTCTAAATATCGCAACCAAAAATGAGGGCAAGAAGGAGGAAAATATAATATCGAGTATCCACCACATTAAATCAGGTGTGGAGAACCTTTGGACCTCCAGATGCTGTTGAACTACAGCTTCCATCTTCCCTGACCATTGGTTATGCTTGCAGGGACTGATGGGAGTTGTAGTTCAGCAATGTCTGGAAGGCCAAAGGTTACCCACACCTGCATTGAATGGAAAGGTAAATGATGAAGATCTGGGAGTTTTCATAAAGAAGAGAACAATCCTTACTACCAGGTTTGATGAAAACCAACCATCTGCCTGCTAAAGGTCTCAGCAGCACAATTCTTTACATTACACAAAAGTAAAATCCACTGGATTCAATGGGAATTACTCCCATGTTTGTGGATGTAGGACTGCAGCCTGATTCTGGGACCAAGATGTTGCAGCAAGGGTGGGCTCCTCACATAGTTTTCAACCTCTGGGCTCTACATAAAGAGACAGGTCAAATAATTTTGAAATTTGATACATAATAAAGCCATCCAAGGTGGTGGCCATCACTATGTCTTTGAGAGCAGAATTCACAGTTGAATTATGTGCCTTGTGACAAATTACTTTTTGGGGGTCTGCCCTCAATCTTCCAACATTCAGCTTTACTGGATGGTCCCGGATTCTAGTATTATGAGAAAAACTTATCTCTTTCCAGTTTCTCCATACAATTCATAATCATACACACCTCTACCATGTTCCCTGGTAGAGTCCTGGAAGGACAACAAGACTCCCTTCACTCCCCAAATTTGCTCAGGAAGGTCATGCGAACCCTCAGAACAGTGTGTGGGGAGAGGAGAGATCATTCTGTCTGGCAAGGAGAGATGGTTGCATTGTCAGAACAATCCATCTACTACAATGTTGAATTCCACCTCTGTACTGTATGTTTATTGGCATTCCTACCTTAGCCCTCCAGGCAAATGGCAGCCACTGTACATTAACTGATAAAGCAGTGCAAAGGTGACTCAAAACAAATAGGTGGTTTTGTGATACAGTACTCTGAAAATGACAGGTCACTTAATAGTTGAGGATTACTGCATATGCCGAAAGCACAGCTACGGATGCTGCATCTAATAGAACAGCCTACGTTTTAAGAAAGTATTTATCTAGGATTTTACATATATCCTTTTACTCATCCCTGAAATTAGAAAGCAGAAGCAATTAGATTAAAAACGGTGGCTGTTAGCCAGACTAGAACGAATACCCCATTAGCTTTGAAATATAGTCCTTTTTGCCAGAATCATTAGGGAGATAAGTAACATATGTCATCATGCAAGAGTAAAAGATAGTTTTTTAACTTGCTCTCTTCAGAGCGTGTTCCATGTTTCTCCCTCAATTATTACTTCATAAATCTGATATTACTTGGCTGGAGAGAGATGGATGGAAGCAATAGAGTAAAAGCCTCATAAAATAAGTGTAAAGTAGGAAATTAACAAGGACCTAAAGCAATACCTTTTCATCACATTTTGTGTACGAAGTCTCCCTACTGACCGCGCAAAAATAAGTAGGCCAACCTCTAGATATTTGAGAAATAAACACACCAATATTGAGAGACTTTGCTGCAATTGCAATGGGGAAAGCATGGGCTCTCACCCTTGAGATAGGAGAAATAAGGTCACTTTGGTCTTGGCATTAAAAAGAGAGGGCAAAGGGTGTAACAGGTTCAAAAAGGTTTTGTAGTGAGTTCCAAATATGGTTTCACACAAACACTGCCTCCTGCAGGCTGGAGAAGGAAATTTTGTGTTTTTCATAATTACCGTATTTTTTGCACCACAACACTCACTTTTTTCCTCCTATAAAGTAAGGGGAAATGTCTGTGCGTGTTATGGAGCGAATGCCTGCGGGTGGCGGGGGGGATCTGCTGCAGTCGTGAACAGAGGATCCATGGTTCCCCTTCCTTCCTTCCTCCGTGGTTACAAAGCATGGATCCACATGGATCCTCAGGATTTTTGCATTGGGCTACTCCAAACTCACTGTCAGATCACATGTCTGTGGCCACAGCATGAACCACAAAAATCATATATCCACTATTTCATTTAGAATATTTTTTTTCTTGTTTTCTTCCTCTAAAAACTATGTGTGTGTTATGGTCTGGTGCATGTTATAGAGCGAAAAATACGGTATTCTATGACAGGAAGGTTTTCAGGCCTTCTCCCTTGTGCCTACTATCTTGTTGCCAAACTCAGCCATAAGCTCTGCTTGCTGTGTTATATGGTCACAGTAGTGCTTTTGCAATTCACCACCACATACCGTATAACAATATTGCGTGGAACGACTTACTGTCACTTGGAAAACCACGTGTGGTTCTGTTATTTACAGATCATCAGTAGTGCTTATATCTTTCTAAAAGGTATCAAGATATATTTGCTCTTTCCATGTGATTTTTTTGAGATACATAAATTTCTTAAGATTGCAAAAGCATTCCACTTTATCCAGTAAAAGAATAATAAAAGTAGAAACCTCACATTTTTCATTTCCAAAGCAGTGCAAAACACACTTAAACACTATGAAAATAACTTGGTCAATGGAGTTGTAGTCAAATAACATATGGAGGGCCACAAGTTCCCTATTACTGCAATAGAACAACAGTAAGGTTTTCCCTGTATATAGCAGATTCAGAACTAGCTCACTCTGGATTATTGAGAGGTGGTGCTATGGGGTGGGGACAGAGAGTGAAAGCGTACTCTGGACTTTACTTTGTGTACTATAGCTCCTTACCTCACTGACATAAGCATGCTGCTATTCAGTTTCAGTTGTTTTAGATTAGGCAGATAAGCACCTATAAGAACAGGGAAGAAAAGGAACAATTTGCAGTTTGGTAAAAGCAGTCTATGTGTGATCCTCTTAGACATGTAATGTCATAACTGCAGTTGTTTTAATGGTACAGCTTATATATTTGTTCACCATAATTTCTGATTGATTCTTGTGGTGCAACATATCTTCTCTGACTAATGCCATATGAAGAATCCATACTAAAAGAAGGCTTGCCTGGAAGTGATCACATACTGTCAGATTATATTTTACATCACTAGTAACTTGACATTTTAAAAGTTACCTTTGAGAACCTCTCCCTGTGTCCTACATCTGCTTCTGCTGGGAACTATCTCCCTCTCACCTCTCAGATTTAAAGAAGATTTGAAAGAAGGATTGTTGCTTGTCGTGTGCACACTCTTCCCATTTTCACCGCTGGTCAAACAGGTTCTGCAGAATGTTGTATTTTGTATGTGTATATATTACAGGAAGCAAAGCCTTTTCAACACTCTCTCAAGGACTGCTGCTTGTATCCAGCCAAAGTTTCCTGACTTATCCATCTCCTCCTCTCTTCATATTTATCCACACAACCTTAGTTGTTGTGTTGTTTTTTTAAGCACTGGGTATTTAGCTAAGTTTTACTCAGAGCAGACTCACTGACTTAGTGAACATGACTAAGCTGCATTAATTTCAGTGGGCCTACTCTAAGTAAAACTTAATTAAATGCCACCCACTGTATTATCTAGATATAATTCATAGTTGTGACCATTCACACTTTCAAACAAGAATTTTCTTATTCTGTATGTTACAAATTATTAGGGCCACAACATCTGGTCAAACCATTTGATCTATTAAAAATCTTTCAATTAATTAACACCCTCCAGCACTTGCAAAAACAAAGATAAGCAATAAGAGTGAAATGTTATTGGGTGTACATGTGTTCTGTATTCTTTTCTGTTCTACCCATATGCAAGTGGGGTGGGGAGTCTCCATTTTGATCTTACAATGCGGTTAGGTAGAAAATAAGATTCAAATTAATTGTCCAGTTTCTGAATCGTTCAATAAGTCTTAAAGTTTTTGTAGCACAAGCATTTTCTTACTGCTGCTAGTGTAGATTATTGTTATGCATAGTTTATATGAGCCCATTTGTAGGTCATAATCAGTATTACAAAGCAAATTATTACAGGATAAATCTGTTCTGTAAGTAATAGGCTTCATGAAACAGATGCATGCCAAATGCTTTCCCCTACGTATGCATATTTAACGAAGACTATTTTCTTTTTGTCAGAAATCTTCAAGTTCATTTTCTTTCATTAAACTGTTTCTTCACCCAGAGAAGAAGGCAGCCTCAGACAGACAATCAACTTAGTGTGCCTGCCAGGAGGCAAAAATCAAATAAATAAGGGTGTGCCACGGGTAACTTGATTTATGGCTCTTCCATAAAGAAACCTGGTAGCATAAGGGATGAGTTTACCAACCAGTATTTTCAAATAAGAGCTCATTCAGCTTGCTTTGAATGTAAATCCTGTCTATATTTAGAAATGAAACCTTTATAAATGCCACCTCCCTCAAGAAAAACCCCAGAAAGAAAGCTGCTCCATTTGGAGCTTTTCTACCTCTTTAGTATTAAAGAGATTTTCTTTAGCTCCAATTGACATAAGAACAGCCTCCTGGATCAGGCCAATGGCTCATCTAGTCCAGCATCACATTCTCACAGTGACCAACCAGATGGCTGAACCTAGGTGCAACCGTACGCTCCTCACTAGTGATTACCAGCAACAGACATTCAGCAGCAGACTGTCACTGATAGCCTTTCCTTCCATGAATTTGTCTAATCGTCTTTTAAAGCTAACCACTTGGTGGCCATCACTCCTTCTTGTGGGAAAGAATGCCAGCATTTAATTATCTGGTGTGTGAAGAAGTACTTGCTTTCGTTTGGGATGTCCATCAGTTCTAACATTATGAGAGAGAGAAAATATTTCTCTATTGACTTTCTCCACACCATGAATGATTTTATGACTCCCTTTAACTCTAAACTGAAAAGCTCCATGTGTCATACCCTCTTCTCATAGGACAGTTGCTCCATCCCCTTGATCATGTGAGTTGACTTTTCTGAACTTTTCCCAGCTCTACAATACCCTTTTTGAGATGATGCAGCCAGAACTTTTCACAGCATTCCAAACGTGGTTACACCATAGATTTGTATAATGGCATTATGATACGGCAGTTACATTTTTAGTTCCTTTCCTAATAGTCCTGAGCATGGAATTTACCTTTTCACAGCTGCAGCACAATGGGCTCTAATAAAAGGCTAAGAGGGTCTGAGCCAGAATAAAACGTTTTCTCACCAAAGTTTCCAAGGCTGTTCTCTCTTGTGTCTACATGCATCTCTAGAGCTTTCACTTGACGCAGATCATCTAGCCCAGTCAGTGTTTTCTACAACAATAAGCAAAGAGTATGAAACTTGCATCCTTTATCATAATATTCTACAAAGAAACTAGTTTTCTGCTAGTAATTCAGTCCTACACAAAGCGTTCTCAGAAGGCCTCAAACCTGATGTTTAGCTTCTGTGCTAAACATTCATACAGCTTTGGTTCTCTACAGAAGAGTGGGAAATGTGTAGCAATACGACAGAGAATTAGAAAGAGAAAGAAAAACAGCTGAGCTGCTTGGGTAAAGTCTAAGTTTCCCAGAACTGATGGGAAGTTGGTAGTGCTCAACTTGAAACCTCTTTCGAGAGACAAACAGCACAATCTTAACTGTGTTAAAATCTACTAAGAAGAAAGTTATATTGAATTCAATGAGGTTTACTCGCAGATAAGTGCGGTTAGCATTGCAGTCTAAAATAGGAAAATATATAGTCACTAGAGACAAGAAGTAGACAAAAGTTGTTTCCTTTTTTCCTTTATAGGACACCTTAGACCTGCAGTCAACGTTTAAGGCTTTGCAGGAACTATGTAGGACACCACCTAGTTAGAATACCATTCTGAAGGGCACCTAAAGCCCTCGAAGTCAACATATATATATTAATGTAAGAATTCTGCTCTATAACTGAAGAGGCAGAACTCTATTAAAAATGAATATTAGTATAAATGTTTTTAAATGTATAAATGTTCAATTAAAAAAGAATTGACAAAGTGGAAAAAGGAAAGGGAAAGCACATAGATGGGATAGCATCTGTTCTTAGATTGCATATGTCATGCAATACAATAGTTTCAACAGGGAACAAAATTCTCCCCCTCACATCACCTTTCTATAAAACTTCAACAACTGTCTGAAATGTTTTTGAACTTGTTCATTCTATTTGTGGCCTCCCTGTCAAATGCATTTACCTCAACTATGAAAAGTAATCATCTGCCAAGAAAAAAGGAAGTAATTCTGTCTTAAAAATATAAGATAGAACCCACTAACTTTAGTTTTCTCTGTGGAAAACAGTAGTTAAGTGCATATCCCCAGATGCCATCATATCTATTATTCAGAGAAAAGCATTTCTTCTATCATCTGTTTGCATATGCATATATGTGCACATTCCAGTCCTAAAAATAAATGACCACAATTTATGAAAATCAGCAATCCGGGTACTAAAAGTTAGTCACTGAACAAAATATAATTTACAATTATATAAATTGAAACACCACATTCTCAATTGTTCGTACTAATAAATCAGATAATAATGGAAAGTAAATGAGGGTAGGCGCACTGACATGGCTCCATGGAAAAGGACAGGAAGCTATGCAGAGCAAAAAAATCCTAAGCACTAGAAGACTTAATAGACTCAGAATAACCAACACTTTTTCAAGCTTATTTCATAGAATCGTAGAGTCATTCTACAACCATGAGGACTAGAAACTTGCTTTTTACTACAAACTTATACACTGTCCAGCACTAGCTGTTGTAGTACGATACTGACTGTATGCTCAATGCATGATTCATACTGGACTCATCTTCTCTTTTCAGAGAGGCAGCAAAAGATATAAATGCATAAGGATATGCACAAGGAAATACACTCACGGCAGTAATAAATATGCTGAGCAAACTGGTTTGAAACTGTCTATACTCTACCACACCCAAGAGTAAGTAGGATATGGGCCTAAAGTTTTGAAAGAGGAAAGGAAAAGTCAGGCACGCACAGCTTCAATTTTAAAATATTGTCTTCCTTCTGAAAGGCTAACAGAGTCTTCTCCCAGCTATAAAAAATGCTAAGACTGTGTAAGTGTGTTGGTGAGAAAATGATTTCCTGCTACTGTTCCATTAAAGAGTTCTAAACACTAAAAAAGACATAATGGAAATTTGTTTCTAATCAATTAGTTGAACAGCAGTGCTATTTTTAAACTTGAAAAAGCAAAAGGAAGTTAACAGTATGGAAGCAGCTGCTTCAACCTGAGCAACAAGAGGTCAAATAATAGTTACATTAGACTTGTTATTAAAGCGTGCTGCAAACATAGTTAGCGTTTCCTTGGCAATATTGTATATCTATATTTTAAAAAACAGGAAGTGACTGCTCCAACAATGCCCACTCAAAACTTTCAGGCCAAATGAAAGTCCCTATTAGGCAAAAAAAGAATGCAACTGTCAAAGGTAAGTACTGCATTACAAAAATCTTGACACATGAAAACTTGAAGAGTTTGAGTTGGTGCTGGAAAAAAAATGTTCAGGGGGTACTCTCATTTTCCTACTCATATTGAAATACTTCCCCTCAATGAGGCCAAACTTAGATTCACAAAATGTTTAGGTGTATGCGTACCCCTGCACACCCCTAGAAAAAAAGCACTGGTTATTTTATTTTATTTATTTATTTATAGTATTTCTTATCCACGCTTCACCATAACATCCCATGGCAGGCCACAACAATATATTATACAACTATAAACACAGGTAAAACTGTTGGCGCTATAAAACAAGCAAGACCATTCTAAATGGAACAGAACAATATACATTCAACAAAACGACATGCCTTAACTGTCAAAGACCAGGGTAAAGAGGTGTGTCTTCAGCATAGGGCAGAAGCTGTACAATGAAGGGGCTGTTCACACTCATGTGGGAGGGAGTTAAACAGCTTAGGGACTGCCACAGAGAAAGATCCCTCCTGAGCTGCCATTCCCTACACTTCTGAGGAAGGTGGCACTACCATGAGAACCCCCAAGAAGGTCAGCAGGGATGGAAACAGGCCCCAAATATTTGAAGGGCTAAATTGTTTAGGACTGAAGCCTCACCACACATGGGTCTTACTGGGTTGTTTCATTTCAGACTGCAGATAGGGGATCAAACTAATTTTACTAGCTCTGTATGTAAAATGAGATGCTTTTGGGTTTTTTAATGTGAGAGAGCATTAAACATTTCATCTCCCATCCTTGCAACAGTGAGATCAGATTGGACATTTGCTAATCAGTTACAGCTTTCAGAGAATGTTGATCAGGGCAAGGACATCCTGATGGTTTTACACCCTACACTTTCCAAATAAAATGCTTTCACTCTAAAAGCAATTGCTGTTTTGATAAAGATGTCAACCCTCCTACGCCTTTGCTTCTATTACATCTCTTAGTGAAATTTCACTTGATAGTCTGCTTCTCGCTGACAGAGGCACTGAAATCCCCAAATTTCTTTTAAAATCAAAGTTTCCCTTCCTTCAGCTGCCACACAGAAAGAAAAGGAAATGGCCCACAAGCAGCCTTGCTGAAGCTCCTTTCCCACAGAAAGCCCTGTCTACCATTGCATGTCGCTGCCTGTTTTCCATCATCTTCATCCCATCAAAATGCAGCCTGTTGTCTAGCTATCCCCCTGCCAGCAGATGTGAGCCATTTCCAGTGCACCCCAGGCCTTTCCCAGTCCTTAATTAGTAACCGAGTAAATAATGCATGCTGCAACATAAAAACTGCATAGTCACAAGGGCATAGTCACAGACTCATACCCTTTCCTACAGCACAATTATTTTACCAACACAAAACGTTATTCAAATATTAACAAAATAGGAAAGTTTATCTCCTTTGCATAACACACAGGAAGCAGTGTTTTACATTGGCTCTTCTGTGGACAATGAAAGGTGGATGAAGGGATGCTTCAGGTCAGTGGTAGGTCTCAGGAGCAGTCCATGCAGTTATTGCTTTTAAAGCTATCAGGTAGCAACAAGCAAACCTCAAAGAGTGTGAGTGAGATGCTGGGCAAACTGCACTGACATTCAAGGTTGACAATACCATGCTAGAGGAAGCCCACTAGCATAACAAACTGAACGATTTGTATGTGCCAAATGTATGACCCATATACTGAGGCAGCTCTCTGCCTCTCTTATTCAGGGATGTTAATCATATTTGCGATGTTAGAATATAGACTGTTTTAATCCTTTTGCTATTAAACAGAAATAAGGTTACTGTAAAATAGGACCCTTTAATCCTTCTCTGTAGGATCTAATTAATACTCGTGTTAGTCATATTTGTTTATGGAAGTGCCTGAGAGGTAGCCAGGAGTACCAAAAGCATCTTTCAGTAGTCCAATTTGACTGGAAGTCCATCAGATATGCCACAGTAATACAATGTATATCAGCAAGCCTAATTTGATTGTTTCCATTCCAGAGTTCTCATTCCAGATGCATTAAATTAGTATCTACTTACCAGTTTGTTGGGGGAAAGATATTCATTCACAAGTAGTTCTTCATCATCATCTTTAATTGATGGGCTGGGATTCAGGAGACCTTGCCGACCCAAATCTGTGACCCGAACTGTAGCAGAACCTGGTCTTGAGACTCGGCCTAATTTCCAGTTTAGGTCCATCCCAGAATGTCCTAAACATTAACCACAGGAAGAGAAACTTGTTTGGTTTCAGCACTTACTTTTTACATTCTTAAGTCAAAGCCAGTCTGATGCATCTAGATAGTGTGGTGTTAAAATTGCAATGACATTGAAAACCGGTATAAAATGTTCCACCTATACACCCTGAATTTCACATTTCATTACATATATGTAACTGTGATACATTCCTGTTTCTGGGCAAAAAATAAAAAACCATTCAATCCCCACTGTTCCTTTTAGATTATATTCACCCACAAATGCTTAGTCATTCCAAGAACCAATAACAAACAAAGCTGTCAATTACCGTATTTTTTGCACCATAACACTCACTTTTTTCCTCCTAGAAAGTAAGGGGAAATGTCTGTGCGTGTTATGGAGGGAATGCCTACGGGTGGCATGCCTACGGATTTTCCTCCTCTAAAAACTACGGGCGTGTTATGGTCGGGTGCGTGTTATAGAGCGAAAAATACGGTAATAACCATAAAAGACTATAAAACAACTATGAAAGAGTGATATTCAACCCAGAAATAAAAGTAGCACTAAAAACTTTCCTGCTTGTTTCCTGCTTGGCAGGGGGTTGGACTCAATGGCCCTTGTGGTCTCTTCCAACTCTATGATTCTAGTATTCTATGAACTTTACTTGTTTAGAGAAAAATGAAAGAAATTCAACTACTGTAGTTCATTTATTTAAAAAGTAAAGGGTTTATACAGCCTCATCATGGGAACCCTGAAATTACATAACAATGTGAAAACATGTGAAAGAAGAGCTCTGCTGGATCAGCTCCATCTAGTCCAGCATAAGATTTTTACAGTGTTCAAACAGATGCCTATAGGAAGGCGACAAGCAGCAGCTGAGTACAATAGCAACTCTCTCCACTTGTGCTTCCCAGCAACTGGTATACAGACAAATAGTAGAACACAGTCCTCATGGTTAGTATTAATTGAGAGCCCCATCCTTCATGAATTTGTCAAATTCTCTTTATAGTCATCCAAGTTCACTCTGTCTTGTAAGAACACATTCCAAAGTTTAACTATGCACTGTATAAACTGCATGCTCTGAATCTCCCAACATCAGTTTTGTTGGAAGACCCTGCATTCTAGTATAACGATACCCACTTCTTGCAAACCATGTATAAATCGGACACATCTTTAATGTGTCCTCCCTTGCTTGCAGTGTTTGAAATTTCCATGGTTCTAGGCACATTTTGCAACACGGAATTTCATTAGCGTGAGCAGTTTCTGAGCTTGGTGCAGTACTGCAACTAAGATTTTAGATTAAAACTGCAGAATGGAGGGAAAAGAGGACCTTTTTCTGCCTCCCCACTTCCAGCTACTCTCTGAAGACTGGAGAAGAGACCCTCTTAAGAATATTAGGGGGCAGGGCAGGGGAAGGACTAGACCATGTGGAAAATGAACATAATATTTTAGCTGCGGTTCATTCATTTTCAGCTTTGTATTCATTATTTAAAAAATGCGCCTAGACATTCTGTTGCTGTGCCCATAACCTAGGTTTAAGGTGCCATTTAGCTCCTAGTTTTCATATTTCAGTTTCTAACACTGCCGCATACTAGGCTGACATTTTCATCAGAAATTCAAGTGCTCTTTCCAGGTCAATCACCAGGTACCACAAATTCAAACCCATAGGGTCATAAATTGAACTGCCCTGAGACCTCCTGGTATAGGCCATAAATTTAATAAATAATAAATATATAAATTATGAATGGGAGCAAGATCTTGTCATTCTACCTCCTGATGGGTGAAAAAGCATTGAATTTATTTAAATTGGGAGAAGTTGTAAAATAATCCTATATAACCAAATGCAATGGTGGGAATGCATAAATCACTAGATGGTGCACCTAAAGAGTTAATCAACACACGAGAAATAAAATGATTTATTTCACTGCTACCAAATACTACAGTTGCCGTGCAAAATGCTTTCTTATCTCTGAAACATGTATTAGAGCAACACTTACTTATGGTTTGACAAGAAAATCAATTCGTGGTTTAATATCTGAAGTTACGCTCCTGATTTTATACTTCCCAATATTGATCTGTTACTTGTAATTGCTTTACAACTGAATTAGCAAGCAGAACAACATTTTCATGCCCAGCTCCATATGTGTAAAACGCAATAAAATTAACAGTGGAGCAATTAAAAGATAGCCCAAATTAGAATCTTTTTGTGTAGCAAAACCGCTGCACAAAAGGACCACACCCATGGTAGCTTTATAGAGAGACCACTTCCCCCTTTTCAGTGCAACTAGATTGCAGGCAAGAAGAGAAACATTTCAAGTGCCTAATGACCTGAGCTTCTCGGTGGCCAAAAAAGATCTTTCTGTCATAGACTGTAATACAACAGTAGAACCTTGAAACGAGTAACAGGGTTCAGTGAGAGCAATTAGTAGAGTTACCGAACTGTAAAGTGGCAGAGAAGAGATTTACATACTGTTATTGAAAACTGCTAAACAAGTATAGTGCCACAGATTCATTGTTAAATCTGTATCAATTTATGGAAGTGGCTTGGGCAGGGGCAGGGCGGAGATAGTGGTGTCCTCCATCCGGTGGCAGCAGTATTGTGCTCATTGAAATGTGGCTGGGGTGAAGTGGTGACAGCAAAGATGGAGGACTTCCAGGTTGGCAGCTGCAGTTTCAAATGAGTGTGTGCACCTGCTGGCCTGCAACCACCTTGGAGCACTCCTAATTTTGCCATCTCACCACCTTCCTGTCCCAGTGAGTGCTGTGCGACTGGAAGCATGCCGCCACCCACTGTGAATATGCAATTCAATATTTTATTATATATTGGGTTTTCAATTTCAATGTAGGAGAGGCTGAGCATCAAAAGCAAACAATTGCTCATGCAACGTAGATTTTTAGGGGCTATTTACAGAGACCTTTTGCAGGTGCCATAGGAAATACAGGTGGGCACACAAGTGTCTGTAAGCTCAGAAGAGTTGATACAGAATCACACAATCATAGAATTGTTGGAAGAGGCCACAAAGGTCATCTAGTCGCTTTGTACTCTATGGTATAACTTGCTTTTTAGGTTTCTTCTTTGTTATTGTATTACAAAAATATCATTTACTTGTTATAGAAATCTCAATATAAGGTATTCAAAAATAAATAAATAAATAAATAAAGAACAGCAGTTAAAATAGCATCATAAAATTATACCAGCAACAGCAAGCTAAAAACATCAGCAGAGGCTCTAACCACAACAAAGCCAAATGGAATAAGATAAAAGCCTACTTAAAAGCTGGCAAAGAACAGGTCTCTGTAATAAGTCTATTCCATAGTTTAGGCACAACGGAAAAGGCCACTCTCTTGTTCTCTGCCAGTTCTACTTCCACAGGCCAAGGGAAGACAAGGAGAGTCTGAGAACCTGAGCGCTTGGCTTGAGCTGGTTCATACAGGCAGAGGTGGTTGCTGAGATATGCTGTTCTCAGGTCACTTAGAGGCTTTGCAGGACAAAGGCAATATGATGAATAGAGCCCAGAAACAAACTGAAAGTGGAACAGACTTGGCCTAATATGATCCATCCTGCTGACCCCTGGCACAAATCTGGCCACAATGTTCTCAGCCAATTGAAGTTTCCAATATTATCTTCAAGAGCAGCCCACACATGTGCGATTTAGTGACTAACCTGGAAGTAACTGGAGTGTTGCACTTGTCATCCACTACAAGATTCTACAAATGAAGCATGTGAAGGAGTGTAACAGATGTAGCACTGTCCAGCAAGCAGGTCAGTTTGCAAGCACTCTTTCCATTTTCAGTACAAAGATGTTTTCTCTCTCTCTGGTGTTAATCTCTGGGAAAAAGCAATTTATAATTGTATCTGTTCAACTATCAATCCAATTACCACCACCACCACCCCTGCACCTCAGAGTATCATGGCAACTGCCAAATTTGGACATTCAAGAAATTATTGCTCTAAATGCTTTTACACCTGAAGCTTTTTTTTTTTTTTTAAAAAAAGCATTGATTTCCAAAGTAATACTGTAGAACAATATATTTCAACAACTTTTCCCCTTCCTCTTCCCTTCCTGAAGAAGCTTGGAGCACATTTAAATACATAATTTGACTACTTGATAATATAACACCCATTCTGACACATATTTCTATTAACAATCAAACTTATCCTTTCTACATTCTACAAATATAACTTTGATGAAAATCTTGGTACAGTGTCTAAATTAATCAATAGACTTTGCTGCAGCCCACACTCTCAGGCAATAGCAGTTGTTTAAGCACTACTAAACAAAAAGTAAGAAAATCTATGCAAGCTATAGACTGTATATAGGGTTTGGCTCCTCAGGAAGCTGTGAATGCCATTTTAAGTGTAATTTAGCAAAAAGTGTCCTCTTATGGAAAAAAAATCTTTCCACAGCTGAGATTTACTATGATGTCACCAGGAAACTGCTATTACACCAATCAGTCCCTAATGTTAAAAACTATTTTTGCCCATATTTATGTATCAGGCTGCATTCTATACAATCTAATCCTGAAATTGTCAGAACTGTTATTTGAATACAATTCTAAAAGGTAAGGGAAAACAAAGGTAGGGAGGGCATTTACATTATGAATATCATAATGAACTGTTTCACAAGCTGGCCCATTACTGAATATATATTTGCTGATGGCAGATGTCCTTCCTGGCTTACTCCCATCTTCATGGTCAAGGTGGGCAACCTGCAAACCACATTTTATGCAGCCCCAATGCTTCCTTAAACTGCCTCATTCTTCCATCACATCAGAGGTCTTTCCTCTCCATTTCTTTCCTCCTTATTTTTCCTGACTTTTAAGTGCCCCACCTTCTATTATGTCATTTCAGAATACAGGATAGTATTTTATAGATAATTGATGAGTTTTTTATTTTTTTAAAAAAAACCTTTTCATAGTTGTTTGGTGTCCAGAAAAGAAGTTTTCCCCACCTCACTATCAAATATCAAATTACTATGCTTCTGAATACACTCACACACACCAGAATCACAAAGGAATTTTTTCACTTGCTTTCCAGAACATTAGCTATATTGGTCTGTTGTACTAAATAAAAAAAATCCTCTGCATATTTATTTAAGAATAATCCCATCAAACACAGTGGGGCTTACTTCTGAGTAGACCTGTAAAGTATTAGGAATTTTTATTTTGAGGTAGTCAGTGAAAATTGAAACAGGGTGGTCTTTATTCTGAATGAATGTCCATCATAAGTACCAGTAATTCTGGCTCTGCCCACTCCCAGCAGATCAGCAGATCAGCAGTCCAAGGGAATGTGGCCCTTGACAGAAAAAAGGTTGCCCATCTGTTTTAGGAGCAGTGAGGAGGAATGCCAGGGTGAGAGAGAACAGAAGGTGGGAGAAGGTAGAGGGAGAAAAAGACTAATTGAAACTCTCTCCTGAGGGTTCCCCTCCCTCGATTAGGCTGTAATCCTATGTACATTTACCTGGGAATAAGCCCCTTAATAGACACTTTCAATAAACATTCACAAAAGCGGGCTGTTAGGGTTTGTTTTTGGCAGGGTAACTCAGTCAACTAGATCAGAAAATCCAAACCCAACTTTAAATTTTGCAGAGGAAGCAGCAAAGTATTTTACATATTGCTTTAGTACATGGAAAGTACTTCACATACATTATCATCATCCTTGGCACCTAAATTGTATGGCTTTTGTTGCATGCTGAAGAGGCACCTCTTTACCCTGGCCTTTGACATCTAATATATTTGTTTTAGGACCCACCCCATCCCTCTGGAGGCTGCCACATCCCATCCTATGTTGCTTGAAAGTGTCTCCTAGCCCATCAGTGAGGCTTTCAAGGGGCACAGTTGGTTGCAGAGGGGCAGTGCCACAGTGGGGACAGGAAATTTCCTTTTGCAAACTTCAGGTAACGTACATTAGAATCTAAGGCCAAGTCAGTCTGCAAAACATGTATGTTTAAATGTCATTATGCATTTTGCAACTTTTTCTGTTGCATTTTAGAAACCAGAAATAAAATGGTATGAGGACCAGTTTGTATAAATAATATGAAGGCAGTTGCCTCATCAGTAATGATTTGTCCAGAATTTCCTGAATTGCATTTACCTCCAGTTATTTCTTCTTGCTGTTCATAATGGCAATGTCACCAATATGATGGCAAGTATTTATGTCAAATATGCTTTGGGCTTCACACACAAAGCTGCTTTTTCTATCACAAGTGCTATAGTTTCTGTCTGTCTTTATTCTCTATCATTATTATTCTATTTCCATTTATTTGTCATCCATTCAATCTTCTCTAAGCAAATCCACTGGTTTTATTAGTTATTACTGTTTATCTTCCTGATAAATTTTTCCTGCAATAAATAAAAGAGGCAAATGCTGAAAGACAGATACATCTGTGTACAAAGGGACAGACAGCTCTGAAGGTACATCAGAAACACACACCAAACATTATTAAGTTATTCAAAACATATTTAGCCACTGGCATCTAATACAATTTCCCAAAAGTAAACCTATGGGTTTTTGATCACTCAGGCTAACTGATGCCAAATCTGAAGTCAAAAAGGACTGTCTTTACAGAGTATGTTTGCTAGTGACCCCAAGGAAGGATGTTTGTGCTTGCCCTACTTTTACAGCATGGCTTGCTTGCTTGAGCCATAGAATCATAGAATTGTAGAGTTGGAAGGGACTCTGAGGGTCATCAAGTCCAACCTCCTGCAATGCAGGAATCTCAACTAGATCATACATGACAAATGGTATCCAACCTCTGCTTTAAAAGGAAGGTGAGAGTCCATCACCTCTTGTGGAAGTCTATTCCACTGTCAAACAGATCTTGCTGTCAGAAAGTTCTTCCTGAAGTAGCTATATGAACTGCAAGCATATTTCAACTCCATCACTAACAAGAAGTCAACAATAACTTGCTTATTTGGAAGCAAGCCTTACCATTTGCAACATCCTTACTAAAAAGGATGCACACTTAAAATTCCACCTGAATCCACTTGGAATTAAACCACTGCACTAAGCTATTTTCTCCTGTTCTGGAGGCTAGGACCCAAAGCAATGGATTCAAGTTACAAAAAATGACATTCCCACCTGGATAGCTCGGTCGGTAGAGCATGAGACTCTTAATCTCAGGGTTAGGGGTTTGAGCCCCACGTTGGGCAAAAAGAGTCCTGTATTGCAGGGGGCTGGACTAGATGACCCTCACGGTCCCTTCCAACTCTATGATTCGATCTAAACATTCTAGGCAAGCGATCAAAGGATTCTAGCCATGCAGTGATTTCCCTTGCATGTTTACTCAGAATGAAACCCCGCTGTGTTCAATGCGGTTGCTCCCCAACAAGCATGCTAGCAGAGGACCCCCCCCCCCACAAAATAAGCATAACTACTCGGCCCCAGTAAGGATGCTCGCTGCGAATATGCAGAGTACATGTCCCTTATCAAGTCTTAGGGGCAAAGCTTCCAGGTAATATTGAAACCAAGAGTTGTTAAAACAGTGCAGGGGGCGGCGGCACCTTCATCCTGTCCCTTCCCGCCTCTCACGCACCAGGGTGGAGTCTCTCGCCTACCGGCTTCTTGTCTCCTCGGGCTGCAAAAAGGTGGCGCCCTCCCCTTTCCCTTACCCCCAGAGTAAGAGGAGCAAAGAAAGAGAAGGGGCTGCTCTCGCCAAAAAAAGCCCCAGCGAAGAAGAAGAGCCTTGGGTTCCCTCAGTTCCCGGGCCCGCGCTGCCTCCTCAGGTACTTCCAGGGATTCGCGTGAGTAACAGGGCCTCGGGTTGCCCCGGCAACGGCTCGATTTGAATACGCGTATTACATAGTCATGAGCACGGCGGGCCCCGGAGCCAGTCACCGCCTCGGTGCCGGATTGGTGGCAAGAAGCGGCTGCGGCGGCGCTTTGCGCGTGAGGGGAGGAGGAGCTGCGGAGAAGGTCTGGGGGGCTTCCGCCCGCCCCGAAGGTGTTGCGTGGAGGAGGTTGGCTATGGGTAGGTCACGTCTGAAGCGTGTTCCCTCGGAAGAAAGTTGCGCTGGTGCAACCGGGATAGTCCTGGTCCGGATAAGTGTGCAGTCGGGTTGCAAGCTTTAAATCCGAGGGGTTGTGTTATTTGTCCTTTTTCTCTAGGAAGATCTTTCCTGCGGGCTACGAAAAGCTGATCAAGAATCTGCTGTATGGAAACTGCATGATTGAGTCGAATAGGTGGGCAGTTTGGGTGCTGGGAAGAGGGAGCTGTAAGTTGCTTGAAGGAAATGAATGGTCTAATATGAGAGTCTGTAAAATGCGGCAAGGGAAAACCCCCACAGGCTTGTAGGAGTGCCTTTTTCCTCAATAGCAGTTGCTATCCTGGTACACGTGCTCCAGATGTGTGGTCGTGCGTGTAAGGTTGTACTTACACTTCAGATCAAATGCACAAGCCTAAATTTACAGCCTGGAAGGTTGTACTATTATTTTCTCTCCACATATACCTACTGGGAAGCCATTCTCTATGCAACATCCATTCCCTAGCATGCATTGAAGCAAGCTAGGGTATGTGTGGTTGTTCACACATACATAAATGGGTGTCTGCATGTACAAAAATGTAATACAGAAATTGACCGTGAAACCGCTATTCACAGCCTTAAAGGAGAAGAAATCTCTGAGTAAAATCACATTTTATGTTGGAACAACTCTTTCAGTGCTCACAAACACAAGCATGAAGATACGCTTTCTTTTTCCTGCTCTTTTTCTCTGTGCATGTTCATGCAGCCTATTAAAGAAACAGCTGTAACTTGCTAGCACAGCATCCCAGAAGAGTCATTTAGACTCTGAATTATTGCCACTGTGTAATACCACAGGGAGGTGTTTTCCAAGGGAATGCAGAAGCCTGTAAGATCTGTAGACAGTAAAGCTGTACAATGATAAAGCAAATTCCCTCTGGAGCTGCAATAGAGGACAAATTATGTCACGCTCAGATGACTGAATAAGATAGGCATGGCCTGAGAAAGCTAAAGAGCCGATTCTGAATTTCTGAAAACAATAAGATAGCAAAAGAAGATAGTGACTTGAAAATAAGGGTGTGTTTGTGTGTATATACAGTATAGCATGATTAACCAACCCAGACCCTGCAACCATCATCTGAGGCCCTTTGTGTGCCTCCTCTGTGAGAAGTCCAGAGGTTAGCAACACAAGAATGGGCCTTTTCTGTGGTGGCTCCCCACTGTCCCCATGTATGCTTGCCTGGCACCTTTATTGCATATCTCTAGATAGCCTGAAACACACAGCATTGCTGAGGGTGAATGGTTAAATGCTCTGTCATGTATTCTGTGGAATGAGTGCAATATTAGGTTAATAGATGCAGTGGGACTCGCACAACACCATTGTAAAATCCTCCCTAACATTACATGGATACCAAGTCTGAAATTCATATATACGTCTTACTTTATGGGAATCCAGCAGCCTCAGTCTCCTATAATATATCATTTAGCAGGATACAGAGCAAGCGTGATGCATTTAATTCTCTTTGTGATCATATAAGCTACTCCACAAATCCCTCTGCCAGTAAGCTGTGATGATTAAAGAGCTTACTGCGGGGAAACTATAGCTAATACTTTCTTTTCTTAAATAAAAAAAGTGTTACTAATGAGTGCTAGGAAATTACTCAGTGTTAGTGCCTCAGCATCAGATGAACATCTTAGTCATACGTTTTATAAGGGGCAGCAATCCAATCATTACCTGAATTGACAAAGTTCCTTTTCGTGTCAAGGAGTTTTGCTGATCAGGAGAAATTCAAAAAACATGGTTTAGAGTGTAATGGCTGCTGTGATGCATTACCTATTGCTGATCTCTTCCTTACTCACAGGAAAGAGCCTCTGTCATCATGGTCTGGATGGGAGATAAGGCAGGGCTGGGGAACCTCAAGCCTGATGGCTGAATGTGGCCCTTTGGGCCTCTCTCTGACCCTCAAATCTTTTTCCTCAGGTCACATACTCCACTGCCCTGCTTTACATTCAGACATGAAGCTCATTGCGTGACCTTAGGCCAGTTGCTGTCTCTCAGCTTAACCTACCTCAAAGTGTTGTTGTGGGGCTTGCATGAGAAGAGTGTATGCTACTTTGAGCTCCTTGGAGAAAAAGATGGGATATAAATGCAATAAATAAGGGCATTTTTGTGCTACAGTGCAACAAATGTGGGAGATCTCCCCCAGACAAAGGGAAGGGGGTTTGTTGTGGGGAAGGGGGATTTGGCAAGAGAAGTGAACATAGACAGGGATGGGGAGCATAGGCAATGGAGTTGAAGGCCATTAAATGGAAGAGATGCAGAGGATCTGTTAGTTTTCTATGCAGAACTCACATATATACAGGATAAGCACTATAACAACATTTGTGATTGGTGGGAAACATTTTAGAGGGTTCAGATGTGTTACATAATGTGAAGTAGTCTTATAGTTAACTTGTTCCTGCCTACAAACAGTGTTTGCCCAGGACTGTGTATAGCTTTCAGCACAAATCCAAGTTACACAGTTCTGCATTGCACCCAGCCTGCACTGCAATGAGTTGCTGTTGTTTCATCATAGTGAGTGGATTCTACGTTCACAAACAGAACATCACGCAGGATTTTCCCATGCCACATCACACCTGCTCATGAATAATTTTTTTTCCTAACTTCTGATTAAGCCTAAATTCTTTCCAGAAGTTGTTGAAATTATTAATTGCTGGCTGTGGAGATGTGTGCTAAGAGCTCTGCACTTTACCCCTCCTTGTCTCTTGTTGGTAACTAGCCTTTTAGCTTGACCCCTATCTCTGGTGCATCCTGGCAAGGGCTCTTATTGACACAAACCTGGCTTGCTAGATGATGCAAAGCTCCAGTCTCAGCTTTACTCACCATAGCAACCTATACCTTATGATCAACATTATTCTGTTTCATGAGCTGGGTTGCCATGGCAAAGTCCTTGTATCATATTGCAAGGTGATTATAAAAGGAAGCACTTTGCTTTTCCTATAATATATATATGTCAAAATGATCAATTTTGATATCTGCAGCAGATCAACTTTTGAGCTGCTTTGAAGCAATCTGTAAAGAGTTGCTAAAAGTTTTCTTGGTAAAGTAGCCACAGGTAACATATCACACACCAAGTGGATACGTGAAAAGAAAAGGCTGGAGAGGCTGAGAGCATTTTCACACATAACAAGGAGCATTAATTCAGCTTCTTCACTCTGTACATTATGACACTTGTAGACATAGTTCAGTGGGGAGGCGACACGTGCACACACAGCTAAATTAATGGATATGCTTTTAACTTCACTGGCGAAAATAGTGTTAAGTGTTAGGGATCTGTCCCATGGAGAACCCACAGAGGGGCTGCTGGGGAATCTGATAGAGTCATGGTGATGCTAGGACCCAATCAGAAAATCAAATTAGAATTTGTCATAGACCCTGCACATGCTCAAAGCAGGGCCACTTGAACAAGTCAGATGGGGAACAGGAAACCTGAGCAAATCAACAAACATTTTCACAGTGGTAGTGGTTGTTACTCCTGTTGTGTGTCATTCACAGTTCTGTAGAGAAGCATGTTGATCTGTGGTTGAAATACTCTGGAAGGAGCTTGTGTTCATCATGAAGTTGTTTTTATAACAGGGTAATGGCCTTGAAATAAGCTATTGAGCTTTGATTATTTATTTATTATTACATTTACATTTATATTCCATTTACCTTTGCTCCAAGGAGTTCAAGGTGACGTTCATGATTCTATTCCTCCCCATTTTGTCCCCACAACAGCCCTGTGAGGTAAGTTAGACTGAGAGATAGGTGTCTGGCCCAACATCACTCAGTGAGCTTCACGGCTGAATTTTGAAAATGATCCTTCATTAGGTTTATCAATCTGAAAGTCTTAAATTTGGTTTTAGAAAAACAGGTGGGGATCAGACGGGAATGCTTTATATAATGTATATAAATGGCTGGTAATTAGAACTAAAAGTAACTCTTGCTCCAATGATTTGGCTTCTAATGAAAGTTCAGACCTGCTGGTCTGTCCTAGCAACCTTGTTTGTGGTGTGTGTGCTTATAACCCTTAAAATTAGTTGACTCACACTATCTGTGTGTGTTACCATAACCAGACAATGTGAGATGTACTTATTTATTTGAATCCTTTTTGCAGTCAACGCCAATAGATCAATCAAGAGCCAGACTTGGGACATTTCTCCTTCCTCTAGAATACATTGATATTCCTCTGTCCTATTCATCATCTTCTTCTTTGTCAAACATGACTAGCTAAAATAGCTATGTGTTGATGTCATTTTCCAATTGCCCTGGAGAAGTTGTGTATGGCAACCTAAATGCTCACAATAAATGGCTAGGACAAGGCTGGACTGGAATAAGAGCAAAGTGGTATGACATACATGCATATGCTTGTGAAGAAACACCACCCTTGGCATTGCTCAGCAGAAATGTACAGCAACATCTCTCTAAGAAAGCTCTTTGGGAAGCTGTTGTACCACTGTGACTGATTTCTAAGATAAGGTAAAGGTAAAGGTACCCCTGCCCGTATGGGCCAGTCGTGTCCGACTCTAGGATTGTGCACTCATCTCACTTAAGAGGCCGGGAGCTGGCGCTGTCCGAAGACACTTCCGGGTCACATGGCCAGCGTGACGAAGCTGCTCTGGCAAGCCAGCACCAGCGCAGCAGACGGAAACGCCGTTTACCTTCCCGCTATAAAGCGGTACCTATTTATCTACTTGCACTTAGGGGTGCTTTCGAACTGCTAGGTGGGCAGGAGCTGGGACCGAACGGCGGGAGCTCACCCCGCCGCGGGGATTCGAACCGCCGACCATACTATTGGCAAGCCCTAGGTGCTGAGGTTTTTCCCACAGCGCCACCCGCGTCCCTGATTTCTAAGATAGTATGTCCTTAATTCAGCTCTTGCCTTGGCCATGAACTCATAAGGTAGCCTGCGTTTAACCCTGTTCTCTCAGGATTCTCCAAGTGAATTCAAAACTACTCCCTTAAAATGTTTCTTTCAAAAAAACAATAATCCCTCTTTTGCCAGCATAGGAAAAGACCAAACTTTTGGCAAGTTAAAAACTTACAAACTCTCCAAATTCATATGCGTCAGAAAAGTTGCATATGCAGTAAAACTTAGCTTAATTACAAGGTGGTGAAAGTTCCTAAACCATTGGTATAGGAACTGAAGAGTGGCTTGTGAGAGCCATGTGACTAAGCTGGAGCAACCAGCTCAAACCTAGTTACATGCTAAGCTTCTCAGACTCCAGGAGAATAAAGCCTTGATTACCTAACTCCTCCCAAGGTGAGGGGAAGTGGACATAGCTAAGCCTGGCAGCACAGCTTACTCTATGGTATTAACCCCTTCATGCATTAATAAGACTTAAGCATGTTGGTTATATGAGGCTGGTTATCTCACAGGCATGACCCACGCTTTCTTAGCCATACTCCTGCCCTCTACAATATGGGTATAATAGTGATAGATTTTATCTGCATTGATATTAGTATAGTAAGTTTTAAAATGTTTACAATAAAGAATAAACATTTGGGTATGGAAAGACCTTGAATGGGAAAAGTCATGGACTATTGTCTTTGCTGCTTCCTCTTTTGGGGAGGTGGCGGAGGTTATATACTATTCCCCAATCACAGCGACACTAAAATCCTGGATTCCAAGACTGCTTTTTTATAGGGCAGCAATTACTTCTGCACCTAGAAAGATCATCATAAAAAGCTTAAAAACAAATAAAGACAGTGTGGTCTACAGGTGTTTCACTCTAGCATCCGTCTTGTTTAATTGACTAGATCTGCTTTCTTAAATGTCGATCACTGCTCTGACTTAATTAATTGGTTAAAAGACTGAAAGTGGTAAGCAAACTGGTGTATCCCAAGACTAATGAGAGTAGTGCATGCACATTTTGTCTCGTATGTTGGGTTCCTCAAGTGCTAGAGAACTCCTTTTCTTTTTCTTTTTTTTAGTGAAAGCTGGGAATCTAGGGATTATGGTTTATCTATGTATGTGTGCAGACACTGACCTCCACCCGCAGATAGATGCCCATGTGAAATGATTTAAACATTTATCATGTGCATGAAATTATATGCATGAAAGTCAAAAAGAATTTGATTTATTTGTTAAGGGCCAATTCACTTTGACCTTATTATTTTTGTTAGATTCCTTAGGGACAGTTCTGAAAACACTCTGCTTGGTTTCAGAGCGAAAAGCATGTGTCCCATCTGTGAAACATTATGGATAAATGCTGCAGGACTGTAAAAGTATATCCTTCAGCAGAGGCGTGTGTTTGTATTTTGTGGGTGGGTGTGGGTGTTTAAATCAAAACAGAATAAGGATTCCTCTGGACTATTACTATTTTTCAAGAGGGATTCAAGCACATACCAGAACTTTAGGTTTATGTAGTTAAAGTGGACTAAAGAGTTCTGTCACCCTAATGCATCAAATTTTCTTTAAAAAATAATCTGGCTTCTTGCAGTTTGTAAAGTGATGGGGAAATGCATTGAAAAGTGTGGGATGTCTAATGAGAAGACATGTAAGCACTCTGCAGGCATATCAGAGTGAATGCAGGATGAATCCTCATTGTAGTATAATGCATTTGCAAGCAAATCTGAACAAATGCTCAGTAAAGACCGGATACTGTATAATATACCGTATTTTTCGCCCTGTAAGACACACTTTTCCCCCTCCAAAAATGAAGGGGAAATGTGTGTGCGTCCTATGGGGCGAATGCAGGCTTTCGCTGAAGCCTGGAGAGCGAGGGGGGTCGGTGCGCACCGACCCCTCTCGCTCTCCAGGCTTCAGGAAGCTATCCGCTAGCCGTGGGAGACCCAGCTCTCCCAGGGCTAGCGGAGAGCTTGCCTGCACCCAGAAGCTTGGGGCGGCTGAGCTCCGCACGCCCCAAGCTTCGGGATTAGCGCAGCGCTCCGCTAGCCATGGGAGAGCCGCGCGGCTCTCCCACGGCTAGTGGAGAGCTTGCCAGCACCCAGAAGCTTGGGGCGTGCTGAACTCCGCACGCCCCAAGCTTCGGGATTAGCACAGCGTACCTGGGGGGGGGGGGAAATAATTTTTTTTGTCTTTATTTCCCCCCCAGAAAACTAGGTGTGTCCTATGGGCCGGTGCGTCCTATGGGGCGAAAAATACGGTAACCTCCATGTAAGCTTTGTGCAAGCAAGTCAGGATGAATGCTCAAGAAGCAGGGCATCCAGAGTGGCCTTAAAATAATTCTGTGCAAACTTGATTCAAATTTTGTATCCAGACACCTAAATTCTGTAACCTGTACAAATTATGCAAACTATCAATATTTGCATGGGCTTCCTATATTTAGATAATTAACAGTGCTCTCCTGTGTGTGCCTGTTCAGAAAATGCAAATCCCATTGATTTCAATGTGGCTTATTCCCAGATAAGTGTTTAATAGTATTACAGCCCAAGTTGCAGTCATATGCAAACTTATCTGAACATAAGTCTCATTGAACTCAATAGGATTTACTTCCGAGAAGTTATACACAGGATTGCACAGTAATTTTGTTAGCTTTTTGTCAAAACAAGAAAGTAAAATCAGTTCCCCAGTCCTGCCCCAGCTGCTGAGATTTTGTCAGGCATCACTCACAAACTTTCATGCCAATCTTCCCAGCCCAGAGGGTTGGAAATACACTTTGAATGAATGATGAAAGACAAGGAAAGAAAACCTGAGTTTCTCTGTGACGCAACCAATGCCAAATCTCATGCTTCTACGGTTATTATGCAGGATTGTGAGATATCTTTTGGTAAAGTGCTTGGATTGCAAGCTCCTAGGTTGCAGTCCTATGTATAATTACTCGGGAGTGAGCCCCATTAAACACAATGGGACTTGCTTCTGAATAGCCTTTACACTATATGAGAGCAGGGAATATCTCCTTTAAAGATACATGGATGGTGTTGAACCAATACAGCCCTGATCTGTACCAAGGACTTCAAACAGCACTGTAGTATAGTGACTGAGGTTGTCAGCGGTGAAGGGGTCCAGTTCAAAACCTGCTTCAGGCCACAAATTCCTTAGGTGGATTTAGCCAAGCCACTATGTTTTAATTTCAGTTCCTTGCTGCATCTGCAATAGAGGATAACGAGTGGAACTTAGTGAAAAAATATTCATGGATGAAGGGTTGGAATTGACCTGGTGGAAGCACATCCTCTGCAAATAACCAGCCATCCTTTACATTGCAGTCCGCCCTCAGAACGTGAAAGGGCCCTTGAGAAGGAATTGGGCTCAGAAGATGCAGTTCACTCCACAGTTTGAAATTAGGAAGATGTGTTATTCTGTGGCAGCCCATCACTCCCTCAAGCTCAATATGGTCTTCCCCAAGGGTAAGGGACCCTTGTCCAGACCAAGGACCACATTCTCTACAAGGCAACCCAGCAGCAGCTGGAGGCAAAAGCAAATGGGGCAAGAAGCAAACGTGGACAAGAGTAGCAGATTTGCCACTTAGGTTTGTACTGTCGGCTTCTTTCCAGAAATTTCTACACACAGAGCCTCTCTATCTAAGACGTCTTATCAGCTCAAGGACAGATTCCAGCCAGGCTGAAGCACTTGAGGAGGGTGTGGAGCAGGACCAGTGAGGATGTGACTGGATGAAGGGGCGTGGCCTAGAGGGAGTCCTTGGGGCCAGGCAGAGATGGACCCTTGTGTGGATAGCCTTATGTGAAGATACAAGGAATGGAACCTGGAATTGTTTACATGTGAATCATGTGATGTACTACTGAGCCACTCCCCTGCCCTACACTGGTTTAGAGCCTAAGCTCCACTCCTAGCCTGCTGAGAGCCTGAAAAACACTCTGTTGCCAGCGTTTGGAAGGAGCATGTGGGGACATACGCTTTACCAGTATGGGAGGTAATGCTTGTCTGTGTCAAGAATTTCTGAGCTAATACATATGGAGCTAATCTCAATTGGTACTGACATGCTAAATATTGTTATTTTTATTATAGTAGACATGGCAAGTATGAGGTCTGCAGGGTGGCAACATGAGAATGGGCCTTCTCTGCAGTGGCTGTGGCATGCTCTCCCCAGGGAAGTTCACCTGGCACCTTCATTATATAACATTAATCGCCAGGCAAAAACGTTCCTTTTTAACCAGGCCTTAGGTTGATTTGATTGACATCCTATGCCCTTTTAAAATGTGGGTTTTTTGGGGGTGGGGTTTTGATTATGTATTTTGTGGTTTTATATTTTGATTTTATTATGTGAACCCCCTGAGACCTCTGAATATAGGGCAATATATAAATTCAGTCAATCAATCAATTTGACTGACATATTAAGGTTAAGTTGGCAGTTAACCAGATTCACTGCACAGTAGTCATGCATAACTGGTACACTTCAAATTAGTTCTGTTCCTGCGATAGCTTCAGGAGGAAAAATGAACAGAGAATCATTTCTAGAGGGTATTCTCACAATAAACAGGGGGAAACAGGTGTGTGCCCTTAAAAAATAAACAAACCGAAACCCCCAAACACTACTTTCATTAAAAGCTAGTGTGGGATGTATTATTACTAGAGCCGTCAAGTACAACATTTTCCTCTTGGCAAGAATGGACACACAGGGGAATGTGGCTCCAGACAGGGAGGACTTCCTGTCAAACCTGCTCTGGAGCTTCTTCCCCCTGTGTGTGACCAGGTAGATGGGCATGACCCTAGCTGTGCAGATAAAAGAGCTGGCCATGCAACCATCTCTCTCTTGGACTCTTACTCTCTTACTCTTGGACTCTCCTGATTCTTAGCTAGTGCATGGCTCAGCCTTCACAAAGGATGGAGCTCACAAGCAGAAAGTCTGAGATACGTAGCTCAGACTCCTTTTCACTGTAACCACAAGAGAAAGCCTGCCTTCAGATTACTGCTGTGAACTGAATGTGAGTAAAATTTTATTCTTACTTTTAAAGAAGACTGTGTTGTGTTGTTATTATTTTAAGAGGGAAATAAAGGGGACGCGGGTGGTGCTGTGGTCTAAACCACAGAGCCTAGGGCTTGCTGATCAGAAGGTTGGCGGTTCGAATCCCTGCAACAGGGTGAGCTCCCATTGCTCAGTCCCTGTTCCTGCCAACCTAGCAGTTCAAAAGCACATCAAAGTGCAAGTAGATAAATAGATACCGCTCCGACGGGAAGGTAAACGGTGTTTCCATGCACTGCTCTGGTTCGTCAGAAGCGGCTTAGTCATGGTGGCCACATGACCTGGAAGCTGTACGCCGGCTCCCTCGGCCCATAAAGCGAGGTGAGTGTCGCAGCCCCAGAGTTGTCCGCGACTGGACCTAATGGTCAGGGGTCCCTTTACCTTTACCTAAGAAATCATCAACTTGCTTCCAATAAGTTGCAATGGGAATGTGCTTTGCTGTTTACTCACTAGCATGAGTGAGGAGGGATAATATCAAAACAATATATCCTCTACTACCTTCCTTACAATCCCACAACTAGATGGAGTAAAGTACTATTTACCCTGATATATCTGTTCCACACAAAAAATAACACTACTTTTAGAATCACAGAGCTTCACAAATTGCTGGTTCAGGGCCAAATGCTTTTTAAGGGAAATTTTTGTTTGCATGATTGAGCCTTGAATAGTCACTAGGAAAGGGTCTGATGCTGTCTACTACATCAGACTCTCTGGGACTGTTTTCAAATTAGTATTAGCAGTAGTAGTCATATTTCATATTACATAGTACAGTGGTACCTCGGGTTACAGACGCTTCAGGTTACAGACTCCGCTAACCCAGAAATAGTACCTTGGGTTAAGAACTTTGCTTCAGGATGAGAACAGAAATCGTGCAACAGCGGTGCGGCAGCAGCGGGAGGCCCCATTAGCTAAAGTGGTACCTCAGGTTAAGAATGGACCTCCAGAACAAATTAAGTTCTTAACTCGTACCATTGTATTATCTTTCTGGCAAATATACTTCTGTATATTCATGCCACCTCTCAAGAAATATATGCTCAGAATTTAGCAAAACCTGTGTGATGAGGTTTTGTAGTTTTAAGATCCCCTGATTTGTCGTCAGCATGCATTCCTGTAATTTGGCATATGTAATATTTTATGCACTCCTTAGGGATGCAAAGAGAATCACTGTGAGTAGCAAGCGGGAGGGGAATCCGCTCAAGCAAGCAAATCCTGCAACCTCCCTCTCTGATTAGCAGGGCTTAGGGGAGCCCCAAAGTGACTGAAGCAAACAGTCCCTACTACACTAGCTAATAAAAGAGTTTGTAAAATTATATAGAGCTGAGTCTAGTGTATATTGTGAAGCTTCAGGAGTTCATTTCATAAACTGTTCCTAAATCTTTCTTATGTAGCCCTAGGAGTGTTTGTCACAGATTAAACAGCTGTTACCTCACTTGTGATTGTATTTTCACTAGGCTGAACTCTTGCCGATTATGAGCCCCATAAGGTTTGGTTAAAGTCATTAGTTCTCTTTTGTGATTCTGTTTCACCCAATCTGGTATCTAGCAATCTGTGCCTTTGTAAATATGACTGTTGCCTTAACATCTTAGACCAAGCTTTCAGAAAACAAAGCAAGTTTCTAGCTCTCATGGTTGCAAACCTATATAGGAAATCATGATGTGTCTGCCAAAAGTGCCATTGTTCATTGACGTCTTGCATGGCTATCATTTTCTATAGCCTCTAGCAATGTTCCTCTACCCAAGCATCCTTGCTGTTCATCAGTTCTTTCCTTTGTAAACTACAGTAGTGCTTCAAAAAACCCAACCAACCAACAAAAACAAAGATAAAAAATGTTTAAGCATAAGTTCTACAAATCAAGCAAGTTTAGGCAAATCCAGATAATTTGCACAAAGTGGATTAATTTGCATAGGTTATTACATGTTCCCTTGGCATAGAAGGAACAAAACCTCAAGTATGAAACCCTTACTTTCAGCCTGTAATAATTGGAATAGCCTGCAGTGTAATACTGAGGCATGATTAACAGATTATTGTACTACATCATATAATAATTACATGAAATGTGCCATATAAAAGTATAACCTACTTTAACGTAAGAGGTTCATGGAACTCAATAAACCTTATCATGCAATAAAGTGAAGCAGGCTGGTTTGACTTTATTTCATTTGCATATATACAAAGGAACGTGGCTACCAACCATGAGCAACAGTGGCAGACTATGGACAGACACCTTCATTTAATTATTTTATTGGGTGCTCTTGATGTGACTATTCATTTATATTTTGTGTGAGGATCTGTTCCATCAGTGGTGGGAGGAAGGGTGAATTTACAGGGTGTTCCTGTTTGTACAAGACTTGAAAAAGAAACATTTTTTTGAAGGCTGCAGTTTACAGAAAGGCTGCTGTTTCCCTTTCTCCAGTACTGTACATGGATGTAAATACATGGGTGTAGCCAGGGGTGCAGCTGCCCTCCTAAATAAAGTAATTAAATAAAAATACTTAACTGACCAATTGTGTCGCAGATAACTTGGTTCTCCCCCCCATTAACATAAAGCCTGCCCCCCATAAATCCTGGCTATGTCGATGCTCCAGTTTCCATCTTTCTATAGCACTGTGCAGATATTTTATTTGTACACAGGTTGTTGTTGTTGGTGGGTATGACTCTGCTAACCTTACCCCATTGGAGAGCCCAATGGCCATATGTTAGAAATCACATGTGCACAGGTCCGCCCCACTGCATAGCTCTCAACATGAGTGAAGCCCATGCACATTGGTTTGAGTTGGCCCCTGTTGTAATGGAATGTCCAATGTATAAATTTAAACATTTGTGTTTAAGGCTCTATATGTCTTAGGCACAAAATATCTGAAAGAATGCTCTGTCACAAGAGACTAGGACCCTGCGGGACTTGACATCTTTCACCAGGCCTTTGGCCAAGGCACAGCCTGACCCCCTCCTTTGGTAATCCTCACAGAACTCTAGCCCTATGGTTGCCATTAATTTGATTTTGAATTTATTTTAGAATGAATTGATTTTAGAAAGCTGTATTACCTTTACTGTTGTTAGCCGCTCTGAGCCTGGCTGGGGAGGGCGTGATATAAATAAAATTTTATTATTTTATATTCCCTTTTAAGTGCTGAGATCAGCTAAGGGGGCAGTCTCTGTGGCAGCTCCTTGGTTATGGAATTCCTTCCCCAGAGGTGTGTCTGGAACCTTCATTATATAGCTTCCATCACATGCTGAAGATACACATTTTTTACCCTGGGCTTTGACATCTTCAGTATGTGTTTCCAGGACCCACTCAATTCCTGTGACTGTAATTCATTTTAATTTGTTTTTAACATTGAATTTTAACCCACCCTGGGATCTGATGTTAAAGGGTGGGTAATACGACAGCAACAGCCTCTAATATGCTGAGGGTCCGGGGGCTAACTAGCATGTCTGCATAGGGCTTGTATGCGATTAAGAACATGTGGGAAAGGTATCGTTTTGACTTTTTGCTTCATGTGTGAAAACAAATGCAACTGGCACTAAAATTTATTAAGCTGCAAGATGGTACAGAAGGGTTAATCACTTGCACCTAACAATGGTTCTCTGGCTCTCTCCAATGGCCATACTGCCCTTCTGGAACCCTGTAGCAGCTGCAGACTGCTATCTAGGTTGCTGTCTTGCAGTACATGCCACAATGGTTCAAGCGCACGATACAACCGCATTGCTGAAACCAAGCATGCCTGAATCTGATCATTTTGTCCCATGTACACTGCAATGAGTTCCATGATGGAAGAGAATTGGGTATAATTTTACTGAAATAAATAATACCTATGCTGTATAATTTTTAAATAGTACATTGCAATTCATTATCTCTGTCCCTCAGCTGTCATAATAGTGGTCATCATTCTACCACTCAGTGTATAAAACTGAAGCCAGTTCTTGAGTTCTGACACTTTAGCTTGGCCAAAAAACAGAACAGAGGGTAGACCTTATGCAGAACAAAAGTACAATTAGCTTTCCATGGCTCCCCCTAACTGCTATGGGACAGTGTAAAGTGTTGGCAATCTGGGCCCTGGTTGAAAGGCAGAAAAACTTGACCCACACCCTGGGCACTGGGAGTAGAGGACAACTTAAGCCTCCATCCCAATGCTAGACCACCAAATGTTAGGCTATCAACCACTTCTATGGGAAGAGAAAAAATCTGTACCTGCTATGCACATTAACTGAAGCAGAGTAAGAGCAATCATGTTGCTGAGTTCTCACGATTCCGCAGGCTTATCTATCTATCTATCTATCTATCTATCTATCCATATGTACTCAACTTTAAGCTGTAGCCTGAATGCGAAGTCCATGGATGTGTAAGAATGACCTTCCTCTGCTCACACTATGGCCAACTTGATGGGCATTCTGCATATGTTTGGTGAGCATATTTACATAAAGATGCTTTGAAAGAATACACCTCCCTCCGCCCTAGTTCATCGTGCTTTAATTTAACCACGCTTGAATGCTCACACTCAAGGTTATGGGAATTAATTCAGAATCTTATGTTTTCAGTAGTAGGGTGGAGGTTACGGCAAAACAAAAGCTTCTGGAGAAAAAACAAACTTAAATATTGATTACTTTTGAGAATGTCCTCTAAAGAACCATTGGAACCTGCGTTTTCATGCAGGGGAACGTTTTAATTAATTGACCTGGACCAATATTGGGAGAACACGACGAGTTTGCGACAGACCCCTCGTTTCCTTCCTTTGTGCGACCCCCACTACGACTTTCCCCCAGGGCGGAGGCGGTCTTCCCGCGCCCTGTTCATTTCACAGCCTGGCAGCTCACGCCGTCCACCCCTGAGCAGGGAAAACAGACAACAGCGTGGGGACAGGCGCCCAATGGAAGCAGCAACGGCGGCGGCGGCAGGATGAGAAAGAGAAAAGGCGGGGAGAGTGGAGAGACAGAGCACAGCCAGGCCACGTACAGAAAGCGGGCCTTTTGGGGTGGGGGAAGCAAACGCGGAGCCTGCAGAGTGGAGACTAAGGCGGGGGGAGCCAGGAATGGAAGGAAACGCATTGCTGAGCGGGAAAGGGAGAGAGCTGCACCCGGAAGAAAGGAGAGGAAGCTTCGTTTGACTGGAGGAAGCGGAGAGCTCTAAAAATAAGCGTGGCAAAAGAAGAGGCAATTCCCCGCTCGCCGCTCGCGACGCCCGTTTCCTCTCCAAGCCCCTTCAGAGCTCGCCGCGCGCCCAGGCCAAAGCAGTAGCGGCGCGGCCGGCAGGCGGGGCCCGGGGAGAAGGGAGCGCGGGGCGTGATTGACAGGCCCCGCAGCCCACCACGAGGTCGGAAGAGCGGAGAGGCCGCGGCGGGGGGCGCCGAGGTTCAGCCCAAGCACCTATCGGCTGCTCCGGGAGGAGGCTGTGAGTGACGAGGGGGCGGGGAGCGAGCGGAGTTTGGGCGTGTGCTGCTCGCCGCCTGGGGCTCGCCTCGCGCGCACACACACATTGTCCAGGCTGACGACGCCGACGCCGTAGCAGCCGCCGCTCCCCGCCCTCCCGCAGCACTGAGAGCGCCTGGATGCTGGGTGCCAATGCGGGGAGGGCGCTGCAAGAAGGGGGCTCCGCCGCCGCCGCCTAGGTGGAAAGTTCACCACTGCATCGGGCCAGCGGGGAACTGACTTGGAGCAGCCAGCCGCCTGCAGGCAAACGGACACAAGGATCTGTGGATCTATCCCGGGGGTCTGATCCTCCCCCCATGCAAACTTTGCATTGCTCCCCACGCTGCCTTTAAAAGAAAAAAAGCCCCACTGACTCCCCTGAGAAAAGCGCAGCTTTACTCTACTGCCTTTGCAAGGAAAGTAGCCTCGTGGTGGGGGGGACAGCAGACGGTGAGTAAAACCCCTTCCCGCCCCGATTTATTTTGCTGTTTTGTGGGTGGGCGGGAGCAGTGCATTCCCCGAGCCTTCTCCCTTGGAAAAGTAATTTGTTAGCAGCAGCAAAAGAACAGGAAAGGCAACCGAGTGCCCAGTAGTCTGTGGGGCGAGCGTCGCCCGTCTCTCCTCGCAGCCTGCTCAGGAGACGTTCCAAGCGATGGGTGTAGTTCGCAGCCGCAAGCACTGCAGTGGCTCCGGCGGCGTGTCCCAGGGAGCATGTGTGGGGACAGCGGGGAGAGCTGCTAGCTGCAGGCAGCCTGGCGTCGCAGAACAGGGCTTTGCCGGCCAACAAAAAGGCGGGCTCGCCTGCCATGGACGCGCTCTCTTCCTGGAACGCAGCTGAAGCTGCTGCAGCTGTAATCCGAGTTTCCAAAGTGAACGGTGAAGTCCAGCTCTGCCCCCCCCCCCCCGCTCCCCACGGTAGCATTTTAAACGCCCAAGTATAAGAGAGTCAGTCAGGGGCATAAGTGTGTGTGTGTGTGTGTCGGGGTGGGTTGTTGACGGTAAGTTTGGGAGGCGTCCCTTGGAAAGAAGAGCCTTGAGGGAAGCGTGAGGTCATACATTCTGACAAGGAAGCAACAGTGGATGTGTGTGTGTATTGAGAAAATGGCCTCGTGTGCGTCTCTCTCTCTCTCTCTCTCTCTCTCTCTCACACACACACACACACACACACAGAGAGAGAGAGAGAGAGAGAGAGACTATCAGCCTGCAATGGGGTGCGCCTGTCTCCATGTAGATGGGGAGGGCAGGGGTGACAGTGTTACGTTCGAGGGTGAGGGGTGTAGCCTCCTGTATTCTTCAGGCATGTGGTTGCACTGTATTCTTCATTCTGAGGTTTCTGACTCCTCCCCTTTGTTGTTAGTCCTTCACTTGTTACAAGCTGAGCCTTTCGTAAAGATGCTTGCTTGCGTATCCATGCTTTAGGGATCCCCGCATCGAGATTTGCAGGTGCATGGTGTGATGCTTGTGTGCAGATGAAGGGGTAACGGGGCAATACTGTCACCCCCTGTCCTAGTCTAGTAGCCACCTCGTACCACAAGCTCTAAAAGCTGTGGACCTGCACATCTTGTTTGCACACAAGGAAGTAGGCTGACTATGTGATCTCTTTCTCTCTTCGCTCCCCCTCCGCCCCAGCACAGTGTGCTTGTTGTCCTCCAGTCTGTCAGTGTTTGGGGCTAATGGAGGGTTAAGAATCACCTGCTTGCCTGCCTCCCTGCCTAGGTTTGTGTGGTCTCTGCTTTCTGTAAACACTTCCTGCCAGCCAAGCAAAGGGGGATATGGGAGGGGCATTGCATCTTCCAGAAAAAAACAAAACCCGAAGCCTGCTCTGACTCTTCCTTTGCCTGCTTGTTTCCTCCTTCCAGAGTCTTTTGCTCTATGGCTTGGTTATTTTTTTTATTTTGCCAGGACTCTGAGTACCTCTGTGTTTGTTCTCACTTACTCTTCTGGCATCCATCTGCAATTTAGGGAGTGGTCGGAGATGATATGAAGTAAGTTTGTTCACAGCCGCAGATCTAGGTGGCTGCTGTTCTTTTGGCAAGTGCATAGAATAGCAGTGCCCCTGATTCCCTTGTTATAGTTTTGAAAGGCTTTAGGGGAGGAGGGTCATGGAGGCGGCAGCAGTGGGTTGTTGTTTTTTTTGCATAGAACGATAAGTGCTTTATATTCTTGCCCCTTTGGGACCCCTAATCCTTCGCTTTGATCCTGTGTTGCTTTCTAGCCTGCAGTAGCTTCCTAGTATGACTGTGCACTGATTGAGGAGGGGTTAATATGGCTTCCTTCCTTGCTAGTTTATGCCACTCCCAGTGCTGCAAGCTGTCACTTGAGAATAGTTGCTGGGGGACTCTGGCTCTCTGAGTTAATGGTGGGCAAAATCCCAGGAGCCTGGTGGCCCAGGATCTTAGAAATTCCATGCTGTGTGCCTAGGAATGTGACCGCCCCATTCCTCACCACCAAAAAAAAAAAAAAGGGGGGGGGGAGCCCTGTGCTAAACACTGGCAGCCAGATTTTGAAATTGGCCACTGCCAAATCATTTTAAGCATGTTTCTGTCCTTGCTTGGGCTAAACAGTAATGTCAGCCTGTACTGAGCTATAGTCGGAATGAGTTTATTCCCTCTAGAAGCAGGGTGGGAGAGGTTCACATCCTGTTGTTAAAGACAAAAGTCATTCCAGACAGTGAAATCTGGCCACTGACTAAGTGTGTAGTAGCTCCCTGTGGGAGCTACTCAGAACCCACCTGTGAACTCCACCCATGGAAGCGGAAGGCACTGCTCCCTTGTGCCTTGTTGTTCTCTCTGAACACTTGACTTAATATCATTCCCATCAGTCAGGTGCCCCTGTTGGTGGGGGCCTACTAATATTGGGGAATCAACAATGATTTATCATACTAAATAACAACAGTTCTAGCAGGGGGTGGAGAGAATGTAAGCTACACTAATGGCTCAAAAGCATGTGTGTCCTATTGCAGCTTCTTGTTGGAGATGGACTGATGTTGCAGCCCTGTGCACTCTTCTTGGACCAAGTGGAAAATGTGCATCGGATTGTGTTTGAATCTAGTCTAGCACTTGTGTTCATTTGGGGGGGGAAGTCCTCTCTGCTTAGGACAGTCTTTTCTCTTGAAAATAACTGATTCATGGGGAAATGGTTGAAAATAAACAGTTCAAATCATGGCTTTCTGCTTGGTGACTGAAATAATTTAAATCACTGGCAAATCAGTAATTCCTCCTGATGCTGTCAAGTGGTGCTGGTGACAGATTGCTCAGCATCACAAAGTTAGAACTTTGCCTGGGCATAGTGGCTTATTTTAAAAGAGAGAAGCTGGCTCTCAAATCTATCTGAAAACCAAGTCCTCTGCCCTCAAAAATTTACCTCTTATTTCTAGATGATGAATACTAGCTGTAGTTTCTCAGATGTGACCCAACACCTTTCTATTCATTACTCTTTATCTGGATGTTGCTGTATGATGGTCCTGGGATGACCAAGCTGGTTCTCTCTCTGAGCCCTGGCTCAAATTAAGTCATGCACAGGCAGTGGAAGTTCTACCTTTGGTAAACAGGACTGAAAAATACAAATGGAACAAGACTTTTTAATGCGGGGGTAGGTGGGGTTGGAGTTGAGTTGAGTTGAGTTGGGGAAAGCATTTTATTCTAATAACTTTGTGCATTGACACTACTTTGAGGACTGCTTCCCAGATATATAAATGTGGAAAATATGGGGGTGTGCACTTGTGGTGTAATAGGGAAGGAAATGAATTTGTCACTCTTTGCTGGCATCTAAAAGGTTTTTACTCAAGGCTTGGAAAATGTAAGTTTCTTCACCAAGGTGGACATGATCCATCATGCATGCACAAACAAACAAACAAACAAACAAACATAAACAGTGGTTAAGTGTGAGTGTGTGAATATATAGAGAGTTCATGACAAGATACAAAATCTTTAATAAAGAGGAACTTTTATGGAAGGCTCAATCCAGGTAACTTTCAAACAACTCATCACTTAATGATAATTTCATGTTGCAATATAATACAATATTTTATTATTATTATACAGGTTTGTCATATAAGATTATTATTAATGAACAAAGGGATTGGGGTTATTTATTCAGTGTCCTTTCTTGGAATCAGTCCAGGAGTCTCCTGAAATTTAATGAGGTCTTGGTATTTGCCTAGATACGTAGGATTTCACTTATTTTAGCCTGCACTACTGAGTGCATTTACTAGTTAACAACTCCCAGTTGGACTTCCTTCTGAGTAGATATGTTTAAGGATTGCACCATCATTCTTTCACTTGCTCATATTCTTTTCATCAGAGTTGTGGAGCTGCAATTATGAATCTGGGCAGGAATTGAAAGCGATAGAAATATTCTCCTTGACTCTTGGTTTATGTAATAAACTTGTTGGTAGCATTACTGCTAAAAACAATTTCCCAAAGTGACATAAAAATTCTTACATTCAGGTTCTTGTTTTCTGTATCTAAGACTGCACCTATTGTTAAATATGTTATTAAGAATGTAACTGACCTATAGAAAAGATTCTATGAACTGAAAATATAGGCACTATCTGTGCGTTTGTTATCCATGAAAATCTTTCAATAAAAAACAATTTAAAAACACGTTATTGAAGATATGTTTGTAAAATCTGTTTGCATATGAGTAATGAATAAACATATGTTCTATATTCATACTTTATTGCAAGTTTTCAGTGAGGAAGTAAAGTGAAAGGAAAAAAAGATAAAAAATACATAAAATTGTGATTACAATATGGCCCATCATCAAACCCCTTATAGTTGGTATATAGTTTCAAGTAATATTATCATCAGTCAATTTTAAATATTTTCCTAATGTAGTATTTATGCATCCTAGTACTTTCCTCCACAAATTTGTAAGTGTCAGACATTTCATAAACATGTGCTTCAAAGAAGCATTTCCCTTATTACATCTCCAGCAGCATGTTGTCGACGTAGGTAGTCCCGTTCTATACAAATGTAGCGGACTCCAATCAATTCTAAATATAATTTTTTGTTGTATAAAATGTAATTTATAATCTAATGACACATTTGTTACAGA
Organism: Podarcis liolepis; assembly: GCF_965112155.1. Lineage (NCBI taxonomy): Eukaryota > Metazoa > Chordata > Lepidosauria > Squamata > Lacertidae > Podarcis > Podarcis liolepis. The sequence goes on from NC_139554.1 coordinate 77,830,764, forward strand.
AGCTGAAACATTGTCCCACAGCATAGGTAAAACAGGGTTTGTTACATGTTAATATAAACAGGGTTTTATGGATAGTTTCTTTGTTAAAAATATGGCTGCATAGAACTGTGTACAGTACTGGGAAAGAAGAAAGAACTTTAATTTCCTAAAAAAGAAAAGAGGGAGGTATTTATAGTAAGCGTTGTTGACAAGTGGTCATGTTTGCAACCCTTCCTTGCTGCTTTCTTGTGCATTTTAAAACATAGGGGTGTGCATATTTTTTTTTAGAACAGTGGCCTGAAGTGAACTTTCTAGTTGGTAATTAAACATCAGACATGGCTCTGAGCACTAGTTGTTGGGGGGCAAGCAACAGAGGAGGGTTGTTGGCTGTTTGCTAGCTATGTTTAGCCAGTAGTTGTTGTTGCTGCAGTAATATTATCAGTAACATTTGACAGTTTTACGTGCTGGCAAATTGTGAAAGCAGTGTCCTAGACTGGCAGGATAAAGGTCTGGAAAAGATCACAATCTCTAACTGACGAGTAATCTAGACATTTAGAAATTCATCCTCCTCCCCCCTTTCATTCATTGTTTCTGTTTGGTTCCTTTACTTTTTCCTCTTTTTCAGTATAAATTTGAATTTTCCATGAATGGAATTTCAAAGTATTTTCTGTCTCCGATTCCATACCTTTGAGGGCATTGTCAAAATGTGGAGGGGTGTGTCTGTGTGTGGAATAAATAAACACTTGGAAGAGCTTTGTAGAACACTACTTTCAGGAACACCATTTGAATGTTTTAATTTTATATTGTTCGCCTTTATGCATCTGTAAACCAGCAATAGGCAGCCCTATCACATAAGTTAAGGACAGTTTAGATTTTGAAAGCACCTCCAATTTTCAAACTGCTTCATAGAAATCCAAACAAAAGCCCCCCTTCTGCCGTCCTTTACAGTACTTAGTTTCTCCTCAGACATAATATTCTCTCCATGCTTCTTAACTTATTTAACCCTAATGCCACTGAATTACATACTTATTTAATGATAAATAGAGTACAACTATTATACCCTCCATACACAGGGTAAATTCCAGAAGTGTCCATCAAATTGTAATCCTCATGTGATTCTCTTAAGAAATGAATTTATGCAGTAAGGAAGTGTGGGAAATTGCAGTCAAAAATAACTATGCATGACAGCTAGTTAGTGCATGGTTAAGATCATAGTTCAAGTCCTCTCAGGTTTGCCTAGATCACACAACCTGTCCTTGGGAGGAAGGGATTGGCAAAGGCTTTGTCACCCTGGAAGGAAGTAGGGCTGGGCAATATATTGATATATCTTCCAAAACCGGTTTGAAGTTCACATCATGATAATTGTTTCATAATATTTGAGCTGGCAATATATCACAAATCACAATGTGTGTAAGGGCTAGGCAATATCTGGTTTTCAACTGCGATAACTCACCAGCTAAACACTGCAATGTTATCACCAGATAAACATTGCAATCTACCATGATGTCTGAAATAAGTATGGAACTGTACAGAGGCGAACAGGACAATGTTCTGGCAATGGCTACTACTAAGAGATCTAAAACAGATAAATGACAATGTTATCAATCATCACACACTCAGTTTCATCAGCAGGCAAGCCAAAATGCATCCCAACAGGACTTTTGGTATGGGGCTTGGCTACCAAAGGGCAAGGATTCAGGACAATCCAAAGTACGGTGATGAGTCTCTCCAAAGGCAGAGACAGTCCTGGGAGCAAATAGAAGGACTGATGGATGATAAATCTCTGCCTTTGGAAAGCTTTGATTCCTGTCCTTCTGCATAGCCTGTTGTTACAAGAGATGGAAAGGGAATCCTGGCTGCAAGAACAATGGTTGTAGGGTGTGTTTCTGGGGGTGGGGAAAAACAGTCAGGTGGAAATGACTGACTTGATTAGCATAATGCATAGGAAATAAGAGTCATTTGCAGCCTGATGGGCAATGGCCTGCCCCACCCCTTCTCTCATCTTTTGTTCCTTCAGATGAGGCCCTGACTATTTGGTTTTTAAACATGATTTTATCACCCTGAACAACGCTGTCAGGAAGAACACTGCTCTATTTGTTTTTGTTCTTGCTTATGGTTACGTATACTGCATATATACTTGTGTAAGTACTTTTTAAAAAAAGATTTCTAGTTTCTAATACATTTAGCATTTGCATTAAAATGCAAGTTGATGCAGCCATGGAATGGTATCTTTGGAATCTCTACTATTGTGTATTCAGAGAGATGACATCATATGCTAGTTTTTACACAATAGAACTTTATATTTGAAAACTGAAGGAGTGTTGGGAAGCTACATTTATCTCGAATGTCTGTTCCTTGTCATAGCCACGTGTTCTCCACTCCTCCCACCCCCAATCTTAGGTGCATGTATGATGTTGCCTTTTTGCAAATACAGGCTACTTCTAGGCATGTCTATTTGGAAGTAAGCCACACAGTGTTTTTAGTGGGACTTATTTCCTGATAAGTGTGCATAGGATTGCAGGCAGTGCAGTTAATAGCTTTGTAGGTGATAAAATATTCCATAGTTTCACATGTTCCCAACAAGAATTCTAGTGAATGAGATGGATGTTTGAATGGTAAACAATGAATGCTTTGGATGGCAGGGACACTGTTAACATGAAATGTATATTGTATATCCAATACTTATGTGCATGTTGGTTTTAAAACTGTGGTTAGATAAAAATGGGAGAAAAGTCAAGCATATTTAAATTTCACTTGCTTTAATACACTGATCCTTGTAAAATGGCATTTTGATAAACTTTCAGAGAATATTGAAAGTTGCAAACCTATTTTTGTCTCCTTTATATGATCCAGTAATATATAGAATACCATCCTGTTTTGTTACAGTATAGTTAACAGTGGTGGATAATTGTGTTTTTCCCAGTGAAAATATGTCATATTAAATTACAGGTTTGGGAGACTATTCTCTCATATTCTGGTAACCTCCATCTTCCTCACATTGCAATTTTTATTGCTCTTGTGCGCTTTCTCTCTTCTTTCCTTTAGTGTTTCTTGAAAACCTCTTTCCTTTATTTACTTCCTTTGCTTTTAAAAATCCTATATATTTAATAATTACATGGCATTTCCTCCAGGTACAACAGAGTCAGAGAAAGTTTACCTTGGTATGGGTATAAAATGGTGATGGACTGGGGTGGATTCATTTCATGTATGCTGTTCAGTTTGTTAGAGTTTTCCAAGTTAGTTGTGTGGAATCCATCAGACCTTTGTTAACATGATTGTTTCTCAATTATTATTGGGGAATGTATTGGATGTTGATAAGAATCTTGTTGAATTTGCACTCCTGGTTTCAACAGTGAATGGGGAAGCTATGACCCAATAGATGTTTAACTCCCAACTCCCTTCAACCTGAGTTAGCAAGGCCAAAGTCCAGGAACAAAGGTACCGTATTTTTCGCTCTATAACACGCACCTGACCATAACACGCACATCGTTTTTAGAGGAGGAAAACAAGGGAAAAAATATTCTGAATGAAACAGTGGACGTATCATTTTTGTGATTCATGCTGTGGCCACAGACATGTGATCTGATGGTGAATTTGGGGTGACCCAATGCAAAAATCCTGAGAATCCCTGTGGATCCATGCTTTGTAACCACGTTTTTGCACCATTGCAGCCCCAGGCAACAGTGGGTGCGTGATTTGGGGGGGGGGCAGGCTGTAGCCATGGACATGCTATGTGCTCTGATGGTGAATTTGGGGTGACCCAATGCAAAAATCCTGAGAATCCCTGTGGATCCATGCTTTGTAACCACGTTTTTGCACCATTGCAGCCCCAGGCAACAGTGGGTGCGTGATTTTTTGGGGGGGGGACAGGCTGTAGCCATGGACATGCTGTGTGCTCTGATGGTGAATTTGGGGTGACCCAATGCAAAGATCCTGAGGATCCATGTGGATCCATGCTTTGTAACCACATTTTAAGTGGGGAGGGAAGGAAAAACACAGAAGGCTAAGAATGCAGGAGAGGGCTATAACGTGAGGAAAGGAAGGCAAAAGTTTTCCCCCACCCACCCACACAAGCCAGCCACTGTTTAAGGATTTCATCCTTTTAAATGGAAGAAAGCATATTTGAATGCTGTGTGTCTCCAAAAACAAAAAGCAGGAAGTCAAATCAGAATTTTAAGCCGAACCTGTAATCTCTCTTCCCTTCACAAACATTGTTCCCTCCGGAGCAGGGACAGGATAGAGCGACGCTCTGCTTTCCTCTCTACTTGCCTGGAGGGGAGGGGCTTTCCCTGCTCTTTGTTCCGTTTGAGCAAACACAGCAACGAAACAGAGCAGGGTGGGCAGTAAGACCCTGAGGCAGAATGCAGGAAAGCTGCCACTTCCTCTCTTCAGGCTTCCCTTCTCCCTGAAGCGCGGTTTGATTTTTGCCTTATTTTTCGGCTACAGGGACCACACATTCGCTGCATAACACGCACAGACATTTCCCCTTCCTTTTTAGGAGAAAAAATCTGCGTGTTATAGAGCGAAAAATACGGTAGTTGGAGTCCCACAATACACTGGGAGTGGAGTGAAGGGAGAGATTCCTCATACCATCAACTTCATAACCCATTGTGTAAAGCTGGACTTGTTTTGAAACTGATGAATTACCTAAGGGCTGGCCAGGATTAGTAAAAATGGAAGCTAGATACTAGTGAAGTCCTTCTAGCCATATACAAAGAGAGGAGGGGGAGTGTATAAGCCTGAGACTTTGCTTAGCCTCTTACTACTTCATGCACATATGTGTGAACCAGTCCATTGACTGTTTACTGGGTGGCAACCATGGTTCTCTAAGACATTACTTGAGAAGCAGTCTTCAGTGTATAAAATCAGATTAAAGAGAAGGCATAACAACTGGGACCAGGGGACAGAAATCTAAGTATCACTGTAGTGAAGTATCAGCCCTTAAGTTTTTGTTTTGCTTTTGCTAAACTCCAGGCATTTCTGTTATCTTCAATCTGTGAGCATCATTGGAACACATAAAAATTATTTTGTCTTGCGACATTTTCTCTCAGGCTGCATAAGTAAATACAGTATAGTTAACGAGGAACCAAGTCCTATTTAACTTGTTAGAACTTGATTCTGTGTAAATACGTAGAGTGATATTTTACAACTCTAAAAAAAGCACATTTTAACCCCTCTTGGTCTGTTTTCTGTTGCGTCTGAATGTTGTTACTGCAGAATAGAGTTCTGAAGAGCAAGTAAATGTACATTCTACCCAATGTAGGTTTGACACTTGCAGACTTGAGCATAAACTCTTTTAAGCCTTGTGTGAAAATGGCCAAAGTGTCTATCACTTTGTCTATTCTCATATACTGTAAGCTGAACAATTTCTGCTCATGGAAATGATGTCTTTCTCTGGGTTGAGTTTGCTCCCATAAAGGCATGGTGGATGATAGATGGTTTTCTTAAGTCCTTCCTGCTGCTTAGTTGCAAAGCTTTTGAACTTTGCTTGTTGGGGATGGCAGTGGTAATTTATGCTGTTTGTTGGTGGGCTCTCAGTGTTTTAATAATATAGGCAAAAAAGTATTGATCCTCTTTTTCCTCTTGGCAAAGATCAGTAGAGATGAAGAAACAATAAACCCTTTCAAAATGGAGACCTACGTGTGAAGTTGCTCTACTCCTAGAACCTTTATTTCTGCTTTCTGTAAGGATGCCAAGGTGTTGTAGGGGGTGAAAATGTTAGAGGCAAGTAGCACATATCTTAAACCTGGTTATGTAGACTTTAAACAATATCTCCTCTTCTCCTTTCACCTGGGAGAAATGGTATGATTGATTCTACCATGCTGTCAGTCTTGGCTTCAATCTACTTCAAGCATAAAATAAGTGTTTGATCCGTATGAGCATTATAGCAATGTTGTGATGTCACTGTAAACAATACATTGGTGTAGTCACATTTTGTCTGTTTGGATATTTGCTGCTAGCAGTGTACTATATCAACCTGTGCTATATTCATTATTGGCCTTAAAGGTTGGTGATGGGAAGGGTTTTTTGGGGGAACATTTTGCATTGAATCCAGGTTGTTGGTACTGCTAGGATGTGTCATATTCTGGTTCTCATTGTCTCCGAATTGCTCTGTTTACTCAGAGTTGTGCATTTACCCGCACTACTACTCGCAAGTTAGAACTTCAGTCACCTAACCAGGGCCTGGCACAGGAACTGTCAGAATATGTGTGATGTAATCCATTGCGTGAACTCAGTCATTGCTTAAAAGCAGCTGGTCTGCCATCAAACCTGAGCAGAAACAGCTGTCTGGCCTCTGCAAGTTGACCCAAATACATAACATCTCTGAGGGACTTTGATTACTTTGTGGACTTGGTGCTGTTGGAGGATTGCACAATGGATATTGGAGTTGGGGAATGTGAAGAAATTCTCTCTCTCGGTGTATAAATGTCTGTAAATGTGTGTGTCTGCAATGTTCTGTGACAATTCGAGGCTTTGTACCGTTATGATATTGCAAACCTGTGTAGCAATAGACCTTGGTAACAAGTTCTGACAGAGAAGAGTGAGACTACCGCTTTGAGATTTTATTAGGTGGAGCTTAACAGGTAAATTCACTCGGATTGGCCTGGATGAGAGCAAGACTCCAATTGGCTGGAGGTTGCAGTCATTTGTCAAAGAAAGGCAGTCAGGTTTAGTTAGATGGGATTTTGACAGTTGAGGTGGATGGAAAAAGGGAGTTGATGAGCACAGTGTGAGGGATAAGACCACAGAATAGCTGAGGGGGGAAACTGGCATATATATTCATAAACAGGGTGTTATTAACAGTTGTCCAGAGTAGATCAAGGAAGAGAGCCAGTGGCTGAGAGGCTGCCCTGGGCAAAGACCTTAAGAGCGGACGTTTCATTTTTTAAAAAACTGGTGGTTTGGAAGCTCTCTAGCATCAGCAAAGGAGGCCTTATTTACTCCAGAGCACAAACTTTTTAATCAATGTGACTCTTCTTTCAAGTGAACTATCACTTTAGACAGAGTGACGATGCAAGGGAAAGATATGGAAGAGCGCGTTTGCTAATGATTTGTCAGTACTCTGCTCTTTGGACAAAAGGATTTTTTACAATCTCTTCAAAGATTTATCATTTAAGCGAATGATTAATAGGCTTGAATACAACTAGTTAGGGTACTTCAGTGTTGCTCCTGTGAGAATACAAGCATTCTGCATTGCAGGTATGCCAATCAGCTATTCCCATATTCATGAGGTCCAGTGCCAAGGGCCTTCTGGCAGTTCCCTCACCACGAGAAGTGAGGTTGCAGGGAAGCAGGCAGAGGGCCTTCTTGGTAGTGGCACCTGCCCTCTGGAATGCCCTCCCATCAGATACCAAGGAAATAAACAACTACCTGACTTTTAGAAAGCATCTGAAGGCAGCCCTGTTTAGGGAAGTTTTTAATGTTTGCTGTATTTATCATGTTTTTAATATTCTATTGGGAGCTGCCCAGAGTGTCTGGGGAAACCCAGCCAGATGGGCGGGGTATAAATGATTAATAATAATAATAATAATAATAATAATAATAATAATAAATTAGACATTCACATGCCCTACGCTTAACTTTTGAGGTGAGCTTAATATTGGATAAATAAATAAATGGCAACTGCAGTTGCTAAGTATGGATGAGCAGTCTTTTTTGTTAGTCATGTGCCCTCAAAGTTGCCTTTGGGATCTTGGGACTGATTTCACTATGCATTAACTGCTAGGCATCTTTGCTAGAATCTTAGGTTCATTCCAGTAGTACTGCAACCATACACACACTGTAGAACAAGCCCAGATTCACCTGTTAGGACTGTTGAGTGTAAGCAGACAGAGGGCTGGATTGTAAAAAATACAGAGTTCAGTCCTTCCACACAGAAGTAAGTTTAAAAGATTGCAGAAAATTCACATCGTGGGGCCTGGGCAAGTAATTGGAATATGTTACTAGCAGGTAGCTGTTGAATCTAGATAATCCTGCCATTCCTCTTCTTCAACCCCCACAGTTGGCTAATAGTCTGTAGGATGAGAACAGCAATCCCTGAAGCTTTTGTGAAGCATGACTAATCACAGACTTCAGCACATACAGAGCACACCCAGGCCAACAGCCAACATCTTTCCACAGCATAATCCTGCCCCCATAGCTTTGCACGTATTTCAGTGCATTTGAGCACTCATAAAATTTCTACTTGCTGTGCTAGGTTTGTGAGAAACTGGCAAGCTGCTTTATAGAAAGGGCTGTAATGCATTTGTATGAAGGTTTGTTAATTGAATGCAAAGACCTAAAGTTTTGATGCCCACTTTTTGCTCAGTGTCTAGTTAAAAGACTTAAAGGGTGGATATACACTTAATACCCCCAGTACTTAATCATAATTGTACCTCTCTTATAGCGTGTGAATTTTGCCTCTCCTCCCCACTGTGGCATTACATATGATACAGCTGGATTGATGCTGACCACAGTTAAGGCTAACTGGTGTGCATTCTCTTCACTTATAAAATGATGCCAACCCATATACACTGAGGATGGGACAGGCTGCTTTGGTTACAGCTCTGTCTATAACCCTCTTATGTCATACAGGGTTGGGTGAGACTGCTGCCAAAAGTAAAAGGAACAACTCTGTAGGCACAGGTAGCTCCAACCAGCATTTGAAATTACCGGGCGCCAGTCACATCTCCACCTGCCTGGCTGCAGTCAGCTGGTCTGACGGGTCCAGTCTGACAGATGCTCTATCCCTGTCAAACACCTGATTTGCCCAGCAGGAAAAGACAAGTCCCCCCCCCCTTTTTTTTTTTGCTTCTACTGCATTGCCAGGTGAATCAGGTGTTTGGTGGGGTAGAACAGTAGCAAAAGAGCATCTTTGCTGCCGCACTACGTTGCAGACCCCCTGATTCATTGCCTAGACATTTTGTTTTGGTGCCTACAATGGCTCCTAGCATTCTTATCTCAGTTTCTAACACTGCTCCAACCTTTTCCAATAGCGAGCCTCTACAGCTGTGATAGTTGGATGTGGCCTTGCATGAAGCCTTTTCCACGGACTCCTTTCTGGGATCTTCTTGTTCTAATGTCCAAACTAATGTCCTTTTTCTTCCCCCATCTTCAGCTTGTCTGTTCCTGGACTTGTTTCTGTACAAAGCTGAAATAGTATTGATGCTGGTTTCAGTTTTTAAGTTGGAGACAGGTGCCTCATTGGAGGGATCCACTGTTGGCTTGCTTTGTGTCTGACTCAGGTTGGTTTTTCTTCCCAAAACCTGAAAAGTTACGAACCTATTAATGTATCCACACTGTTGTAGTGTCTGGGACCAGCCCTTAGCCAGTGCGCAGGAGCCATTTTATGAAACAGAATCCATCTTAGGGCGATGAAACTGTACAGCAGTAGCTGCACCTCATGCTCTCAAACCAATGAGATGGAAGACAAAGGTACCCATGCTACAAGGATGGTGAACTTTGGGCTCTAGGGCTGAATGCAGTCCTCCAGGCCTCTCTATCTGATTCTTGGGATTCTCCCTGGCCAAGTCATATTTCCCAGGTTTCACCCCTCACCAGTCATATTTTGCACCATCCTTGTGTGTTTGCATGACTGGAAAGTATCGCTGAACACTGATAATAACTCCTGCTTGCTTGAATGGAGGATTGACAGGGGTGTGTGAGCCCTTGTCAAAAGTAACCTATTGTGTAGAGGTAAAATCTACATGTGTTTCACTGCTCACTTTTGCATGGGGCCCCTGGAGGTTGCCCAGAAGGAAACACAGCCCTTCAACTGAAAGAAGTTCCCAACCCTTCATAAAAGGAAATGGCTACAATATCAAAGTTTCATAGCTGTAACACAGATAGGGATTGTGATATTGTGCCACCTTCATGTTCTGTAGCATTGTGTTGAGAACCTATCAATCCTAGACAGGTTATGAAACCTGTAATTGCTGTCACTATGGGAAGATCCAGGGGGTGGTGCTGAGATCTTAAATATAGGTGTAAAGTCTAGCAAGTTTTAGGGTTTGTTTGTTTTTGGTTATTGTTCTTCTTCATGTTTGCCAGTTGTTGTGAACACTTGCAGGCTAGTGTGTTTCCCTCTCCTGCTACATTCCCTTTTGCTGTTGTGGTAGGAGAAGATCATTGGAAGACTCCGCCACCTGCATTGATGTTTTTCCTTGTGAACAAGTCTGAGCAAATTAGCTTCACTAGCATAGCAATTTCTAAATGCATTCCTGTGGGTTTTTAATAAGACACCCTCTATTGGGTACCTCATTGATATCATGGAACTACGAAGAGTGAACAAGAGGTGTGAGAGTATGTTGGACTTGAACTGGAGAGATTCTGTTCAGCCATGAAACTTGTTGGGTGGGGAGCAATCGAATGAAGCAAGACAATGATCTCTCTTTGTATGTGTGTCTTTTTACTAAACATTAGGGAAATCAGTGAGGTTTTGGAACCTCTTAAATATATGTTAACCTATTTCAGGAGTTGCTGGCTTCTGCTCATGATAGCCTATATGGATTTGCTCTATGGCACTGTTTATAAACCATTACTGCTATAAGCAAGATTTAAGGCACCAGGATTCCAAGTGTTTGCAAATTCTCATTGGAATGGCACCATCCCATAGTTACCAACATCTGGCCTATTTTGCTACAAACTCTTTTTTATTATTACATTCTTTTTGGATCCATTTTCCTGGATAACAGAAACACAAAGTGATTTACAAATTCAGTATAATACTTGAAATAACCATATGCTCAATACATAAACATTCTACCAGAAGATAGGACACCGGGTAAATACAATATGACAGAAGATCCATATTGGTTGTTGAATGCTTAACATTCCTGATCTTTATGGCAAATATGCAGAGTAACTGAAGAGTAGGTTTCATATTTTGCTTTTGTAGTTGAAGCCAAATCTTATATTCTTCTTCGTTGGCGAACACCCGTATCTGAGTAAGATTCTCTTCCATGACCACGGTCTTAACAGTGAGTCCATAAGTGACTATGGATGCCAATTCTGGATCCACACGTCCTTCCACAGTGGAGACATAGGTTTCCGGGTGGCAGCTGATCACAGTGAGGGGTTGCCAAGCATGCCTTCCTCTTAGCTCTTTTCTCCTTTTTGCCCTGAGTTCATGCTTCTTCAAAGTCCATGTTCTCCAATTGGAGTGCTCGCAGGCCAGAGTTTCCCAGTTATCAGTGCTTATGTTAAATTTTTTAAAAATTTGCCTTGAGAGCATATTTAAACCTCTTTTGTTGTCCACCAGCATTTCACTTTCCATTCTTGAGTTGGGAATAGAGTAGTTGCTTTGAAAGACGATAATGAGGCATCTGAACAACATGACCAGTCCAACAAAGTTGATGTTGAAGAATCATTGCTTTGACACTGGTGATCTTTGCTTCTTCCAGTACACTGACATTAGTTCACCTGTCTTCCCAAGCAATGTGTAAAATTTTTCGGAGACACCATTGATGGAATCTTTCAAGGAGCTGGAAATGGAGTTTATAAGTGGTCCATGTTTCACAAACATAAAGTAAAGTTGGTAGTACAATCGCTTTGTAAACAAGCATTTTGGTTTCCCTGCGCAAGTTCTGGTCCTCAAACACTCTGCGCTTCAGTCGGGAGAAAGCTGTACTTGCAGAGTTCAGGCGATGCTGGATTTTGGCATTGTTGTCGGCCCTTGTGGAAAGATTGGAAAAGTGATTGACACTTTCCAACATTACACCATTAAGTTGGATTTGTGGTACTGCAGAGGGGTTGTTTTTTGCTTGTTGGTGCAGCACTTTGGTTTTTGGGATATTGAGTGAAAGGCCAAGTTTTTCATAAGCTTCTGTGAAGATATTTAGGATGGTTTGGAGGTCATCCTCTGAGTGTGCACACATTACATTGTCATTAATAGCAACACGTGTACAAGTTTTGAAATAAATCCACTAAAAAGAGTTACCGTATTTTTCGCCCTATAGGACGCACATTTTCCCCTCCAAAAATGAAGGGGAAATGTGTGTGCTTCCTATGGGGCGAATGCAGGCTTTTGCTGAAGCCTGGAGAGCGAGAGGGGTCGGTGTGCACCGACCCCTCTCGCTCTCCAAGCTTCAGGAAGCTCTGAGCAACCCTTGGGAGACCGGCTCCAAGGGTTGCGCAGAGCTGCCTGCAGTCCCGGGCTCAGCGCAGCTCTGCGCGGCCATCGGGTGTGGGGTGCGAAGTCCCGCCCGGTTCCCGATGGCTGCGCAGAGCTGCCTGCAGTCCCGGACTCAGCGCACTTCTCCCCATCGCCAGTCCCACAAGCTCGAGGGACAGCGGGGAGGCGGAGCACGCCTACCCGCTGTTCCCCAACCTGGTTCTTCCAGCCCCGCACCTTGGGGGGGGGGGGAAATAATTTTTTTTCTTTATTTCCCCCCCAAAAAACTAGGTGCGTCCTATGGGCCGGTACGTCCTATGGGGCGCAAAATACGGTATTAATTTTTTTTAAAAAAAGTTTACCTGTGCATCCGCAAACATTGAGACAGAACCAGAAGGCAAAACAGCTGAATTAAAATAAGGAAACACAATAAAAAAACTGAGATTAAGAAATACTGAATCAGAGAGGAGGAAGTATGTCCTTGCCAGTGTTGGAAACAGATATGAAAGCTGGGAGCTAAATGGCACCTTAATCCTAGGTTACAGGCGCAAAAGTGGGATGTCTAGGTGTACTTTTTTTACAACAAGAATACAAAGCTGAAAACGAATGAGCTGCAGCTAAAATATTATGTTCATTTTTCACATAGTCTAGTCCTTCCCCTGCCCACCCCCTAATATTCTTAAGAGGGTCTGTTCTCCAGTCTTCCGAGAGTAGCTGGAGACAGAAAAAGGTCCTCCTTTCCTTCCTTTTAATCTGAAATCTTAGGTGCAGTACTGCGCCCAGAGCTCAGAAACTGCTCGTGCTAATGAAATTCCCTGTCACAAAATGCGCCTAGAACAATGGGAGTTTTGAACACTGGTTCTTGCCCAATACATAATTACAATAAATCTTTTTGCCTGGAGAGCACTCAAAAGGGAATGGAAGCCTTTATAGCTTCTAAAAGTTTATTTGGTTATATTGATTTTCTTTAGAGGAACTCAGGCTGCTTTTTTATTCTTTTAAGTGAAGTGGAGCATTGATAGGTTAAAGAGAGAGAGAAACATGTGCATCAGCTGGCTATAGGCTTAGGTCCTCCTGACTGGAGCTTGGCAGGAGGTGGCGGCAGTAGCAGCGGAGGCCTGCAAGGTCTCATGGCAGCAGTAACGGCAACAGCTTGCAAGGCTTCACAGCAGTGACAGAGATTGGCGGCAGTGGATTGCGAAGCCTCGTGACAGCGACTCAAAGTGGCAGCAGTAATGGCATAGGCCTGCGAGACCTCGCAGTGGCGACAGGATTTGGCAGCAGAAGCGGCGGTGGCCTGCTGGGACTCGCAGCAGTGACAGATGATGGTAGTAGCGGAATTCTGCGAGGCCTTGTGGTGGTGGGAGGTGGTGGCGATAGTAATGACAGCTTGCGAGGCCTCTTGGCAACACAAACAGTAGGGCTTGCAAGGCCTTGCCGTGGTGGCAAGAAGTGGTGGCACCTGCAAGTCCTGGCGGTAGTGGGAGATGGTAGAAGCTGTGGCAGCCTGCCTCAGCAAGGCCTTGCAGGCCACCTCTTGTTCTGCCACCGTCTCCTGCTATCACCGCAAGGCCTCGGAGGCCGCCATTCCTGCTGCCACCATGACAAGGCCTTGCAGGCTGCCACCACTTCTACTGCCGCCAGCCACTTCTGGGGCGAGGCTTCGCAGGCTGCTGATTATTGTGCCAGTCTGCTGCTGCTGCTGCCGCCTCCCCCCCAGCTGTTGTTGATCCTACCACCACCAGGCTGCTGCCACTTCTGCCTAGCAGGCCTGCTGGCAGTCCCAGATTATTTGTATGCATTATGACTCATCACCATACTTTGGATTGTCTGGAATACCACCCTTTGGTAGCCAAGCCCAAAACCAAAAGTCCTGTTGGGATGCATTTTGGCTTACCTGCTGCTGAAAGTACCCATGAAGTGATTGATAATAACATCATTTATCAGTTTTAGAGCCTTAGCTGGTGATATATTGTGATATTGAAAACCAGTCCAGCCTTGGTTTTAACTTCTGCCTTGGTGAACAGCTTCTTGGGGGTGGGTAATATTTAAAAATCATTCAGTAGATAAAGTTATTGAAGAAGATCTCATTTCTTAATCAAGACTTTGGTCCTGCGCTACCATAATCAGAAAGGTATTCGTCATAAGTGTTGTAGGAGAGTCTCTTGCTGAAATGCTATCATTAAGCACAGATGGTGATAATTCGTTGGGAGAGGAAATAAATGATACTGAAATTTTGGATCATGAGGCAAGTCGTTGCTTAGCAAATATGTTGTTCCCAATAAAACACTTTGTGAAGTACAACTGTACTGAAGGATGGCTAATATCATATTCTGCTTTGCCATATGACTTTGATACCAAGTTTGGGTACTTAAAATCTGAATAGTCCAAACACTTTCCACAGTGCCTGAAATTGTAGAAGCCTGACACTCGGAATATCCCAGATGCACGATTCTCCTGCCATTCAATAAAGATGGAACTTAGAAAGTTATCTATAATCCAACATTTAATATCTTTCAGGGGTCATAGAGCCCTGCTAGGAAGGAGAAACAGGAAAAGAAACCTGGGGAATCACATTGAACCAACGTTTCTTTATAGATTATGCTAAAAAGAGCACCAGCATCTTATTGAGGGGTGGTATTAAATTGTGACACTAAAATCTCTGATCGCAAATTTCCACACCTAATGGACAGTGTGTCGCTGTAATGCTCCCACTTCTTTCCAGCAGAGGTTGGCAATGTTATGTTTGCTCTTGGCCACATTGCTAATATTCTAACCATCACGGTTGTCTGGAAACACCTTGTTTTTCTAATCAGATTGTCATATTTTGCAAAAATGTTGAAGGCTGTAAACTTCAGGATTTGGAATGTAGGACAGCGTCTCACCCAATATGGGGATAGCTTTAGAGAAAACTGAAACATAGGTTTTTAAACTGGGGTTTGGGTTGAGGAAGTGCTGTGCTCTAGAGTTCCAAGTAGTATAGTGATGGTATGATAACTATATAGAGTCTGGTTGTGCAGAGGTTTTTTTGATCAGTAGAGAAGCAAGCAAGGAAGTGAAATGTCTTTACTCATGATGGCGTGCACATTAAATGTGCCCTGAGGCACACTTTGTCCTTTTGCCCGCCTGGAATGCTGTTACATGTTAGCACATGCATACACACACACCTTTTTCATAAGGCGAGATCGTTTTTACATCTCTTCGTGGAAAGTAAATGATATGGGTTTTAATTATGTCATGATGCTACACTTTATTATCACGTGAAATGTTTAAGGATTATCAGTGCATCTCCTAAGGTTTATCTGCCAATGTTTTGCAGTCCCTGCAATTCCTACAGCTCCCCCTTTCCAAGGAGCATGGTTCTCTCTCCATCCCCATCCATTTTATCCTAATGCAACCCTATGAGGGTAGACATATGAGATGTGTCTCTTACTGAATTTGCCTGAAGGAAGAAGCAGAGAAAAGGAGGACTCAGAATGGAGCAGCATCAGGAGCATGATAGAACTGGAATGTGCTGGTGGCTCAGTTTGTGTGGCAAGTTCATGTTAACACTCAAGAACTGTTGATTCTTGCATACACATAAGTTTTGGAACTGTTTGCTTTCTGCACGACTTCCTGTCCCTCCTCTCTGTCCTGAATGCCCATATCATTCCTTTAGTACAAAAAGTGTCTTTGCAAATCTGCTACTTAGTGTCCAGTTATGTTTTTCAGCAAAAGAAAGCATGCAAAACAGGCCAGCATCCAGTATGCCTTCTTTTCTAACAAGTGCTTAATATTGTTTTGCAGGAAACATTAAATTTAGATGGATGCTCTAGGAAAAAGAGCATTTTGAAATGTAAATGTATTTTTATAGGAGGGGCTGAGGTCCCTCTATCCCCCCAATAAAATATTTGAGCCCCCCCCCCCCCCCGTTGCAAGAAGATCAAACCTCTCCGTTCTGAAGGAAATCAGCCCTGAGTGCTCACTGGAAGGACAGATCGTGAAGCTGAGGCTCCAATACTTTGGCCACCTCATGAGAAGAGAAGACTCCCTGGAAAAGACCCTGATGTTGGGAAAGATGGAGGGCATAAGGAGAAGGGGACGACAGAGGACGAGATGGTTGGACAGTGTTCTTGAAGCTACAAGCATGAGTTTGACCAAACTGCGGGAGGCAGTGGAAGACAGAAGTGCCTGGCGTGCTCTGGTCCATGGGGTCACGAAGAGTCGGACACGACTAAACAACAACCACCCCTGTTATTTTTCTAACATGAGAAAAATCAGAGTTGCAAGCTGTCCCTTGTTCATTGGCTGATCTCAGTCTTGAGGATTTCTCACAATGCCCAGTTTGGGGGAGGGAGATGGAGCTCTGAGAATGGCTCACGGATGAGTGAGCTATTAAGATCACTTTCCACTCAAATAAAGTGTGCTGGCTCATAGACTTGCTGTAGCTCTTTCTGAGATCCTGGATGCTCTGCTGTGTACGGAAAGAACAGCTCAGGATGTAAACAAATGCAGTCAAGGAGTCTAGAGGCTGAATCTGAGATGGGGCCACAATGGCTCCAGCCCTGCTGCACAGACAAAAACCTGCCTATGAATTTAAAGATTTAAAGTACAGCCCTTAAGTTCAGCATATCAGATTCTGCTTAATTTATTGCCTTGTTGCCAGATTAATTAACCCATGCCTCTGCTAATGCTGCATATAGGCAGACATTAGCTGGGTTGCAGTTTGGGAGCATCTTTAGCATATCCAGGTATTTCTCTTTCTGTGTGCTTACCCTGGAAGTTTCTGCTCCAGCTGGCCAGAAAAGCAAAAGTAGCTATGGCTAAGAGATGAACCCCTTATACCACGGGTCAGCAAACTAAGGCCTGTGGGCCAGATTAGGCCCAATTGCCTTCTAAATCTGGCCTGCGGATGGTCCAGGAATCGCTGCATGGTTCTCCAGTGTGTGAATCGCCAGCACACGCTTTCTTTCTCTCTCCCTCTCTCCCCCTCACATGGCGGTGCCATCCCCTCCCCCCTCCTGGCTTCTCCCCGCACTGCTTAGAGGACAGTGGCGTAGCGTGGGGGGTGCAGGGGGGGCCGGCCGCACCGGGCACAACATCTGGGGGTTAGGGGGCGCAAATCCACGGGTTAGGGGGCGCAAATTACTTGCCTTGCCCCGGGTGCTGACAACCCACGCTACGCCACTGTTAGAGGAGGAAGGGGCTTGGGCTTTGTTGGCGCCAGCTCCTCTCCGGAGCCCTTTCGTTCACCGCTCATCATCCCTCCGCCATCCCAGCCCCTGCCACTTGCAAGACACAGGAGCCGCGGTGGGCTGAGCGTTCCTCTCAAGCGGCCGCCATTTAAAGCAGCCCTTCTCCGGAGCCGTTTCGCGTGCCGCTCATCATCCCTCATTCATTTTCTTCCTTCAAAATATGGTCTGGCCCCCCACAAGGTCTGAGGGAGAGTGGACAGGCTCCCTGCTGAAAAAGTTTGAGGACCCCTACCTTATACCAAGCTTTGCTGTTTTCCAAAAATCTCTCACTAACCCAGGGCACACATATTTTTATGAGACTGAACTTACACAGTCAATTTTCATAGGAAAACAAGGTGATAAATACATTTAATTATTTGAGTTACAGATAGGTAGCCGTGCTGGTCTGCCATAGTCAAAATAAAAAAGTTCCTTCCAGTAGCACCTTAAAGACAAACTAAGTTAGTTCTTGGTATGAGCTTTCGTGTGCATGCACACTTCTTCAGATATCTGAAGAAGTGTGTATCTGAAGAAGTGTGCATGCACACGAAAGCTCATACCAAGAACTAACTTAGTTGGTCTTTAAGGTGCTACTGGAAGGAACTTTTTTATTTAATTATTTGGTGGTTCCTTCCCCAATGAATGCACATTGTGTAGTAAAAGAAGTAGAACGCTTCCATTGATAGCATTGCATTTTCCTTATATATGTGTAAAGAAACATAATTTCTCCAGATGTGTTGGCTCTGCATTTATCAGACTAGGCAAATGAGGACGTATTAAAAGATTTTTTTCCCTTCATTGATATAGGCAGAACTGTAACTCTGTCAAATGAAACTATGTGAGGATGGGCTCCTTAGTTTAGTGGTTGCTCTTTTTAAGTTGCTCGTAGTCACATACTCCTGAGGTTTCCTACAAGTGCAGATGGTTCTGGGTGCAACTTGATACTTTCTACTGCTGCAGATAGGAGAAGTCATATCCACAGTTTCTGGGTTGCTGGGGAGCCCATCAGAAGGATGGTGACAAAGCTGATGTATCCTGAATGCAAGAAGGATTGCATGTAAACATTTAGCTAACTGACAAATGAAACTGACCTAAAATGTCATGATTCAAGAAGTGTTCATGTAAGAATGGTGTGTGTGTGTGTGTGTGTGTGTGTGTGTGTGTGTTTCATGTCAGACAATGCCAACAGTTCCGTTCCTTTGTAGTTTATATTATCTCTTGCTTTTGAGGGGGACTGTGTCATTTCCAAAGGATTCAGACTAGCTTAGCTTGTCAACAGAGTGAGTTGCCACCCAGATTTATATCTTATCCTGCACAGAAGGCAATATATATACATATGCTCCCCAAAGTCTCATTCTGTGGTTGAGAGATGTCAGGGCAAAGGGTGGCTTTGCACCTGTGTGATTAGACCCAGCTGAAAGCCCATACTACCTTTCTTACTTTAATATTTTTTCCCACTGAGAAAGAAAACCCTAGATTGATTCTTGCAAAATTATATTTATGTATTTAAATGTTTATAGACTGTACTTTCATATAAAATATTGCAAGATACTAATAAAAAGTAATTGTCTACAGCAGTTTTTTATACCTTTCAGAATATATTTTTAATGACTAAAATATTTATTCTTTTTTAAAAAAATAAATAAATCACAATAACCTTTGAATAGCTTCCACTTTGGAAAAACACATCTTGCTCCCTTCCATGAAGAAGTTGCATGTTAAGTCAAAAAGGCTATATACAGAATGGAACTAAAACTTCTGAAAATGAGACTGCGTACACACCATACATTTGTAGTACATTATTCCCGCCCCCCAAGAATCTTGGGAATTATAATTTACCCCCAAAACTACAATTCTCAGCACCATCAACAAACTACAGTTCCAAGGATTATTTGGGGGAAATAATGTGCTTTAAAAATATGGTGCACACACAGTCTGAGTTTGCTTTGCTGAGAGAAAGGGTTAATTTGAATGTATGGTTCTCTTATCGAGCACTGGTCAGTTTTCAGCAGACAATATAGCATCGCTTCATGCTCTCTGACTATCAGGCTTGAATTCTGTTCACTAGTGCAAATCTAGAAGGTGGTGGTTTTGACCATCTCTGTTCCTGAAGTGAAGTCTGAAAGAGGCGGAATGAATGGAGAATGGCCAAACCGGATTAGACAGAGTATCTGAAAATGGGCTTCCTAGCAGATATTAGAGCAAGAGTAGCCAATATGTCCTTAGACTACAGTTCCCATCATCCCTGACTGCTGATCATGTTAGTTGAGGCTGATGTTGTGATCCAACAAGATCTGGAGGGCACCACATTGACTGTTGCAGTGCCAGAGGGAGTACATTAATATTTGTGCATTAAAAGCCTTAGAAGGTCACTGATTATTAAAACATTTATTACCTTGCATGATGTGAAAGACTGTGGTGGAGCATATAGGTCTCTGCTCCAGAGACCTAGGTTCAATTCTAAGCCATGAAGTTCACAGGGTGACTTTTAGCAAGTGAAGTTGCTATCTTGTGGACTAATCTGCCTTTCAGGGTTTTGAGGATAAAACAGAATAATGCCATGTTTGCAGTCCAGAGTTTCTTGAAGAAAGGGTAGGAACCAGGTCTGACTATTTAAACACAGTGGTACCTCGGGTTGCATACGCTTCAGGTTACAGACTCCGCTAACCCAGAAATAGTGCTTCAGGTTAAGAACTTTGCTTCAGGATAAGAACAGAAATCGTGCTCTGGCGGCACGGCGGCAGCAGGAGGCCCCATTAGCTAAAGTCGTGCTTCAGGTTAAGAACAGTTTCAGGTTAAGAACGGACCTCCAGAACGAATTAAGTACTTAACCCGAGGTACCACTGTAATGTGATTTAAGGCACATCAAGTTTCAATATTTCAGTGGGAGAGTTGAACATGTGTTTAACTCTTGTTGATATCAGTGGAATTTTAAAGCTGCTTAACTTTGGCTGCATTATGCCCTGGGTGTGTTTTTGAAATTTACTTTGTTACTTCTGCAATCTGCCATGGGATGATGGGTCACAGCAGTGGAGGATGTTTTGAGGCAATTTGGCACAGCTGGTTTACTACATAATAAATGTACTTTTTGTTTCTCATTTTCCACATAGTCTGTCTTGCTTTCTTCAAGGATGAGCTGCAGTTGTGGAGATATCTTGTGGTAGTTCAAGCGCTTGGAAAATATTTTGTACATCAAGGCTGCTATTGCTACCTGAAATCTGGTTGCACGAGGGTCACAGGTGCCAGTTTTCTGCACATGCACACAGTATGACTAATAATGAGGAATGACTCTTTATAATCACCCACTCCTTTTCAGAGTTTTTCTTTTAAAATAACACTTTTTCCTGGGCTTGAGCACATCTGTCAAAATGGACCAGACTGCATTGAAGATCACTCCCTGCAGAAAAGCTGGTCTGCCCCCCATCCCCCGCCATGGTCTGAAATCAATTGGATAGTTGCTGGCTTGTTGGCAACAGCCATGAACATTTATGGTGATTACCGTATTTTTCGTCCCATAGGACGCTCCGTCCCATAGGATGCACCTAGTTTTTTGGGGGGGAAATAAAGGGGGGAAAATTCCTTTATTTCCCCCCCAAAAGCAGGTCGGGGAAACCGAACCAGGTCGAGGAACAGCGGGATGACGGCGCTGCGCCTCCCTGCTGTCCCCCGAGCTTGTGGGGCTGGCCCATGTCTGCCCGGCGCGAGGGGCGCTCTGCATCAGGGCGCCCCGCCCACCGGGCGGCAGGCTGCTATCCGCAGCGTGGGGAGCCCTGCGGGGAACTCCTGCAAGGGTCCCCACGCTGCGGATGTCTGCCGGGCGCAGGGGGTGCTCTGCTTCAGGGCACCCCTCATGCTGGGCGGCAGGCTGCTATCCGCAGCGTGGGGAGCTTTGTGGGGAACTCCTGCAAGGGTCCCCACACTGCGGGTGTCTGCCGGGCGCGGGGGGCGCTCTGCTTCAGGGCGCCCCTCGCGCTGGGCGGCAGGCTGCTATCTGCAGTGTGGGGAGCCCTGCGGAGGTCCCGCAGGGCTGCCTAGGCTGCGGATGTGTTCTTGAAGCCTGGAGAGCGAGAGGGGTCGGTGCGCACCAACCCCTCTCGCTCTCCAAGCTTCAGCAAAAGCCTGCATTCGCCCCATAGGACGCACCCGCCCCATAGGACGCACCCAGATTTCCCCTTCATTTTTGGAGGGGAAAAAGTGCGTCCTATAGGGCGAAAAATACGGTATCTCTAGCTAGGAGCCCAGCATAAAGTGGAAGAACCCTGCCTCAGTTTCTCCCATGCATCATGGAAAACTCTTGAGGGGGAGGAGTCTTCCATCCTGCTAGGTGGGAGAAACAGATTCTGTTCCTCCTCTAAGAGGAGAATTCAGAGGAAGGGGAGGGTTCAGCCTCACTTTGCACCACACTTTGATGATACTTGGAAACCGTTCAATTTTTTCCTCATCACTGCACTGGTACCTCAGTTTAAGAACATCCCTGTTTACGAACTATTCGGTTTATGAATTCCGCAAAACCAGAAGTAGTGTCCCGGTTTTCGAATTTTACCTCAGTCTTAGAATGGAAGCTGAATGGTGGAAGGGCACCGGCAGCCGGAGACCTCATCAGGGAAAGTGTTCCTTGGTTTAAGAACGGACTTCCAGAACAGATTAAGTTTGAAAACCGAGGTATCACTGTACTTAGTATATCTAAAGTATGGTATGAAATGGAAAACTGACCTCTTCTTCTCCCACATTCTTTGTGTTCTTTGGGCAGGAGTGGATCTCCGCCACTGGATATCAGACTTTTGTAACTGAAAATAAACTGTAAGAAGTACTGATTATATGTTAGAATATTGTTAGAATAGTGTTGTTTCCCCAGTTATATGGCTATTGGATGTTCCGTTGGATGTTCTGTTGGTTATAGCTTCTGATTCTAAAAGCAAATGAGTTGCTTCTAGCTCATGTATTTCTCTCACCACACGGCCCCCCCTTAGTTCCATAAACTCATCCCCTGTGCCCCTCTACCCTACCTTATAAAAAGGCATTATTCAGAAAAGCGCTTTGCACGACCCACTAAGGAAAATAATAACACAATAAAATTTAACAGTAGCAATTAATTGCACATGTAAGTCAAAATCGTATTCAAATTGTTTAGTTTAATTAATTCAAGAAAAGTGATGAACTTGATCTAATGATACCAGCTTTTCAAAATCTGATAGTCATTCACACCTCCAGCAGCTTCTGTTGCCCCCATGCCTCTTACCCATAACCCCGCTGCTCCCCAGGAAGCTGTACCCCCCACTTTGGGAACCCCTGCTGTACTACATATTTTTCTTGCTGCTCCCTAACTCTTGAGTTGTAGCGCCAGTCCTGTGTGCCTGCCTGCTTGTAAGGCTCACTTGTGTTCCCTTTGTGACAAGGTGATGATCTGATTGGAATAATTGGAGAGCAGTGGGCTTATCCTCAGCATGGGCATTGTGTTACCTCCACTGGAGAGGGAAGCTTAGCACTATAGGGATGCTGTGGGTTCCAAGGAGACAGAAACAAACTGCTTTCCGTGCATATGTGGGGCCTTTTTGTGCAAGATGGCTGTGTGTACAGCATGGATGAACATCAAAAAAGAATTCAGGATCCTAAAATCTTCCTCTGTGTGCCACTAATTAGGCCATTAATGTGACCGTTTTCCTCTGCATAAAGGAGACGGTTATGGGAGTATAGGCACCGCTGTGCCAGTTGCCTCTAATGCTGATCAGTACTTAATCTGCGTGAATGAAATTAATTGCTGAATCACAGCAGAGTTAAAAGTTTGAAGTGGGTTTCAGGTTGAAACAAAACCTGGTTGCCACTGATGTAACACTCTGTCTGCATAACCACTTCATTGTGGTTAAAATAATCCATGGAATTGGCATGGGGGAATTAAGCCAGGAGCACATGGCAATCTTCCAATCTCCTCACCATGATGAGAACGAGTGATGTTACACCTGCACAAGAGACAGGTTCCCACATATTGAAATCAGAAGTTGTCACATCCTGGAAATAATAGAGAATTAGTGAACTGCAAAATGTTGCCATGTGGGGCTTTGGCGAAGGTTGTTTAGGAGGGTATTTTGTATGTAGGAAGGGCTCACAACCTTTTTATCTTTCAAAACATTTGAAAGTGGTGTATACATATATCGTAAACTGAAATAAAACATTGCCACCACTTGTTAGAAGATAGCTGTTCAGAGGTGGTGTGGTAGCGGAGCGTGTGAAATCCACAAATCAGCTCTTTCAAGAGGCTGCCTTGGCCTGCCTGTTGCAGTCAGCACTTGCCTTGTGGGAATGGATACAAGCCTGCCTTACGGAGCTGCTGTAAGGATTATGGAGCTAGTGCTTATGAAGCTTTTGGAAAATTTAAAGTGCAATTTAAACGTTAAGTATCATAACAGGAGTCAGCTCAGATACCAAGGTGAAGCCCTACTCAAGTGTTAAGCCCCTGGATGAGAGCAGGCATGTGTTTACTTTGAAACAATTTTCTGTCCCTTTGACAAAAAGATTTTGTTAGCGACTGTCAAGTGGTGTGATCCTCTACTCTGTTGAAGATTTGATGGCTCCCTCCATGCTGATTTGCCTTCTCAGTCCATTAGATCTATGCACAGCAGTAGGAGGCAAAGTAGTTGAAGAAGCCTGACCTTGTCCTATAACAGTGAACCTGTGTGCAGAGGTAGCATCCCAGAGAAAAGGACCCTGAATAAGTAACAAGCTTGTGTTTTGTAGGTAGCCACTTTTGCAGTGGAAACATTCCAGTAGGCCTTGGAAGTTTTCCTGAAGCTGAGAAGGCAAGGGATACCTCTTCTGTTATATCTACCCATCTAAAAGACTTGGTGAAAAATTAAGCTAAGATCATCAACAACAACAACAATCAAAGTACATAATGGAAAGTCTGTGGGATCTTGATGCCTGTGCTTCTAGGCCAGGGGCCACCTGCACTGGTCATATATTTTTGCTGAGCCTGAACAAAGATGAAAACAGGAGCAGCTCCTCCCTGTGAGCAGTTCCAACCAGTGAGAGGAAATGGAAGCAGCCGTGCAACAGGCACACACAGTTTCAGATCATTAGCGTTTGACCCTTTTTGTTGGCTTCTGGCAGGCAGAAGCTAGGGATGATGATGGGCTGCTTTTCTTTTTTCAATACTCAGGCTTTTAGGGGTTTCCCCCCTCCATCTGCTTAGACATGACTGTTCTGTTTTCCATAGAAATATTGTGAAGTAGCTAAAGCTTGGGGGTGGAATCCTGCTGAAAATGGCAGAGCAAAATTGAAAAGCACTTTCTGCTTCTCCCTCCCCCAGATACACAGCAGAGGTTGCGGATAGCCATGCCTAGTGCATTTTTGTTCGACTGTCAGCTTCTTCCAGCTGGCATGGGGGGCTCCTCATTACAATGTCTCTCATTCTGAAATTGGGGAGTATCCCGTGGAGAATTAATTAGTTCCGTGTTGCCCGCTCTTCTGTGAGAATTGAGCTGAGGCTGAGGAGAGTAGGCAGAAGGAGCAGGGATGTGGCCCCTCTGAAGCCTTGCGTCAGGGATGTGGAGGTTAGGAAGAAGATGAGCATAGGAAACTGCCTTATGCTGAGTGAGACCTTTGGTCCATCTAACTCAGTGTTGTTTACACTGACCGGCAACGGCTCCAGAATTTCTGACTAGGATCTCCCTCACCCTTGCCTGAAGTTGCCAGGGATTAAGACTAGGACCTTCCATATACACAGAAGATGCTGTGCCACTGAGGTGTGGCCCTTTCCCAAATGGACCATAAACAGATGCTGTTGAACTACAGCTCCTGTCAACCTCAGCCAACATGACTAGTGGCCAGGGATGATGGGAGTTGTGGCCTTCCAGGTATTGCTGCAGCTTGTACGTTTCCCATCTCTGCTTTAAGCTAACCAGAGAAGCACTGTTGCATCCCCATGGCATTTGGAGTTTCTGGTAGGAAATACGAGGGGCTTTTCTCTTTGGAACCCCTGAGAATTTTCATTGAGAATGTTCTGGAAGAGGGGTGCCACCTAATGTGAGCAAGCCCCCAGCTTTATTTATTTAAGACTGGACCTCTTAATTGTTTCTGCTTCTCTGTTGCGTCTGTAGTTTTAGTAAGTTAAATTGATATTTGTACTGTTCCTACATTTTTGTTATCAAGTTACATAAGCCGCCCTGAGGGCACTCTGGGGCCATATGGCGGGGGTATCAGTATAATAAATGATAAAGGAGAAATGGGATAAAAGGCACTTTGCTGCTGTTTTTCAGTTCTGCTACTGAGTGCCTGTGTCTGATCTTAATGCCACTAATGGAAACTTGCCATCAAAAGGCATAATGCAGAGTATCAAGAGAAAAAATAAATTGTTTCCTTCTGCCCATGGAAAATGTGTGCAATTCCAGTAGCGTTAAAGTAATAGTAATAGTAATTTATTATTTGTACCCTGCCCAACAATGATTAAAAATACATTAAAATGTCACACATTAAAAACTTCCCTGAACAGGGCTGCCTTCAGATGTCTTCTAAATGTCAGGTAGTTATTTATCTCTTTGACATCTGCTGGGAGGGCGTTCCACAGGGCGGGTGCCACTACCGAGAAGGCCCTCTGCCTGATTCCCTGTAACTTGGCTTCTCACAGTGAGGGAACCGCCAGAAGGCCCTCGGCGCTGGACCTCAGCGTCCGGGCAGAACGATGGGGGTGGAGACGCTCCTTCAGGTATACTGGGCCGAGTCCGTTTAGGGCTTTAAAGGTCAACACCAACACTTTGAATTGTGCTCGGAAACGTACTGCAAATATAAAGACAATTCCTCTCAAAAATAGGACATGAAAAAGGGCTGGAGAAAATGGAAGCTGTTATGAATAAGGACCAGGTCACAGAACATATTTTGTCTACATATGAGCAGTCAGAATCATCTTCAGCCACATGTTTGCAATGGACAAACGTAATGTGTTATCATACAGCTGGCACCAAGTCCCTTAATTATGGCAGCACTTATTTCAGTCACTGTGGTTGTAGGAATTGCTGCTAATTCTCTCCATGATTTACCCCCTTTTTACATTGCATTACATTTGCATGAATGGTGGGGGAGGGTTGTTGCTGTTATTGATGTTAATTTTTTGTATCTTTATTTTAGATCTTATGATTTATGTGGAAATAGTTTACTTTGGTTGTATATTTTTGATATTTTGTTTATTGTTTGTGACCACTTTTGTTATGCTGTAATTATGTATTTTTTCCTGTTGTAAGCCTCCTTGAGTGTGGTTTGGCCTATGGAAAGGCAGCATACAAACAAAATTATGTCTGTATGCATACAAGAAGTGATCAGGACTTGTAGCAGTAGCATCAAAAAAGTATTTTATGAATCTCATTCCTTGTTAGTCTCTAGACCATTTAAATAAAAAATAGCTTTAAAAACAATGCAAAAACTAATAACTGAAGATAGGTGTGTGTGTTCTGTATTGTTTTTAAACCTCAGGCAGCCATGTTGATAGCCCTGCTCCAAGTAACTATAGACCAGGCTTCTAAAAAATTAGAATCTTCAAGGAGAAATTCTCCTGCAGAACGCAGTGACCTTCTGAGAATACAAGGAGTAAGATGGTCTCTCAAATAACCGGGTAATATGCTAGTAATGTGAATTGCCCCCCAAAATGTCTATGAAATTGCCTAGCAATGACAGTTCATTTTCAACATTGATAATAATCATTCTTCATTGTTGAGAGAGAAAACTTCATCATAACACATGAAAGAGCAAAGCCGGCATTCTGTGTCACTAGTAGTAGCCCATTTTTTCGTGTGCAAAGTGTTTATCTCATTTTGTCTTTTTTGCATTGGCCATGTGAAAGGCTAAGTTAGTCAAGACAGGGAGGGGTGGGGTTTGAAGCCTGTCCAAACTACACTCTTCATCATCTGCACTGTTCTGACAATGTATTTTAAAGCAAACTACTAAGCATTGATTTAACTGGGCCTGAATAATGAATATCCATTTCTTGCTTCGTGCCCGTGCTTTGCTTTGCCTGCTCATTGTTTACATAATTCCTTAAAAGGGCTCTAATAAGAGGGCTTTAATCCCCTTCAGGGCTTCTGGGTGGGTGTTGAGGGCTGTCCACATTCCTGTAATGACAGCAATCTGCAACTAGCTGGGTCTTGTACCAGCAGAATAACCTGAATAGACCGCTGACCTTGACTACCAAGTGCCTTTGCTGTAGCTGCTTTTGCTTTGCTCCAGAGGCTCTTGCGTCGTCATGCTGTGATGCTGTTAACTGTGCCATGGTGTCAAGTAGCATTAATGGCAAATAGTTGTGTTAAGGGTGGGGCTGAGGAGTTCATCCAATATTCATGTGCTTTATATCCAATTCTCTTCTCTTTCAGGCCGCTGTGTTTTGAGGGAACCCTGAACCGGGGTTGACCAGAAGATGACCGAGTACAAGCTGGTGGTAGTTGGGGCAGGAGGCGTAGGGAAAAGTGCTTTGACCATTCAGCTTATCCAGAACCATTTTGTTGATGAGTATGATCCCACGATAGAGGTAAGCACCTGCTCATGTTCAAAACTAAGCCATAGACATTTATTTTTAATCTCCCTCCCCCTTTAGCCTTGGTTGTCTTTGCATCCACCATGGGCTCCTACGAAAGCAGTCAAATACAAAGCTTAACCCAACTTCAGAAGCAGTTTATAGAAGAAAAGCAAAAGCTCTCCTTCCTTGCAGAGTGGCAGGCCCTCAATGGAATAATAAGCACAGTAGGAGAGATGCTGTGGAGGAGACACAAAGTCAATTTGAAATCAATCCTACTTGAAAGAGAATGGCTGGTAAAAAAATATTTACAAGCCACCATGAGCTCCACCACTTTTTGAGCTTGTAGCGAGTTTAATTATTGCCATGCTTTCTCCTTGTGGATAAGGTACTAGCCAGGGAGTTTGCAAACCTGAGTCACCTCTGGTGCAAGTTTTGTATGTTAATCTACACATTCAATAAATTCACAAGACAGTCATTCTGAAACAGTACAACTCCAGGTTGCCAGTGGGAGATTGCAAAAGTTTTTTAATGGTCTCCATGGGAAAAATTTCTGCATGTGAAAAATCAGGGAGAGGTGTGTTTGCAGTGGCGGGTATTGTGATTGTCCCTTTCACCTGCAGCCATTGCTCTTGGCATGCTGTTCATAAAACGCATATGGTTGGTTGGTTGGTTGGTTGACTGACCAAACCCAAAGAGTGCTCATCCTGGAAAAAAGTGATAAGTGGGGTTCTGCCTCAGGGTTCTATCCTGGGCCTGGTGTTGTTCAATGTCTTTATAAACGACTTGGATGAAGTTATAATTCAGGGGATGCTCATCAGATTTGCAGATGATGCCAAACTGGGAGGGGTAGCCAATGCCACAAAAGACAGAATTGGGATTCAAGATGACCTGAACAGATTAGAGAAGCTATACCGATGGCTTCAAGTTATAAGAAAGGAGATTCCAACTAAACATCAGGAAGAACCTTCCAATGGCAAGAGCTATTCGACAGTGGAACAGCATCCCACGAGAGATGGTGGGCTCTCCTTCCTTGGAGGTTTTTAAGCAGAGGTTGGGTGGCCATCTGTCATGGATGCCTTAGTTGAGATTCTTGCATTGCAGGCGGCTGGGCTCAGGGTCCCTTTGAATTCTACGGTTCTATGAGATACACACCCACACTTACTTAGATGGAATATAAATAGCTTAAATAAAAACATTTTTATATACACACCCACTCACACCTCCAAACCCTACACACACACACACATGTACATGTGTATGCCACATACATATGTGCACACCTGCATATAACCTTTGGGCTTCCTTCAGCAATCTCATGTGGCGCCTGTCCCAGATTTTCCTTGCAAAGAGAGAAGTTGAAAGATTGCTTTTGCATCACCCTGATACAGAATGTTTCCCTCCATAGCCTTGAGGGGCTAAAGTGTTATATAACCCAGAAGCTATCTTTCTCCCTCCCCCCCCAATAGGTTGTCTGGGGAAGAACCATTGGGGGTGCAATAAAATGGGAACAAAGATACCTGGGAGTTGGAGTTCTTATAAATAAATTCTGCTAATGCAAAATTAGGTGAAAATTGGTGACTTGTTTGAGGCCTCTTGCATTCATTCACATTTGCTAAGGTCATTCCACCAGCATTTAAGGATTCCAAAGGTGCTTAACCAGGCATAAGCCCTCCAGATGTTTGGGACTACAACTCCCATCATCCCTAACTAACAGGACCAGTGGTCAGGGATGATTTCCCAGACCTTAAATATGGTCCTCAAAACCTGAGACCTCATCAGCATTTTTAAGGTTCTAATTGTTCATTTAATGAGGTGTTGATATCAGTAGTGTAAAGCAGCACATCTCCCACATTTTCAGAATTTGTACTTACAGAACTGATTTATATAGACGATCTCAGAGATGATCTCATCAGCAGACTTTCCATTCTTTACAACCTTTGGCCCTTTTGTTGTTGGGGTGGGGGAATGTATTTTTTTCTTCAGATTTCTGAACTTGGAACTTTCTTCAGCTGTCGGAGCATTATTAAAATTTGCTTTTTGACTAAGAGAAGTATTAAAATGCTTTCTTTTTGGTAGGGAGTTGGTTTTGCTTCCTCTGTGTCTCTCAGTTTAGCTTTCTCTTCTCTTATTTTGCTTTTATTTACTACTTGCAGTTCTTCCAGTACAATGAAAACGTGCTGAGTAAAGCTTATTCATATAACCCCAACCACTGCCTAGCATCAGGCATTTTGATTAGGGGAAGGAGGGAGGGAATGGGGTAGGCACTGTGACACAGTCGCTGACTATGTTGCTTTAAGTTCCGGTGTCACAGCAGCGTTGGGAAACTGGATCTAGCTGGTGGGCTGAACCTTTATCTCCCCTGGGGGCCAAGTTTAACATCGGGTGGCATGTTTTTGCCTGTGTGGGTTAGCAGCTGATTGTCTGGGCTTGCAAAGCACCTCCCTTGGAGCTGTGCAGGCCCCAACTGTCAGTTGATTGGCAACGCTTGCAAGCCCTCCTTTGGCCCAGTTGTGTCTTTACTTCTCCCACCCAAGTGTAGGGCAGGTGGTTGTGGTTTGACCAAAGCAGCCTCATGGCCCAAGTTGGGGAGGCCTGGTGGTCTCAGAATATAACATCTGGTGTAAGGCAGGTGGGTGTGACTTGGCCAAAACTACCTTGTGGGCCTGATTACTTTTGCAGATTGGAGCTTCCCTCAGGGATCTTCTCTTCCTTATGAGCCCCTTGACTGGTGTGAGCTGATGTTCCCTTTTGGTTTGTTTTTAAAACATCTGTGCTCTTGCTGCGCTTCCAAGCAGTCTAATCAGTCGCAGGATTCCAAGGCAGGATTCTCCTACCATGCTGAATCCCAGTTAGTCTTTTAACTGCAAGAATGGTGGCTGAGAAAATCTGGGGGGGACAATGGATCTGGCTAATAATGACAAAATGGACAAACTGGATACGTGTGCATGTTTACTAAAAAAATAAGTCCCTTTTTGTGAATTGATACATACTCCCAGGTAACTGCATAGGATTGCAGCCTTACTCAGTTATTTTTGGAATTAAAAAGTTCAGTGCTAAGGATCTGTATATGCATTGGTTCTGTTTTCCTTGTGAGAAGTTGATGTAAATGCAAACATGCAATTATTATGCAATTACATTATGATGTGAATTATGCAATTAAATTATGATGTAAATGCAAACATCTTCTACGGAAACAATTAGCAGGATAAGGCTATCATGTAATTAGTGATCTAGTAATATGGGATATGTCTGCAAATGATTGTCTTGTGCATTGTAGAATTGAATATTTCAGGTGCAGCTGCAGAATCCTGAGAACCTTTACTTAATTAAAAAAAGACCACATTTCTAGCCTTTTGGTTGTGAAGAATGCTTTGAAAACATGCTCATTTAGCCTGCTTACAGATTAAGGGCTGGTTGTGCAATGACTGGGAGCTAAATGTGTCAACTGTTTTATGTGGTGTGTGTAATCTGTGTTAGAAAAAGTTTCACATGATCACATCATTAGGTACTGAACCAGTTGACAGATGAATGTGCAGGTGGGAACTTGCCATTAGAAGCCAGAAAGGGTCTGTGAAGGTTTCTATACTGTGATCTAATTTGATATCCCTTATTTTGATTGTGGGGATTGGGGTATTCTTTTGGAGAGGTTTCCTCCCCTCCCTCAAAAGTAGATGTACGCACCCTCAGCCTGAGCCACACTGAAGCAAGCTGCATCTGTATACAAAGATGGGAACACAGTGCTGAAGCAACCAAAGAGACCATTTCCATTACGCTTCTGAAAAGCCATTGGGGAGGCAGCTGATACATTATTGATGGGGTTATATAAATGCCTCTCTCTCTCCCCCTCTCTCATGAAAGAGTGAGATGCCAGTCACCTTGAAAGCAGCTGGCATCAAGCCAAGCAATCACTCAATGTTCTTGGGCTTTTCAGTTATTGTTCTGTCTCCCAGGTCCCCCTTGGAGAGTTAGTTACTAGGATGGTCACAGTGAAGCATATCTTAGAAGCATATCTGGGCAGTTTCTGAATATTTAAAGAGTGGACTGTGGGATTCAGCAGCTGATATATATACCTTTGTTTGTGTCAGAACAGTAACACTCTAGTGAATTAATAGGTATGCTTCTGGTTTCCAAAGGAATTTGGAGGCCCCTTCTTAATGTTTGGTTCTTTTTGGAAGTCAAGCTGTTCACTTCCTTCCCCCTTGGTTTTCCTCCAGGAGCAAGGGGCAGCTATGCACAGTGTACATTATTCAGATAGCTCTGGGGTAGTGAGGCATATGGTGGAAGTGTGCATGTGCCTTATCCTCGGTGTTGCTGTGTTCTGCTGCTGCCTTTTTCCCTCAGCTCTAGCAAGCACAGTTTCACTTTTCAGGTTGCTAGGCAGAAAGTTGAAAACCAGAAACTCCAAGGTAGTGTACTAAAGATGGAAAAGGAGATCACATAAAAGCTGAATGAATTTATTTGCCTCTGACTTTACTGTGGAAGATTAGGGCGGATGAACTGTGTGTGAACTCACTTTTTCAGGGAGTCCATAGCCCTTCAAAAGTTGCCATCACAGAAGTACCTGGTAAATTACTATATCCAATTTAGAAGTATTTCTCAGAACAGCTAATGCCACAAATGAGTTGGGATTGTTAAAACTGTTGGGGATTTTAGGGACAATTCTCTCAGAATTTGAGAGAAAATGGGTTCTTGGCCTTTGGGAATGGAAGGAAGCCTTTCCAGTCAGTGTATTTTATAGCCATGCAGAATGGAATGCTAGAATAGACCTATTGGGTGTTCTCATAGGTGTGACTTAGTCATGATGTGCTGTATTGTGGATATAGGCACACAGAAAATGCTTATTCTGCACATGAACTCCATTCAGTGCTTGCCCACGGTATATTTACTAACTGGCCTGTATGTGGTGTGACCACAGGAGATGATTGTGACTCTCCCTTGAGCAAAGCTGCTTTTAGAAGGATTAGTATACACTAAATACAGCTAAGAAAATAGGTGTGTTAAGGCTGGGCAGCTCTGGTGTCAAAGGCATACCTTGTCTGTCCTGAGGCAGCCCTGTCAGTTCCAAGAACAGGGCCTTGGCTGTATTAGTTGCTACTCTGGCACCAGAGGTGTCACCTCTTCAAATGTTCCTCTTTCCATTTTAAGAGACTGGCTTTAACCAGCAGGGTAATAGAATCGAAATCCACTCAGACTGAGACGGCTTCCTGACCTGTTAACACCCTCCTGCTCTTTAAATTAAGGTGTAAGAATTGCTTTCTGTTAGATAAAAAGTCCATACCCCCCTCCTGCCACCAGGAAGTTTAAAGGCAGGCCCACCAACAACCGTAGACCTGTGAGATGGTTCTTTGGAGGAAAAGAACATAATGGCTATAGTATTATGTTCAATAAAGTCCTCCCTTCCTGCTAATTTCCCCTTTCTTACTGTGTGATTCTCTTTATTATTGAAGGTACTGGTGCTGGCAGGCTAACAGACTATGTCCTGCATTCCCTGGGACATTTGAGCATCCTCTTCCACAGCAATTCATGAATTGAATTTTAAGTGGAAACAGAGCTCCTGTAGGAGAGGCCAGTGCTGCACAGAAGTGTCCATATGCAGAAGGGCTTAACGTAGTCATTAGGCAGACACAGCATGGGCTTAACAATGGATAGATTTGATGGCACAGGAGTGAGCATCAGATTCAAGAAGGGAGAGACTTTGATAAGAAATGAGTCTTGTGTAGGAACCTGGAGGAGGAGGTGGCAGTGGCAAGATAAAGAGAGAGCTAAACTGACCTAAATTCACCCCTCTTTAAAATTCCTACTCACTAGATTTGGGTGAGTCCAGCAGCTGAGCAGCATCTCAGTTGTGTTTTTCAGATGAGTGCCTTCTAATCTAATTGGCTCCATCAGTAACCAGGGAAAGTAAGCTAGGACTATACATCCACGAGCAAGGGAGGACCCCAGCTGAGATGATGTCTCAGCCCAGTGATGAAAACATCAAGTCAAGGTAACAAGCAAGTTAAGCAGCTGGAGGGGAGGGGGTCGGGTTGGCAGTAGAGCAAGGAGACCAGGGCATGCTACTCTTCCATTGGTTCTGTCACTAAGGAGAGAAGCAGAAAGAAAACAAAAAGGTAGGATTCAGGATTGCCATAGGCAAAGTAAATGAAATACAGATAGAGGAGATACGCTGGTGCTTGCTTGATTGCTCCTCTTCTAATGCCTCTTAATTCTCCTATGGCCCTGCAGGATTCCTACAGAAAGCAAGTTGTCATTGATGGAGAGACCTGTTTGTTAGACATCTTGGACACAGCAGGCCAAGAAGAGTACAGTGCCATGAGAGACCAGTACATGCGGACAGGAGAAGGCTTCCTTTGTGTCTTTGCTATTAACAACACCAAGTCCTTTGAAGACATTCATCAGTACAGGTCAGTAGAAATGAGTTGAGCAGCAGAGGGCATTGTATCATATTCCTTTTGAAAAGGAAGACCTGGAGGGGAGGGTGTCGCGTATTCCACGCGGCGTTTTCAGCAAAGCACTAAGAGTTCCAGGTTTTTCAGTGCAGTCCTTTTTAATGTGAGTTATATACAGGCATTTACAAAAGAAACAGTCCATACAGAGTACTTACAAACTAATACTCTCCACCACAGCACCACCACACTACAGCACAACCACCACACCCCCTGTTAAACAGGCTTTCCTTTTTAAAACAGGTGATAGCCAATTACACTAATCACACTCCTGCTGAGTCACTCTGACCCAGCAGAGTATTGCATCATCCTGTTGAAGCCTGCAGACTTATCCAGTATCCTGCGAATCCCAACACTCCTCCTTAAGTCAAAGGCTTGAGACCCAATAATTCTCTTAAGTCTCGAAATTTAGGAGCATCCAAACATTTTGTATACAAATCTGCCACATTACATTTTGTGTTACAGTGCTGTACCTTTAACACATTTCTTTCCAAAGCATTTTTCACATTTCCGTATCTTATCGCAATATGTTTACTCTTGCTCTTAAAGTTCTGTTGGTTAGCAAGCTGTTGTGCAGCCATGTTGTCACTTAGCACAGTGATTGGCATTTCAGAAGGTATTCCAAGCTCTTTTGTTAGGCAAGCAAACCACTCTATTTGTGACACACATTCACTTATGGCTGAGTACTCTGCTTCACAAGTACTTGTGGCAACAAATGTTTGTTTCTGGGATTTCCACTGAACCAGGGCATTTCCAATATATATGGCATAGCCAGTGGTAGACTTTCCATTTTCTCTGTCTCCCCAGCTGGCATCAGCGTATGCATACACTTGCTGATTATATCCTGTATCCAGCACCAGTTTGTAATCTTTTGTGCCTTTCAGATACCTTAGGATTCTTTTAAGTGCTACCCAATCTCTCTGAGCTGGGTCTGCACTTCTTTGGCTTAACATGTGCACTGCCAATGTTATGTCGGGTCTTGTCCAACAACTTAAATATAACAGAGAACCCAACAGAGAATGAAACGCTGTTGCATTCTCACATTTTTGCCCTTCTGGTTCATTTTTGTACTGGGTAGTTATGGGAGTGTCAACCTCATTTGCCCTCTCCATTCCATATGTCTTCAGTAACTTTTCGATTTTTCCCTTTTGACTCAGAGAGTAAACACCCTCTCAGACTTGCCATTGCTAAAACTGATTTTACTGTTTCAGCCTTTGCTGTTGGGGCAAACACTTCATCATAATGTATCATTTTCCTCTGTGTAAAGCCCCGTGCAACCAACCTGGCTTTCCTCTGACAACTACCATCAGCCAGTTTTTTCACTTTAAAAACCCACTTACAGCTTATGGGCTTTTTACCTTTAGGCAATTCTGTAGGTACAAACACATTGTTGTTTAGCAGAGAGTTATACTCTGCCTGCATTGCCTTTAACCACGCCTCTTTCTCTAGAGTAGGTAACTCTTGCACTTCTTCAAAGTTTTCTGGCTCAGTTACACAAACCTGGTTTATGGTGGCTGGGAACCCATAACGGTCTGGAGGTTGACCTTTATTACTCCTTGCAGACCTCCTTGGTTCATTAATCTCACCCCCTGGGCTACCTTCAGGACTGCTTTTGGGGTGGATTGATTCTGGAGATCTACCTCCTCCTGTCCCTGTTGCACTTTCTTCTCTCCCCTGCTCCATGCTAGCAGCTGGAGAAAAATGCTCAACCTTTACTTCCTCCCTTTCAGTTTCTCTGGGAGAGCTGCCAATTCTTAGCTTTGTTTCAACTGCCTTATCAGGTGTGCTCGGCAGTAAAACTTTTTCTGGCAGCAGGTTTGCATGTATCTTGGGCCAATTTCTTTGCTCATTAAAGCTGGCTGATCGACTATAACTCAAAAGGTTTTTATCATCTTCAAACCTGTAGGCTTTCGTACCACTTTCATACCCAAGAAATAGCAACTGCTGTGCCCTTTTCCCACCTTTTCTTTGGTTTTTCACAGGTATGTCAACCCATGCCTTTGTCCCAAAGATTCTTAAATGTTGCAAACTGGGACTTTTGTTATAGAGAATTTTATAGGGTATGTCATCTAGTACCCTTGACCACAAGCGATTCCCAATATAATTCGCGGTCTTAATACTCTCAGCCCAGTACTTAATTGGAAGATTTGCATCTGCTAACAATGCTTTCATTTGTGTCTGCAAGACACCTCCTCTACGCTCTGCTACTCCGTTCTCCTGAGGCGTGGCCACATTGGTAAGCCTATGTTTAATCCCTTGGGAACGCAACCAGTTTCTTAGGGAGCTTGCCATAAACTCCCCTCCCCTGTCTGATTGAATAGAGGACACCTTTTCACCAAGTTGCCTTTCTACCCTTCTTACCCAGAACTTCAAAGTTTGGGCAACGTCAGACTTTTGCTTTAATGGATAGACCCAGCCAAATCTAGAAAAATCATCCACTAGGATTAAACAATACTTGTTGTGGGAGACACTAGGTGGAAAAGGACCAGTTACATCTGCATGGATCAACTCCAGTGGTTTTTTGGTTTCTCTCTGGCTTGCTCTTGCTACTGGGCAAGCCCTGCTTTTAACCTCCTTGCAGATATTGCAGTCTAAGTAATTATCACAACTTTTTATGTTTTTCATCCCCCCACACAACTCCAATGTTTTGTTTAGCACCTTATAGCTAGCATGGGCTAGACGCCTGTGCAGGAGATGAATACACATATCATGGGTCGGGACATTTTGCACATTTGCAACCTTAGATTCACACTGCAGTACATACATATTAGTTCTAAGGCTAGCATTTGCCAACACTGCCCCATTTTGCTTTATCTGGCACTGATCTCCCACAAAATTTACTTCAAAGCCTGCTTTTGCCAAATCAGGAATGCTCAGGAGATTGTTTTGCAAACTAGGCACACACAATACATTCCTGAATGTGTGTCCCAGCTGTGGGAACACAACCTCCCCCTCACAAACCACATTAGCTTTCTGGCCCGTAGCAAGACTTACATGTTTTTTGTTTGAAGCCCTAGCATCAGTTAGCAATCCTTTTCTTTTACAAAAGGTTTGAGAAGCTCCACTGTCCAGAACCCACAGCTCCTCATTTTCTTGACCATCTGCAGACACCCAAGCAGTAGACTCCCTCTGCTGCCACTTGTGCTTCCGCTGTTTTTGTTGTTTCCTCAGGCAGTCCCGCAGCAGATGTCCACTGGACTTGCAGCAAAAACACCTTTTTACTTTGTTGACCACCGGCTGGTCTGCAGCAGCTCCTCCTGGCTGTTTCTCCGGCTCCCGACACCTCTGCTCTTCCCGGCTGTTGTTCCCTCTGGGATGCTCCAACAGCTGGGCTGAGGTCATCTTTCGCTCTGCACGCCTGTCCTCCTCTGCATACAACCGTCCGGTCACGTATTCCAGAGTCAGCTTATCAGTCTCTACAGACTCGAGGGAGTTGACCAGCATATCATAGCTGTCATCAAGGGAACTCAGGACTATAAAGACTTTGTCCTCTTCCCCCACAGGCCTCCCTCTTAAGGCTAGCTCCTGGAAACAGCCTGTTAGGAATTTTAGGTGGTTTACCAGGGAGTCCCCCGGTTTCTTCCGACACCGGTACAGTCTCCTGGTCAGTGTTATCAGTGAGCCAGCTGTCTCTCGCACATGGACAGCCTTGAGCGCATTCCACGCCTCACTTGCCGTCACCTTATCAGCTACGTAGACTAGCTGGCTGTCGTCCACTCCAAGGATGATCGTAGCCAAAGCTTTCTCATCCTTTTCAAGCTGGGCCTCTGCTAGTGCCAGCTTTTCATCGTCGTCCTCATCCTCCTCAGGGGGCTGCGGTGTAGTTTCCACCACCTTCCACAGGCCCTCACGCTTGAGGAAGTGTTGCATGCGGACCGACCAGATGCTGTAGTTCGTGGCCGTCAGCTTCTCCAGCAACACGCCAGTTCTGGACTGCTCCATCCCTGCAGCTCACCTCCAGCACCCACGGCTAGATAACTGCCACCTGTACTCTTGCACAGCGGAAGCGTGCTGGGCCCATAACCCTGTCGCGTATTCCACGCGGCGTTTTCAGCAAAGCACTAAGAGTTCCAGGTTTTTCAGTGCAGTCCTTTTTAATGTGAGTTATATACAGGCATTTACAAAAGAAACAGTCCATACAGAGTACTTACAAACTAATACTCTCCACCACAGCACCACCACACTACAGCACAACCACCACACCCCCTGTTAAACAGGCTTTCCTTTTTAAAACAGGTGATAGCCAATTACACTAATCACACTCCTGCTGAGTCACTCTGACCCAGCAGAGTATTGCATCATCCTGTTGAAGCCTGCAGACTTATCCAGTATCCTGCGAATCCCAACAGAGGGACCATGCTGACTCCACTTTCAGATTATGCTGTTCTACAATTCCACCACCCGAAAAATGGAGCTTTTACCTGATGATCAAGTTCAGCAGCTGGCTAATAGCAGTTGTTATTATCCCAAGGAGACTGCTGATGGGCCAGGGTGAGAGCTCAGTAATGTAGCATTTTAATGTTTCTGGGAGGTTAAAAGGAGAAGCAGCTTCTCTGCTAATTAATGGAGCAGTAGTTTTCGTGAAAGGGATGTTGTGGTGTCTTTCCTTGAGATCCATGCTTTTTCTTTCCGGCCTGCTCACAATATATATATTGCTCAGACAATGCAGATTTTGCACTAGAAAACCTGGTTCCCACATGAACTGTGCAAATTAAGCACATTAGTTTGCACAATTTATTCTGCTTCCCCCTTTCTTACTAGACATGGGGTAGGGCAAGAAATTCCTGAGCAATGAAGTTCTGTTCCCAGTCTCTGTTAAAAAAGTAACCTGCTCTTTCTCTAGGTTTCAAGATTTCAGATGGCATTGCCTATATATATTTAAGCATATTTATGCAACTGTAAGGGCCTCTCTTCTGCCTTATATTTGAAACGGCTCAGAGGATCTCTTTTTCTTGATCTGGAAAGACTCTGCTATGGCAATGTTTGAGAGCTGTGACTGTAGAGTGGCAAACAGGGTCCCACTGTGCTGAGCAGGAAGAACATCGCTCAGGGTGTGAGCACAGACCCTTTGTCAACAACAGACTACACCCAGGCTCAGGGCCATACATCTCCCCAAGCCACCGGGCTGCTGTCCAGGTGCAGGATGTTTCCATGTGTCCCTAGGGAAAGAGCCAGGCCTCTGTTACTCAAACAGATGAC
The DNA here is from genome assembly GCF_965112155.1 of Podarcis liolepis. Classification (NCBI taxonomy): domain Eukaryota; kingdom Metazoa; phylum Chordata; class Lepidosauria; order Squamata; family Lacertidae; genus Podarcis; species Podarcis liolepis. Next base: position 77,870,187 of record NC_139554.1, read on the forward strand.
TGCTCAACTCCCTACTTCAAAAGATGTAAACACTGAGGGACATTGACTCAAGAGATGCAGGACGGCTTTTCCAAATCACTCTATCCTCAGATTCCTGATGAGTTTGCTACAAAGCTTTCCTTCAAGAAATGCTACGTGCACACATAAACACTAACTTCTTGCTCAATTCTCAGTGCTGAATATCAGAAAAACAGGGATACCTTGAGTCATTTTTGACCATAAGAAAAATACAGTGAAATATTCACTTCTGTTTGCACAAATATTTTATACACATCATCCTGCATATTCCCCGCTCCCCTAGTAGGTTAACAAAGCTACGCTTCTGTTTGTAAATTATTATCATTATTGTTCTTGGCTGTTTGTGTCTGCTGAAAGCTCAGAACCCCAAGCATCAGGATGTTTGGCAGTGGTTCTGCACTTGGGTTGTGTCAGGGAACTGACATCAGAGCGAGAGGCGAAGGGGAGGCTCACAGATGATGCTGGCAAAGGACCCAGCAGCAGGGGGAGAAACAGCTCAGTAGAGGGGGAAGCTAATCGGCGCAACACCAGGGAGAAAGGGGGGCAGATGGGGGAATCGGAGAGAGGGCTCCAGGACTCTTCACTGGACATCAGTGAGGAGAGCCCAGGTCCTCCGCTGCCCACGCCCGCGCAGTGAGAGGAGGAGGAGACTGAGTGTCAAACAACTTTTATGTTTCAGTTACTTTTATGTTTCAGGTATCTGAAGAAGTGTGCATGCACACGAAAGCTCATACCAAGAACTAACTTAGTTGGTCTTTAAGGTGCTACTGGAAGGAATTTTTTTATTTTAACTTTTATGTTGGAAGAGGTTCAAGAAACGCCCACTGACGGATTCTGCCAGCAATTGAGGCAGCCGCGATGAGCAAGGGCTGTGCAGTCAGAAAGGTTTAACAAGGCAACTTAGCCTAGAGAGGCACCAGTTTATGCACGAGTAACTCATACCCATTACAGGTTGATACCAGGAGACCTCTAGTATAGCTCCCTTGCTGTTGTGTCCTGGCCCCTGTTCCATTTGCCTCCTGTCCCTCCATTTTGTTCCGAAGCCCCACACCTTCCTGTGATAGGCCAGTTCCTCCCCCCCCTTTTTCCTTTTTTTTTTTTTTGCATCAAGATCATGGGTTTTAATTTGTTGGCAGATGTGTGTGGATTGGTAATGTTCCTGGCATTCTTTGAGGGGTGGGGAGGGATTAGACTTGAGCTGCCTTCTGGTGTTTTTCAAATCTGCGGTTCTGCGAGTTCTCACCTTCTACCACTTCAGTGTTTGCTCAAACGCCACCAAGTTCTGCATAAACAAATATTGTGCTAAATTAAATTATGCAAGACATATTTCCCTTGGGACACGAGGCTCTTCCAGTAGTAGCAATGCTGAACAAACACTGCTGAAGTGTCATCGCTACTGTGGAAGAGATGTTGTAGTAAATGGCCAGTGTGAACCTTGGCCTTGATAAACTTCCTTCTGTGTAGAGAATTTGAGTTTATTTAGCCTTTAACTTTTCAAAAGGGGCAGGACACAGATTGCAACCTATATATCTTCGCTGTACTGTTTTGGGTGCTTGCTAAAAACTTGTTTATTTAGGCAAGGCCAGAGTGTGCAACCCCAGAGTCGTCCGCGACTGGACCTAACGGTCAGGGGTACCTTTGCCTTTACCTTTTTTACCCAGAAATGTAAAGGTGAGGTGCGTTTTAAGAGGTTTTTAAAAGTATTCTTTAAATTCCTGGTTTTATTTACATTTTGAAATGTTTTGATCCATTTCTTTTTAACTTTCGGCTTTTATTGACAATTTTCAGGCATATTTTATTTAAACCGCTTAGATATTTTTTATGTTGAAGTGGTGTACAAATTCTGTTAAATAAAATAAACGCAATATATAACCCTACTTGCAAAATTGGGAGGCAGAGAATGTCTACAGCACCATTCTGCTTTGCTTCATCGTCTCTGATCAGGACCTTAAAAATGCAGAAAATGGTAGCTTTTCCTTCATTTGCTCAACTTTTGCTTTCTCCTCTGCAGGGAGCAGATCAAGAGGGTGAAGGACTCTGATGATGTCCCAATGGTATTGGTGGGAAATAAGTGTGACCTTCCAGCCCGGACTGTGGAAACCCGGCAAGCCCAGGAGCTGGCTCGGAGCTATGGGATTCCCTACATAGAGACATCGGCCAAGACTAGACAGGTATGTAGCGGGCAGGCGGGCAATTACTTTCCACCTTTGGAACAAAGAGAAGAATCCAGCCTGTACTCCCAAGAAATCATCTTTTAGTGTGTTCTTCTAGCTCCTATGAAAACCGAGCTATAACTTCAGTAGAGGATTTCTAAAGCTTTGGGCATGTGAACCAAATGGGGATTCTGCTATCCCCATATCACATCTCAGCAAGTTGCAGATTTGGTCTGTCAAATTATTGAGACTGAATGAGCGTTTGGCCCCAATTTTCAGGAAGAGCACAACTTTCATAGTGTAGCATTCCAAGTTTAAAAGCCTGCTTTGAGTGTTTTTCTGCCCTTTCTCTGGCTGGGAGAAACTGTCCAGTTGTTCTAGTAATGGCAGAAAGCCCTGTCTCCCCACCCTTCTCTTCCACTCCCTTCCTGGTAGCCTGCTTACCTTCATGTGTTGTACAGAAGGATGGATGTTGGGCTTTCCTTTTCCTTTGTATAAGACTGCTGCATGATTGACAGGAGTGAGGCTGGCACGTAGCCCCACTGAGCAAACGCCACACATGTGCTGTCGGTCTCCCAGTGCTCCAGCTGCTAATTACGCAGCAGGTTGTGTGGCCTCTGCTGATGGCCCCTGAGCGCTGGGGAACATAAGTGTGAATTACAGAGGCTGGGATTGAGAATGATTTTTCCATTAAGGCGATGCTCGGATAAAGCTGGCAAGCAGCCTGGCTCAGCTACTGGCTGCAGTCTTCTAAGTGACAGCGAAGACAAGGATTCAGCCGGAGGCAGTGGTTCTCTAGGGACTCTCACTGTGCTGTTCTGTACAAGCCATTTCCTGTGCCCAAGTTTAGGCACCTCTGTGTTCTCTCTGTTAATGGTCTCGCCGTGGAGGCATGAGGTCAGATAAAGTGGGCAGTGCAGAATACACAGAAAGTGCTGCTGTGCTCATGGGAATAACCAGTGCTATTTTTCCAGAAAAAGAGGTGACAGAACTCACCTCTTGTTCTCTTACAATGGCAGTGGCACCCACCTGAGAGGTGCGTTCTGGCTGGGGGCAAAAAGCACAGGGAAATAGCAGTTTGCCATATCCTTATATGGCCTGTAGTTTATACCTGGCTCTCTCCATGTGATTACAGACTCACAGGCAATACAGATGTTTGTGTGAAGACATAGGTCAGTCTGTGAACCAGACTTCACAGGTTGAAATGGTGTGTTACTAGTTCACAACAACAGGGTATTTTGTGTGTTCTCAATTTCTGAAATCAAACATCCATATTTCCAAGTTCTCATCTATACTATAAAGAAGTAGTCTTTGTTTTCTTCACTAGTGTCCATGCATTCAGAACCAACCCCATCGGCAACAGAAAATGGATTCTCAGTGACTCTTTTGGATGGACATTTGGTGTTGGTGAATATGTATGTGTGTGTGAGAGAGAGGAGTTTGTTCTCAAGACACTTTGTTGCTCTCTCACAGGGAGTTGAAGATGCCTTCTATACTTTAGTGCGGGAGATCCGGCAGCACAAACTACGCAAATTGAATCCCCCAGATGAAAGTGGCCCAGGCTGCATGAATTGTAAATGTGTGATATCATGACTAAGGTAAGATGGTGGGGAAATGCCCACTTCCCCAAATCATCGACTGCAACTTAAGTGCTTGAAGAGTTCCTTTTACCTCCTGAATGGGGCAAAACCAGAAGCAATGAGCATTAAAGGCACTGTGCTGAGTTCCTCAGTCTTGTTCGCAGTGGGTGATTCCCTTAGTTGTTCATATTTATGAACTAGATCAGGCATCCCCAAACTCGGCCCTCCAGATGTTTTGGGACTACAGTTCCCATCATCCCTGACCATTGGTTCTATTAGCTAGGGATGGTGGGAGTTGTAGTCCCAAAACATCTGCAGGGCCGAGTTTGGGGGTGCCTGAACTAGATGGTGTCCCTCAAGCATTTTGGAAGGTGTAGGGTGTGGCTGGTGCAGTTTGCAGCCTGTGTTTTACAGTTCTAGAGCAATTAAAAGTGTGTTTTGATCACAATTACTGGGGGAGATGCTTCAGACTAGACTGGCTTACTATCAAAGATAAGTATGAATATCTACATTCACTGTATGGAACTTAATGTATAATCTACCCTTCCTGTGTAGCTGAGCAGTAAGCAGAGCTCTTCCCTTCTCTATGGAAGCAGCAGCTTGTGTGTTGCTTTATTATAAAAAAAATGACACTTAATTCTACTCTGCCTGAAAAATTATGACAGAAGAGTGAATGGATGTCAAGTCGGTTGGGATCTCCCAGCAGACCCCATTCTTGAGCTGTACCTAGGGCAGCTATTGTTGTTTTAAAGGGGGGTTTCCAGATGTGCAAATAATCCAGATGTCTGAGAGCATTTCCTCTGGCCGGGGTTGTGAGTTTGGTTGGGTAGGGGGCCATTTCCTGTTCTTTTGCTGCTGAAAGTGCACAGATGAATCCCAAACGCTCCTTAAACTGCCTGCCCTGAGAGAGATGCTACTGCCAACAGCTTGTGGGGAGGAGAAAGCCCTGTTCTTGCCAAATGTGTGTTCCTTTCAACACCCCCATTCACTACCCTCGTTGTTTGTGGAATGTCAAGGTCTGGCCTTCCTGAACTCCTCTCTTTCTCTCTCTTACTAGAAAGCTGCGCCAGTGAGGAGTGCATAACTTGGCAATGTGCTTATAGGTGTGGTCCCGACTCTTTTGTGGAGGAAATGGGAGCTGGTTTTCCCGTAATTATCTGCAGTGCAAATGGGATCCAGCTTTATGTTGGACAGCATCTTTCTGTAAAAGCAAGCTGTCCCCATAAGACTTTGGAGAATTGCATAAGCAGGGGTAAAGCTACAGGAAGTGTGATGTCTAGGATTCCTAAAAGGGGAGCAGTGGAGTGACAGGGTCATGCAAAAGAATAGCTTTCCAGCTATAGAAAGCTTCTTGCAAGTTTTTATCCCACCACCACAGGTCCTATCTTTACAGAAGGTGAATTCCCTTTTTTTGGTTGCCATGCTGTCTGTTCATGTAGCGTTTGTATCTTGTAATCCCCTATCTTCCAGCGTTTCATATTAGAATTGCATATTATGTTTAATGCTGGGAACAGTGTTTGGGCGCTGTGGCTATATTTCCTTCCTCTTTGCCCTAATGATGGCCAAAAAATAATAATACTGAATTTGGGCCATTTCTGTCCACCTGACCTGTGTCCAGCCTTATCTTATATCTGCTTTGAGAAAAGCAGCATAACACTGAATGCTAGACCCAGAAGGATGAATATATATTATGATAGCCAGGCCTTAGCCTTCTTCATAGATAGCTCAGTTGGTAAAGCATGAGACTCTTAATCTCAGGGTCATGGGTTCAAGCCAAAAGGGTTTCCTGCATTGCAGGGGTTAGACTAGATGATCGTAATTTTCCCTTCCAACTCTGCAGTTCTGTGATTCTAAGCTGCCCCATGTGTATGCAGAGTTCAAGTCTGCCTTCTGAGTTTCCAGAAGGGTGGTACTTCAAGGAAATGAGAGGGCAGCCACACATGCATTCATCTCTTCATTGCCTAACACAAAGCAGAGCTGAGATCATAGTGGACTTAAAGCCTTCTTCTGTCTTCTAGTATCAAAGTAGTAGTAGCTGTGAGACAGCAGAGCCATTCCCAGTGCCGTGACTGTGAAGGGATCAGCAGACAGTAGATGTCCATCCTTTGGATAGTTATTTATAAGGCTAGCATTATGCACTAAAAACAGGTGATGGTACTGTTACCGCTAAAGCACGTGATGGAAGGCATCACAGATTGGGCCATGCATTCTCTCCAGATTTGCCTATATTGGAATCCCATGGCTAGGCCAATAGCCACATGCAGCAAACACTGTATGCTCAGTGGATGGGTAAATCAAAGAACTTGGGTAATGGACTTTAAGAGTCACAGCATCATCCCGAGGATACTAAAGAGTACTGCACCCATTTTTCCTGCAAGAAATGGAACCTCAATGAGAAGTTCAGCATTATCAAATATTATACAATTACTGACCCAAACTTCCTTCATATTCCTAGTTAAATGTTGATACTATTTTTATACTGTTTTTTAAATTTGCTATGCTTCTTAAAACAGCACAGCTCAATGGTAGTGAAAGATGAGATAGGCATGGCCAAGTGACTGGAAATTAAAGCAGTCTTGATGCTTTCTGTGGCCAGCTGGTGTTGTAAGTTGACTGACAAAGAGTCTCCACGGTGACATCATATTTAAGCCACCTTGTCACCACCACCAGCAGGTATTGAATGTCACACATGGGAAGCTTTTAAGCCACTGCAGCCAATGCCATTCTTTTTTAAGGGAGACCATTCACACAGCCGCCTGTAAATCATTGAGGGGCAAGACACCATGTGTTATATACATGAACATGGGAATCTGGACTTAAATCTGGTTTAGGAAGAAAATGACTAATTCAGACCTCTTCCCAGAAGAGAGCCATTGCTATTAAAATGCTGGCGAAATTTAGTGAACTTTGGGTTGTGTTCATATGATTCCCTGCTGCTCTCCCAAACCCACTGACCCACCTTTCTTAGCTTCTTCGTGGTTGCTGTGTCATGTGCTTTCAAACCATGCCATGAAAAGTTGGAAGGAACTAGAGTCAGTAAAAGTTGGGGGCAGGGAGAGGAGAGAATTCTCAGTAGCTATCAAGTTCAACACCCCAAAATGCACTTGGCACTAAGCAATTTGCCCTGTTGTGTAGTAGGTAGCTTTTTAGCAGCTGCATGAACTTACTGCTCTGCTTGTCAAGAGTCAGCTGTAACAGAGCACCATCTTCTTATTCTAAGCATTAGCTGTTTGCTGCAGAAAGGCCGCTCCATGAGTGGTAACATGCCTCAGAGTTGCTGCAGCCACAGAGTCCACACCATCAAACCTTGAGAAAAGAGCACACTGGAGAAAACCGTGTCATAGAACTGCTTTCTCCAAAGCAAACTGTCCCCCCTCTGGATTTCTCTTATTCTACAAAGTTATTTTCTGTGTCTTTTGGCATTGTTTAAAACTGTGTGGTAGGAAGAATGCAAAGTGTTCGTTTAAAGGTTTCTGAAGTGTGTTATATATTGGGAAACCATGTGTGCTTAAGGAAATGGTGAGCTGTTCTAATATCTGTCTTCTCTGTTCACCAGCTGACCAGACTGTGACTTGGAGGGATTTCCACTGTGTGTAGTGCAGAGACAGAGGCGACATGAAAGAAGAATCAAGTGGATTCAAGGGAAGGGGACAGACGAGATGGTGTCTGCAGGCCCCAAGAGCTCTGCACAGACTGTCTCAAAACTTCACCAAGGCCTGCAATGAACTATTTTTTATTTTTATTTTTGAAACGCTCCTCTCCTCTCCTTGCCTCCCTCCCTCTCCTGGCAACTTGTACAAAGCCACAGATGGAAGTAAATTATTGTATGATGGTCTTGACACTGGTTTCTGCATCTCTGTCCCTGTTCCTGAGGATTGACTGGCATTGCCTGTTCTTCTGGAGCAGGCACTGGCAGAGGGGAGGGGGAGGCCCATGCAGAGCAGCCAGGCAGGTCGCTGCTTCAGCCTCTTTGAGCTCGCCTCCTTGGCAGGGGCCAAAGCCTAGTTGGAGCTGTGGCTGTGCCCTGGCCTGCTGCTTTTCTTTCAAGAAGCCTTTTATAGAAAAAGAGCAAATGTGGGTTGAGTGGCTCCACCACTGTATCTCAGAAAGAGAGTTAGCTGTGGCCTGCAGAAGATCATACCTCTTCAGAAAGCGTTGCCAAGAAATTCCACCCACTGACACTCTGCCATTCTATAGTGGTAGGGAAACTCTTTACTGGTCTCAGCCATTTCTGGGGGTGAGGTGGGGGGAAGACATATAAACATACCTCCTTTATGAATGGATTCTAAGCCAATTCTCAAACTGCTGTTCCCAGAGTTGGGTTTCATTTACCTTTGCCCCTATTGGTTTACATTGGCATAAACATGGAAGACGATTCCTTCTCGTTGTTCTTGGCAATTGTTAATTCTCCCCTGCGCTAGAACAACCCGGTGAGTTTTCTCTGCGGAGAGTAGTTCTGCCTGGTGAAAGTTCCCTGCAGGCCTGGAGTGGGTGTGGGTGTGTGTGTGTGTGAAGAAGGGGAGAGAAGGGGGGTGTTCCTTTGCAGCATGTCACCCCCCCCCTTTGTGGTGTTGGGAGGACTTGTGTGTATGTGTAAATATATAAATGATTATACAGCAGCTTGTTGATTGCAACTGAAGGATGTTTGATTCTCAGTTTTAGTCTCTGTGTTTCACTGAGCCCAACTTCTGTTTCATCCATTAATTACCTGATGGAGTTTGAAGGAGAACAGCTCTTTCTTGTCCCTTTTGTGGGGGGGGGGAGGGCATTGGGAGCTGTGCTGTCTTTCTTCCCCCGGAACCATTGTGTCTTATGAAGGGGTGGGGAGGGGTGCCTAATGGACGAGAAATGGTCACTTGTTGGCTTTCTTCTTTGTTGTAAGTTTGGCCATTTCCTGAGCAGTTTTTTATGCTTGTTGCCTGTGCTGGGGCTGACTGCATTGATGTGCTTGTTGCAAATCTTGTGAACTTCCTGGAGGGGCAGCTGGTCTCTGGAGGCACAGGAGTGTGTTTCCTTGTTCCTGCTCTGACCTCTTCTTTCCTTTGCAGCCGCTGTGCCTATGCTGCTGCATGCACAGCTCAAATTCCTGCTCTTCAGGTAGCAGCTCCTCTGTATTAATGTGACTGTACCAATTATACTTGCTGTTTTGTTAAAGGTTTTGCCAGTAAGATAGTCAAGCCAGGTGCTCGGCCCTAGCTGAGCTAAGGGAAACAAGTTTCTTCCAATAATTAGGTGACTGGTGTGGATTTTTAAAGGGGGGGGGTCGATCCAATGTTGGAGGTGTAAAAGAGAACCCAAATCTAGCCTTAAATGTCATTAAAAAGTGTTGTTCTCAAAGGTGTGTTTATTTTTGAAGTTGACTATTTGCATGTTGCACCTCGCTGGTTTGATACCTTTTTTCTAAAGTTTGCCGAGTATTAAGTCACCTTTTTGTGCTGCATCTGAAGATAGGACCACGTGCTCTCTTGAAAACAAATGCTCAGAAATCTGTCCTATCTTAGTCCCACCTCCATGGTTGATCTTCTTGAACCGAGGCTGTCTTTGGGAGAGAGAGAGCTGTTGCTTGGTAACAAAGATGACTCAATACAGTTGCATACTCTCTTGACAAATTATTATTATTCCTACCTTTGTGGATAACTTCTATTCTCTACAGCAGGGGTAGAGAACTTGTGGCCATCTACAGTTCCCATCAGCATAGCCGATAGCAAGTAGTTCAGCAACATGGAGAAAGCTAGTTTCCTCACCCCATGCTACAAGTTTGTTGGATCATGCAACCTTAACAAGGCTACAAATGAACACTTGCTTGAGGCTACTACAAAAGCAGAAATGGTGAGCAGGATCTCCTATGGGGCTCTTTGCAAATACTTCTCATTAGCTCAGTTTGGCATGGCATTTGGTGGGGAAAGCATCTTTGTACATAAGTGTGTATGCATACCTGGACAGCAGATAGTGGCTAGATATCCAACTACTGATTCAGAGCTGAGGACAGAGACAGCCTCTAGTTTTGCCATTTGTTATACAAGCAGCTGTAGCAGGGATATGATGATGGGAGAAATAAATATGGCACATGCAGCACAGCAGAGACAAAGCTGCTATTGTTCCTTGAATACTTTTTTTGGTTCCTTGAATACCTTTTTTACAATCAGGTAAGCATAATATGAGGTTGTCTAAACTGCTATATCACCACAGTCCCACCACAATAGATGTGCAGGAGGAGGCATGAATAATCTGACAAGGTGAACGTTAGTTTTCCCTGATGGTGGTCTTCATGCAGGCAGCTGGCACCAGGATTCTGAAGACAACAAATGAGACAGGGCCCTTATGCCTTCCGGTTTTCTAAACATCTGCGAGTACAGTATTCCAACCCATAATTGAAGTTTGAGAGTGAAAGATTTACTAATAATTCTTAAAGAGCCCTCAGCACTTAGGTAAGAGGGGTTACTGCATGTGAATCCAAGTGAGTGACTTTTTTTCTTTATGGAACTGATGCTGGATCCCTTTAGAGAGCAGAAGAAATTCCTTTCTGTCAAGGATAGCCTGCCTTGCTCCTGAATTCAACCAAGCTGGAGAAATCCACCTAAGAGCTGGCATAGGGAACTGGCTCATTTGTTACTGCCAAGCTTTTTAAAAAAACCTAAAAGATGAGTGAGAAAACCCACATTTAAATCTAAATCACAGCCGCAACCTTCATCTGTGAATTTTTCCTCCTTGCTATAGGCAGTGCTAGCCTGTTATGATAGAAATGTATCTAACAGAACAGACTAATGATAGGTTGAAATTGTCCAAGCTAAAGGAAAAACATAGGTTCTACAGCTGGGATGATGAACAGGCTTCACTATTGTTCTGTTTTCCCTGCTGTTGCGTTTAAGTTAAAAATAGGACAAAGAGCCATGCTTGGGCCTAAGTCCACTCCAGGCCCTACTTAGCAGCCATTATTCAGGACTGACTCATTGACTGATTAGCAACACAGGCAGGAACTCTTCACAAAGGGCGGGGGGAAACATTGGCTACCATTAAAAAAAAAAATTGGAGCACCAGGTTGCAAAAAGCATGTGAACAATGGATGTATAAGTCTTAAGGGCCTCCAGTGCAGTTAGCACTTTCCCTCTGAACCAGTTCAGAATGTTGCTGCTGTTGTCCAAAGTCTCATGTTCAAACTCAGTAGTGCCGAGTCTAAAAGAGGGGATTCTCTACTCCCCCAAAAGAGGTGTGTGTACTCATGCTTATTCCAGATGTTCTGGTTTGCTTGAAAACAATATAGTGCAAACTTGAAGACAAGTCATAACATGGAAAAACTATTTTAAAAATCCAAAATGTCTAAGCAGGGTGGGGTAGTGCCCTCTTGTGGCTGCAGCAGTCTCTGCCTTCGTCTTCTTTTGGTAAGGGAAGTCTCTCTGCAAGTTGTCTCCTGTTCCACTTTCTATGTAAACATTTATGAGGAGGACTGACAGGGCACGGAGAAGTTTAATTTGCACTTTGGTCCTAGCCCTGTGAGAGCATTTCTTGCTCAAAGCTTAAAGGAATGAATTGTAAGGAGTGCCTCTTGCTTCCAAGGGAGCTGATATGTAGGAGAACGTCATGGCACACAGTGTGCTTATTAAGAGAAGGCAAATGTAACGACACTTCCAGCTGGCTCTGCAAAAGTAGAAGCTAGCTTATTAAGCAAGCAATGCTAATTAAGTACTAGCTAAAACACTCCTGTGATACATAAAATCCTTCAGTGAGCACAGCAAGAATTCTCAAGTTACATCTTTTCATTTAAACTAGCAGGATATTTCCGTTAACCTAAACACATTCTCTGGACCTTTAGTGGCAAAGTTTTTCCCCCTTTTTTAGCCAACTAAGACAGTAAACCTGCACCTGGAATATCCCACTTCAGCCACAAAGACAGACTCGCATGCTGGAACTCCTCCATAGGAAAAAGTTGCACAGATGGATGGAAAGATTGTAACCCAGCCTTCTTCCTAACTTCCTAGTTTCTGTGCAGTGAATTAAACCACCGGCTATGTCTGAACTGCAGACACAGCAGTGGTTGGTTGTGGCAACTAGGCCTACATTAAACTCAAAGATATATTTTTTTTAAGTACCCTACCCTTAGAACCAAATATTCCATTCAACACAAGTATCTGATGATTGCTGTTTTGAGAATCTCTCAAAAAAAAATTCAGTCTCCCCAATCAGCTTAGTGTGTTTCAAACACCTGTGCCTTCCTCTCAGATTGCTTCCACGTGGTTTCTCTCTCACATAGCAAGCAATTCAGAGGCGAATACCTGCTTGTGGAGCCTCCTCTGTGGTTCACACCCACACTTTAAAAAGCTGTCAGCACAAGTGGCGACAGTGTGAAGACACCCACACTGTGAGCACAGAAATGTCTCAAAGCATTTCAAAAGCAGCCTTTATCGATGGCACTTAAAATATGCAAACTTCCAAGGTTCACAAGGCGCTGCATCAAGCTGCAGAAAAAGAGCAGCAATGGCAGTGATTTTCACAGCCCATTCAGTAGTATAAACATTGCAGTTGCTGTTTCCCCACTGAACTTGCATACCAGTAACTTAAAACTGAGGAAAAAAGATATGCATTATTTAACTGATTTTGATTTTACTCGCTTGAGACCAACATAGCAACCAATAACACAATACGCATCTTCAGGGACCTGTCATGTTATGCACATCTTTTGCAATGGCTACTATTGCCTAAGAACATTAGAGCAGACCTGCTGTATCAGACATGAGGACTATCCAGCATCCTCTTCTCGCAATGGTCAACCAGATGAAGAAGAGGAGAAGAGTTTGGATTTGATATCCTCCTTTATCACTAACCGAAGGAGTCTCAAAGTGGCTAACATTCTCCTTTCCCTTCCTCGCCCACAACAAACACTCTGTGAGGTGGGTGGGGCTGAGAGACTTCAGAGAAGTGTGACTAGCTCAAGGTCACCCAGCAGCTGCATGTGGAGGAGCAGGGAAGCGAACCCGGCTCCCCAGATTACGAGACTACCGCTCTTAACCACTACACCACACTGGCTCTCTTGTAGATGCCTAGAAGAAACCTAGAAGCAGCACAGGAACCCAGCAGCACTCTCCGCACTGCTGCTTGCATTAAGTAGTATTAAGTGGCATTAAGTAGTATTCAGAGGCATAACGTCACCAATACTGGCGATAGTACACAGCTATCATGGCATTCATAGCTTTATCCTCGATGAAATTGCCCAGCTCCCTTTTAAAGCCATCAGTCTTGCTGACCATTGCTAACAATACCTTGCAGTAGTGGATTCCGTTTATGTCCTTTTGTCTTGAATCTTCCCATATTCTGTTTCATTGGATGATCTCATGTTCTAGTATTAACAAGGGAGAAAAAACTTTCTCCCTGCCATGCATAATTTTATAGACCTCTATGTATCAGCAACAAAGAACAAAGCTGGAATTAGCTGCTTATGGAAGAAAAGACAAAATCCATCTGAGATGCATGTGATTGACATCTGATCTGCACAGTAGAGGGAATGATCTGTAAAATTGAAGAATTTGCAAATTATTGCCATCCTTGTAAATTATTGCTGTACTTTAAATAGTGTTCTACCCTTTCAGAACCAGAAGCTCAATTGTGCATTTAGGGGCCCATTCCTTTGTCTTTTTAAAGCTTATATATATGTGGTTCTGTTGTGACCCAAGTTCAGTCAGGCTGTTATGCAGCAGCGAGTCATGACCCACCACTTGCAGACAATTGTTTTAGTTTATCGGGTCACAGGCCACAGCCTACAACTGTTGCATATTCTTAGCGTGAAGTACTATAGAAGCAGAAAACTAGAATTTGCCTGCCATTAGCCCAGAAAGGATATTAACCATCCAGGGACACACACACACACACACACACACTTATAGTACTGTCCACATGAAGGCAACTCCAAAGTTTTGGCACCATCCCAGCAAAAGATTGCATGAAATCATTGCTCCCCAGCTACTACAGAGTGTCTCCAAGCAAAATACATCCTTAGCCAAGGGAATAGTGCTGACAAGCCGTGATATAGCAGTGTTCCATGTTGGATACAAATATTACCTTTTAGGCTTGGCATACTTGGTGCTGCAATAGTTAGGCCAAATTTCTTCTAAGTAAGATTCATAGGATGAACAATGGTGAATAACTTCTAGCTCCCCTCCTCTTCACATGTAACTTCTTCCAGCAGCCATAGGAAGAGGCCCAGTGCCCATGGGAACTCTTGGTGCTCTCTAGCTGAGTGCCTTGCCCAGCCCAGCCCAGCACAAGAGCTCAGCACAAGAAGAAATAAATCCACATGTGTCAAATTACAGAATCAATTTGCAGCCGTTTGTGCTAAAATTTAACTGTTATTACAACCATGTAAAACACAGCATTTGAACACTGTACAGTCCTTCTGGATCAGAATAAAAAAAGTGAATGGTTTTTGTTTTGCCCTCCCACCCCCCCACCCACCCCAAGCATATACATAAAAAGGCATGAAAGCAATAATACAATACACGGAGTTACAGAGGAAGCTCTCAAGAAGTGTAAACAAGAATAGCAATTAAAATGTAATAATAAAAAAAGACAATGGCAGCAGAGCGATCAAAGTGCACAAAAGGACCAATCTACTGAATTGCAGAGGTTACAAGTTTCAACAATGGAAGAGTTTCCAGAACCTCCATGCTGAATTTCTGCCACATGGCTGTACTGTTTCTGCTCAAAAGTGTTGGATCTGATCCAACCCCTAGCTGAACATTAAAACTAAATACATCTCGGCTACATGCACACCATTTGGGGATTGGGGTGGGGGGAGGGAGTATTTTCCTGAGTTCCTAAAGAAATACTGGCTCCATTCCCCTTACTTAGGAAGGCTGTAGGAGCCATTCATTGTTTGCTATAGAGCAGGTGAAGTTGCTGTTTGCCTACTTGCACAGGTAAGCGTCTTTGCACTGAATATTCCAGAGCCCCCACCAAGCACACATTATTTTCAAGGGAGATATTGTACTTGTCCTGTCTTGACTTACAATGGGCATGCTCCTAAAGGTGGCAAACCTGAATAGGAAATAATGGCATCAAAAGAAAAATACCACTAGCAAACCTCTCTAGAGCTCACTTCGCAACTAGAGGTGGTAAATGCATTGTCCAAAAGTAGGAAGCATTAAGCTTACAAAACACCATGTAAAATAGTGCCTAAACTAGATACCGTTGAAATCCAAATAGCTTTCTGCATATGGCAGTCTAGTTTGTACAAGGGCATCCCTAATGTTGCTAGAATACTGGACAAAAAGTTGCTCCTTTTCTAACTCCTCACTAGTCCTCTCCAGCTGAGAGAACCTGAAAAACAGATAGTGTGATGAAAAACTACTATCTTGGTTAAATACCCTCTTATCTTTCCACATAAGATGCACTGTACTAGTCCCTCTTGCATCCTGTTTGGAGTCTGTTTTACACTCTTGCATTACCTAATCCTCTTTTTTTGCTGCAGGCATACCAGCTGAATTTTTTAGCATTCTGGTCCACTTCCATAATGTCTCAAAGGTCTTTCATCAGGAAATTTAATTGTGCTGTTAGAGCAGAATCAAATTGGTTTCCTATCTGCACGTGACACTGAACTAAAATTTAGGATGGAGAATTTCAGGCATGTGCACCAAGGTAAGCCCTCTTATGCCCCTTGTCACTCTCACACTTGCTTTGGTCCCAGTGCCATTTCCAAGAGAGAGGTTGGTCGGATTTGAGGGAATTTCGGGGGGGGGGGGAGTAATTCGGCAAGGGAAACAAAGTACCATGCCCTCCTTTCTACTGTTCCAGTTTGAAACAGCAGCTTCCAAACTAGAATTGGAACAGGCCACTGGCAGAGAAGAATGTTTGCATGAGCTTGACAACAAAGTCCCTCAACAAAGAGATTTAGACAATAACTGCAGATAGAGAAAGCTTCCACCTGGGTTTTAACATGAGAATGCTGCACACAGGGAATGTTGCACATATGAACATCAGAGATCCTACTGGGTAGGCGTTGTTTATCAGTTTTTACCTGGGTGGCTGTACTGCCTAGGGAAATCGTACATTTTAAATACATCTAACATTAATTACTATTTCATCCAGGTTTTACTAATACCTGCACAACTGTTATTATCTGAATGCCTTTTCAAAGTACAATATGCACTGTGACCAACTCCTATATGTAAAGTTACATTTTACATTTCTAATGTAAATAAGACAGTTACACCTCTAAAGCATAAACAAGATGGGTGGATAGCCTGCCTTATCCTCTAGGTATCTACCTAATTTTGGGTAGAACCAGAGAGTTGATTTATACATTTTCCTAGTAACCTTACACATGGTTAATGTCTGCTGCAACTCCTCACAGAGGTCCCCCCCCCCTTGCAGTGATCTGTGGGTTGCTCAAGTTATTGGCTTGAGAAGTGTCATGCCTTAAGAAGGTAATACAAAGTCTGCTCCTCTTTGGGGATTTGTCCCTTTTAAGAAGCACGCTGATTAAATAAAACTCTAGACATTTCCCGGATTTTGCTGTGTTTCAAGGAGAGTAGCCCAGCAAAGAATCCTGCATCTTTTGATCAATTGCATGGAGAAAAATGACTTGTCCTCCTTGGTTCACAGCAAATCAGGCCATGATACTGTCATTTTTAGAACTCCTTTACCCTTAACTCACGTTTGTACTCCCTCCCATTGTACGGAAAAGTTGAAAGTGTTAGAGCTTTCCTGCAAGGTCAGTTTAGTGAGTCGTACATGCATTGCAATTCTTTTTTTTTTCTGAAGATGCAAACAATCTGATCAGCATATGCAATCAATATAAAGGCAAAAAGTAACCCAATATTCTTAAGGAAGCCCTTAAGAGAAGCAGCTCATTGCCACAGGCTTATGACCAGAGGGGGCCGGGGGGGGGGCAGAGGGACCATGAATGCCCCAGTATGAATCAAGAGAAAAGGAAAGGCTCCAAAAGAAACAGCTGTAAAGCCAATGGGCTGGAGGAAAGTGACTAGTTCGTAGAGTTCTGCTACAGTTCATTTTGTTTCAAAGTGTCCCTTGGTTCCTGTGCAGTTCTTTGGGAGTCTGCAATAGACAGGGGCACAAAAAAGCTAGGACAACGAAACAACAACAGCCAGCTTGGTTCTGCTGCTTGAAAAAGGACATGCACACAGATAGGCACCGTGGCTTGTCATCGTACCAGTCTATTACTGAAACATATAGTGCTCCAGAAATTAAACAGCTGATTTTGAGACCACACATTATAGCACTGCTCAGACACCTGCGGATGAACATTTTGAAGCCAGGAGTTGTACAAGGAAGAGTGTGGCATGCATTAATAATAATTTTTGAAAAATAATCTTAAACTTTAATTGGGCCACAGTCCTGCTCTCTGGCTGTCTGGTAGCCAAAGAGCTAATTGAGGCAACATCTGCTGTTTCCACTAGGGTGCAGTGCTCTAAAGCTCAGCAGGGTCGCCTTTCCTTAAGGTAACTATTGGCTGTCCTACTGCAGTTAGCTAGAGCATATATTGTCCATTAGCAATTCTTTTTGTGGAAAATGTGCGTCACAAGTTCAAGGCATGTAGGTGCTAACTGGGATGTGCATTTGACAGCTGTGAAATATTTCTGGATAAGCACCTTTAAAACTAATGTATTGCATGATGACCTTAATTCTGATCGTACCTTGTTAGACTGAAAATGGAGGTACAAATAAAAAAATATACAGAAATTGGAAGATCAGACTGGTAGAATGAACACATATTTGACTAAACAGGATCCCATCTTTTTCCTATTAACCTTTGCTCCAACTATAGCAAACAGGAGTCTTGTGTGCATTGAGGGAAATCTAACCTAGATATCAACCGTTTTTCAACACTTTTCTTTCTGTTCTAGAAGCCAATGAGCAAAATGAAGACTTATCAGTCATTACCCTTGAAATACTATCCTGAAACGATTGATATACACAAACATTTTTCAGCAACTGTGCAGCAGTTAGGGAAGTAAAATGTAAAATTCCACACAAGCACAATCTTTGTCTTCCCCCATCGCCATTCTTCTTTTCCTTCAAGAACACTGCAAGAACTAACTAATCATTAGGCCTCACACCACCCCATGAGGTAAGAATTAAGGATTATTATTCCCTCTTCCCCATCTCACCAAAGGAAGAGGCAGACAAGAAGCTATACAAGCCCCTAAAATCATAAACAAAGCTCCTGTGACATTAGAAGAATTCCTGGCTCCCAGGGCTAAACAAGTAGCCTCTCCTCGTGGCTAGCAAAGGGAAGTTAGGATTGCCAGCTGCAGACTGCTTGCTTTGCTCCCTCACTTCTAGATAAAAAATATTAAAAAGCAATAGACCATTCAAACAAGCAACTGTGCACTATCCAGTCCTTCACTTCAAACCAGACATCTGTTTAAGGAGGCATTTCTTGGAGCCAGGAGTGAAAACTAGATAATTCATTGAAAAGGCTGGGGGCAAATACTGATGGACAACAGCTCTGGAAAGAAGGTCAGGCATGAAGTATAAGCTTGTATTTGAAGAACCAGGTCTTAGGAAAGCTCCCTTCTAAAGCTATAGTTTTCAGGACTATACACGTTCTTACAGCACACCTTACGTTCCTAGGAAAGGCTATCTTCTAAAGCTATGTTTTCTGTCTTGGCCATTTTGTTGACAGACAAATGGGCAAAGAATGGCATCAAGGATCTAGGAAAGTAAAGGCTGCAATCCTATGCACACTTACTTAGTAGTAAGCGCCAATGAACTCAGTGGGCTTATGTCTGTGTAAACATTCACAAGAATTTGATGACTTTCCTATCATCTCCAACATGCTTTCCACAAGGCTAGGCTGGAAATGGTATCCTTAGTGTCAATTCCACGGGACTCTTGTGGTTTGCCAACAGCCTAAGAATAACAGAGCAGTTCTAGTTTTTGTACAAGTGCGCAGCCCCTCTTTACAGAAGCTTTTTTGAGTCACCTGCATGGTTGTGAGCCAGCTCACTTCCAGAATCTGCACAGGAAAAATACAGAGGGAGAGACGGGTAGACAGTTCTTCTGTCTACAGTTCTTCTGTCTGCCACAGTCACCCCTCCTGGTGATGCAAGTGGTCCAAGGACATGAACCCATCCCTGGTGAGCTGCATGGAATCCAGCCCACCGCCTTGGCTTCTTTCAGAAACTACTCTTGCTCTCTATGTGCAGGACATCACACAGTTCAACTGAACAGAAAAGCATTCCTCTGCATGAAATATTTTTACTAATCTTTGAGAATCCTCATCAGTGCAAACAAGTGAGGGAGCTAAAGAACAGGCATGCTGAGTCGCCTGGTTTCACTGCAAGAGAACACACACATGAACAATGTGTGCTGGATATTGCATAGATGCTGTAAAAGCTAACTTTCCTGACATGAATCAACCACTGCTTAATTTATAGGACTACACTGGCTGCTAGACTGAAACAGAAGAGCCGCACCACTATTGCTACTGAAAAGATGTGCTACTGGCCCAAACCTACAGCTGAGTGGCCTGCCTGCTTCCTTAAATGACTCCTTCCACCTCCCTGGTGTTCTAATGCTCACCTTAAATTTTCAGCTGTATGGGTTTGGAAAGAAATAGTTCAAATGGTTTTGTCAGGTTAAATCTGTTAGACATCTACTCGGGTGTGAAAGAGGAGATGAAAAGCCGATTCAAAAGCACTTTGGGAGCTGTCTGAAGAGGAGAACCCAAATTTGTAAAGAATCCATCTACAGGCATTGTCTACTGGCCTGTATTCTAAGCTCCATCCTGAATTATTGGCATACAGTATGACTGGCAATGCAGTTGCCTCCTTAGGCTGTGTTTCCTCATTCCAAACCTCTCATGAATAAGCGCTGTGAAACCTTAATCTCCTCATTCTCAGCTCTACTAGAATGTGACTGACTTAGACATTTGCACCATGGGAGGGCAGCCGGGGTAGAAATTGTTATCTGAATGAGTTTTGAAAACCTTGGGTGGGATTTTTGGCTTTGGCCTTTGAAGGGCAGGTGAACCACTCAAAGTGTTCCGTGACTTCTGGTCACAGTCCCTGGCATCCCCACCCAGGGTTTCCATAGCTACAGGAAGAAGTGTGTCAGCATCACCTGCATCATGGCAGCTGGCTTCTGGCAAGGGCAGAGCCACTTGCTTTTTGCTTGAGAAGTCTTGCTCAGTAGCATGAGCCAAGTGAAGCGGGGTGGTAGTCTTTACTATTCTGAAGGGGCTGTGCTGCTCCTGCAACACCGGGGATGAAGTGGGCCGGGCTTGGAAGCCTTCTGACAGCAACGGCATCTCGGAGTCCAGCTCAGATAAGATTGGCACACTGCCCCCACCAGGGTGGTTCTTGTGAGGATGCAGTACCGCAAATGAAATGGGCTGGCCATATTCGTTGGGCTGTTGCATCAAATCTACCATTTCCCAATTTTGCCTCTGCAGATTTTCTAGCTCCCCAACTGATGCAGACTTGGGCACTGTACACTTTAACACAGGAGCACAGAGCTCAGTCTGTGGTATTAAAACTGCCAGTTTCTTAGAACCGGGCACCTGTATAGGAGACTTCTCTTCTCCATTGTCGCCTTCAGACAGGTTATCATACTGAGATGCATTAGAAGGTCGCCGTTGTCCATCCTGAAATGGGAGAAGAAGAGCAGCAAGTGCTTTGGTCGGACATGGAGCAGCTGTGCTTTCTGACAAGTCACATGTTGTGGACTGGCTGTGTTCTGCCATAGAAGACAAGTCTGGACTTGGAGGCTGGTACAGGTGATCTGGAAGCAGCACAACATCTTCAGATAATAAATCCTCAGAGGAGCAGGTGATGCTCCCATCTTGAAGAGCTGCATCATTGCACACAGATGATGCCAACTCTGAGGTTCTTTTCTCTTCAAGAGATGGAAGCAATGGCACTTGGCAGAATATCTCTGACTCTGATACTGTCTCTGTACTATTGGGAGTGATAGACAGGTCTGCTTCTAAGGTCTGGCTCTGCAAGTGAGACTCCTCCCAGAGAGAGTTGTCCATTGGCAATCCATCTGTCTCACCTTGAAGCCGCTGGGGAGCAGCGTGGTCTATATCATCTATAAAAAGACAGGGGTTATTTTCCTGTAAACTATACCTCTCTACGCCACTGCTCTCCAATGATTCAGCCACCTTACAGACCATCACCACATCCTGACTTTCTCCAATGACCTCAATATCATCCAGCATTATAGGACCATCCTCCAATGGGATTTCATTGGCATTTTCTTCTACTTGTTTCTCTTCCATTTCAAACTTTTGGCTTGGCTGATGATGATTCTGGAATGGATTTTGGTGCACATCAGCTGGTTCAGCTTGGATGGGTGGTCCATTGGGTTGTGGAACAGAGGCTATCTCATGCATTGCCTTATTTGAATTAACTATTGTTTTGTTCAAGTAAGTAGGACTTTTATCTGGAGAAGGTTGCATTACAACATCTTTGTCATGGTTGAGGTCCCCGGCCGCCTTTTTCTGGCCGTTAGCTGCAACATTAGGCTTCACTGACACTGGATTGAGAGAGAGCTCCAGCCCCAGAGGTTTCTTGGGGAATTCTTCAGATTTTGCTGTAATGAAAAGCCACACATTAGTTTCTTATTTTGAATCCAAGTGCAACAATGAAGGGCAGCTGAAAGGAACCCAAACTTTCTGTAGCCCAATTTAACAAGTGGTCAGGAAAGGAACAACAACCTGTCAGTCTAGTACATCTAATTCATATATATTCTTCCCCCCCCCCCCCAATTCATGGTGATATTTGCAGCTCTCCCCTCATCTGATTTAAATGGGGTTCTTTTTTAAATATTGCATTAACATTCATGCACATATGCAAACAGCTCAAGTAGGGCTCAGAAGCTTCAGAGCTTCCTAGAGGCAGCTAGTTGGCTGCTGGATACTGGGCTAGTAGATGGACCTTAGGAAGAGCCCTGCTGGATCATGCTCATGTTCATACCGTAACCTGCCAGAGCTTCCCCCCAAAGGCTAGGAATTGCTGACACCAAGCACTCTATTTAGAACTCCTGGGCTTCTTATAGAACCACAGTTCCTAGTGTGTTTCATGAGAACTCATATATACTCCCCTAATTGCATGCCACCACAGCACCACACCATTTTGATGTAGTGCATGGTTTGTAGTGTCCCACTATCAACAGATAAGGTCAAATACTACCCCTTCCCCACATGGAGCAAATACTAAATCATGGGTGTGTTGGACCAATTACCATTACCACTTGAGACAGGCCACTGAAGGCCCATGAACTCCTGAGCCAGACCTGAGCAACATCATCTTGGATGTCGAAGTCACACAAAACCACAGTTCTGGGTTCCTCCAACATCACACCCAAGACAAACTCGGCCGGCTTGGTCAGGATGGGCAGTACACCAACAGAATCATTGAATAGTCATGTCTCTTTGCCCCAACATCAGATGCAGGCCCCCCAGTCCCACTTCAAGAGAGGAGAGGGGCTTCCCAATGGTGGCAAGTGAACTCTAATGGAGTACAGCAACACTTCCCCAGACCCTGCCTCTCCAGTCTTGGCTTTGGAAAGGGCTTTGTGTTTGTGCTAATAGTTCCCCATCTAGCTTCTAACTGGAATTGGAGGCTAGGCCAATTGAATTCTGCTCAGACAGAGAGATGGGGAGGTGAAGGGAGTGTGCTTGGGTTCACAGCAGATCATAAAAATATTACACATATTCTACTTTTGCTTACCCGGGGGTGGCAGGTCAAATTTCATTTTGCGCAGTTCAGCCATGGATGCTTGCAATTGCTCAATTACAATATCATCTTCAAAATGCAAAGAGCCAGCAATTTTTTCTTGCAGGAATTCCCTTAGATCCTCTAGGGTCATTTTCAACAAGCGCTCTGGCAGGCAGCAGAAAATACAGCACAATGAAGATACCATGAGAGTTCAGACATATAGTTTCCACTGAATAATGCTGATCTCAACAAAATAACAACTATCAATGCAGACAATAAAAAGGTAAAATTTGCAGTAAGTGTGAGTCATTGATACGTTCCGCTTTGTATGCCTCTACATGCCTTCTATACTTACAGTTTTCTCTGTCTCTGATTAATGCCCTTAGATCTAGCCTGGTGGAAATTTATAGTGTTGCATAACTTCATCATTGTGGTATTTAGATTAATCAGAACCTCTTGCCTGAATAAAGCAATGTCTGGCACACTGCTGTCTGCAGCCATATTTTGGGCATTATAACAATGGTTCAGACTCAGATTCAGAATAACACCTCTAGGGGGAGTAAAGCTGCACTCTATTACTTGTTTGCATCAGATCAGCTTCTGACAATGTTGTTTGGTCATGAAAATGCACAATCCTCAGGAATTAAATTCTATGCATTCAGAATAACTTCACAGAAAAGCATCCGTATTTACATATCTAATGTCAGTCATAATTTGCGTGCAGAAATCTGTTCCTTTTCATTCCGCCTTTGGGGCCAATGTAAATGAATTTTTTTGCATATACATTGCTATACATACACAGAAATACTACATATAAACACTGACTACATTATAACAGTGCAATGCATTTATTCCATCCATCTTGCTCCCACTGCCCACATATTCTTGTCCTGGGGATTTCACTTCTGAACAAATAGCTTTCTTTGCCTGACCAACAGGCTGGGTTGTGGCCCACCAAGTGAATGCCACTTACAAAAACTTCTAACAATGCATTACAGTAAGTCCAATGGTCTTTAGAGTGCCATCAGACTCTTCTTTGTGTGTGTGTGTTTTATAACAGACTAAAATGACTACCTCCTCTGGAATTTGTCAGAAAAGCATTTCAATATTGCCCTTCACTTTTTTCCTTCCACATGCACATGCTCTAACAAAGAAAAGAAAAATAAGTCCTAGAAGAAAAAGAAACCACTTAAAACCAAATTACATTGTGTCTCCTTTAAAATTCAGGACAGATATTTAGTTTTCTGCACACAATTTACTTTTAACCCTTGAACATGTTCAAGATGCTAGACTTAAGGCAGTTTTTTTCCCCCTTGCACAAAGTAGCAGCTAGCTAAAGCCATCTGGTAACCTTTATTGACTGTCTAGACACAAGTGAGCTCCACCCAAACTGTGGTTCGCTCAGACAGTTTTCACACAGATATATGGGTATTCCAGCTTATTCCTTAGTGCAGCAGACACAGAATGCATTTGCAAGGCATCCTACGAGGACTCCTCATAGGGCTGGCAGTGCTCACCTATTATATACAAGACAACCTACATGCAAAAGCAAAGTTTTGTTGAACAAATCATATAGACAAATTATTAAAAAATAAAATAAAAATGGTTAAGTAATCTGAAACCTCTCTGTTCACATCAGTGCAATGGTGGGGCTCAGCAGGCTGTGGATCCACATCTGTAAATGCCTCCGTGATCAGCCACTTGTTTTCAGTGGCTCACTGCATCAATCAGATGAGTTCCTTCCCACAACAACAAATGATTAAATATCCGCAGTGGCATAGGAATGGATGGAAGAAGAGAACACTAAGACTGCACATTGGACTGCTGCACATCTAGCTAGCTGTATAGTTTGTATATCTCCATTTGGTGGCTTACAGAGAACCTCACTACATGGCAGTAATATAAGTGATTTCCAGGTACACTTGGCACCAGTGGCGTAGCGTGGGTTGTCAGCACCCGGGGCAAGGCAAGTAATTTGCGCCCCCTAACCCATGGATTTGCGCCCCCTAACCCGTGGATTTGCGCCCCCTACCCTAACCCCCAGATGTTGCGCCCGGTGCGGCCGGCCCCCCCTGCACCCCCCACGCTACGCCACTGCTTGGCACTCAGTCAATGCCCTAATAGTTGGATTAATATGCAGCAGAGCAGCCAAACAAGCCAGTACTACCCCTTATAAAGTAAGTTCTGTAACGGTATATAAGATTTTCTGGAACATATGTAAGAAAATAATTGTGGTTTCGGCTTGTTTTGAGTTCATCTGAACTACAATGCATTCAGCTCCATGCTGGTAAATATTTGGTTAGCAGATCCAGCTTGAGTCACTGGATGGTGAAATGAAGAGCTTTCCTGCAGGCTCAGAAAGAGTTGAATTAGGTTATTAGTTTTCCTACTTGCTTTCACTGTGGCTTCAAGGAAGGCCTAGAAGATGCATCACAAAATGGCACTTCAAGAGTTGGTGTGGAAGTGCACGCTAACAGAGCCCGTGATGCAGATGAGCAACTTATCACGATACCTATTTAGTAAAGAGGCTAAGCATTTAAACATGAACAAATGCAATATGAAGTCCAAGAATTGCCATTTTTATATTTGAGCCAATGAAAGGAACACAAAATATTTTGGGAAACTGCAGGATTCTTGCCCATAAAAATTGGCTCTCTTTTTATAAAGTTACATTCCCAGGTTCTTAGCACCATTCAGATTGAACAGTTGAGAGAAACAACTTACTTTTATGCAACTTGAGGATAGTGTAGGCCATGGCTGTCAGAACCCTCTCTCCTTCCAGAATGTAGATATCCCATAGCCGCAGAGTTAAAGTAAATGGGGTCTGTTTATAATATTAGAAAATTTAGATGTTATACATTTGCACATAAACCACAATGCACAGCCACAGTAGCAAAATGTCCTGTATCAAATCAATACATATCTTCAAGCCAGAGTCAAGTCTATTTGTACTTTGGTATTAATTATCTTTCCAGCAAGTAAATTCAGACAGATTTGATTCCCATTTGGGCACTTTAACGTTAAAGAGCAAATTAGTCCAACTGACAATCCTATGCATAACAGGACTTTTCGCTTACCAGTCCCATCTTAATTTAGATCATTATCCTAATTAATGAAAATACAAGCAGAATACAATATTAATTTTGATCAGGCACAAATTATATGGTACAAGGAAAAAGGACACTGAAGTCATAAGCACGTTGAACACATCATTCCTCAAGACGCATACCCGGTCAATGAAGCACTGAAGGAACCACTTTGTTGTATAAATCCCTGTAGACATCTGCTCCTTGTCCTAAGGGAGAGTACAAATGAGGAAAATGTTCACTGAGCAGACAAGTTAGAGGGTTGCAAACAATATTTCTTTTAACTCTGAAAACTGGCATTCTTTAAATATTCTTGTATTTCCCATTCTTTAAATATTCTTGTATTTCCCCTCAAATGTTAAATGGAACAATAACCATGTACTGTAGTTATGTTTGAATTTGATAGCCATGTCCTGTCAGTGGCTGAATTACTCTCTCATTTTATCTTGAAAGTGCTGCCTGCTTCTAGCTTTCCTATAAAATTATCCAGATTTTTAAAAGTTCCTCATTCTGTTCAGCCATAATTGCAGAATAAATTGTTGAGATAAATGACACATTCTCCATTAACAGGAGCAATAAAGGTTTAAAAAGGAAGTAGTGCATGATGAAAAATGTGCTTGTGAATATGTGAACAAAAGATGATACTTCGATAGCTCTATATTTACATGGTTGTTACCCTGGGCTCCATTAGGAGAAAGAGTAGGGTATACAAACACACACACACACACACACACACACACACACACACACACACACAGCAAATTTTCACTTAACCACAAAAAAATTTACCATGTGCTTCTTCAGCTTTGGAAAGAGTTTGCTTAAGATTGCCTCATGATGGGCTTGGAATCTCTGTAGCTTTGGGAAACCAGGAATGAAAAATCCTTGGAAGGAAAAAGAGAGGAAAAGCACAGAGTCAGAAGGAATTAGAAAAAAAAAGAGCAGCACAACATCTGATCTGGGTGCAATGATGGGGACCTTTCCTAAAATGCCCAAATACCAGCAGTTCCAAGCAAGGTGAATGTCATATGTGCATATAAAACTCTAGTGTTTGGTCCATAAAACAGAGTTTTGCAGTTTCATATTTGGACAAGATCTAGAACTCTGCCCATGGATGCTGTGGCAGACCAGAACATCCAAAAGGTTGAGTAATTTTTATTCTCCAAAAATACCTTGTACTTAGCCAAGACTGCTCATAAGACTGTGACTTGAGTTTCTTTGGGCCAGGCCTTGTTCATCCCTGATAGGATTACTGCTAGTTACAACAGTAGAATGCAACATGGCACCACAAACTTCTAATATCACTAAAATGCAGCCGATTCCTTTAAACCTAAGTTGTTGTTTTTTAAGGAGAGCCAGAGGACTCTTTTGGTCCTCTTTACAAGCCAAGACATACGCAAAGGGATCAAGGCGCTGGTCAAAGCGACCTCTCAAACTTTAATCTCCTGTTACTTACAGGATTATACAAACTACCCTCCCTTTTTCAATAAAATACAGTCTGCACAGAGATTATTCTTCTCTGCTCCTTCCCAAAGCTTCAGCATGATAAAGGAGCTTAAATGTGGCCAAGTTTCAAACAGACCAACATTTTCTGGATGTGTTTGAAGAGTCGCAGTTAAGAATTGCATTTTGCTACATATTTAAAGCAGAGTCCTGTAGGTACCTAGGTATCACAATATTTCAAAGTTACAAAATATTCATCAAAGTACAAAGCCCTACCCTCGTTGCATATATTGGTAATGAGAGAGGTGTGAGGAAAAAAGAAAGTGGTGACAGCCTAATTCCCAAGTCCAGCAAATCAGAACCTATTGTAAAGTGCCCTGGGAATATGATTGAAGGATGGTACAAACGTTGGCTCCCTCGGCCAGTAAAGCGAGATGAGCGCCGCAACCCCAGAGTCGTTCGCCACTAGACTTAACTGTCAGGGTTCCTTTATCTTTAGCTTTTAACAATATGTATGATAAAGGAAATAAACAAACAAAATATTGCAAAGGTGGCAGGAAAGAGTAAGAGCGTTTTCAGCTGAACCTTACCATGCATTGCGTGCCTCTGATTGGTAAGTAGCTGTGCCAGTGCCCAAAAGGCATCCTCTTCGTTTAAGTACATCAGCAGGATAGCTGCAATCTGACTCATTCCTTGGCAGTAGCTCACTTCCTGAAAGATCCAAAGATGCAGACACACATTACACAAGATCGGCTTTACAGGAGAGTAGAGATTACACACAAAAACAAAAGGCAACTTTCCCATAAGTACATTGAATGGGACACAAGTTTTATCCAAACTATTCAGGCAAGGGGGTGACTGGTGATCCTTGGACATGGGAGTCTGCAGGAATTTTTCTGGGGCAGCAGGCCCTTCTGGCAGATCTGGTGACTGGGCAGCAGAGGACTGAGTAGACCTGGTCTCTGAGAAGCTTGCATGTTAGATCTATCCCTCTCATTGTTTCTCAGTGGGTAGACCTGCCATCTGCCTATGTGTAGACCAGGCATCCAAAAACATCCCCATTTACCACTGGAATTCTCTGTTCTTTCCCTGGCTCACTTTACTCACTCCAGCCCTTAATCAATTGCACTGGTGTTCAAGTCAGCTTCACAGCACCCCTCTGCCCCCTCCAATAAAATCCCCAATATGCCACAATGAACTAAGCTTCAAGGCTGCCATGCACTATACCTCTACCCAGCAAAATGCATGTAACACTTGGCTGGTGTAATTCACTCTTTCCCTATTACAGTCCTGCTCCCTGCAATATAGGCATAATAATGATGGACTTTTATCTGCCTTGGCATTTGCAGAGTAATAAAAGTAATTCCTTACTTTGCAATAAGTGAATTCAGATATCACAACCATTATAGGCAGCACTGCATGAAACAGAAACACTGCACACATGCCACTTTAAATTCTTGCTGGATAGCCAATTCAAAGAATAGGATAAGCATCTTCTGTTAAAGGGGGTGGGGATGAGTCTCCCCATGCTCATGGAAACAGTAAATTCTGTAGCTAATTTAAGCATATTCTCTCTTCTCTGCCCTGTGGCTGGAAGTGACTTAACTGACTGTAACAAATTGGAGTCTTCAGCTGTGAAGCAGCCACTGAATGCAGTAAAAGAAGTCACAAAGAGAATTGACCAATATCTTCCATTCAAATAGTAGGTCAGAGTCACAGAAAAGCTACTCAGAAAATATGATGATAGCAAGGCCCAAATATGCGGCTGTGTCTTTCTTTGTATCAAAAACAGAGCTATCACAGCATGGTTGAAATCTGTAGAATTTCCAGTTTCATGAACAACCCCCACCCCCATTAATTGTTTTGGTTTTTGCTTCCAGCATTATTAATGTTTCTAGCAGCACCTGGAGCTAAAGATATGAATGCAATTTTATAAATATACCATCCAAGAAAACGATATACATTGAATCAAGTACTTTTCCTGTATTTAATGACCCTAGGCTCTTCAAGATAACCTCATTTTGCATTCCTCCCCATTTGCTTCTGCCAAATTTGTGTGGAGGTTATACATTGCCACTGTTTATTGAGCATTCATCCTGATTTGTTTGTGTGGAGGTTATGCGACATCATCTGACCTGCTGTTATCCCACAATTTTCATTGCACTTTCCCATCATTTTTCCATGCCACTCACTATTTTCTGTACATTCATTTCTTGTACAAGAGCAGTATGTTTTGACAGAAACTAAATTCTTATTCTAAGCTAAACAAAACATTATTGCCATATAACACTTTTCAGTTTCCTGCTGAATCTCTTAACAGCTTACCGTGTTGTAAACTGAGTAGGCTGACAGGACATGAAACAAGGCTTGTTGCCTATTAAAGAAAAAAGAAAAAAAAGGATGAGTAAAAACAACAAAGAGTGGGATCTGCCCTTTTTTGGTATTTTATTTTTATTTTTTTTACCAGCTAAGGTGCTCATTATTTGTAGTGCTTCAGAAGAAGGATATTGTAATCGTATGAGAAACTAAGCAGTAGAACTGGCACACTGCACAATGGTAACATGTGCAGTGTGTCTCCCCATATGGAGAATGCTCTCCCAAAGGAAGCTTGCTTGGCAACTTCACCAGGCAAAATCATTCCTCTTCTCCCAGGACTTTGGCTAATTAAACAATATATGGCCCTTTAAACTGGGGGGGGGGGGTATTGTTTTTGTTTGTTACTATGGTGTGTATTCTTGTGTTTTTATACTGTGAAGTGCCCTGTGATCTTCGGACGAAGGGCAGTAGAGAAATTTAATTAATAAATAAATGGGTTGTGGAATCCAGTGAGCACACAAACAGGTTGCAATATTCTCAAGGGTGCACTAGCAAGAGGGAGACTCTGTCCTCTTGTCAAACATCATCTCTAAACAACATCAAGATGATTCTGTAGTCTGCCAGTTCTTGCCTTCCACCTTATCCACTGAAGGTTGGAACTTAACATCCTAAGCATGTTTAGGAAGAGGGAGGACTGGAGAATAGATTTGGAATGAGAAAAGGTGTGCCCCCCTCCCTCTGAAAGCAATGGGGTGATGTCTGGTTCTTCAGTAGTCCTTCATGGGGCAATATTTATTTGCTACCATTTCTTTCCTTTGCTTAAATTTTCTTGGAATCAAAATGTACTCTATTTTTTCTTAATTACTCTTACATAATCATCTCCCTGGAGACTTACATGATCTCTGTTCATTATGTTTTCCTTGACATTTTCCAGGAACTAGAAGCTTTCATTAAGCACACGAAGCAGCTGGACAAAGGATCACAGATAATATATATTTAAAATAGGAGGGAAGATCCATGAGAAACTCACTTTACTCCATAGCGATCCCGGAACATGATGTGGTTTCGAAAGGTGCGATTGACATCAAGGTCTATCTGCTTGATTTCTGATGAGAAACTCTTGGCTTGTTCTTTCATTTTCTGCATGAAGGAAGATGGGTTAAAGCATTAAGAAAATATTTTGAAGTATCTAGAGGTATCGGAATCTCTGCTTTTGAATGGCTTAACAACATAGACAACAGAAAACACTAACTGAAGTTGATGCACATAATTTGGAATAATACAGCAGTCAAATAAGAGGTGTTACTGGTAAGGAAAATCTACTTATGTATGTGGTTTAACTAACTGTTAGAGCTGGTATGGCTAACTTTTTTGGCCAGAGGACCACATTCACCCTTGGGTAACCCTCTGGGGGCTCCATACCAGTTGTAGGTGTAGCCAGCCCACACTCTCACATACATGAGAGTGAACCCATAAATAGCACACAGCCAATCTGTGCAGATCAGTTGAAGGGGGGCGTTAATCATCCCTTTGGCTCTCAGCAAATGTTTGGCCAGGGAGGAAGCAATTTGCATCCTTACTAGGGTGCTGGGGCTCTAGTGTGTCTACTTTATTTCCCCGCTTTTTTCTCTTATGGCACCAATAATATCTTGTGGGGTTTTGGGAGAGTTAGAAAAAAATGCTCTGAGAGCCAGATCAGAACCCTGAATGCCGGATTAGAGAGTTTGACTAGGACCAGGGTTAAAATCTCCACTCAACTATAAAGTTAACTGGGTGATTTTGGGCCCGTCACTATCGCTCAACCAAACCAACCTCACAAGGTGTTTGTGAGGATAAAATGGGAAAGGGGAGAACCTTGACCTCTTTGGAGGAAATGTGGGATATAAGTGTAGTAACAACTAACTAACCAAATAACTCAAAAGAGACTTTTCTGTTGTTCAGTTATCTGGGGCTATCAAGCTATGACAATATTCAAATGCAGACAAACATTCTGAAATACTTTACAGTTATCTCTTAGGCTGTCTTGATGTAACTTTTTGCCATATCCCACAAAAGTCCCACCCCATAAATCTTCCCAATCTTCCCAGAGTCTTTTTCAAACTGCAGGTCGCTTATGTTATTATTTTTACTCAAGGGAACATGCTGGGAAGTTCATCATATTCTATATAAGCCAGTCTACTTGCATGCCAGACACTCCTGCTTTTCAACATAACCTTCTGTGTCTGCCCTCAAAGAAGCACATGGATAATGCATTACACTTTCATTGATGGAAGCAATACACAGATGCCCTTTGTGAAAAATCAAACTGAAGGAAATAGTCCTGAGTTGGCAAAATGGATTGCTGACAGAGAAGGAAGAATGTGTGCACACACTTTGGTCAGACACATAAACTCCAATCTAGAGGGGCATACAGAATGTATTTTGCATAGATGAAGGCGTGCTGGATTTGGATATGAAGCTGTAGCCAAAGCAAGCATGAATCTTTGTTTCTAGTAGCAAGATGCTTAAAATAGTTTGGACGACAAAGGCCCATAGATTTTATTGGAAATCAATCCTTTCACATTCCCTTATGAAAATCTGGCTCCGGCTTTCTTTGAGATCACGAAGAGCTAATTTCTGGCCTCAGGTGGCACGAAGGATGAGGAGGATTATGAAGAGCCGATTTCCTGGATTTATGTTCATGAAAAGCCTATTATACAGTGAGTCTCTTGTTTATTGCAGACCCCTCAGGAGCTTAGTTAAACTGCTTGTGACTTTTGTTTATTCTAATCACTTGCTGTGTGACATGGCTAGGTGGGAACATCCCCTGAACAGGATGCAAAGGCAATAGTTGAGATAATTCTCTTGATAACCATGCCTCAGAAGTACAACTGTTTTAGTTAGTGGAAGTAGATTCCACCTAAACATTAGGAAGAACTTCCTGACAGTAAGAGCTGTTCGACAGTGGAATTTGCTGCCAAGGAGTGTGGTGGAGTCTCCTTCTTTGGAGGTCTTTAAGCAGAGGCTTGACAACCATATGTCAGGAGTGCTCTGATGGTGTTTCCTGCTTGGCAGGGGGTTGGACTCGATGGCCCTTGTGGTCTCTTCCAACTCTATGATTCTAAGTAGTTACTGGGAAATGTTGGGATCGATGACACGCCAGTCATGTGTTCATAGGTAGCATGTGATTACTTTATACTCTGCAACTATCTGGATGTTTTAAAAGAACTGATTTTGTTACGCTCTTTTGTAACCAACTGGAGTCTTATGTCCATACTTCCAAGTTCCACTGATAGGCTTACAAAACATTGTTTATGGGACTCAATGGCTCAACAAAATAAGAAACTGACAGATTCTCACAGATGAAGCACCTTCCTCCTTCCTATGTTCTGAGGAAAGAAACTGTCTGAATTATTAAACATTGTACATCAAACATTTCTGAGGACTCCAGGAAAAGAGGATGAGGGGTCTACAGAGAATTATTTGTGGACCCTGTTGTTAACTCCACTCTGGCTTCAGAGAGCATGTGGCAATCACATGTTCGCTCTGAAGTTTTGGCCCATACTAACTGTGGCATATGCATATAATTTGGGAAATGACAGAGCCGTTTGAATCCCCCCTTCAAAATGCTTTTGCTTTTCTTAATAAACACCACTCTCATTTGCAGTACAGAACTGGCTGTATAAATGGTGCCTCTGCTTTCAAAAGAAGCACCTTTGTGGCTTTTATATTATGAGACACAAGACTGGCTGTGGAAAGAACCTTGGAGAAAACAGGACAGCTCAAAAGTTTTCAGAAGACAATAAATCTCTTGCATCTGTGACAAGCCTGCTTTTAGAAATGGAATTCTTCCAGGGGTGTCAGTGACAAATCATTGTTGACCAGGTGCTTGCTACCAAGGAAAAAATCCCTAAAATTGGGATTAAATTGAGGTAGGGAGATATTGCTAAAGCAAATACTGTTATATACATTTTTGTTTAAATGATACTTACGGTACTTAATTTATTTTTTGTATATAAAAAAGGCTAAAAATCATAAATAACATATGGGAGAAATCTCCAGAAAAAAACATGATAGATACCGGTAAGTAAAAGTAACATATAAAATGAAGGTTGGTGTTTAGTCTGATTATTCTGTCTCTCTTCACAAGTTCCATATTATGCAGCACACAGTTCCCAATATATTGGTCATTGATGCAGATTATGCTGTTTTTATTAAAAGGAAGAGCAGCCTAGAAATCAATGGATAGAATCCTGAGATAAACAAAACAAAACTCTGCTCATGCAGTAGAGCTTTCCTGGTTCCTCTCCTACTATCCCTTGCCTGCCCTCAAGCTGTTCCAGAGAGTTAATGAGCCCCTGGAATGGCACACAATGTGATTCAAGAGCCTACAAGAAGATAGAGGAAAACTAAGATAATTTGGTGGGGCTGCCTTGCACAAGGAAATTTCTGTTCCTGCAAGATATCTCTGGACCCAGGAATATGTATTGAATAGTGTTTTAGCAGTCAAATATACTTTGTTTCACAGAAGTACAGATATCTTTTACAATCTTAGGTTTTCACACCCATATTTTTCATTTATTGCATACAGTCTGCGTGTTCCTCAAGACTGTGCTTTTGTATTGGGGATATGACAGGTTTTCAGCATTAGGGTTCGCAAAGTCTCGTGTTTGGGAAAATGATATTCTTCTTCCTGGGAGTGATTCATTGCTGTGTGGAATATGATTGCAGAAGTATCATGGTCATCAACTGGATAACTTTGGTCACATAACTAATTAGGACAATTTAGCATTTGATAAGCATTTTTTAAAAACATTTTTTCTCTCATTCATTCATTCATTTATTGGAGGGTATGCATTCTCCTATTGTACAGTTATGCACGGGAGAGCTCACTTACTCTCTATCTTTTTTAAAACAGAGAAGGGAAGCATTGAACATTGTGCACACCATATTTCTGACAGTCAAATGCCTTCCTTCACTTTTGAATTAAAGTAAGTTAAAGTGCTAAAATATGAAGAAGAAAAAAGCTGAAAAACTTACTGAACTGAAAGGGGGGGGGAAGCAGTTGAGCGGTTGGCTGGTTAGTGTCCCACCATACCATGAACTTCTGTGTTGTATGAAACCAAATATGACTTACCTCATACTTTCCTTCATTCTCCATCTTAATGTTTTCAATATCCAGCAGGAGTGACCAGACTTGGCCTCGCACCTGGAGGGGAATCCCTTTATAAACTCTGCGGAACATCTACACAGTTTTAAAAGAAAAGTAAAGTAAATCAGAACAAACTGCTGAGGGGTGTGGGTGTGTGGGTGTGTGTTTTAAATGTAACAAAACTTGTAGCAGGTTGGCAGTGCTTATACAGATTATCTAGTCATTCTGAAACAAAATGTCCCAGTGAGATATCCCTTGGGGGAAGCAGAGGGGAGGAAGTCCCACTGCACTTGTCGTGCTGACTTCAACTAGTGCAACAACTTAGTTGAATCCGGCCCGTGTGTGTGTACATATATATAATGGCACTGGTCTATTTAATTTTTGCTCAAGAAGCTCAAAGAATCTTGAAACAAGTGACTGTCAATTCAGCAAAACATTTTTTTACTTATTCTTCCTCTCCATTTCACTCCCCTCAAGTTCTCTAGGGAATAATAAGACGAATAAGGCATTCTAGAGAAGGCCAGACCTTTAAACAAAAAACCCCAGCATTGGCTCTTTCATTATAGACCAGCAGTGGGTAAGACTCTGCAGTACAGTCACAGAAATAAATGGGTGATGTTATGACTAGCACCAGTGCATTAAGTTTCACTTATATTCTTTGTTGAATCATGATTGTTTTAATAAGGCACCTGAATACACAAATGTGTGTGTGCGCGCGCGTGTGCACACACACACAAAATGTAGCAGCAATGTAACACAAATTCTGTATCAGGAACAGAAGCACTTTGAGACATGTATAGAATCATACAATTACCTCTTTTTACATAATTATTTTTACTTCTGAACAGGAAAAAGAGGAACTATGCAAGGCACTGAAGCCTTTACCAATTGCTCAGTAGAAATCCTATTCTCCCCATTCCACACCACCCAGCTTCTATGGTTTCACCAGAACCTGTTCAGATATTAACATGCTTATTTGTGTATCCATAAAAGCTACCGGTATACATTTTTCAAACAGAGATTTTTAGGGCACCATATTCCCTGCTCACAAAAAATCCATGTTTATACAGTGTGATATCTGAATACTACAGTATTCCTAACTGGACTGGAATGTACTGATTTAATGAGAAAAAGAAAATGAAAGGTATGGGGGGATATTCTATGAGCAGAGGAAAGATTAAGCCACAATAAATACCAGTAGTTTATTAAATCAGGGTACAATGGCAGTACAAAAATTATATGATACCCAGGATTCCAGGCCATCCCAGGCTAGTTAAATTCCTTTCCACATTGCTTCAGAGATCAGTGGTAACTGCATTTTCTTATACAATTAAGAAGTCTACAGAGAACGGAGCAGATTTTTGCTATGGTTCTAAAAGTTCGATTTTTAATTAGTGCAAACCCAACAGCATGTAGAGTAAATAGCTTTCAGCACTACTTCTCTGCCAATATTTCATTTCAGAGCATTGCAGGGAGCAAGTGCCCAACAAAATAAAATTATAATGAACAAACTGCCTCTAGTTTATCTATCTGAAGTTCTCATCCACTTAAAATCAAAGTTGTAAAATGCCTCAGTGCCCTGAGAATCACTAATCACAGAAGGGCAGCCATTTCACTTTGAAACAAACTGTTTTAGGAAACAATAATCCACCCTGAGAAAGCAATTCCCTCTTTCCCTTCATGTTTTTCTCTGACTCTTAACGTTTTTAAATAAGGAAGGATTTCCAAAGGCAACTGAAAGGATTTGCTCTGGATATTTTATTATGTTTTTATATGTTTTTTTATTCCGTATTTTTATTGCTATCTTATTGTTGATAAATGCTTTGAGACCATTTGGTGAAAATGTAGAAGACAAATTGAAACAAACCAACCTCTGGGAGCTGAATAATTTTACATGGTATTGCAGAGCTGCTCACCTAATTCTTAGAAGAAGGTGCTTACAAGAAGGAAGCATTTTAACTTTCCTTCATTTGGATTAGGGCCCATGCACTCCTAAAATTACAGTACAACCAACTCTGCAAATAACTGCTTGCCAAATGCCACTGATCATAATCCAGGCCTCTCTCTCCCATCCTTTTCTCTGAAACCTGCAATTCAAGCAAAACTAGTGCAATGTACACGTTGTTGAACAACTCTGACTAGGAGCACTGATATTTGGGCTCCTTTTCCAGCATGATAAGATGCTTTAAGGCTGGTGGACTTTTTTAAGCCTTAGGCACAGTTGACTAAATGATCCATTTTTACAATTATTATAATATTTATATCCTGTTTTTTCCCTAGTCAAGGAGACTTACACAGATAAAATAGAACAAGCTAAAAACACAGAAAAGACCATTATTAAAATGCAACCGAACACTAATTACAATGGGACGGTTGTAGCACTAAGTATTTGAGATTTCATATGTAGGGTGAATGACACAAAATGAACACTTCACCATTCTGTAATTGCTCTGTTGGGTCTAGTATGCTTCTTTCTGTAGTGAGCTAGCCATTCCCAGAATGTGCAGAGTCCTAATTCCACAATGCCAAATTTGCTAATAAATTCCAATTCAATTGGGGAGTCTCCTTTTGCTTATTCGTATGCCTTAGTCTGAGTATGACAGAGCATTATTCACCACAGAATGTTACTGAACAGTCAGACTCAGCAACTGGGATTAAGTACTGCTGTAATCAGAGGCCCAAGCAATCTTCTTGAAAAATTTACACACATTTCTCATTCACATAGCTGAAAGTGGCCAGAGGACAGAAACAAAGCCTTCAATGGCCTACTCAGTTTTCGGCACCACAATTGTGAAAAGAAAGGACACAATACACTCTTCAGTCTTCCATTTTCTTAAAATAAAGGCTAGAATACAGTGGTACCTCGGGTTAAGTACTTAATTTGTTCTAGAGGTCTGTTCTTATCCTGAAACTGTTCTTAACCTGAAGCACCACTTTAGCTAATGGGGCCTCCTGCTGCCGCTGCGCTGCCACTGCACAATTTCTGTTCTCATCCTGAAGCTAAGTTCTTAACCCGAGGTACTATTTCTGGGTTAGTGGAGTCTGTAACCTGAAGCGTATGTAACCTGAAGTGTATGTAACCCGAGGTACCACTGTAATGCTACTAAAATGTGTTACAATTCCGCACCTTTTCACTGTTTCTGTATTTTCCCCATTTTCTTAACATCTTCAGCCATTTGTCCACTCGTTCAATTTCCTGAAGTTTTTGCTGGAACAGAATTTTGAAAGTGTAGTTTAGAGGGTTTATTTCCAATTTGTGTGAGCAAGAAAGGAGGGAGAGCTAGATATCCAAGCCATCAGAATATAGAGTCATATGGTGCATGTAAGACATTAGCTTTAAATATTTTAGCTTTAAACAGACAAGAAGGAATTTCCCCAACTGCATTCATTCCTTATGCTAGAAAGTAGAAGGTTCCAAATAAAATTTTAGCTCATATGCTACTTTAGGGGTAGAAAACCATTAGTTCTCCAGATATTACTGGACTACAACTTCCATCATCCTTGACTATTGGCCATGTTGGCTGAAAAGGATGGGAGCTGGAGTCCAACAGGATCTAGAGAAAAAATAAAAAATTCCTTCCAGTAGCACCTTAAAGACCAACTAAGTTAGTTCTTGGTATGAGCTTTCGTGTGCATGCACACTTCTTCAGATATCTGAAGAATCTGAAGAATATCTGAAGAAGTGTGCATGCACACGAAAGCTCATACCAAGAACTAACTTAGTTGGTCTTTAAGGTGCTACTGGAAGGAATTTTTTATTTTGACTATGGCAGACCAACACGGCTACCTATCTACTACTGGAACCATGGAAGGCACCACATTGAGCCGCATGAAATGGAAGTCCATCAACCTCACCAAGAAACTTGCACAGGTACAGACTGATATCTTCTTTCTTACTAAATGCAAGAACCTGGACATTATACCCAAGGGTCTTAGAATTAAGAACCCTCTACAATCCACATATCCCACTGAATATGCAAGAAAACTATGCTGGTATCTGAAGAAGTGTGCATGCACACGAAAGCTCATACCAAGAACTAACTTAGTTGGTCTTTAAGGTGCTACTGGAAGGAATTTTTTATTTTGACTATGGCAGACCAACACGGCTACCTATCTACTACAGGATCTAGAGAGTTTGAGGTTAGGCACTCCTGTGCTATTCCTTTAGTATTATTATCTTGAATCTCATCCAAACTGTACAATGTATGATATGGCTTAACAAAATGCTGTACAGCTAGGTTTGCATAAACCTACTCTGAGCATGGCAAATGCTCTTTCATTCAACTGCAACAGCACATATGACCCACAAGCAAGATACTGAATGATTTGATGGATGATGGACTTGACCCTAAAAAAGACAGGAATATCACAGAGTGAGGTGCTTAGACTCCCTCAACTAGGTTTGCAGATCTAATGACTACAGTGCCACACTTTCTCATCTCTAATTTATCCATAATGCCCAACCATCCTTCTAATTATTGCCAGCAAAATTTACAAGAATTCAGCAGCTGACCATTCTTCCTCAGGTCAAGCTAAGCTGCTAAGCAGCCTCCCAGTTTTGCATGTGAAGTTTTGGTGCTGCATTTTAGAATCTACAGAGGAAATATAATCAAACCTTCCTTGTGATGAAGTTCCATTATCTTCATAGCTGACTAAGGCCTAAACACAGTCATCTGGAAGTCTAATTGAAATCAGCAGGACTTGCTTCCAAGCAAGCGTGTTTATGTTGGGATGAAGAGCTATTATTATTTATCCAGAGAGCTAAGATTCTTATGTTAATAATTGCAGTGTCTTTCATCACTTGCTACTGAAAAACAAACACAGCAGCAGCTGCCACCCCCCCCCAATTACTCCATAGAAAGAAAAGCTCCCAGTTCCTACCTTCTCCTCCAGAGCACTGCGGGTTGGTAGCTCATGCTCACTGAAAGATGAAAAATTCTAAATGAACCAATGCATAATGCAAGAAGTGTACAAGCAAAGTGATCCTGTACAGAAAGGAGGTCTGACGGTAAGCTTCAAATGATGGGGGACGGACAGACATAGGATTGTATATAAAGTAGCACTAAGTGACTCATTCCACCAGTGCAAGGATTTCTGCTTTTGCAATGGAACATTTCACCACTCTTCTCTCCCTTTACTGCCCAAAAATCTGTTATAGGGGCTCCTCCAACCCTCCACAGCAGATTTGGAGAGGCTACAGGGTGTGTATGAGTGAAGAAGGGAGGAAGTTCCACTGTGTAGGTGAAAATTCTTGCACTGATGGGATGCATTAGGTGGAGACTGCCCATAGCAGCTTACTGGTCTACTACTTGGCTAAGGAGGTTCTTGTTAACTTGACCATTTCTTTATTTCACATTTGATCAATGATGCCTGGCCCCAGAAAATGTGGAAACAGTGTCAGAAGGGAGATCTCCCTTGGGCTCTTGTTCACAGATGGATACAATACATAAAACAAAAAGCTATAAATTTGCATAAACCACATAATAGAGGTGGCAAAAAAGAGGGGTTAAAATGATACCCACTCTGAACACCTGCATCCCTCGAAAGGGCAGCTGTAGAAAGCTGAAACACTGCTACATTTCCATGCTTTTCAGAAACTGTTTACATCCTAAGTATATAATCTGCCCATATAAAGGAAACACAAATATTGATTTCCAAGGACCAAGCTGTCTCATAGCTTAGCTGTACCTTATCATGGCAGGAGTTTTCATAAGCAACAGAAAGTAATTTTCTCTCTGCTTCTGACTTGCACAAGTGGACAAAAATACTAGTAAAGGCACTTGGCTGAGGTACAGTGGTGGAGGACACAACCATGACAGTGAAAGGGATGCAACTGCGGCCTTCAGCACTAGTTTCAGCAAAATGAAGAGGACAAGAAAAGGGGAACTCACTGCAAAAACCCAAATCTGTCAGTGACTTTGTAGAGAGTGAAGTCAGCATCTTCCCATGGATCAATCTGAGCTCCTTCCTGCCTTCCCTGTAAAGAAGGTTGCACAATAGTTTACACTATGGTGACTAACAGATGATATCATTTTGAGAAGAAATGGAGAAAATTTATGATGCCATCTGTTCTTATGTCATTTTTACTCATCCGAGACTAACCATGGGTTGATTTTGTGTCTTTTATAAGCTATAAGCGTAAAGCAGGTCAGCAAAGTGATGGGTGGGTATGAACTAATATTTGTACAATATTTGTACAATGGCAGCAGTGCATACCTATGATATGCACTGGGCACAAATACGTTGTTTTGGGTTGCAAGTACCTCACTTCTACAATGACTACAGTATCACTGCTCTTCTTTGCCTGTGGCTCAGCATGAAACTGGAGGGGACCATTTAAAAGATTATACATTATGGACAAGAAGGACCAAGGATGGGAAATGAAAATGTAGCACTTATAGCTTTCCTTATCATTGTGTTTTGAGACCCTGAACCCTTTACTGAAGTTTCTGCTTTCTGCAGAGTGTTGGGGAAATACATGTCTGGCTGCAGAACCAGAGGGCACACAGCGAAAACAAGCTGCATAGAATATAGTCAATATACTGGGGCCAATTAATCCCTCACTTGCTAGGACCCCATGGTCCCTTCATCCCTCCAAAATGTATGAAAAACCAAATAATAAGGATGATTTGAAGATGGATGGCATTGATCAAGGGAAAATTGAATATCCTATATTGCTATTTTCTGAATCTGGTTGACTTACTACAAGTTCCTGTGTTCTGTAGACAGTTAAGCCAAAATAAATCTTTGGTTGGTAGCATATTAAGTGGGAGGAAAGCAAGGTTCTTACCTTCTCATACTTCGCAATGATTTCTGCCCTTTCCTCTGCTATTAAGGCATCTATATCTTTCTTCATGTCAAAGGCTGTAAGAAAAGGAAAAGGTGAACAATGACATTATATGCAGCAGTCATAGCAGGGGGGGCGGCAAATGTGTTAATAGAAAAAGGCTTCACTTACAACTAAAAGCGATAAGCCCTATCCTAAAGCTAAATAACAGGCTTAAGCTGCAAAATCCCAATAAAATATATACTGAGTTCATATTGCACAACTCAAGCTTTTTGGAGGGGGGGAATCACCACCAGCAAGAAAAAGACAGGCAACTAAAGGTAATTATTGCAAGAAGCAGCACCTTCAAAATCTTTCCAGGTTTTCAATCACATTTATCAAATTTTCTACAGATAGGAATATACATATAGTATTATTGATTTACAATGAAAATTATATTCCATTATCTATAATAATATGCCAACTCAAGTCCACTTACAACAGTATAAAATAAACATAGCAAAAATATGAGATAAACAAAGCAACTACAAAAGCAATAAAACAACAGGAAAGGGTTGACTTGAAGCTGTGACTCATACTTGTGATGACAAGGGGAATGCAACTGCAATCCTAGACACTCTCCTAATCAAACATGTTGATAATGCTTTTTAAATAGAGACAGAAAGCTACCAGTCCAGAATTGTTCAAGATAAAAACCAGAGTTAATTTATCCTGCCGTTCACTTATACCTGTCTAACTGCATGAGACGACAGCACAACCACTGTGTTAGAATACAGGCCACACCAAATTCCCATAAAGCAGAGGTCAGGATTGAAGGGCAATTAAAAATAAAGAAGAATGGAGAGTGCTGAACACCTCTCTCAACTAAAATTTAGTCCTAAACCCATTTCTTTTGGCTATTTTTCATTTTGCATGGGTTACTTCTAGTCTTGGGATACCTAGGGCAAGAAAAATGTCCCTGAAGGGGTGGGTGGTACTGAAGATATATTTTAGCACCTATTCTGCATTTATGAAACCCCCTGTGCACCTTACAGGAATTTAATGGTAACCAGATACTAAAATACAAGACTGCCATCGGTTCATGAGGGAGGGTAGTGGATGCACCTCCATCTTCTGTTGGAATATCTGGCACCACTGGGGTGGGGGTGTCTTCTGATAAGACTACTTGGGCCTCTCCCAAACAACAAGCTTCCCCCTCTTATCCTATTTCTCCTCTCTTTCTGATTAGTCATGCCAAGAGGTCTCCATAGGGCTCATGACAGGTACACTCCCGTATGCACAATAAATTTGGTTATGTGGTTGGAAAGAACAGATAGTTAACATCAGGAGTAAGTTCTTCCACCTAACCTGATCCATGGAATAGGTTAAGCAGAACATTATGAAAT
The DNA here is from genome assembly GCF_965112155.1 of Podarcis liolepis. Taxonomy (NCBI): domain Eukaryota; kingdom Metazoa; phylum Chordata; class Lepidosauria; order Squamata; family Lacertidae; genus Podarcis; species Podarcis liolepis. Next base: position 77,912,760 of record NC_139554.1, read on the forward strand.
GGCGGCCAACTCTGTGTGGTACAAATGCTGCCAGGATTGTGAAGGATGACAGCTGATCACAGAACATGGAGGTGTTTCAGAACTGGTTTCAAACCTCCTGGGGTAGACCTCCCCAGCAGAAAAAGGCATGCAAATTGGGTGAAAAACTGTAGAGCAGCAAAAACTTGGGTCTCTTTCATCATGGGATTCCACCTGCACTGAAAAAGTCCAGGAATAGCAGAAGTCTCAGCCTTTTGAGTCTCCCTTTCTTTCTTTAGAGTATACTAAGTAGGTCAGTACACAAGCTGGAAGCCCTAAATCATGGTAACCCTTTATTTAGCCTCAGTATTTATTCTGCTCTGTCAAAAGCACTAAATCCACATAAGCATTCACAGGAAATGAAACAAGTGAATGCTGCAGATGAAACACGGAAGGCCTTACCTGAGATGGTCCTTACGTCTCACGCTGCACGTCTTGAGGCTGGGGTGGCCTCTCCCTCCTTGATGCTACCTGACAGAAAACATTCCAAGTGCTCAATGTGCCTCTTTGCATCCACCTCTTCCGTCCGCAGCTGGCACTTTCAGGCAGTCATTAGCATGGTCCCTCTCAGCCTTGCCCACCAAACTCCATAGTCAGTGAAAACTTTTCTGCTTTTTTCTACACAACTGATGATCATTGGTCAGGTTGAAATAAATATTGCTTTTCCTTTTTATGCAGATGATCTCCTTCTTCCAATGGATTGACTGGGGAGGAAATTTGAAAACAAATATAACTTTTTAAGCCTCAAAAACTACGACCCCCCCCCCCAAGAATTGAAATGCCTTCATCACAAACTGAGTTCTCATATTACTTCGAGTAAGGGAGCAGATATGTAAAATCCCAGAGCAAAAATCATGGCCACTGTGCTAGCTAAAACCATTGTCTAGATTAGCATTATGTGTGAACCTGCACTCATGGCTTATCTCACTCTAGAATAACCATGAGATTTCTCCTTCATTTATTCCTAATGACTTGTTTGGGGTAGACAAATCTCAAGCCTGGGTCTGCCAGTGGGAAGCCACCAATTAAGGGATTTCAGGAAGGAGCAGAATTTGTATAAGATAATATGTGCAGAAGTTCACAGAGACAAACTATTCCTTATGCAAAACACACTGTATGCTTTAGATCAGGGGTCTGCAACCTTTAAGACAAAAAGAGCCACTTGGACCCGTTTCCGAAGGAAAAACAACAACTGGGAGCCGCAAAACCATTGTGACATTTAAAACAAATATATCTCTGGAGCCACGATCTGACAGCGGGCGGGAAGGTGACGTCGGGACGGTGTGTGACTAACGCACGCACCGCCCCCATGCGACGTAACAGCCAGTACAGCGCCCGCCACAGTGAGGAGTGTCGGGGTGCACAATGCGCCTCCTCCCCTCACTAGTATCCACCCCGGAGCCGCAGCAAAGATGTAAAAGAGCCACATGTGGCTCCGGAGCCGCAGGTTGCAGACCCCTGCTTTAGATAGTACATAACTTTGGATACCTCTGATTTAGCCCAATCTAACAACATTGTGTATTTTCTGATACCAGTTATACTTTTTTCTTAGCTAGCAAAAAAATTTATTCTGAACAGTAAATAGTTGTTCATGCTGTACTGCATTTTTTTTAGGGGTGGAATTTTGCTGTCACTTTACAAGGCACTCATGATTAAGTTTTTAAAATGAATGAGAGAGAGAGAGAGAGAGAGAGGGTGAGAGAGTATGAAGCACAGGAGTTAGTATTTCTATAGTAGCATTATGTCATTTGTCGACAATTTGCTTATGTAAGGGAGCTCAGTTTAAAGGCAACATCTGATTTTAATCAGCCTTTTATTTTCTGACATGGCCGATTGGCTCTCAAAATCAGTTGTGTTCAGCACCAGTATCTTCAGGTCATTGAGGCTTCAAAGAAATGCTATGCATCAGATACCCATAAAACTCATCAAAAAAAACCCTGCCCACCTCCCAGCAAGGCTTTGCTCATGTCAGCAGAAACGAGATGTTAGTATTCTTTAATGAGACAGATTGAGTTGGATTTCTAGATTTCTGGAAAAAACTAAGAAAGAACTTAAAGAAGTAGCACACAGCACAGCACCCCAGCATAGAATGGTAATCACAACACCAGTTGTTAAACTGATTCTTTTTAACCAGTTCGCTTAGAGAAGAGGGAGCAATGAGATAGAGCTATATGACAACAATCAAAATGACATGCAATGGCCATAGATCAGTGTCTCCATAAGCAGATCTGCTGCAAGCTGGGATAGAGAGGGAAATTCAGTTCTGTTCACATTTCATGAGGACTTTTTGAAAGAAAAGAAAATCACAAACGAATGCAGAAATTTGGAGATCTGAAGGTCAGAAAAATGTGAAACTGAGAGATTCCTCCTTCCTTTGCACCAAGGAAGTGCAAAGCAAGGGATGGAGGTACAATTTGGAATACTAAAAGTGGGAGACCCGGCAAGATGTGCTAAACTCACCCACGCTCCTCTCAAGAGTGGGCTCCAGTATTGAAAGCAAGTCCAACTGGAGAAAAGCAGTTGCAAGGGGATTATTCAGCATTCAGCCGCCCATCCCTGCACACCACTAGCATTTTAAATTGTATCACCACAGCACAGGATGGAGCTACATTAGGCCCTCATACTATTTTGCTGTAATTTACATGATCATTCTATTTTCACAGCAGTTGGGAATCACTCAGAGCAGTGGCATAGCTAGCCACCCAGGTGCCCAGGGCAGTGCACACACGCCCTGTGCTCAAGTGAGCTGCCCATGGGGGCGGGGCAAGCCTACCATTGGGTGGGGCAAGCCGGGACAGGGTGCGCTGCGCAGAGCCTTGACGCTGCCTCCCCCTCATCTAAAGGGCAGCTGAGGGAGAGGTGGCTGGCAGGCGTAAGCCCCTTACTGCGAGCCTGCAGGCGCCCGAGCCACCGTGTCACTCCTACATGCCACAGTGTGGCAGCCAGTGTCCTAGCTACGCCTCTTGACTCAGAGCACACTCCTATTTGTTTTTTCTCCATGAGACCGGTGCCATTTTGTCACAAAGTGACATTTCAGCTTGAAATTGACAATTTTTTCAACTTTTAGAATGAAGAGCACATATGAAACAACTCTGTTCCACCCATGACTCCATCCACTCAAAGCATGCTCTCAGAAGGATGATTCACTACCTTTACAGTAATCCAGGCATTCACTCGGTCTTAGCAACCTGACCCATCACTTGTAAAACAGCACAATGCAATGGTCAAACCTATTTGTGTTGTCAAGCAACGAAGTAGTTATAATGCTTACTGTGGAAATGATGAGATTTCCTATGATCTCTATGCTGAGAGTGGTGCTCAAGCTATGTCTTCAGGGTTAACCTTGTACCTTCCTAGCCTGATAGAAAATGTAACAGAATGATGGCAGCTACAGTGGTACCTTGGGTTAAGTACTTAATTCGTTCCAGAGGTCCGTTCTTAACCTGAAACTGTTCTTAACCTGAAGCACCACTTTAGCTAATGGGGCCTCCTGCCGATGCTGTGCTGCTGCTGCACGATTTCTGTTCTCATCCTGAAGCAAAGTTCTTAACCCAAGGTACTATTTCTGGGTTAGCGGAGTGTGTAACCTGAAGCGTCTGTAACCTGAAGCGTATGTAACTCGAGGTACCACTGTACTTTGATTTCACATTGGCATGAACCCTGTTCTGCTTAGTGTTATAAAGGTGTACCCTATGGCTAGGCATCAGGCCAGTTCAACTAAATTAACCTCTGAGTCTGCGACCTCCCCTTCCCACCAACCCAGATAAAAGTTTAAAATATACTTTTGGATGAGCCATATCAGCAAAAGGAGTTGACAGAAAATAAGTGGGAGGATATTTTTGTAATGAGCAGTAAAGACTTGATAGGACAGGTTGTACTCCCAACTCCTACTTTCTATAGACTTGATGGACAGCTTAGTGTTGCTTCTGCATGTTAGAAGTATACTTTGCTTTGGTTTAAAATGAAGAAACAAGATGTTAATAAGTAGGTGTGATACTAGCAGAGACAAACTACTTTAAATAGACACTAAACTCTTCAGTGTCAACATTTTCTTCCAAGCCTTCCACAGCAATTCTTCATCTGCTATTTTTAGATCTTGCAGAGGATAATTAAGACAAACATTTGTTTTGCTTCAGCCTAGAACTCATCTGCCAGATGATGGAAGCTAAAGAAACAAGAGTTTCTTTTTTGGTCTTGGTTTAAAACAAAAAACAAAACAAAAAACCTTTTACTTGACACATACAGTATTAAATTGTACCGACCACACCAGAAAAAGTAGACAAACTGAAGAAAAATCTTTGACGCATGCACACATTTCTTAAGCCCCTCTCTCACAGATTTTACAAACAAATTAATCATTCTTATGTTCCATAAAGGATCAAATACATGCAGCTGTGCCTTTGGAAGTGTTTTGTACACACACAAATATGTCCTGTTCCAAAACTGCCAACCACTTTCTCCTGCATTTTATTTTCATGTTTGCCATTAAACCTGATTAAAATAGTTCCTTTAAACACCCCTGAAATCAAGAAGAAAAGCATCTGTGGCCAATTCAGTCTTGATTTGTGGTTTGTTAAACTGTGGCTTGGTGTCATGTGCAAGCCAGGCCAGTGCTGTAATATCTTGTTGTCCCTTAATCTTTCATAGAACTTGGTTAAATATGGTTGCTAACTATCTCTGCACTCTGTTTTAAACATTAAGCAGCCACAGCACGTAACCTAGTATTTCATGGCCAGAAGAGGGAAATCTTGTTGGTTCTGACTGATAATTTCTTAGCCCAAACCAAACAATAACCCTCTTCTTAAAAGTCCCATAACCTGTATGTTGCATTTAAGCTGGAAATGACTTCTAATTCTGGAAAAAATCATCAAGCACACTTTATTATTACAAACAGTGTATCTTAAATCCCTGCAATGACTTTTGTATAAGGCTGCAGATCTCTGCAATCCACTGTGTCCATGGGGTCTTATGCCTTAAAGTCACTTTACATAATGTCCCAGAGCTGTGTCAATTAACATTAACAGTTGGATTTTTTCCTGATGTTTATAAGTAACAACTCACATTCTGGAAAGATGTTCTAAGATGTTTTTTGTTTTGTTTTCTAAATGAAAAGAAGGGGTGCTTCCTCCCCCCCCCCTTTTCTGTGGGACACTGAACACTGGAAGAGATGCTTTCTACACTTACTGGATATCAATTATTCAATAATGGTATTTAAATAAAACTGAGGGATAATGAGGTTCTGAGACTGTCTGAAGCCAAACCCTCGAGAATAGAAGCTCAAGAGAGTCCTTGAGCTGCTCTTCACAGCAGGAAGCACTGAGAAAATTAGCTGTCACCGTGCCCTGACTGAACACACATACTGCATGAGGTTTGCTGGCCTGCTCACTTCCACTGATGCTCTTTCTGCTTGGCCTATATTTGTGCATGTATGAGGCACATGGTTTTTCTTTTTCATCTAACCTAAAGGCTGAGGACCAGTTATAATAGGAATTGGGAACCTGTGGCCCTCCAGATGATGTTGGATGAAAACTCCCATCAACTTGAACCATTGGCAATACAGGCTGGGGCCGACTGTGATGTGGTTCAACAATGTGGTCTAATAACCATCTTTTATTCTTCCTGCTGCTCTGTGAAGTTGGTTAAATATATATATGTCTTTTTCAAAGTAACTACAGTGAGCTACACAGCCAAACAGGACTTTGTCCCTTTCCTTACTGAAACCCACTTCTATCAACTTGATCATACATAAATAAAATTGGCCAGAATATAATCTGGTTGCAGCTTTGAACTGAGTCTTGCGGACAAACATCCTTTAGCATCTCTGCTGTTAGAGGGAGAGTGTGTGTGTGTGTGTGTGTGTGTGTGTGAGAGAGAGAGAGAGAGAGAGAGAGAGAAACAGTCAGATATTTCATCCATCTCTGCAAAGACAAATACCACATTTTCAACTTGCTAAAATGCAATATTGCCTCTCATTGGCATATTTTGCTTGACAAAACATGGCTTAGTAGTCCTGGATATTGTCTGCCACATCAGTGATGCATAGCATGATTTTCCCTCTGCCCTAACCCATGTCAACTCATTAGGTTTTTTTATTTATTATTATAATAAATTTATTTGGTAGCTGTGCTTTCCCTGCTATGCACACCCAGTCTAGACTGATCGTCAAGGCACAATTCACCACCCCCTAAAAATCTGGATAAACAGCCGTTAAAACCCCTCCTTCCATTAGCTGTCTGGGGTCTGTGTTTCCTGCTACTGGTTCACAGACATACCACATTATGGATAAAAGGTGGCTGGGACTCAATTGATTTGTTAGAAAGAACCACACAATTGACACACGGCATAGGTATAATATGCATGATAGCCCTAAATATGTAACACAACCGTAAAAAATAGAGTGATTTTTATTTGATTATTTCTTACCCTGAGATTTTTGTAACTCATATTCATAAGAACTGGATAAAAATGAGAGTTCTGGTATCAGAAAGAAATTCAGCCACACAAAGCAAGGCACGCTTATTCATACAAACAGCACAAGTCATAGAATGCCATGAAAAGTTCTTTGGTAAGGGTGGAAGAAGACAAGAAATATTTTACAGATCACAAACACATTCTCTCGTAGCTTTTGCATCAGATGAATCACTGTATATTACATATATAATGAAGAAAATGAGAGTTAGATTAGAACAAGTGTGTGAGAGTTAAGACCAAATTTATAAAATATATTAGTGATGAGTATGAAAAAAGTAACAGCTACTGTATGCTAATTAATTTGGAATGAAAATGTTTAACCTTTTATATATTCACAATCTAACACACTCCAAATAATTCACATATAACAAGGAGTATTCCATGTTTATAAAATTGCAGGATATTCAGATATTGCTATCTAAACAAGGCTTCCTCAACCTCGGCCCTCCAGATAATTTGAGACTACAATTCCCATCATCCCTGACCACTAGTCCTGCTAACTAGGGATCATGGGAGTTGTAGGCCTATAACATCTGGAGGGCCGAGGTTGAAGAAGCTTGATCTAAATGATAAATGGTATGGCCATCTTTTATTTACAATAAATTATGTCTATGCTTTATTAATAAATTATGCATCATATATAATTTATTAACCACACCTACATGTACTCAGCACATGAATCTCTTATTCCTTTACACATTTTGAAGAGCAGAACGTAAGGGGCACTTTTCTTTAACTAGCAGGACAGCACCATCAAACCCTGATCACTCCAAGGGGGTGGGGAAATAAATCATGGATCTGAGAGGGGATTTCCCCACCACCACCACCACCACTTTTCCTAGAAAAACCTGCTGTTTACTGCTGAACTGGAACAAACATCGATCAGGTTTTCTGTGGATTGACGTTTGCTCTGATTCAGCAGTAAACAGCGGGTTTTCTTAGGGAAAGAGGAGGGACACACACAAAAATCGTCTCCAACCTGTGACTTGAAATCACGGGATTTCAAATCCAACTAAAGTACAGTGGTGCCTCGCAAGACGAAAAGAATCCGTTCTGTGATTCTCTTCGTCTAGCGGTTTTTTCATCTTGCGAAGCAAGCCCATTGATGGATTAGCGGATTAGCGCTATTAGCGGCTTTTAGCGGCTTATCGGATCAGCTGATAAGCGGCTTAGCGGCTTAGAAAAAGGGGCGGGAGGGAAAAAACCCCGCAGGAACTCACAATACATTTTCGTCTTGCAAAGCAAGCCCATAGGAGATTCGTTTTGCGAAGCACCTCCAAAACGGAAAACTCTTTCGTCTAGCGAGTTTTCCATCTTGCGAGGCATTCGTCTTGCGGGGCACCACTGTATGGATGGGCCCCTAAATTGAAGCGTTAAGCTGTGGAAAATTAACAGCAGGAGGAAATGAAGGGAGGCAGGGAAAGAATTGAGGTTTCTGTTGCAGGTAGAAAGTTTGTCATCTGGATGCCAGGTCTCCTAATATGTGAACAGCAGTTTCACCCAGTGAGAATCTATGGAGACAACTGGCCTGGAAACAAGTTACTCAGAGACCATGTTTACCCACTTCAGTAGATCTGGTGCCCAAACCTTGTAATCACACAGTGGCCAGAACTTGTAGAGCTTTCCTCTGTTGCTTGGTGTGGGTGGGTGAGTGGATGGGTGATCATCCCATCCACGCCTCCTTAGGGAACTCCTGCAAACACCCATAACAATAGTACTTGCCTTTTAAACAAACTTAATTTATAAAGGTGCTCTCAGAAATAGCATGGAAAAACCCCTATCTGTGTACTGTAGAACCTGGTAAAAATAAGGCTGTAAGAAAATATAGGGTGGTTGTTGTTTGAAGAACGTGATCATTTTGTGCTTACCACTACTCAATTGCATTTATGGTTTAATATGGCAAATACTTAAAACATTTGGATAAATCAGAGCTTAAATGGAAGGGGGCCAGAAGAGGCTGCCCCCAACCACCCACACTGCTCTATTTACAAAGTTACAGGGAACACAAATTATCCAACACAGTGGGAGTTGTTGAGGGATTATGAGGCTTGTGGATTTACTTAACATCTTCTACCCTTTGCCCCATAATGCAAGCATTGAGACCAATCTAAATATATCATAAAAGGAAAACGCCAACTATGAAATGCAGGGAAACCATGCATCTTATGCCACAGTGAAGATGATGCCTTTAGGCAATTCTGCTTGGTCACACACATAGAGTTTTAGGCAGATACCTCCCCTTCTTCAAATGTACTGCTCAAATAAAATTAGCTTGCCTCAAATTGGGAACAATTGTTTGCTTTGTAGAATATCTGTATGGACACCCTGTTCCAACTGCACACAGTATGTTATTCAACAATTAATCATCAAGGTGCTTTTTCTAGCTGAAGACAGATGTCTGAAGTTAGCTGTCTGTTAGGGGGCTGGGGAGAAACCAGGGAAGGGAAGAGTGCTCTTCTCCTTGCCTTACTCTTCAAGCATTTTGGAACAGACTGGCCAGAGAGGCATTTCCAAGGGCACAGTCAGTCACCTGGGCTACGTTTGTAGCTCTCTGACATGAAATAAGATTTCCTATTTGGTTTATTCACATTGTTGCCAGCTTCCAGGAACTAAAGGTGTCAAAATAGCATACTGCCTGTCACCTAAAAAGGTCCTTCAATTGCCATGGACTGGAGACAGATGCAGGGGAATTCTTCTATTTTCAGGAGGCTTTATATTATCAACAACTACCTAACAAGTAAAGTTACTGATGATAATAGGTGAGGTTTTGCTTGGCAGCCTAAAAGGAAGCACTGGATTTTTTTTTTTTAAATGAGGCCCAAGAGCTGGGGACAAACTCTGTCCTTTGTGCTAGAACAAAGAGTCTAAGCTTTGAATTAGGATTGGACAGGTTTTTCTTTTAAGTTCTCCAGGCACATTAGAAAGCATCAAGGCAGGAAAACACCCATGGAGAATGAAAAAGAAAAGCCCTTTTGTTCTTTTAGTACTAATAAGAATCAGCTTGGAGGAGACTTCTAAACAGAGCTACAGTTCTCAAATCTTATAGTACTTTACAAATAAGAAAAGGTGATGTCAAAGGCAAAGCAGTTCCAAAGTTTTTCTGGTACAGACAAGGCTTTTAGCCTAGTTGTGTACAGTGATGCTGAGTGATCAAAATGCAAACATAAAATGTGCCACAAATGACATTCTCAAATGTTTTTAAACCCAAGACAGACTTATATTCAAGAGAAATTTAAATGTGTTGTGAATACATTTAGCTCTTTTTTTTAAAAAAAAAAGTTTGTGCATCTACAGGATACCACACTGTGCCTGTCTCCAAGGTGAGCTTCATGGCTGAGTAGGGATTTGAACTCTGGACAACCAGTTCTAGTGTGACTTTCATGGCTTCTCACACATTCATGGCAATCTGAGCTTCTTTTAAATAAGTGCCAGTCTTGCAAAAAGTGCAGGACTTGTGTTCTTACATCCAGAATCAAAAGCAGCTTTTTAAAAAAGCAACTGTACAAATAAGCTGCTGGGGGGCAGGGTACATTCAAACTTATTATGTGTTCTGCAATCACAGAGTGTGATTGGAAATCTCTCCATTATACAGCTCTCGACTCAAAACCAAAATTAGAATTTTGAGTCAGGAACCTGCTGTTTAATAGGACAGAACATACTGTCCTACTTCCCCCCAACTCTGCCAATGCAGTGAGGAGAGGGGAGAACCAAGGGTCTCATTCCTTATTAGGCTTACTAAGTCACAATCCAGAGATCGGTGGACAACCTTTAAATTCCCTACTGCAGTCAGCAATGAGGCAGCTGTAGTTTCTACCACCTCTTCCTCCCCAAACCCAAGCAACCATGTGGGGGCACAGCCTGCTCTACAGCACACTTGTAGTCAGGCACTTAAAAGCAAAAGGAACTTTATATCCAGGTTACTAAGTTTAAATTTCTGGTTTGAAACACAACTATTTATTTGCTTTTAAGAAACCACAAACAGAAGGTCAGGAGGACTTGCATACAAAATAAACAAATGCAACATTTAGAGTTAGTATACACACCACAAAGTTTGCAAAACTGCTTGGGCTCCTGCAAGGGACTTGGCTATGCCAATAGAATTTCTGACATTTCCCACATTGCTAACCTGATCTCCATGCCACACTGCAAACTTTTTCCAAGTCCCTTCAGTCAGGCCTTATAAGTGGTCCCTGTAGGGCTTCTAGGAAGACTGTAAGCAGCTTTACCTATACTCAACAGCAGGCTGGTCAAACTAAGGAGCAAGACCATTTTATAAAACCAGGTGGGATGTTATTTGTGTCTCAGACCACCTGATCTTGTTGGGCTCAGAAGTAGAAGTATATCTTTGAGCCAGCTATAACCATGCTGCAGAGCAGCAGGATCTGTACCTGCAAGTTTCTCTGCTACAAAAGGCAACCCATTATTAGAAAAAACAACAACCATAGTCAATAACCATTCAATAACAAATATGCATCAAGTCAGCTTTCTTAGGAAAGTGGATCCACTGTTCAAGAGTGAGCTTTAATGAAAACTTAACAATACATAATATTAAGCACACAAGCAGTTAATATGGAGGCAGAGTAGCTGTATTATTAAGCACGGTTTTCTTTTCTGTTTGATGTACAACTATTTCCTGTAAAATAACCACAGACTGATAAGAACAGGGCTCATAGTTTGACAGCAAATAACATAAGAATAAAAACCAGAAGGTACCGTAATAGGAAAGGGTGGAGAGCAAGTCTACATCAAATGAATGGAGTCTGAGATCATTTTTTTGTTGTTCATTTACTATATCCACTTTAAGTGCCATTTAATTTTTTATGCGATATTAGCACCCACATCCGTACCCACAATCTGTTACTAGTACAACTACTACTATTTTTTATATATTTATTACATGTATATCTTACCCTTCCTCACAAAGGAGCTCAGGGCAGCAAACAAGCAATAAAACATTGTTAGAACAATTTCAATACAGATGCAGACAGTGAAATATCTCAACTTAAAAGGCTTGTTGATAAGCCTATTTATATTCATAAAATTAAACAGGAAGAATGAGAGTGCCCCAGTACAGAAGTGTACTGAACAGAATGCCCAACATATTTATCTCAAAAGCAACCAGCGGAATTTTGATTGGGGTTGCAGGGCAAGGAGCAAAAATCAACTCTGACCACCCCATCCACTGACCTGATACAAACTGCCCTCCAACACAGATATTATAGCTGCAAGGGGGTGGCATATAGGTCCCTGAATCAGATGTTGTATAAAGGGCATATCCATCTCCTTTCATCCACACCTGTCCACCTACAGCAACTTGCAAACCTATGCCACTTGCAGACTGCTGCTATGTCACAGGTGAGATTCAATCTCATACAAGCAAATTCAGATTGCGCTACTGAAGTACAACCACCTCTTGCACAACCACCTGCTATTTTTTAAAAATTGGACTTTTTGTGGTAAGAAAAGCAATAGGAAAATATAACAATTGCTTGATGTGGTGTTGTACAAATCTGCTCCACTTCCAAGCAGGGCGGGGTTGCAGTCTGACCGCATGGCTGCCTGCTGGCGTCGGGACGTGAAGAATATCCCGCGTCATCAGGGAGACCCAGCCACATCATTGCCTGGCTGCCAATCCGGCTGGCCAGGGTGTGTGGCCGGCTGCATTTAATCACCGGCGCGAGCCAGGGAGCTTCCTCTGGCTCACATCCTCGGATCTCCCTCCCTCCCTCCCCTTTTCCAGGTTTTTCAGCTTTGGCCTTGCTATGGACTGCGGTTGGTTGCCGTTGAGGGGCCTGGTAGGAATTTTTTCCATCTGGCAAATTGGCACTGGCCATTTGGTTTTCACCTACCACATAGCAATCATCACAACTTTGTAAGGTTTGGCAGTTAGGCATTGGTATGACTCTGTTGGGGGAGGGGAAGTGTGGCCATCACCTGCCCCTCCATGTTGAAGGGTATTCCGATAAAGGAGTCTGGGGGTGTGGATCTTGTCCGAAGTCCACGGAGGGGCTAGGGCCATGCCATGACCCCATTGGGAACCATGGGGGAGTTCGAGTCGATGCACATCGGGGGGGCTCCCCCTATTGGTGGTTTACCCTTACAGGACTCCCTGCACGGCGGCCAGGAGCCAGATAGAGTTTGTTCATTTCCCAGTGCCTAAGCCAATGCCACTCACATTCTGTAACCAATAAAGTTGTGGCCTAAATTTTGCCCGATAACCATTAACCTAATATACTGTGTACATGTGTCATTATTCTTCATGGGGGGGGGGGAGAGGCCTTGGGGTCTTGACACACAACTTCCTCACATACAAATCAGAACAAATGCTCAAAATTTGGTCATTGTATGACACACACATACACACATCAGAATAAATGCTCAGCAGATCATGTGGAAGTGACTCAGCTGGGATAGCTCAGTTGTAATCTCAGGGTAATGGGTTCGATTCCCACGTTGGGCATAAGATTCCTGCAGGGGGTTGTACTACATGACCCTCACGGTCCCTTCCAACTTATCTCTCTGAGGGCTAGCTAGAGCACTCTGTGGCACAACCCTCCTTTGCATCCAACACAAGGTCAAAGCAGAAGCATATTTTATGTTCACCATTTGAAGAGGGAGACACAAGAAAGCAGATAACGTGTTATACAGGAAAGTCAAGGGGCCAAGCTTACATGTTTCTATATGGATGACAACTAATATAACAAAAAGATTCATGGCGCCTTAAAGAATATCAAATTTATCACAGCATGAGTTTTTGTGGAATACAGTTCATTTCATCAGATACATGAAGTGATACATTTGGAACAGTAAACCCCCAAGAGGACAAATTTCTACTAGTTAACATGTAAAGGTCTTTGGTCCTTAATTGCGTTCTTCTCACTCTTCCAAAATATAAAGTTTTGCACACTTTTATCAACAGAAGTCCCCCCCCCCAATTTCTTTTTTATTGAATTTCACTTAGATAACCAAAAGAGAAAACAAATCAACAATTTCAAAAGAAATATCCAAACATAACATAAAAATAACATCAGTTTCCGTTACCGTTACAGAAGTTGATTACATCATCTACATTGCTACTGCTACTGCTACCTCTGTCTCATTCAGTCAAACCAATGACTGAATGCTTACGTAATTATACAGTGCAGATCTGCAGCTTTCAATGCACAATGAAGCAATACAGCCCAAGAGGAGGCTGTAGTAACCTGTGGCATACATGATCTTGTCTAGCTGCTTTCTCAATTTTAATTAAGATGATTTTAACTGTATTCTATTTTTGCAGTGACTGCTGCGTAGTTTTCATTATTGTTGTAAACTGCTTTGAGTGCCAAAAGCTCATAATTTTAAATAAACAAAAAATTAAATACAATTATCCACTGAAGAACATGGTAAGATTTCCCACCAGATAAGAAACTGTGAGGCATTCCTCTTTCCATTTGAAACGTGCACAACAGTTTTGCTATAAGTCATAAGCCCTAGTTTGCCCTTTCCCTTCCCTGTTCCCTTTTTTATGCTTACCCCACATCCGGTGACAGTATCAAATTACACACATTGATTCATGCGAATGCTAAGGAAAATAAAACGATCATTAGACCAACATGTTCTGTATCATAAGCCAAGCTATCCTGGGCTGCTCCTGATGGGTGGCTCCTAGCATGATTAAATCACTGTTCTTCCACTGAACTATCAGCAGATTTGCAGTGGATTTTCCACACTAAAAGACATATTGCACTTTTCATTTATGTTCATCCCACTATGATCAGTGGGCATGAAATAGCTACTGGGGATCAGGAAGGCCTCTAAGCAGTCATGGGGGGAGGGGGGCAGAGAATCCAAATGATCCCTAAAAAAGTAAATTATTGTCCTCATTTAAGCATGATTACCCATTACTACCCAGGAAATTTCAAGAAACATGTTTAAAGTTTGTTTTGGACTGAAAGTGTAGATTTTATAGGTGGAAGAGCATATTTCTAAAACAGTGGCAAACCAGAAAGATTGTTTTCTCTCTACTTTTTAAACTGGCATTATATTATAACATTATATAACTACTGTAGAGCACTCTTATTTAAGAAGTATTTTACTAACAATTTAATACGTGAAAAAGAGATTTATCCAGGTAAGTGCTTGGGGTGTTATTTGAGGGAAAGATTAAACAATGTTATTAAATGATGCCTACCACTAAGGTTATAGTGTATGCATGCCAAGTTGTGGTATCTCAAAACGCCCCCTCTTAAAGATGGAAGAGTAGCACTAAGGACATGTGTGGTGGTTGAGAAGACTGGAAGAGCAGTCGATAGATGTCAAACTTTCTGTGATAATAAAAAAGATAGAAGCACTGGGAAAACATGGGGTGATTAGAAGTGGATGATGACACCATGTGGAGTCTCTGCAAACTGTGAGCGATAAAAGCAAGGCAATTCCATACCGGATGAAATAATGTTTTCTATATTCCAATTACAAATTACTTAATATTAGAGGAATTTGAGACAGTGGTAGACAGAAGAAGAGGAGGAGGAGGAGGAGGAGGAGGAGGAGGAGGAGGAGGAGTTTGGATTTGATATCCCGCTTTATCACTACCCGAAGGAGTCTCATAGCGGCTAACATTCTCCTTTCCCTTCCTCCCCCACAACAAACACTCTGTGAGATGAGTGGGGCTGAGAGACTTCAGAGAAGTGTGACTAGCCCAAGGTCACCCAGCAGTTGCATGTGGAGGAGCGGAGACGCGAACCCATTTCACCAGATTATGAGTCTTAACCACTACACCACACTGGCTCTCAACCAAAAACCAAATTTCACTGTGAAATATTCATTTTTTTAAAAAAAGATTGTATTATCATGCGTTTTCTCCTGCTCCAGAATTCTGTGGTTAAACTTCACCTGCAGCAAAATCTTCATGCCTAAGTACTACCTCCAAAACTAAACCTAATTGAGACATACAAATAGAAACAGAATGCATGTGTATGTGATAAGTTTCAGATTCTTACAGCATATCATAAACATTTGATCCGAGTCCAAAGACAAAGGGGCATTCTTAAAAGACAAGAGGTGTCTATTTTAAGTGTTGATTAACACTAACTGTTGTAATATTGCGAGCTGTGAGAGAAAGGATGAAAAAAGTCAGACAAGGATTCAGATTCATGTTAACTACTATTCAAAGACAGTTAAAGGGGATAGTGTTCTTTGAGCATCATATTCAAATGGAAATGGTTACATTTTCCAAGAAGGAAGGTATTTTTAGTATTTCACACAGTAGAGATTAAATTCAGCTATTGTCTTGTGTTGTGAACTGTTGCCAAGAGGTGTGGTTTTTCATTCCAAGGTGGGGTTAGATGGAGAAAAACAGTCATTTTAAAGCTGGATTTTATAAAAGTCATTTCACTAGCCTATGACCACTTCTTCCTATTTCCCCCTCTTTCTCCCTTTCCACCCACATTAACCAGCATAGATTCTTATAGTAATGTTAATGGGACAACCACCAGAGCTCAGAAACTGTTTCAGCAGCCAAGTGAATCATGCTGAAGTAATGTGGGTGGGAAAAATCCCATGCCCAATTTCTAAGGACACAGCCTTTTATGGTATTTTTAGAGGAGAAGCTGTTCAAGTATCTTGCAGCACTTTGCGGTTCAGTGTACCAGTGAAAGCAGAACAGACTTTTCAGGATGCAGTGTTACTAAACAGCTTGTATGAGCCACAAGAACACAACACATTTCAGTTTCTTCTGTAAAGAAGCATAATGAACTGTAAATACTACAGTATGTTTAATATAAAGAAAATTGCTCTAGTGTTGCTGTAAAATTAGCCCTGGCATCCCTGTGCTCAACACAGTGCACTAGAGTAAATGCCATGGAAATCAATGGGACACACACCCTAATTCAAAACACATTTGGAAGCAAGTACAAGCTGAGTGCATTTTGAAATCTAATGAAAAAAAACAGTGGGATCACATACAAGCTCTAATAGAGAAAACACCAATGAAATTTAGACTTCAAACCAATCATTTCATTAACCCTTTCAAGTAACTATTTTGAGTGTAATACCCCATCTCCCACTGTTTTTCTTCCATGCTACTACTGACTGCATCTGGATTTTCCCTCCATCTCCTAGGAAACAACCTTCTGTTAGACACAGCTTGGATTCTCCCTTGAAACATGCATTTGGAAAACAGACTAAAGGCAACTCAATGACAGTGGGCAGGAAGAGAACAAGGCATTCACGTATACGCACTCAGATGCATTTCTGTTTCTTATTGGCTCCTCCCAAAGTTGCTTTATAAGTTGAAAAAGGTGTCTCTCTCTGTGTGTGTGTCTGTCTTGAGAAACAATCAACCTTTAAATCCGCTTTCTCACGGATTTAAAGTGAACAAAACCAAAACGAAATTATTAGTGAAAAATATAGAAGAGCGGGATAAACAGGAGATACAATCTATCTATCAATAGTAAAAAAAAAAATCAAATATCTAGGAATTTGGGTCACTACAAAACATATAAATTTGTTTAATGATGAATATGTGAAAGTATGGAGGGAGATAAAAAAAGTTTTAGAAATTTGGGGTAGATTAAATTTATCATTATGGGGAAGAATCGCGACCATTAAGATGTGCGTGCTACCCAAAATGCTATTTTTAATTCAGATGATTCCAATAATAGGTGGGACAAGTTGTTTCAAGGAGTGGCAAAATGAATTGGCAAAGTTTATATGGCAAGGAAATAAACCGAAAATAAAGTATAAATTATTAACGAGGTAAAGGATAGAGGAGGTTTTACATTACCAGATCTTAAATTATATTATAAGTCTATATGTATTTGTTGGATGAAAGATTGGATGATTTTGAAAAATACTAATATATTGGATATGGAGGGGTGGGATAATAGATTCAGCTGGCACAGATATCTGGGGTATACTAAAGTAAAGGTAGACAGAGGCTTCCTCAATCATATAATTAGAAAATCATTATACACAGTTTGGGAAAGATATAAAAAATTACTAGAACCAAAGACACCTTGGTGGCTACCACCCTTGGAGGTTATTGTGGTTAAAAAGAAAAACATGGACAGCAACTAGGCAACATATAAAGACATATTAGAAGAGGAAAATAATCATTTAAAAACATGAAGAATTAGATTTGGATTGGCTACAATATTACCAATTAAAGGAAATCTTCAAATTAGACAAAAAATGTATTTGAGACACAGTTATCAAAATTAGAGAAATAAGTATTAATAAATAATAAGAAAATACAGTGGTGCCTCGCAAGACGAAAAGAATTCGTTCCGCGAGTCTTTTCGTCTTGCGATGTTTTTCGTCTTGCGAAGCACGGTCCGTCGCAACTGCGCCTCTTCAAGCGGCTTTTTTAAAAAAGCTCAAGACGTTTTCGTCTTGCGAAGCAAGCCCATAGGGAAATTTGTCTAGCGAAGCAACGCAAAAACGGAAAACCCTTTCGTCTAGCGAGTTTTTCGTCTTGCGAGGCATTCGTCTTGCGGGGCACCACTGTATTATCAAAAACCTATAGATTATTATTATATTGGGAACACACAAGATTAAGAAGTGAAGGAGGTTATGGTTAAATAGGCACAAGATTTTGGATACCCAATTCTAATGGAAGATTGGGAAAGATTGTGGAAAATAGTTTTAAAATTCATGGCCTGTTATTTAATAAAAGAAAACTTCATGAAGATTATATACCGGTGGTATATAACTCCATGTAAATTGGCTAAAATATATAAAAACAACACGAACATATGTTGGAGATGCAAACAAAAAGAAGGAACCTTATTCCATATGTGTTGGACCTGTCCCCACCTCTTCATATAGTAATTTGGATTATGTAATTCAAATAAGAACTTTAGTTGTAAACACATCAGAAGAACAAACAACAGAATGCATGTACTTAATGCCAGATTACAGTATGTTGCACAATGTTTTATAGGGAATCAGAAAGAGAGAATAGGAATAGAAACATAAAGGAAAACATATTTCTCATTTGCATTCATTTGATTATGGATTAGAATAGATCCACATTATTTTAGAACAGAAAGCGAACTTGGCAGGAAGCTTTAAGCATTTCTCACTCAATCCAACACTAAAACATTAGCAGAAGTACCCAAGACATGTGTTCTAGACAGATCATAAAAATACAGCAATCAGTTATCAGCAGTTCCCAATGGCTTTATGAAAAAGCAGTGTTTTTACCAACCTCCAGAGGTAGAGGAGGGAGGAAGCTAAATAATTTTTGTTACAAACATAGCTCCAGGTGACCCTGATGCTCAGATAGAGAAAAAGGCATTCTCCAAGGTAAGGGTCTGAGCGCTGATCAAGTACCAGCACTTTGAACTGGGTCCAGAAATGAATTGGCAGCCAATGACACTCACCCCACAGCAAATCAGGGATGAGAAACCTGTAATCCTCCAGATGTTGCTGGACTCCAATTCTCACCAGCTTCAGTCAAAATGACCTGTAGCCAGGGACGATGGAAGTTGCATCCAACCATATCTGGAGGGCTACAGGTTCTTCATCTCTGCAATATCATATCTAAATATAGAGCATTTCCCAGCAGCACATGGTGTCTGGCTGAAAAGGCAAATACAGAAGTTTAGGTAACATAAAAATACATGACTATTCTCCATTACTAAAAGCATGTAGAAGTAATGCCCAGAGAGATCACTATCACTGGGCTCTAAAAACGTAAGGAGAATAGCAGGCAACAGAAGTGGGTGAGTAATCGTATTTGATGACTCTCTCTGTGATTCTCTAATATAGGAAGTAGCTAAACAAGCTATTTGTCTTATGGAGGTGGGGGGGGGGGGACAGAAAGTGAAACCCACGCCAGGTGTTAATGAGTTACTATTACCCTTAGCAATTGTCTACAATAATGCTGCCCTAGGCTATCAAAGTGTGTCACTTTTGGTATAATAGCTGGATTTGTGCCTTGGCATCTGGAGAGAGACTGGTGATCCTCAGAAGCAATGTATTCTATAATTAATTATTGGGGGAAGGGATGAGGCACTGACAATCTACACAGAGACAGTAGCAGGCACTGAATGCAGATAACTCATCTGAGACATTAGTTCATTGTTGGCATCTCAGAGGAATAATTTGCTTTACTTGTCACCAAATGTGCCTGATACAGAGTAAGCTAATTTAAATGCTTCTGTGGTCAGATCTGCACAGTCAAATCACCCTTAACTTTGCAGTACATATTAGAGACCTTTCAAATTAGCAACTGTGGAGCAGTTTTCCTATAGAGGGATAGAAGAACACAAAGATCTCCTCTCTTGCACTTTTGGGGTATGGGGAAACCATTTTTAAAAATGGACCAGAGCACACTACCACACACCACCTCATGCGTGATTTACTCTTGCATTTCTACTAATTTTTTCTATAACATATTTACTAGTTTGGTAAACATACCACACTGATCTGTTCTTTTCAGGGAGCTATCCACAACAACTACAAAATCTCTCTGTACTAACCACCATAGAAGATAGAGGATATTAGCAAGGCAAAAAGCCCAGTGACTGAAACACATGTGTGACTAGCTGTGCAGTCTGAATAATGCAAGTAAATTCTAGTTGTGGAAATCTACTTTACTACACACTAGTGAATGAACACCCTAAACCAGTGATAGCTGAATGCAACAGCAGTACACTTCAAACCAAAGTTGTTCTTTCCCCCCTCAATTTGGTATGTCTATACAAAAAAAAAAAAAAAAAAGCATTGATAAGATAGGCAAGGAAAAGAATTAATAGTGCCAATGGTTAGAAACAGATGTAGGTTGAGCTTTGCCTTAAAAACAGAAATGAAAGCATTACTCTTGGGGATACATCACAGTTGATGAAAAATAGTGTTTAAGTTTTGAATTATACATACACATTCACTTTCTTTCTTTGGTGATCACTCATAGCCGAGTAAGATTATCTTCCATAAACAAGGTTTTAACAGTGAGTCCGTAGGTGACTGTGGAGGCCAATTCTGGATCCACACGTCCTTCCACAGTGGGGACATTGGTTTCTGGGTGGAAGTTGATCACGGTGTGGATTTGCCAAGTGTGCCTTCCTCTTAGCATGTTTCTCCCTTGTGTCCTGAGTTAGAGTGTCTTCCAAGCCCATGATACCTTTGGTAAAGGCTGTTCTCCAACTGGAGCGCTCACATGCCAGTGTTTCCCAGTTGTCAGTGTTTATACTACATTTTTTAAGATTTGCCTTGAGACAGTCTTTAAACCTCTTTTGTTGACCACCAGCATTACGCTTTCCATTTCTAAGTTTGGAATAGAGTAGTTGCTTTGGAAGACGATCATCAGGCATCTGTACAACACGATCAGTCCAACAAAGTTGATGTTGAAGAATCATTGCTTCAACACTGGTGATTTTTGCTTCTTCCAGCATACTGATATTAGTTCGCCTGTCTTCCCAAGTGATGTGTAAAATTTTTCAGAGACACCGTTGATGGAATCTTTTGAGGAGTTGGAGATGGTGTTTATGCGTGGTCCATGTTTCACAAGCATATAGTAAGGTTCACAAGCATATAGTAAGTACAATAGCTTTGCAAACAAGCATTTTGGTTTCCCTGCAAATGTCCCTGTCCTCAAACACTCTGCACTTCAATTGGGAGAAAGCCACACTCGCAGAGCTCAGGCGATGCTGGATTTCGGCATCAGTGTTGGCCCTGGTGGAAAGATAACTGCCTAGGTAGGAGAAGTGATCAACATTTTCCAACGTTACACCATTGAGTTGGATTTGTGCAGAGGGGTTATTTTGTACTTATTGGTGCAGCACTTTGATTTTTTGGATGTTGAGTGATAGGTCAAGCTTTTCGTAAGCTTCTGCAAAGATATTTAGGATGGTTTGGAGGTCATCCTCTGAGCGTGCACATACTACATTCACTATGTATCACTTGTTCCAATATAAATAGTATATGAAAGCAATTCTAATAAAATATCTTTGTCAACATTTTATAAAAGGAAACAATTCCTGTACTTGCGTGTAATGCTAAACTAAAGTTCAATGTTACATGCACCAGACTCATGCTCTTATTCTGCCCCCCTTCTCTGATGTGGATGCAAAACTAGAAGCATTTGCTTTTGTTTTCAATTAACCCTGGTTTCTTATGTGCAAATCTGCACACACTGTGGTTAGCGTTAACAATGGGTTTAGTGAAATAAGCCAATACCAGCACAAGGTTAATTATTTGCAAAAGTCCACATGTACTTGGTGGATGAATAATATTTTAGAAGGACAGTATCCCATGTCTCTATCAACCTTCACTAAAATCCTCCAAAACCTAAGAGGGCAGCTAAGCAACCACACAGTTTCAAGATGTGTATATACATATGTGCAGAAACATACACATCTACAGATTGCTTACAGTTAGTCAAGAACCTCTCTAAGTTTCCTGTGGGAACTTTAGCTCTGACTTACACTGGATGGATTTTCCACTATGTCATCACTTTGCCTAATATATCCAAAACCATAAAAAGCTATCACAGCTTGCACAGATCACAGTTCTCAGAAAGTCCTTCAGACTACTGATCTGGCAGCCTAAGGTAAATTGTGGAAATTGTTTTTTTGTAAAAGCATTCAATATTTTTATGAAGCGATTACCAAAAAATACAGCTTGTTTTTAATTTTTAATCTGTACATATTGGGATTCTAAGGATGATGTGGAGAAAAGGTGCCCAGATTTGATACCAACCTGACCGCAACAGAATCGGCTTCTCCAGTTCAGCCAATTAAGCGGGGCAGCTTCTTTTATACAGTAAACTCACACACAAACACATGCACTCAAACTAAATTGGTGTGCCATTCGTGTAGATAGGACATATCTGAGGGTTAGAGCCACCTTGTAAGTGACTATGATGAAGGAGTTTGGGCTCTTGCCATCCTTATAGAAATTAATGAATGCGAATTCCACCCCACCCCACCCCCCCCGTAGATCTATAAAGCATGGTTGACGTTTGTGCTTGGGGGGCCAAATCAGATAATGTGCAAATTCTCAATTCATCAAAATGTAATGTGAATTGGCTCTAATACAGGAAGAAGCTGAGAACCTGATATAAAGCGGTTCTGAACAAAATGCAGTGAATTAAAGCTGCATACACAAAGAAGAAAGTAAGCCTGGGGGATAGACAGGGCTTTCAGAATGACTTCACTGGTTGCTTCACATGAAGACTTACATTACATCATTCTAGCCTCCACTGCCCAACAATTGAGCCCCTTCAACCCTGTAGCGCTCTTCTCACATTTGGGGCCCTGTTGCCTGCAATTTTCCCTCAGGATAATTGAGGCTAGCATGCCATTTGCTCTTATCAGGGGTTTCAGGTAAAGTGAGGTTTACAGGGAACCAGGCGAAAAGTGAGGTTACAGGGAACCAGGCAGAGGGCCTTCGCGATAATGGCACCTGCCCTGTAGAATGCCCTCCCAGCAGATGTCAAGGCAATAAGCAACTATTTTACCTTTAAAAGACAACTGAAGACGGCCCTGTTTAGGGAAGTTTTTAATGTTTGATGCTGTATTGTTTTTAATATTTGGTTGGAAGCCACCCAGAGTGGCTGGGGAAACCCAGCCAGATGAGCGGGGTATAAATAATAAATTATATTATTTATTATTATTATTATTATTATTATTATTATTATTATTATTATGGTCTCAATCCTGTGGAACACCCTGCCAATAGACATTCAGTGGGCACCTGAGGTGCCAGCTTTTAAACACCTGCAGGCAATTAAGAGTACATTTCCCACAATGGTCTATTAATGTGAGCTTTCAATTTCTTTTTGCATTTAACTTGTTTTTAACTTCTTATAATTTAAACATCTGGTTTTATGTTTTTATATTGTTGTAAACCGCTGTGGTGTATCTTTATGATACAGTTGTATATAACTATGTTTATAAATAAATAAATAACAAGTTTACAAACTGTTCTGAGGTTTTTTTCAGCAGTCAAATGCTATATAAATTTTATGAAATAAATAAATGCCAAACCATTAACACAGAAGTGCTTCTACTGTTGCATGAAAGGATGGACACTAAAATGGAATCAATGGAATTCCCTCTGCCCAGCAGGATCTAGCAAATGCCCAATATGCAAAGCATCTTGATGCCTCAGGGCAGACACCGCTCCCATCTGAAACTGTTAAAACCAGGACATCCTGCCAGTGGGGGTCTGTTTTATTTGTGGTCTCTGAGCTGTGTGAAAATGAGAGCTGACAGTAGAGCCAATACAAGCCGTCTGTCCTGTACAGTAAAATCCCATGTGCTGGCACTATATTACACTGGCAGATCAAACAAACTTCTCTTTAAAAGGAATACTCAGTGTTTTAGCACATACTTCAACACTAGTGTTGTACTCTCATTTCCTCCCATTTGCTATATTCTATAGCTAGGATAGGGAAACACAATATGAACAGTTGGTTTTTTGTTGTTGCTCTGCTTACTATGTAGTAATGAGTATGTCATCCAGGAATAAACAGTCCTCTTAAAAGAGAGAGAGAGAGAGAGAGAGAGAGAGAGAGAGAGAGAGAGAGAGAGAGAACCATGGCTTTGTTTAAAAAAACCCCCACCAAGTCTACCTTTAAAACTTGAAGCATCTAATCTAAGCTACATACTGCATTTACTGCCAGCAGTCAGCTCCCAGGCAGACCTTGCACACAGCAAGCACAAGAAAGGCCAGTGCAACACTTGCCTGCCTGCCCAGCCTCCCACTTGTCTGTCCTTTCCCAACAGCAAGGGCTGGCAGGCTGGTGAGCTGGGCTCCCTCACCCGCTTGCTTGCTTGCTTGCTTGCTTGCTGAGGCCATCTCAGCTTCTGTCAGCCAGCACCCCCTGGCCAGCCCCAGAGGCACCATTTGCCTAGGGAGCTTGTAGCCAGAGTCGCTGCAACAAACAGCTGTGAAAGCCTTTGGGAGGCAGAGATGTGAGAGGTCATCAGAGGAGGGAGGGAAGGGAAGAGGGACAGAGGCCACTGTTGTCCGTGGCACCCCTGACCATCATCCAAGGCACCCCAGGGTGCCATGACAGACTGGTTGAAAACCACTGTCTTAACCCATAAGAAGTTCAGCAACTACAAGCAAGGTTCTCAAGACACATCCACTTCTTTCTTCCCCTTATAGTTTACAATGCTGACCAATGTCTAAAATTCTGACATAGTGGCAGGTAACTTGATAATACAGCCCTTTTGATGAGCTTTGGTTATTATCTGACACCACTAAACTGTGTCTGCTTAACATATGTTCTCTTCCCTCTTTTTTAACCTATCGTTATGGTCTGGCAAACTGTCTGTTCTGTTAACAGTGGGGTGTTTTCAGTCACATTGGCTGCAGAAGATGATAACAATCTTTTTGAATTTGCACTGATGCTTAAAAAAAAAAAAAGACAACCCTTTTGTGGACCTGCATCTGTGAGATCCTTTCAGGATTCATGGTACCAAAAGGTCTGCCATTCTTTAAAAGGCTTACTACAACCACATCAGAGCAAAATGAAAAAGCCCCCGGAAAGCTACTTGGCCAATGGGGAAGAGTTTACTTTAAATACATACATTTCAGAAAATTTCAGGCACCTCCCATCACCCATCATTCAGAGAGCGGTAAACAAGGGAATGTGGCATTTCAATTAGACTTATGGGGTAAGATATGCCAGTTGTGGAGCTATAGGATACAGTGGCCACTTCACTGGTATAGCCACACTGAAGCTCAAATACCTCCTCAAAATTAACATTTTCCATCAATTCTTTTGTGCCATCTCCCAGCTGCCTTTCCCTACTATAACTAACAGTGCAACCCTATACACAGATCATCCTGGAGAGAGAAAGCAGAACTTTGGGTCTGAGAGTCATATGCTCTCTCCTCTCTCTGATAGTTCCTATTAGGTCTCCAAAAGTTTTTTGTCATCCCCCGCCCCCCAGTATCTGCCAGTCAGGATCAGCACCTCTAAGAAATATGGAAAGGTCCACACATAGGGGGTTGTAGTCAATGCAGCACTAAGCAGAGAGTTCTATCAGTGCAATGATTCTTTCCTTGCACAATGGAACAATCTACTCCTCTTCTCCCACTGTGCACCTCCAAAATCTTTTCTGGGTTTTACCCCAGCCCACCAGAGCAGACCTGGGGACAGCACAGGGTACACAGAAGGGTTGAGAGGAGGGAATCCCTAGCCTTAGAGCAAAAATGTAGTTGACTACCATGCACTCAGTGTGTTTTCCCAGAGGAGAGGTATGCTGCTAGAAGCCACTTTAGCAACTCAGTGAATGTATTGTTGGTTGGTAACCCCTTGCAGTTTTCCCCAAGCACCATCCAACCCCAGCTAAAGTTAACTAGATCAGCTGTTCAAAAATGATAGTTTTTTTGGAATGGTGGTGGTAGTAGTAGCAGCAGCAGTAGCGGAATTGAGGAACATCCATGATGTGAACTGAACTCCAGCAACATGGAATAGGTCATAAATGGTCAAATTAAGGACTGTCTCTAAAAAATAAGATTTTATCCTACAGTCTGCATCTCAGGAGAAGAGAACTGCAAACAAATCAAGAAGGTGATTGTAAGTGAAAATAACATGGGTAAAGTTCCCCGTTGGCATCCATCTGTCTCAGCAGACAATGGAGGAGTGCACCTTTGGGGGTGTAGTCAAACTGTTGAAGAGTTACAGTGCCTGTTGTGGATGTAGAAGCTGATATGAGAGAGACATGTTGTTGTTGTTTTGCAGCTGGGGCAGATGAAGGCATCTGTTTTTTGGTGCCACATATGCATCACAGTGTTTCTTCTCTCTGCATTCCTTCCAGTGGTCATACCTCCTCTGGTCACTGCTATGGATACACGACCTGAGAGGTTATCTGTCTCTTTATATTCATGGTAATTAATGCAATAATGCATATGAACAGACAGTTATCTGGATAAAAATGTAAAAATACATGACTGCTATTGACTTTCTTTGAAGTACATAATTAAAAGAGATGGTCTGTGTTAGAGCTCTGAACTTGCAGTGAACTGTAGGACTAATTATGACCTGACAATACATGGAACATCTGTTAGCCTAATTGTTCTGCAGTAAGTACATGCAGCATGAAACAAGCAAGGATATCTAAAATATAAAAGCATACACTGCCAATATTAGGGGATCGCCTGTTTTAAATGACCGTGAAGGTGAAAAAGCTAAATCAAACTTATTAGCAACGCACTATTGCAATT
This sequence comes from Podarcis liolepis, assembly GCF_965112155.1. Classification (NCBI taxonomy): domain Eukaryota; kingdom Metazoa; phylum Chordata; class Lepidosauria; order Squamata; family Lacertidae; genus Podarcis; species Podarcis liolepis. The sequence continues at coordinate 77,939,415 of NC_139554.1, forward strand.
CTCAGTTTTAGGATGTACAGTGTTGTTACACTAGACGCATGCATGGCCAAACTTGACCCTCTAGCTGGTTTGGGACTACAGTTCCCATCACCCCTGACCATTAGTCCTGTTAGCTAGGGATGATGGGAGTTGTAGTCCCAAAACATCTGGAGGGCCGAGTTTGGGAATGCCTGCACTGGAGCCTTTTACCATTACATAGTCCTGCTCTACTGCAATCAGCTGGATACGGAATTATAAGTGTGTTACACATTGCTAAATATAGCACTTTTATCTTCATTAACAATGCCAGTCTTAACTACAACTGTGGGTGGCACGGTATTGATGGGCCTATTCCACACAGATGGGCAATATCCTCAACCCTCTAGGTACCTGAAAAGTGCAACATGCACAAAAGTAGCCCTGTACCGATGCATTTTAATGCATTAACAGGTTCCCCCACCCCTGCTGATGTTGGATTTTTGAGCTTCTGCACAAAGACATTTTTTTTAATGGGAAATGCAATGGCAGAAGGGACTACACTGCTTTAAAGTACATGGCAGAGGAGCATGCAATACAGAATACATGTATCTGTCACCAGCCACACCAGTCTACACTGTAATCTTGAATATATTTAAAGTCCCACAAATCAAGGCAAGTGAGCACTTGAGAAAAACACGGGAAAACAGAGAAAACATGGAAGTAATATTGTCTGGTTTCTCCAGAATAACTGAGTAAGCAAATGGGATTAGAAAATGCTACACTGTCCAGGTACCTGGAATGTTTTTTACAGCTTTTTGAAAGCAAAGTTGAAATTTCAATTAACCATTATGCATAAATTTATGATAGAGGCCATATACATTCCAAAGAGCACTAAGACACAGTCTGTCCCACTAAAACACTACTAAAAGTATTAGCCTCACATACAAGAATGCCTTTGAATGCACAAACTGCCAGAAAATTCTGAGCTGGAGACACAGTACCACTCACTTCTGGTAAGCATGCCTCATACTTCCACCCTCTGTACCATATGCTGCTATGGTAGGAATAAAGGACACACATCTATGCTAAGAAGCGGAAATGGAGAAGACAATAAAAGGGGAGGCCCTGTAAAAGAAATCTCTCCCAGCTGCTTCAGTAAGATTCAGCAAGTAACCAGCTGCTCGCGAGAACAAAGCCTCTTCAGCAGATGGGCTAAAACTCAAGAACTAACATATTCATCCAAATCTTTCCAGCTGTTTGATTATCTATTCTAGGACCTTTCCTGGTATCAATGTCAAGCTCACCGGTCAACAGTTACCTCGGTCTTCCTTTCCCCCCTTTTATGTATTTTATATATTTATACAGAATAATACACTGATGGAATCACAGAATTGTAGAGTTAGAAGGGACCCCGATGGTTATCTAGTCCAACCCCCTGCAATGCAGGAATCTCAACACACAGTCCCCCAACCAATTTGAAACCATACTGGCCTGCGCTTTGCATTGCAAATGTATTAGCAATTTTATTGTTGCACCACTAGGGAACTATAAAAAATTATTTATATATTTATATTTAATGGGCTAGCATACACTAGCATACTGAAAGAACAAGAGCTGTCACCAGTGTTTACAGACCTTGTTGAAAGCAATACTAAAATATATCCATAGCACATAGATGGGAGAGCATTGTGCCTTCAGAAGAAAGACAAAACACTCATATCTTGTCCTCTCCAGGATCTCTGCATATACAACCGGAGCCCTGAGCCACAGAGAAGTACCTCTTCTTACCACGTTGTATGCTACAATACACTTAGAACATACTCCCATGTGCATAGAGGAATGGGAAGTTTTGGGTGTCAAGAAAAGGACAGGCAATTCATTTTCCTCCTCCGCAATATGGTGCAAGCTCTATAAAGATGCCTCAAAATAGGAGTTTGTTTGTTTTTTAAAGTATTAAATTAATGGGGTTACTGTTACAAACCCTAAATTCAGCCACCATTTTTTGTTATTTGAAAGCTTTTGCTAAGCAACCAATAAAGGCATTTTATTGGAATTGTTAATTTGTGTTACTTTTCTACCACTCTCAGGATCCTGTTCCTAGGATTAATGTCCAAGGTCAAATTAATGCAATTACCTGCAAATAATTTATTTTTTTGCTTCCTTCCTAGAAACATTTAAACTATTTAGATCAGCTTAAAGGACTTGTGATGCATGTCTCCTTCACTGTTTACACTCAGGAGGGCTGTTCAAATTGTTGTTTTAAATCAGACTCTGGAGCCTTCCTTGAGATTGTCCAAGTTTCACTGTTTTCTATCATTTGTTTACATTTTATATTGCTTTTACTGTTTTACTATATACTGCTCTGATCTCCTTGGGGAGGAAGAGCAGTATATACATTATTGAAAATAAAAATAAATAAGATATCAATTCATTCTGGCTTTCCACGCTACTTCAGTGATGACTCAGAATCCTGTGTTTTTCTGTTTGCTTTCTCTGCTACATGCTTATTAGGCTGTCATATGGTTTCTCCTTTCAACTGTACAGCCTTAAGGGATCAAACACCATTAGAACAACAAAACTACAAGTATTGTTTCTTAGGGAAAATACATGTTAGCAATAATATTTGCAGGTGAACATGGTATCTTCCCTATTTAAGCTGCAGCTCATCTTAAAGCCATGGGGTCCAGGCAGAGCACTATAACATACTGGAAGTCTAGGCTTTGTACCTGGTGACTGGAAAAACACATTCTCAAATAAGGGCCTTTCCCATATCTCCTACTACATAGAGAGTCAGATTCTATTTATCTTCCCATGTCTACAGGATGGTGCAGGAGGCATTGAGTAACAATGTAGTCGTTGTTTAGTATTAAAATACCATTTTTATTAGAAATTTTAAAACAGTGCATAAAACATTTTCTCAGTAACCTTTACAATATTATAAAGGTCGATCAATATTATTTTCCCTGCACCACAGATGAGGGTTAAGATTAAGAGGAGGTGGTTTGACTAAAGCCACTTAAAGACTCAGTTTGCTCAAAACACTAAGCCAAAACATGGCTTCATACAAGTGAGCAAATGTGGGCATCCAGAGTGAAGATCACAGTTGCTGCATTCCTCTAATGGTCCTGCTGCTAAGCCATGGTCTGACTTAGCATTATCCAAACCTAGACTCATAGTTTGTCTCCTTCAGACAAACAGAAGCAATAAAACAATAGCAAAACCTTGGCTATAGTTCATGGCCTGACAAACTTGGTATAGGGAGTGGAAGAATATTCAATTAATATTGAAGGCAACTACAGGGGTCCTGGTTTGCTTCTGTGCACAATCTGAGGTGCTGATTCTGACCTTCAACTTGTCATTATTGTATTATACATAAACAACACTGGTAAATTTCATTTGAAGTACTGCAGAAAAATCTACTGAATTTTAACACTGCCTGGGTCCAACACAAAGAGGGAAGCTCTCCTGACAGGCCCTGAATTTAGAAAAAAACATAATACCTACTTGTTCTGCAAGACTTTTCCTGGTTAACTGCTGGACATCATGATTATGAAATTTTATTTGTGACTGACAGTATTAATAATTTTGTGCAGCTTTTGTGTTTTCATTATAGCCATTACAATTTTATTCTGAATATTTTTATTTTGCCGTACACTGCAAAGCATGATTTAACAACCCAAATCACCATGCACTGAACACAGTATATGCCTCTTCTCACACACTACAACACGTATAAGACAGGTTATATAATCTCCCAGTGATCTATGTTGCATTACAAGGAAAAAGAATAATTCATCAGCACTAAAGACAACAATAATCCATCAGCTGTAGTGGCAATATTCTCAGTAATAGACTGATGTTCATTTATATACAATGAAGACCACACAATTTTGCTAGAGTTGTTTCATGCAAAAAGGAGATATCCAGACACCAGACTTCAGAAATACAAGTGATCTCACTGTACATTTCAGTGTTCCACAACAGCCTTTTAAAAACCCTAATTACAACATCAATTGCCCCTGACTTTTGGCAGTCTGGTAGTGATAAAGTTTCAGACGAGAGGTTTTACCTTTTGATGAAAGAACTTGCAGCTAAAATGAAAGAGACTGTAGAAAAGTCAGCTTTCATGTTGTGTCATTAAAAAAACAACAGCAGTCTTCTTTGCCCCTTGAAAATGAAAATGTAATTTGCTCAATGTGTGCATTTTGCCTTTAAGCAGTCTCATAAAAAGGTTTATTCCTGTAAGTATTTTGGACTCTTATGAACCTGCTTTAACTGAAAGAGCCGTCACTAGTATTTCATAGGAAAACTTTACAGAAAAGCTATAGTAGGTTGATAGAAATCCAAGAATGTACATGGAAGCAATAGCTTTGAAAAGAAATAGCATATGGGTCTTATCAGACAAACTATTGCCACTGCTGAGAAGTCTACACATTTCTTGGCACTATGCCTATAAAGCATTGTTTATTTTTTATATTTAGAGGCTGCCTTATAACAAAGGTTCTCCAGGAGCCTTACAGCCTAAAAACAAAGCAGCTAAAAGGCAACAATAAAAAGAGTAATACAAAACTATCGACCCAGATCTAAACTAAACTAAACTCTGACTAAAACAAGTGCCAAATTAAGACCAAAAACGAAGAGCAGAGAATAAAACATAAAAAGCTATATTTAATTTAAAAGCTACAGAAAGATTTTTAAAACCGTGGGAACAAAAAGGGTTTTGCCTGGAGCCAAAATAAATTTGAGCCAGGACAGAAGCCAGGTGAGCCTCCCTGAGGAAGGCACTCCATAACCTGGATGCTACTACTGAAAAGACCAGCCTCCTTACCTGAGGACCAGAAAGTGGCCAATATAACACCAATTCTTAAAAAGTGATTCTGGAAGTTACACGCTGGTTAGTTAAATGCCTGTTGTAAGAAAACTGATGGATAGCATTATTAAAGGTGAAATTACCAAGAATATAGAAGAATAAGCTTTGCTGATGAAGAATTAAAAAAGGTAAAGGACCCCTGACAGTTATGTCCAGTCGTGAACGACTCTGGGGTTGCGGCACTCATCTCGCTTTACTGGGCGAGGGAGCCAACGTTTGTCCACAGACAGGTTTTCCGGGTCATGTGGCCAGCATAACTAAGCAGCTTCTGGCGAAACCAGAGCAGTGCATGGAAATGCCATTTAACTTCCCACCGGAGCAGTACCTATTTATCTAATTGCACTCTGATGTGCTTTCAAATTGCTAGGTTGGCAGGATCTGGGACCGAGCAACAGGAGCTCACCCCGTCACAGGGATTTGAACCGCCGACCTTCCGATCGGCAAGCCCTAGACTCAATGGTTTACACCACAGCATCACCCGCGTCCCAATGATGAAGAATTAGTATTGCTCAAAAACTCAAAAGGGTTAGACATACAGTGGTAGCTTGGTTTACAACCACAATCCATTCCAGAGGTCCAGTTGTAAACCAAAACAGGTTGTAACCCAAGGTGCACTTTCGCCAAAAAATTGGTTGTAATCCAAAACGGTTGCAATTCATAGCGATAGCAAAGTGTTAGCATGTGGTTAGAGGTGATCTAGTAGACTCTGTATTTTTGAAAAGCTTTTGATAAAGTGCTTCTCCAAAAGATTGTTAAGTAAACTTAGTAGTAACTAGAGGAGAGTTCCTCGTATTGATCAGGATGCAGAGATTAGGAGGAAATGGGCAATCCTCAAAACGGAAGGATACATGTAGTGAGTATTAAGATTTATGCTTTTTAACTCATTCATAAGTAATATTGGGCTAAGGGTGCATGCCAAGTGATCACAGCGGTAATAACAAAAGGGACTGGAAGGAATTCCAAAAAGATCATTCCAAAATAGCAATGTCTTATTCTTCCTTTTGTTAACATGCACAGTAGGAAACACTTGCTTTTCCTATTTAAAGCTACACTGTTGCAAATTTTGGCCTATTCAGCACAAGTTAAATACTTAAAACCTTCCAGCTGTCATGCCAACAGCTATGGAGAACATTCCTCAGTTTAACAACCATCTTCCTGGCTAAAGTGAAAAAAAGGTTTTGGTCTAAGCAGGTCTTGTTTAAAAAGAACATGAATGTAACTACATGCAAGCCTTTTAAGTCCTAAATGGTTTGGGCCTAGGATATCTGAAGGACCCCAAATAAGAGCTTGCCAATCACTCAGATCATTGTAAGAGGCCTTGCTCCATGTTTCTTGGCCCTCAAAGAGGGATTAGATGACCACACAGGCGTGAACTCGCTGAGCAATTGACCCCAGGATTCAAAATTCTTTGCCTTGGAAGACCCATTTGTTTTCCTCTCTACTCACGTTCTGATGGAGAGAAAATAATGTTATTATTCCAAAAGGCATTTGAAAGTGTGTTACTTTAGTGACCTGCTACTTGTTGCTCCTGCATATATAATCAATCTGCAGCTACCTTTTTTACTTTTAAATAATTTTGCTGTTATGTCTTTGGCTTTTTATGCTTGTGGTTTATAGCTAATTTTATGAGAGATCTATTGATTGTGCATGGGTTTTGGTTTTTGCCATCTTGGGTGTCTTATTGATATAATGGTGGAACAGAAATATTTTTGAACAACAACATATACACTATTTCAGATACAAAGCAAAGCAAAATGCTGGAAAGCTGCTCTGGCAGGAAGGCATCTTCTCTCCATATAAACACATGTAGGATCCTCCCAACATAATGTGGAATCTTTATATATATATGGAATCTTTAGGCAAATGGAAAAGACTCCTGAGAGTGAACTATTTTTCCTAAAGTAATCTGATTAAGGTAAAATGGGTGGGAGGATATAAACCAGCAAGTAATAATATCCAAGTAATGCCCACTTTCTGATTTTTATATATATATTTCCTTGAAGAAAAGCATATGTTCTGCTGGAAACCTGTAATTGTCTCCTAAATGTAATAAGCATTTTGATTTTTAATTCAGGAAATGGGCTCAGTTTTTAGCCTATGCAGATCATTAAGCTTGTCTGGATGTAGTAATGCTCCTTTGAACAATGTTCTGCTTATGAAATTAAGATGGCATGACAGAGTTTAAAGGGCAGTCATTGCACAGCTGATGTAATGAAAATCATTCACCTTCAGATGCTATTGAAACACGCTATGGTCCCTTCTTATCCAGCCCTACAACCACTTGTTACACCTATTGCTATTCAAGGTGAAGAATTAATTAGGAGTATAATTTTGGAGCAGAGGTGCTAAATTCTACTTCCCAGTCTATCAAGTCAATATAGTTTTTTAAAAAAACAAAAACATACAACATAACTCCCTAGATCATTATTTCTTATGTAGGTATGAAAGGGAGCAATAACAGGACAGCAATTCAGACAATACTGTAGTGGGCCCCAAGCTTTCCCCACTGCCCTTCCCCAGTCAATCAGTGGGGCTGACAACAAGAAAGCACTTCACAACTTCAGACTCTTATGGGGATGTCAGTATGCAGGCCTCATACATGTGCTGGTGGTCCAAATATACATGTACATATTTGACAAGAAAAAAATTAAAGATGGTTCACTTAAACATGTCTCACTTTTCAATCTGTAATCCAATCTAGCACAATAATTTTTCAGGTTAATAGTAGATTCCCTTTTAATAGTAAGAATGATGAAAGAGGGAGAAAAGGCAGAATTGTTCCCTCTGGCAAGCTGAAATGCTTGTCCAGACAGAACAATCGTCTTAGCGCAAGGTTGAATTTCTCCCTATATCTGCTAGAAGGCAGGAAGCTGATCAACCAACAACTTGTTAATTCTATCTGTAGGAAACTCAGTTCAATGTTGGTAGAACATTGTATTTTTTGGGGGGGGTCCCAAATTTCAACAAATTCCTCCATTGTTTTGCTGATAATTTCATTGACCAGAAGGTGGAAGAAGCAACAAGGGAGATCGTCTATCTTGCACCTAGACCTCACCAGCATGGAGGAACTGAACGTACAAAATGAAGTACTGGAATCCTTAGGAGCAAGTGATCATGTCCTCTTGGGTTTCATGATACAGAGGCAAGGGAAAGCTGAATGTCGTCAGACATGCCTCCACACTTTAAGCAGGTTGATTTCAATAAGTTTGTTTAAAACTGGAGGAACACATACATCAACCAATATTAGGCTAAACAGCTTAAATTTTACTAGCATTACCAAAGCAATAATATTCACAAGATGATATGCCTGCAGAGAAGAAGATATGAGGCATACACTATATTCCTGTGACTTCTCCTTGGAATAATTGCTTTCAGAAACCTAAGTAGTGCAAAGTTTCCAGGTCAGATCTAGACACTGACTACACAGAGAGAATTCCATCTTATTAACAAGACACGGGGAGATGGATCTAGACTTTCCTTTCCACAAATGAACAGACTACTTCTGCTTGTAGAAAGCACCTATAGCCAGCAAGGGCAAGACTGAAAGATGGAAGGGAGGCAATTTTTACCAAGTCCACCTTACCACTGCAACTCCCAGCATCACTTCCCATGCTGTTATGGGAGAAAACAGGATCCTACAGGGTAAAGGAGGAACTGGCAAATAACTCACTCCCTCTAAAGTGGGAGAGTCCATGGGTGGAGTTCGGCCAACCTGACATCTGTATACAACCCAAGTTCTACAATAAAGCTTTCCAAAGGCTGAAATAATCAGCATGGTTATGTACATGAGATTTGTGCATGTTGCCAACATTAATGGTTTTTATGCTGTTCTTGCCTCCTTTCAGACAGAAAGCTAAAGCAGCTCTACTGGCACCATGCTTCAATTCTATCTCTGCTTAGTACCAAATGAGACTGAACACAGAAAAATGATGAATGCCCATCTACCAGAAATGGAAGAGAAACATCTTCTCTTTGCTGTGCGTATGATGTCAACATGCTTTCCGTTAGAAATATGGCATCGTGTTTGAGCCTAAATAATGGTAACCAAACTTGGATTTGATTGCACAAACGAAAAGCAATGTGCAAAATACAAAACACACAAGAAATTAGCATAGAGAATTCTTTCCTAGAAATTAGACATGAGTGGAGCTTTTAAGTGCTGACTACTCTAGAGGAAAAAGTTTCAGTTCTGTAACCAATTACAGCATATACCCTGCTGTATGCACTTAGGATTCATTCACATCTTGTGAATTTCTAATTAACGTAAGTAGTTCAATGTGTCCCAGAACCCAAATTGCTTTTTCTACTTTAATAAACATCCAGAAATCCCCCTACGACTGAAGGATTATCAGACTGATGAAGGAAAAATCTAGCCACACTGTTCAAATGAACAGTCAAAGTAACCTTTGTGCCAGAGAGATCAACAACCATTAAAGCAAAGAGGAGGAGGAAAGAGTTGGAAATTATATTTGTGAACATTTTAATAGAAATAAAAAAATATTCAAACCAAAAGTGCAACTTTTATTCTTTGACAACAAGTAGTGGAAAATAGCTTGGCATTATAGTAATGCATTTTGCTCCTCTGCATTCTGTAAAAAAATGGTAAACTCCAAAGGTGTCACTGTGCGACTGAGCCAGACATCCGATATTACAATGGGACTTCACCTTCTTTTCCTCCCCTAGCAACGCCCCCCCCCCAATGTGCCTTCAAAATGTATTTGAGGGTAGTGGGAACCTCAGAAGCGGATTTGGAGGTTGCATAAGGGAGGAAAGGAAGGGTGAAGCTTACATGATGAGAGAACTTTTCAGTGGAAGCACCCAGGGTTTGGAATTCCCTTTCCCATCAAGTACAACTGGCACTAACTTTATTTGGTTTTAGGCACCTGTTAGAAACTCAGCAATTTATCTAGACTTGTAGTGGGGAAGTGCAGCCAGTGTTGGTTGTGTTGTTGGAGACACAGTTGGGAATTTTATTTTTGTTCATGTGATATGAGAGTTATGTATAACATCATTTTTTAAATTATTATGTAACCCACTCTGGGATCACTGCACTATGAAAATCAAGACAGAAAATTCCATAAAATAGTTTAATTGTAATCTGTATTTTGTCTTGAAGTAATCTTGCAAGAAATTATTACAAATATACAAAATATCCTGCAATGTGTTTTTGAAATCTACTATGACCCATTTGTTGCAGTTCATACTGCAACTTGGAAAAGTACAAAAAACCGCTTTCCCTGTGCAGAGTGTGACAATATTCAAGGAGGATAAGCCACAATGAGGTTATGGCAAGGGCAGCCATAAGGCACATTAGGAACCAATTCAGTTACTTACTGGATTGAATGATTTACAGTGGTACCTTCAGTAACATAAGCTTCAGGTTACATATGCTTCAGGTTACAGACTCCACTAACCCAGAAATAAAAAAATTCCTTCCAGTAGCACCTTAAAGACCAGCTAAGTTAGTTCTAGGTATGAGCTTTCGTGTGCATGCACACTTCTTCAGATACACTGAAACAGAAGTTGCCAGATCCTTCTATATAGTGAGAAGGTGGGGAGGGGTATTACTCAGAAGGGTGGTGGGAATGGGTGATTGGCAGATTCCCACCACCCATTCCCACCACCCTTCTGAGTAATACCCCTCCCCACCTTCTCACTATATAGAAGGATCTGGCAACTTCTGTTTCAGTGTATCTGAAGAAGTGTGCATGCACACGAAAGCTCATACCTAGAACTAACTTAGCTGGTCTTTAAGGTGCTACTGGAAGGAATTTTTTTATTTTGACTATGGCAGACCAACACGGCTACCTATCTGTAACTGTAACCCAGAAATAGTACCTCGGGTTAAGAACTTTGCTTCAGGATGAGAACAGAAATCGTGCTCCGGCGGCGCGGCAGCAGCAGGAGGCCCCATTAGCTAAAGTGGTGCTTCAGGTTAAGAACGGACCTCCAGAATGAATTAAGTACTTAAGCCGAGGTACCAATGTATAAACACACAAACAAACTGACACACAGTCACATTTTGATACCATGGATTCAGGTTTTGTTAAATTTTAAACCATAGTGAAGACTCTAACACACTATGGTGGAAGTTTATTGAAACTGTAGGAAGAGGGAAGTTGTGTTTTAAAACAAGAACAGTCAGTGCTGATGAGATATTGAGCTTCTAAGAAGAAATAGACAGTTGTGAACCTTGCCTTTGGTTCAAGAATGTGAAATCATCAAGAGGTCATAGAGGGACCATATCCACAGGGAAGCAGCTGAAAACATTTGTAGCGATTTTCTACATTTCTTTCATTCTCTGATTGAACACATTTTTAGACAGATGAATCTAGTTTGCCACGTTTGACATTAAATTAAAGAGCTTCAACACATCCAGAATACATGCTAATGTTTCATGCTAGACATCTCAATGCAAGGAAGGGCTCTATACAACTAGAGGGCTAAATTAAATGCTACATTAATTGCATGAGTGCAATTTACATGTACATTTTAAAGTGAAACACATTAAAAGCTATTATTTGACAATGGAAGGAATCCTCCAACAGCTTCTTAATCCTTCTAAACGTAAATAGCAGCTTCAGAGAGGACATTTTTGTAGAGACCGTGTGAGGAGGGCTATAGAGTTTAATGGCTCCCCTCCTTCTCTGTAATCCTGCTGCTACTATAAACTTAAAAAATAAAAACCTGGATATTAATGGCAACCACACTATTAAATGGTCACATGTAGTTTGTTCCTCATTGGTCAAAGGATATGCAATGCTATATTGTACATATTTTTGTAACAGCACTTTAGAAAAACTCCTATAAATAAATAAAGCAAAATGCCATGATTCCAGCTTCAGAGGACTTACCTTGAATGATAGAAACACAGGTCTTTCCCTTTAGGTTACATCAGGGAAAATATAACATAAATAGGAAGTGCTTAAAGGTTCTATCAAGGAACCAAGTTAACATCTGCTTCAGATAACTTTCTATCTACGGTAATCTCTGCAGCCATGTTCTCATCCATAGCTATTTCACTAAAAACCCTTTAAGTTAGCTTTAACTTAACTACACTTGGTTTTAAGAAGCAAATTCAAGCAAAGGGGGCACAGTCTCCTTATACAGGATACATGTGTCTATTTCTGAATATTCTGGTCCACAACAGAGGGTTACCAAAGAAAAGTGATGACTCTTGTCACCAGAGAGGGGTGGCTATTTCAGTCTAGGCTGCAACGTTATGGAAGTAGATTTAACTGTAGACAGAATGTGGAGACACATTGCAAAGAACCAAGGTTATGGAAACAAATTAGTACCATTTTCGAGGAGATGCACACAGCTTTAACAAACAGGAAAGAAGTCCATAGAATTAGAAAGAACTAAACTATGCTTTTGTTGTAAGTTTCCACATTTTTAAATATATGAATAGCAGCTGTTAAAGGCTGCAAGTGGGAGTGGAGAAAGAGTATAGGGTTCTTCACCCTTCCATGCTACAAAGTTTGTATGAACCTATCTTCTATCCCACAAAACAGAAAGGTGATTTGGTGGTAATCTGGGGAGAAAAAAACAATATAAAAAAGGAAAGGATTGACTCTCCACAGCTCTCTATTCTTCCTCATCTCCTGGTTGCCACCTCCCCCCCCCCAAAAAAAAAATGCCAGGGGAAAGTCACATGGAACTCTGCATAATGTTTAATTTGGCCCTGAGTGAGGGAGAACACTACAGAAACTAGGTAATAAATGCTGAATAATTTCAAGTGAAGGACCTAATGTTCTTTACTTTTTCATCAGTTGAATGCAAGAGGACGGAGCAGGAATTCCCATTCCTTAATAAGTCTCTACCGATGAAGTGTTTGGCATGAGAACATTGCCATAACATGAATCTTGCAACTCTTTCTATAGGTGTCTCTTACCTTTATAGAAAAGATTACTACTGTGAAGAAAAGATAAATTATGGAATATCAATACAGGACAACAGTGACCATTGTTTCTTTGGGCAGCGGGTGAGGGGGAGACTTTGAAATAGCTATTTATTCTCATATTAGCATCCCAGCATGGTATTGAGACATTTGTTCCCAAAGTCTCTCATGTAATACTTTTGGTTGCTTTTGTTAATGGTACAATTTCATCCTCAGCTGCCTCCTAAAATACAGTGACATACACACATTCTTGGGAATAACTGGGTAATTCCACGGAGCTTAGTTTTTAAGCTAACTGGATCCTAACAACACTTTATGTAGAACAAAGCATGCTTGATTCACTTAGCACTGCAGCTGTGTAAGGCTGAGCTGTTAAATCCTGGTGACTAAAGCACAGCAGTAGCCAAATCCCTGCCTTCCACTTAGTTTTGTTCACATGTGGTCCTGAAAACATACAGTACATCCATTACAGTAATACCTCCGCAAACGTCCGCCTTGTCTAGCATCCATACCAGTGAACGTCCGCGGCAAACCCTGAAGTACCGGAATGGGTTACTTCTGGGTTTGCTGCTTGCGCATGCGCAAAGCGCTAAATCGCAAATGCGCAGAACCACAAACTGCTCCACGCACAGATGTAGTGCTTTGCCCTGCATCCTTTTCAGCTAGTGGCCAGGGCTCCGGAAAAGATCCTGGCCGCAAAACGAGGTACGACTGTACTTGACTGGCCAATAGGCATCATGTAATTTACCTGCTTAACGAAAATTATGTGCATCATTATTTAATGTAATCTGTAAGGGAATGATCTAATTTCCCCCCCCCCAAGACAACAGTAGTAAACTCTTGGTGCACGTAGGAATTCTCCTGTCTTGACAGCAACCAACATTTCAGTGGTCTCTTGGTGATCCTTCTGACTGGCACACTATGAAGAATGTGTGGCAAATATGTAGCCATGCAAATATCAGGACAGCTTTGATTACAAGTAATGTAGTACAGTACAAAAGAGAAACAGCAAATAGCATTAGCAGATGTTCTGAAAGAGAAAAAAGCAACCGGAATTCACAAGTGGCACACAGCTATCTTTTCCTTCAGTTTCTACACACATCTGTGTCTGAAGTTTTAAATAAGTTACACTGAAGACACGTTAATAAGAAGCATCAGTTAACATATGTAAGTTTCATGCTGTTGTTTCTCTTTTTTTACAGTATTTTTCATATTTACTCAGGAGTAAGTCTGATCAAGTTCAATGTGGCTTACTCCTAGGTGAGTGGTACAAGGCAGCTACAAATGAAAAATATAAAACTTCTCCTCCATAGCCAAGGTTTCCCGTTCAACCCATGTTTCATATATCCAAAGCAGTCCATGTTTGAGTTTACGTGTTCTAGCTATTTTATGGTATTTCCCCTCTCTGTAAATTAAGTGTAAATAGTACAGGTTTATAATCTCAGATGACAAATATTAAACCTTTCTCCCCCTCACCAACCCTACCACTTGCTTGATTTCATTCCACCACCATAAAATGTGCCTATGATCTAAAGAGCTATTGTGCACTTTACATTTTGCAGCATTTCTTCAAGCTAGTCCCCTTCAAGACAGTATCCCCACCTAGACAGCATCCTAAAAAGCAGAGACATCACCTTGCCAACAAAGGTACGTATAGTTAAAGCTATGGTTTTCCCAGTAGTGATGTATGGAAGTGAGAGCTGGACCGTAAAGAAGGCTGGTCACCGAAGAATTGATGCTTTTGAATTATGGTGCTGGAGGAGACTCTTGAGAATCCCATGGACTGCAAGAAGATTAAACCTATCCATTCTTAAGGAAATCAGCCCTGAGTGCTCACTGGAAGGACAGATCCTGAAGCTGAGGCTCCAATACTTTGGCCACCTCATGAGAAGAGAAGACTCCCTGGAAAAGACCCTGATGTTGGGAAAGATGGAGGGCACAAGGAGAAGGGGATGACAGAGGACGAGATGGTTGGACAGTGTTCTCGAAGCTACCAGCATGAATTTGACCAAACTGTGGGAGGCAGTGGAAGACAGGAGTGCCTGGCGTTCTCTGGTCCATGGGGTCACGAAGAGTCAGACACGACTGAATGACTAAACAACAACAACAGTCCCTATCTGTCCCCATAGTATACTAGAGGAGGGTGCAGTACTCCGTGGTAGATTCTTGTGAATTACCTCTAGCTACTTTAGAGGACACCTTGCCAGAACTACTAAAGTAAAGCAATTTAGCCATTGACAAGCTGAGCAACCATGAGTCTTGCAGGGCTCCATGTAGATCAATCTACTGTATGGCTGTGTAATTACTATCTTAAAACGCAGCTAGCTCAATCTTTTTCTCAATATGGATTGATGCTGGTGGGGGGGTGCATCAAAATGCAGCATTCCATCAGAAGCAACATGATAGATATGGATTGTGGCCATCATATGAACACTGCTTTACAAACCAGCATTGGGAGTACTTTGGGTGCAGTACCTTGGGTAAACAGAAATGTATACAGAGCCAACTTTTAAAAACCTAATTATTCTTTTTATTGACACTGGTAGAGCCATTTCAACTAAACAATTTGTGCTGTGTAGCTTAAGAAAGCTACTGGAGGAATGAAACAGTGATGCAATTTGGACATAAATTCAAGTTGATGTTGACACCTGGGAAAATATGTACGTGTGCATTCTGAACTATTTCTATTATAGTTGTTTTCTTAAATCCACCTCGAATAACTCACAAAATGTGTTCTTCCCCACTCTTTGGGGCTTACCTGCCTGGGAGTGTTGGTTCAGACTGTTTTCAGACTCCTGCTGGTTCAGCTCTTAGAACAAACCCCAAGCTTAGCACATCAAGATTGACACAGAATACTGAACCACATTTAGAACTGAGTGAGAACAGACACACCCTGCTCCTACTCTTCATAAGAAATTGCAACAAAACAAACTTCAGTGCCCTACACCATTTCTAACCAAACCAGGTTTACAAGAAATATTGCTTCACTTAATCATCATCATCTAGCTTTAGGGAACATTAATACAGGATTAGAAGTATCCCACGCTGTATGGAATTCTTTTCCATACAACATTAAAGAACCATGTTGCATAAATTGGAGTCAATGAGAACCTTTTTTCTTCATCAACATGAAGCCATTCACCTCAAATACAGAAAATTGAATGGATCTTCTGTCTTTCACAAGTTCACTGGTGCAGCATACAATTTGTTAATAAGCTGACCATACTGGTAAAATGAATATGAAGTTGTCCTACAGCATTGCACAACTGCAACAGCTTTGATTGCAAAAAAAAATCTATTGCGGACCTCAGCCAAATATGATGCTGGGGTTTAGGGACATGCAAACTTTAATTCTTTTTTTATGTTTTCAGACTGGACTGTGTTTCAAACTATTGTAGAAACAAGGAACAGGAAACTAGTAACCAACTTCAACACTGTTTGCCACTAGCTTCAGTGGAACTGGGGCAAGCACTTCCAGTAATCAACAGGAATTGCACTCTAAGTGCAAAGAGACTTGAACTTTTCAATCATTTGAGGAGCAACCATTTCCAGCTACCTCCAAACAAAGCAACTGCAACATGTGTTTCACTTTACTTTTTTATTCACTGCACATTTTGCTTGCAAAAGTATGTTCTATTTGTGGATACTTCTAGGCTTCATCCGATGCCGCATCAAGTTCAGTTGCTACATCCTGTTCAAAAGTATACAAAACCACAAAAGTGTAACCAGGAGGCTAAGAACCAAGAAAAAAACTCTTTTGTGCATGCTAAGACACATTTCTCAAATGAAATATAAAAAGACACTTCAAAGTGTTGCACTGTGTTAAGAAATTGTGACAAAGCTGTTTCAAGTGGCAGATCAGTTTAGTAAAGGGAATGTAGGGCCACTTCAAACATTTTAAATACAGCAATACTATACTTATGGGTGAATGGAAAATTTCCATGTGCGCACTCCACTCCACAACACAATATACAGTGGTACCTCAGGTTAAGTATTTAATTTGTTCTGGAGGTGTCTTCTTAACCTGAAACTGTTCTTAACCTGAAGCACCATTTTAGCTAATGGGGCCTCCTGCTGCCACTGCGCCGCCGCTGCACGATTTCTGTTCTCATCCTGAAGCAAAGTTCTTAACCCGAGATACTATTTCTGGGTTAGCCTGGGTCTGTAACCTGAAGCGTATGTAACCCGAGGTACCACTGGAAAGATGAGACATACACATGTACCCTCATTACTTGCATACCTCTGATTTCTGTGTTACTAAACAATAAACTGAAGCAGGGATACTTGTAATATCATATGGGAAGCGGAGTGTATGTCCAGCCCCACCACAGCTACAAGATTGCTACATTTTTAAATGTCTGAATTGATGCAAATATCCTCATAACAAAAGTATTCACAATCTGCACTTTTGCTTTAGTCCAATCCTACAAATGTCAGCTCAAAATTAAACTCCAGTAAGTTCAATGGGGCTTACTTCCTGGTAAATGTGTATAGAAAAGCAGCCTACTTCAGGATGCATTCACGTGTTACAACATGCAAAGTAAGCAAACATGCAAATGAACCAGCGCTTTTGCATTCACTGTATGCTGGAACATGCAAAAGCCAACCTGAGAAAGCACAAGTCTGTAAACCAAAATGTACATGACCAGTTGTGGCCAGGCCCAGACCAAGACATGCTGCTGCTACAAGTCACGTGCACCCATGGCCAGCCAAGTTATTTGGGCATTTTAAGCAGAAAATCCGACAATCATATTTCCCCCTCACTAGCAGTAAAAATACAACAAATTAAATAATTTATCCATTTGCTGCCTTTTTATGACATTCAAAAGCAGCTGCCTGAGGAAGTTATCTCACCATGCCTAATGGTAGGCTTGTCCTTGGTTGCAACAGTAGGAATCAAAAGTCAATTACAACCAATGACTTCACCTCTGAAGACAACAGTGTTCATGTTACAATCACAAGACCCATTATATACAAACAGGCATTATATACAAACTCCCATTGTTCTAGGCACATTTTGCGACTGGGAATTTCATTAGCGTGAGAAATTGCTGAGCTCAGGGTGCAGTACTGTGCCTATGATTTCAAATTAAAACTGCCACTGCTGACGCTGAGGGCGTGGGAGGAGAAATTCCAGCCTGCTTGACTTCCAAGAAATCACTGCAGCATCAGGCAAGCTGATAGGTTCTGCCTCTAAGCTGGCTTTACAGAAAGGCAGCAGTTTGAGGGACCCTCATAAGAATATCAAGGGGGCACGCAGGGGAAGCATGACTTTGTTTTTTGCAGTCTTCAGATGAGGACTAGATCATGTGAAAAATGAACATAAGATTTTAGCTGCAGTTCATTCATTTTAAGCTTTGTATTCTTGTTATACAAAGTGTGCCTAACCATTCCATTGTGGTGCCCATAACCTAGGTTTAAGGTGCCATTTACCTCCTAGCTTTTATATCTCAGTTTCTAACACTGCAAACAGGTTACCCAGTGAAGTTGCCCCACTCACACAAGGACTTCTGCTTGCACATCAGGACCTACCCTCTCCCCACATGCCACCATCCAAATCTGCTCAGAAGGGTTGGGGGAAACCACAGAACAAATCTGGGAGGCACGTGTGGGGAAGAGAAGTTGGCAAAGTTCTGTTGCACAGGTGAAAGTCCTTGTGCAAACAAAATGACTGTTGGATACAACCCAATCAATTTGTTACATGAAAGTAGTAATTATCACATGACAAACACGGTTATGGAAGCAACTGAAAAGCTTCAGAGAAAAGTTGCATAAGAATAGTCAGGTTATTTCAATTCTTATATAACTGCTAGAACCCTATGGAAGGGTCATGCCTCCTACTACTACTTATTGGCTACCTCAAGAAAAATTGAGGCTTTCTCACTAAAACTGCCTCTGCATATTTTTCCATGATCCTCAGTCAGCCCACCTTATTCAGGAAGGTTCCCTGGCCCTCAGGACAGATTTTTCAGAATGCTCAGAAAGAATGAGAAAAGTCACCCTCTGTCCACTCCTTCCTCTGACACTTCTCAGGATCTAAGCAAAAAAGTTTACATTAAAACCTTATTCTATTCCAATTCTTTCAACAGAGATACACTACCCCCCACAAAAACACTTTTATATATTGTAGACATCATGAATGTATCATTGTTTCGTGGATTAGAAGGAGCATGGAAAGCTACAAGCTACAGCATGTAAGACTTAAGTGCAAACTTAAGTGACTGCACACTCCAAAGTGAGAATAATCACTTTATTGAGTATGAGTCAGACACATATACACACAGTGAACATGAAAATAATAGAATGACAAATCCACTTCAGTGGCAAATTGTTTCTTTTTCTGCAGAAATCCAATTTGCTTTAGTGTCAGTGAAATGAGTATCTCTCTGTTGATGTTACGCTTAATGGTGGAAACATTCCACACTTTGGAAATGGGTGCATTAAAACAGTATGTTGTCTAATGCACCAAGATTAAAACAATACAAACTATGCAGCTGAGTGTAAGTTTCTCCTGCATCCTGAAAAGACCAGATTTCCAATTATGTTGAAGAAAAAGTAGTGAAAGTGACCACCAAGGGAAATAAAATGTTGCTAATATTTCCTCTGCCTCCCATATCATAGAATCATAGAATCATAGAGTTGGAAGACACCACAAGGGCCATCGAGTCCAACCCACTGCCAAGCAGCAAACACCATCAGAGCACTCCTGACATATGGTTGTCAAGCCTCTGCTTAAAGACCTCCAAAGTAGGAGACTCCACCACACTCCTTGGCAGCAAATTCCACTGTCGAACAGCTCTTACTGTCAGGAAGTTCTTCCTAATGTTTAGGTGGAATCTTCTTTCTTGTAGTTTGGATCCATTGCTCCGTGTCCGCTTCTCTGGAGCAGCAGAAAACAAGCTTTCTCCCTCCTCTATATGACATCCTTTTATATATTTGAACACGGCTATCATATCACCCCTTAACCTCCTCTTCTCCAGGCTAAACATGCCCAGCTCCCTAAGCCGTTCCTCATATAATTCAGCCAAGAGCTTTAATGATGTTAACATTAACAAATGGCACAAACAGAAAAGGTATTGCTAAAACTGAAACTACACCTGGAGAACCAGCTGCAATGCTTGAAGATTCTCTCTGCATCACTAGTAAATCTGAAAACAAGGCTCATACATGAAACTGTAGTTTGATGGTGTCCCCTTCCTAACACATCCACATATATCGCAGGAATTTTCCTTTAATGGACAGCTGGGGGGGGATTAAATTGCAACCCCAAATGGCACAGTGTGTTCTTCTAAGAGCACAGAATAGCACCACTCTACAGTTTAATATCAGGGGTGATACTGAGAATATGTTCTTAGGGAGCATCTGATCTAAGTGCCTGGCATCCATTGGCACAATTCAAACTATTTCAGGATAATGCATGGCACTAACACAGTTGTCTCCATCCCCCAACACTCCTTCCACCTGAGAAACTGTGATTGTAGACAGATTGTAGATTGTGATTTCTCCCTCTACTCCCAATGTCAGCTACTACACTGTAGGAGTTTGATTATCAGGAATGTGTTGCTTCCCCGCCCCCCACTTCTCTATTTCATAGAACTGGAAAAGAGTAAAGCCCAATCTCCTTGCCACAAGAAATGCCAACCAAGGTGAGCATGGTGGTTCTTCACCTTTTCCTCATTTATATCAGATCCACAGCAGCTAATGCTGTGCAGGGCCCCCATCTGTTCTGTTCATGACGTGCTACTCTATCACCTTCCCTTTTATATACTCCAACTCCATTATTCTGCTTTCAGCTTTTTATTTCCTTTAATCCTGTTATCTGGATGAAGACTTTGGTCCAGCCCCTTCTCCTGGGCTGTGTTTGGAGATTCTGCTTCATACCAGCATACAGAGGTCAGAATCTAAGGTGACATGATGGTCTGGTACAAGAATGCCAATTTTTAAAACCAAGTGACTATCAAGAATGGAAGATTAATGAACAGCCCATCAGTTTACCTCTCTAAGCCACAAAATGAATGCATTGTGTTAATATTTCATTGACCTCACTAGGTCCTTCGTACTCATCTTAGATGGTGCTACATAAAGAAGTTGCAGTACAATCCTATACATGTTTATTCAGAACACCCAGGAAACTAGGTACAGTATAGGTTTGCAATTTCAAACACATTTGGTAACATCAAATGTCCTGTAAGTGAAAAGACACCTAGCTAAGCAATGGGACTTCTCTTTCTCTCCATGCAACCCTGCAATCTGAGCAAATGTTGGGGAAGACAGAGGGAGAGGAAGTCCAATACACAGGCCTTGCACTAATAGGACAACTTTGTTGAATATAACACAGTGTTGTCATCTAACTTCAGATGAAGCAGTGCCTCTGCTGCAGTGGAATAGGCCCTCATAATGGGAACTAGGAAGTGAATTAAACTAAATGAAATGGGATGTATCACAGATGCAGGTTGAAAAGACATCATTTCCTTCCCATCATCAAAAGCACAATCCAAGCATCACAGGTGATGCAGTTATAAAACATCACAGGTGAATCCTGCTGAGATGGTTCAGGCTAGAAAGAAAGGTTCTGAAAATCATGAAGTTATTTTGGTGGGTTTTTAATAACAGATTTGCATTAACTGTTTAATAACTGCAGTACATTCTAGCTCTCTCTGCCACATAGACTCTTTCTCCCCTATACCACTTTCTAACAATATTTCCTTCAGTAGAAGGGAACTTAGTTTCTACTAATTCACTGTATAGCTGGCCCTCCCACAAAACATCAGCTAACTTTTTAACTTAACTTTAATTTCACTTAAAATCCTCTAGATTTTAACATCTGCTCCTGTAATCTTCCATTCACAGTACACAAGGCTCTTTATACCTAACAGTTATTGAACTAGGAAGAGATTAATAGTAACACATAATGTAGCAAAAACTTGTCACCTGGAGAAAGTATCACATGTTATTTATGCAGAGAGAATTCTGTTTTCTATATTTTATAGGACTCTTAAACAAATCTCATGACATTATCATTGAAGGAAGTCTGCTCAATACGTTTTTTTGCAATGGTGTTAAATATTATTGTCAAATACCTCTATAAGGCACACAGCTTTTTAAAAGGTGCTAAAAGTACATATCTCTAGTCCCAAATGAAATTGAGGCAGTACAGTACATGTGTTCTTTTAGATAACAGAGGACAATGATACAACAGCAAATATGTTACTTTTCAAAATGAGAAGTTGGAATTCCAACCCCATGAATCTGACACCATAATCCTGACAGAGGCAGATTTAGGGGAGAGCAGCTGGTTCAGTTGCACTGAGCATGGAGCCTCAGGGGCACCACAACTATGATGTAGAATGGAAGGTGCAGGGGGCCAAATGTTGGTGTTGCACAGGGTACTGCTGAAATTTGAGACCCCAAGGTTTGCCACTGACACTGATCTCTACTCTAACATTGCATTTGTTCTCAGATTACTTGCAATTCTTATATATATGTGCACCTTTATTGGCAATCACCCAAACAAATCTTTGTGCACACCACTTCAAGATACCATTCACAAAGATGCTCTTAGAACTGAAACTACTTCTTCCCTTTATCTCCATTGGTGATAACTGAAGAAAAGCACTGCTCAAATGGATATATACACTTTTCTCTTTCTTCATTTGTATTCACTCTTCTGTGTGTGAGCAGTACAGAGATGAAATAATTATGCCTGGATAATTTCTCCATGAGTACTTAATGTGCTTTGCCAATATTTTCTGTGAAAGTAGCCTAGGAATTACTCTGCGGCATGATTAAGTACCTCATATTTGCACGTTTATAAGACCTAAGTAATATGAAGGCCTAAGTACTGCATTGTGTAATTTATGTTATCATGGTTGTAGTTTTGACTGTTCTTTAGCACCAAGAGAATAAATCTCACAACCTTTCTCCCTACTGCAGCAGATGAGGAATCACTTAGAAACAGTGGAAAAGGCAACAATGATTGCCACTGCCAGATATACAGTGCTTCCCAGATTTCAACAGAATGCCATTTAAAAGCAACTCTGAAATATGCTACCAATCACCTTCTCAGGCAGGAATGGTCTTAATACACAGGGGTGGCTAATTCATGAAACTCCAGAAGTTGTTGAACTCCAGCTCTCATCAGCGACAGGAAACATAGCCAATAGTCAGGGATGGCTGAAGTTGTAGCCTGTCATCATTTGGAGAGTGACAGGTTTCCCATCACTGCACTTAATACTCTGTGTGGCTCATAGAACCACAGAGGTCTGGCACCTAGGGTATTTGACTTGGGGCATTGGCAGGGAGAGACACCAATCCTTGCTCAGCAGCAAAGCTCACTGAATGACTTTGTAGAAATAGCTCCCTAACCCTACCTGCGGATTTGTCAGGAGGATTTCTTTAAAAGCATACTATGCATGCTTGGAAGAGGAAGGGGGTCACAATTAATAAACAGAAGTAAAAACCAACATCATGAGGCCTGCCTAAGCCAGATTCAGTTCTTGCCAAATGATACTTTTATTCTGAAGGGAAAGATCAGATAAATAGCCAACTTTCAAGCACAGCACTGATCAGTTCTGTTAACATTTGAACTATATCTGACATTACTTCTTACTCTTGCATTTACTTTGTACATTATGTACAGAGGAACATTTCGATAAAAAGTGTATAAATAGTGGAAACAGTGTGGGATCATTCAGGCACCTCCTCTCTCATGCACATGTGACTTGTGCATGCTGTTTTTGGCATCAACAGGGGGCAGGGTGGGGACAGAATGGGGGAATCCTCACTTGCATGCACCCCAGTGATGTGTGCAGTGGCTGGGAAAGGAACCCCGGCATAACTGGCAATTCCCATGTATAGCAAACGGATTTCAGAAGTCAGGCTTTCATAACAAAATAAAGTAAATGCAATGTTTTCTTTTAATGGAAGTGAAACACATAAGAAGAAGAAGAATTTGGATTTGATATCTTGCTTTATCACTACCCGAAGGAGTCTCAAAGCGGCTAACATTCTCCTTTCCCTTCCTCCCCCACAACAAACACTCTGTGAGGTGAGTGGGGCTGAGAGACTTCAGAGAAGTGTGACTAGCCCAAGGTCACCCAGCAGCTGCATGTGGAGGAGCGGAGACGCGAACCCGGTTCCCCAGATTATGAATCTATCGCTCCTAACCACTACACCACACAATTTTGCCTTATGCAACCAGCCATAAGAAGACGACAGTTGAAGCCACTGGCCCTCAGAAGTGAAGAGCTCCATGCTAATAAAAAGCAAGCAGAAAAGATTTGGCTCCAGCCACCCTCTGGATGAGCCTCTATTAAGAATTAATTTGGTTGAACACACAAATGTACCAGTAACTTAGAGAGCATCAAAAACACAGCTTTAGTTGTAGAAAATTCAGTTGGCAAGCTTGACCTCAATCCTGAATCTCTAAATTCTGTGAGAATGAAGAGTGCCCTGTCACAAGATTTTGTAGTTTAATCCTTTTGCACTGTCAAGTCAGTGGGTGACCTTTCATTCAGCAAAGAGACTCTACAGAAAGGAGTTAAGAAGAGTCAGATATCATATAAAAAATAAGAAATGAGGAACTAGCTAAATTTAGATAAGCTAAAACATCTCCAGAGCTGCAGTTCATGTAGCTGTAGCAGTTCCTGCAACTATTTTTATCAGATATGTAGCCAAATATTTCCACTTCCTATAGCCCTCTCTAGTATGAAGCATGCAACATGTGATTTAGGTGCAACTAATAACTTGTGTTACAAAAACCGCCTCCAATATTTAAGCCTTACACTCAAGAGCCTAACATTCGCAGACAAACTAGCTCAAAAACTATTCATCCTGAAGCACTTAAGCACTGCAAGCATGTAGGACTGAATGAACAGAAAACTAAATGTTATTCACTGTTGTCTGCACTCCACATATACCATAGTAGTTTGGCAAGTCATAGTTTATGACCTCCCAAGTCTATATTGAGAATTTACACAGCAAGCTTAGATAGCCAAAAGGACAGTGTTACTAGCTTCTAGTCACTAAAACCCCCCAAAATAATGAATGTGGAAAGATGAAAGCAGGCAGGCAACATTTATATTGAAGTCTTGAAAACCAATGCAGCAGTTTTAATTCCTCCAAAACATCTGGTTTCAAAGGGAAAATATAAGACATTTAATTACATGCCTTCAGTAAGGTTAAGAAATTGCATGCACTGTTGATCATGTTACTATTCAACATAAGTAAAACTAAACTAAACCTCCTACATAAACACATTCACCAGCTGCCATCTCAAACTTCTTAGAGCCCGGCCTTTGGGAGCAACTAAGAGACAGGCGTTATGTAGTTATGAGCAAGCCACTGAGAAGTCCTGTCTCCGCAACCAGCAGAGATGAAATAATCAAAGAGGACATTCTTGGTTGATCTGAGAGAGAACAACAGGAGATAACAGTTGTTCCCTAAAGAAGGAAGAGGTTAAGCCATCCAGGCACAATTTTGTAGCCATCTGTTACTTCCCTAGTTTCAGTAAAGTCAAAATCAAAAATGCTATCAGAATGTATACTGATATTCATATTGGGGGTTTTGTCTTTGTTTTATGATGTATTTTGTATTCTCATTCTGTATTTTTTTGTTCTGTGATTTTCAGATATATGAATTTAATAATAAAAATAAAAAGTGTACAAACAAGAAGGAATTTGTATAATTTCAGATCAATGGAGGCAGATTCAGAAGTTCACAGATCCACACGACTGGAAAAAAAGTCCTGTGCATAGCTGATGATGTTGCTATCCATTACACAGTACAACCTCAATCTTCACCATCCTCTCCCACCAAAGCCTGTGTCTTAGAGGGCTGGAAGTGGCTTGAGTTCATGCACCAAGTCCCAGTCCAATCATAACTCAATTACAGAATTATATAGTATTTTTTCACCATATTAGCTACAGAATTCACCCAGCGGAGTGGGAGCAGCATCTATCTAGCACAACAAAAGAGTCAGAATTCCCCCCCCCCCTGATCTGTGAACAGCATGTTGGCTTTATCCCTGAAGCTCTATGAACATGACATTTGTTTAACAAGCTCCAGAGCTATGATCTTAACAAGTTTCTAGTCTGATGTACTTTAGAACTGGAAATGTTCAAGAATTCCCACATGTCAAGCTCTAAATTGAAATACCAAATTACAGCAGTAGTTAGACCCAGTGAGAGAGCTTCAGCAGTTGGAAAGCAGGGCACATTTCCCATTAGTTCAGTAGCTGACTGAAATTTATGTGTAGAGTTGGCTTTGTCCCTCTTGTCTCCTGATTTTCTAAGGAATAGATTAATAATTTTTAATATATAAAGAGAGGAAAACTGGGTGGTGGGGAAGAGAGAGAGACCAGTTTTCCTTTTTGAACAACAGGGCAGAAACAACCTGGAGGGGAGCTAGACTGAGCAGTACGTTATACAGGAGTATATTTGGCAGTAGCTAGACCTGCATTAAATGATGGTGTTAACATCAAGGAAAACTGGCTCGAAAAATAAGGCTGGGTTCTGTCCATCCAGAACCACAATCAAGACTATATTCCTTTGTTTTGTCTGAAGAAATTTTGTATAGACGATAACTCCATCTGGGATTTATATATCATTTGGGCCTCTTGCAATGGATACCACATGCTTCAAGGACAATTTCCCTGGATTAAAGCCAAGTAACTTCCAGAACAGGGAAACTCTGTGCTGCACTAAAAGGAATGAGTGCTTAATCTGCTCAACAGTGGAGGTGTCCTGCTGGTTCATGTGTACATCCTTGTCAAGACTAAGTATTTGCTTTGAGTGAAAGCTATTAATGGTTTGCAAAAGGGCTAGAATAAAATTCTAAATCAAATTATTCTGACAAAGAGAAGAATGCTCCACTTTTATTTCCAGGACTAAGACAATGCTTTTAAATTTTTACATTTCCTAACTCCTCTGGAATAGTCAAACTGCCACAAAAGACTAGCAATTACAAATGTGCAGAGGGAAGATGTATAGTTGTGCTGTGTGTTACTCTAACTCCCATTTATTATGGGAAAAATATAGCTAATTGCTCTATGTATTTATGCAATTCAAGACTTCATAGTATCGTGGATTCATAAGGACATTCACAATAAAACCAAGTCAGGCATTCTCTCAATGCTTATTTTCTTAAAGCCATTTCCCTTAAATATCTGCTAGTCATGTAAAATACACTCATGTATTTAATTTCTTTATTTCTTAAACTCTGAAAAACCCTCCTTTTCATTACTAAAAATAATTGTCAACTGAACTGTAGATTCATGATTCAATAAATTCAATGCCAGTATTTTTTTCAAAGCTAACACTTATACCCAAACTCAGGTTTCACAAATTCCTTCACAGAAAAGAGCTCTCAGTTATCCTCTATTAACACCAGACCACAAGCAGGCAGATAATTTCAGTTTGAGTCCAAGTATTAACTTCATCCTGGAAATAAGTCTTGTATCATTCAGACTACAGTGCCATTAATAGAATTAGCAGACACTTTAAAAACACACACAAAAAACCCTGTTGTACAGATTTAGCACTTCAGGCTGATATTTGCTGGAATCGTGTCAACTATGCTCATATCCCTATTACTCATTTTTGTGGATAGTTTTAAATATGTTATAAAACCAGGGCAGAAACAAAGGAAACAAAACAGACATGCTGCCCAAATCCATTAGTACACTTTTAGGAATAAGTAAGCTTTAGGAATATGTTCAACCTTTACTGAACTAAAACAAAATTTCAAGCAGTGCTGGGCTTGGAACAGTGGGAAGTGTGTTGCTCATCCCCAGTGATGCCAGAGTCACTGTCTAACAGGTACTTGTAACACTAGTAATACAGATTTATGTGGAGCAGTGCTGATAGTTCTTTTAATAACTTTGTTTCTGGTCTCAACTGCCTCCCAAGATCCTGATTTATATATATATTATAGGGTGAAATCCCTTTATTGCAATACATGGTACAGTATTCATCTAAATAGTTGTGTTAGCACAAGGAATAGCACCAGGATTTCCTCACTTTCCTCTCCCTGCACATGCCCCACACAATCTCCAAATCTGCTCTGGAGAGTTAGAAAACCCCCAGAACAGATTTTGTAGGGTGAGGGGAAAGAGATGGAAAGAACATCCTGTCACATAAGGAGAAATTATTGTGCTGGCCTAACGTTCTCGATAGCAGTACTTTGGATAGAACCCAATGGGTCTAACTTTGAGTAGGTCTAAGTTGAATATATCACCCACCCATGATTACTATTACTATTGCCAGGGATCATCACACAACAGGAAAAAATACAATTGCACCCCATACAATTAGAGGGCAAGGAGGCTTCCACATCTCTGAAATTTTCTCATCTAAAGAAGCCTCTATCAGTGAGAAGCATGAAGCTAATATATTGGCTTCTGTACCACTTTGGATGCAGAAACCAAGCAAAGATAGTTGTAGGGAGCTGTAATGTCATGTATTTGTCAGAAACACAAGGCCACAAAGGGTCCACCATTGCAAGAGCTCCGCTGTTCTCATTATGCACAGCCAGAGCCGGCATCACCGTAAGGCACACTGAGGTAACTGCCTCAGGCGGCAGGATCCCAACGGAGTCCAGGTGTGGCAGTTCCCGCAGCTGTGCCTGCCTGCCACTGAGCTCACACACTGCCATCACCAGGGAAGGGAGGAGAAGCAGTGGCGAGCTCTTGCTGTTGCTCCAGCAACAGGAGAGGGTGGGAGGCACCCATGGCTGAACTGAAGTTCCACAGGCACCAGCAAAGCAAGGAGAGGCAACAGCAGCACCCTGGCTTCAGTGGGGAAGCGGCAGCAACTTCTCATTTCACCTCGGGTGGCAAAAATGGGGCAGTCATCCCCTGTGCACAGTGCATCAAGAGCATTCGGAAGCAGCATGAGAGTATTCTTGGCTGGCATAGCTTTCCTTATCGAGATTAAAAAACCCCACTGAGTGCACCTTTACCAAGGTTCCCAAGAATCTCGGATATGAAACTCCTCATGCATGTAAATTGTTGCAGCATCCACACATTACTGTCACCCAAATGTCAACCTGTATCCCCCCACAGTTTAATCCAATTTATCCTTTCAATGGGAAATCTGATGTTGGGGGGGGGAGGGGGCAATTGCTAACAACCTGGTCTGTTTGCAGTATTAAGCCTTCATTTGGAAGGATCCTAAAAAGATATACATGACCTATAAAATGAACACAAAACTCGTACAAAAATTGAAGACAATGCCTTTTAATAAAACTTCTAGTAATGAGATAACAAACTTTCACCAGCATTTGCTGATCCAGCAAGATACCTCACCACAACCATTTCGAATGCCTCATTCTTTGGGACCATTTTTCTTAACTAAGTTGCTAATGATTAGGAGCCTCATTCATTCATTTTTGAACAACAGAGACTGGCAATAGGGTAGCAGTCTTTTATTATTACTCCTACCTGTGAAAGAAGTCCAGAGAGAGGACTCTGTGCAGAATAATCCATGTTCTAACTCATGTATGTGCCCATGCTGTGATGTAAAAGGCAATTTCTACAAACAAGCAGCTTGTCTCCAACAGTAAAACCAATCGAGACAGTGGTCTACCAGGAATGTTATGACATCAAAATGATTATTGCTTTCCTCCAATTACATTTCCTTCTACAGAAAGCAGCATTTCTATATAAATCAAGCATATAACAGAGGTTATAAAGCTGCATCACATAATATAAAAGGACGCTGCAAGTCCAAAGGCAGAGGAGTCGCCATATATGTACAGAGGCAACAGCATGATAAGAGTAAGCTAATCCCTTCAAAGTCCCCTGCCACATTTACAGTTCATCATTTACAGTAATTCATGTAACTGGTTTTGACTTCAGAACTCCTAGTGACAGAAAACACACATATTATGCAGTAATTACCTAATGCCTCTTAATCCAATATTGTCCAAGCAAAATGGATCCAAAGTGCTCACGGCTACTTAGAGTTCAAAGAGTTCCTTCATTAAACATAAAGCTATTTTTTGTGATTTGAAAACATCAAAGAAACATTACCCAGGTATAGTTATCACCATGCACAATAAAAGTAAGAAGATGTAGGAAATGCTCTGAAGCATCAGAATAAAAACATATGCACATAAATCAATAAGGTCTTCCACATGAACAAGGCAGGGAAGATAAAAGGGAACAAGAAGATTGCTAGGATGTTAATGGAATGAAGCCTGCACAATTTTTCAAAACCAATTGCCAAGAATACTTTTGCACAGCAGGGATGACTACTTAAGAAGTTGGGGAAATGATTAAATGCAGAATCCATTATCAAAACGAAAGGTAAGAAAACACAAAGCAGAACACTCAGCAACATGTAGTAGACTTTTGGCTAATGAGAATTGCCACTACAAATGCCAACCAAAATCCAGTAGCTTGGGGTAAATAAGTGCACAGCCCCAAAGCAATGTTGTTATGAAAGGAAATATGTTTGATGACCTCATAATCAAAGAGATGTGTATGAATGCACACAGCTAGATGTATGCATGTGGACTGCTTCACACACTCAAAACTTTTAAGACCCCATACAAAGTAAGTCTCAAAATGTGTGAAATCAATGCAAGATATTCACACTTGTCTCACAGATCCGCACAACCAAAATTCACTGGATTATGCCAGAGTATTTGGTACCTATCCTATTACTGTGTATTGCACTCCATGTTTTTAAGGATTTAATTAATAAATAACCCTTGGTTCATGAGCTCAAATATTCCATATAATTACCTCCAGTGCTTATTCAATTATTAAAGTAATAATGTATCAAAAAGACTTCAGTCACAATAAAGTATGTGGGATGTCTTCAACACAAATGTTCTCTTAAATGTCCTTAATGTGTTTCCCCTCCAATTTACAAGCTTTGCCCCCTCTGGTTTATACAATTCTTAATTATTTGAGACTATACTGCAACAGTGCCCTGTATTAAAATGGTCTGCAGTGGATGAGTACCATTATTTGTGAATAGTTTTTCTATGCAACTATTCCAACCACAGAAAAAAGAACTGTATAATGTAAGTTCCATTACTTAGCAATGTCTCAACTAAAGCCAGAGCCTACTATTAGTCAAAGGAAGAAATGAAAGCCCCACTAAGCATCGAAATAGACAATGAGCCATTTGAAAGTTTCCACTGCTTGAATGTATGTATTCATACTGGCTTGGACTTTTCTGGCACAGAGACAAACACCTGGACCAAGCCCTCTCACATAGCAGGAGGGTTTGATTACCCACTGCTGTTTGCTGGTCTTTGCAAAAAGGTAACGAATAACAATTCACCTATGGCTGTAGCAATGTGCTTTACATGGAACCCTGCACATTTGAGGGAAACTGTCACTACATTTTCTGGGTGTTCAGAGAAGAGAATGCAGTCTCTTTTTTCTTATGCTCTGAAAACTCCATTCATGCCTTCCCTTCAAGAGAAAATTACCAGGTTATACTTCTGCTTTCTCATCTACCCCTGACAAATCATTCCTGTAATAAGAATTTAATAAACTCAGTACAACCCCTTCTAGATGTGCCAACTACAGCACAGAAAAGGTCACAACTCGACGGGGAAAACTATAGGTCCTTCTAGCTGTCTCCTCCTCGCTCATGCTGCGTGTAGTCACAAGCATCTACTTAAGAAAAGAGCAGTTCGCCCCTGAACATCATCTGCCTTTCGTCCATTCATAGCCTCTCGGGACAATAATACAATGAACTTATATTCCTTCCACTTTACCCCCAATGCCGGGCTTCTTTCCACTCTCCACAGCCCAAGCCAGATGAGACCTACCCACAATCCCACAAAAGCTCTCCAAGCCCCAGGACTGCGCTCCACATGCACAATAGCACAACACACCCAATTCCCCAAGTCCGCCAACATCCAGATAACACAAATTCCATCCTCCCACTATGGAAGCGCACACCCTCCTAGCCTCGCGTGCACCCGACTCCCCACCCCCACCCAACAACAACACACACACGTAAACACGCGCTCTGGTCGCCGGGCACAACTAAAACACGAGAACCGTTCACTATTATATGACACCACCCCCCCCCACCCACCCTATAGCGCACACAGGCGCAGGAAAGGGAGCAGCCGGCCCCGCACAGTCCTCCCCTCGCCTGTCAACCCAGACCACCCCCCTCCCGCTTCCATACACACGATAATGCATTTATCCCGCTAAGTCCTTTCTCACCTCGACAGACCCCGCGCGCACGCCTCCTGCCCTCATCCCCGCACTGCCCGCCCTTCGTAGCGGCGAACACACACAACACACACACACACCCGTCGCCTTCTCTCGGAGCCCGCGGGACGGCGGCTCCCGCGCCCCTCTCTGCGAGGGACGGCAGCGGCAGGAGGACCCAGCGACATCTCCCTCGCTCGCCCCCGAGCGAGCGGCGCCGGCTCCCCTCTTCTTACCTCAGAGCGGTGGGGCAGTGGGCGCGCGCCGAACCGGCTGCTGGAATCCGTTCCTCCTCCTTCGCCACGCTCTTCATCCTCCTCTGGCAGAGGAGGATGCTGCTGCCGCCGCCGCCGCCGCTCTGTATATGTGTGTGTGTGTGTGTGCGCGCGCGCGCGCCAAGAGGAGCGGCAACACAAACAGTCCCCGCCTCGCACAATGCGAAGCAGCTGCTCCGCACACGCACACGCGCACGCGCCCCCGTCTCTCTCTCTTTCTGACTGAAGGAACTCGCCGCCGGGGCCTAGCGAGCTAAAGGAAAACGTTACGCATGCGCGCTGTGATGTTTCATGGGAAATGTAGTCCTCCCCCCCCACCCCACAGACCGTTCCTTCTCTCCCCCCGCCAGCCCCGCTTGGCTTCTCTTCGCTGGGTGACAGAACTTACCTATCTCTGCTTTTCGTTTGTTTTAACTAGGCTTAAGTTTGGCGAGGAAGTTCGTTTCCCACAAGAACAAGTCGGATAAAACGTTATAACTAGCGCAGGCGCTGTTGAGTAATAATCTATAACGGCTGAAGGGAAACTTGCATCGCGAGGGGGAATTAGCTCAAATGGTAGAGCGCTCGCTTAGCATGCGAGAGGTAGCGGGATCGATGCCCGCATTCTCCAGTTACATTTTTGCCTGCCTCTTCCTCTATAGTACTCAGTTGTTGTTGCAGCCCCTCTAACAATCCTCTATCAATGCTCAAGCCTACAGTTGTAGGAAAGATCCTTCTATTGAGAGATTGAGGGGACTGCTATTGTTCATGCTAGTCCTGTTCTTGTTGTATGTTACAGCTGGTTATGATTTTCCCTTGTGGAAAATTCAGAGCAAAAACAAACAAAAACATGCTCTGCAAGCGAAAAGAAGGCAGTCTGCTTCCTTGGAAATAAAATAAAATAAATCTAGACCTCGTGACTAGTTCTATTAATCCCAGTGCATATAATATTATTTCATCAGACTTCAGCCTCATAGTTTACAAATACAGAACTGGCGCCACTGTGCTTCAAATGTATGCTGTTTAATAAATCCAGTTAGCAAGCATTGCACGTTATGCTCAGTTGCAGCAAATTATTAAATCTTAAATTCAATTCTAAGATCATCAGTCAATTATAAAGCCCAGCATTTAAATATAAAAATGAATACCTCCGTGACATATGTAATCCTTCACCTGCCAAAATATATAGTCCGAAGCTCATTATTTCTTCCTCATATGATTATTTCGAATTAGCCAATCACGACGCTTTGGTCATGAGCTATCCAGAAGACACCTCAAACATCACGCTGGTCCGAGGTATCTTGTGCGCCCTCTGCTGGACAATTCGGCAACGTTTCTCTTGACATGGTGTGCGTAGGGTAGGGGGCTGAGCCCTCCCCAATGTTGAGGGGGCTGCCATCCCCCGAAGTTTGCCGCCACCGGGCAGCGCTCGTGTGCTGGTGGGGGCAGTGAAGAGATGCTTCACTGTCTGTCTCAGGATTTTTTATGGTTCCTTCATGAGCTGATGGTATATGTATAGATCTTTGTTTTTTCTGGCATTAGGTTCCTGTTTGTTTTCCTTGCTCATTTGCTAAAGAAGTCAAAGCTGAATTTGATGGCAAGATCTTCCTATCTGTTTCTACTTTGAGCTCAAAATGTAGCAAACAGTAGAGACACCAACCCACCTAACAACTCAGAACACACTGCTTCTTCAGTAACATTTTACAACACAAATCAGACAGCTCTCTGGATAAATCAAAATAAATGCTGGAACAAATGAATTGCTATTCACTTAACAGAGATAATCATAACTCTTCCAGAAAAACAATACAGACCATCAATTGCTGTCCCAAGGTGAAGCATAACCTTAGCAGGATTTCCATTTCAAAGGTTACACTTGGACTGGCTGCTGATTTATTAGCGAGCCATATTCGATGTGTTAGTATTCATATATGAAGCCCTTAACAGCTTGTGACCAGTTTACTTGAAGGCTCACTCATCTGCTTCGATAGTTATCTTTGTTACACCTAAAATTGCTAGGCATTGTAACAAAAATTAAAAATCATACATGCCCTTCCCACTGGCTTATGGTCTAAAGATTCCCTGTGTACGCTGTCTGCTTGGTAAGTGACTGTAGGACTCCAGTGGCCCAGGGCCGAGTCTGTTTTCAGCACTGAAGTTCACTGAGAAGACTTGAACTGGCAATTGTCTCTCAGCCTTATGGGGAGGATGAATTGGGCAGATGAGAGCCATGTCCTTGGAGTTCCTTGGGTCAAGAAATGAATGAATAAAACACAATCCCCCTGTGATTGCTGCTCACAAGAGCCAACTCCTAGGGGCAGAGGGGGCTTTGTCCCTGCCCCAATAACATACTTTGGGGGGGGGGCTAAATCGATGGGCACCGCATCATGTGATCGATTATGTGGGTCGGGGCTTTCCTGCTCTGCCAAATATTTTATATAAGTGTTGGCACCTTGCTGCTGCTCATAGACATATTATGCAAAAATCCGCTTTCACTGTCTGGACAGCACCTGCTGCAGAGCGGCTGGATGACAGGAAGGTGGTGTTGCTCTTTTGAATAGGAAACTGGATGCCGAGGAGGAAAGGCTGCTGGTAGCTGCGCATTCCAGACGCCCGCATGAGGAAATTGCAGCCTTCAGCGGAGAATTACAAATAAAGAGTCCAACACTCTCCCTTTCCTACAAGCAGCCAATCACATTTTGAATCGCTGCCGTTCCAACCAATCAGGAGTTGCCGTGGAGCTGTAACTAAGCCTGGCGCGTGACTGGAAGGGTAGAGAAAACCCTCGGTTGTGTCAGCGCGGGCCGCGCAAGGGGCGGGCCGGAGAAAGCTGCCCGCTGCCACCTTGCGGCAGTTTTACAACATCCCAGCAGCAGGCCTGGACCAAGATGTGCGCATGCGCCGTGCCTTTCCAGGGCTGTCGGTAGATAGCAAAAGCGTCTGTAAAGGGGTGACGTTGCTTCCAGTACTCGGAATCAGAGCGCATCAGTGATCGCGCGGAACCAGTGTGGTGTAGTGGTTATAGTGTCGGACCGGGAAAACCACTGGGAGGAGACCAGGGTTTAAAGCCCCCCTTGGCCATGAAGCTTACCTTGGGCCAATCACAGCCTTGCAGCCTAAGCTACCTCGCAGGGTTGTTGCGGGTATTAAATGAGCAAGGGGAGAACCATGTGCGCCCCCTCGAGAAAGTGGTCGGGTATAAATGCAATAAATACCTAACAGCGGGGGCTTCCAGTCCCTTTGCTTTCCAGCATACCTTTCTTAACCCCCGCTTCTTTTAAAGAACTGTTCATACACACTAGCCACCCTTGCTGCGTGTCTCTTGCTGATCTTGCCCCACTCCAACACGTGTAGGAAGGAATGATCGGGGGCATACATCCGTTAGAAAACCAAGCAAGTTTACACGCCCAATCCAACGCGTTTCCTTGCGATTTGGCAATGCGGAAGCGCGCGGAGCCCAAACTCTGGCGGTTGCGCGGATACCAGCAGGCGGAGAGTAGGAAGTATCCGGCTGACGTTTCCCAGCAGCTTCCTTGCCAAGGCAGACCCGCGCAGTAAGTATGGCAGGCCGGGCAAGCTGGGGTTGCTTAAAGGAGCTTTGGGCGGCTGGCCTGGAGAGGGATGCGCGCAGAGAGTCGATCTGAGGGCCAAGGCGGTCATAAAAGGGCGCGATGGCGCTTCTTTGTGCAAAAAAGAAAGGCTCTCTGTTCGGTTGTTGACCTCAAGCACAGGCCGCCGCTAGAGGAACGCGGGTGCTTTCGCGCAGTTTGCTGCTACGCTGTGGCTTAGGGCGCTGCGTCGGAGTTCTCAGCCCTGCGATCCCTCTGGGATTTCTCCAACGAGGGATGCAAGCGTTTAGGAGTTTCGGTAGCGAATGCAAGAAGGGCGCGGTCAGCAAGCCGCCTGCAGCAGCCGGGGATGGCGCACTATTTTCCAGTGCCAGCTCATGATGAGGCTGGAGAAGTGGATTGGGATGGATGAGTCATTAGAAAGCGAGGACGCCGTTTCCCGCTTCGTGGATTAGCGCTCGGAATAAGTCAGAGAAGGAGAAGCCCCGCCCCCCGCAAGTTCTGTGGGGTGGAGAACATCTGCTCTGCTTGTAGAACAGTGGTTCTCAACCTTTTTTTGGCCATGCCCCACCTAAAATCCTGATGCCCCCCCCCCCCGCGACATATAATTCTTATTATTCAAAAAGTGAACTCCGATTCACGTGGAGAAAACCTAAAAGGCCATTAACTTGGTCTAACACATTTTCGAATTGCCTCCCTTAAAAATCAAATTGCCCCCCTGTGGGGCATGTGCCCCATGTTAGGAACCACAGTTGTAGAAGGTCAATCTCCAGCATCTCTAAGGAGGGCTGGGAGAGAACCGTGTCCGAAGCCCTGGAGAGTAGCTGCCAGTCAGTGTGGGTGGTATTGAGCAAGATGGAACAATGGTCTGAGTCGGTTAAAGGCAGCTTCCTAATGTTTCTTAAGGGCACTACCTCTTTCCCAAATAGTGTCCACCGTGATGCAGGACACAGGGAACATTTGTCTGCTTTGTTTATTTAAAAGAGTTGTACCCCACTACTCAGCAGATTTCCCAGGACAGTTTTTCAATAGCAATTGCCCCAGTCTAGAAAAAAGGTAAGAGCCAAAGCCCCATTTATTCCAAAGGGACTGGATTTATTTGAGTAGAGCCCTGCTGAGCCAACATCCTGTTCCCCACAGTGGCCAACCAGGTGCCTATGGCAAGGATGGAAACCTGGGGCCTGAATGTGGCCCCTAGTCTTCTTCAGATGGCCCTTGGAATTGTTCCCAGGCCACCACCACTCTTTGACATCAGAATGGGTGCAGATACCGAGAAGGTCTTCTGTCTGATTCCCTGTAACTTCACGTCTCACAATGAGGGAACTGTCAGAAGACCCTCGGAGCTGGACCTCAGTATCTGGGCAGGATGATGAGGGTGGCTCCTACAACCCAAGACAAAGGAGGAGCAAGATGCAAGCAGAATAACACCCACCCACCCACTCCCTGGCACCAGCCAGTCACTGCCACAAAGAGCTTCAGATTGCTCAATAACAGACTTCTTGATATAAGTCAATTCCATGGGACTTATTCTCAGTGTGCATAGGCACAGCCACGCTAAAATCAATATAGCACTGACACATCGAAGCAAGAAGTTTACTATGTAAAATCAAGTCCTCCAATTTAGATGGTTTGAATAATCATGCTGTTAAAATCATAGGACTTTTGAATGGGTTGGGATGACCTTATCCGTCAGAGCCTTGTGAGTCTACATACACTGCAGCAAGAAGTTTACCATCAGTGCTATGGTGCAATGTCTTTTGTCAAGAAACTGGCCAAAGTTCATAAGTCTCGGTGCTAAGTACATAAATATGTTGGTGTTTCAGAGCTGACGTGCACAGCCTGCATTACTGGAGCCCAACAGGTATCCCACAAACGTGGCAGTTTCTCCTCCCCTGGTAAAACATAATCTCCAGATCCCCAGTTATCATTTAAAATGAGCAAGTTTCTAGAATTTGTAGAACCTGAGCTAGGAGGCAAAATGTGCAGGCACAATTCTGCTCAGGTGTTTGTTTTTTTGGTGAGAGACTAGGCCACAGGGGCCAGCAAACTTTTTCAGCAGAGGGCCTGTCCACTGTCCCTCAGACCTCCAGGGGGGCAGACTATATTTTGGGGGGGGGGGAGAACGAATTTCTACACCATACAAATAACCCAGAGATGCATTTTAAATAAAAGGACACATTCTACTCATGTAAAAACACGCTGATTCCTGGACCGTCCGTGGGCTGGATTTAGAAGGCAATCGGGCCCGCTCTAGCCCCCGGGCCTTAGTTTGCTTACCCATGACTAGGGTGTTCCCCCTTTCAATGCTTTATTTGGGTTTCCCCACCCCACCCCTAAAAAAGCCCATGGAAATGCATACCCACAGAACCTTTCTCTCTGCATCTGCCTCCCTAACAGACTCTCCCTGTAGCCTCTGAAATTTCTTCCTTTTGCACTAAAAGCTCATCCACACTTCTGCTTATTCTGTGCCTAGAAAACACGGGTCTGAGAGGTTTTCCATTTGCCCCATTGCTTCCTCCAGGAAAATCCACTGCTTACTGCTGAATCAGAACAAATGTCAATCCATAGAAAAACTGATTGATGTATGTTCTAATTGGCAGTAAACAGTGGGGCTACCCAGAGGAAAGTGGCAGGACAAGTGGAAGTGTGGAAGAGCACCACGTCTCACAACTCCCATTCCTCCATCCCTATGCTCTACCAGACTCCTGTTTCACACTCCCCAAGAAGGTTGTGCAGACAGATTGTTTAACATAATGCAACACTGAATTCCACCCAGTACCTGTTTCAAACTGCAAAGCTGAAGAACAGCCCTTTGCTTCTCCTTAGGTCAGGCGGTTGTAAGAGGAACTAGAACTTGTGAAATCAGAGAACAAAGTAATCTTTGCTGGAGGCATTTACCAAAAGAGGAAACTGG
The DNA here is from genome assembly GCF_965112155.1 of Podarcis liolepis. Taxonomy (NCBI): domain Eukaryota; kingdom Metazoa; phylum Chordata; class Lepidosauria; order Squamata; family Lacertidae; genus Podarcis; species Podarcis liolepis. The sequence goes on from NC_139554.1 coordinate 77,978,063, forward strand.
AATTTCCTTCATAGGCAGTTGTCTTTTAAAAGGATGTCAGGAATTACTTAAGACTAATGAAGGTCACCACACTGTTGAACAGGTATGGACAGGGGAGCAGTCCAAGGCTGCGGGAGGATACACCAGGACAGAATATGGGATTTGTGTATGGCCAGAAACAAATTCAACTGGAAGAACCTTCTGGTAAAAAGCTAGATGCTTCCAAAGGGGGACAAAGTGTAGGGCACTTAATTAACAGAGGATTTCTGAAAGAGGCTTGTATGAAAAGACCTGGCAGCCTTGGGCTAGGTCTGAAATTGATTACACAGGCAGAAGGAGAAGAGAATGGAGGAGACAGACAATTATCAGTGTTCCATGGCCCACATCAGCTCTGTCTCCATCTTTTTATAGATTTGTGGACAAACAAGAACAGCTGATTTTTATCTACGTGTATGGATGCCCATGGGGACAAGGGGTGGCAGTTGCTGTTTATCAGTGTGAGGCAGCCACCTCAGGTTCTAGATTTTGAATGTCCTAAATGGGTAGCAAATTGTTAGTTATTTAGGTTGTTGGTGTTATATTTTTGTTGCTATGGAAGAGGTGAGATGCTTCTAGGACTTTATGCTTTAGGTATGAACATAACATTATTTGCCTCATAACATGAATTGTGCTTATCTGAGGTACTCCTGGAAATTGTCTTTGGCATTATGCCATATGATGGGTGGGATTTTTTTTTTAATCACCTATACACACCCTGCTATACCTTTTCTGGGCAAGAGTACACTTCTAGTTATTTTTCAGAAATGGTGAACAGCAGCAATGCTCTCTCAGTCCCATTTTGAAAACCTTATTTAGTTGTATGTGTTCATTAAAATGTTTTGGCTGCCATGCTCCTCTGCTCTACTTACTATTCCTCTGTGGGAGCATCTCCAGGGCACACTTGCAGCCTGATCCTATACTGATCCTATACATGTTTACTTAGGAGTAAGGCCTGCTGAGTTCAAAGAGGCATCCTTCCAGTGTGTATACCAGGATAAGCTATCAATCACCCCTAGCCAGTTAGAGGAGATGAACAGCATGGCCCCTTCCTCCTCAATGCAGAAGGTTATCACTGGACCTATTTTGTACAGATGGGATATATTGCAGTGTTGTGTGTGAAAATTCATGCTTGGAAGTATAAGACAGTGGTCAAAAGTTTGCTTGTTGCACAGGTTCACCTGTTTGCAGAAAAGCATAAAGACACGCTTTCAAAAGTAACCTGTGAAGAAAATTGTGAAAACATCAGCCTTCCAGCATCAGGTTCTTAAAACATGAACCTTGTTTGCTTGGACTTCTTAAAAAATAAATAAAATCTCAGGGTGTGTGCGACAAATTTGTAAGTTTTGAATTTTGGCAATTTGGCAACCTGGGATAGGATTCCTGCTTTTGGGGGGAATCTGCACCTCTTGAATGTCACACTAATGGTCGAAAGCAAGGATGTGACAACCTAATCGAGAGGTAGATTTACAGACTCTGGGCAAGTCAGAGCTATCCCAGATCATCTTAGCAAAGGCGTTCGCACCTCTGGTATTGTAAAAACAAGGGGACTCGTAGAAAACCAGCAGGACTCCCTTCCGCCTGTGGCTGCTGCGATTACTCTTCCCAAGAGGAGACTGATGCGTCACCACACACCTGGGAAAGCCTCACGTGGCGCCCTGGGAATCGAGCTTGCCCAAACAGAATCGGCTCCGTCTTGGTTGCGGGGAAAGCAGAGCCCGTCTAATTACTACAGCCGGCTCCGTAGGCGTGCGATCCCCGGGGCCCAACCTCTCCCTTTGCCGCCCAGAAGGGGGCTCGGCTAGGCAGATTAGTTCCAGCGCTTCCCGTTAGGGGCGGGTTGGCCGAGAAGCTATTTATTGCGTTTCGGGCGGCGGCGGCGCTGGCGCTTGGCTTCGGCAGAGCTGTATTTGGGTTGATTCTCCGCGCGGGCCGAAGATCGGGTAAGTAAGCGCAGACCTCGCTCTCTTTTCAAGGTATTGGGGTTGGCCAACAAGTACTGCGTGGTCGGGTTGTTGTTTTTTGTTTTAAACCAGGTGTCATAGGTGCCTGAGATGCGCGCAAAAAATGGATTTCTAGTTTAGGCAGCGGGGTTGGAAAGCAAGGCTGGTTTTGAGTTCCTGTTTTTAATTAACCCGCTTCTGACGCGTTTGTGTCGCAAGGAAAGAGGGAGGCACTCCAGCCTCTTCCTTGTTGAGCCTGACACTGCAGAAAGTGGCCGATCGGGGCTGGAAAAATGGTTCCTAGCTAGGAATGAGCACTTGCTCTCGGGCTTCAGTGAAATAAACTCAATTCATTGTCATTTATATGCTGTAATAGCCGCCCTCCCCGATTTAAAATAGCATGACTTTAATGAGCCGTCAGTTCTGTCCCTTCACTATGGCAGAAAGTGTGCAGCGGTGGCTCAGTTTCTGAATAATAACATTATATTGGAAACTTTGTGCTGGAAGAACTCGCACTGGGTAGGTATATAGAGGATTCCTCCCTCCCATTTGCAAAGGACAGTGGTGGCATTTCAAAGTAGCAACACAGTAAGAAATGGGTGGGTTTTGTTGCTTTCCCGCTCTCATCCTTTGAGAGGATAAATGGCACCAGTGATCTGTGTGTTTTGTGTGTTTGGAAGTTGTCATGGAAACCTTCCGCTGCCAACTTGTGGAGCTGAAGTTGGAGGGTGTCAGATCTTGGTTAGGTGAGCTGTCTGGGGCTGAAGGGAGCTGTATTCCAGCAAGACCCAGAGGCCACCAGGTTAGCAAAGGCTGGTCTGAGGGAAGACAGGGTCTGTCTCTTTCACGCAGAGGCCAGACTCCCAGGTCTGTTTGGGGATGCTCCCGCTCTGGGTTTTCTGCACAGAGCAGAGGGCTGGGCTTTGCAAGGCCCTTGCCCAAGCTCTATGAATCTGGTACTTAAATGGTTCCAAAAGAATGTCGGTTTTCTCTGTGAACAGCATTTTATGTTTCATTAGCTAGCTTTGCTCAACTGCTGGCATCAGGCTGTTTTGTGACCTGAGGTTTTGTGCATTTTGCAGTGCGCTTCAGTTTTGAAAAGCATGTGGTTGGCATTCCCCTGCATTGCCTATTGTCAGCTGTTGCTCATGCTCTAACACAGGAATCAAACTTGCTGAATTTCCTTTTAATTGTTCATGGCATCTAGATAAAAAACAACTCACAACTACTAGGCAATTTACAACCAGCCTCCCAATGCTTGCTTTGGTTTCTCTCCCCACCCCACAAACTGGAGCTCTTGACTGTTCAATTGAGAGGCATAAAGTATTAGCCGACTGCTTTCACAAATAGGTCTCTGGCAACTCTTAATCTCAGGGTTAGGGGTTCGAACCCCACATTGGGCAAAAAGATTCCTGCATTGCAGGAGATTGGACTAGATGACCCTCATGGTCCCTTCCAACTCTACAATTCTATGATAAACCTCTATGATCGTATCATATTAGATAGGACCATATAGTCCAGTTCTTTGTTGGTATAAGTTAGAGATGAGGAACCTGTGGCTCCCTGGATGCCAATTCCCATCAGTCCCAGTCAGCATTGCCAATGGTTAAGGGTGGGGGGGGGGTAGCCAACAGCCAAAGAGAAGGACACCCACACATTTCCCATCCCTGGAACAAGTGAAGGACCATCGTTTGTGCCATTGTAAAATAATGGCTGTCAAAAACCAGCAGCTTCTTTTGAGTGAAGCCTATCAACTTGGTACATTTTTCCTCTTAACGACTGGGAGTTGACAGGCATTGCATATGTTGTATTTGCATGCATGATGTAAACAGGAAAGGGAATAGAGTTGCAAGGATGGAAAATCCCTAGATGCCTAATTATCCAAAAGGGTGTGTTCAGCTATAAATAGCTGATGTCTAGAAACTAGTGGTCTCTTCCAGCCATCGCAATAGGGGGTAGAAAAGAGAACAGGCTTCAGGTGTCCTTTTTATTGTGCATTCATTACGATTTGGGCTCATGATGGTATAGGGCTGATGATACATGACCCCACTTTCAATATGGTTTGTGCCTGCTGAGATTTCGGAGTAGGCATACTGCTTCATTTCCAATTGGTGCTTCTTCCTGAAATCTTGCTACTTTCCACACTTCAAAAGCTCCATGTGTGAGTGCATGCTTTCATTGTGCTATAGTGCAAGAGTATCCCTCCAGAAGGCAATAAAATGGTAACATGGGAGAAGCATTGAATCTGTGCCCCGAGTTCTGGGAATCTGCGGATATGGTCCTTTTCCTTTTTCTAGTTGGAAGCCACCAGAGCTTTATACGCATTGCGATGTTTTGACAGATGGAACAACAAAGTGCACAAATTGAGGTACAAAGTTACCTGGAGAGGGGCCAAAGTTCATCTGTGCAAAGTGGGAGGATATGATGTGGCTTGAAAGCTCCGTTGGTAGAGCCCGAGGCTCTTAATCTCAGGGCTGTGGGTTCGAGCCCCATGTTGGGTGGAAGATTCCTGTATTGCAGGGGGTTGGACTAGATGACCCCCCCTGGTCCCTTGCAACTCTATGAATGGAAGGAACTGTCAATTTCTAGTGACGTTACTGGAATTTGCAAGGTTCTTGCAGGCAGATGGTTTAAGCCAGAAGCATTGTATGGGCACAGTTGGTGATCTCTAGGGAACACTTCCTTCTTTGATATGTCCAGGAACATGCTGACAATGTGGTCTGTTTCCTTTAAAGGTGATCAGTAGTGAACTGGTTATTCAAACTTTTCTAGTGGAACTACTTGGAAGTGAATATCATATGGCCAAATACCTCCCCAAGGCTTGAGAGTCTCTCTGTGCAGTTTATCAGCCTACAAAAAGAATATGCGGCACAGAGTCTGTTTCTGTGTTGTTTCCAGGAAAAGATATTGTGAAGATCCAGTCGTTAGGTTGGGCATTTGCGTTGGGTTTTCTGGAGCTGAGGAACTTCCCCTCTGCCCAGAACTTTTGAGGCAATACACCACACCCCTCTACAGTATTTATAGGAACTCAAACACTGAGATCCCGCTCTGTTCCAGTAACAAGAAGCCGAAAGCACCAGCCTGAAGATGACGAGTGAGACCTCGTCGAAACGTCGCCTAGACACCCCAACTTTTACACGGGAAGACACCCGAGGACACCAAAACCTGCATATATATATATATATATATATATGTGTATATATGTCCTTTGATGGCCAAACCAGGCAGATAATTTGTGAACTATTACTTGGGAGGGTTGGTTTTTTTTTTTTTGCCCCCAGACAGTTTCATAATCTGTGATCAGGCACAGAAAAAGTGTCGTAGGTAGGTAACCCTGTCTCCTTCTGCTATTTCCACTCAAAATCATCCCACGCCCATTTGGGAGAAAGATATAGGCTCCCCACCACATATCTTTCCTAGCTCTTTTTCTATCCAAAGCTGGTGGAAAGTAATTTGAGTGGACAAATGACAGGGTATGGAAAGGGTGAAGCACCATTAGCTCACCTGTCCTACTTCCCTTCCTGGCAGCAGTATCCAGTGTCTGCTTTGTGCTATGAAAAGGGAGGTGAGAGGGAGTTGCACATAGGTGAGTGCTTCCTTAAAACTGTTTAACGTTGCTAGCTTCTGAGGCACAGTAATATTAATACCAGGTGACCTGCTTGACAAGTATTCACAGAGTCTGTTTCTGTGTTGTTTCCAGGAAAAGATATTGTGAAGATCCAGTCGTTAGGTTGGGCATTTGCGTTGGGTTTTCTGGAGCTGATGAAATGTGCTTTCTCTGCCAGCTCACTGGTGAATCAGCTTTCAGAAATGTCTCGTAACAGCACTTCAACCCAGAATAATTAAGCTCAGTGCTTTTTTCCCCTGGAGGTACTGAAAGGTACATAGTACCAGCACCATTTCCCCCAAAAGGCTAAAAGTGTGGCACTTATTGCAACAACTTCATTGTCTATAGAAAAAAGCACTGATTAATATCAAATTTCACTTGGAAATTTCAAAAGGGGGGGGGGAACCCCAAGGGTACCAAATGCCTGGAGTTCAGGGGAGTGGTTTGTGATGGTATTAAGCTGATTATAACGTGTACCCCTTGGAGAGAATGATATAATAGTTCTATCACTTTGCAAAGTGATATCACAAATCCTGGCCTAACCTTGGCACCAAACCAAGTGTGATGTGGGAGGTTTATGAGAAGATCTCATGAAGCTTTTTCTTTTTTAAAGCCACCCCTCCCAAGGAATATAGGGAGTCATACTTACAGCAGGCCAAGATCTTGTGGCCACCAGGTGAGAGAAAGAACATGAAGCACAGCAAGTATCAGGAAAGAAAAGAAGAAGAAAAACACTCACCCTGAAAAAAACACTTTCAGAATGAATCAACTGATATCACAGTACGGTTCTCAATACACCTTTTATATCTATTGAGAACTGGAACAGAAGGTGGAATTTTCCATCTTTTGTATTTATTTTATTGCTCATACAGGCAGAGCTACATAAGATGTAGATCATGAATTACCAAATAAATGGCGTATCCGATTTGATCCACCGTGGCTGCTGTGCTGTGTGTGTTAAACCCAGTGCAGTTGCTGGTGCTGCAGGCCTAGCAGGGTCCAGATTAACAGTACCAAATACCAGAGTTGCAGAGTAAACATAGTGCCAGCTCCATTTAACAAAGGGCCCTTTCTAAACTCGTATATTCACTACAAATATAGGCTGTGCAGATCAGGAATGTAGTTGCCTTCAGAATGAGGCTAAAGTTTACAAATGTTGAAACATTGCCCTTCAGAGGTTCACTTCTAGTAAATGTGGTTAAGACCAGTTGTCGGCAGAGAGACAAAAGTGTTGCATGATTCATGTGTGTGCTTTCGGGCTGTTGCATCAGCTCTTGTTAAGAAGGGGCCTCTTTGGGTTAAGTTGCAAGTGGCCACAAACAGGACCTTTCAGCAGGGGGCTAGCTCTTGAGCAAATGCAGGAGTTTTTCTTTTGAGAAATTCTTGCTTGCAACTGAGATAGCTGCAAATGCTGTAGACCAGGGATGGCCAGCAGTGAGGCCGCCAGCTGCTGTTGGGCTGTCAGCACTCATCATGAGGCTGGTGGGAGTTGGAGTTCATCAACATGTGGAGGGCAGCATAGTGGCTTCTGCTATAGACAAGCAAACAAAAACACTGTAGTTTGAATGGGAACATTAGCCTTCCCCTTGACCCTTGTTGTAGGGAAATAACACCTCTCTCTCCCCCCCGCTTCTCTCCAGCTGTTGCATCAAAAATGGACCTTGACATCCAGTCCAAAGAGCTCAGTGGGTCCAGCTGGAAGGAACTTCTTCCAACCCTGAGCCAGTACAAAACCATCAGGTAAGTAAAATGTCAGCGAAAGCCATGTGTGTTAAGGTGTGCATAAAGTCTCACAACTGCAGGAGTTCCATTCCGATGGAACTTGAGCTGGTGTAATGCTTGCTTGCCCCAAAATACCTAGAGATGCTTCTCACAACCAGATTTCACATTCTCATTTATCAGTTACCAAGTTTTGTTCTTGGTTAACTGCTCATGGTTTGTCTGGGAGAGACAAGCCCAAGTTCACCGTGGCAGCAGCAGCACACAGAGGGGAAGGAGCAAGTCAGATATGATTTTGGCTTGTTCCTGTAAGACAGTGATGGCCAAACGTGGCCCTCCAGCTTTTTGGGGACTACAACTCCCATCATCCCTTGCTAACAGGACCAGGGATGATGGGAATTGTAGTCTCAAAACAGCTGGCGGGCCAAGTTTGACCATCACTGCTGTAAGCCATGGTTTGGCATAGTGCTGCATGCGAATGAAAGCAATGTCTAACTTAATTGTTTCTAACCAGCAGCCATTTTTGTCTGCTCTTGTTTCATTTGAAAATCATATTGCTTGTTGAATTATTTTATTGTTGCAGATTTATTTTGTGCATGCATGGGAGGCTTAAGGGCAGTGCTTTTTTTTCTTGGGGGGGGGGACTCAGAGGTACGCATACCTCTAAACATGTTGTGAATCTTTGTACTTTTGTCCATTTACTATATTTATTTTCCCCAATTTGAACTATAAAATGGTGACTTTCTTGAGTCAAAATGAGTACCTCGAAACATTTTTTTTAAAGAAAAAAAGCACTGCTTAAGGGTATATGGGGAATCTGCTGTAACAAGGGTTCCAATTTGCTGATAGACAATGTTGGATTTCACCTTTTGTTGTTCAAATATTCTGGAAATCTTCCAAATCGGGCTGGAAGGGGGAAAAAGAATTCTGTAGAGGAGAAATGTTTCTCTCCGCTGGTTTGTTAGAGCTAACACCCGGCTCCTCTTCCCCTTCATTCTCAGGTTGGATGACTGTAGTCTATCAGCTAGTCATTGTAAAGATCTCTGCGCCTTTCTGAGCACAAAGCAAACATTGACTGAACTCAAATTGAACAACAATGAACTGGGAGATGCTGCTGTAGAGTTGCTGTGCAAAGGATTGCTGAGTCCAAGCTGCAACCTTCAGAAACTATGGTAAATCCCCTACAATCTGTCATGGCTTAAGTTTTGTTAGCTGAAGGTCTCCACAGATGGAAATGTCCACAGTAGGAAGGTTATCAGTGATAAAATCCCTTCTGGCTAAGAAAGTGGCTCAGAATTCCTTTTGGGCTTAAACTACTTTTGCTATTGTTGAACTGTGGTCTTTGCTTCTTATATTCTTCCCATCAAGTTACCACTGTATGAGTTTTTCCTGGAGCAGCTGGACTGGGGGACCTCTGCTAACCTATAATCAAACCATTTGCTTGGGCTGGCATACAAGTAGGCGGGGAAATCAATAATAATTTATTAATTTATTACTTATACCCCACCCATCTGGCTGGGCTTCCCCAGCCACTCTGGGCGGCTTCCAACAGGAGATTAAAAATACATTAAAATGTATTTCCCCCCAACATTGCCCAGAAGTAATGGTGCTGTTTTGCATGCTCTTAAAAGACTGCCACACCTTGATTCACCTTTACAGAGATCCAATAGGTTAGATTGCAGGACTTGGGCTCCTGACTGTCTGTCTGTCTACCTATTTGGGGTTAGATGCTGAGTTCTTCCAGCTCTCACGTCTTCTAAAGCTCACATGGGCTTATTGGCTTCATATGGGACAAGGAATGGATCTCTGTGACTACTCCTGAATTGGGTGAAGTGGTACTGGGCACCTGGAGATATGAAACTAGTAGCAGATCAAAGAACATCTCAAGTGTCAAGAGGGCTTTGTGTTCATAAGCTCATCCTGGCAACTGAAACAATGTGTTTCGGTTTTAGCGCCAGCACCCCAGAGAGCAGTCTGGAAAGTGGCTTCTAGTAAAATGTGTCTGGAATTGCTGTTCTTCAAATGGCAATTACGGCCTTCCTGATCATATGGCTTTATGGCTTGATGACTTAAATGGCCCCTGTCAGTCTGGGCTGCACTAGTGCAGTGCAGTCTCTGATATTGTAGGCTGTTTTCTCCTACCACAGTTTGCAGTTATAACACACGGCTTGAATATATAGAAAATATCACTGTGGAGGGGATGGTGTATCTAGTTACATGACTGAGAAGAGGAGTGCAGAGGGTTGGCTCCTCTGTTTTTCCTCTTGAAAACTCTGTAAAGTGTTATGACTTGTTAGGCAGCATTTTTTCTACATACCTGCTGGGCTGGTAGGGCTTGAAACACACTGTATAGGGATTCTTTTTCTGCTGTGGGATTCCTTGTGTTGCATCTAACAAAAGCCAACAAGCATTTCTAAGCCAGTCCGTAAACCTATAAGGCAGGCAAAAATCAAGGGGGGCAGGGAGCCTATAGCACAAAGGAGCTGTGGTGGGAGAAGCTTTGTGCCCTTGAGAGAACTCTTAAGGGACATACATGGCCTTTGCCCACTCAAAAGACAGCAGCGTTAATATTTGGTCCCCCCTGGGCATCAGTATCATCTGCAGAGAATTTATAGATGTAAGCTTAGGATATAGTCTTATGCAAACACAGAATTGTACAGTATATTTCAAATAATATTTCAGTTACCTAGGCGTCAAGGTAAAACAATAAATGAGGAGTTTTAGGGAGGCTGACTTAACTCTGCCTTGTTCTTCCAGGCTGCAGAACTGCAACCTCACCAAAGGCTGCTGTGAGAGTCTCCGTTCTGTGCTCAGCAGCAAACCATCCCTGACTGAGCTTCACCTGGGAGACAACAGTTTGGGCACAGCAGGAGTTAAGATATTGTGCCAGGGACTTTTGGATCCCAACTGCCAGCTGGAGAAGCTTCAGTAAGTGACTACTAGACTTGTTAGCAAAGATCTCTTGGCTGAGAAGATTTCTCAAGTTAGAAAGCATCTCTTTTCGAACTAAGATGCATCTTGCCATGGTCGTGGGTTACCCTCAAGGAGTTGGATGAAAACAGCTGAGGCTGATGGTGAACAATTCCTCCCCATCCCCCAATTACTTGTAAAAAGTCATACAAAGTGTGTTTTGTACAGTGTCTTTTCTCAGATCTACACACACTTTCTGATAACAATATCCAAGAGAGATCAGAGCTGGTACAGGTGAAAATATTTACTATTAATAATAATTAATAAACTCCTTAATGCCAAAATAAGCTTCTTAAGCAACAGGTATACAAACTAACAACACAAACATTAAAGTATAAACTATGCATTAAAACAATTACATGAACAATCATTGTGTCTAGATCAGCTTTCCCCAACCTAGGAGTCTCCAGTTGTTTTTTGGACTACAGGTCCCATCATCCCTGGTTATTGACCATACTGGGTGGGAATGATGGACAACGGAGCTCCCCCAAACCTCTGGAGGCACCAGGTTGTGGAGGGCTGGTCCAGATGTGTTCAGAAGGAGGAAGCTTTGTGCTTGAAAATGCCAGACTGTTTGAGGCTCCTTCTTATCTATTGGGGTGGTGGTCTTTCTCTTCTTCTCCTATAGGCTGGAGTACTGTGAGCTCTCAGCAGAGAACGTGGAGGCTCTCAGCTCTGCCCTGCGCACCAAGCCATCCCTGAAGGAACTCAACCTGAGCAACAACAAACTAGGGGATGCCGCAGTGAAGCAGCTTTGCCAGGGCGTGCTGGACGACAACTGTAACCTGCAATCGCTGCAGTAAGGCCTCTCTTTCCAACCCCTGGCTCTCTCCCCAGGCTCAGCCCCTCTTGCTTAGGCTGCACCCGCTTCACTGCACCTGCCACACATCCTTCACCAACAGCCATGGTCTCTTCTGCAACTTTCATGGCTTCTCTGGAAGTGCTCACCTCTTTGGTTCTGTCAGTGCTTCCTGCATTTTTGCCGGCGATCAGAACCGCTTGGGCAGTTACGCAAGCTCCTCATGGCTCTCACGAGCCTTCAAAGTGAGGGGCACCATTAAGAAGAAATGTCTGGTTATCTGCCGAGTGAAGGAAGCTTCAATGGGAGCTCCCCCCTCAATGCATGTGGAGGGCTTTAATGCAACAAGTCGCAGAAGGAGCAGCCCCCTCTCTGTAACTGCTCAGCTGGTTCCTGGGTAACTTGGGGGGAGAAATTGGTTTGGGTGGGGTGTAACAGTGCCTGCTTGCTGCAACCTCTGTGATTGTGGCCCTTAAAGCAGAAGTCTTGGCAGTGTGTGTGACATGTTACAGTTGTAGCTTGGTTTTCAAACAGCTTAGTTCACGAACAACTTGGAACTCAAACGCCGCAAACCCGGAAGTAGGTGTTCCAGTTTGCGAACTTTGCCCTGGAAGCCGAATGTCCAGCACGGCTTCCGCAGCTTCTGATTGGCTGCAGGACGCTCCTGCAGCTAGTTGGAAGCCGTGCCTGGGTTTCTGAATGTTTCGGAAGTCAAACGGACTTCTGGAAAGCATTCTGTTCGAAAGCCAAGGTACGACTGTATATGCAATTTTACAGCGCATTGGAATCTTCCTTTAAGATTAATGTGATGCCACTTCTGAATAAAATCAATTGAAGGTTCTCTTTTCTCCTAAAACCATCTCATGACAAAGAAACACACACACTGCATATTCCACTGCAATTCTTGATGCACAATCATTTCGATAAGGGTTTTTTTTTGGGGGGGGGGGTTGCAGTGCTCAATAAGCCTCTAAGGCGTTTCACTACTGACCAATAAAACTGCAGTTTTGGCAAAATTGAAATAATGTGTGCGTCTGCTAGTGTGTGGCAGCAGCTGTGGGCAGGGTTGCTGAACGGAACGTAATTTGTGCTTTGGCTTCTTGCTTTCCTGCAGACTGGAGAGCTGTGACATCACACCTGCCAGCTGTCGGGACCTCAGCGCTGTGCTAAGTTCAAAGTCGTCCTTGACCGAGCTCTGCATAGGCGAGAACAAGATTGGTAACGCAGGTGTATCCCTCTTGTGCCAGGGGGCCTTGAATCCCAACTGCAAAATACGCAAGCTGTGGTAAGTGGCTTTATCTAGAGCAGGTGTAGCTTGTCAACTAGGCTGTCACAAGAGCGGACTATTTTCTAAAAATATATATATAATCCTTCTTGGTTTTCAAATAGTGTCACTGTGGTTGCAGTATTTTCGTGTCCCTATGTGAGTGTTAATGTGTCTTTTTACTATGCATCTTGTAAAGAATTCCTGTGCCAGTTAAATAATTTCTGTGTAATTCAAATATTTTCCATGTACCTTTTTGATAATATCTTTATAAACCTTGTAATTTTTTACCTCCTTTTTTACTTTTTTCTAGATGTGTACCTTTTTGTAATGCAATAGATAGTGGGTTGTGTTGTGCTGGTGGATACTGAATTGTGTGTTGTAGGAGCCAGATCTGTTTAACTACATGTCTGATCCTGAAAGGTGCTCATGTTACAAAACGTGCAGAATTCAGTCTCATAAACTTCATTCCTGCAAGCCTGTACATTTCCCAGCCCTGGAAAAACAGAGCTTTTTAAAACTCTTGCAGTGCCAATGGGAATCAATGGTAAAGGCTCTATCCTCCGTAAATCGTTTTTTTCACCAATGTGAATTCCTAGGACTCCAAGTAAATGTTTGCCAAACAAGTTTTGCAGATGGAACGCTAAATGTTTCATATCCAGTGTTGCTCTTCTTGCTAGTGCAATAGACTTCTGCTTGTGCAACAGAATTTACCTCCTCTGCAGCCTTCTGCAAATGCTCAAAATCTGTTTTAGAGGGTTGGAGGACAGGGATGACCTGTTGCATCAGTGGAACTCTCCATGTGCAGCACTCACTGGCTGCTTCTTTCACTGGTGAATTTTCCAGGGGAGAAAGTGTGGAGGTTTATGTAAATAAGGGTCATTTATCCAAATTGCACACACACTTATTGACGTAATCAAGGGCAGGGAGCTTGTGGCTTTCCAATATTGTTGGACCACATCCCTGACCAGTGACCATCCTGGCTGGGACTGATGGCCATTGAATTCCAACAGTAACTGGACTACAGGTTAGCCATCCCTGCCCTAAGGAGTTATTGGACCTTTCAGGCTTAGACACATTGGTAAATGCACTTCGCTTCTGGCAGGTGTCTGTTTGGCTGACATGGGGTTTCCATTGTAGGCCGCACACGCATTTGGTTGGAGATGTCTGCTGCTCCTGCTTAATGCAGGAGGGAAACTTGGTGTATGAGGATTTGTCTTAATACAGCAAACGGACTCGCTCATGTGGACTCCAGGGGTTCCAAACAGCACACACAGCTTGAAGTTTCTATAACACACACTTCAGATCTTGCCAGTGACTAAAGACAGTGACTTGATTATTATTTCAGGTTATGGGAATGCAATATCTCAGCTCCTGGCTGCAAGGACCTCTCCAATGTCATTGGTACCAAAGAGACTCTCAAGGAGATGAGCCTGATTGGAAATAATCTAAAAGATGCAGGGATGGAGTTCTTATGCCAAGGACTGAAGGACCCAAAATCTAAACTTGAGTCATTGTGGTAAGGAGCTGGAGGCTTATTTTTCTGTTGTGGCTTTTTTTTTTTTTTTTTTTTTGCAGGTGTAACAAGGAAGTCATGAGTAAACAGGATGGGTCTGTGACTATTAAGGATATTTATCAAGAGGCTCAGTCCAGCTCCAAGGACTTTCAGCATGACACAGTATTCCAGCTTCTGATCATAAGGATCCCTTTATACAACTTTTGTCCACCAAGTCAAGTTGCAGTGAACAATAACAGCTGTCTTTCATGAGAGAATCAGCAGACCAAAACCAAATAGAGAAGGGGGAGGGGGAACCCGTAAAATATTAAACTACTCCTACTAAGGGGGTGAGTGCAGCAACAACACTCTTCAAATAAGTCTATGAGTCAGGTGTTTCAAGTTGGCCAAAGCTTGTTTGAGTTCTCCTCCGAGGTCAGCCAAGGCAAGGAAAGTGCCCAGGTCATCAGGGCTGCTAGGAAATGGCTGAGCAGATGGATTGGATAGCCATTTGCATGCTCCTAGACTCCTCACCACTGGTCAGCAGTCTGGCAGGACAGCATCTCCCACACCACACAGTCTATGACCTCGGCCAGCCTACTCTCACTTCTGGCCCTCCCCTTCTTGGATTTGCAACTCCCCCCCAGCCCCAGCAAGCAGGACCAAAGGTCAGGATGATGGGGGTTGTAGTCTGAAACAGCTGGATGTCAGGTGTGAGAAGGCTTAACTTGGGTATAATAAGTGAATGATACATATGAAAAGTTGGGCTATTCCTAAGAGGAAAAGAAAGTGATTTGTCATCTAGGCCCATGTGGGAGCAATTGAGTGGGGCAAATGTTGCTGACCCTTCAGCCTTTGGTTCAGTTCAAAATATAGCCCCTGCTGAAAAACCACCATGGAGAACTGATGCATGAGTTTAAAAATATATATAAACAAATATTTTTATTAAAAGTTGGTAACCTCAAGACTTGATTATTGCAATGCTGTCTATATGGGGCTGCCCTTGTGCCTTGTCTTTTAGATCAAGCCTGCCTGATATAATTCCCAGCTGATTTAGCTTAGTGTCCCTTCAGAGGGAGCCATAAGTCAAGGATGGCCCTGTTGAAGAATCTGCTCCATTACCAAAGGAGAAGGAACTAAATAATTCCATTCTAAAATTGTCAGCCCATCCTCCTGCCTTCTTCACTCAGTCTATTAATTTCTCTGCTGGAGCGATTTGCCTGATGTTGATCTACCATCTGTTTATGGCTACAAGTTGTCTAACAGACACCATTTTAAAAAGTTATAATGGATGTGTATTGCGTCTGTTTCTCATATTGTTTTGGTCAGATAGGATTGACTCCAAAGAAAGGAAAAGTAACCCTAGATGGCTATTGCACTGCAGAGTTGTCAGACTTGTCAGAGATATTCTTATTTCTCTACCATAGGCTAAGAGAATGTGGTTTGACTTCAGCCTGTTGCAAGAGCCTTGGCTCTGCTCTCAGCGTGAACGGGACTTTGAAAGAGCTGCATATCGGTGGAAATAATCTGTGTGATGAAGGAGTGACTGATCTCTGTGAAGGAGTTCTGAGCCCCAGCTGTAACCTGCAATCCCTCTGGTAAGTCACCTTAGACATTTGTTGCTCTCTTGAAAACAATGTGTTAAGGTTTTTCTAAAACGTTATTGAGCTTAAAACTCTTGCGTTAGTGCTGTAAATACGGAGGGGAGGGGGCTGCCTTGTTTGGCATTCTGGTGCCTCTTTGTTTTGCCTTAAGGCAGGCTTCCTCAACCTCGGCCCTCCAGATGTTTTTGGCCTACAACTCCCATGATCCCTAGCTAGGAGGACCAATGGTCAGGGATGATGGGAATTGTAGTCTCAAAACATCTGGAGGGCCGAGGTTGAGGAAGCCTGCCTTAAGGCTTGGCAGCAGATCTCTTCCATGGCTATGTTTCATCTATGGTGACAGCCTGCCATACTTGAAAAGAAGGGCATGTGATGTGAAATACCCAATTACAAGTTTTACAATAAATAAAAATAAATTTGCCAGTTTGGAACATGTTTTAATGCTGGAACACTTGGGTAAACTAAAAGGCAAACTACGTTTTTCCTAGGCTGAGACTTGTTCCTCTTCACATTAGCTGAATGCTTGCTTGAAAGGCAGCAGTGTGAAATTTGTTTGTGGGTTCAGCAGGGGAGACATCTTCAGGGATATTCCTCCCTTATGGATATGTCTGGTGCTTATTCTGCCCTTCTTCATAGGCTGGGACAATCGGAACTCACAGAGGTTTGCTGCGATAAGCTTGCCGAAGTCATCGTTGGAAAACCCTGCCTGCAAGAACTGGATGTAAGCTACAGCCATATAGGAGATGAGGGTGTGCGTAAGCTCTGCGAAGCAGTGAGAAGTCCCAACTGTAACCTGAAGTACCTGATGTAAGTGACTCTTTTGTGCTGTGATAGGCATTGGGAATGAGGTTGGGGGAGGCGTTTCAGAGATGTGGGTCTGATGACGAAGTCCATAAGTGCACCCCCCAATTAAAATGGCATCTGAACCCCTAAGAGCAGATAGAATGAAACCTGCATGGTGACCCATTTTCAGTCGATTCCTCCAACATCCATAACTACAACCCCTTACATTGGCTGCACTGTCTGGGACTAATGGGAGATGGAGCAGTTCAGCAACACCTGGAAGCACACAGGTTCTGTACCCCTGAACGAAAATATGAATCCTAGACTTCCTTCTTTGAAAACATGGGTCTGTTCATCAGGAACAGCCTCTGTCTAGTTTTAATATTGAAGGAAGTTTTACTTCCATTGGTGGCAGGCGTAGTAGCCAGACTGCTTCTCTCTGTACAAATGGAAGTTAACAATTGGAAGCCCTTTCACCTTGGGGAAATAGAGTGTTGTGTGTGCTGCTTCTTTCTTACAGATAAGGGAGGTTACCTGCTTTGCATGACTTCTCAGTACCATTAATGTCTGAACTCTCATCTGAACTCTCTTGCAGTTTGTACGACACTTACTGGACTGCTGACGTGGATAATGAGCTGAAGGCCCTGGAAGAATCAAAGCCTGGATTTAAAGTTGTTACATGAGTGGTGCAATGTTGCTGTGACCACTTCGGCTGCCTTTTCTTCTGTCGGATTCTTTTTGTAAACCAAGTCACCAGACCATATGATGGTGGACTTTTATGATTCCAGATTTCATGGAGCTGTGATATGCGTAGAAACCACATTCAAAGCTAGGAATGTGTTGGTACCTCAGTGGTGAGGCAGCATGGGGAAAGTTCTGGAATTATCTGCTGAGTCCAGAATGCATATGCTGGTGGGTTTTCTGCCTCTTGGGAAATACTAAGATCAGCACAAAGTAGAATACGTCTCCTGCCAGCTGCCATAAAGCAATAATGGTTACTTGCAGATGACTTGAAACTCTTCCCTTAGGAAGAACTATATTGGAGACTTTTAGAAAAATTGGGGAATAATGCCCATCGTTTAATTGCCAAAAATTAGGACGCAACATTGCCCCTCCCCTTAAGTATCTCTGATATTAATATTTTCTGCTGAGAATGCAAGGAGTGAACTTTTTGTATCTTGATCAACAAATCTAGCCCTGTAGGAATACAAAATAAAGTTTGATTGCAAAGAGACTATCTTTCTGATTTTATGGTTTTGGTTTTGGTTTATGGCTTTATGGTTTTGATGGTGAAGAACACCAAAGGGTCACATCTTGGTCCCTTTGGATATTCAGAAGCTCAGACCTGAAGTACCATTTCATGAGTTCCTTAAAGCCCATATACACAGCCAAGTTAAAAAGAAAATATTACCTATACATTATGGCTCTGTGCAACACCAGTGGTATACTATTTTTCTTCTTGACTGATTGTAGTTAATCATGATATATCATTAGTGTAGCTGGACTTGTAGTAAGGTAATACTAGGTTTACATGAAGGTTGGTGCTCTGGGTGTTGTTCATTCGCATTATTCAGTAAGTGTCTTGAGACAATAAAGATGACAGTTCACCTGAATAAATGGTTAATGTGCCTTAATTCCTAGGTAGCCTACAGGATTCTTCCTCATCCCAATTTTATCCTTACCATAACCTTGTGAGTGGATTAGGCCAAGGCATGGTGACAAGTCCAAGGTCACCCAGTGGACTTCATAACTGATAGGGGGATTCGAACCCTGGTCTCAGCTCAGCACTCTAACCACTTCACCATGTGCTCTTCAAAGCCTTGGGCTGGACAAGAGGGGGGAAAAGGAGTCAAGCCTGAGGCTCTGGAGGAGAAGAAGTGAGATTTTGCTCTCCTTTGCAGAGAGTCTATGAGTGGGGAAGGGCCTGGGAAGGCAACGCTCCATATAGCAAGGTGGACAAGGAGGAGAAGCATCCCAAGGGGGGAGGACAATGATGAGGAAGGAAAAGGATGGCTCTGCTACCCCAGAGGGACTGGACCAGCTCCATTGCTGGCAAGGAGGAACATAACATCAAGGTCTTAGATCAAAGGAATATAGGAAGCTGCCTTAAATAGTGTCAGGCCATTAGTCCATCTAGCTCAGCATTGCCTGTTCTGACTGGCAGCCCAGCTCTACAGGGTCTCAGGTGGGACATTCCCAGCCCTACTAGAGACGGCGGAAGTTGAATCTGGGACCTTCTTGCATGCAACACAAATGCTCTAACACTGAAGTATGCACCCCCCCCAAAAAAAAGTTTATTCCTGGTTTGTTGGTAGGATGTTGGAGTAGAATTGTGCCATTCTAATAATCTTAAAATATTTACTCAGGAAGTGCATCTCCCCTACATAATCTTCAGAAACATGCATCATTTCCTTTTTGCATTATGGGTGAGCATTGTAGGTTTTCAGGGGAAGATTGTGCTCTGTTTGGAGTCAGGCAAAATGATCCTGTTTTTCTGGATGAGGGGTTACTTTGCAAAAAGAGGCATTGCCAGAAACTCTACCCCCCCCCAACACACTACCAGATTTTCCCTGGAAAAAGGTAAATCTGCATTAAATGGGGAGGTTGAGTAGGGTGATGTGGGCTGGCATGTGCACACATGCCTGGAAGCACTCACTGTTTTAATTCACCTTCCAATGGATAATAGAATGTGAAGAGGTGCTAATGTTTGGTTTTCTGTCTGACTGAGCTACCTTTTGTGGATAACTGGAACCAACCACTAGGTGTCGGTATGACACCTTAAAACTTCATGCCCAGAATCAAGATGGAAACCACTGGTTACGTTTCCTCATGCCATTAGCAGCTTTGTTTAAAACTTCTGTATAACCTTGGGCTTCTGAAATTCTGTTTAATATTTGCTTCCAGCTGTTATGTTTGTTTCTGCTGAATTCTTTCATATTCTGCCGGATGATTTGCTTTGCTAGCCTAAATGGGATGGCCACTTTTGGAGGGCAATCCATAAGAGTACACAGACTTGTGTGTGTGTGTGTGTGTGTGTGTGTGTATGTGTGTATGGCAATGAATCTCACCATAGTGGGGAAGACTGGGCCTAGACAAGCAGCAACACTCTTTTCTTAGGGTCCTTTATCTTTCATGCTGATCTGGACCATACAGCTCTTCAAAGAGAGGACCCTGCTCTGTAAAGTAGAAACACAGCCACCCTAGCTGTATACTGCCCTGATAATTTATTTTTAATGGAAGGGTAGTATATAACTAAGGCATCTGTAAACTTTTACCTGAAGCCTGTTGTTAAGTCGTGGGTTGACATAGCAGCCGGCACAGCGATTTCTTCAAGTAGCTCTTTATTATGGTAAGCTGGAATAGAACTGACTGCGAACAGCTCAGCCGGCCTGTATTTATAGGCAGCCGGCTGTCAACACTGTAACCACAACAGCCCAGAGTTCCCGCCTAAAATAACAGACGCGGACCTGAGTGAAAACTATCTACAGACCTGAGTGAAAACTATATACAGTATCCCCCTGTTGGCCCAGGGTGAAACTACACTACATAACACCCCTCCCCACCGAGATAAGGCGTTAGTTACAATCGTAATGGTTTCCTTATATACAGCACTACGCGTAATGGTTCAATTAAGCACAAAAGCATATCGGTTACATTTCCCATACTTAGACCAACAGTGATACCTGTCCAACAACATAGTCCTTTAAATAAGTTGGGCGCTTGGAAACTCTGCCAGACCGCCGGGGACTGGTAGCCAAGTCCGGAGGGCCACACAGTTC
Organism: Podarcis liolepis; assembly: GCF_965112155.1. NCBI lineage: Eukaryota > Metazoa > Chordata > Lepidosauria > Squamata > Lacertidae > Podarcis > Podarcis liolepis. The sequence goes on from NC_139554.1 coordinate 77,998,041, forward strand.
TCGCTGAGGCTGTGGTGCGACCCTAGGTGGCGTTGGAACCAACTCCCCTGGATCCGCTGCTGTGGGTGGAGCCTCCGCAAGTGGAGTGGTCTGAGTCTGTTCTGAAACGGCTTGGTTCGGCTCCACGCTGGCAGCTTGCGAGGGAGGTGTAGGTGGGGCCTCGCCATCTGTACGTGTCTCTTCTGGAGCCGCAAGCGCAGTTGGGGGCACCTCGGTAGTGTCCAAGTCCCCAACCCTGCGCCTAAGCTGGTCTATGTGCCGTCGCCACAAGCGTCCGTCTTCGAGTGCCACCTGGTACGAGCGAGGTCCAGTGACTCCCACTACTGTGGCTGGCACCCAAGGGATGTCCCCCACATAGTTCCGGGCAAAGACCTGGTTTCCTGGGACAAATGACCGTGGTGTGTTGGCACAGCCTGGGGGTTCAGCCACGGCAAAGTCTGGGTGTAGCCGGTCGAGCGGTGACCTGAGGCGGCGGCCCATAAGCAGTTCAGCCGGACTCCTCCCTGTGGCCGCATGAGGGGTGATGTGTTGTACGAACAAGTATTCGGCGACCCGCTCATGCCAGTCTCCCCGGTCCAGGCGCGCCAGTGCCTCTTTTGTCGAGCGCACCATTCTTTCCGCTTGCCCGTTGCTGGATGGATGAAAGGGTGCCGTTAGGGCATGGCGGATGCCCAGTCCCAAAAGATACCGCTCAAACGTGCCTGACGTGAACTGCGGTCCGTTGTCAGAGACAAGGACATCAGGACACCCATGCGTTGCAAACAGGCCTCGCAGCACCCGGATGACAGCTTCGGTAGTGGTGGAGGGCATCAGGGCGACCTCCAGCCATTTGGAATAGGCGTCCACCACTACCATAAAGGTCCGGCCGTGAAAGGGGCCAGCCAGATCGATGTGCACCCTCGACCAGGGTGTCTTTGGCGTCTCCCAGGTGTGTCTCTTAGCTGCCGGTGGTGCAGGCCTCGACTCCTGGCACGCTTGACAGGCGGACACCCAGGCAGTGATGGCATCGTCCATATTAGGCCACCAGACGTAACACCGAGCCAACGCCTTCATTTTGACAATTCCCGGGTGGCCAACGTGCAGAGCCTCCAGGACGCGCTGACGGAGTCCCTGGGGAATCACGACACGGTCTCCCCACAGCAGGCAGCCGCGATGAGCTGAGAGTTCATGTTGTCTGGTTGCGAAGGGCTGGAACTCCGATGCAAAAGGCCCTTGTGGCCACCCCCTCCACACCCAGTTGAGCACCCGGCTGATGGTGCGATCATGGGCAGATGCGGAGGCCACAGTGGCAGCCGATACAGGCGCTGCCGGAAGATCCTCAATCAGAAGGAGCGATGAAGCTGGAGCCGGGTCTTCCACAAATGCTGGAAGAGGGCAACAGCTGAGGGCGTCGGCATGGCCCATCGATTTCCCCGGGCGATGGATGAGCCGGTAGTGGTAGGCAGCCAGGAAAACAGTCCATCGCAGCATGCGTGGTGAGAGGACCGGTGGAGTTGGACGATCACCGGCGAGGAGGCCCAGGAGTGGCTTGTGGTCAGTGATGAGGTCAAAAGTCCTGCCATAGAGGTATTCATGGAACCTCTTCACTCCAGCCACAAGTGCCAATGCCTCCTTGTCGAGCTGGCTGTAATTCCGTTCCGTCGGAGATAGTGTCCTGGAAAAGTAGGCGAGCGGTGCTTCTCTTCCATCTGGAAAACGGTGACTAAGGACAGCACCGATGCCAAAAGGTGAGGCGTCGCAGGCAAGGACCAGCGGCCTGGATTCACTGTACTGTACCAGCACACTGTCTGAAGAAAGGAGAGCCTTGACCGCGTTGAAGGCCGCCGTCTCCCGATGACCCCAGGCCCAAGGCGTCTTAGTGCTAAGGAGTCGGTGAAGAGGCTCAGCCACTGTGGCTTTGTGGGGCAGGAACATGTTATAAAAGTTCAGCAGCCGCAGGAATGCCTGCAACTCCGTTTTGTTCTTTGGGGCGGGGGCCTGCTGGATAGCGCGGATCTTGGATGTGGTTGGATGAAGACCGGAGGCATCGATAAGATAGCCCAGGAACTCTACCTGTGGAACAGCGATCTGGCACTTGTCCCTCTTTACCTTGAGCCCGGCCTCCTGGAACCTGGTCAGCACGGCACGGAGGCGCTCGAACAGCTGCTGGTGTGAGTCTGCAGACACCAAGACGTCATCAAAATATGGTACCACGCCCGGAAGCCCTTGCAGGAGACGCTCCATAAGGCTTTGGAAGATGCCAGGAGCCACACTCACCCCGAACTGCAAGCGGCGGCAACGGAATGCCCCCCGGTGGGTGACGATCGTCTGGGCTTCAGCAGTGGCATCATTGACTGGCAGTTGTTGATAGGCTTGGGCAAGGTCCAGCTTAGCGAAGACCTTACCCTCACCCAGGGAATGCAGCAGGTGTTGGACAACAGGAACCGGGTAAGCGTGCTGCTGAAGTGCCTTGTTGATCGTGCACTTGTAGTCAGCGCAGATTCTCACCGACCCATCTGGCTTGACAGGCGTGATGATGGGGGTTTCCCACTTTGCGTGGTCAACCGGCTCCAAAACTCCTTGGGCGATCAGTTTGTCCAGTTGTTCGTCCACCTTAGCCTTGAGAGCAAAGGGAACCCGGCGTGGCTTTAGCTTGATGGGGGCGACTTGTGGATCAAGGCTAAAGGAGATGGGCGTACCTGTATATTGGCCCAAGGTGCCGTCAAAAACCTCGGCAAAGTCTTTGACCAGACCCTCAGTCTCTGCGTTAGAGATGCAGTTGATGCCGGTGACTTCCAGGCCGAGGGCATCAAACCAGTCTAGCCCTAGGAGGCTTGGCCGCTGACCTTCGACCACCACCAACCGGAGCAGGCCCGAAAAATCCTTGAAGGCGATCCGGAACCGGCCAACGCCTACCACGGGAATGTCGTTTCCCTGGTAGTCTCTCAGGTGTACGCGGTGAGAGTCGAGTTGCCTTTTGGACACTCTGGGTACCAGTCTTTTGATGGAGCTCCATGACACGATGGACAGGGCAGACCCGGTGTCGATCTCCATGTCACATGGAGCTCCTTCAATGAGCACCGTGACGTTCAGCTTGCGTCGCGTAGGCGAGTCGGTTTGGCCAATCGTGGTTCCAGACGGGCAGCGGCAGTTGGTGAGAGCGAAACAACTTTCCTTGGCAGACTGGAGTGAAGACTTGGACTTGCGAGTCGATGAAGGGGGGGTGTCAGACGGAGCTGATCGGCAGACCTTAGCGATGTGGCCCCTTCTGGAACACTTCCTACAGATGGCGTCTCTGAATCGACACTTGGCACGGGAATGGTTGCCTCCGCAGCCAGCACATTCCGGTTGGCCCTTGGACTTCTGTTGGAACTTCCTGCGCTCCCGCTTTGTCTGGTGCACGTCATTGTCTTCACTGGAGGATGCCTCCTCACTGCTGGCCTCTTCATGATGCACCGGAACTGGCTCCCTAGCAAGACGCGGGCTGCTGGACTTGCGGATCTCCTGGGCGGAGCGTTCAGCAGCTTCTGAGGCCACAGCCTCCTCAATGGCTTTCTGTAGCGTGAGGTCTGGCTTGGCTAGGAGGCGCCGTTGCAGATGGATGTCCCGGACCCCGCAGACGATTCGATCCATCAGGGCATCGTCTAAGTCTCGGAACTCACAGTGCATTGCAGCCTCCCCCTCTGCCTGGTTCCGGTGGTAGAACGCATGGCGGGCAGCAATCTTGGACGGCTTTGGTGCGTAGTGGTTGCGGAGCTTCTCTTGGATCGTGTCCCATGGTGTTGCCTGGACTGCTTCAGGCGCAACCAACGCTCGGGCCGTCTCAAACACCTCAGGCCCACAGAGGCTGAGGAATAGGCCCCGCTTCCGCTCCTGTGATACTTCTGTCAGCTCGTTGGCTTGGAGGTAGCAGTCGAACCGAGCGAGGTAGGAGTCCCATGATTCAGAGGCTGGCGCAAAAGGCGGTAGAGGCACAAGTGAAGCCATGATTCCGATGCCGGCGTGAAGGGCGATGGATGGAACACAGTGCTCTAGCCAGAACAGTCAGCTCTGAACTGGTTCTGCCCAGTGATTTCGCTCAGTGATTTCGCTCTGTGATTCAGCTCAGTGATTCAGCTCAGTTCAGAGGCTGGCCGCATCTGGCTGTGCTCTGGTGTCCATCCATCCCACCTTCGTCGCCAGTGTTAAGTCGTGGGTTGACATAGCAGCCGGCACAGCGATTTCTTCAAGTAGCTCTTTATTATGGTAAGCTGGAATAGAACTGACTGCGAACAGCTCAGCCGGCCTGTATTTATAGGCAGCCGGCTGTCAACACTGTAACCACAACAGCCCAGAGTTCCCGCCTAAAATAACAGACGCGGACCTGAGTGAAAACTATCTACAGACCTGAGTGAAAACTATATACAGTATCCCCCTGTTGGCCCAGGGTGAAACTACACTACATAACACCTGTGTTACACCCAGAACATAACACAGGCTACCATACTAAAACACACAAATCCAAACAAAAACGGGTTGCTAAAAACTTTCTTGGATGTCCACAAAGAATAAACAAGCAAACACAAATATTCTTGCAACACTTCCAAACAGGATCTTGAGTTCTGTGGTTTTTTTTATAAAAATTTTTATTGGTTTTTCACAGTTTTTATAAACACAAACAATACACAATACAAACAAAAACACACAAACATGTATAATTTCATGTGCCTTTTTCTTAAACCTTACTTCGCCGACTTCCCCATACCTCCCCTTTCTACATCCCAATTTCAAAAATTATTTCAGCAAATCCTCACACTTAATCTTTTACAGCTGTAATCTCCTTTTTTTAAAAAAAAAACCACGACATTTTAGCATTCATTAATTTTACAATGTTTTTAAGGTATATTTTGAATTTCTTCCAGTCTTCTTCCGCCGTCTCTTTCCCCTGGTCACGGATTCTGCCGGTCATTTCAGCCAGTCCCATATAGTCTATCACCTTCATCTGCCATTCTTCCAAAGTGGGTAGATCTTGAGTCTTCCAATGCTCAGGATCTTGAGTTCTGGTAAGTCTTTGGTGGTTTTAACATGGGTAGGAAGTTAGGTTGCTACATCTGCAGACTGGGTCATTTTTTCCCCTGGTGAAAGCAAACGGGGGCCTGGATGCATGCAACCATGTTATGTCTAAGATGGGCTCCACAATATGTTTGAGACTTAGGGTTCCTCCCTGCAACCTCTTTGTTGAGCATTCATTCTGATTGGTTTGCTGGGAAGTTAGATGACGTGGTATCAAAGCTTTCAATGCTCTCATGCTGCCGTAGTCTCAACAAGGGGACAAGTGCCAGCACTCACTCTCTCAATACAGGCTAGGCTTCCATGACAAAGGAATGTTCTGGCCCCACACACCTTGTTCTCTGACCCTTGAAATGTCTTTTGGCATTCCTGGCAGGAATCTTCTTGTGCTCAGTATTTGCTCTGGGATATGGCCAGCCCGAAGGCATATGAGCTTTGTGTTCAGTGGTGCAGAATAACCTGATGGGAAGGCTGCTCCTTACTCATTTGCCTTTGTGGTTACAATTGATAAAGAGGGAATAATTTCACTAAGTCCACTCCAGAATAATAGGTAGTGCTGGTTGACTTGGCTGCCTATATAGGTAAAAAAGGTAAAGGTAAAGGATCCCTGGATGGTTAAGACCAGTCAAAGAAGACTATGGGGTTGTGGCGCTCATCTTGCTTTCAGACCAAGGAAGCCAGTGTTTGTCCACAGACAGCTTTCTGGGTCATGTGGCCAGCATGACTAAGCTGTTTCTGTGCAATGGGACTCCATGAAGGAAGCCAGAGCGTTTACCTTCCTGCCACAGCAGTACCTATTTATCTACTTGCACTGGCGTGCTTTCGAACTGCTAGTTTGGCAGGAGCTGGGACAGAGCAACAGGAGCTCATTCCATCATGGGGATTCAAACTGCCAACCTTCCAATCGGCAAGCCCAGGAGGCTCAGTGGTTTAGACCACAGCACCACCTGCTGCCTATATAGTGACTGTCTCAAGGCAAATCTTAAATAAATGTATTATAAACACAGACAACTGGGAAACACTGGCCTGCGAATGCTCCAGTTGGAGAACAGCCTTTACCAAAGGTGTCATGGACTTTGAAGACACTTGAACTCAGAACGCAAGGGAGAAAGATGCTAAGAGGAAGGCACGCTTGGCAAACCCTCACCAGGATCAACTCCTGCCCGGGAACTAATGTCCCCTCTGTGGAAGGACTTGGGGGTCCAGAATCGGCCTCCACAGTCACAGTCTCATTGTTAAAACCGTGTTTATGGAAGACAATCTTACTCGGCTACGAGTGATCACCAAAGATATAGTGCAATGCAGTGTAGTGCAACAAGGATTACTCTGCATCATGCTTATTCTCCAATAGGAGCCTTGTACCCGGCGTAGCTTAAAATTCCCAAATCAGTTAAGTTTTGCAATTGGTGGTTCAAATCAGTGCAGTTTTGAAAGGTTCGGTGCACCATCTTGATTCAAAATGGCATCCAGTTGTATATTCAAACATAGATGAAAACCTGTTCCTTGATATGAGGAAACATTGCGCAAAATTTGGTAATGATATCTTAAGAGCTGTCCCCAAACTCATAGCAAATGGACAAGCAAATTTCCCAAACATATAGCAGATTATATACAGATGTGTTTGTCCCCCCATTTACATAGGGGTTGTGTTCAGGGCCCCTGTATGCATAAGTGAAATCATGTAAAGTGGGGAGCACCCTTTAAATGCCCTTTGTACCATTTTCTCTTTGATCCATACCAAAAACAAGGTGAAGCGGAGCAGCCAAACAAAGCCCTGCCATGCCTCCAGTCTCTTCTCCGCTCTCACTGGTGTGCTCTTTGGGCTCTGGGGAAGGTCTTCTCATGAGCCACAAGGACTCTCAAGCTCTTTCCTGCCATTTCCAGATATGAACTGAATTATTTAGTTATTTCCTAGTGCCAGGCATATATGCAGTCACGCATGAGATCATCACATGTAAGTGAGGGGAATGCCTCTAATGATGTGTATTTTTCCTCTAGCAAATGCATTAGGTGTGTAAGAGTCAGTGTGGTGTGGTGGTTAAAAGTGTGGGACTACAGTCAGGTTCAAATCCCTCCTCTGCCATGAAGCTTACTGGGTGACATTGGGCCAGTCAAACTAATCTACTTCACAGGGTGGATGTGAGGATAGAATAGAATCATAGAATCATGGAATCATAGAGTTGGAATAGACCACAAGGGCCATCGAGTCCAACCCCCTGCCAAGCAGGAAACACCATCAGAGCACTCCTGACATATGGCTGTCAAGCCTCTGCTTAAAGACCTCCAAAGTAGGAGACTCCACCACACTCCTTGGCAGCAAATTCCACTGTCAAACAGCTCTTACTGTCAGGAAGTTCTTCCTAATGTTTAGGTGGAATCTTCTTTCTTGTAGTTTGGATCCATTGCTCCGTGTCCGCTTCTCTGGAGCAGCAGAAAACAACCTTTCTCCCTCCTCTGATAAACCACATATGCTTCCTTGAGCATCTCAGAAGATGTGTAATTGTGATAACTAGAGGGCTGACGAAAGGCATTTTGCCTTCTGAGGCAAAGGTCAGAATGGCACCCCCATTTCACATTTTGAAGATGATTGGACTACAAATTGAAACTTTTTCAAAACTGGTGACAGGGTAGCATCCTCCACTACACCTGAGGTTAGTAAGATAGACAACGTGACCTGTTTCAGAATTCAAGGGCTGCCCTCCCACATGAGCCCAGCTGTTGCACTGTTCTTGGTATGACCAGGAAGCCCATGCACCCCTGATCCCTCTGTTGCAGGAGAAATCTGTAGTGCCTCTTGGTTTATATGGGAATACCTTTCCCCCTGCTTAGGGCTACGAAATACTACTGTACTTTGCCAGCCCTCTTTACATGCTATTTCTATTGTTCCATTCTATTTGAATTTGTTTCCTTTGCTCTTGTGCCAAACTCTCTGCAAAATATCAGTTGGCTTTTAACAGGTGAGTAACTGGCAGTCTGGGGGACGCGGGTGGCGCTGTGGGTTAAACCACAGAGCCTAGGACTTGCCGATCAGAAGGTTGGCGGTTTGAATCCCCATGACAGGGTGAGCTCCCGTTGCTCGGTCCCTGCTCCTGCCAACCTAGCAGTTCGAAAGCACTTCAAAGTGCAAGTAGATAAATAGGTACTACTCCGGCGGGAAGGTAAACGGCATTTCCGTGTGCTGCTCTGGTTCGCCAGAAGTGGCTTAGTCATGCTGGCCACATGACCCGGAAGCTGTATGCCAGCTCCCTTGGCCAATAAAGCGAGATGAGCGCTGCAACCCCAGAGTCGGCCACGACTAGACCTAATGGTGAGGGGTCCCTTTACCTTTACCTATGCTGAAAAACTCTCTTACCTATAGGAATGATGGTGTGTGCATGTCTCTCTGAGCACACATCGCCCAGTTGGCCCCTGTTAGGACACTTGCATCCTAATTTCCATGGAATTCTATATTTCTAATCAGAATTCTGGAGCAATCTGTTACTTTTAGGAAAACACAAAGCCACCCCAGGTTGTAGTTACTCTTGCCCTAAACATGTGCTGGTTTCAGGGTGACTGAACATACCTATTAAATTGTACGGTGCAATAGCTCTAGGAAGTTGGTTCCGTGTTGACCAAGTACAAAATGCTTTGGGGCAACATAAATCAGGGGAGTGCAGATTCTCCTTGTTTTAGCAAGCAGGTAGCTAATAGATTTGGTGTCATCTGAAAGCAGTCCCAGATGCTGATCCTGAGCCTTAAAAGAGATCTGGGCACCTGGGCACCTGCACTTTGTTTTAGGAAAAGGAGATAAAGATCTTATTTTTCAGCTCTGCAGAATGAATCCAGATCAGTTGTATCCCAGTTTTCTTGCTGTATGAGGCAGAACTTGTTTTTCTGGTGAAGCATGCCAGCCCTTTCTGCACTGGAAGTCCTACACCACTTTTTTGCAGCAAGCACCAGGATCTCCCTTCTCAAGCAGGCGTCTGAAAAGGTATGATTCAAAGTTGTGGCTTGTGGGTGAGTGGGTGGGTGGGTGAGTGGGTGGGTGTGTTGTGGCAAGTGGAGGTGGTAGGTTCACAGTGTGCCAGGAGCTTGAGACACCTGTTGTAGGATAATCATAAGCAAACTGGCTCTCCTGTGGATTCCCACTGAGACATGATGACATGGAATATGCCTTTGTACTCTAGAGGACAATCAGAATTGTGGCAAGCGGTGCTTGCAAAGAGGAGGCACGGTGTGGCATGTGGCTGCACTTTGCCAGCATTGGCATCTCCTCCTGAGTTCCAATGACTGAACATCCTGTGCACCGTCTGAGATTGTCTGCATCCAGCAAATCTGCAGATTGCCCATCCATTCACATGAACTAAGCAGCATAGCTTCTGGGAATTGGGTGCACTGAACCAGCATACCCGAGATCCCTCTCCCCTGTTGTGGCAGCAGCAGCAGCCACAACAGGGAGAGTCAAGTAAGCATGAATAACAAGGCATGACTGACTCATCGTTGTTTTGGTTTTTAAAGTTGGGGCACAAGATATCTGGAAAATAATGGATAAATATATGTGCGCAAAATATTTTGAAGAGAACACCTGTTAATATTTTGCACAGTACGATGCTAAGCTGCAGATCCCATAATTCAGGACTGTAACTCAGGCAACCGCTTTCCCCCTGTTAGTTTTCACCTTCGTTGGCACAGTTAAGGTTTTCACGTTGGCTTCTTTGGATCTTGTCTAAACTCTGCTTTCGCAGCGGTGACATGTCTGCATGTTGGCTTGAAGAACTGTATTTATCTGCACTGAATATTTTTATTAATAAGCAAGCTACTCAAAACAGGGTTAAAGAGATGGCCCCATAACATATAGGTTCCAGTGGACAATGTAAGGCTCATACAGGTCACCGGCCTGGCCTTCGCAAGCTGGATAGCTTGGGAATGCAGCTTGAAGGAAAGGGCAATAAGCCTAATTGAAAACTAAATTCTGGCCATGTAGATATGGTGTTATTTCACCTGCAGTTACATATCCAGGCATTTTGCAACACTTGCCCATTTGCTTTTGCTTTTTACATATTTAAAAGTTGAAACCTCTTATCTGAGTGATGGGTCTAGGGACAGGGAATTTTCCTCCCCAGTACAAAACTGTGGTTCTCCATTCATGGTAGAGACCAGCCTTCAGTGGGGGGAAAGAAGGGGGTTAGCAGCCACATCAAATCCATTGCCTAGCTAGATCCTGGACTGCAGGCTTGCCAACCTTGTTTTAGGCCAGGGATTACCAATGTGGTAACCTCCAGATGTTCATTGGCCATACTTGCTAGGAATGATGAGGATTGGGAGCCCAACATCTGGAGGACATTGTTCCATGTGGTTCCATTTCCATGGTACAGACTGAACATGATGTGACTGCTAGTAGTCTTGAAGGGCATCCATTCTGTTTCCAGCAGGGAGCTATGACCCAGCCAAAGCTCAGCCTACTTCAGCTGCCCTTCCCCGATATCTGGAAATATGGCATGTTGGCACTGTCTGTTCTCCTGCTGGTGGTGGCATTAATCATTCTGACTTGCCAACTGAGCAGATGCCGGAAGTCCAGCAGATTATGGGAAGGTACGTTACAGAGAACATTGTGGATAAGAAGCATGTGTTCCTTTGGGTTGAACAATTATATCAAGGACTAAGCCAAATTAGGCGGAAAATCACGATGACCTATCACAAAAAGACAAGGCTTGTTGGAGTGTTACTTGAATAAGCCTCGCTCTCCTGGGCTTGCTTCTTACTCTTGTCAGGAACACTTGCAGCCTAACTAGGAAAGAACTGAAGGCAACTGAAGAGGTGCAACTGCTCTTTAGAAGAGCTTCCCCATTCGTGTCAATGGAGGCATAGCTCTGCGAGCGGATCCCCTTTCCACATCCCCTCTCCTTCCATTAATCTGAATGGGGGGAATTGCAAGCATGGAAGCTGCACAGGTGCATGAAAACACAAAGAGGGCATTATATCTAGGTGCATGCTGACAAACCTATGTGAGCAGCTTTTCATTTTATTGTACAATACTCTAATGCAAAACTTGGTAGGAGGCATCATTTCCTTATGACCTCATTACTTTGTAATAAAAATTTTCTATGCGTTCAACCAAGCAGAGGCTGGTCCACCCAGGAGAATGGGGCACTGCCCACCAACCTTGGTCTGCTCTCAGCCAGCCCCCACCTACCTGCTTTCGTACCTCCAGTTCAGCCTCCTCCTTAGTCTCAGTGCTACATAACTCAGAAGGGAGGAGGGTGGGGATGAAACTGATATTAGTTGGCTCTGCCTATCATTCACCCTAGCTCTGCCTATTGCCCTTTCTGTCTTCTGCCCAACCAGGGCCAATGGATACCACCCTTTCATGCTCCGACCCATCAAGGATCCTTTTTGAAAAATATTTGTTCCTTCCCCCCTTATATTCATGTATGGACCTACTTGTCTCTGATGATATGCACTCAGCTATGTTTGTTCTTGCAGAAAGAAAATTTGCCAATGAAGCCCGGAGAAGGATATCAGAAGAGCTTGCCTTCGAGGGGGAAAGATCGCAGACACCTCTTCTTGGCATTGCTCGAGAGTATATTCAAGAGGTCAAGGCAAGTATAATAATCCCTGGTTGCAACCATATGTGGAATTACCTGCCTGGCATTGAGTTTGGGGTAAATTGGTTGTTTCAATTTCATTGTTCTGCATGGGACAATGACAATAAAGATATCTATCAGTGTGCAGCTGTGCATAGCAGTGACTGGCTGGTGTTGGTAACATCAGAACCCCACCCTTCAATCCCTGAAGTGTTTTACAGCTCTTTTAAATGGGATGTTGTTTTATGTTATTTTAATCAACTGAACCTATATAATTAATTTAACATCTATATGAAGCTATTGGGAGCACTCGTTAGGAGTCTTGGAGCAAGGTGTCACTGGTATGCTGATGACATACAGCTCTACTTCTCCATAACATTTGAATCAGGAGTGGTTATGCAAGCTCTGGACTGGTGTCCGAATGCAGTGCTGGATTAGTTGAGGGCCAATAAACTGTTTAAATCCTGGAAAAACGGAAGCTCTTTGAGAGGGTGATTTGCATGTCTGGGAGGTAGGCAAGTTACCCATTCTGGACAGGGTCGCACTTCCTCTGGAAGTGCAGATATGTAAGCTTGGGTACTCCTGGGTACATTCCTGTCGCTAGAAGCCGAAGTGTGGTTGGTCAGCTACAGCCTTTCCTGGACAGGAATAGCCTGACCACTGTAGTTCATGCACTGGGGCTGGTTTACTGCAATGTGCTCTATGGATATCTGTTCTTTGGGAGCTCCAGCTGCTGCAGAAAGTGGTGGCCAGACTGCTGAAGGGGACATCATTAGACTGCTAATGGTGATAACATCTGCAGTGGCTGCCCATCCACTATTGAGCCAGGTTCCAGGCCCTTGTATTAATTTATCTTAGGTTCAAGATACCTTAGGGCTGCCTGAACACTTCTTTTCCTGCTTGATCACTGAAATCATCCATAGGTGCGTCACTGGTTGTCCCACAAGCTGATGGAACTCCTTGGACATCTACATGAAACTGAGCCTTTCATTGGCCCAGCCCTGTAGAATACAGATTCAGTAGGCATCTTCTGCATTAACCTTTAAACATTTGCCGAAGACTTTTCTATGCTGCCAGGCCTATGCAGACAATTAAGAAAAACATTTTCTGTAATAGCTAGTGATCTGTGTTTTTTAATTGTGTATTTATAATTGTTGTAAACCACCATTTGATCGTTTTAAAATGGTGGTATACAAGTATTTTTTATGAATAAATAAATACGCCTATAACAGTTCAACCCAATGTTTGTTTACTCAGAAGTCAGTCACTTTTAAGAGCACACCTTTCTCATTTTGTCCAGATCCAAAGAATCCAAAAGAAGCTCAAGAAGCTTGGGATCTGCTTTTCGCCACCAGCTTCAGAAAATAGCCATGAAATGGGCAACTTGAGTAGTGATGCAGTTGTTTCTGATGAGTATCCAGGCAAACTGAAGTTCTCGCTTCTCTACAACAAAGAGCAGCTGGAGCTCCTCTTGACCGTCACAGGAGCCCTGGGCCTACCCATCCAACAGTGCACCAACACCTTTGTCAAGGTTAGGCTGCTGAGCTGGGCCTCCTCCCAGTCTCCTGATCTCCAGTATATTGTCCACGAATGGCAGACCCACGTTGCAAAGAACTCCAGCAGCCCAGCCTTTGGGGATCAGTTTACTTGTACCCTGCAGGAGGCCGAACTGACAACAAGCAGCATCAAGTTACAGGTGAGAGCGATAGTGGGTAGTCTTCTATAGTTTTACAGAAGGGCGCATTTAGAGAAGAGCTTCGCACATTCCTGGTTCAGTGTTTTAGCACTAAACTTCTGTTCCCACAAAAAAGTAGGCCAGATGATATGGGCTAGTGTGTCTCAGTGGCTGGTAATGGAGTCTTGGTGAGCCTGGTTGTTGCTTCAGACCAAGCTGTAGTGCAAGCAGGTGGGGGCTCGGGTGAATCAGTGGCAGGCGGCTTCAAGGGAGTGGATATGCCCCAGAATATTAAGGAGGTCAGCATGGATAGCTCAGTTGGTTAGAGCATGGTGCTAATAACTCCAAGGTTGCAGGTTCAATCCCAGTATGAGACAGCTGCATATTCCTGCCTTGCAGGGGGTTGGACTAGATAATCCTCAGGGTCCCTTCTCATGCTTCTGTTATGCTGATTCCTCTCCTCGGTAGCCCAGAGACCTGCATCACCCAAGGTTCCTCTCTTCCATTCCTCTTCCCCCACATATTTTTTTAAATAGACTTTTAAAATATTTTCTAATAAGAATTTTTATTAATTTTTCAATTACAATCCAATAATAGCCTCATTATAACAATACCAAATTATAATACAATTTCTAATACCATTCATTCAAATACAGCGGTACCTCGGTTTAAGAACAGCCCTGTTTACAAACAATTCGGTTTACAAACTCCGCAAAACCAGAAGTAATGTCCCGGTTTGCGAACTTTACTTTGGTCTAAGAACGGAATCTGAACGGTGGAAGGGCACCGGCGGCAGGAGGCTTCACTAGGGAAAGCGTGCCTTGGTTTAAGAACAAACGTCCGGAACGGATTAAGTTCGTAAACCAAGGTACCACTGTACTAAATTATATAATTTAGGTGGCCCCCTGCATGCTAGATTTGATGGTTTGATTATTTTCTTTATTTCTGCGTTCCAAAATCTTATTAATTTCAATTACATTCCAGTCAAAATAAGAATCCCTTATACAACAACTGCAATATGAATAACTTCCATTTGTGCTGACACATTAGATGATTTATAGAACTACAAGTGAGGCACTCAAGCTATATCCTTGTTCTTCCTGGTTGGCAATTATTCTGTCTGTGGTGTTTCTTCCTGTCCTTGTGAAATGTTATGTCGGTTTCCCCCCGGTTGTTGCTGTTGCTGATTTTCAGTGTACATATAACATGAAAGACAGTTATAAGAAATATTTTTTAAAGGTGGAAAACACAACACAAATAGGAGGCATGTAACATAGGTTCGTCTGTATTTAAGGTGAGTAACAAAGTCCAGTCCCAAGAGAGAGATATGAAAATGGAGGTTGTTCTCGTATAAATAAAGTATACCGAAGTCAAGTGTAATTCCAAATCTCCCAGGCTTGTAATGAGGGTTGCCTTGCAAATGTTGGTCTTGCTGTATGTATGTGTAAGAAGGCAACGCCATATCATGTGGAAAGCACCTGGAAGTTCCAGCCCTTGTTTAAATCTCAAGTCACATCTACATGCAGTAAGGGGTGGTATGTGAGATTCTGAGCCATTTTCCCTTGAACTGCAATAGACAGTCGAGCTGCCAAAATCATGTATAGGTCCTCCCCACACATTTGAGAGGTGCCATCTCTCCTAGCTGAGGGAAAGACACAGTTCCCAGCCAGGAGGAGGAGGAGGAGATACTGAACTCTTCTGCCGGCTCCTGATTTCTCACTGCAAATGTCCCCCCCAAAAAGGCTCCAAAATGGAAGTGAGCCTAGCTGAAGAGGAGAAGGGGGGGCCTGAGGGCAGTTGCAAGGGGAAAGCAGTGGCTGCAGGTGGGGCTGAGCACTCCTCCATCCCCCTATGCCCTGCAATCTTTGTTATCTTGTGAAGTGTGGATTGGCTGGGGTATACAGTGGTTCCTTGGTTCTCAAACTTAATCCGTTCTGGAAGTCCGTTCCAAAACCAAAGTGTTTGAAAACCAAGGCGCGCTTTCCCATAGAAAGTAATGCAAAATGGATTAATCCATTCCAGACTTTTAAAAACAACCCCTAAAACAGCAATTCAACATGAATTTTACTGTCTAACGAGACCATTGATCCATAAAATGAAAGAACTAATCAATGTACTATAAAATAAGACAGTATTGTAGATGATAAAAATTAACATTAATATTTTTTTCTTACCTGCACTGCTTATAGTCATTGTTTGGGTGGGGGGCTTTTATCCATTTCCACGGTCACACAATCAATCAATCAATCAATCAATCAGTAGCTGAACTGGGTTCCACACAGTCACAAAAACAAATTAACCAAAAAAGCCTCAAAGACTAAAACGCAAAATAAATAGCAAAAACAAAAGCACCAAACGTAATCCGTTCCAGAAGTCCGTTTGACTTCCAAAATGTTCGAAAACAGCTTCTGATTGGTGCAGGCGCCCCAGAAACAATAGCCAACAGCTGCATCAGACGTCGGTTTCTGAAAAACGTTCGAAAACTGGAACACTTCCGGGTTTTTGGCGTTTGGGAACCAAGGCGTTTGAGAACCAAAGTACCATTGTAATTCATTGGGAATCTGATATAAGATACACGCACAGTGAAAGTGTAGATCTTGCTTGCAGTACCAGCCACCATACAGAAGCAGAGAAAGGTCCAGATCTGCTGTATAAATAGTAGGCTTAGAAAACAACTCCGGATGAAGTTATACACAGAAAAGAAAGCTCCAGCTTGGTAGGCTTTTCAGATACATACAGATGCGAAGCATCACCATTGCCCTAACACCAACTAACTAAGACTGAGACTTGCAAGCTGAAGTTTTATGACATTTCATACATGAAGCTGCTGTTCTCAAAATGAGGGAAGAAATTGCCTCAAAAAAACACAGGGCTATAGTCATGTGGTTTGAGGAGTGGGGTGGGGCAGAAAACCCTTTCAAAGCATGTAATGATATAATTTTAATTGTAAATAAAAAACTAGGTGCATCATAGATCTGAACTGCTGATCTTTCAGCTGCCTATGGAGCAATGCCTCCATCTTGTGGAAATCTCCAATAAGTGCATGTCTTTCCTGCAACCATGGGGTACATGCGGTTGCCCTCTGTTCCACTTTGTTCCATTCCTTTTGCTTGGCTTGACACATGGTGCCCCATTACTGCTATTTGTGCATTTCCTGTCAGCGTATGTTTCCTTTTTTCTCAATATATTGGGCTCTTAAGCCATTTTTTTAAAAAAAAAATCCTCCCCCAAGCTTCTCAGGCTGCCTGGTGGACTACATACCTACATTTTATCTTGCATGTAGGGGAAACTGTTTTTGTGAGCTACACAAAAAAGCAAATGGATAAAATTTTGACGTGTTTGTTGATGAGGTGAATGAAATAGTGCTTTTATCAACCCCAGTGTGAAAGGGAGGCGGCAACTGAACAAATCAGATAATGGGAAAAGCAACAGCATGGGACTTGTGTTATAAGGAATATGGTGGGGTGTCTGTTCAAATAAGTGTAAAATAATTATGAAGGTTATTTCCCAGAAAATCAGTGTGGGGTAGTGGTTGTATTGTTGTATTATGGGTTCAAATCCAGGCCATAATTAATTAATGGAGTGCAAACTTTTGCACTTGGAATGAAAAGCAAAATATTCATGTGGAAATCACATTAATAACACCTGAACTGAGAAACAGCATCTAGGGTCAACTTACGTGATGCAGGAAAATGTTCCTTAAGCAATTTGCGTGAGCAAAGTAAGGCCTGGAATTTCAACACCGTCTTACATATCTGAGTGGAAATTCCCCTGAGGTCTTATGACCTTTACAGGAAATACTGGGCTGTATTCAACTATGGTAACTCCGGCTTCCTCAACCTCGGCCCTCCAGATGTTTTTGGCCTACAACTCCCATGATCCCTAGCTAGCAGGACCAGTGGTCAGGGATGATGGGAATTGTAGTCTCAAAACATCTGGAGGGCCGAGGTTGAGGAAGCCTGAACTGTTTCTCAGACTACACTCGGTTAGTCATGTCCACTAATTTTAATGGGTCTACTCTGAGTAAAGATTAATTGACTATGACCTATTGATTTGTCTTTTCAAACTTCATATACTATGGTGGTCTATGTGTAGAAATTTTCAGTTTAAATATTGCCTCACTTTTGAGCTCTTTGTGTGGCTTTAAGCAAACCACTATCTCTCTTCAGTCCACCATCCATAGGGATAATACCGTCGGCCTAATTTATAGGGCCATTAGTATATCATCATCATCATCATTTCTATGCATATATATATATGAATTGCAGGGATAAATGCATGTGAAGCATTTCAGGAATAAACACCATAAATCAATACAGATTATTACTGTTATTGTTATTGTTATTATTTTATGATGTCAATTATTCCACAGGTTAAACACTTTGACAGATATTCCCGGCATATGCCTCTGGGGGAAGTGAGAATAGCTCTGAATGCACTTAATACTTCCAGAAAGATCGAATTCTGTGAAGAATTGCAGAAGGCGACAAAGGTAGTGGGGGATTTCTTCATTACTTTGGAAGAATTCTCAAAATCCTACATTAATTTTTTTATTACAAAATAAAAATTCCAGGTTATTGACACAGAAGGTGAGATCAAGAGTAGTGCAAGCAGCCACTTGCTCATGGAACGGGGCATCTACTTCCCTTTCTCACCCCTTCAGCCTTCAATTCACCCACAAAATCTGCTCCCAAGTGTTGAGGGAACACTCCAGAAATGATTTTGAGGGTGCCTGGTGGGGAGGGGGGTTAGAGTGGGATGGAAAAGGAGAAATAGAAAGTCCCTTTGTGCAAGTGGATTTCTGTCACACAAGGAGACTGCCACAAAGAGAGATCACCCAGAAAATTCTCAAAAGTACGAAGACATGATTCGTGCATTATCAGAGCTGCAGAGTTCCTATTTATAGATGGGATGCTTATAAATTTGCAGATGACATAAAGCTGGAAGGAACAGCTAACACCATAAAAGACAGAATTAAGATTTAATGTAATTTTGGCAAGCTGGAAAACCAAGCTGAAACCAACAAGATGAAATGTAAAAGACAACAGGCCCGAGGGATTTCAATATCCATGCTGAATCTTACCAAATCAAATAAACAAGAAATTAACTATTCTGTTGTAAGGAAAACAAGCAAAAGTACAACGACAAAAATTAAGCCAGTTTAACCAAACACCTGGGTAGAACAGAAACATGCACACAATACATTCGAACAGATTAAACAACCAACGGCCTTAGTAATAGTTCCCACCCTGTTTTTCACTTAGAATAGCCCACTCTGTGCCAAGTAGACTTTCACTCTGTGGCTTTTGAACAACTTACTACCTTTCCCCGCCATGAATTGTTGCCCACAAGCATCCACAGGAAGAAACTGCCACCCCTTGTCCATAGAAGCAACAGAGTAAGAAACAGACACAAAATAAAAAGCGGGTGGCAATAAGCCATAGCTGATTTCTCTCTCCCCCATTCCAATCCAAAGGAAATTCCTGGGCCTCAAGGTTGGTAAGGCTGAAGGAGAATTGCAAGTGGATTTGCTGGCCTTCCCCTCCAGCGTTTCCCTTACATCTTTTCACAGGACACAGTTGGAGAAGTTCTTGTGTCACTGAAGTGTCTTCCGATCTCTCAGAAGATAGAGGTTGGGCTACTAAAAGTGAAAACTGCCTTCTTGTACAACAGTCCAGAGAAACGTAAATATATCTGTTTTCTTGTTCTTTCCCTGATGTTTGGGTGCTGCCTCCTTCGGACCTGCTGTCCCACCTGGAAAGCGGTGACTCACAAGAGAGGTGTATTCTTGAATATGTTGATAAAAACTGACCCAGAGATGTAGAGTCTTGGTATCATTAGAGCCAGATTAAAGTTCTACAGACACTGTAGCAGTAATAGTTGAAGGTGGAGAGTGTCTTGGGAAATGATCATTTTCTCCTCACCCCATGCATTAAAAGCATAAAGTCAATCTTGAAATCCCAGCTCACTATCTCTGTCCCCTTGAAGTTGTTTCAGGCTGTAGTGCAGGAAGTGGTCCAAAGATGTGACTGAAGAGAATGAATGTAGCATACTGCTGAGCACAAAAACTGAGATAGGTGGGCTGGAGAAATGACCAAATAATAATAATTGAAGGGAGTGGGGGAACTATATAGGGACCTAGGACCCTCATCTTCTGATAAATGGAAGTCCAGCTTTGATCTCGGACACCAGCAGATACAAAACTACAAGGCTTTTCCATACAAAGATGAGGACTACAGGCTTGCTTTTTTTTTTGTTTTTTGTTTTACTGGAATATGAGTTCATGTTTATCTAAATTTCCAAAAGATCTCTAGAACTAGGGCTACCATACATCTGGATTATCCTGGACATTACTGGGATTTCAAAGGTGGGGTGAATTTCCAAAAAGCAACACTTTGCCCTTTTGGGTTTTCCTTTAAAAAAAGCTCAAGAATGTTGGGGTCTTCCTAAAAAAAGAGCTTTCGATGTATTCTGGTTTTTACTTTTTGAAATATGGCAACCCTACTAGAACCCTTGTTTTATATTCTGTAATTGCTTTCTTGCGACCAAGTTAGAGATTAATATGCATATCCAGTTTGCTCCAGAGTATGTTGTTCTTAGTGCTTCTGAAGCCTTAGCTCATTATATCTCATTTGCAGTGTTAGATTCTTCCTCCTTTTGCCTCTCTTGTATGGCTGTGTCACAGACATTTGTAGTCTTCCCTCTCCCAGAGATAGAAGGTATTGCTGCTTCCAATAATCGTCAAATTCCTCCCTCTCAGCCTTAATGCAAGGAAAAGATAAATTATTAAATCTCTGCCCAGTTCAGAGGAATAGTTGTGATCTTGGGTCAATAACTCCAGAATTGACAGAGACTCTGGTGTTCATGTTGCCACTCCTTCTGATGCTTTTTCTGTTCCAGGTATATATGCAAGGATCGATGTCTTCTGCAATCTCCATAAGCAGAAGCATCAGAAATCCAAGCCCAAGACCCTCACATCAATTACTGTCTTCAATGAAACATTCCTGTTCCACCTGCCTCAGCCTATAGTTTGGGATTGTGCTCTCCTCATTTCCATTTATGAGCTGCGTCCCAGAAGCAAGCAGCTTGTAGGACAGGCTGTGCTGGGGAAACGAGGACCCAACGATATGAATGACCACTGGCATCGCATGGCACAGTCCATCCAGCACCCTGTAGCTAAGTGGCACCCTTTGCTCATTTAAAAGGAGGATTTTGCAGTTATGTGGATGTGCCCAAACTTTCCTCCTTAACATTGGAGCTTCAGCATCCAAGCAAGCCCTCTTAAGCAGAGGTGAATAATGACCGGCAGAGTTTGGTCAGAGCAGCAGCAGTAGAGGCCACGTGGCTTCTTTCATGAAAAACTTATTTCTTTTCATTCTCGCAGGTGTTTCTATTGAAGAAAAGGATTTCCCCCATCACTGCCACAGTGCCATTGTACTTTATAGCAAACAAGGATACTGGGCCAAGGGGCATAGATGGAAATCAAAGAAACGGTTGTGGGCACCAAAAATATACCCATTTCACAGAAGAAAAACTGGCAATGTTCAGAACCCAGCCCCCACAAAAAAAGAGAGCAAACAGCCACATGTGCCCCGTGACACTAAGAAAAAAGCAGGCAACTCTCCTGCCAAACAAACAAGCAAAAAGCCAAAACAACTGTATGTTTTTATTGGTGCCAAAGGTGGGTGTTCTGAGGGCTCCATTTGTGCTCACAGGCACTGCATTGGCAGTGGCGTAGCGAGGGGGGTGCAGGGGGGCCAGCCGCACCGGGCGCAACATCTGGGGGGGCGCTCGCACTCTCAGCTCTCTGCCCCTACCTGGCTCACTCACTCTCTCTCACTGCAGTGCTGGCTGTGCGAATCCGATCCGAGCCGCCGGGTCGCCGCCCACTGTGGAGGGGGGGCGGTGCCAGGCGTGCGGTGCGGAGAGAGAGCGAGGGACTATCTGGGGGAGGGACAGTGCAGCGGCCGCCCAGCGCAGCGCTGAGCGCGGGAGAGAACCACACCAGACCAGACCAGGCAGCAGCAAGAAGAAGCTGGCAGTGGCGGCAGGTTAGGGGGTGCAAATTACTTGCCTTGCCCCGGGTGCTGACAACCCACGCTACGCCACTGTGCATTGGGGAACCTAATGGCAGCATGGTGTGGCTGGAACTGGGGCTTAAACACACTAAGAAAACACAGACACCCCCTTGCCATTAAAATAGTCAAGGGATGAATTGGACACGGAGAGGAAGAGGAATGGGATGCCTAGGATTGCATAGGAAACCTGTGTTCATTCTCCATTTTGAACTCAAGTTCATTTGCCACATTTTCTGCCAGTTGGCCTACAGCTGGGAAGAGGCTATAGCTCAGTGTCAGAGCACACACTTTGTGTGCAGAAGATCCCATGTAGGATCCCTGACATTTCCAGTTAAAAAGATCGCAGCTAATGTGTCTGGGGAAGACCTCTGCCTGAGGGCCCACATAGCTGCCAGCACAGTAGTGAAGGGAGAACTGTGGCTCAGGGGTAGACAGCTCCAACTCCCTGGCAACGCCAAGTCAGGCTCCTGTCCGAAAACTCTGAAGCTGCTGCCAGTTAGTGTAGACAATGCTGGGCTTGGTAGGAAGCAGCTGCCTGTGTTCCTGACAGTTCCTGTGTTCCTGAACAGCCCTGACACTTCCGGGTATAGGGCGGTATATAAATTCAAGAAATAATGATAATATAAGGGAGCTTCTGATAGAGATGAAAGCAAAGCTAAAGACACTTTTTCATCACGAGTGATGAAAATCCACTGTGTGCCCACCCCACGCTGCCTCTACACTTCCAGTTCATGCTAGCAGATTGACCAGCTCCCAATGGGTTTCAGAGTCCATTCAACTTGTGGGTACTGAGATTTAAAGCCCTACATAGTTTAGTGGACAGATGTTTGTCTTCCTCCCTAGTGGTCTGCTCAGTCACTGTGATGTTAATATGAACTGGGGTGCCCTAGTCATTCAAAGCAAGTGATGGCCAGAGAGAGTCTTTTTGCTTCTGGTACGCCACCTCTGCAGTGTTCTCAGGAATGCTTGCAAAGTGCCTGTGTTTATATCATTTCAGTGCCAGGCAAAGAGCTTTTAAATGTTCCCACGCTTGATTCTCTCTCTCTCTCTCCCCCCCAACACATCCGTCTATATCTATCTGTGGTTGTCTGCTGAGTTTTCATTGTTAAGATGTGCCATTTTATTGTGCTTTTTCATGTTTGGATGGAAATGGTTTTTGTATTCTTTTTATTATTATTATTATTAAAGATTTTCTTGATTTACAAAAGTATGTGCAATGTCTCTCTCTTATATTCCCCCCCCCCCAGTAACATTTTGACAAATCAGTTTCATTTGTTGAGACATTAGGAAGAAAAGGGGGAAAGAGGTGGAGGGGGGGGAAGATGGGTGGGAGTGGGGTATGGGTGGCAATGTTTCTATTTTACTTACTATATGTAGGGTTTGGTGTCAGCATTGCTTGTGCAGGTTCTTTGCTGTTCACTTGTGTTCTTTTGGTGGTGAGAGAGGTTGGGGTTGGCCCTAGGGTGTGGATATGCATTTGTGGTTGGCTGTGGTGGTCTTTGTTTTCATGTGCGAGTGGGGTGGGTGGGTGTTTTGGATCAGGTTAGCCATATTGATTTGTATGCTGTTGGTGGATTTTTGTCATTGTCTTGTTGGGCTTTGTATGGCATAAAGGGGAGCCATAAAGAAGGTGTCTTCTATTTGTCCCCGTGTCAGTTTCAGCTGGTTTTTGTATTCTTGTTTTGCTTTTATTGTGTCATTACTGTTGCTGTGCCCTGCCCTCAGAGCCTTTGTTGCTGGATGGAGTGTAATTAATAAATAAATAAATAAAGATAGAAGCCATGTCAATCTTAATTTGAGATAGAATGTCAGTGAACATTATTTGGATTCTGAATGAGTGCAGAATATGTAACAGCCGCTGACTTCTATTGCAAATACCTATCTCAGATATAATTGTTGACTTTTCAACTGGGTCCTAAAGCCTGTATGCTTAATAATAATAATAATAATAATAATAATAATAATAATAATAATTGTATACTGCTCTTAATCCAAAGATCACAGGGCGGTCTGCAACATAAAAACTTAAAATTAGAAAACAAAATATATCACAAAGCAAAAACAAGCACAAACTAATAACCCTCCTCCCACAAACACATTTAAAAGGCCACAGAATGTTAATGTTAATCAGCCAATATTGAATAAAATATTGGGGGGGAGATAAACCCTGTTCCGCATAATCGATCATGTGACACAGCACACACACCATTTGATTGGGAATTCCCCTCAACTGTGGGGGTCCCTCAAATATTTTAGGGGGGGCAAAGGGACCTTGGCCCCTAGGAGTTGGCTCCTAGGCCCCTAGTGGCTATTTGTGCACATTACAACAGTACAGTACAGTGGTACCTCGGGTTACATACGCTTCAGGTTACATATGCTTCAGGTTACAGACTCTGCTAACTCAAAACTGGTACCTCAGGTTAAGAACTTTGCTTCAGGATAAGAACAGAAATCGTGCAGTGGTGGTGCGGCGGCAGCAGGAGGCCCCATTAGCTAAAGTGGTGCTTCAGGTTAAGAACAGTTTCAGGTTAAGAACGGACCTCCGGAATGAATTAAGTACTTAACCTGAGGTACCACTGTAATCTAAAAGATTACATTTTTCCACACAGATTTGGGAGAAAGAGGAATTGGTGATTAGATTAAATCTCCACTACCAAAGTGATGATCCACAGGATTTGAACCTCTTGTCCCTTTGCCATTATGTACCTTGTAGTCCGTTCCCTTCTCCCATTGCTTTTCAATAACTGGAATTTGCCTTTTCTCTCTCCCTCTTTTAATTGTTTTGATTTTGTGTTTAAAAAAAACAAGCGTGCAAATGAAAGTTAAAGGACAAAATGGAAACTTGCTTGAGGTTCCTATGGCTGGTGCACTTTAGCGTTTACCCTGGGGGTGGTGAGCATTGCTAGATTGTAATGGGGGATATTACGCTACGTTAAATGCTGTGTGGAATCTCAGGAACAGATCTGCTTCCCGCTGAATGCGGAAGCTAAATGTCCTAGTGTGCCTATCAGGGATCTTTTGCTTAGCCATTCAAGAAGTTAAAAATAAACATGCAGTATTTGAATTCAGACTTTTGTGACCCTGGGGCAGGCTAAATGTGGAAGTACAGCATAAGTGAATGAACGGTAAGGAGGTTGATCTCTGAGTTATGTGAACTCCTTGCCCTGCTGCTGCTTTGCCAGAAGCAGATCGAAAACTGAATGGCTAAGTAAAAAGAAATTGCTGTGTGACCGCTGACCCTCCATAGTAAATGTGTAAGCATGTCAGCAAACCCCTGGTTTACTGATCTGATTGCTTTTAACATAAAGCCAACTGACACACATATATATCCCCCTTTCACAAGAAAAACTGCTATGAATTTTCTGGCACCTTGCACCCGTGTGATTTTGTATCCTCTCAGACTCTTCTACTCAGGTTAGGGGTAGCCAATGTGGTGCCCTTTAGATCATCTTGGAATATAACCCCCATTAGCCTCAGCTGGCAAGGCTGTTGGTCGGTGGTAACGAGTTGTAGCCCAGCAATATCTCTACCCTTGCATTAGTTAATCCTTTTTATTTCTCCTGTAGAATGTGGGGTGGTTCACTTTCTTGAGCTATCTGGGGCTGGCTAATTTGCAGGTCCTCTGTTGTGGTGTTTAACCTTGTTTGCTCTGATGCCTTGCATTATGCACTACACTGTGGACAGGATTATGGGGTATGTGTATTGTGGTAAGCAATCTTCCCTGGGGCCTGGCAGAGCTGGACTCGGAAGACTTTGGCACCCTCCTGAACCTACAATTTAATAAAATCATTGTGGGGTGGAAATGAGAAACGGGATCTTCATACTGGATGTTAATCACTGCCGCTTGAGTGAAGTCAGTAGGTGAGGATTCTTACATCAATATACTCTTCCTGCATCATTTATTACAGTAAATGGGTAGTTTTCTATTCATGTTTGCTTCCCAGGGGAAAGGAACTAGGAATAGAATATCAAAACCATTAACACTCCCATTATGAAACCTTTAATTCATGCCACAGCTCTGCTGGTGACTAAACTGTTAAGGTGGACTTGAGTATCCAGTGGTATATCTACAAAGAACTCTGAGGATACTGAATCCTTCTAGAGATAAATATGGTAATTCCATGATGCTGTGTAGGATGACTGCCTTCAAATAGTGGACCATTAGTATGGTGTGCTGGTCTGATTGTCCCAGAACAGTATGTTCTTGACTGTGAATCATGGAGCATGTATAAACCCTGGCAGTGCCTTCCATTTTGCTTCACCTTGTGCCTTCATTATAACTTGCACTGGAGTGCTGAAGGGGCAGAATTTTAACTCCATATTCAGCCCTGTTTGTTCATGTAACGGCTGTGGGATGCCTTATTATATTTGTTGTCCCCTAGTGCAGCACTCTGAAGACCACTAGTGAAATCAACAGAAAGTCTTTTGGCACCTTTAAGATGGCTTGGTTGCTTCTTGAGCATTCATCCTGATTTATTTGCAAGGAGGTTATATGACAGAGCAATTGTTTTCCCATACTTTCTAGTGCATTTTCCCTTCAGTTTCCTTTCAGCAAAAAATATCCTTTCTGCCAGGAACTGGAGCTGCACCCATGTTCCAAATCAACTTCAATTATGCAGTCTGAATTTGCTGATATGTGATTGGATCCCACCTCCAAATCACAATAGTTTGGAAACGCCCATGGGCTTATAGTGGCATAAGTGTTTGTGGGCTAGGGTCTACTTCGTGATCAATGTGTTTTGATCCACAAAAGCTTATGCCGATATAAATTTGGTAGAGTTTCATTTCATTTCGCTTTTAATTTGTAAACCGCCTTGCTGTATTATTATACACAAGGCGGTTTACAAAGCTGAAGAAACAACAGAGATTATGCACCTTATAACAAAGATGGCCAGTGAACAGGGATTGTGGGAGTTCTAGTTCAGCAACATTTGGCAGGCCAAGAGTTCCCCACACACCTGATGCAGACCCAGTGCCCTGATGGAGATGAAAATTGCCCTCTTCCAAGCTTTTGGTTCGACCATGAGGTGATATATCATGCAGATTAGATGAGGAGAAGGGCCTGTATGTGTGTATACACAAGTGTGTGTGTGTGGCTAACACCATTGCTGGCACTGGAAACAAACGTCAAATTCCTAAAGCACCCCCTAAGAAAAACTACAACCTATTTTCAAAGTGTTTGTTGTTGGGATTGTCCATTCTTTAAAAGATTCCCATGGGAAGGATACACACTGCATTTGGGTTTGCCTGGTTGGCATCATGGCAGTGGCATTAGGATTAAACAGGTGCTGTTCTTGGAGAAATACAAATAGTGGGCTCTACTTTAAAGCCCTTTGTGGCCTAGGACCCTCATACCTACAGGACCGCCTCTCCTGGTATGCCCCACGGAGGACCTTAGGATCCATAAATAGCAACACCCTAGAGGTCCCGGGCCCTAAGGAAGTTAGATTAGCCTCAACCAGAGCCAGGGCTTTTTCAACACTGGCTCCAGCCTGGTGGAACGCTCTGTCTCATGAGACCAGGGCCCTGCAGGATCTGATTTCTTTCCGCAGGGCCTATAAGGCAGAGTTGTTCCATCTGGCCTTTGGCTTAGAATCAGTTTGATTCCCTCCCCCTCTTTCTTTTTCCTTTCTCCTCCTGTGAAGAGGCTGCATCCTAATGTTTTAATGTTGTATTTTAATCTTTTTTAAATTGTATTTTAATCAACTTGTTTTATTATTGGTTGTTAGCCGCCCTGAGCCTGGTCTTGGCTGTGGAGGGCGGGGTATAGATAAATTATTATTATTATTACTACTACTACTGTAGCCTTATGAGTCTTTGCCCTCGGGTGGGAAAAATATTGCACCTGGAAAAGCTTTGAGAAGCTTTGAGCCTGCTGTTTTGGGGGGGGGTTGACTTCGGGCCTAGGTGGGGTCACCTGTCTTCACCTTCATTCCTTCACTACTACTACTACGGGTGCCCCATGTATTATTGCATTTCTCTTGCTGTTGCGTTCTTATCTCACAGTGAAACAAGTCTTAGGGTTGATTCACACATGCGCATACAGAGCTGTGGTAAGCCATGAAAAATGTGATGGCGTGGAGGCTGCACTTTCTGGCAAGCTGCATCTGAAAAATGGTTCCATGCACTCTTTAGGTGAATTTAATTCAGTGAGAAACCAAGTTACAAATGGAAGCTGTTAATATCGCAGTGCCGGGTAGGCTGATTGTTCTCTGTTTGCTGCTAACCTCATGTTGTTTCTGAGAATTATTTCATAGAACTGGGTGTGGTTCTACACTCTTGGTGGGCTTCACTTTTGATTTACTTGTTTATGCTCGGGATGATATCAAAAACATGGTGCAACATGTATTTCAGCTAAAAAAAACCCAGCAGCCTGAAGAACATAAAATCCAAGCACACTTTTGTATCGTAGCCGTTAAGGTTCCTGCCAAGTCTTGTTTCCTATGGTAACCGATTTCAAGGAATTTTCAGGCTCTTGTGTTGATGAACTTTAAACTATTTAGCTCCTCACTGACATTAGGGAGATTTCTCTCTGTATTCAGCCTTGCGTAGAGACACTGTGCTAAAGTGCAACTAAGTGTGCTCCTTAAATCACTCTGTGAAGCCTGGCAAGGCAAATGAAGTTTATTCAGTGTGCTATTTATGGGCTATGTTGGCCAGAATTGTGACACTGGATATAATCTCTTCAGCTTCTAGGGGAATGTAAACTCTGCCAGGCCTACCCACCCACTGGTCACACGTCCTTCTCGACTCAGGCATTAATAGTATGGCCTGAAGCCTCTGTTTATTTCTTACCTTCTGTGGCACGTGCTGTTCTGGAGCTGGGACACCGGACAAAATAGATGGTTCACTGCACGTCCCGTTTTGCTTCTCACTTTGCTGGAAACCAACGCAAACTTATTGCCTCTCCTTACATGGCTGACAAAGAGCAAAACCATTATGGGTGCAATGCTCGGGACTCGCAGTGTAGGTTGCAGGATGGCAACCTATACTTAGGAAACTGCCTGCTTTAGTTGTTTAGAGTCCCCATTTGAGGGGGCTCCTCCGGCAAATTTCTATGTCGTACTCCCTGCTGATTTTGGCAGCAGACACAAAAATAAAATAGGCACAGAGCTGGGGTGGGTGCTGCCCATTGCCCTGATTGGAATGCCAAGTACAGTGGTACCTTGGGTTAAATACTTAATTCATTCCAGAGGTCTGTTCTTAACCTGAAACTGTTCTTAACCTGAAGCACCACTTTAGCTAATGGGGCCTCCTGCTGCCGCCGCACCACTGCTGCACGATTTCTGTTCTCATCCTGAAGCAAAGTTCTTAACCCGAGGTTCTATTTCTGGGTTAGCGGAGTGTATAACCTGAAGCGTATGTAACCTGAAGCGTATGTAACCCGGGGTACCACTGTACTCCCTTCCTAGTCGTTCAATTTGTCATTTGATAAGGAAAGATGGGGTGATAGCCCACCTTTTCTGATCTGCATAGATAAGCTGTGGAGGGAGTGATCCATTCCTATCTGTGTATTTTCTTGCAAGAGTGTGTGAGAGACAGCAAATGTGAAGTGGTCACACTCACTACTGACACATTCTCCCCCTCCCCCGCCCGCCATGGTTCTTTGGCCAAGAAACGTTAGCTATCCCTGTATTACTGCCCTGCATAACAAGGCAGTGTGTTGAAGTACTCTTTGAACGTAGTCTTGATTCTATCTGAAAGGCAATCGTTGGTAATGGCTTCGGCTAGACTCTATCTATCTATGGCAAATCAGAATATGGCGCATAGAGCCTCAGCTCTACAGAATAAAACACAAAAGAACTCATCCAGTCCTGTAATGTTGCTCTAGTCGCACAGATCTGTAAAACTCATCCCTGGGCTGTAGCAGCCCTGCCATGCACTGTGGGCATTCTTATACCCCACCAAGGTTTTCTCTGCATTGTTTCCCAACTTGCTGTGCCCCAGGATGGGATGAAGCTGGGCAGAATTCCTTACAAGCCTTTGCTACTTGCACACAGAAATCTGCCATGGCTGTGCAAGTTCCAGCTCAGAGGAGGCAAAAATAACAGCAAAAGACAAAAGATATAAAGAGCGAGTATGTGTTGTGCATTCCAATTTGACACCCCCCTTTCCACTCTTCCTTCCCACGCTCCTCGTGCTATTTATTCCCAACACTGACTTCACTTTGGCAGCAGGGCAAGTGAGAATGGATTGCATTTTGAATAGCAGGGCTAGTGTGCTGTAGTCTCAGAGCCAGGCCGTTCTGCCACTGGGCCTTGTGACAAAGCAGTTGGCATTGTGCATAGAAAGGAAGAGCAGCGATTTGTCAAAGCTTGCTGAAGAAATCTTTCCTCCTCCTCCTCTCCCATCTCTGTGTCATGGGCTTCCTAGCAAACACACCTCGAAAGAACTTGCCCAAAGGGAAAGGAAAGGGTCAGGGTGGAGGGAATGATTCCCTCCACATCTTTAGTGCTGAAGTGATATTTATTATAGATGCCCAGACACATCAAACTCATTAAAGATGGGGAGCTGGGTGGAGAAACTGCTGGCTATCGGCCATTTTCTGTGCTTTAAAATGGCTACCAGACTTGAGGGGAGCTACTAGGGTGGTCCATGAAACATCGCCAAACAAGAGGAAATGCACCACCAAAAAAGAGAGTTATTTGCACATGCTAATTAAACATACAGATGCCAATTTAGAAACAATTTCTATAATTTCTATAGAAATGAAATACTTTTCAGTCTGCTGTCAGGTGTAACGTGAGCAGGAATTAAGAGTTTTAGAAATGGTTGCATGGGGGAATTCTGGGTGAGACCAGCAGGAAAAGCTGACTAGTTTCATTTTTTTTGTATCCTAATTTGGTAGCAGCTCATTGCTAAGTAAAGTTTGTTCCTCCTAACCCAGTCTCCGTGGTTCATTTGCAAGGCCAGCTCAAGACATTTTGGCACCTGAGGAGAATCACAAAATGGCACACGCACCCTGGCCAGGGAAAAAGGGGTGAGTGGAGAGCTAAATCAGGAACATGGGGTAGGGGATCAAATCAACCTCATCCGATGGCTGAAGTGGGGATCAAAGGCCATCATGGGGGAGGAAAGAGGGACCACTGTGGATCATGCTGGTCTTGGACTGGCTAGCTCTTCAAACAGACGGTGCCTTTATATAAGAGGATTGACATGTTCAATAAGATGCTCCACTCATTCATTTTCATGCTGGCTGGGTGCTGATTATAATGGCATTTGTATTTAACACTGAACAAGTCACAATCGTAGGCCACCTGGGAAGTTTTAAATTCAAGCTTCATTCTGAGCATTAGGGAACCTCATACAGTCGTACCTCAAATTACAAACGCTTCAGGTTACAAACTCTGCTAACCTGGAAGAGTTACCTCGAGTTGAGAACTTTGCCCCAGGATGAGAACGGAAATTGTGTGAGGCCCCATTAGTGAAAGCAAGCCTCTAGTTAAGAACAGTTGCAGGTTAAGAACAGACCTCCGAATTAAGTTCGTAACTAGAGGTACCACTGTACTTAGTAGGTACAGTGTGCTCCGAGACAGATTCAAGGAAAACTTTTAATCCGTTTCATGTCCAGGAAGCTCCTGCCTGCTGACGCACTTAAGTCAGGGAGTTCAGGGAGCTCAGTGTTCAGTGTGGTTTATGTGGAAGGAAGGCTGTGAATTCCTGCCACAAGCAGTGAAGTCCATTGGCATTTGTTGCTTCAGAGGACGTAGGCAGAGGCAACACCAGGGAAGACAAGGACGATGGCAGGAAAAAACAACTGAATAACCCTGGTCCCATAGGGACACCGCGTTGTTTCTGGTACCAGATTTCAATGCGATTCTTTTATGATGAGACATCTTTTGTGAACAAATTTGAGAACCTCCTGGGCTTATTTAAGTGCGATAAAAGCATTATGAACATACATGCTCTGTGTGGTGGGAAGAAGTATTTCTGGATACATGGATTAATGCAATTTTCTAGGGATCATTGAATTTAATCTGAGAACATGATTATTCTGGGGAAATATTTAGCTACAGAACTGGGTGTTAGGTAGGTGAAGAAGTATGCCTGCCAAAGCATCATGTAGGCTGGAAGACTTTAGATGCTCCTTACAGATTTGAGTACAGGCACAGAGGCAGTAGCAAGTGTGCTGCTAGGGGTCTATGTATAACGGATCTTAGGGTCAAAATAAAAGTAAACGTGAAATGGAAAGCACTCATGCAGAGAGCACAGTACAATTTACTCTCTACTAACTGCAGGGGGAAGGGAATTGACATCTTCAGCCAGACAAAGGTCTGTTGAGCAAGCAAAGACCTTGTGCAGGGCTTACGCCAGGGGTAGGCAACCTAAGGCACGTGGGCCAGATGTAGCCCAATCGCCTTCTCAATCTGGCCCACGGACAGTCCAGGAATCAGCGTGTTTTTACATGAGTAGAATGTGTGCATTTATTTAAAATGCATCTCTGGGTTATTTGTGGGGCATAGGAATTCGTTCATTCCTCCCCCCCCCCCCCAATATAGTCCAGCCCACCACATGGTCTGAGGGACGGTGGACCGGCCCACAGCTGAAAAAGGTTGCTGGCCCCTGGCTTACGCTGACACAACTTGTTAGGCGAACTCCACCCTGTTTCAACAACTACCATTATATTGATTCCTTATCTGTATTTTTGTTCAGCGAGCTGAGAAATTATTTCCCATGGCCTTTTCTTGTGATAAATCTTCTGCCTCCCAAAAATAGCTCAAGTCCTTGAAACATTTTGGCTTCAACAAGCGTGGTATTACTTTCTCTGTTAACATGCAGAATAATGGGAAGAGTATAACTGGGGATTTATTTTTAAGATGGTTTCAATATTCCTCATCTGTGATAGCATAAAAAACCATTTTTATAGTTGCTGTTTCAAAGCAGCATAGCTGTAACTAGTACATTAAGGCTTCATTTTTACCAATTAAGAGGTTTTTGTTGTTATTGGTCATGAATGATTGAGATGATCACAGTATTCACATTTTGAGAAATAATCTTTAATTTAGATGACAGTTCCATTTACTTTCCCTGAGTTCAAGGTAAATTTTCAGCAGCTGCTGTTGTGCTTCTTGTTGATTTGTAAAATTAAAGTATTGCCATACAGCAAATCCGTATTTCCTGATTGCCCCTTGTCCAAATGTATTTGAAAAGTTAGCGTTTTTCTGCAGAAGCCATGAACCAGAATTTGGCATAGTTTTGCTCTGACATCACATTTTTGGTTGCTCTCCAAAATCATGCTACCACCAATCTGACTGCACCCAGCATGAATTAAATCCATTCTTTCAGTAACAGGTGTTCATTTTCCCCATCATAAACATTTTGCAGAGCCAA
This sequence comes from Podarcis liolepis, assembly GCF_965112155.1. Taxonomy (NCBI): domain Eukaryota; kingdom Metazoa; phylum Chordata; class Lepidosauria; order Squamata; family Lacertidae; genus Podarcis; species Podarcis liolepis. The sequence continues at coordinate 78,030,716 of NC_139554.1, forward strand.
TTTAGGAATAAATATTTTACTTGTTCACCTAATTTTTGCAATTTATCACACTTTTCCTCCAAGGAACTCAAGGTGGTGTGCATAGTTTTCCTCCTCCCCATTTCCTCCTCACAACAACCCTGTGAGGTCATTTAGACTGAGCAGCAGTGACTCGACTAAGGTCACCCAGTGAACTTCCTAACACAGTGTAATATGTCATGTGTTGTTGCTCATCTGAGGTTGTATTTATCTAATTTTAAGGCCTGCTAGGGACCAATGATTGCTATTATGTCCTGATATATAAAACCACAGAATTCAATTTTTTGTGTCATTTCCCCCAATCATTGAGGATAGTTTTTAAGAGTTGGTTCAATTTATTTGTTTAAGGGCTTAAGGTAGAAAAGCCACAACTTCTACAAGGTGATGTTTTCAATTTGTGTTGAAGGCTTATCATTTATAAAGGGGGGGGGGGAATCAGATGACTTACCTTTGCTTTGCCTATTTTTTTGTAGAATCCCTTTGCTTATTAACGTCTGTGTTGTTAATCTCACCAAACTAAGTAGTAGCGGTAGCACCACTTATGCAAGTGTTAATGCAGCTAAATCTAGATGAGGCCTAGATGGCCAATCACCCTCAAACGCCTTTTTATGTTTAAAACTCATCACCTTGTGAACTTCCTTGTTCATCAAACTCAAAAACAACTTGTGTTCCGTTCCTTTTGATTCAGGAAGAAGTCTATTATTAGAGTTTCCTCTCCCTTGCTGGGCTTGATAATTAGTACAACCACTTGCATTTAGAAACATGTTCCATTCTCACTGCAGTGTTCTTATATCTACATGTTCCTGCTCTAAGAAGAGCGACATATAGCTAGATGACTCACTGTGTTGTTCAGGCAAAACTACTGGTGAGAGCAAACTGTATTCACTGCAACACCTGGGCCAGAGAAAGTTGCCTAGTGTGCGCAAGGAGCTAATGTAAAAGGTAAAGGTAAAGGTACCCCTGCCCGTACGGGCCAGTCTTGCCAGACTCTAGGGTTGTGCGCTCATCTCACTCTATAGGCCGGGAGCCAGCGCTGTCCACAGACACATCCGGGTCACGTGGTCAGTGTGATGAAGCTGCTCCGGCGAACCGGCACCAGAGCAGCACACGGAAACGCCGTTTACCTTCCCGCTGGTAAGCGGTCCCTATTTATCTACTTGCACCCGGAGGTGCTTTCGAACTGCTAGGTTGGCAGGCACTGGGACCGAATGACGGGAGCGCACCCCGCCGCGGGGATTCGAACCGCCGACCATGCAATCGGCAAGTCCTAGGCGCTGAGGTTTTACCCACAGCGCCACCCGCTGGTACTAAGGAGCTAATGTAGAATGTGGCTAATATTAACCACTTTAGAGGTAGTAGACTTGAGGTGGTAGCATTCTGGAGCGTATCCCTTGATTACAATTGCCAGGGGATGGAGGAACAGGGGCCACATCACAAAATGCTCTCCCATCTACAAAAATGTCCAACATGTAGCAAAACTATTATAGTAAATCACAAAGGCTGCATTAAACCTTTCTACGACCTGCGAGCTTTCGACATGCAATGCTTGTTGTTTTTTAAAAAAGAGAGCATTAAAAATATGACGGCTACCTCAGGGCTTCCACTAAAGGGGCTGGTTAAGTGAATCCCACTCTGCGTTAACAAAGGAATATACAGCACAGTTCTCTCAAATTCATGAATACAGTGGATGATTGAATTTTCTTACTGATCCATGCAGGTTTACTTGCATACCGTATATCATTTTATCCTTCCAGAAAAGAGAGCACGCTGCTAAAGTATAAAACAATCCCTCCTGCAACCCAACAAGGCCAGCAATTAATCGTCTTTATTGCTGCATTTCCCCCTAACTACCAGAACCTTCTTACCATTGCATTTTGTCACCTGGCTATTTCTTATTAAGAGGCATTGTTATTTTAGTTCTCAGCTTTTGGGTTGTATCTGGCTCGAATTCAACACAGGACTTGAGATCAACATAGACCACCATGAGGAATCTTTCATTTCTGTGCTATTAGAATTTCTCACTTAACACCATAAAATCCTCAAGCTTGCTTTCATTTGTGGCATGCTACAATATCCATATTTACAATACCTTTCATTTAGAGAATTTGGTAAAATTTAAATGACATGTGCCGCATAGTAAGAATCAAAGAGAGCAAAAGGTTAAAGACTTTAAAAAAGTTTATTTGTACAATACATGTTAGCAGAAAGCACAAGTCAAATAAGGATGGTAAAAGATATGTTTCTAGAAGCTCTCAAAGTAACATACACTTATTGTAAAGTTCACGTATATATTTTAATGTCTTTTCTGCACAAGAAACATCCACTTAGCTGATGGGGAAAGCAGCAGGGTTTTAAACAAGGAGCCGTGTGCCCCCACAAGGCACCAGCATGCCACAATTGGTCAAATGTTCCTCGCTTGCTCCCCGTCTCATTTGCCCCTCTCTTCCTCCCTCAAGCCAGAGAGGGGCAGGTAGAGGAATTCAAGGCACTCATCCCAGTGCTGCCTGCACAGGGAACATCCTGTACAACAATGCAATACTGCAGGACTGTTGCTGGGCAGTGAATGCACATCCTTGGTCAGAGATGTGGAATGAACTAATCGGACAGCAATTCGTGCGTTCCAGTTGGAGATGCAGCTGTTGTACCTTGTTCTACCGAGATATCAGAATGTGAAAGCTACCTTAGTCTGCATGGAAAGAAGCCAGAATGCACCCTTTCGTTGGTTTTTAGCCATTATGTTTTAGTGTTAGTTCACCAGTAGTTTTCTGGAGATGAATGGCTTGACCTATCCCATAAGAACAGCCTCTGTTCAAATGGGTTTTCAGCCAAAATTCACAGTATATCAACTTCCCCTAAACAGAATTGTGGTTTTCCCATTGATGCTAGAAATGTAGAATGCATTAAGATAATTTGATAAAAATATCTTACTTAAAATAGGTACCCACAGTTAACACTGTTTACTCTTGAAGTATGGGATGGTTCACATTAAAACTCAAGGTTTCCCTCATAATACCTTCTAGATTAAAAGCTTGATATTGCACTGTTATATTATACTTCAGCTGTCAATTCTCGTTCCAAGGACTTATGAAACTGTAAAAAAAAAGTAAACTTAGCCATTTTGTGCAGTCTTCAGCATTGCATCCGAGTAGTTGGAATTTGCAAAACCTTCATTACAACTACAGTAGCCTAAGCACAGTGGAATTTCTGCCCAGCTGCCTTCCTTATACAGTACAGAAACAGATTGTCCAGTCTTCAACCCTCACACTTTCAGCTTCCTCTTTTGGTCGAAGTAGGCATCAAATCTTGAGAGTGCATAGTCCTAAGTGACGTAAAATATTATCGTTGAGTCATTTTGTATTCTGTCCTAATGCCAGAGCAATTAAAGAATGCCAAACTATCACATTTCGCATGAAATACCAGAAACCTGCCTTGAATGCAGCTGTCACATATGTTAAATCTTTACTGATACAATATGGATGCAAAGGATAACTACATTTACATTTCCACTCAAAGTCTTGTCACTGAATATTACAGGCATATTTTTGAAAATAAGTCAAAGAGCAATAATAAGATGGGAGAAATCAAACTGATGAGATAACTGAAGCAAGGCATCTGTAATGTCGATGGACAGCTCTTTGGGGTGTTAAGAGCAGCATCCATAAAGGCAGGGATGGTGAGCCTCTGGGTCCAGTGAATATTTTTATCTGGACAGTTAGGCCTTCCCTCCCCAGGCCTCCCCACCCCTCCAGACTGTGTCTGGAGAGACACCTGTCTCCCTGGCCAGCTCAGAAATGCAGCAAATTCAGGAGACTTTAACATTTTTCTCTCTCCACTCGTGTTAAAACTAGAGCAGGCATCCCAAATCTGCAATTTACAGTGGGAAAAACCTACCACTAGAACAAATGGGAGCTCTCTCCCCCAATGCAAATTACAGGGGGGGAAGTATTATCTACCCACCCATCCCAAATCCATTCATGTTTATGTGCATGCACACCTGTGCCCTCCCCACTTTTGCCTCTGGCAAATTATGCCTGAGGGAATGTGGCTCTTTTGTGGAGGAAGTTCTTGCCCCTTCATTAAGGTCTTGTATACACTACCTACTCCAGTATTGCACCAACAAAGATCAGTCCTGGCTGACTGGCAGTTAGACTGAATGATGTACAAACATAGGCTTGGTAGGGTATAATTATCAGGTAGAGTAATCTATATTTCATGGACATAGTAATCACACCGCTGAGCATTAAGCATTTAAAGTTTGAAGACTTACCATGTATCCAAACTCAATAGATGATATCTTTGCCTGTATAATGGACCACAGACCCCAGAAGAAATGAGATGCAAGGGCAAACCTGTCAAGAACACAATGTATTATTTTTTTAGACGTTCCAGTATATAATGTAAAATTCACCCTTGCCTCTTTTAACCAAAGTGAAGTAGTCTAGGATTTGTTACATCAACAGCATGCTCATTTCAACCATACAGAATACATAAGAAATGCAACTTCTCAAGGAGGACAACTCCGGATGCGTTCTCACTCTGCCTCCGGAGTGGTTTGTTTATTGTAGAAAACTTATGCTCTACCCTTCCAGTACATATGCACTACTCAAGGCAGCTTCTAACAGCTAAAACCACAGTCATAAAAATAAAGTAAAAGCATGAAAAACAGAAATCAGGTTCATAGAATCGTAGAATGGTAAGAGTTGGAAGGGATCCTAAGGGTCACCTATACCAACCCCCTGCAATGCAGGAATCTGCCATGCAGGTTCAGCAGATAAACGTTCTAAAAGTGAGGGTCCGTCCCCTAAAACTCTCATGCCCAGCAAGACAAATGCTTACCAGGACAGGGAACCTTTAACCAGTCATTGAAAAAGCAGGATGTCCAAATAGATCTCATGGGGAAAGGTACTCTAAAATCTGGGTGCAGTCACTGAGAAAGCCCTCATGCCAACCAATGTTACCTCAGCCTCTCCACAGAAGGGCCTCTTAGGGCACAGGAAGGCTGGAATGAGAGAAAATGCCCCCTAAGGTATCCTAGAACCATCATTTAGGGCTTTCAAGATCAACAACAATACTTTGAATTGCTGTTTAGAACTAAAAATGTCCCTGAGTGAATGCTTTTTGTGATTTTAACCATTGCACCCTGAACCCTCTGCTTCAGTTCTAGGAAATGGGAGTAGCTGTTCTCAAAGCAGGCAGCAAATGAGCTCCACCAGTCAGGACAAATGATTATGGATAATATTCCATATGGGTCCCCACTTGTCCTACTTTAAGGATATATAGCTTCTAGATGTTCATTGCTTAAAATTAACCATTTCAGAGCACAGTCTAGATTAAACACTGCTAAGATTTCTTAAGGCAGCATGAACAATTTACATTTTCACTGAAAGCAAAATTCAGCAACAGGATCACATACTGTAAATCCAGAATGAAGACAGAAGTTACCTGTTTACTTCAACCAACATTTCTTCTTCTATTTTGGACTTATCTTCGTTGCTCAGATTTTCAAACCCACTTTGAGATGCAACTAGGTAACTGGAGATGAAGTGGAGCTGAAAAGCACAGAAAGCAGTCAGAACAGTGGCTCAAGTCATTTGGGCAAATAGGTATTTTCAGCTATTAAATCAGTGGCACGGTTCCAAAGAAGTTTTAATACCTGCAGTCACATTTGTTTTTAGCTAAGTATTGGTCCTAGTAGAGTTTTGTATTCCAGTTTTGCTTTTAACAAATTTCCATGAGGCCAAACAAGTTGCTCAGTCTTTAAGATTGTGGGATGCTCATCCCAGAGAGGCTCACCTGGTGCCTTTGTTACATTATTTTTAGGCACCAAGCAAAAGCACACCTTTTCTCCCAGGCCTTTGGCTAAATAAACAATCTATGGCTTTTATGCTGGAGTGGTTATTGTTTTCGTTTCTTACTAAGTTATGTATTTTTGTGTTATACTGTAAACCAACCTGTGATCCTTGAAGGGTGGTATGGAAATTTAATTACCATATTTTTTTGTGTATAACCTGACCCCATGTGTAAGACAACCCCTATTTTTGGGATCCCAAAAGTAAGAAATTCATCACTAATTTTTTTCCATAAAAAAGGTCATCGTATATGGAAAAATATGGTAATAATAATAATCTAAATGTGATTTAGTGTTATAGTGGCAAAACAATTACTAACTGGCCATGTATAAAATGGGACATGAGTACTGAAGTTAACAAAAGATATCCTGTATGTAATAAACATTGCCTCCAACTCTAGATGCTCTTTAAGCAAACACTGAAATTCAGAAACTTTATTACAGAGGACTTGGGATTTTGGGACTACTGTGGGGCAACATGAACGGCTGCTACTGAGGTCATGTTATAAAATTTTACAATGTCGAAAAAATTGAGTATGACAAGTTGTAAAGTTAAAGCGGAAGATACAGCAAATTATGTTTGCCTATCAGTGAAATGGACTTTGGCTACATAATAAGACTTCGCCCTTGCATGCCCCTCAAAACCTGCTTGGGGTTGGGTGGCACTATAGAGCAGACTTTGAGGGACCTGCAAGCGGCAGGAGTGGAAGGGGAAATCCAGATGTACGATTAGAAATCTGCTTGTGCAACATTGGCTTCACTGGCTACAATCACCCACAGACTAAGCTCTGAAATGAAATCCCTTTCACATCCAGATAGTTAGAAATGGAATTGGAAGCCAGACGACCTCAAAATTCAAGGTAATTGTTTTACTGCTCACCTGTTGCTTCCTTGAGGGATACTTCAGGAAGTTCGCTTTAAAGAATGGGTATTTTTCATACACATAGTCATACATCCATTCACAGAAATGATTTCCAATGTCAAACCCTCTAGAGTGAAGAATATTCAAAATATAAGGAATTTTTTAAGCTTTGCAAAAAAAACCAGAAACACATTCTATTGCTTGTTCCCAGATTAACATTTCATGGCTCCTCATTACTGATCCACAGACACAGAAATCCATGTCACATATACTAATAACAAGTTTCAATCCAATATCTGAGATCAGGTTGCTCCTAGAAGCTATTTTTTTGCAAATACGATTACACAGTAAATGTGGGTAGATGTTAAAGAATCCCACCTTCTAACCACAAGCAAAAGTGAAAACTTTGGAATGAGGCTTAGGCATGTCTCTGCTGTGCAGGAGGTAAAGACCAGACATTCACTAAGAATTCACTGCATAGGTCATTTACAGTACAATGGTATAGGGTTTTTTTTAGGAGCAGCATTCAAGTGGCATCATTATTACCACCAATTTGATTGTTCCCAATGTGTTTGGGGAAGGGAGATCACAGTACAATGGCAGAAAAATTATTGCTACCATCTCACACACACCTAATTTTGAGAAGCTTGCAGATGCCATTTAGCATCAAATATCACATTAGTCTAGGCCAGTATTGTTCAACTCTTACTCCAGGGACGTTCACCTGGCACCATCATTATATATCTTTAGGCTCCAGGCAAAAACTTTCCTCTATAATGAGGTCTTTGGTCATTAACTATCTGTGACCTTTTGGAAGTGAGGAGGATGTTTTTAATGTATTATTTTTTCCTCTTGGTTTAATGTATCTCTGTTGAGGCTTTAAGTGGCTTTGGGTTACTTTATGCAAGATAAAGCAACAAGCAAATTTAACCAACAAACAACTGCTGTAACTGAAAATACAAACAAGTGAACTGGGGATGTTATACATGTAAAGCATGAGCTTTACCATAAACATTATCAGTGGATGTTATTTCCATTTGTAACAACACCAGTAAGTTAGCCAGGTACCGGCGAGACAGCATGTTAGAAGAAAACAAAATGCTGCAGCTACATTTTACTAACTGAAAGCGAGTACGTACAGGCAATTTTTAATGCTACTGACTAGCATAAACACAATCAAAATATATCTAGCAAAAACTTTCAAAATCCTTCCAGTATTTAGCAAAGTAGTCTGATTTTCAAGCATTAGATACAAACACAAAGTTATTTTATTAAACTTGGGAAACACTGGAAATCTCAATAAATCAATAAACGGCTAAGTACAGAAATATAGTTGAGGAAAACTAAGATGGAAATTTCGTTTTTGGAAAAATACAAAGGTCCAACGTTTACCTATAATTGTAGCTGCTGTACTCAAAGTCAATAAGCATCAATTTTTGCTTCTCAGAATCCTCTCTACCTTCAAGAAGCAAAATATTTCCTGGGAGAAGAGAGATATAAAGTAATAAGCACTGGGAAAGACTGAAATAACCTGTCCCTACTTCTATTCAACTTAGGTTCCATTTCTTGTGATGGGATATTGGCAACTTGCTGTACAACAGCACTGTCCATGCCGTATTATTTTATCACAGTATACAATATAAGCAGGGGCTATTGTACAAAGTTGATTTACTTTAATACAGCCCAGATTTTTCTTCACTGTAACCTGCAAGTAATGAAGATACAACATGGTTTGCATCACTACTTAGCCTGTCTCACTCCAGCCTTAAGACCTTTCCCCAGTAAAAACCAGTTCTAGATTCTAAACAGAATATTCCTTCAATTATGATATGGTATTTATCTCAAACTAATGACTTTAATTTGTAACAGACAAACTTTCAAGCAAAGTTATTACATTTTTAAAATAATGCAACAGTGTTATGATACCTTCTTGGCAGTCATTATGGCAAAACACAACTGGAGATAAAGTAGCTTCAAGCAAGGACCTGGAAGAGAGAAAAAGAGCTAAACTGAATAGTAGTTCTAATGTCAACTGTTCTCTCACTTAAGCAGTAAAAGAAAAGCAAGAAAAGTGTGTTGAAAGTGTACGGCAAATAAGAATATTTTTCAGCTCTCTGCTGCCTACCGCCACTGAAGAACCTCAGGAGCAGACATTACAACTCTTCTCAATCAAAACTCCTCAAGCTGTGTGTCCACTAAAGCTGCTTTTTCCTGTACCTACTCCTACCCCAAGGAAAAGGCAAAGCACTGCAAATAAGTGCATTTAGGCACTTGCTGGCTTTCCGTTCCCCCACTCTAGGAACAGCAATGGTCTGTCAGGAGGGCTTAAGAGATTCTAATGTTATCAAATTATTTTTCTCCTTTTAGAATGTTTATTGTGGATGGTGGGGCAGAGGAACCACGTAGTGCCTCCAGAATTATTATTTTTAACAAGTCTACATTCCGCCATGGAGGCCTACTAGAGATTCCTTTACTGCCTGTGTGTGGACAGCGAAGCTGACATTATAATTCATGGTAAGAGTGTCTCTTGTTAAAATATTTCCAAGGAAGAAGCAGCTTTCATTTCTAAAGCATCTAATCATTTATTTCACTCACTGGAGAACTAGGTTAAAGACTTCTGCTATACCACAGTATGGAACCCAAATTACCTTGACTATCTCTATGGATCCAAGTTGCAATGGACAACACTCTGCAGAAGTGACTTAACTTGCTGTAACATTGTGCACAGACCCAATGAACGCTAGACCATTTGACTATATTGGAATTTCATTGTGTGGTGCACTAAAAGGAAACTTCCAAGCTAAGCAATCAAAACACTGTTGTCTGAATCGGCTACAATGTAATTATATACTTAGATGTTTAGGAATATCCACTGACAATAATAAAATACAAGACAATAATAAAATGCAAGTTTCTTTAGTTAACGTTATGTTTGACTGAAAATGTCTGCAGTCACTTGAGAGTTGTAAAGCAAATGAAAATTGTCAAGAGTTAGAACGCTACCGTAGATTTTTCATTTCTTGAGGCAGGTTGTAACTGAGGATCTTGTTCAGTTTTCTAACACGTGACTCTCTGGTAAACTTGATTCTCATCACTTGGTTTAAGTACCTGCACAAAGATTTTGTTGAACAGTTAGTATTTCTACAGTTCCCCCGCCTCTCCCCATAACCATCACAAAGTAATTGTGTAATAAAAATAAAACAGAAACTTTATAAAGGACTTTCTGGCAACCGCAAATTAGCCCAAGGAAAGATACCTTCCACACCATAAAAAAGGAGGCAACCTTCCAATAAACCCCTCCTTTGAGCTGAAATAAGTGGCATTAAACTTCATTATACACCTTTAGGCACCAGGCAAAAACGTTCCTTTTTAACCAGGCCTTTGGCTGATCAGCATCTAATGCCCTTTTTAACATGTGTGGGGTTATATATATATACATATACAGTGTTTTTATGTTGTGATTTTATGTTGTAGCCACCCTAAGATCTGCGGGTATACAGCGGTATACAAATTTAATAATGTAAGATAACAATTTTTATTTTTATTTTTTTATTAAATAAATAATCTCTTAGTTATCTAACATTATAGACAATAAAATTACAATTGCTTACTTCTCCATGGTTCCAAAGAGCCACTTTGGTTCTTTATTAAATGGCATTTTCATACCATGAAACCTAGCCATTTTCTCAGCTATTTCTGCTGATATATCAGGCAAGCCCAGTTCATCCGTATCCAACTTCCTGCTCTGAAACATATAGCATGGATATTAATTAGGAGGAATACAAGCATTGGAAATTTCAATATCAACTTTATTGTTGAAACAACCAACCAATAATGATAATAACAAATATAAGGAACCTAGGAAGTGAGTGGGGTGCACTTTGGTTTCCCACTGCTATAGTTTACCACAGGTTCCTCTACTACTGAGTAGGGTACAGTACACTCTGCTCCACCCTAATTAAGAGCTATAAGGAGTTAAATCCAAAAACTGAGACAGCAGCTTCCATTCTCCTTATGCCAAATCAAACTACAGAAAGCTACACACTAGCAGATATCTCACATTTATCTTTGCTAGCACCACAAGGAAGGACACAGTCCTATTCAGTTACAACTTCCACATACTAATAGTTGGCACTCACAGGAATGAATTCCTCCAGCCGGCCTTGTGGAAAGATTCCATAGAGCTTTGGTCCAAGAGCTCTCTCTGCAAGAATGGCAAACATAACACTCTCCAGAACCACAGCTTCTGCACCCTAAAGAAAACAAAGTAACTGAATCAGGTACTTATATAATATATATAATATGAAGGGAGATACAGTTGAGGAGATTAACAAAAAGAGATTTACAACTATCAGTTAGATTCAGATATAGAATCGGATACAGAATATTGCAGTATTCAAACTACAGTATTGCAAAACGTGCAATAAAAACTGTGTAAGACTTAGATTATGCTATCACAGTATTAGAATTTATTACTGGCTACCTGTTGACCAACTGGGTGGGTTGTAATACTAGCTTCCAGTCTAAGAATGAGAACAAGTGGCTTAAAAAATAATAAATGAGTACTATTTGAGTTTACAAACAAAAGTTCCCTGTTATGAGAGTTAATATGCCTCTTTAAGTTCGTCTAAGCATTCACCAATCTAGTGTCTTCCAGATGTTTGGACTACTACTTTCACCAGCCATAAGACCATAGCACAAATCCAGCTGGAAAAGGAACAAACCAGGAGCACACTTTTAAGATACCCCATTATTCATTTGCAGCTGCATCTTTTACTGCACTACACCTGATGTTGCATATGATGCCAGGTGGGCAAGAATGGGGAGGAAACAACCTTGCAAGCTAAATAAGGACCTTTGGCAAGGTAATCTGGCCCATAGGCCACTCACAACTGCTCAAGAGGAAGTCTCCCCCCCCCCAATTTTTAATAGGACCTGAATAGCACCAGCTGATTAAGAATCTTATTATGTTCAGTCAGGCCATGTACACTGAATACTTTCCTGATTAACCAAAACTATCCAAATCTGTATCTGTATTAATTTCTTAAACTGTAATTTATCACTAACAGAAAACAGCTGTTTTCATCCTTCACAATATATAGTCAACGAAGACTTGGAATTCTAAATATTTAACTGTTTGTGTTGCGTACTGAATTTTTGCACTGAATATAAAAATAAAATACAACAATTTAAGCTATGAGGTTGGTTAAAAATTAACCTTGATTTTGCTATTACCTTTGCAGTTCTAAAACTAGTGATTACATTAGATTTGGCATACCATATTAATTCCAATCCAATGTATGGTAGCCAGTTTTATACAAAGTAGACCTACAGCACACATTCCACTACACTAAATACAAATATATACTGTTCTACTGACCGTCTTTTAAGCAGAATGCTGATGTGATTCATTGAGTGATTCTAGAAATGATGTTTGTAGTCTGCATAGGTTTGCTAGTTCAAAGAGGCATACTAGAAAGTAAGTACTGCCATATACTTTGGATCCAAGATCAAATTGTTTAGTTCAGATGTACTTCAGTAAAAATATACTAGTTTCAATTCAGTTTTGTCTTTATCTTATGAATGATTCATTGCACCTTTGGAAATAAAGGCTTTTATAATTACCAATGATTTACTCAAAGAACTCTTGAAAGCAATTTGAGAATAAGCTTTAGGCAATGAATGGTGTTAATTTTTAACTTCAAAGTTATTGGACTAATTCAAATGGAGACTTTCAAGGTTAATCCTTCAGTGTTTTAGTTAGGCATTTACGAAAATGTAGACTCAGGATTCAGAGATAGGATCCATGTTTTAAGTAGTTATTTTAAGATGCATTCTTATTCCTCAAAGGTCTCCCCCCTATGAGTAATTTGCTTATGGGGGACATGTTGGTAGGCTGCAGTACTTTCTCTGCAGCAGGTCTGTGCTGGATCAGGCAGCAAGTTGCAACCTTTTTTCTTGAACGGATTTGCTTATGAAGAACTGCTGTACCTTGCAGTGTGAATTACGGTACTACATAATTATATACAAACACAGCTGCAGGGTTACACAATGTGACAGGACAGAAGAATAGCCTAGGTCATCTTAGAAGTTTTGCATGCTTTACTGTTAACAACCCTTAAAGCGAATAAATTGTATGAACCCATAGGATGAAGTGTTACCCCTCAAATCTGTTTACAAATTGTAATATCAGTCAGTGGCGTAGCGTGGGTTGTCAGCACCCGGGGCAAGGCAAGTAATTTGCGCCCCCTAACCCGTGGATTTTGCGGCCCCTAACCCGTGGAGCGCGGCCCCCCAGATGTTGCGCCCGGTGTGGCCGGCCCAGCCTGCACCCCCCACGCTACGCCACTGTAGCACAGAACACCATCCCTAATCCTGCAACTGCAAAAAGTTCTGCAACACAGCACAACAGACCGTGCAAAAGGATTGTTGTTGATGCTTTTATTAAAAAAATGTAAACAACAGCCATCTTTATTTACACTATGAGCTAACTGTCTGAGATGGGTAAAACCAATCCCAAAGGGCCCTTACAAACAGTAGATTATGCTACATTTTCCTTGTTTAAATCCACAATGTTTTGGTTTTTTTAAATGCACTCTACCTCCCCACCCTTATACCCTTTCCACCCAAGACGTACACCTGATGCCTTTGTCACACATTACATGCACCCAACCCCTTCCCTGCAGTCAGCTAGATTTCCCTCGCAATAAACGTGGGTGGGTAGGTACCGGAGAAGGGAAACCTGAAAAGAGAAAGCGGCTGCTTTCCTGCATTCAGCCTCAGGGTCTTACTGCCCACCCTGCTCTGTTTCGTTGCTGTGTTTGCTCAAACGGAACAAAGAGCAGGGAAAGCCCCTCCCCTCCAGGCACAGAGAGAGAGAGAGAGAGAGGCGCCCTCCACGAGTTGTCGAGCTTGGGCAACGGCTGCGCCGCCGACGGCGAGGCGCTAAGGCGCCGGCTCCCCAGGCTGCAGCGCTTGCATGCCTGGCCGCGCCCAGCTCGCCTCAGTGCAGCGGAAAACAGAAGCAGTGGCGGAGACGACGACCCCCCACCCCAACCAAGCCTCGATTGCTTGTCCCTTCCCTCTGGACTCGCGCCCCCCCCAGGTGTTGCGCCCGGTGCGGCTGGCACCCCTGGCACCCCCCACGCTACGCCACTGATATCAGTCATGTGTGTCATGTATTTCCTACTGAAACCTATTTTATGCAGGGGAACCATGCAGACCCCCTAGACTAGAATTACAGAACGTAAGAACCCAAAGACAGGTGCGGAAAGCACTGTTTTTGAAACACTGGCGCAAACAAACAGGACCTAGACATGAGCAAATTGGGTTTTGTTTTTTTAAAAAAAGCTCTAAGAGTATAAAAAAGCAAATACATATTGCACTTTATAGCAGCAGCCTGATATGGTAACAAAAAAAAGATAAAACTTACTTGTAAATCATTTTCTTTCTGAGCCTGTCCAGATCCTCCTTTATTACAGGACCTCTATGAATGAGAAAAGTCAACATTTACAATGAGATGTTGAAAATCAACATAAGCAATAAGCTGCAGCCATCACAATTAGGAGGATTCGGAAAGTCTTACAGCTATTTACTTGATATTCATCTGACAGAGTATTAGGATGAGATATGCAACTTCACACGAGACATCACTCTAGGTACTTAAAAAAAGGATGTGCCATTGAAACCTAATATATCAGCTTGCCTATAGAGACAAAACATACAAGACCACTAGCACGGGATGTGGTCTTCTGTATGACTACAGCAGCTGGGAGCCCAAAATTCCTAGTACCGTACACAGAAGCATCCAAATATGGAAGGACCAGGTGAAGCTTTACTATAAACTCAGTTTTGCAACAAAGATGCAAGCTAGCAAGCCAGTAGAACAGTGGAAACAAGTTAAAGGAAATATAGCAATATTCACAAACTATTTAAACATAATACTTTATCTAGTTTTACACATAAAGGAGGCACTCACTTATCCCAGTTACAACTTGTTGACAGATCTCTTTTCTACTGTAAAGTAACAACAATATTTAAGGCATTTTAGATATAATCTTACGTCATTTCTCAAAGCAATATAAGCAAGCAAAGCAATTTTCAGTTCCAGACCTAGCGAACTGAAGCGTGCTTGTTCTGACCTATCGCAAAGCATTTTCTAAGGTCCCAAGTTGTGCTTTAGCTTCTGGACTCAATGGCACATGCTTTTACTATAATTGCAGAAATAAAATCTTTGTAGTTCATTAAGAACTTCAAAGCTATAAGGCCCATTCCACTTTGCAGTTCCTTTAAGCAGTAGTTTACTATGGCTACTAGTGATGCAAATCTGCAACGCTACTTTAGAGGCCCCTAAAGGAAGCCTTCAATTAAAATTATTAAAATTAAATGAGGGCAATGGAACTGAGGATACTTTTTCTGCTCTAATATTCCTTAACCAAGAACCAAATGGACAAATAACCAATACCAATTGTTTAAAGGCTTATGAATTTCTCACAGCTGCCTTGCTCCAACTTGAAATAAATGGCTTCCCATAAATAATAATTCTTTCCATTAGAATGCTATAATTAAGAAGAATAAGTATATGCTACAGTAAAACTACATCCCTTTCAATGAACACACATATCTTGAATATTCACAAGGGCAAGTTTACAACTGCATATTAAAATAGCAATGTTATACAAATAATGTGTCAGTGCCCCCATTTTCTCCTTGGCTACTTCTTGAATAGCAGTCAAAGCTGCATATCACCCAGAAGTAGTTACTGCTTGATGCTCCCCTGTGATGGTATAATCTATCAGAAGCAAATTGGATTAGAGAGGTTTTTCCTAGGATCATAGAAAGTACCCACCTAATGTACTTGGATTACACACTGAAAAGACTGGTCAGTATTTTTTCATTAGTACTCTTCAAACACTTCGCTAAAAAACCTCAGTTGTCCAAACTGGTTTGTTAGCTTGAAGTGAAAGAAAATGTTATGGATATGATATCCAAATAAAAGAATTCTATACTACACTTGACTGTATCAACCAAAAAAAAGAGTGGGCCTGGAAAGCATTAAAGCTAAAAGTATATTCAGGTATTTGCTTCATGAACTTTGAAGCAAAAACCACCAGACTAATTTGCCCACATTCCAGATACCTGCTTAGATAGTGACCCAGTACATTCTTAAAACAGGACTCTTATTGTGTGGACAATGGCCAATTTCCAAGGAGATAACAGGAAACCTATTGTACAGCTTCTACCAAAAACTAAGCTAACGGGATTGTGGTGCAGGAAAAAGCTGTTGTAGCTGTTTGATATCCTGCAGAGGCTTGAGATGAGCAGGCATCTAATACATCATCTTTGTGTAATCATGCTGTCAGACTCCTTCCTGCTTGTTAGCAAGACCTGCTTAATAGAGTAAGCTAGTTGGTCTCTTATAAACATGAAGAGATGCTACCACCTCTGCCTCTCAAGGCCGTAGTAGTCTGATGAAGTAAGAGACTAGAGAATAATGTAGTCATTTTCCAATTTAATACTATAAAATGCACAAACCGCTATTGTGCAGATCTTCCATATAAAATTGAAGTGATGGGGATACCATTTTCACTATTGTGGCCCAAACTTTCTTTGGTAGTACAATTTGATTTTTTAAAAATGAAAATAGGGTGCAAGGCTAATTTAACAGCAAAATTTAACTAGTAATACTGATTATCATACATTACTGCACTTTAGGCTGAACATTATGTTTTGCTTTTCACAGTTTCTATTTATATATAACAGATGAGAGGTGAGAATGTAATTCCATGATAATATGAATCCAGTTGAGGAGACAGGACATCCAAAATATGAAGCTGGTCATATTTGTACTGGGTTGTCATGTAATAACAATAAGTTCTGAAGTTTAGCACTAGAAAAGCTACCAGTATAAACTGAAATGCAGCCTGGAAAACTAAGGTTCAGTCTTACTATGTCAATACCCAAATACAGACTTTAGTAATAAAATGACAGAGTGGCAATTCCTCTGCCATCAGAAAAGCTAGCAAGAGTTTGGCATTATTTATCATCCTGGCCAGTTCTGCAGGCCATGCACCTAACCTTTACAAGATGAAATTACTTATCTCTGGTAGTTTTGTACCCAATTGTATTCCAGGCTTAAAATATAAGTACAAAAGTTGCAATGTTGAGACTACAGAGGGAGGTTTCTCAAGACTGAGAAACATCAAAACAGGTGGTGTCAACCATTTTTAATAAAATATGCTACAGCAGAAAGAATAAGAGATGTTATTACAACATTCCTACTAACACCAAGAACATCCCTAATCCTTTTTACTTCTGATCAAGTTACCATTCTTTAAAAGGAGCAAAAGGAAGGTGGGGTGTTTAATGCACTATTTTAGTAGTCAGTTCTCAACAGTTTGGACATTATAAAAATGTTAATAAGGCAAGCATTTTCATGATAACTTCACACTCTGAGTCATAAAGAAATGAAACCCGTAGAGAATGCTCCAACTTCAGAGATCTCATACTATACCGTGAATCGTGTCTGTCACCTGGAAACCAGAGTGCTCTAGGCACGATCGCATGGACAAGCCTGCAGCAGAGAACACATGCACATACAACTAAAATGGTACATCACCCCCAGAAGACCCTTAATGCCACCCAACAAAACAAGTGTCCCCTTAACAGGAGTGCAGCTATCAAATTATCTGCCACTAAGAGGCATTTGTGGTTATTCCTTGCTACAAGACATTAAGAGCAAGAATCACATCAGTAATGGAGTTTTACAATTGCAGAATTCTATATATTTGTTTAGTTACAAGCAGAAAAAGTAGGTATTCAATACCACAGAATTGCAGTCAGTACTCACAACCTTCTTCTCAAAATGACTGTGAATGATGGACTATAGGAAGATTAAGTAGTCTTAAATGCTTCCTTTATTATACAATATTGTGATTTTACAGTTAGTAATAGCAAAACCAAGTTTTATACCTGGCCATCAAAAATAGGGCACGGGCCCTTATCCCCAGCTCTTTCTTTAATTGGGATATATGGGTATTAAGTACTAAATTGGTGCCCCGCAAGACGAATGCCTCGCAAGACGGAAAACCCGCTAGACGAAAGGGTTTTCCGTTTTTGAGCTGCTTCGCAAGATGATTTCCCCTATGGGCTTGCTTTGCAAGACGAAAACGTCTTGCAAGTGTTCCTATTTTTTTCGCTTCCCCCCCTTTTTCTAAGCCGCTAATAGCCTTTTAGCTGCTAATCCTTTAATAGCCGCTAAACTGCTAATCCACTAATAGGGTTGCTTCGCAAGACGAAAAAACCGCTAGACGAAGAGACTCGCGGAACGGATTAATTTCATCTTGCGAGGCACCACTGTACTTTGAAACAATGAACAATACTGCAAAGTAGTTTGTGTCAGTGTACAGAAGCAAGAACTTGTATTTGAACTCCAAATTCAAATTGCTTTGTTGGACCAACATTAGTTTCTTTGTTACAAGGAAATCATTTCTAAAAATGAATCCTTTTAAAGCTAAGCAATGGTGCCAACAACTACTCTAGTTTTCATTCATATGTGTATGTGTGTGTGGATGTAACAGGATTGAACTGCTATTAAGACATCCTTTCAGATTTTTGGAGGGGAATCCTAGGTATAGCATGTGCATTTGCTTTTCAAACACACCAATGATTAATTAGAATAGCAATTCCACAAAAGCACAAATATTCAGCTTGTTTAAAAAGTAGCTCACCTATGTGATTGGAGACTATAGTAATCTCAACCAGGCTTTCAAGTTTTACACAGATCAACCCAACTAAGCTCACTTCCTGCCTTCATATCATGCATGCATAAAATGTGGCTTAAAATAACAGCTATAACTAAGGGAGGCCCCATGCCATTTTTGCATGGTAACTTTAGCCAACCTGAAACAATTTATATTGAACAGTATGTACTGACATTTGTGTCTTCCAGAATTTATGTGACAAGCAAACTGGAGTCATTGTTAGCCTGTAAATAATAGTGTTTGTTTTTAAAGAAGGCTTTAGTTGAAATTTACTGGACTGGTTTTCTATGGTAAATTTTGAATGAATGGGGAGGTGGGGCAAAACTTTGAACCTCAGATTACATGTGTATTTGATAATGATACTATTATTTTCTGCATGCAGGCATAAACAAAGAAGAATTAAGTTATAATCAAAATGTTATCTGTTTCAACTAGTGATGGGGAACATATGGCCCTCCTGATGTTGTTAGACTACAACTCTTATCACTCCAATGATTGCTAATGATGGCTGGAATTGTTGGTAGCTATATTTCTGTCTTAAGCCATACAGATGGATATTGAGGGTAAGTAATAGTGCAAGAAAATTATACGTATGTGCATCAGTATTTAAAACCAGCATCCCCGGAACTTTTAAAAATATCAGCATCACTGAAATTATTTTTCTTCTAAATTACTCCTGTTTGGTACAAGGAAGTTCCTTAAGATCTCAGATGAAGATCTAAAACTATAGCACAATCAGTTTGCTTATGCATTGAATACTGATCTGGAAAAGACAAATGCTTATGCTGAAACCCTCAATATAATCTGAAAGTTTTACCTTGGGACTGTCTCTGCTTACTTAACCCTTAGTGAACTGCACCAACAAGAGCAGTCATTTCACTGCCACTATGGAAATAAAGGAAGTTAGAAATCTCAAAAGATCTTAAATACCAAGACAAAAAAGGTTAGGATATTAACACTCAAATAATTGGCCAAACTAGATCTTGGAGAAAAATTCTGAGCTCCAGTGTTATTTTCTTCATATAAGGACACAGAAGGTTTTGTTTAAAAAGTGGGTAT
Source organism: Podarcis liolepis (assembly GCF_965112155.1). Taxonomy (NCBI): domain Eukaryota; kingdom Metazoa; phylum Chordata; class Lepidosauria; order Squamata; family Lacertidae; genus Podarcis; species Podarcis liolepis. Next base: position 78,050,265 of record NC_139554.1, read on the forward strand.
TGAGGGAAAGCAGTATGTGCCCATGTTCTGGTTTAGGATTCTCCAAACTTGGATATTCATAGGAAAATTTCTTCAGAGTACAATGATTACAACAGATATGATGGAAATTACTACTGAGATCCTGAAAACGCTGCCTTATTTTTTTCAGATGAAAACATTAGCAAATCACTGATGCCCTAATTTCTACAAACTACTTTGTACAGGCAGCCTGTACAAATAAAGGTTACTTATAATATGCAATCAGCTCATACACTGAAGATTTTATAAAGCCAGGGGTGTGGCTTAAATAATTTGTTAAAATAAAACATTCAGTGTAACTATCGCTGAACTGTTAGTTTAATTGATAGTTCTAGTGCCAATGGTTCAAGCCACTGTTTCCTTGTAATACATTGCTAAGATGGACCAGAGAAAGACATTGCAGCAGTAACTTGCTTACATATTTCCAATCCAAGTATTTTGTATACTGCAATACACAATCCGAGCTTCATACTTACAAGCACCAACTGATGCCCCAGTAATCTCATTGTTCTCAGTTATATGAAGGCATGCAGAACACTTCATTTCAATATATGGAAATTGCCTGTATATCAGTTTTATAACATGGAGTACAAGCAAGTGGAGATACTTTGGGGGCTAAGCATATGTTTACAATGAGGAAGCTCCATAGGAGTGGGAACTCTACCCCACTGCTATAATCGTTTGTATATGTGAATGCATTTTCTTTATCCCTTTATCCATAATGCATCAGCTGTTTAGTGTTACAGCAGAACTCATTTTGCCACCCTTGTAGAGTGCAAGTGCAAGGAGAAAATCTTCCTTTTACTAGTCATAGATTACCTGTATTTTGCCAATGAGTTCAACACTCTCTATCAAGATTACTACATCATTAACTGCTTTAATGCACAGTTGTTGATTGTCATTCTGTTGATAAATCTAGATTCAAAATAGCTGGTCAGAAAGCAATTCAAGATACGTTAAATCTAAATTGCTTGGTCATTTTCTAAATGATAATGTGTTGTGTATAAAACACAGAAGTGACAACAATCTTGTACGTGGGTTCATTTCACAAATGGAAATTCAAGAGTATGTCAATGTCTACATGGACAAATTGTTTTAATACAGACCTACCAACATCTATACCTAGGACCTAAGGCCATTTCCTGCTCACTGGAACTTACTCAGAGGCACATTACAACTCGTCAGACATGCCACAGTGAATCCTATGTCTAAAAGAAATAAACAGACTTGCATTTTTGTGTGTAAATTCTGTGGCTAAACACAACCATTACATAAAAATATGTGGCATGATTCAGTCCACTGCTGGTGCAGTACCTGTGTGTGAAGGATTCCCACAAGATCAACAGAGAAGTCCAAGAGGTGCTCCTAGATCCACTTATGTCACATGGCTCAGATAGCTTCTGCGACACAAAGTGTTTTTCATCTACTTAAGACTGTTATGGCAGCTGCAGTCTCATTCTAGACAGGAATAGCATGACCATACCCTGGTAACCTCTAGGATTAGCTTGGAAAACTAATATGGCTTGGAAAACTCCAACCCACCAACATCCTGTGACGTCAGGTGTACAGCAGATACAGCCACAGCTGCGAAACAACAATCAGGAGTGTTATAGTGCACTCCTAACTGCTCCTCTTCAAGCAAGGCCTTCATTCAGCACCTTTTAAATTTGACGCAAAATAAAAGCTCTGTGGGATTGATTCCACTTGGGAGCTCCTAACTGCACTTAACTCCTGCCCCAAGCTGGACTTGTTTTTGGTGCCAAACAGAAGACCTACCGTATTTTCATTAGGGAAAGCTGAGCAAGCCTCCCATTTTTGCAACTGAACCATTAATGTTCCTTTGCAGTCCAGCCAGGGCTAGAAAGGAATAATCAGAGGCACACTTTGATTAGACTCCCAATTATTCCCACTGACAAGCGGGCTAGATCTAATTTGCCATCCCTGAGCTATTGTAATGAACTGTTTGTGTGCCTGCCTTTGAAGATTGCTTGGAATCTGCAACTGGCTCAAAATATTCCTATTAACTGGGATCTATCCTCACAGGTAATTAAAGAATACTGGTTTCTAGTCCATTTCCAAGTACAATTCAAAGTGCTGATGCTTACCTTTAAAGGCTTACATAGCTTAAGACTTGGGTACCAGAAGTAAGGCCCACCTCCATGTCAGCGTGTCCATTATTGGAGGCCATCTCTGGAAGTACTCCTCCAGGCATCCTTATCATCAGAAACAAGTGGATGGCAACTAAAGAAACTGCCTGCTTGATGTTGCATGTAAAATTCCCTTTCCAGGGAGGCTTGTCTGATGCACACATTGCTATTTTTTTCAGCACCAAGCACAGACATGTATTTTCCCATGTTTTAAGTTCAATTGCTTTTAGTTGCAGCTATGCATATCACAATTCTGGGTTTTGTATTTTTATCCTGTCATTTATATATATTGTGAATCATGCTGGAAATGTGGCTGAAGCATAACGTAAAACCCTGACATAAGTAAACAGGAGCGCTATTGGATCTACAGGAATCCTTTGTCCATAGATACGGCACCAGTGAATTGATCATGGCCTCAATTTCCAATTTCCATCTGCATGCATCCAGAGCAATGCACTTGGAAGCAACAAAATGGGAAAAGGGAAAATGAAGTGCTTCTACCAAATGCTGTTAGATTACTGACAGTAAAAGCTTGGTACATGTTTCCTGGAAGGAATTTTGGGGAAAGACTTGAAGCTGCTATATGCTTGTAGTTAATGATTCAACGCAATTCTAGACAGTTATCAGATTTACCATGAATGTTGTTTCTCAGTTTAAGTCTGCAAAGCACAAAGAGGGTAATAAGTGACAATTTTTCTGAATAGTAAAACTCCAGGAAACGTCCGCATGCATACTGACAAGACAGTGCATCGCACTAACTAAAAAAAACTATACATCTGAGATCTGCGTAGAAAGCAATTTCTAGGCAATAAGAAATGAACAAATCTAAACTGAAGAGTTCTCAAATCAGACTATGCATGTGCAATAAAATCTATTTTCAAGCCTATTCTAATGCAAGATGTTTAAACATCAGCCCACTCCCCCACACCAAATACTCACCATTTGTAGAATGGCACCATATAAGCGAAGAAGAACTGTGCGTGGTTCATCTGCAGCAGTCTCCATGGTATCAGGTAATGAGCACTGGAACAGCATGTTGCTGAGGCCTCCCCTAAGAAGGAAAGTATTATGAGTTACACATATGAACACTTGCACTTCTCACATGACTGAAGTTCAGATTCCAATACCCTGAATTAGACAACTGGACATGAAAGAGCTATTCTACACAGCCTAACTTTCTATTTTTTCAGCACTGACTATATTATGTCTACATTTATATTCCACATTTCCTCCATGCTCCTCCCACTCCCCATTTTATCTACACAACAACCCTCTGAGGTAGAGTTACTTCATGGCAGAGTACGGATGTAAACCCTGGTCTTCCAGGTTCTACTCCTAACACTAACTTTATTAATACATAGCTTGAATTTCATTCCCAAATCTGTATTTAAATATAAGTTAGAAGAATTAGGAAGAAATTTATGTTTACTAGTACTTTGCATTTATGTCTCCAAAGCCACTGTTTAAGGTAGAACAGCTAATAAATAATTTTGGACAATGGTAAGGACCATAATATGTGACTAGAGGCAAAGCATGTTTGTTAGATTATTTATAACAATGAGTTCTCTACAATGATAAAATGCTACCGTATATAAGAGTGCTGAGCTTATAAAGTGTATTTTCATATATCCTGCACTTCTAAGACATTCACTCAAGGCACTATACATTGAGTTATCTGATTTTATCACAACACCACCATGAGGTATACAATACTGAGGTATAGTGAATGGGCTGACCACAATTAGTCCTTCTCAGTAAAGTTAAGCAGTCCACATTTTTCCCTATAATGACGATTGATATTCACATCAGCCTTGAGGGAACATCTATTTTATCTGCTTCCTTAAAAGAGTTATTGGGTTGGGCATGGCTCCTACCTTACTGACTGGTTTTGGAAAGATGAGAAGGGGTGCAATGCATTAGTGATGCATTGCCCCTCTCCTCACCCACCCACTCCACCCCATTCCGAAATGAGTTTTTGGACTGGTGAAGTCATCTGGGTGTTGGGCCCTGTTCAGTCCAGGATGTATTCTACTCTGAGAACAGGTGGAGGTGAAGAAAAGCTGGGATGACTACCTCTTGGAACAAAGTGGCATAGCACATTCTTCCTCGCAGTGCAAATGTGGTGCACAGCAGCATTTGAGGTCCTAGCAACAAGGTGCTGAAGGAGAAGTTGCAAGCAGCTTGGCTGTAGTGCAGAGAATGCAAGAGAAACTACCTCCCACCTCATTAAAAGCCTCTAGTGTGCTCTTAAAATTTCACATATCATCTAGGAGAGCAATAAAACATATCCTTATTAAGAACTAATTCTATGTTTTAAGTTCAAAAAGCTAGCCTAATTCATCCAGTTATTGTAAAACCAAAGGCATTTACAGCAGGAGTATGAAAAGTGAAAACTGCTGTGCTATGGTGGAACTTCATGGACATTTCTGAAAGCTCAGAAGATAGAATATAGTTATAGACGGCTGGGGTGCGTATATGACCAATGAGTGCTGTAATGGAGTTAATTTGGTACTTTAAGATATTCTGCCATTGGTTCAGCTTAACCCCTTAGTCTTTATTCCTAACTGACAATCTACATAAGGGCAATACCAAGGGCAAAGTCACAAAATGGCTGCTACCAGAGGTGTGGCCTAATACAAAATGACTACCATCTCCAAAAGAGCAGAAAAAGGAGACACACAGGAACAAAACTTGTTCCAATTAGGAAAAATCCATTTGAATTTTTTTGGTAAACAAAAAATGTTTGAAAAACTTCCTTTTCCACACAGTTTTAAGTCTTGGTTGTTATGCTGCGTGTCACTATACATTAGAGCTAGAAAATAAAATATAACTGAATCCAGGAATAATTTTCAATTGCTACAGTCAGCCATACAGAGGCATAGTTAGAAATACAAACGCATATTATCTTTATTGAATTAAAAAAGGAAAAAAAACACAGAAAATGAATTAAATAAATCACCAGAGTTGTAGTTGAGCAATACTGGCCCAAACTAGTGTAACGTTTGAGGCTGAATATCACCTACAAGCTTCTCAAATTTTTTATATTTTGTACGATGAGAAGATAATGCTCTCCAGTCCCCAAGCAATTTGAGAACAATCCCACTCCCCCCCCCCCACAACAGCAACTTGGGAACAACCAGGGGAAATCTTATAATTATTATGGGTTGTAATAAACTTTTACTCAGAGTAGACCAATTGAAATTAATGGCCATGACTAATTTAGGTCATTACCTCAACTCACATCTTTTTTTAAAGTCTCTGAAGGAGCTGCCTGCTCCATGTAGCTGATAGGCAGCAAAACAAAATAAGCAGAGCAGCAAATGGGTGGACTCGAGGACTAGAAAATAAGACAGATGCAGGAAAGGTGCACCCATGTGTAGGGGGAAATAGTAATTATTTAGGACCCCAGGGACTCCTACTGCCTTGTGTCCAGACAACTCACTGATTGGCTAAAAAATGACAGGGAGTAGGCAGACTCATTTCACAGAAATTGCTTAGAATGATAGCTGCACACTTTGCTTCATTACTTTCTTTCTAGGAGGGCTAGAGACTTACCTTTTTAAAAGAAAGCTTCGAATCTCAGGCCCTTGCCATGGACACTATTGTGGGTGCCTCCAACATGCACTGATTCTATAATGTGTTCATTTCGTGTACATAGAAGCCCACCTTTCTCCCAAATTGGGTGGCGCCATATAAATAAAATATTATTCTTAAGTGATGCCTCTTGAAGCTTATGCTTTACTACGTTAATTTCAACTGTCAAAGTGCAATTGTCATGACAAACTACAAAGGGTGAAGCAATTCAAGGCACAACTCCTTTGATACGCAGTTATAAAGGAATGTTCCACTAGGGTATCTGCTCTGTGTAAGAGGAAGGGTTGCAGCTCAGTGCCTGCTTTACAAGATGAGATCTCAAGATTCAATCCGTGGCATTTCCAGGAAGGGAAAAGAACCTGCTTTAAACCCCCTAGACTAGAGCATTACTGCCAGACAGTGCTGACAATATGGAATTAGATGGGCCAATGGTCCAACTTGATATAAAAGCAGCTTCCTGTGATGCCCCCTGCTTAGCATTCATTCTTTCTAAATTTATGAGAGATTACTAAACAGAAGAATGCAGATAGTTTTGCACATAGCTTTGACACCACCCGCTTCTTATTTAAGAGGCAGGCAGGACCATCCCTCATCTGAGGGGCACATTAGTGATGTGCTCCTCTACACAATGTATAGCTAACAAGGCTCCTCTCACACACAACTTCAGCAATGCTGCCTGTGTGTTAAACAGGGCTGCCCTGTGGGAACTGTGGCAGGCAGAACTTTCTCTTTCCTGAAGAAGAAAGAGAAAGAACTCTAGCTTGCAATCCCCAACAGACCAGCTGATGATGATGTAGCCTTGCTTCTAAGCAAGTCTAAAAGAGGGGAATTTCCTGGCTGAAGTTCTCAAGTACTAGAAGAAACTTAAACCAATTCATATTGATGCAATTTGCTACTCATTTATTTCATAAATGGACTGGGCTGCCAACACATCTATTTGTTGGGGGAGGGGAACCTTCAGCAAGAATGTGCCTATGCAAAGCATCTGCTGCCTTATTCGTTTTAATAAAGCACCAGTTGAAACCAAGGAACCTTACAGTTGCTTGTACTGCTGAAGTAGTAGCAGCTCTAAATCTGAAAGCAAGCCCTGTTGTGCACTTCCATTCAGGAGGAAAAGCACACCATCATAACTGGTTTATGAAGCTAAATGAAGAAATATGTATGAAGCTAAATGAACAAACATTTGAGATAGGCAGCATTTGCTAGTTTGGATTATTTTTCCTAGAGGCAGAATAGTCCAATTTAATAATTAAACCACAAAAAGCTACTCTCGATCTGTGTCCAGAGTATCAAATTACACAAAGATACTACAACAGAAAGGAGTACAGTACCGGAAACTACTCTCTGCCAAGTTAGCCCATCTTTCTTTGGAGTTATTCCCTACTCCTAATCTTTTACAAGAAACCCAAAACTGAAGTGCAGCTGGGGCACTTTTTCTTCAATTGCAAAGAAAAGCCCTTGATTTGCTATCACTAAGAACCTTCACGGAGAATACTCAAGCTATATACCAGAAAAAGATGACAAAGCAGCAGAAAGTAAAAACTTTCGACCAGCACTTTAAGGATGAACAGCATGCTATATTGAAAAACCTGACATCTCTTTCTGTGAGAGAAAAGCAGCTTGAGTAGGGGAAGGTTCGGACCAGAAAACAGGTATGTGCACCCACTCTTTCAACAGTTTTCTGTGTTTACCCTAACAAACCTATAGTACAGCGGTGCCTCGCAAGACGAAAAGAATCCGTTCTGTGATTCTCTTCGTCTAGCGGTTTTTTCGTCTTGCGAAGCAAGCCTATTGACGGATTAGCGGCTTAGCGCTATTAGCGGCTTATCGGATCAGCTGATAAGCGGCTTAGAAAAAGGGGGGGAAGGAAAAAAACCCCGCAGGAACTCGCAAGACATTTTCGTCTTGTGAAGCAAGCCCATAGGAAATTCGTTTTGCGAAGCACCTCCAAAACGGAAAACTCTTTCGTCTAGCGAGTTTTCCGTCTTGCGAGGCATTCGTCTTGCGGGGCACCACTGTACCAGAAAAACAGGTAGGCGAAATTAAGCACCTCCCTCCACAACACACTTCTTTATTCTTCAGGTACAAGTGAAAGTTTACAGTAGCAGAAAAACAATGCTTTAGCACCTCTTAAACAAAACCTTATAGAAGAAACCTAAATTTGTGTTTAGTCATGCCCACATTTTAAACATTTGGAGGATGTGAAGGGTCTTCAGTGCGGCACTTGCACCTGTGTATGCACCCACATAAGCCTCCCCTGGAACACACAAGGTCCTCCCCCCGCAACTGCTAAAATTAGGGTTGAAAGAAGGATCTATTGTTAGATAGATCTAACAACTGCTTCTCTGGTTTTCAAATGTGCCTAAAGGCCCCATAAAGTTTACAACCCCCAAGACTTGGTTACTCCAGAACAGCCTTCAACAAGCTGTTGCCCTCCCGATATTTTCAACTACAACTCCCATCAGACCAAGCTAGAATTGGCAAAGGCTGCTCCAGAAGTGAAGGGTTTCCCCCCCACTCCGGTATGAGGCTCTACACAAAGATAAGTAGCAAGGAACTATTCCCAGGTGTTTGGGGGGGGGTTTGTTTTTTGCAAGAGTAAAGTCTTTATTGCAGGGCATGTGAGATGGAAGAGATACTGAAGGGGAAAAACCGTGTGGGTCTATTCTCAGTTGCAGCTTAAGCAGACTTGCTCAGAAACAAAGCACTGCCGATGCTGAGGATCATGGCTCAACAGATAGGCAGCAGTCCCAGATTATTTTAAATACAGCTATATCAGTATCTAAAAGAATTGTATTCTTATGTATTTATACAGTATATAACCCATAGAAAAGTAAAGATATCCTAGAAGCTGGTTTCTGGTTTTGATACCACAAGGGGAGCAGTATGCACCCATCTTTTTCATCCATGTTTTGATAGAACAAGACCACTTCTCAAAGTTAACTAAAATGGGTTATTTGGATAGTTTTAGTATATTTGAAGCAAATTTAATCACAATTCCTGATTGTTCCTAGAACATATTCAGGCTGTAATCCTATACACATTTCCCCAGGAGGAAATCACATTAAATTCAATTGGACTTACTTCTGAGTAGGCATGTATTGGATTGTACACTAAAGTAATGTTTATACAAAATAGGGATTCAGATGAGTTTTATAAATGGCAGCTCCAAGAATAGACACAATGCTGCAAAGATTATTAACGTTTAACAGCAGGAACTGCATGCTAAAAGTTGCGAACAGTTGTGTGTTTAAGAAAGTGTCTATTTTAAATAAACTATAGAGATATTAAAGCTACATTCCTAAGCATACTTAAAAGGAAATTTAAGTCCCACTAAGTTCCGTAGTATTCCATATATCTAAGTCAACATACAGTATTTAGAATTGGGCTGTAATAATGTTCAACACTATTATATTGTGACCTCTTGGGTTACATTATGACCTCTTTTACACACCAGTGTGATTCTGCCAAATGCCAGAATCCAGCTACTTGTGAACATTCTGCAACTATGGCTTTTAGAGTTCAGATTAACTATTAACATTCTAAACATGTTAAATGGGGAAATGCTATATGTATTCCAATGGATTGGTTCTAGTTTTTCAAAATTAATGTTACTTGTCCATGGATCTGGGATAAAGGACAGGACAAATATTTTAAACAAAGCATTTTAAATTAAAAAAATTACAAGGCAATAAATCCCTCTCTGACATATCTGGTATGAGTATTAACTGTTGGGCATTCTAGGAAAATTAAAGTGATTAGAAAAGGTTTTTGTTTTACTTCTTTTCTTCAGAGGCAATTATACAAAATCTTTAAAAATTTCCATTCCTGATTACTTACCCATACTATACCCAAGCCAGTTATCTACTCATTGCTGGCATTGAGAGTCAGAGCAAGGCACCTGATACTACAGTAACTTGTTGCCAAAAAATGACTCATACTGCTGAGCAGTCTCATTCAAAAAAAAATCACAGGGTAGAATACACATTTCATTGTTCAGAAACCATCTTACAAGTTAAGTTTGACTCACATTTTTAAAATATTGCCTTAAACTTTTCATCACCTCTGAAGCTTTTTTGAATGGTACATTCCCATTTAATGGCTACTAGACAATCAGTGAAGTCAACTTAGTAGTGTATTTAAAGAGTTTTTTAAAAATGGATTTTCCTTTCGGACTATGGGCTAATGTAAGCAAACAAAAACCTCCAGGAATATCATCAGCTCAAATCGTAGAACACAAGCAATTCCTGTATAGAAATCAATTCAAAATAGTAAACTGAATAAATCAAACTTGTGAAGTGCAACACATTTTTGGCACAAACATACATATCTATTTAGCCACACATGTAGTGGAATTCATTTAATTTCCTAGATCAGGGTTTCACAAACTTGAGCTTCCAGATGTTTTTGGACTACAATCCCCATCATCCCTGACCACTGCTCCTGCTAGCTAGGGGTGATGGGAGTTGTAGTTCAGCAGTTACTGGAGACCAAAGATTGGGAAACTCTGTCCTAGATGAAAGTAACTTCTGAGTTCAACAAAACAGCTCAAGGCTTAACAGAGACAACATCTTTATCACTGTGGGATGGCTTGAAAGATGTATGCACACCCTACCCTTGCTTGTGGTCAAAAAATCTGTCTCATACTATACTACAGAGAGATAAAAGATGTGCTCCCAAAAGTTAATGGACGTCCACACATTACTTTCTATTCTTATCCCATTTGTGTCAAAGGTTCTGAAGAGTAGATAATGGCACAATTCACTAACTATGGTTAAAGAAGATGAACTGTGGGGTTCAGTTCATAAATTATCCAGTAAACTGGGGGGAGAGGAAACAAACTATGTCTTAAAATGGGCTTGTTAACCATAAGCTTTGCCAACTGTATATGGTTGTGATGTCTGAATTCACAGTTGGGGCTACTGCTCTATCTCCATAGGAGTGCAAAAGAGAAACAAAAGCAGTCAAGCAACTCTAGACTACAATATTCCTATACATTTTTAAGCCAGAACTATTGTAAGGATTCTAAACCATGGTTAGTGCAAACAATGGCCTAGGAAGGTATCAGGAATGAGTCAATCATTCATCTAACTAATTTATCTATTGAGATACCTTCAAATGTTCTCACACATAAGGCAACACTATGTTTGCAATATACAGAAACATCTCTAGATACATATAGGCACCGACAGGTCCTTGGCAGCAGTGAAGCTGCCATCTCCCCAAAACATAGGTCTCCTCATACCCTTCCATTACTCTTGGGAGGTCAGTGGCGTGCCCTTGGTAGAAAACGACAGTACCACCATATGGACAATGGTTTCCCTGTAACATTTCAGTGCGTATAGATCCGATATGAAGCCTTAATGACTCCCCTCCATAACGTCGTTATCAGTAAGACTGTGGGGAGACAAAAGGTGCCAGGTCCGACAAGAGCCGACAGCCCCACCCCTTCCCCTCATTTCAGGTTTGAAGGGGCCGCATCGTCATGGGACAACCCTCTCTTGGAAACCTGATGCCAGATGTGGTTGCTTCGTGACGACGAGAAGGCACTCTGTACACGCTCAGAGACACACAGAGCTTAATCTCATTCACCCTAGAAGGCTGATCCCTTGATGTTCCCCCACCCCACCACCCCCACCCCTATGTGGCTGACCTGATGGGCGTGATGCGGAGCTGATCTTCCCGCAACCCCCGCCACGCCCCCCGCAGGAACTCCCTGCACCAAAAATACGCCTTGCGGCGGGTGCGGGGGTCGGGCTGCTCCTCCGCCGGCGGGGAGGGAGGGGTCGGCGGCGTCGGCGGCAAGGCGAGGGGCTGCTGCTTGGCTTCGGCCTCGGCGTGAGAGGAAGGCGGCAGCGGCGGCGACGAGGGAGACTGGGTGAGGGCGGGCAAGACCGGGCCCTGGGCGCACCCCAGCAGGAGCCCCAGCGGGGAAGGGTCGGCCTCGCCGCCGTTACAGAACTTGGTCTTCATGGCCGACGAGCGAGAGGAGAGCGAGCTCGGGAGGCAGAAGGAACAACGGTAGCGCCACACGCACACACAGAAAATGCCCAGCTGCGCACCTCCAGCCTTCGAGCCCCGCAGACGGTATGCGGCGCGCGGCGCTCGCGAGGGTTCTTATAGCCGCTCGCACGCCGACCTCGTGCGCGCGTTCACCTCGCGCTCATCAGCCTTGCCCCCTCCCACCCGCTCGCATCCGCACCACCAACCCCCCCCCCCGCCGTCCCTCTCTCTTCCTCTCTATTGATTGGCTGCGTGCCCGAGCCAACCGCAAGGTTGCGGCCGCGCCTCTCCCTGATTGGTGCAGAGGGAAGACGCGGCGCGGGAAGTCCATTGGCTGCCTTCCCCGTTGCTCTGGTTATCCGGCGCTGCCTAGGCTCTCGCGCGTATCCCTGCGATACGCATAGGCTGAAATGCAGAGGAGAGAACCTTGGGGTTGTGGGGGAGGGGAAGGAGGGAGCAAGGTGGCGGCAAGCGGCGGTGGCGGCTGCTCTCCCCGCTTCCTCCCTCCTGCCTCTCTCGGCGCGCACAAAAGGAGTGGCGGCTGTGCCCAGACTCCCTCCCTCCCCCACCCACCCACTCCGCGAGCCCAGCCTGCAGCTCTTCCTCCGCTTTCCATCTTCCAGCGGTTCTCTGCACGCTCCCTCTCTCGCCGCCAGTTGTGTATTCCCCCTCGCACACAACGCACTTCTTTATTTCCACTCCCTTGTTTGTATTGTAGACTCCATTTTCTTTTCTTGATCCATTCGGCCAGCCTCCTCCCATTCCCCGGGCACGTGGACCAGGGGTGATTTTATTCAGGATTCACATCTCAAACTAAAACTAAATAAAAGTAATCGGAAGCGGAGGCAGGTGGGATGGGTATGAATATGCACCGCATCATTGGAGGAAACGCAAGAAGACAGAGTAGGCTTCCCTTCCCCTCCCCCTCCTCGATGTGGTTCAGGGTATCAACATCTCCGCCCGGGCTGCAAAGACGATGCAATTCTGCCGCATTCCGTTCGGTATTTAATCTTTGCGGCATTGTTTGTCGCGAGATTGGCGGCAACAAAGTCTCCTTTGAAGGCGACGGCGGTGCCACCGCTCCGAGTGCCAAGTAGTCGGCAGCAGTGCAAAACTGAAGCATTTCATTTTGGACGCTTGAGTGCTACGCACCAACAATTTAGAGAAAATGGGGAGGAGGGGGAAGGTTGCCGCTCACTTTAGCATCTGGAAAGTTAACGGCTGAAAAAAAAGTCCCAAGTGCTGACTCATAGTGTAATGAATTGAACGTAATGTGACATCAGTGGTTAGGGGAAATGGATGGTTTTGTTTATTATCCTTAAGTCCACTCCCTTCTGCAATAAAAGAATCCGCTCAGGTTGGGATTCATTTTGATTCTCCCTAGAACGGGCAATTTCTTGGCGTGGTGACATCATAATCATGTGATGCCACATACCAGTGTGTCAGCTTTGCAGGTTGTGAAAGAGCCTCTTTTGTCATAAAGGAATAAGCAAAGAAGCTACTTTTCAAACCCACAAATCACAAAAAGCTCTTCAAATCTTGAGTCTGTGCTGCTGCTGCATTCAGCCTAAAACAATGCCCCCTCCCCTTTTTAATTCATCCACATAAGAGCTAAATGAAAACAAGAATCCCCAAAATCAGGATCCCTCACCCTCCTGTATCTATGTCATCTTGGATGCAATCCTCTTTCCTTGTTCACATAACAAAAGGTTTGTTGTTGCTCAACTAACAGAAGAAGGATGGGCTTCCTGGAGTAATAACTATGATGTATGTTTGCTCAAGAGGTCTGACTAGTTTTGGGGTGGAGGTTCTTTCTTAAAATACTGTACAATATTTTAATCTAGCGTGTCTCAGTAATGGTCTGCTGGAACCAGAATCTGTGCTCTCCTTCTATTTCTTCTTTAAGGCCCAGAAGCTGCTTCACACATTATTTGTTTCCTGCAGAAGAGTACGAAGTATGATTTAAAATGTCAGGATCTGCTGTCATTGGAGGAAGCAGGCTGGGTCAAATGGATAATCTTTATGCTACATAGAATTTCTCCACTGAGTTCAGATAGATAGATAGATATTCAGAGGTTTGTAGAATGATGCCATTATTTTCCAAAAGTATAGCATGGCTCTTTAGTGTGGATTTCAGATAACAGTGCAGGGAGCAAAGGGCTACACCTGTCCCAGGTACAGCAAGTCATGAGATAAAAGGCTTAGATGGCACCAATCCCAGAAAACTAAACTCTGTTCCCTGGCAACACTGACTATGGCTATGATTATGTAAGAAGTGACTCAATATATGTTACAGCATATTGGTTTCCATCAACTTCATGGACTTACTGACTTGGATTGAAGCAGTTTTCTTATTGCCTCAGATGTTCTTTGCCAGCTCACTGGAGTATGAAAAAATTAACTTCCTGTTACTATGGATGCTAAATTTGCTAGGGTTGTTTTTAAGGTGAAAGGTCAAAATGTACAAACCACAATGGAACTGCTGATGCATGCTGGAAATGTTCCATAGGTGAACACTGTTCAGATTCAGCAGCGTTACTGGATTCTGGTAGTGCTGGAAGAATTTTGGTTGGTTGAAAACACACCCAGCCTTCCAGCCAAAAAGGCTTCCAAGATGGCTTACAATGACAGCTGAGATTACATCTTCAAACAATGATATAATAATATAAGAAAGAGCACAGCAAGCACAGAGCAGAGACATCAAACCAACAGACACAGCAGAAAGGAAATGACTATGTCCCTATGTACCCACCAATTTCAAAACTCTTCAAAGGCCCCAAATATCATTTACATAAAGCATTACTCCATGTGGTCAGTTTGCTTTTAATGCAAATACTGGGTTTTCTTTGAGCAGAATTCAAGTGCAAGGAAAAGGTGGGGGGCAGGGGAACCCATCTCCAGCATAATGGAACTTTGTTCAGTAGTGAAACACTCAGTGAATAGTGTGAATGCCTAGCACAAAAAGCTGTTTTATGATGACTCAGACCATTGGTCCATTAAGCTCAGTGATGTCTGCACGAACTGGCAGCAAGGGTTTCAAAAGGGGACATTCCCAGTTCTGTCTGAGGATGCTGGGGACTGAAACAGAGATCTTCTGCACTCAAAGCAGATGCTCCAGTGTCCCTTGGGCCCTTTTTGCTTCTCCCTATTCCAAGGCTTCCCTCAGCTTCCTGCTACACACACACACACACACACACACACACACACACACCGCCTTTCATAGCCTGAAGCTGAACTGTGAGGTAGCATATGGCTGCCACACACATCTCCCTCATAACACCTAAGGGTTTCCCTTGCTCCCAGAAGTAGTGGTCAGTGAAGTGTGCTGGTGATGTGCTTGGCATGAGGAAGTCACAATATGCATCTTCATTAGACATCCCTGGGAAGACCTCTCCCATGGTGGCTAGTTTGGGCCTACTCTTTCAAGGAGTAGTTTAGAAAATAAAAAAGTGTTATTCATTACTTTCTATGTTTGACACACAAAAATAAAGATAATATATTCCATCATGGCAGGCATAAAATATTTTGCTGGTAGGGGTGTAGTGATACCTATGGCTTACTTTCTGATGGGTCTGTACTACACTGAAAAATGGCAGCAAGGGCAAAAGGTGCTCTGAAAGGTTTCTAAAAGTGCAATTAATATTATTTATGGACAGTCCCATTAGCGACTGAATATTACAGCTCTCCCAATTCCTAGCTGAAATTTAATGGATCATTATGTTTTGCTGGGTAAAACATCTGGTTGATTTGATACGACGTGTTCCCTCTGTTTTTCTTTATTCTTTGCCAAAGTGAAAGCTCCTGAACCTTGAAGAAAACACAAGAAACACAGCAGGCATTTTATTCCTTGGTAACAGCAAGCGGCAGACAGACTATTGCTTGTTCTCGTCAACAGGTAAGTGCAAAGAAACTTGAATTGTTCCAAGATTGGGACTTGCTGTTTATACTCAAATTTGCTATTACAGCAAATTTTGCAATTTTGCTATTGCATCAGATATAAGTGGTTCCCCAATTTTGGTTGTTTCATAAAACTCATACATCGTGTGATTGTAAAAAACCTCAAAGCAGTCTACAATAAGATAAAACAAGAAAATCAAGGAAAAAATTACAACTACTGTGGAAAACGGGCTGCTGGAATAGATAACCCAATATGGTGCCATCCAGATGCTGTGGACTACAACTGCCATCAGCTCCAGCCCACATTGACTATGCTCAGGGATAATAGGAGTTGTGGTTCACGTGTGAAGAGACCACATTGACTAGTCCTTAGGTAGGCCTTTCGTTTGATCCAGAAGAGCTCTTAAGTTCTTATGTTGACCAAGAAGTACATCACTGCATAACTGAGGTGTTTGTAGTTAGTCTCCAGTTCCAAAACCTGTGAACATACCAACAAATTCAGATGGCACAATCAAATTGGATTTTGCCCTCTTGCACAACAAACCCACTTCCAAAAATGAAAGGGCCAGGAAAATGCACTGGAAACTGTGGCAATAACAGTTGTCTGACTTGACGGTGGATAACCGCCAAACAAATCAGAATGAATGCTCAGTAACTAGCAGCTGCTGCATACCCCCCCCCCGCAAACTTTGTGCAAGCAAGCCAGGATAAATTTTCAATAAACAGGTCATTCGGAAGTGATCTTGATGACCTTTTTTAAAAAACAAGTTTGTATTGGTTTTTAAATAGATACAAAAACAAGAAGCGTTAAACATTTACCCAGCAGTACATCTAATGGTGTCTGTTCTATTCTCTGACTTTAAACATAATCTCACACATTCAGTAGTCAAACACATTAACTAATATAATCTCTCCACTGTGAAGACTGGGCACTTGGTACAACAAAGTCTTGATTTTGCTCATTAACATGGTTCAAGAAAAGGGTTCAGGTTTCCTGAAAGGTGTCTCTTTTGGTCATGGATTTGATCACTCTCCTCTGTAGAGTGACTAGGGAAGAATTTTAGTCTTTCACATTTCAGCAGCATCCTGTGCAAGGCCAAAATTCAGCCCCACCCTTGCCTTCATTTCTGCTCAGTTCACTATGTCATAGTTGCAGTGCTCCACAGCGCCCCCTAGGCTTGGCACCCAGTGTTGTGGAACTAGTCACACTGCCCTAAATCCATTTCTGTAGTGTAGTGAGACCCTCAGACATTGCTGTATCCAGATATTGTTTCCCCTATGTTCAGGGCTATTTCAGACTGGTTTTTCTACTGTTGTGCTGTTGCTAGTCGTGCTGCAATCAGTAAAAAGCCTACTAATTCTCTGTACTGCAAGCTGGAGCCAAAGTCTATGTCTAGTGTTAGTAGGGCTAAGGCAGGATTTGGAGAGAGGTTGGTTTGTAATTATGGATATGATTTTTTAAAAAAAGCATCGGGGCATTCCCACCAAACATGAACAATTGAACCAAGTTTTCCACAACCCTTCCAACATAAAGGGGAGAGGGAGGGATTGATTTTAGCAAGTCTGACAAGTTCAGTGGCAGTGCAAGATTACGTTCAGCAAGGTCTTCTGTAAGTGGGCAGAGATGGTTTTAGGGGTGGGGAATAGTCCACATACCCTCTCATTTGTGTTCTTCAGTTGAGTGGTCAATTTCTGGTTCCCATACGATTTGGAGGCCTCCAGCATCCCCTACTGTATGATCTAATATATTGCTGTATATTAGGGAAGCATATAACCCTTCAGGTCATATGCTGGCCTGTTGCATAAGGATTCCAACAAGGTAAGTGTGCCTAGGCCCTCTCCCCTGCACCCCAGGGTGGAAGCAACCCATGGAGCCAGAGTCCCATTTAGAAAAGTCCTTGAGATGAAACCATTCAATGTACAGGCCTGGATTTAAAGTACTACCTCCATCCACTGCTAGCTGGGTCTAGCTGTTCCTGTGGATATGGTAGATGGAAACATGACATCCTCACACACTTCCTGAACATATATGGAATGCTGCCCCCAATGAGGCCTACCTGGAGCCTACATTAACATCTCTCTAGCACAAGGATGAGCTCACCTGCTTTGAGTTGCTATGTTGTTTTTAGTACAGTATTACTTTATGAAGGATTTGGTGGTACTTTATGATGCTGAATAACTGCAGGCTGTTTATATTTTAATTTTTTGTATGCTTTTCAATTTGTTGTCAGTTGGCTAGGGACTGCAGTGTTTTTGGTGACTGACAAATTGAAATCATCATCATCACCATAATGAGGGATATCACTTCAACTGTTTATACTAGTCGGAGTAAATCAATTTTAATAGTTTGCTCGAATAACAGGTTTGCTCTTCAAAGACAAAATGGTTGGTATAGTCAATTGCTCCCTCTGCTTGGCGTGTTTGATAAAAAGGTGCGTGCAGTAATTCTGACTCAGAAGTATTTGTATTTGTTCAGTTTTATGAGGACCAAGCTTATCTTGCACCTAGAGGCATAAGAACTTCTATGAGCAAATATTTGGACCAGCTTCTGTGTCAGCCAGTCTACTTGGTTCATTCCTAATCACAGGCTAGGGGGAAAACCAGTTTAAGACAGGGGTTGGGAAACACCTTCAATAGACAGTGAGATTATTGTAAGAACAGTTTGCTACGTGTAGAGGTCACTAAGTTGCAAAAGGCTTAAGGGGGTCATGGCAATCCAGGGTGGTATTGCTATGCTGTGCCTACACAATTAAAGGCATAGGAGAAGCTGCAATATAGAGTCACTAATTGCTAAACTTCTAACAAAGAATCAGGCATGTGTTTTTACATTGGGCTAAATAGAATGAATGTGTAGGATACAATTCAGGTATTATATCTGAAGTCTTCTCTCATTAACACAAATTCAAGAAACTATAACAATCCTTGAACAAATTTTGATTATCCTAACTTCTTTCTTTATATCTCCCTGCATAAACCTGTGCCAATGGAACCTTACATTTTGGATTTCCCCAGGCCAATTCCATTAATGAGATTGCACTTTACCAGAGCAATTTGTAATTTAATAGTTCAGTTCTTATTTGCTTGCATTTTGCTGTGTAGTAAAATGTCATTGTTGGGACTTGGTACTGAAAGACATGACTAGGCAAAAAAAAGACTGTCCTGATTATTTATTGCTTCAGCAACAACGAAAACACTCTGCATCCCCCTAATCTTTATCAGAACAGAACCCCAAGGTAAGCTTGCTCTCAGATCTTCTCTCTGATGAACGATTCACACGGGACTCACACGACGTGACTTTCCTCAGCTCCTTCTCACTTGTTACCTTGTGACTTGTTTACAATATTTACAATTACAAGAACTAGTGTGTATGGGGCGACCACACTTGCTTTCTACCTCATTAATTAAGCCTAAAAATGAATAATATTTATCTACCTACAAACAGATAATATCAGCTTATGGAGAAAGGAAATCAAGTATAAAAATTATGAAGACAATCCTACAAAATATAGATATAAACAAATTGTGGTATTCTAACCATTTCACTTCTCACCATTGCACTTTGATAATATTGTGAACCTGATGAACTTACAGATGTGGCCTGGCATTTATTAACCAGATATCTGAGAATCCAAATGAGTAACGTGGGAGTTGTTGCAACATAACTCCCGTATAAATCACCATTAGGCTTTAGGCAAATATTGGCTTAAGCTAGAGACGGAACCACTGCTCTTAGCATGCACTGCCTTACATATCGCCTCTCTTTATGCTTAAGCAAACTGAACAGCAACAGTCCCTTCAGGCTGTACTCATGGGCACCAGCAGAGTCAATTGCTGCTGAATATGGCAGGCAGAGTCCAGAGAGAAAATCCTGGTAAAGTTTACAAAACAAGCTGAACAGAACAGTGTATACTACCTGAGCAGGAAAAAACAAAAGGGTTTTGCCCTTCTGATTGTTGGTGCGAGGAAAAAAATGGGTATAAAAAGGAGTACTTGTGGATGCCAAGATCCAAGTTTGGGGTAAGTTCTCTTTGATGAGAGAACCCCAGCAGAGATTTAAAATCACAAAATATGCAGCAAAGTAAAGTGTTGACCCGTGCTCTCCCCGCTGGTGTCCGGTGAAGAGTCCTGGAGCCCTCTCGCTGATTCCCCCATCTGCCCCCCTTTATCCCTGGTGTTGCGCTGATTTGCTTCCCCATCTATTGAGCTGTCTCTCTCCCTGCTGGGCCCTTCTCCAGCATCATTTGAGAGCCTTCCCTCCGCCTCTAGCTCCGATGTCAGTTCCCTGACAGGAAGGTAATGAAGCTAGATGAGTGGTCATGTATGTACTATTTGGGTAGAAGAAAGACTGAAGGTGGGAAGGATGGGAAATAGGGGAAGATGAGGTAATGGATTTTGGGAGCTCATTATATAGAAGAATGGGGGGGAAACAAATGATTCGGAAGTAGGTTTTGAAAATTATATTGGATTATTTGGACAAGCACTGAAACATGAAGGGTAGTAGTCAACTAAGTTTTCTCAAAGGAGCGTCTCCACTGCCATCATCCAGCCCAGACACTGAGGTCTAGCGTCGAGGGCCTTCTGGCAGTTCTCTCACTGAGAGAAGTGAGGTTACAGGGAACCAGGCAGAGGGCCTTCTCGGTAGTGGTACCTGCCCTGTGGAACGCCCTCACATCACATGTCAAGGAAATAAACAACTACCTGACTTTTAGAAAACATCTGAAGGCAGCCCTGTTTTTAATGTTTGATGTTTTATCGTCTTTTTAATATTCTGTTGGGAGCCGCCCAGAGTGGCTGGGGAAACCCAGCCAGATGGGTGGGGTATAAATTATTATTATTATTATTATTATTATTATTATTATTATTATTATTATCCTCAGAATAAACATAAATGGCTCTAATTGGTCATGTTCATTCATTTCAGTGTGTCTGTTCTGGATAAAATTTGGCTGAATATCACCCAGTGTCCTAAAAAAAAACCACAACTTGGTTAAACTTTAATCAGAATTCAATATTCTGAATTATTTCTATGGAAGTTCTTGGTTTAGAAACAGAGTCATGGGAAGTCTGGGGTCCTCTCTGATCCTTCCCAGACCAGATTCTGCCTTCTTACTGGTTCAGTTAACAACAGGGTTGCTGGCGTTCCGAACCTGCCAGAAGAGGTGTGTGTGAGGACTCTGTGTCCCTTGAAATGATTGGCGGCGCTTAAGAACACTGGGACAATCCATTATTTGTTGCAAGTACATTTACTCCCCTGCCCACTTGGCTTGTGATGAGCAGAAGTGCTACCAGCTAAACCATTTGCCTTAATTGCATTATGGAACTCACCCCCCACCCCACCAGCTGCCCATCAGGAAAAAAGAAAAGAAAAGAAAAATATATGGTAGCAGTAGCACTGCTGTAATTAAACTTCGGTCCAGTTATGACTCATCAAGTGAATATCAATTGTGCTTTACAACAATAAAAACCATAATGGGGCAATGTTTTTTTCTGCTAACAAAAATCAAAATCAAATGCTGTACCAAGAAAAGCAGAATCTTAGCAGAGTTCTCCATGGCAATGAGTAAGAAGATCTCCAGGGTCTAAACTAGACATTATTATTATTATTATTATTATTACTACTACTACTACTACTACTACTATTACTAACATGTGTTTATGAAGAGCTTTTGTGTGAGTGAAGGAAACAGAAGCTTCTTCCACCTCCACTTTTGTTATAAAAATTGGATACTCTCTCTTCTCCCTGTTTTATAAATTAATGAGGGAGACAAGTAAAGAACAAACATGGCTACCCCCAGGTATGTCTAGCTTGGCTCTGAGTGATGGAGCCTAAAATGCAGGTTGCCTCTTGTCAGAAAACAGCTGAGGTTTCTTATAAGCATAGTGTGGTGTAGTGGTTAAGAGCGGTAGTCTCGTAATCTGGGGAACCGGGTTTGCGTCTCCGCTCCTCCACATGCAGCTGCTGGGTGACCTTGGGCCAGTCACACTTCTTTGAAGTATCTCAGCCCCACTCACCTCACAGAGTGTTTGTTGTGGGGGAGGAAGGAAAAGGAGAATGTTAGCCGCTTTGAGACTCCTTAAAGGGAGTGAAAGGTGTGATATCAAATCCAAACTCTTCTTCTTCTTCATTTGCTAGTGCCAATGCAGGCTTGGGCAAACTGAGGAAAGGCCAGGTTTTTACAGCACCAGGCTGCTAGAAGCAATGTTCAGATGCCATCTGCTTTCTGAGGCTGGTGGTCATGGCTTCCATGCTGTAGTCACGAGGGATAGAAACTTAAAACTACAGATAAAGAGATACTGAGACAAGATAAGAAAATGTTCTTCTATGCAACAACTGCAGCAAGAATTTTGTTAGCCCCAAAATGGAAACATTAAGTACCAACAAAAGAAGCGTAGCAGATGAAACTGATGGACTTTGCAAAACTGGCGAAACTGACGGAAAGAATCCGGAACCAGCGAGATCAAGCATTCCAAAGAGACTGGAATAAATTTATATTATACAGTGGTACCTCGCAAGACGAATGCCTCGCAAGACGAAAAACGCGCAAGACGAAAGAGTTTTTCGTTTTTTGAGTCACTTCGCAAGACGAATTTCCCTATGGGCTTGCTTCGCAAGACGAAAAACGAAAACGTCTTGCAAGTTTGTTTCCTTTTTCTTAAAACCGTTAATACCCTATGGGAAACCGTGCTTCGCAAGACGAAAAATTCGCAAGATGAAAAAACTCGCAGAACGAATTAATTTTGCCTTGCGAGGCACCACTGTAATTGAAAGACAACTGTAAGCAACTAACATTAC
Organism: Podarcis liolepis; assembly: GCF_965112155.1. NCBI lineage: Eukaryota > Metazoa > Chordata > Lepidosauria > Squamata > Lacertidae > Podarcis > Podarcis liolepis. The sequence goes on from NC_139554.1 coordinate 78,072,717, forward strand.
TAGCAGGGTTGTATGAAGATTTGTAAGATGAAATTGCTACCTATTCAGGTTGCGTAATTTAATATATTAGGTAATGATATAACAAGAATAGGAAAGGAAGTGAAATGCAAAGATGCAAAATGTAATTTTGTAAACCATTAGGCGGGAGGGAGGGAAGTCGACAGAGTAGAGCCAAAGAGATTTAATAAGAGGATATGATGTGACGCAATGTGATTATATGTAAAACTAATAAAAATTACTATAAGAAACATAAAACTACAGTTGTACCTTGGAAGTCGAATGGAATCTGTTCTGGAAGTCCGTTCAATTTCCAAAATGTTTGAAAACCAAAGCATGGCTTCTGATTGGCTGCAGGAAGCTCCTGCAGCCAATCAGAAGACGTGGAAGACCCATTGGATGTTCAGCTTCCCAAAATAGTTCACAAACCAGAACACCCACTTTCAGGTTTACAGCGTTCAGGAGCCAAAACGTTCAAGAACTAAGCTGTTCGAAAACCAAGGTACAACTGTATCCTATAGTGCACAATCGCAATTCCCAATATTCTGTCAAAGTAAGGGATGGCTGGTGAGGTGAATGCCATCCTTTTGGTTAGACTTTGAATGCTGTTCTGAAAATACTTAAAGCTAACTTTTACCAGAAGTGCCTGGGAGGAAACCCTGGGGAGGGGAGAAATAAGAGTCCAGATTTTTAAATTTTACCTTCATATTGTACATTCAGTACATATAGCTGATTAACACATACCTCGGGAAAGAAAATTGCCACCTTCTTTTTCAGTGACTGGCAAGCCAGTCCTGCAAACTAATTCAGATCATGTGCTGAAATGTTTCACAGAGGAAAGGAGATGTGCAGCGCAAAGCAAGCAGCGTTTTCAGGGAACTTTCCTTCCCACCCACTCACTACTCTAGCCTTGAGGAGGCCACTCCACCAGCATGCCACTTCACACACTGTTTGTTTTAGTAGCTCTTACTCAAGGCTTTTTATCTTGGGTTCCTGTTTGCACAGCTTGTTCAGAGCCAAGTCCCTCAATGTCAATTCCTCCAAATTAGCTTTGCTCATCAGAGCACAGTGGCCTGTTGTTGGAAGATTTACAGGCTTGCTGCTCGGGGGGCCAACTCTTTGTCAGAATTTTTATTTTTAGAGCGTGTACCATGAAAGTCATCAATAATTGGTGCAAGGGCTTTCTGAAAGCTGCATTTCCGGCTAGAGTGACCTGATGCAAAAGACGAAGGGGCTCCTGCACCTTTTAATAGCTGCATAGGAGAGGGAGTTTCACCATGTGAACTATGGCTGCTGAAATTCCTCTGCCAGGTGAAGGAGCCCTGCTCTTCTTTTCATCTGGCACTGGATAGACCAGCAGTCTTCCATTGCTGTTTATCCAGATTTTGACTCCAGCCTTCAATAGGGGCTCTATTTTGTAACCTCCTGCACCCTCACTTTCTTCTACTTTCCCATCTCTCCAACTTTCTGATGCTCCCCTTCTTCTGCAATGCCGTAGTCAGGACTTGCTCAACAGACTGAAGTGGAAGTGCCTACAAATAGCTGCCTCACCTTGAATCAGATTGCACCCCACTTGCCGTGGGTTATGATGACCCCCAGCTGATGACCAATAGTGTCTACAGCACTGAAAACCTTACAGGAAGCATGTCCACTCTGTGCTTAAAATAACTGTCCAGATTCTACACTGAGAAAAGCAAAGTTTCGAAACCTGAATTAATTACAAATGGTTTACATCAGGGGCAGCCAACATGGTGCAGTACATATTTTGTTGTACTACCAGTGGCAGATTTATAGGTGTGCACAGAATCAGGGCACTGAAGCTGCCTCCATCCCCCTTCATTGTTATAATAGATTGTGAACTGAGAGGATACCTTTGAAACAGGACACAAGCAACAAAGTGCCATGGCTGAATTCTAGCTTGCTGCATTGTTTTGCTCTTCATTTCTCTTGTTCTTCAGTTAAAGTCAGCGGAAGCCAGCCCATTAGGGCAGGTTTTGCCAGCCCAGCAGCCATGAAGGTCTTCATTGGCTCCCCCAAACAGCCCCCGACTTTGAGCTTTCTTTAAAAAGAAAAAGTAACCCTTCTGAGAAGAAGAATAGAATTGTAGAGTTGGAAGGGATTCCAAGATCATCTAGTCCAACCCTCTGCAATGCAGGAATCTCAACATCATCAAACATGACAGATGTTTAGTTGGAATCTCCTTTCTTGTAACTTGAATCCATTTGTTCAGCCCCCGAAGCAGGAGAAGACAAGCTTGCTCCATCCTCCACATGATAGCCCTTTAGATATTTGAAGATATCATCTCATCTCAGTCTCCTCTTTACCAGGAACATACCCAAGTCCCTCAACTGTTCCTCATAAGGCTTGGTTACCAGAACCCTTTGTCATATTGGTCACCTTCCTCTGCACACATTCCAGCTTGTCAATATGTCCTTCTTAAATTGTGGTGCCCAGAACTGGACACAGTGTTCCAGGTGTGGCCTAACCATGGCAGAATAAAGCAGAACTATTACTTCCCTTGATCTGGACACTATACTTCTGTTGATGCAGCCTAGCACAGCATTAGCCATTTTTGCTGCTGCGTCATGTTAAGCTTGTGGTCTGCTAAGACCCCTAGATCCTTTTCACATGTACTACTGGCAAGCCAGATGTCCCTCACCTTATATTTGTGCAGCTGGTTCTTCCTGCCTAAGTGCGGAACCTTTCATTTGTCCCTACTGAAATTCATTTTGTTAGTTTTGGCCCAGTTTTGCAATCTGTTAAGGTCATCTTGAATCCTGATTCTGTCTTCTGCGGCATTGGCTACCCCTCCCAGTTTGGTGTCATCTGCAATGTTATGAAACACATTGTGTAGGTACCATTCTAACCAGTTTCTGTTACACGAGCCAGCTTGGCTGCTGCCGCCCATCAGTGTTTTTAACCAGTGAGCGAAGTCAGAATTCTGATTGATAACTAAGTTGTTTGGACTGGACACTAGGCAATAGCAGTTTCTGGAGTCCAGCAGGGCTGGATTCATAATGGTACTAAAAGACTAACTGCACCAGGGCCTATGCCAGCAAGGACTCAGTTTGCATTTTTAAAAGAAGTATTAAGCCCTTTTGGAAAGAAAGTTATGAAGCTTAATATACAGGCAGCCATCTAACCTGGGGGTTGCCAACCTGATGCAAGCTGGCACAATGCTTCTTCTGGCTCTGCAGCATGGAGCTGGAAAAGCTTGCCTACTTCCATCACCATTTGGCCATGATGTCAATGCCTCACCTCCTTTTTGCAGCAGAGGATTTGACTGAGCATCCAAAGATGGAGAGGAGTGGTAGGATAGTTGCCACCTCTTGGGTTTTTGGAGGGTGTTGTGGGTGGGGGAAGTGCCAACACTGTTCTACTTCCTCTGCTTTGCCTGCCCTTGGAAGGGTTTTTTTTTTAAAGGGTGGGGGGACGGTGTGCATTGGTTCCACCTGCAGTTACATCCAAGCCCTGGCCCAAGGTGTTTGCATGTTGTTTGCAGATGGAGCAGTGCAGGTGCGTTATGCCAATGCAGTGCACTCGCAAGTGCAGGGCCTTGCAAATCACAACTCCACCACTGTGGACCACAACTCCCACCATCCCCAACCACTGGCCATGTTGGTTGAGGCTAATGGGAGTTGTAGCCCACAGCATGTGGAGGGCGCCATGTTGGTGACCCCCCCAGCTTCCCTTGACTTATTTTGCCAAAGGTATGCAAAATAAATAAAGAATACTGCATCTCCCAACCATGGGGAGGGTTCAGGAGCTGTGAAGCATAATAAATCCTCCCTCCCCACAACTGCTGAAGGCCGTGTCTGATGTTAAACTTCTGATAGAAGAATTGTTCCCATTAATAAATTGGATGCGAGCTAAGACTGGGCAAAATAAACCTGCATGTATAAAGACAAGGCAGTGGGAAGAATTTGACCTTGCATCTTCCACACCAGATACTCAGATTAGAAAATGCTTTGACCAAGGCAGAAAATTAGACCTCCCTGTATTAATTAATCTAGTTTTGAAGCATGGATATAGACACAACAAAGTCTTAGAAATGTTGCAGAAGAGATACAGCACCAGCTTCTTCCTAATAACAGTAGCCAAAGGCTAACATTATGGTTATAAATCTGAAGAAGTGTGTATCTGAAGAAGTGTGCATGCACACGAAAGCTCATACTAAGAACTAACTTAGTTGGTCTTTAATGTGCTACTGGAAGGAATTTCATTAGGGTGGTGGGAATGGGTGATGGCAGATTCCCATTCCCACCACCCATTCCCATTCCCACCACCCTTCTGAGTAATACCCCTCCCCACCTTCTCACTATATAGAAAGATCTGGCAACTTCTGTTTCATTGTATCTGAAGAACTGTGCATGCACACGAAAGCTCATACTAAGAACTAACTTAGTTGGTCTTTAATGTGCTACTGGAAGGAATTTTTTTTATTTTGACTATGGCAGACCAACACGGCTACCTATCTGTAACTGGAATTATGGTTATAGTTGCATTATAATGTATCATCAAATACATAGGAGTAAATACCATAAGATCATACCATACTTCTAGTCTTAACATGATGATGCAACTGAAAACCTATTCATTATTCCTAAAACAGCTTGAATAAGAGCAAACATGCCACCTGGTTGGGGATTTTATGTGCCAAAATCAGTGAAGGTTTCTGCCCCTTATTTTGTGGCAAAGCAGCTGCCTGCATCTCCAGAGTGTTGGGTCCTTCCTTCATGTTTAGTCTTCCCTTCCCAAGGTCTTCCCATCCGGAGATCAGTCGCTTATCTGCCTCCTCCTGTTTTACCTCCTTCTGACTTCATCACACTCCTTCTGCTGCTGTTGCCTTTGACACTTTCCCACTCCAGATGTCCTTGCTTTCCTCCTCCTCTATCTCCCTTTGGTGTCCTTCCATTGACAATCGTTACCTGTCAATAAATGCATGCCAAGAAAACTTACAAAACAGGGAGATGCTAAATATATAAACCAATTTGGTTGAGACCAGGGAAACAGATAGATGGCGAAGCAGAGTTGCTTCTGCTGCTGCTACAGTCAGACAAGACACTGAAGGCCAGACCAGGCTAACATATACCTAGCACTGTAAAACACACCTGCTGGCAATTTAAATAAGAATATGGGTACGCATCTGCTTACACTCTTAGCCATGGCATCTTCTGGCAGAGCTAGCCACCTCTTCTGTGCCATGTGGTTCTGAGCAATGGGGCTTGTGGGGATGGCATTTACTTAGGACCACCAATGCACTTGCTACTGTGGCAGCCTGGGTGTGGAACTTCTTCCCCATGGAGACTACAGTTGTTTTTTGCACTAGTTTTTGCACATTTTTTCTCTCCATGTCTATAGTTGATGCAAGGCCTAAGCTGCTACTGGATTTCCTGTTGACTTATTTTATTCTAAATTTCTGTTCCATTTATATTATTGGTTTCATTATATTTGTATAGCTGACTTTTAATTTTAATCACTGTCAGCTACCCTGGGAAACTTTGGTTGAAGGTCAGGATGTGAATTACATCAAGGAAGAAAAGTTGAACAAATCCAAATTCTGACACATTTAGACTGTGGTGGGAAACCTCTTCTGGGGTCCTTCAGTTGAAGGGGAAAGCATGCCTTGGTCCAGTGACACAAGGTGGTTTGCATTGAATCTGCTGCTAAAATGAGGTGAGGGCCTTCAGTTTTAGCAACAGTTTCAATGCACACTGCTTCATGCTGCTGGAGGGGTTCTTGCTTCAGTAAAAGGGCTCACTTTAGCTCCTGATGGTACCTTTGTAGCCATGTTAGTATCTGCCCCATACCTTACATCATATACAATGTCGAATATGAGGCAAGTGGGTGTAACTTGTGAGGAACGGCCTCATGGGCTAAATTGGGATCCCTCCCAGGCCAAATTTGGCCCACAGGTGGAGATTCCCCACCCCTGATTTGGACAAAAGTGATTTTTTATATAGAATTTATTCCATTTCTATTAGCCATAGGGTGGGGCAAGGTGTGATTCTGAGCCCTGCCTCTCTCTTACAGCAGCTTCTGGAAATCTTACTTGGCTTCAGTCCAGTGTGTGAGATTTCACAGGGCATTGCTTATACATTTTCAAGTCTATCTTCAGAGCCATGTGTTGGAAACCTGTTGACTTTAAAATAAATGAATACGTTTAGATTATCTGACTCTGCACCCAGGCCCTAATATCAACTTATTTCATGCTTGCATGACAAAATCATGGAATACTCACACAGCCTTGGATTTTGCTTTCCTTCATTCTCCCTTTTGAGCAGGCAAAACCGCCCAGACTGTTTTCACACATGAGCCTCAGAGTGATTCGTGCTTCAGTTTGTAATACGAACTCAGCAAGATTTACTTCTGAGCAGGTATGTTTAGGACCGAGAAATCCTATACGTTAGTAAAGTAAAACCTACACTGGCCAAAATTCTCCTCCGCTCTTCAAATGCCTCTCTCCCGTATTGCCAATTTTCAAAACCTTGTGTATTAAAATGCCCTGCATAAAGTTAGTTCCAAGTCATTTCTTCCAGGGCTGGCCCCAATATACAAAATGCTTCCCTTTAGCCCTGGAGCATATCTGCTTGGCAGCTGCTAGCAACTTTTGTGGACACTCTGATGAAAGCACATGAATAATCCTCGGAAAAAGCAAACATTTTCCCTCCAGGAGACTCTTGCCTGTTTGCCAAGAGTAGAAACCTGTCTGGGTAGATAGTTCTAGGCCAGCAATTATCCATGGGCATAGCGGGGGGGGCAGCAGGTCCCCCCTCCCATCAAGCAAAACAATTTGTTGTTGTTTAGTCATTTAGTCATGTCCGACTCTTCATGACCCCATGGACCAGAGCACACCAGGCACTCCTGTCTTCAGCAAAACAATAGAAATACTTAACTGACCCATCATGTCAGTTCTGCGCCCCCCCCCCCAATCCTGTCTACTCCCATGGAGGCCAGCATGGGCTAATATCCCTGGGATGTGTGGAACAGGTTGTACTCCAGCAGCACAGCTGATCCCTAAAGAAACACTGTCTAGATCTGCCCTTGGCAAGAACCTGAAAAGGGGGGCAAAGACAGCCTTAGCAAATGAGTGAGCGGCACTGTAGCTAGAAATTGGCTACACCTAGTTCAAGCACCTGTGCTGTCTCATCTGTGGGGAGAGGCAGGAGGAGGAACAGTTCCTATTCTCTGGGTAACTTGGTAGGTTGACTCCCTTTTCTATATTTTCCATGGGCAAAACAGAGGCGTAGCAAGGGGTGGGCTCCTGTTTCCTGTGCACTAACCTCATTTCCAGTGCTGTTTTTCAATCCGTGTTCACTCAACGTTATCCAAAATTCATATGTATCCTTTACTTTGTTATAGCATACTATTGTTTGATGCATTGTTCAGTCCTTAAGGCATTCCTAATTCATCTCTAGCCAAGGTGTGTGAACCTGTGCCTAGAGTAAAGACATCCCACCCGGTCAGTGCCCCTTGGTCAGAATATAATTGAAGCCCTGCTGATGTGAACAGCTAAGGGGTAAATAGCTGGAAGCAGGTAACGCGAACACACCTGTCTCCAGAATGTTGCTTGTTTTGCCCCAACACCGCTTCTGATTGGCTGCTACAACAGTCTCACAAGACCCAGAGAGCAGGGCCACTGAGGTCACATTCCCACAAATATTCTCAAGGATGACCTTCAGCATTCTTCTCCTCGGTTGCAGCTGGATCTCTCTCCCATCAGCAACAGCCTGTGCACTCCTACGAGACAGAAGAACCGCTATCTCATATCAGGCATCCTACACCTGAAGATCCTTCTAGCTTTTTGCTTGCAACTCATCCCACCCACAATCTCTGTTTCCCCCTGTTTATCAAACTGCTTCTGCTTCCACCAGCTTCTTCCCTGCCCCCATCAGCAGTGAAGGTCATTTTCTCAAAGCCCTTTCACATTCCAGAGATGATCTCTGTAATTCTCCCAGTCATCACCTTCCATAAAGGAAACATTCCCCTACTCCTCCTGGGCCATTAAAGGATAAAGTCAGGTGGGTGAGTCACAGTAACAATGCCATTATTTGGGGCGAATTGGGGACTTAATTCAGTGCAGCAGCATCAACTGGCAATTACACCTCTTCTGCTGTTGGTGAGTTTGGTACTGAATATCTTTATCCCACTGGATGACGCCAGAAGTAAATGTAAGTGACAGGCAATCATACAGCACCAGCTTTAAAAATGAATCAGAAATCCCAGTGGTTGTTTAATGCTTTATACAACTAATCCAGAATGTGGCAGCTGGACTGGTGACTGGGAGCAGCTGCCGAGACCACATAACACCAGTCCTGAAAGACCTTCATTGGCTCCCAGTACGTTTCTCAGCCCAATTCCAAGTGTTGGTGCTGACCTGTATACCTGAAGGAGCATCTCTACCCCATCGTTCTGCCCGGACACTGAGGTCCATCTCCGAGGGCCTTCTAGTGCAGTGTTTCCCAACCGGTGTTCCGCGGCACACTAGTGTGCCGTGAGACACCGGCTGGTGTGCCGTGGGAGGGAGGCGGGCGAGTCGGGCGGCGAGAGGCGGCGGCGGCGAGGATCCGCGTCGAGCCGGGGGCGGCTCCGCGGTGCTGGTGCCGAGCGGCGGGGCAGCGCGCGCAAAAGGGAGGAGCGCGAGACAGCGGAGGAGGAGGAGGCCGGCATGTCCGGGCAGCAGCAGCAACAGCAGCAGCAGCAACTCCCGGCGACGGCTCCTCCTCCGCCCGCTATCGCCGCCACCACCACAACAGCCGCCGCCGCCTCAGCTGCCGCCGTCCCTCAATCCCTCGCTCTGCTGCCTCCTCCCACCCCGGCAAGGGGAAGGGAAAAAACTTTCACTTTTGTGCGTCCCTCCCGGCGTGACGCTGCGCGCTGACGTCACGGGGCGGGGCTTTAATGGTGGTGTGCCGCGAGATTTTTTCCCGGTAAACAGGTGTGCCGTTGCCCAAAAACGTTTGGGAAACACTGTTCTAGTGGTTCCCTCACTGCAAGAAGCCAAGTTACAGGGAACCAGGCAGAGAGCCTTCTCAGTAGTGGCACCCACCCTGTGGAACGCCCTTCCTTCAGATGTCAAGGAAATAAACAACTATCTGACTTTCTAAAAGACATCTGAAGGCAGCCCTGTTTAGGGAAGTTTCTAATATTTGATGTTTTATTGTGTTTTTAATATTCTGTTGGGAGCCGTCCAAAGTGGCTGGGGAAACCCAGCCAGATGGGTGGGGTATAAATAATAAATTACTATATTATTATTATTATTATTATTATTATTATTATTATTATTATTAGGCTAAATTGGATCAGCAAAAGAGAGACAATGTCAGTCCCTGCCCTTATCCAGTCTTCCTACCGTGCCCACCAGCCATGACCAGCCTTTTCGCATTGTCTTACGCCGGTGTCACCAGCTACACCTGCTTTGAGCATCTTCAGGGAATGTGGCTTCAAGCCCTATCATTTCCATCATTTCATTAAAACAGAATGAACTCTTGACAACATTATATAAATAAATGAACACCAGTACCATCATTAAAGAGTTTGATCATTTTTGTTTAGGGCTGAAAAAAGACCAAGCATTCTTCTCCCACTGCAGGTGTAGGTCAACAAAGCAAACTGGGCATGACTGCTCTTGTGGTCACTTTCCTTACCTTACATTTTCTATAGAACTGTCACACGCTGTCCTTGCTTGCACTGCCATTCAGCCCCATAGAGGGAGAGGGAGAGGGATAGTTGTTGTGATAAATGTTGCAGGAGCACAACACCCAGCCCCCCCCACCCTCATGGATAGCCCATAACCGTGTCAGCTGTGTTAACCCAAAGAAGCAGCAGAGCACAACATAACATCCAGTTGACAGTCAGGGATCAGTTGACAGTTGTGCAATACTGAGCTGGACTTTGACTGGCGAGACTTCGATTCACATCTTTGATCATGCATGAGCCATTAGGTGACCTTGGGCCAGACATCATCTGGCGTGTCCCAAGCAAAGACTGCTCTGCCATGTGGCATCATTGATTCTGCTATTGGGGGGGGGGCAGGGAGGGAGAAGACCAGAGCTGTGCTCCTCCACATTCTTGCAGATGGATACAGATTCCTGCCAACAGAGTACAACCTTCCATGCATCTGAAAAAGTGTACTCTAATCCATGAAAGCTTGTGCTACAAGTAATCAGTAAGGGCTAGATCAATTAAGTAGTTCCACTATCAGGAGCCAGGACAAAGCAGCTCTGGGGGATCAGAGAGCCCCGCCCTGGGAAGGAGAGGAAAGGTCATTCCATCAGGCAAGTAGAAATGAACATTTATTTCTGTGCAACATGCAATTTCTCCCTTAATCTTTTAGAGTGCCACAAGGCTCTGATGTTTTCACAACATTAACAGAAGCTAATAGAGACAACATGTCAGACCAGATCACATTCTCTATTCTTCCAAGCGGGATTATTATTCAGTATTACGGTATTTCAAAGCTCCATATCAAGCTGTAGATACAAGCCAAATTATTTGATTGCTGTGACAGCAGATACCTACCCCAAAGTTCAAGTCAACGTTTTGTTTAATGGATGTGTCACTCAGACATTGCAAGGTGGTTTCTGTAGTGTTCTTCCAGAGCTGTGGAGGATCAGAGTCTTAAGATCAGCTTGCCATAAAAGAGAACATGCTGTTATGAATGTGGGTTTGTGGAGGGCCAAATTCCCCTAAATTCCATAATTCCTGGTTTTAGTAAAAGCTTGAATTCATCAAGGTTTGATTAAATACAGGAGTGCCAGTATGACCCCACGACTGTGGGTGCCCAGGGCCATGGGTGCCATGCAGTATGCATGGCCCTGGGGCTCAAATTTGTCTCTTCATGGGGAATTTTGTGGGTGCTTGGGCACCCAGGGCCCCAGCACCAATGCCCTGGATTTAGTTATGCTAATGAGCCGAGCCAAGCATAGCAGGGCTAGCTGGGTGGGCCATTAGCAGGGGACAAAGTTCCAGTGATGGTCCATCATGGAAACCATCAGAGGGCAAGGCTACCAGGCAAGGGAGAGAGGGGGCCCTTCTCTTTTGAGTGCAAGTGGACAGAGGCAAAGGTGAGGTCAGCGCTTCAGCTTTGAATGGCATATGCTGGGAGGAGGTCCTGGGAGTCAGCAGCAAGAAGGCAAAGAAGGGGCAGAACTTCAAGTGATCCAGGGATGACAGGCTGGAACCAAGAGACAGAGAGGATGGTTTTGGGTTGCCTTTTGAATCCAGTGCTTTCCTTAAGGGGGAAGACAGACCCCCGTAGGATGTGAATGCCCTGCAGTCCATCTAGGCACAGGTTGTGTATATGTGTGTGTGTGTGTAAATAAAATCAAATATTGTAAAGACACCACAATATCTGTTGTGCCTCATTGTCCCAAAAGGGAACACAGACCCCGATAAGTATGTCTGCAACCCCTGGAATCTCGTAACATTCATGGAAATTGGAGCGGTGTGTAACAATACAGCCATCTGGCTCCATGCTGCCCTTTGAATGGACACATCAACAATCTGGCAAGACTCCAGCTCTATATTCCACCCCCACCCCCTCCTTTTTATCAATGAGAACTGGAACATGACAACTCAGCTTGGCTACAGTGAACTTTGGCTGCAGTGTGAACTGTTTACTCTGGTCAGTCAGTGGGAAGCTCTAGCAATCAATCTCCAAAATCAACACTGTGCGTCATCAGAACTCAGTGACCTGGTAGGTTAAGAAAATGCTCACTGACACAGACAGGCACACACATATATGTCCCTGCACAGTGTTTCCTGCTCTAGAGCCAATAGGGTGAATGTGGGCTTTTCACAGTTTGTTTTTTTTAATGATATTTATTGGGAATTTAAAGTTACAGAAAAGAGAGAAGAAGGAAAAGCAAAGAAAAAAGAGATTAAACAATACAAATCAATAAAAAGAAAATAAAAAGTACCAAACATACAATACACCAAAATCAAAAACAAGAACAAAAAAATAAATTTAAAAACAAATCCAGTATTCCCATACCCTTATCTTCATTAACTTGTTTCCTCGACCTCCTCACACCTCCCTTTTTTGTATTCTAATTATTATTTATTTTAGCCTTATCTTACCATAAAAAACCCTAGAACTTAAAAACTTTTTTATACATAACTCCTTATAACATTTCTACTAAAGCCTAATAGTTTCATTCCAAGATTTTCCTAACAGTCGTTAATTTTGCAATATTTCTCTAAATGAATTTTTAAACTTTCTGCCAATCTTCATCCACCGTCTCTTCTTCCTGGTCTCGGGTTCTGTCAGTCCTTTCTATCTGTTCCATCTAGTCCATCAACCTGGTGATCTTATGTCCGAGGCTCTTAACTCTTTTCCATGTCCCTTCTGCAGATCTTCTTCATAATTGTACCTGCACTTTACTTTGTCTTCTGCTGGTCTTGTTCTTAATTTCCTTCCTTTGTCTCTGAGGAGTAGATCTCGGGGGAACAACCTAAGAGTGTCTTTATCCCTTCTCGGCCGGTCAGCCCGTTCTCCATGGTTAGCACTAAAATCCAAAAAATATTCCAAAACATACTTCAATGCCCCTCCAAAGTTGAGTGCCTCGACCAGTCCAATCTCCTCCTGGCCCAGAACCAAATCCCAAAGGTCAAAGCATCCCTGCATAGGAGGATCTGACCAACTTGCCATCTCCAGTCCCGACAGGACTCCATCTCTCCAAGTCTGCCTCACTCCAGATTCAGTCCTCAGAAACGACAGCTTATGCTCCTGCAGGGCCGCATCTCTCTCAACTTGTATTACTTGAGGTTCAACAACAACCTCCTCCTTTGTCTTCTCCGCAACTTGCCCTGTCAGGGCAGATTCCTGGGTCAGTTGTTGAGCAGGTTCTATATCAGTGGTCACTGTTTGACCGAAATTATCAATTACAGTAGTCATCAAATCCATCTTCGCATGAAGCTGCTCCAACAAAGCACTTGTCCTGCACAAAGCAGACACTAAGGTTTCCTGTGTCAACATTCTTATCCAAGGTCAGAGCCTGTTTCTCATGCTCTCTAATCTCTACAGCTGTAGAGTTTCCCAGGTCCACTCCAACAACAGTTCAAAAGCTCCCTCTAGAGGAAACAATTTCTATTTGTATCCATCCTTTTACAAGCAGATCCAGCAACAAAATTGCTTTCGTTTTTCAAATCTTTGTTCCTTTTTAGTGCAAAAGGAAACATTGGAGTCAATATGTTTTTCTTATTTAACTATCTGTCAACATGCGTTATTATTCACAGTCAATGAACTTTCCCCAAACGTTTATCTGACAGCCCGTTCCCAGGTTCAAGATGATAGAAATTTAACTTTTTTTACTCCCTCTCCTGCAGGCTTGAACAATTTAAGATTTCCCCCCCTTCTCCTGCTTCCAAGGGGGGTTTGTAGTTTTAACCTATGGAAATTTAGTCCTTTACAGATGACTTTCCAGACTTTAGCTTGCGATGTCTTTGCTTCAAGCTGTTTACAAAAGCGGAAGGCAGACTTCCTGTTTAGACCTTCCCGCTTCGGTGCCAAATGACGAAGTTTAGTAATCCAATTTTCTGTTCTACTCACGGGTACTTGTTTAGAGTCCAATTGTCCACAGGAAAAAAAGTCAACGCTCTCCGACAACAGCAATGCGGCTTCACTCCGTGAAAAGAGCAATCGATTCGAAGCACCGCGCCGCTCACCCCACGTCGCTTCGGATCCCCGTAATCAGGTTTCCCCGTGAGTAGGTGCCAGCCGAAATCCCAGGTCCACAGGCTTCTCCTGCCTGTGGTTTTTGATGGGTCTCCGCCTCGCCGTGGCGGTCCAGACCCTGATTTTCACGGAGCGGGTTCCTCCAGATCAGAGGAAGCCCGCCATTGCCGGTGGCGCTAACCCGGAAGTCTCTTTTCACAGTTCTTTCCCTGACCTGAATAAGACATGTACACCACTGCCACTCTGCTTTTGGGCTCACACACAGAGGAGCTCTAGAGTTCTGCGCTATAAGATCCAAAGAGTGTAGCAAATCCAGATTCTCTAGGTTCAAACTGTGTCCCAAGCACCCAATTAGTAATGTCTCCCAGCATGATATTAGTAAAAAAGAAAAGAAGAATGGATCAGCTCCTTCCCCATTCTTTTATCATTCTTTTTATGTTTCAAAAGGTACGAATAACACTATCAGAATGTTAGTCAGTGGTAGGATGATTTCTTAGATCAGTGCTGAAGGAAAGGAGAAAGTGTGTTTGTGTGTGTGATTGCCATATTGATGACACCATGCCCCACATAGCAATTATTTTTATTGTTAGGATTCATTCTGTCACTCTACAACTGAGATCACCTCTTTTTCCCTTTTAGCATCGTACCTCATTCTATAGATACTCTGTTAAAATAGGAAGAATACCAACTGGATCAGCTGTTCTTTCAGAGGACTTCTGGATTCAAAGTTTAATTAGTTGCAGGGTTATAAAGGCTCAGCTTTGGAATGCATTTTCAAATATGAGATTATCTCCAGCAATAATAAAGGAACCCGCCCTTCCAATTGGCAGAGTGCCTTCGCCACTGAGCAACGGCAGGCTTTCATAGATGTAAGAATGAAGAGCAGGGATTTCAATGCGGACTGACCAGGCAGTTTTGAATGCTGCCAGGCTCTTTTTGGAAGTTAAGCACAGCTCCTTTTTTTCTTTTCTTTTAAGGTGATTATGGGCAATGTTGGGAGAAAGAGCCAGGATTTGGAGTGTTAGCGCCACCTGCTGGAGAACTAGGTGAAAGACTAATGGATATCAAGTGCCTTTACTCTTAACCGTTTCTTAGGCAGATTTTACAAGAGAAGATTCACACTAAGATAACCCTGAGTGTGGGGTTGTGGAATCTACATTGCCACTTCTGAAGTGTGATATGCATGCTTCTTTTACTGTGTATACATTTGTTTGAACAGCTCTTCTACCTAACTAGTGGTATAAAGTCACCATGGATCAGAGCTGGCCTGGGGAGCTAGATCCACTGTAACACTTCCAAGGGTGGGTAGATCCCCACCCACCTGTCAATCACCTGATGTCACAGTGAATTCAGGCAAGCCAATTTTTTTGCACTGCAAAGGTGGGGTGGACAGCGAAGGAATCAGACAGGCCAATCCACACAGCTGTGTTGCCAAAGGTACGAAGTCATGAGTTGTTTGGCGCGGCGTTTTGATGCATATTGCAGCCCATCAGCTTTTGACTCAACCCAGAGTTTTCTTCTGGTGGGAGCGCAGTATATATATCTGTTATCAAAGCATCCACAAGCTCTCTTGAAAAGCTATTTGCATGAGAGGAGGAGGAGGAGCTGGGAAATAAATGCATCATAGCAATGCGTTACATTTAGCGCAACTTACTATTCAATGTGTGCGGTTGATTTCCTAAGGAAAAAGGACTTTATGTAAATGTCTGTTTTAAAGTATAGGTAGAAACCTGTCATTCCACACCCTACCCAAAGAAAATAATCCACACGTATTTTTAAAAACACACACACAAAAAAAAGAAAAAGCAAACACCTATGCACTGAGGTGATGCAGGCAATAGCACACAGGGGCTGGTGTTCAGGATAAAGTGACAGTGTAATTGCCATATGCTGGTGGGCAGCGGCGTACCCGGGTACATACGCCCCCAAGGGGGTGGGGCACGGATGGTGCCTTCCCATGCACCACAGTTCAGAGGTGAGGAAGCTGCTGCCCACTCTCCTTCTGTTCTCCGCTACTGGCTCATGCCTGACCTGGCAGCGCCGTGGGCACACCTCACTGTGGCCGAAGTGGCATGCTCTCCGCCGCTGGGTCAGAGGGTGCCACCCTCGCAGCCAATGAGGGGGGCTGGCAGCACTGCCACCAACATACCTGCTCTCGGCTGCCAGATCAGACCGGGATCAGGCTTGACCCGGGGGGCGGAGCTGCACCAGGCGCAAGTGCCACAGCCAAGGTGCTGCTCCTTCTGGTGCTGAGCCAGACTCCAGTGAAGGAACCTGCTGTGGGGGTGCCTGTTTGCGCCCCCTCTCAAAATTGCACCCGGGGCCACAGCACCCCTGGCTCCCCCCATGCTATGCTTCTGCTGGTGGGAGCACATGCAGTGTAGTTAGAGTGCATATAGTTACACAATGACCAGGTGTAGCTAAGCTGCGGTCCTCCAACGTTGTTAGACTCCAGTTCCCCTCCAGGATTGGCCAATGTTCATCTGGAGGGCCAAAGGTGACCTATCTCTGCTTTGTGCATAGCAAGGCCGGGTACAATGAAAATAGGCCTTATTCATTGATATCGAGATGGGTTGGGCATTTCTAGGAAAGTTGGGCAGAGCCACCCTTTGCTTTTGGCTTGGACACAACAAAGTATCTTGCACAGCTGTAACTTTAAGTACCGCATAAACACAGTCTAAAACAAACCCAAGTGTGTGAATCCCTGTTAACCTTAATCCCATTTACAATACTGAAGTTATCATGGATTCATATGCACTTAGTTTTGCTTCACTCTTATAGCATCTTAAGGGTTTAGTTTTTAGTGGCTCTCATCACCCAAGTTCCCTGTCGGAGGGTGTCAGCCATTTTTCAACAAAGATTTTGTTCTCTGCACGAACACACACCCTTCTAATATGATTGTTAAATGGGTGACTAAATCAAACAATCTGTTTTCCCATTTTTTCAGTGTTAGGATTACATTCATTCCCTTGTGTTTTTCACTTAGCATCTTTGCTACGTTCTCCCTGGGTAAGCACCTGGGACCCCCAAAGTCTCACGCACCACTCGGTGGAGATTGGGCTGGCATGTAACAATAAGTATTACAGAAATCAGTTTATCTTTATTGGCTTATAGTTACTTTTCCAGTTCAATTCATGTTTCCAATTAAAAACTGATATTAGTCTATTAACTTTCTTACATAAAACTTAATCCTAAAGAGGATTTGGTCGCTGATTTCCCATTTAATATCATGCACCAAGTATATTTCATAGCTACAGACCTTTGCATATATACAAAGTATATGATTTCCATAGCAAACATTCCTAGTTCCTCTTATGGATCGAAATCCATAGAATATTTGATATTAAAAAACAAGGGGCTATGGGTGATTTGGATAAACTCAGCCAATTAAAAAATGGTAGCGATGTACTATTTGGGCTTAAGAGTGTGAGCTATGAGTCAGGAAGCTGACCCAATATATGGCTTTAACCATTCTCACCCATCCTCAGATGCTGCCTCTAATACACACAGGTTTCAGGTTCAGTTCCCATCACTTCCATGTAGGACTGGGAAATACATCTTTCTGAAACCTTAAAGAGCTCCTGCCTGCCAGGGTAAACAATACTGAGCTAGATTATATTGGACTAGTTGTCTGACTCACTCTAAGAGACAGTTCCCCACGTTCTATATGGGCATGTATCATGTAAGAAGCCTGCTCTCTCCCTGCATCCCACCCTGGTCACTTAGATCTGTGAATGACAATCTGTTGATGATGCCACATGTCCCTGCAGCAAACCTTTTAGTACTGGAGCGTCTGGTCTCTGGCATTCTCTTCTCTTTGAAGTGAAAGCCAGGCCCAACACGGTTTCTCTCAAGGAGTCTATTTTGATTCTGCTGCTTTTAATTCTTATTGGTTTAAATATCATTTTTATGCTTTGTATTTTGGTTATGGTCTGTCCTAGTCTGAATGTAGAGCAGTTTATAAATCCTGAAAATGAATAATGTCCTGCTCTAAATGTTAGGATTACTATAGTATGCTAAAAAACAAACTGCTGTGCAAATGCTACACATTATTTTTTAAGTAGCTTAAGAGAGTTCATCCTGCATGTTATGCAAGGACCAATAAGCCACATGATCTCCTCTAGCCTGTAAAAAATAGTCAATAGGCAAGGATGCTCTTGCAACATTCAGGCCATCAATGCGCCAAAGGCAGCTATTCACATCCATGTCTATGTGTGGACATAATATATTTGTTATTAGGTACTAGGAAAAGGTAAAGGACCCCTGGACGGTTAAGTCCAATCAAAGGTGACTATGGGGCGTGGTGCTCATCTTGTTTCAGGCCGAGAGAGCCGGCGTTTGTCCACAGACAGCTTTCCAGGTCGTGTGGCCAGCATGACTAAACCGCTTCTGGTGCACAGAGGACTGTGACGAGTGCCAGAGCGCAGTGAAACAGCACTTACCTTCTCGCCACAGTGGTACCTATTTATCTACTTGCACTGGTATGCTTTTGAACTGCTAGGCTGGCAGAAGCTGGGACAGAGCAACAGGAGCTCACCCCATCGCGGGGATTCGAACCGCCAACCTTCTGATTGGCAAGCCCAAGAGGCTCAGTGGTTGGGGGGCGGGGG
This sequence comes from Podarcis liolepis, assembly GCF_965112155.1. Taxonomy (NCBI): domain Eukaryota; kingdom Metazoa; phylum Chordata; class Lepidosauria; order Squamata; family Lacertidae; genus Podarcis; species Podarcis liolepis. The sequence goes on from NC_139554.1 coordinate 78,091,002, forward strand.
TGGGGTGCAGAATAAAAAACTCCACACACAGCTCTGCCTCTACTGAACATTTATGCAAAATAAAAGTCTCAAAATGTGAAAACATCAAGCCATGCAGTGGGAGCATAGCAAGAATAGAAGTCAAAGGTCATGCCAAGTACAGCACTAAATACGGTTCACTACAAAAATCAAAGGCTGTGAGGCAGCAGGCATTTGCTAAGGTAGCTAAATGTTCCTCACTGACCTCTGCCAGTTCAGATTTTGTGAATGCAGCCACCAGTTCTTTCCAGTCAATTCAACACAGTTAAACATAGTGAACAACCATCCGTTCACTTAAACCTCTCACCTCCCTCCAATGTGATGAAAGGCACAGTGTTTTGTTTCATACATGGCAATTATTTTTTTTAATGGCAAAACTAACCACTAGTCGACTTCTTTGGATGACCTCACATGGCACCAGCTGGAGGAAAAATCTCTTGTAGCAGAAGAGATTTAGCAGGTCACAGCTCGAGAACCTCCGAGGAAAAGGTGTAAAGTTCTAAAGTAAAGCAAAGTTCCATTTAGCACTTTGAAGCTTAGGAAGCTAAAGGTTTATAGAAGTTCAGCCAAGAAAGAAACAATAGCCAGCAGCAGGGTCGCCAGCTGTACTTTATTTTGGAGAACTGGCCTTTATTCCATGCTAGTTAAACAGAAAGTGTAGGAATGTTTCTATATTCCATGGGAGACACAGTGCACCCCACCCTTTAACTTGGGGTCATTTCCCTCTATTTGACTGTTGAGATTAACGAAGTTACTATGAACTGGTTTGTATGAGTGGGCTTGTTTTTTGTAGTTCTATTTTGCTGAATTGAACTTTAAGGGATTGCCATTTAATACCTTGGCATTTACATACTACAGCCTTATGATTTATTGCATTATTTTATGATTTTGTATTTTGGTACATTTTGTCAGTTTGGATGTAAACTGCCTTGAACATAATATTAAAACTATATAAATAAAATAGTCGTTGACATTACAGACTCGTAGATTTTGCCATTATAGTGCTGCTCCCTTGCAGAAGAAGTGGGAGAAAATAAAGAGATGCCCTTGGGAACACTGACAAAGACAAGGAGCAGAATTTGCTTCCTTTCAGCTAGTGGGAAGGTAGAGGAGCAAGTCTAAAATGATGTGCTTGTAGGCTCCAACTCCCATCAGCCACAGCCAGCATAGCTAATGGTCAGGATTGATGGGAGATGTAATCCAGCAACATCTAAAAGGTCACACACACACACACTCACACACTGCCCCGCTCTGTAGTTGCAGAAGGGAATCCCTGCATGGCAGAAGCCCTCCGCTAATATATGAACAGTGCAGCTGAAGATATAGCAGTCACAGGGAAAGCCCAGCAGTAACTGCGTTTCTCAGTTTCTCTGGTCCTGCCCTCAAAATCCAGTTAACTGAACAAATGAGAGGGCAGACAGCTGTGTGCCTACATCAAAGTTACATTTTATCCAGCAGCTGCATGGAGGATGGGCTCACAGTTCTGGGAGCTCAGAGAACACACATTGACTGTATTTCAGCTTAAGCACGATGTGTGCCTCCAATTTTAATCCAGAAATAAGACTGTTCAGTGGGCATCCAAAGTTTGGAAACTATCCTAGAGTCAGCAGAACTGCACCCCACTAAGAGCTAGCAGAGAATGTTGAAAACCAGATATATTTATTTTAACACACACGCTAATTATGTAAGGATTTCCCTTGTTTCATCTGCTTTACAACTCAGTGGGAGATATAACAGAAACAGGCTTGGATATAGGAAAGCCAAGGTCTAGTGGACTGTTCTGTCTCTACTCCCCACTATTACAATTTTAAACAGATAAAGAGTGGTCCTGGTCAAGTTGATTTTTGATTTACATACCTCACAGGTTGCTTTTTGAGTCTAAAACGCAGCACTGTGCTCCTTGGATGAAGATTAAGAGACAAAACTATCAAAAATAAGACGATAAAGCATTTTAACTCCATTCTTCAGCCAAAAAGGCTTCCAGAAGAGCTCCTGGACCTAAACACAGCAAATGATTGTTTGTTCAAACCACAGTTTGCTAGTAAGTCCGGACATCAAACTAGGAACCCACATAGAAGCTCAGTTAGTAGAGCATGAGACTCTTAATCTCAGGGTCGTGGGTTCGAGCCTCACATCGGACAAAAGGTTCCTGTATTGCAAGGGGTTGGACTAAATGACCCTTGTGGTCCCTTCCAGCTCTACAATTCTCTGCTTCTCTTGATAAGCAGCTCTAGAGATGGGCACAGCTTCAGGATATGAAGGCTCCCACTCCACCAATTATTTCCTGAGCTTGATGCTGCAACAAACCATGTGCTGTTCCTAACCAACAATAGCTTTAAATCTCAATACTTCCTGCATGGAGGGGGACAAGAGAATTCACAACCCCACAACTCCTGCATGGAGTAACAAACCACAGTAGTTTGCTCCATCTGAACTGGGCCACTCTCATCATGAAGTAAAATGAATTCTGAACTCGGGAATTTTTTAAAAAAGTAACTGGAGCAGCATCTCCTTCTGCACCCCTATTTTAGACTGCTGTGTTCTTCAGTATTTAAAGTGTCAGGTGAGAAGCAATTAGAGGAAATGACACTTGAATTCCCATTATTCAAACTGTCTGACTAGATCCAATTTTGTGGTGGTACACAACACAGCCACAGCCTCATATCACAATAGTCTAATGTGAATAGAGTTTCTGTTTTTTTGAACGGTCGGACTATTCAGATAAGATGTTCCCAATGCTGTAATTGACTGGGCTATCTGCCCCAAAATCAACTTTGCACAGGTTCATGCCGAAAACAAGAGCCACCAAGTGTTCAATTACACAGTGCATGGCAAACACAATCTCCATATTTTACACGCAAATCTGAATGTTCACAAAGATAAACATTTTAAAAGCAGGTAAAAACTTGTTCAGAGCCAGCTCAGTATTTAATGAATTTAAAATTCCAAATTTTTGGTCCAATTTATTTCAAATCCATATTGGCACAAATAAAAATTGATCACTATGTACATTAATTCTCTCGGAATACATTTTGATGGTTCCATTTTATATACTGGATACAGCTCGGAGCAAGCGTTAGTTATTTGATACTCAATAGATTACTGCAAAAGCTGAAGAAAATCCTTTTAACAGCATCAATATTAAATATATTTACCCGTCATCAATATTACAGATATATAATTCAATTATATTTATTGCATTTGGAATATGTTCGTGACAACATAAGTTATGGGGAAGAGGGGAATGCCAAACACTCAATTCAGTTCCGCAATCCTATTTTTACTAGAACTGAAATAAAATTTCAATGTAAACATCTTGAAATAAAATTTCAGCAATACAAACTTTTATCACTAATTCACATGACAAAACTTCCAGTTTCCAAGGCAAATTCCAAACTTTTGAAAGATTTCCATTAAATGTAACCCTTCTGGCATCATTAAAAGCAGTCTGTGTTATAAAATGAAAGAACTGCTCAGGAATAATTGTGGGCAGTCCGACAGCACTTGTTTCTTAATTCTCCTGGTACAATGACAGGGTTTTTTGCCCAAGTTCATTTAAGTGATGTTTAAGGGCATGTGCTTTGAGATGACACAAAACTGGCCAAGGATGGGTCCTTTTTTCAAATTTGCTTTGATGTTTGTGACATGGGGTGGGGCTTGGGGTGTAGCTCTTCTGGACAGTACAATTGTGCTTCATAATAATATATTGTACAGCTTCAACATTTCTGCAGGCTTGGGCAGACCATCCAAGTTTTGGGAACCACCCATCCCTCCCAAAGCATGCCACGATCAACGGCTTTTGTAATCTTCATCTGCTGTCAAGCAAAACAAACTGGATCCTTGCGTTACTTGGCAGTATGGAATCTATAGCAGTGCTGGGTCTTTGGAATGCTGTCACAGTAACAAGAGAAGCCCCAATACATGGAGGGAAAGCCCATGTTGTGGATCTTCCCTATATAAGTGTGAGCATATTCTGCTTTGTCCAGAACTTCCCATGCTGCTCTGACAGCAGCAGAAGTAGCAGCAGCACTGTTGTAGCTATTATGCCAAAGTAGCATAATAATTCAATCAAAAATGCAGTTTCTGCTCCAAGGAAATCAGGTTGTTGTTTTTGGCTAGAAAAAAGTAATACACCACCCAAATATGTGAATGTATTTATTGCATACAAGATCAATAATTTGGTCTGAAAGTGGCCAAATTTTTGTAGGGTTTTTTTTTTTTTTTGCATAAGTAATGTACAGGAAAAGGAATATAACTGAAAGCAATGAGGAGAAGACAGCTGTGCACAGACTCACCGATTACCACAAATTACAGCCTTCTCCAATTAAACAACTGCTTACTGTTATGGGATGCTTACCCCGAGAACACAATTTCCCCATTCAGAAGAGCTCCCCTATTCATTTCAATGGAGGGCTCAATTTGCATTTCTGAGTGCACATAGATCTGTCGATTGGTAAAAACTGCCTGTAAACATATATCCATTATTGTGTGCAGTAGAAACTTGTAGAAAGCAAGCCAATGTTCTCAGAAATTCTGTATCTAAGATTCTGTGTGAATTTCAGTGCACAGAATTGTAAAAGCTGAGCAGCCCTGATTGATTCTTCTTCAACTGTCTTTTCAAACCATTTGAGATGTGCTTTCAAATAAATGGTTAACTTATATCCTTAAATTCTCCACCAGTTAATTTCTCACTCTAGTTCTAAAAAAGTGAACTTCTTAAAAAAAACACAATTCAAAATGTGAGCTAAAACAAAACTTTTTTTAAAAAAAATCAATGATTTAAAACTAGGTTTATAATTTCCTATTTATTGGCATGAATGTTTTTCTAAACTTAAAAACCCTTCTGTAAGTTATCAATTTTTATGACAAAATTTCTCACAACACACAAATATTTACAACATATACATTTTTTCAGTCCTTTACACTGGATCTCAAAAGACAAACATTTTTATAGATCACCACAGAACAAAAGCTGTGACTTAGGTTTTTTCTTTTAAATTTCATAAAACTATCATAAGTTAAAGTGAATAGGTTTCTTTAAATTCCTTGTAGCATTTTACAAGTGCAACAGAAAACTATGAGGATCCAATTCGGATAGCTGCAGTTCATTGGATAAATGTTGCCTGTTGTAATCACATTGTTTCACAGCAAGTTCTTGAAAAAATAAGCACCAATCATTCTTGCAAAGAACAATTTTATCTAAAAGTATCGAAAAAGTGTTAAATACAAGGTGTTTTAATTTACATAACAAGAAATAAATACACCATATCCAAACTTGGTATTCTGCATACTGCTACCTTTGTACATATAATGTACTAAAAGTCAGCAAACTGTCAACACCTTTTTTTTTTTAAAGAAATCAATTTGACTTCAAACCAACGGTTTGCTACTATAACAAAGGCCACAAACAGTACGTCTGGGGACAGCATACAGTGTTAAAACTGACAAACTCCAAGGGGGAAAACATCTAGCAAATAAACTGAAAAGCTTTAGTTCATTGCTGGTGATATTAACATACTAGAAAACCTTAAATAGGCTGCTACTATGATTTTTTTTAAGATTGTTTAGTCAGATGTAAGAGCAAAATAATGCTCTCACGGATTAAAAATAATTGTGAAGCCACATTATTGTGATTTAATTAACCTGCATGGAAACATTTGATGGCATTTTTGTAATTTTGCTTGAGCCTTTATTTTACAATAGAGCATTTTTCTAACTTAGAATTGCACATAAGAAGGCTATTAAAAAGTACAATAAAAATCTGCACAAATGACTTAAGGAGTCAGTATGCTGTACACTTTCTACAATATTATGTTGATATAAGTGAATAAACAATAAAGAAGTGCTTCCACTAACATTTTCAGAAAGTTCATCAGTTGAGGAATAATTAATTGGAATTTTGCTTTTTAAAAAATGGACATCCTGTTCAGTTTAAGACCTGTAAGCTTATGCATTGAGCCTTAAAGACTGATCTTCTCGTCTCCTGGAAGAAATGTCAATATCTATTGAATCCTTGCCGACTATAAGCCTTAATCGCTTAGCTGGAGGCAGAGGAATAAAATCATCTTCAAAATCATCATCATACTCATCCTCTTCCTCCTCCTCTTCCTCTGCAGATGAAGAATCATCTACAGTTTCTTCTTCATATTGACTATAATCATCCACTTCCATTCGTGACTCTAACAGAGAAAGAGTATCACTACAACATACCCCGTTCTCATGGAGGTCATCAGAATATGTTCCCCTGTTTTCTTCTTCTCGCTTTAGCTGTATTTTTAATTTTGTTGAACTACTACTTGATCCTGAGTTAAACCCATTATTAAGCTTTGCTACATATAGATTATTATCTTTTTCATGGTCTTTACTAAGTTTGATGCTTATTTTTGAAGAACTCATGCCATCATCTTCTTGGTCGTTTGTCTTGCTGTTGCTATCATGCCGCCTCCGAAGGGTCAGTTTGGGAATCCCAGAGCTGTTTTCAAGGATTAGTTGTGCATCATACCTTGTGATTCGCCTTTTCTTTTTGCTTTTTGCAGTTCTAAAACGGTCCTTTACTTTGAAAGTGTCCGAAGTCACAATGGAGCAGCCACCGGAGGAAGGGATGCAGTCTTTATAGCCAATGGCTGAATCCACGACATTGTTCATCTCTCCTAGGTCAGAACGGGAACTGATCAAATCTGGCACTTTGTCCTTGCCAGACAAGTTGTGTGCAGGATCAGTTTCCTCCGTTTTCAAAGATGGCTTCACCAGTCTTCCTTGTCGGGATTTCTTTTTGGCCACAACCCTGTCACTCTTCTGACACCTACCCTCCCGCTTGTGTGATGTCCCATGAGCCTGCTCACTCTCGTGTATCACAAGAGACTGCTCCTCCAAGCTATCGGTTCTCACGCCAGTCAAATTGTTTTTATAACTATTCAGCATATTTGGTTCAAGCTTTAAGTCAGAGGTCTCCTTCATTCGTGTTCTCATCGACCTCCTTGTTATATACGTACAGGGTGATATCTCCCCAGGTTCATGAGCACCTTTCACTGAATTTAGTTTATATTCTCGTGCTGCATGCCTCGTTAAGCAGCCCCCAGAGACGGCAACTTTTACTGGTCCCTCTGTGTCTTTTTCTTTCTTAATGGGCAAGTTTTTATACAAGACGATTTTAGGCTCTTTCAGAACCAAGTTTCCCATTTCGAGTTTTCGAGATGCATGTTTCTGCTCTGGCCTTTTGCACTGGTTTCGTAATTTTATCTTTGAAAGTAAAGGCTTTGCAGGCTTTTTCAATCTCTTTGGTACCCTGGAATTATTTAGATGAGTTAGTCTGGATGAGGTAGAATTTGATGAAGCTGGAATTCTTGAAATAGACTGCCTTGTTAATGTTCTACTCTTACTGCTCTTTTTTACACCAATAGATTTGCGGTTAGCTGAAAGAGTAAACAGAATAAAGTTAGGTTTTCTTTCAAAGTTATTTCTCATGCCTGATTGCTAGCATGTAGTATTAACATTTCCTCTGAATCTAAACAGGGGCTCTATTATATGTACATACAGCATACAGTGCTGAAGTTTAGCTAAATCAAAAACTGTCCACAGAAAGTCACTGAATACTGCCTATGCAAACCTTTAAAAATATGGTTAAAATATTAATGAATAGTAATTAAAAATCACTAGCAAATCTATCCAGGAGAGTATAAGACATATGTCTGCTATTTCTAAGCCACATTTCTAATTTTGGCTCCTAACCCAAGTTATTCACCAATAATTTACATTGGTATAACCCTAACTATAAAAAGTACTGTACCAGTAATCACAAACTATCTGCATGCAATCTGTTCAGTTCTCCTTAAGCACTGAAAAGAGAGAGCCATAAGAATTCCCGTTTTACTATGCACTGATTTCTTTTTAATGGACTATAATTACTTTGAGATACCGTAATGTCTGTGTTCTGCCTGTGGATAAAATACAAGATCTGTCTGCTCATGGAGATTTTTTTTTAAAAAAGAACAAGTTTCTGGGCTTATCTACACTCATCGTGTTTCATTGTTAGGATGCCTGTAATTTCATACTGGAAAAAGCTATCCTTATGTCTTTCTTGTGTCTAAGGCTCCAAGGATTCTGTCCGCTTCTCAGTTGTCAACAGTGATTTAGCAGAGGGTTAGCAAACATGATGCCCATTAGATGTTATTGGACTACAACTCCTACCATCCTAGAGCACTGGCCACCCTGATGGGAATTGTGGTCCAAGAAAAACTAGGAAGCACCACATTGGTTATCCCTGATTTATCATGACAGCAACAGTTTCATGGCTCTGAACAAATTTAAATTTCTGACCCTCTATGATTCACATATTATGATGATTTTATTGCCAGACAATGAAAGTAAACTGAATGGTTATTTATGTGACAGGCAAAGAGTATAATTAGAAATACTACCAAAATAGCTGACATTTGTAAAGATAAAGGTTTTTTTCCTACTCAACTTGCTAACTTAACACCAAGTCAAAAACTGCTCTGTAATTTTTAACGTTTATTTATAACTGATAATTATAACGATAGGGAAAACCCTTTTAGTACAAACTGTTAGTCATTTTATTACATTTTGAGGCATTGTTTATATATATCCTGGAACCCTCTGCTCTAAGTACTCACATAAATTTTCAGAGGCCTAACAGCACGTTATACTTCTGAACAGAATCTACCCCCAACCCTTGACTTCTGAATGAAAAAAGTTCTAATGAAAAGCCCAAATTGTGTCTTCTTATAGGACAACAAGCATAGAAAAAAGACCTTCAAAAAGTTAGCTCCCCTTGCTTACTTGCATGAGCTTTTTCCTGAGTGGTATCTGCATCAGTGTTAGAGCTGACAGACTGGCTGTCTGAATTTTTGCTGCTGTCACCCAACTTTTTAAGCCTGTTTAAACGTTTATCTGTTTCTCTGAGTCCATATTTGCTATTGATTACAGGAGCAGGAGCAGGCAGTCCCACTCTTGATTTAAAAGCACCAGTTCCACGTCTAGAAAAGAGAATAGAACATGTAAATAACTTCAGCATAGCAATAATAAAAAAGGACATCTGATGAAACAGTATTCTGAATCCCATGTCAATACCACATACTTGGACAAATCTGATCTCATGCAAACATTTCAACATTGTCAGCATTCCACTATTACAATTTTGAAGGAATTACTGGTACTTGAAGTAAAAATTACAGGAAATGATTCTTCATACTTTTCTGAAATTATTTCCCCTTTCTTTAAACATATAAATCTCAAGTGAATACACTATATCTATCAACGCCTGCTAAATATGAAATTGGAACCAATACTTGTCCTTGATGTGAATCTGCAACTAGTGCAACAATGTTAGCATGAACAATCTAGTTACACCTAGATGAGATCACCTGGAAACCCTATGTACCTGAAGATTCTTGAATGAAATTAAATAAAAGGAGCCGTTACATGTTAGCTCCTTTCTCTAGATCTCAATATCACCCCACATTATAGGAGAATACTCTTTCATCCTACTTGTGTTTCTATAAATGAATGTAGTGTGGACACTAGAAGATGTGTACATTTGCATGCCAGAGGTAAAGAAAAACATTTCCATTCCCCCTCCCAAAACAGGCTGTTTTTAAGCTTCCATTTTGAAGTAAGTATTTATATTATAGAGGACAATACAGTAATGACATAGCATCAGAGAATATAATCAAAATTACTTTTCATATGAAAAAGAGGTTTCTGCTCTTTGTGCATGAAGGTATGCACAGGTATGCACATCCTTGGGGAAGCTAATGCATAAAGGGAAACAGAATTTTCTAAACTCTGGATGATGGCGTTGAGTAGGAATATTCCTTTTTTAAAAAGCAATATGGCTTCTTAAAAACACCTTGAATCTCTTCCACATATAATGTTCAACTGTCCCCTACATAGCATAGCCAGGACTAAATTCCTGGGTCCTGCTTTATTGCGCTTGGTTGGCAGGCCTGTTGAGTCACACGCCGCACTACTTTTGCAGGATACAGATCCTTCTGTAACTCTGCAGGTGGCGAGATTCCTGAACGCGGTTATCACACACACAAAAACCACCAAAAAACAACAACAACATCAAAAACTAATCGGACAGTTATGATGAGAGTGCATGTCGGATCTCGTTTTCAGTTTTCCTTTTTCTGCGATCCGTCCCTTGGAGCTCTCCGGGCCCCAAGCTGTTATTTGGCTCTGCTCAATGACCCACCCTTGCATCGTGGTGTTCACCTTCTGGTGTCGAATATATCGGGTTTTATGCCTCTGTGCTTTTATGTTTGTACATATTTTATGGGCTCATAGCCGTAAATAAATAAATAATAAATATACTGAATAATTCAAGCAAATTTTAATACCATCTTCTTTATTTCCAAGCTCTGGATGATAATGTTGAGTATGAAAGTTCACACCTTTATTTTACTATGAGCAACTTTACAAAATACAGAAATGCCTGTTTCTCTGTGAAGTTTCCTTTTACCCAGGATCCACAATTTGATTTATTGACCACATGCATATACATGCATTACTATCTTCTGTCTGATAGTGTGGGATGTGCCTACTACCAATCCTTTGTTCATTATCTGTGGCCCTAATCTCTCAGCTGTATGTAATGATACCAAGTGGTGGTGCTAGGATGTGCCTGGGTAGGCAGGTAGTAGAGAGTTATGAAGATGCTGTCCCAGTATCAGTGAAGGTGGGCAAGGAAAGGTATAGTTGGAGTGGAAAGGCTGTTCATCTGTGGCAGAGGCCTAGATGTTTAGTCCTTGCCCCCCATTTTAGCCCTCCCACTCCTCTAGAAGCTACTGGTAGTTTATCCATTGAGCCCACTGATCTGGTGGGGCAGTTACTGAACTCCAGGTCAGTCCATAGTAAGACCATGTTCATTGATTACTTGATCATGTATGAAGGGGCTGTTTTGGCAAATATTATCAAGACTTGGCTGAGTGAGCTAGGTGGGTCTGAACTGCCTAAGCTGCGTCCATTTGGGTACCCTGTACAGAACCAGGCTAGACTCCTTTACCAGAAAACCTCTTTATCTTGGAATGGACTTAGAGCGTCTGGGCCCTGGTGTTGGGCCAGAGAGCTCAACTGGGGTTGCTGCTGGTTTACTGACCACTCTATTGCCCAGTAGTCCTTTCAGTGCCGACTTAAAACATTTTGTTCAAGCGAGCCTGGACAGACATGTAGATGTTCACATGTTTACTGTCCTTTACTGTTAAATTACTACAATCAAGCGGTATACAAATGTTGTTAGGCTTCCAAACTTTCCAGTACTATGTGCACATTGTCAAACACAGCTCTCACGTTTCACGAAAGATAGTATGATAGACACAGCTGCGCTTCCTGCAACATGTGAAGTGGCCCCAGAGAAACAACAGTTTACGTAGCTCAGAGCAAAAATTGTAGAGGAAGACACTGGGGCATATTTTTTTTTCTAAATTCCAATTTCTTCTCTTAATGTGTGGTAGTGATGAAGATAAAGAAAGAAAAGGCAACTACAGCTAAATTATCATAGTGAAAATACTGTGACATCAGAATCAAAATTTTCAAGCAGCAGTGGTGGGTTTTTTGGTATTTTTTTTACTTAATTGAACCAAGGGATCTTAAACTACCTCTGCAACTAAAGTCCAGCTCCAAAGGCCTTCTGGCGGTTCCATCACTGCAAGAAGTGAAGTTACAAGGATAAGGATCCAGGCAGAGGGCCTTCTTGATAGTGGTGCCCGTCCTGTGGAATGCCCTCCCATCAGGTGTCAAGGAGATAAACAACTATGTGTGAAGGCAGCCCTGTATAGGGAAGTTTTTAATGTGTGATGTCTCATTGTGTTTTTATATTTTGTTGGAAGCCGTCCAGAATGGCTGGGGCAACCCAGTCAGATGAGTGGGGTACAAATAATAAAATTATTAGTATTAAGTTGAAAAATGGTACAGTGTAACTTATTTATTTAATGGGCACACAACATTATAGAATAATAAGGAATTGGTAAAACAAGAGCATTGCTCAAGTATGATTTAATTTAATGTGTGAGGCATGCAAAGATTCAAATAACTGTACACTGAAGGGGGCAAAGTTTCAATTCTATGCAAATTCAATACTACATTGCATGGAAAATCTGGAGAGCTGTGAAGCTTGTTTGCAAATGAGGTTTCCAAAGCTGTCTGTGCAACATGGCATTGGGATCAGCTCTTCTATGTTAAAAGTAAAAATTCCACTTGGCTAACAGAAGCTCCTGATGCGAGCTTGAACAGCTCTTTTGATCCCAAGCATTATCAGTCTTGGGTTGATTTTCAAGAGCCTGGCTGACACAGCATGCAAATTTGCCTTTAGAGTAGGAACTGGGAGCCATGGCAGAGAGGGAGATAGGAATTATACAGAAAGAGCTCTGGAGCTACTTCCCACACTTAATTCTACATGTCTACTGTGGTAGTGGCAGAGAGGGGAAAAGATGGGCAATCTACGAAGTTACCATTCTTTTCTAGTGTTTTGGCACTGATGAAATACCTCACTCATGGCAATTCATCAAGCACAGAGTGTGCTTGAATTTCAAGCAACAATTCAGATGCCAGCTACTCACAGCAGTCCAGTTTTCACATGTTTTCTTTTCAGTCCTTCTTTGGAGGACATCAGAGAAGGGCTCACAGATGGATTCAACAAGAATGCATGAGATATCAGTGTACCTCTTACGGAAGGGGAATGACTTTTGGATGCTGAAGTCAAGTTCTTGCAAGACTAGCGACACACGCACAGATCAACAACACAGGTGTACAGTGCAACTGCATTGTATTTCAGTTCACTGTTTACATGACTAGAACATACCTTTCACATGTGTAGCATTCACAGAATTCATTATTTTCTCCAAAAAACCCATCCCCGTAGTAACAAGAAATTTCTTCTCCAGGTTCAATATCGCGCAGAGCTTTCACACATGCTGTATCCCGGCCAGTTGACACAAACTATGAAGGGCAATAAGGGACATGTATAAAAATAATTTTAAAACATCCATATATTTAAAAAGCTAGTTTGGAGGATTTTAAAACCCTGACCACATACCTTACAGTTGGGTCTGCAATCTGAAAAAAGTACAAAAGAAAATCAATTAACTGCTGATAAGACCTGGAACATGAATAGTTACAAATATCTAAAGTAAGGTTTCATACTAATTTACTTATGGTAATACTCAACTGAACAATTAGGTGTATCACTAAGTAAGAAAAATATTGCACATTTTAAAAGGGCATTAAAGGTAATCTAGATCATTCTAATAAAACACAGGAGAGAAATGTACTCCAAATCAAGAAATAAATTAAAAGTAGTCCTGAATATAACAATTAATCCCATTGTGTGTTTTTTTTTACTTACCATGATTGATGAATGCAGCTGGACCAAGCCACAGTTGAGCACAATTCTTCCGTGTTGAGTACATGACGCTGAAGTCATTCTCTCCATGTCTGAGCAGCATGTTCTCTTCTAATTCAGAGAGTTCAGCAATACAACCCACCAATAACTCTATTTTGTCATTTCGTTTCCTAACAAATGAAGGAAGAAACTCTTTAGTTAACAGAACAAACAATACATATTAATTAATTTAATATTAATTTATTAATGTAATCTTTCTCCAGCATAAACATATTTTAAAAGGATGAAATATAGTTGCATTCTGTACATTTGTTTGTTCCTAGGCAAGGAAATCTTTTTTGATAACTTCTTATTAAAAAGCCAGGAGACTATACATGGTATCTCTGAAGTGAAACAATTCCAACTACAGTCATACCTCTTGTTGAGAGTTTGCTTCACGTTGGGGCTTTTTGGGTTGCGAACACGGCAAACCCGGAAGTGTATACTGCTGCTTCTGTTATGTTGCGGACTTTTCGGGATGCGAATGGCATCCCGGAACGGATCGTGTCCACAACTAGAGGTACCACTGTAATCAGCAGTTCACTGTACTTCTAGTACATGTCATATCCAACAGTAATTCAGCTTCCTACAATCCCCAGAGAATGCTCCCCCTATGACCACACTGTGGTAAAGAAACTAATGTATCATAGCAGAGCAGGTCCAACTGGGCACTGGAATATGCTTCCAAAACGTGGATGGATGCATGCTTGATGGGGTGGGATCACGCAAAGAAATAAAAAAAGTAGCACTGAAGAAGAGATAGCAGATCTGAGGAACAATGGCTGCAAACAAACATTAAAAACGGGGGGGGGGGGGGGAGTAGAAAGCAAGTCCCCCGCATTCTCCCCCATCAGCAAGTTTCATATCAGAAGTTGAACATCACAAGAACTTGGTGTAGCACTAATATTATTGCAATACTTGCCACTCTTTTGTTGCAACTATTTTGGCTCCATTTTGCTCTGATGAATACCGATTGCATGGCAATATTTCAAATCCACTGTCAGTTGCAAACATTCGTAAATAAATAAATACCTGTAAGGGGGGAAAGAAAAAATATTATACAGAACAGCTGCATTACTTGATGTGAATCAGTTGTTCCACATCTGGCAACTTGATTTCAAATGAGATTGGACAAGCACCAGAAGTTTTAAAATGGACCTTAAAAATACACTTATTCTGTGTTGCATTTATGGAACAATTTTTACTGGGTTGCAGAGATAGAATTGCTGCTTCTGTTATGTTATACAGTGGTACCTCAGTTTATGAACTTAATCCGTTCCGGAAGTCCGTTCTTAAACTGAAACTGTTCTTAAACCAAGGTGCGCTTTTCCTATTGAGGCCTGCCGCTGCCAGTGCCCTTCCACCATTCAGATTCCATTCTTAGACCAAGGTAAAGTTCGTAAACCAGGACACTACTTCCGGTTTTGCGGAGTTCATAAACAAAATAGTTTGTAAACAGGGCTGTTCTTAAACTGAGGTACCACTGTATTGTTGTTTGATGGGTGTACAAGAGGCACGCCCAAACTCGGCTCTCCAGATGCTTTGGGACTACAATTCCCATCATCCCTGGCCACTGGTCCTGTTAGCTAGAGATGATGGGAGTTGTAGTTCCAAAACATCTGGAGGGCCGAGTTTGAGGATGCCTGGTGTACAAGCTTATTATTTTTATGTGGTCAACCCTCTCTCACAAACTCACTTCACATAACTTTACACTAAAGAAAAATACAGCTAAATATGGATTTCATAAAACAATCCCTTTAACATTGTCCTTAAATTCACTCAGTTGGTTAAAGCATGGTGCTGATTATGCCAACATTGCAAGTTTGATCCCCATATGTAACAGCTGCCTATTCCTGCATTGCAGGGTTTGGACTGAACGACCCTCAGGACCCCTTCCAACTCTACGGTTTTATGAAAAGTGCTATCTTTCACTCTTATGCTGAGAAAGGGAGGATGGAAAGTATCTTCGTAATTGAAGAGTTTGGCCTTCATTCTTTAATATCCTAGCCCAAGATATCCGGAGCTGGTTTAGTCTAGACATCAAGTACTGTACAACAATGAACTCTCCAGAGATCTATGGCTTGGAACTCAAATTCTATGCTTCCAAAAAAAAAAAAAAAGCTTCAATACAATACATTGAGTATTAGGTCTTATCTTTCTAAAGTATTTTCAGAGTTCCTCATTTTCCCCCTTCAATTCAGTCCCCAGGCCTTCTAGTGGAAAACTTATCACCACCCCACTACAATACAATACTTATCGCCACTACCAATACAAATTTAGGGTGGCATTCAACTAGTTTAACTCACAGCAGATCCACTGAAATTAATGGGCTCACGTTCATTAATTTCAATGGGTGTACTCTGAGTAAAACCTACATAAATACCACCCATACCTTACTGACAAGGCACAGTTGTAGCCTGATTATTTTAATGCATCAATTCAAAGTCATATATACCTTCAATTGGGGGCAGGGCAGACATAATCCTGGTGAACATTTAATCATGGTTAAACAATCAGCAGTGTTCAGTCTGCACCTGCCTAAAACTATGGAGGGCATTTACTAAATAATGAATTATTTCCTATTATTCCTTCAGAACAGTCTTTTCGACTGCATCTTTCTACAATCGTTGGGCAAAAGATTCCTCCATTGCAGGGGGTTGGACTAGATGGCCCTCACGGTCCCTTCAAACTAGTGGCGTACCTATAGACCATTATAGCTTCAACCATGTTGGCCAGTTAAGTATGGAGAACAGTCTCCATAAATTTCCATTAAATTAATTTCTATCAATTTGATTTTTTTTAAAAAAAATCCAAAGCAGTATTTGCTGAAGCTAAAAGCAAGGGTAGACAACACAAGCAGTTTCAGTTGAGTAACATTCACAACACCTTGTAAACCAAACACTAACTTGGACTTGGATTAAGTATAAATATACCTACATGTTCCTTGAACAACCTTTCCTGCATTTTGTTCTTGTTAAGAAAATAGTGCCGGGCCCAGTCACCTGATGTCAAGGACTTGAAGGCTTTTTCCAAGTGCTCATCTTTTTTAAAACGCTCAATCACCTCTTTCAATTCCTCCTGCCTTCCTTTTATTGGTCGAAATCTAAAAAGCAAGATATTAGTCATGTTTCGCTTACTTACTTTATATATGTCTAGAGCAATCACTGAGAGAGGGCCATAAATGAAAATGAACATTGCCATCAGCAGGCTCTACACAACTCTTGAGTATTAAAGGAAATAAATGTAACAGAAACACAGCTATTAGATTCCTTATTTACAGAGCTGTGGAGATGTTTATTTGGAATGTTGTATTCTAAGCAGCATACCTGGCAGCTGTTAACAGTTGGAAGTGTCCCACTAATGGGAATGACAAGAGTCTTTTCCTCTGAGGCACCTGCACTCATGTAGGAAGCCAGCTGTGCAGATGTAACATAGAGAACTTCGGTTATGGGGCGGCACAGAAATACCAAAATAAATAAATAAACAAACAAACAAAACAAAACCAGTGCCAATTCTTGTCAGTCATGTTGTCTTGCAGCAGAGCAGTCTAGACTGACATATCCCACACATCTGGGTTACAGGGATTAGCAGCACTGAAACAACACACTTCACCCTCAAAATTAGAGCCACTGGCACCAACCCTTAAAGATGCTTAACACACAACACAGCTCTAAGTATTGAGTGGTGCTTCATTCCATGTAACATTGTTTAAGAAATTACATTTCCAAGCAAGCAAAGCTGTAAACTGGGC
This sequence comes from Podarcis liolepis, assembly GCF_965112155.1. NCBI lineage: Eukaryota > Metazoa > Chordata > Lepidosauria > Squamata > Lacertidae > Podarcis > Podarcis liolepis. The sequence continues at coordinate 78,108,170 of NC_139554.1, forward strand.
TTGACCCTGATCTGTGTACAGATTGTTGTAAATTTGTATGGCATCATCCCCACAATCTATGACCACCTCAAGTATAATCTTAGAATGCAGACATAGCATTGCAGACCAATAGCCAAAAATGGTTACAAGCAAGCAGGTCTCCCTCTTGACACCAGCAGTGGAATTCAAAAATCTTGTGCAACTGATTTGGTATTCTAGGCACAAATTCAAAACAATGGCCACATTTCTAAGGTATGTAGTCTGCCACAGGAAGATTCCCAAAACTCTTGCCCTCATTCCTTAGAAAAATTATTTCTTATAGTGACAGTTTTGCTAACAGAAGCAAAGAACAAACTGGATGAGTTCCTCAAGGACCTTATTCAACAGTCTCAGGAATTACTTTGAGAGAGGAAAAGGAATGTGTTGCTGAAATTTGTGCACACCAAGAAGTTAGGAAGTGCTGATCTTGGTCAGGATATGGCCCTATGAGATGACGCTAAAGGTAAATGCAGTCAATGAACACAGTGGAGTGGAGTGTTTCCAGTAAGCATAGGGAAACATCAGTACCCTTGCACAAGACACTGGGGAAGCCACATCTGGAATGCTGGAATGTTGTTTAAAAATATCATCCTGTGTTGCTGTTGATTTTCAGATGTAAAGATGAATCACAAAAACAGCTATAGGAATGGGGATTTTATCTTTACAATTAAAGAACCTGGCCTGCTTAGGAGATCAGTGCTGGGGAAGTTTGAAAGACACTTTCAAATATTTAACAGCAGTAACCATTGGCCATGTTGTCAGGTATAAAAGTTATTGTCCTCCAAAATGTCTGGAGGGCATCAGGTTGAGGAAAGCTAAAACAGAAGGTTAAGAAAAGTTTGGCTACAATAAATTATTACAAACTGGAACCTTAAGATTTCAGGTGGTAACAGGCAGGCATTGTCATTAGAAATACAAATTTATAAAATTGCAACCATTAGAATAGAGGACTTACCTGGGTTCAAAAACTAGCAATGTAAATCTATGAATATCTTGCAGTTTTATAGTCTAGTTTCCCTGTGTGAGCTACTGGGGTCAAGAAGCCACCCGACCCAACATTTCTGTCAGAAGCATTAAGGCTGCAACCCTGAACACTTTCTACAGAGCAAGTCCATGGAGCTCAATGCGATTTCCAAGTAAACATGCATAGGATTGCACTGCACAACTGCTAAACAAAAGCATTTTCAATATACTCTTGAAGTCCCCCGCTTTGTCCTTTCCTTTTGTCATAGGCCATAGAAAAAAATGTATGTTCACAATTTTCAAAGTGTACAGAATACTTTCATCAATCCTAGCCAAAAATCAAATATAACTACTATGTATTGAGAACAACTGCTTGCTTTTATAAGCACATATCCCAATACACAGAGTGACTTTAGATATGGGTATGAAACCCTAAATATTTTCTAGTCTGGTGACAACAAATGTTAGTATCAATTTTATTTGGGCTGAAAAACTAGTCAAAGGAGAGGAAGTGAAACTGTGTTCTAAACATTTTAAAGATATTTTATCAATGTCTGCTTTCAATTAAATGTTTGTATGTAGGACAGTTTGCATTTAATAATTCTATCATTTTTATAATTCCTAACATTTTATAATTCCTAACATGTTCTTAAATATCTCTTGCAAACCCTTGTTTGCAAATGAAAATATCATGGATTAAGTGCTAATAATAATAATAATAATAATAATAATAATAATTTATTTATACCCCACCCATCTGGCTGGGTTTTCCCAGCCACTCTGGGCGGCTTCCAACCGAATATTAAAAACAATAGAGTATGCAAAAGAACCCAATCTTGAACTAAAAAAAATATGTATTTCACCATGGACAAATAGCAGTATGCTTTTCCGCCACTTGGAATTCTATGGAGTGTGTCTATAAGACATTCACCCATGCTTGTAACTTGATAATAATAAAAAAGTACAGGACTCCACTATCTTGAACCATACACCCAAGAGTATTTACTTCTTGCCAGTGCTGCTTCTAGATAGCTGTCCCTATACTAGTCATATCTGTCCAAAAGGGGCTGGTAGCTGTGAACCAGCCAAAGCTGGATATAAGCACCCCTAGTCTAGTCACTGTGGATCCAAAAGTCACCAATTTGGATCCAGGAGTACTCCAAAGATCTTTATTTGGTATTAAGAAATTAACACAGGTGGCAGGGAATCCCTCCCAGGGAATTCCTTTCAAAGATCGGCTGCAACAACAACAAAAACCCTCTCCCTGGTTTCCATCCATTTCACCTTAGATGATGACTTAGTCAGTCAGGTGCAATGGTGCAGGAGAAGGCCCAGCTCTGTGAAAAGAGCTTGGAAATTGACTGGGAGCCAGTGAAACTGCTTCAGTGCTGGTAAGAAATAACAGTGTCACAGCTCAGCCCCAGTTAGCAGTCAGGCAGCAGCATTCTGAACTAATTAAAGTTTTTGAACTGTTATCAATGGAAGGTATAGTTCATTACAGTAGTCCAACTCTCTGGTTACCAAGGAGGAGGAGGAGGAGGAGGAGGAGGAGGAGGAGGAGGAGGAGAAGGAGAAGGAGAAGAAGAAGAAGAAGAAGAAGAAGAAGAAGAAGAAGAAGAAAAAGAAGAAGAAGAATTTATTATTTATACCCCACCCATCTGCCTGTTTCCCCAGCCATTCCGGGTGGTTCCCAACAGAGCATTTTGTGCAGCTCTCCACACAAACTACTGCAAGCAAAGTGAGTTCTACTATGGGAAACAAAAACAAAGGAAGAGCTCTGACAATCAAAGATTCCCACAAGCAAAAATATTGGTTTCCACACTGAACAAATAGGGGATAAAAAAAATTATTGAGGCTCTAGCCTGCATTTGCAGAGTTCTTGAGGTATTAAAAGAGAATAGCATTTTTCCCAGCAAGGTACTCTGGTAAAACCGTCAAGATCACTTGTAGTAAACACTTATTCTCAAACTGATTATAGAAAAGTGACACATTATTTAAAAAGATGGCTGACTGGGGTCGCACTAGGTAACACTAGCTCAAACAGCATTGTCTGGAAGCATAACCAGAAAGCAAGAATGAGCTTTCGGGCAGAACACAGAAATACTTAAGCATCTTCCAAACGTATCAGAAAGAATTGATGGAGTGGGAAGAAAATTTATGACAAATAACTTTAAAAATAAATAAATAGGGATTTCAGGGACCTATTCCTCTTGGAATGTCAAACCATAGCAACTGTTGAAAACCAGCAGCTGAGGAATCGTGATGGACCTTCACAGTTGTATTTCAGACTTTATTGGGGTAGATCTCAATTCAATGGCTCTCAGGATCCAAACAAGAAGTTATCCAGTTCAAGTGTATTCCCCAGCTCCAACTGTAAACAGGAGCACCAATTTTCACCCTGAATGAGTTATCCATCAATTATAAGCTACAAAAAATCATACCCAGGGGGAAAGAAACCTATGGTCCGTGGGATGTTGCTGGGCTGCAACTCCAGTCATCCCTCAACGCAGGCCCCACTGGCTGAGGCCATTGCGAGATAGAGGGTGACAGGTTCTCTAGCCTGCCATAGCAAGACAAGTCTAAGATGCCAGTCAAAGGGAAAAGATTATGTTGCCAGTGTAAAGAAACACTTACAAACTGACTTAATATGTGCTGCTTCTACACAAATGTCCAGTCGGTTATTAAAGAGCAAGGCATCAGACTTAGCTCCCTAGGACTACTTTACTTCCATACCTTCAATACACATGATGACCTATGCCTCAAATTGTAAAGAAGTCAAAATGCATGTGTGGTTCAGCTGAGGACCAGCAAGTTGCTTTCTGCTGCAAAATTTGTTCTTATTTTAAAATAAAAGTGAAAGTTGAAAATGGAATATTCTGAAAATCTCATCTCTAACTCATCTTCTTCTTACTGCAGTGGTTAATCTATCCCGACTCTCTCATGACCACTGTGTCAGAAACCATTACTGAACTAAATATATCAAAAACATCTCCAGCACAGGGATAGAGGAAGGAACTGAAGAGATTAATGAATATAGAGTGAATAAAGACTTCTCTTTTTTAAAAAAACAACAACAACCCTGTGATTGGATTCTTTTTTATAAACAGCTGAAATGTGTTCTTCAGAAATCCATTAATAATTTCATTTAGATGACAAGGTACACTGGCTCCGCTCACACAATCAAATCCTGGCTTAATAAGACAGGATACGCATGAGTTTCATAACCTTACACACAACCCTTCTGCTCCAGCTTTGTTTCTCCCTTCACATGAGCAGTGAAACAAATCAGGAAGATGCAGTGAACTGTAATTGAAAGTTGCCTTTCAAATTCTGGCCTGTCTGGAAACCATTAACCAAAGTTCCCACGTAACAAGAAACTATGGTTAACGACAGTGACCTGCTTTGTTTCCTCATTTGTGTGAAGGGTGAGGTGGGAGAAAACAGGCTCCTTGCGAGTGCAAGCAGCTCATGTATATCCCAGCTTATTAAACCAGGATTTGATCAAGCAGAGGTGGATTCTATGTTCAAAAGACATCACTTTGGACCATTTTTTTGGGAGAACATTATCTTTTTTTGTAGAGCATTATCTTTAAGTAGGCTTATAAGTATTTTAAATTGCAACCATTTTATGAATTAGAACATTTCCCCCACCAAGTCAAGATACACGAAGATCCAGAATTGAAATATTTAAAGCAACATTCTTTTCAAGGGCTTATGAAAAATAACCTCCTATGATTCTATGAGTTTCAACCAGAAATAAGTTCTCCTAATACCTGAAGCCACCACAATCTGACAGATTATTCAAACTCAATTTAATGTGTGTCTAAACAGAAAGATCTCATCTAATAAAGCCAGAGTAAAGACAGCTACACAGAAACAAATCTCCAAGTTTCTTAGAATCCCCTCCCCACAGGAATCTCAAAACTCTACAGTGGCCTGCTCTATATGCCACATTAAGCTATTGTTTAAAACAAACTGTGGTCTAATGTGAAAATGCATCTTACTGACACATCCTACCCAGAAGTTCCTGGAGTGCTATCCCACTCCTGCCACATGACAGATAAAGTCAGTCAAAGTCTGGTTTATCATGCCATCCAAACCTGGACTCAAATAAGATTTTTCAAAACAAGCCACAAGCAGTAACCTAAGTTTTCTTTGGTTTACAATTCACAGGATTGCATCCAACAAAGTTGCTCTATAAACAGAAGGACTCCTGCCTGCACAGTGGGACTGTGTCTCCCCCCCACCCAAGACAAATCTGTTCTGAGGAGTTGGTCTTGTTTCATCTATGGTGCAGTTTCTGCAGAGCATTCCAGAAGCTTCTAAGCTGTGTACACTTCTGAGCCAGGATGAAACGTTAAGTTCAGCAAGATGCTTTAGAGGTTGGCTATTAAAAGTGTTATTTATTATGCTGAAGACTGAGCTTGGTGCCAGGATAGTAAACAGAAATGGAACCCACCTAACTAAAAATTATATTGTGCGCTCAATAGTATATAGAAAAACAAGAAGAATGTGAATTATAACAAGAAAAAATTCCTACTACAAAATACAACAATAAATGGAGAACTCACATGTTCAATCTGCAAATCATATTACCTCAAGCAAATCACCTAATAAAAGCTAATCTGAGTGATAAAAGGCAGCAATCAATCATTAAATGATGATTGATCGTAATGGCTCTCCATGTTGTTAATGATTGAGAAATCTAATCAGCACATGAATAGTAAGATGTGGGAACACTTATATAATGGTCTGGATAATTCAAAATTTTGGTAGCTGAATTTCTGTAGCTTTGGTTATAGGATTTAGCCTAAGGCATCACCTGGTGCAGACAATGGAGATTAAACAGAATATGAATGAATGAGTCTACTTGGCCAAACATTCTGGTCCCAAGGAAATATTTGAAGCACAATTCCCAACACATTGTTTTATCTGAAAGGTTTTTTTAAAAAGCAAGCAGAATGTGAGAGCTCAGATCTACGTTCTTCTTTACTATTAATACACACAAGGATATATGTTTTCTAGATAGATAAAGCAAAGCAAGTTACCTAGTGTTCATTTTATGTGTTTGGAAACCTAAATATGGATCAAGAACCAAACTAGTTGCTAGGTCATCGTTCTCACACAGCTCCTTGGCAGACATTCCAGAGGAAGGCACGTAGCGACTTTGGCCCTCAAATCCCGAACCACCACTACCTGCATAAATCAAAAGAAGTATTAGTATTAGCCAAAATAGACTGCTGATTCTTCTGGATCTTCCCCATTTAAGGGGCAATCCCATGAAGGACCACAACATGAGAAACAGCTTTGAGACCAATGCGATTTGTCCTAATATAGAAGTTCAAAGTGGAGGCAGTGTAAGGTGGGAGAATAGGTCTCTGCTGTATGACTCCAATTGCATCCTGTTTTTTATTTATAGTCTTTTTTTTTTTTATACATCACTCTGACCTTGGGGAATTTAGAGTTTTAAATGTAACAAACGAGGCCCCTAAACTTCAGTTTATACCAATTCATACCACATGAAACTATTTGGTGACATAATGATTAATTCAGCATCACTGAATGTTCATAAAGAGCCACCAAATGACACCAAAGTTGTTTAGTGTCATTAGTACTATTAAATATATAACTAGCACTAAACAAATATATTCTAAACAAGATTGGCAGGGTGGCAGCAGTGATGCTATTCTAGAAAGAAACTAGTCCTCTGTCTTATTTGTATTTGACTAAATGACCAGTAGTGCCTTTCAGATGAAGCCTACATGTCATCCTAAATGCACCCACCAAACTTTTTGCAAGAGGTATATTGTATTTCATTTTATATTGGTCTTGCTTTGCACATTTCCAACTAAAGTGCACAATGTTTATTTAATCCTGAAAAGCTCAGGTTGGGAATATTATGGATTCCCTTTTGCATATGCAAAATAAATTATAGAAATTGCCATGCATGCATTTAATTGGTATCCAAAGTCAATATTTGGGTTTTCAAAAGTTTTGATCTGTTCTGGCAAAAACAGAGGAGGAAGAAGACATCAGGGACGTACATTTGGAGCTGGTGAAATGAGTTGTGGAAACTACATAACCTGCCAATCAGAGAGCTAACCATGTTTTCTGTTGGTTAGTGAATGTTGAGTAGATAAAGACTTCAAATATTTTGAAGACACAATTTCTCAAACCTTATACTTAGCACAAGGCCTTATACTTAGCACATGCTTGGTTGACTGTGACATGCAGAAATTGCTTTTGGGAAATCTTTCTCTATTTTAATGATAAAGAGTCACATAGCTATCTCACTTCCCTTCTAACATTAAACAACAGTTGCTTAAAATTAAAATATAATGGAAGCGCAGTTGGAAGCATCAGTAGTATAGCCCTACTTAACATAGCAGAGTTGTTTCCAATTGTATGCTAGTAGTTGACTTGCAGAAAAAATAGAAAAACTGCTTATGCATTTGGTCAATGACCAGCATAATAAGGGAGCTGTGATCTCTTGAGATTATGAATACTGTTCTGTGAAAGTGAAAAATCATGCATGTAGACCATGTGCATGAGCTCTGACTTGCTTAAAATGTGACCAAGTTGTCAAAATTTATTAGCAGAGCCCCTTCCAGCTTCAGATTAGGCCTGAAACATGAGACAGAGCATCCCGCTTGCTGTCCAGCATGGAGAACAGATATTGAAGGATCCCTATCCCCTTTGTAAGGCTCTTGATTTCTAGGTTCTAAAAGTGCAAAAGGAAAAGCAGCCCATGCTGTAGGCAGATGGGAGCAGGGAAGCACAGGTGACCACCCTCTGAATAAATATTTGTACCCCTGCTTTTTAAAAAAGTTAGAGCTGATAATTTCAGGCAGCCAAATTTTGTACCAACTTAAATTTGTAGTGGCACATGAAATACAAACACCTGCATAATAAGAATGAATTATAAAGGATCTTTCTGTCAGTACTGTATAAAGATTATCTTTCAACACCATATACACGTGCCTGAAGGTGGCAAACTTTTTTCTGTCATTAGTTGCATATGGCTACGAAATCCCAAAAACCTTTTAGTAGTACAGTGTGTCTTGGGGCACAATGGTCAACCTTTTCCTTACATATGATAGAGCAGGATCATCATATTTTTAATCTCAATTTTATCATTTTTATTAATATCTAAGACATAAGTAAAAAGAAATTAAACTGAATAAACACAAGGTCCTTGCAACTATTTCAATGAACACCAAGACCACAATCCATATCCTTGTGAAGTAAATAACAAATCTCCCACTGATTTCATAGCTGTAGACTGCAGCATAATCCCTTGTTTTTCTGGGACACAACATAAATGTGGAAAAATTGAGGTATGCACAATTTTTCTGATAATTCACATTTAATATAGAAGAATATTCACATTTAAGCATTTATTGGGACTTAAAATTTATTTCAGAAATAAGAAAGAATTATTCAACCACATTAATCTGTCATGCAATAAAGCAATTTGTTAACCAGAAACAATGTAAATAGGTACAGAGAAAACAATATACTCAACAAATACATTTATTACATTAAAAATGCACACCACAATATTCCATAAGGAAACCAGAAATTACAAATAATTAACTAGAGATCACTCCTATCACATTAGCATATACATACATCTGCTTGACCGTCTCTCAACGCCATTTTTGCCAGTCTTTGGATTTTCCTTTCCAGGGTGCTGCAATTTGGACTGGTTCTGATGGTGATCATTAGATAATCTGCTTCCATTTCTCCGGCCATTCACCACCATGTTCTTGGATTCTCCCAGCCACTTCATTCCCACAGGCAATTTGTCCCCGTTGCATTTAGTCCTTCTTCCAAAGGCTTTAAGAAGTTAATTGTAGTTCAGCTTCCTAGGAGAAACAGAATACACAATAGTCAAAAACTCTGCTGTGATGTATTTATTTATTTACTGCATATGTCTGATTGCCTATAACTGACATACTGTGGGCAATGCACAGAATATTAGGTATTTGGAGCATGTAGAGACTGCTAAACACTTAATAATACCACAGCAGTGTACAACATTAAAACAAAAAGCAACAGAACATAGACAGTTCTGAAAAAAATATACTCCACAAATACTGTCTGTGAATGAACTCATCTTTACAGGAACCCTAAATCCCTATTGGCTTAAAAGAAAACATGAGCTATTTGATCCTTATTGTACAGTGTACAGACATACTTGTAAATTCAGCTCAAACTAGTCATTTTAAAACTACCACCACAATACATTTAAGTTGCCAGAGTTCTACAGTCAGAAGTGAGTGTTCCAGTTTGCAAACATTTTTGGGAAGCCGAATGTCCGATGCAGCTTCTGCAGCTTCCGATTGAACTGAGAACCAAGGTACGACTGTATATTACAGTTGATGACCATTTCATGCAGGGGTTCCATTCCTGGCCTCAGAGTGCATAAAAGCACACCCTGCCTCGTTCTCCCCTGTTCCACCCTTTTAGTGATGTTTTAAGGTCACTTCCAGGTTTGGTGCACATGTGCAATTGTGCAAAATTCGGATGTGTGTTAATCAGTCATTGTCTGTAATTTGTTTTCCAATAATACTGCCTGATCTGGGATTTGCTGTACTAACTCATGGAAGGGCCAAACACAAAGCTTAGACTAAGTGTTTGGAACATACAATAACAAAGTACTTTTTACTACCAGAATAAGTCTCAGCTTTTAAAATCCAGTCTTGTAAATTAAGTCCAGAAAAGTTAGCAGTCCTTTACGGAAGAAGGGGTTTTCCTTTCTCCATGACTAACATGTATAGCAGGTAGAGGAAGAACAGATTCCTCTGTCTTTTTCTCTACCAATTCACTGCATTTCCATGCAAGATGTGATGCATGCCTTCCTTAACAGCCGCCACAGTATTCAGAAGGCTGGTGGAGACAACAGAGTGATCTGTCTCTCTACTATCAACCTGCTCATTCACCTACATGGAAATCTATGCATTTCCCTGCATGAAATTCCTTACTGTGTAAAAGCTACCAGGCAAAAGCCTATTTTAAATAACATGAAAGCAAAAGCTTTAATCGTGGTAACTCAATACACATAATTGCATTCATCTCTTTCAAATTACAAGCTGTTAACTACTGTTAGTCATTAAACTGACCACTGGTTTCACAATTGACAATAATACAGAGAGCAAGCAACTCAGTATTTTCCAGTTCCCAATGCTCACCTATATTCCATATGTTGATGAGAGTAAGTGTTAGGCCTTAACTCTTTCATTTTTCTACTGTGAGGATTAAAAGCAACTCGCATTTTACGAACATTTAAACTGTGTGCATTTAGTTTTGTGCTTAGCAAAAAAAATGAAATAAATAAAAAAGGAGGAGGGAAGGGGGCAAGCATCCAGGAAAAAAGACTTTGGCAATCCCATCCATCATCAAACCCAATACATTTTGACCATATGCAATTTTGGCTATCCCTGGAATGTAACCGCAGCGTAAGTTCAGAGTCACCTGTATTATATCTTCTGGAATAACTTTTTGCAGCACTGGTTCAGTATGAGAAATCATGACAAGAAGCTGACTTGAAAAAGATGATTCATTGCAAGTATATATCTGCAGAAATGTAACTGCACTTCCCACTAATTGCATTTTTGTTAAAAGAGAAAACAGTCTGAAACGCACACAGCAGCACTCTTAGTACTCAAACACTTATCCTTTTTGTAGGTTTGGTGAGGCACTCTGAAAGTAACAGGCAAAGGCAGTCCCTTTCAAGAGTGACTCCAGGCTGAATCTTGATTTGCTGCCTTTCACCAGCTGAGTTGTAGGGAGCCTTATTCCACTGCCTGAACAGAAGGAAAAGAAACAAGCAATAGTCTGGTCTAATCCATTGTGGACCAGCTACCAAGAGATCCACTCCAAAGCAAAAAGTGAAGGCAAAGTTGGGAATGAGCTGAAGTCAGCAGCCACTGAATTCATTTAGAAAGCAGTCAGGAACATAAAGGAGTACGAAGCAGGATACAGGAGCAGTATACTGCGATGTCAGCAGAGGGGACTGGATGCAAGTACAAAGTTCAGGAAGAAAGTGTTGCAGAATTTGACAGGCCACCAAAGTAACCTATTGCTGTTCTGGAAGTACTCAGCAGTAGTCAGCATCAGTGTTCTACTGGCAAAGCAGCTGTAAAGGCATTGTGGAGCAGAGGTACCTGTATCTAGATCAGTAGTTGAATAATGGTTGATTGTTCTGGGGAAGGGCATCAAGTAAATGCTCAGGTTAACTGTTCTTTAGCATACCCACATACCGTAACTGCCTTCAGTCTGGACAAGATGCTTCTGGGTGGGCATGCAAGCCTGTCCATCAAAGGCTGTCAGTGGTCCCAAGCATTTAATGCAGCAACATTGCTGAAACTGTGGATGTGCTCTCAATGAATCCCTTTAATTGAAGACCACCAACAGCCCCATAGTAGAATGGGAAGTATATTAAATATTAAAACATGTTTAAAGTGATTTTTAACAGACATGAAAAACGTCCGTCATCTTGATGGTTAGGGGTGTTGAAGCTGTCTGAATGATGGATTGGCCGCAGTCTTATGGCAGTTTCTAGAACAACTGCCTAGCATTGGATGCTTGTCCTAGAATGAGAAGAAATGTTTCAGTTTTATGCAGAATTATTGTCTAGAAATGTGGATGTTGCTCATTCCTGAAGACACAAGAAAGCTGCACAATATTCTCCTGCCCCCCACTTTCCAGAGTACATGCACTGGACTCTTGTGTTGTATGCACCACTAAATGGGGGTTTTTTTGGGGGGGGATTTCAGAAACATTTTTTCCTATGAAATTATTAGCACTATTAGAGCTTTGAGTCCCAACTATTTTAAAAGGTCAAATTGATGGTGGGAGTCCACTGCTCTATGGGAGAGTATCTGCAAATTTGGGGGTGGTCCTTTCCTCATCTAAAACTTATTACCTGCTTGGGTCATAGCAATCAATCAATCAATCAATCAATCAATAGCTAGCTAGCTAGCTGGAAAGATCTTTTTAAAAAAAATGAATGGGCAAGACCTCATAATCACATTCCATTTTAACTGATCTAGATATCACCTGCTTACGTACCAAACTATCAAGATGGAGGGATCAAAGTCCTGGAAGGCATGCTTCTTAAAAATTCTTAGGTTTTTTCACTTTGATAAAATGTACTGGGCCTGTTTCATTTCCCCACCCATTTCTTTCAATTCCCCACAGAATTCTTCCAATACCGATTTCAGATTGTCAAAGAACATGTAGGTATTCCAGCTTTGAGGTCTTCCAAACAGCTACATGTTCTAATGCACAAATCCAGACTATTATAATTAGAATTACTTACTAATATAGCAGTTTATCATTTTTATTATTCACTGGAGCCAACCATATCCCGATGGTTTGAGTGAACATAGAAGTATCAGTTAAAATAGCCATATCTTTATTGATATTAAAATTCCACTTTTGACGGTTATGGAAATTTTTAATTGTCTACACACCAACAGCTAATCAACTTTGTGTTTAAGAGAGAAGATAGTAACTTACAAAATGATTTATAAGTTTAAAATAACTTTTCAGTTTGTCTACCACATATTATGGGATAATGGATTAGTACAGTGGTACCTTGGTTTAAGAACAGCTTAGTTTATGAACAACTTGGATTAAGAACGCTGCAAACCCGGAAGTAGGTGTTTTGGTTTGTGAACTTTGCCTTGGAAGTGGAACATGTTCCGCTTCCTGTTGAGTGTGTTCCATTTGTAAATTGAGTCCCACACTGCTATGGGAAAGCACACCTTAGTTTAAGAACGCTTTGGTTTAAGAACGGACTTCTGGAACGGATTAAGTTCGTAAACCAAGGTACCACTGTATTCATATGTAATAAAGGAAATGCACAGAACTGAATCCACTATTCCTTATCCACCATGGGGTTCATTATTATTTGAAGTACGGTATTTAATCCCAAATGAAAGAAAACTGCTAAAAGTTGTTGAATAAAGTCTGTCAAGGCTATTCACTATGAGTATCTCAAAGGATCTAACAATCTAGGTAAGAGCAAAAAGCACCTGTAGCGGCTGGAGCGCCCCTCCCAGGGAGTAAACACTGCACTTTGGAAAACTGTGATTTGAATACTAAGTATCACAATATTTACATTATTTGCTAACTTTTTTAGTCTGATGTATTGTACCAAACACCAGTGGTTGCAAAATTGATGGGGACAGGCTATTAATAACAACCTATTTTAAAGGTTCATCAGAAGCAGAATAAATTGTTTAAACTAAAACATATACATCAGCCCAGGTATCCTAAGCCATCCAATAAATACAAACAAAAATGATCCTACCATTTTGTACCAAAAAAAAATAAAAATGCTTCAGTACCACAGAGCACAGTCCTAGCACCAGAGTTGGTTTAGAATAGGATTCTGTACTCAATTGTAATCAAAACGTTTACAGCTTCTGTTCATCACAGTATTGCAGGTGCTTTCAAACTCTGCTAGTGACTCTATGTATTCAAACTGTACTAGGAATAAAAGGGAGGGGGCAAAGACTGGAAGTTCAACATGTAGCATTCATTTCAGGTCTAAGCTAAACGAAAGGAAAAGGGGGGGAGGAAGGGAAGCAGACTATAGGTCAAAGAGAGTATACATGGAAACAAGGATCTCATTAAAACAGGAACAAGTATTCCACTGATCCCTATAATCCAAGCGCGGACGTTATTTACCCATACTCAATTACTTTCAGTTGAATACCCATTCTGTCCTAATATCCTTTTTACTTAAAACTGAATTGCTGTGGAAGTCTACCTTCAACTTCAGGAAGATAAAGAGTCACAAGATCTGTCCCTTTGACCAGCTTTTTTCACTTGAGGTTGCCAAGGACTCAATATTAAGATGAAGTCAGTGCAATTTAATTACATTATCAATGGCTCAGAATCTTTATAAGAAGAAGACTTATAAATCTTGCTAGAAAAACTACTTACTACAACTGCAACTTGCATACATTTATTGTTGGAAGCAAGGGCCACTGATTTTAAACGCAATTAATTGCAGATAGCTCAATTCTGTAAAATGCTGCACCAGTTTATTTCGTTTATGTCCAATCCTGTATGCGTACCCGTGTACTCCAGAAAATACAGAGGTGACCTACATGAAGCAGAAAACACCTCTTGACCCAGACCCAGGTCAGCCCAAAGTGATTAACCAAGATGTTTTCCACTTCAAATAGATCAATCCTGCAACTCGCCAGCAAAGTGATAGAGCTGACATGATGCACAAACTGATTGCACTAAACGCAAGGTTGTAACTAGGGTATTTTGCCAGAATCACATCAGCAATAGATACTGTACTTTTGCGCAATCCCATGGTATAACAGAGTAGTGCTCTGTCGATACATCACAATAACTGTTTCACACATTTATTTGATCAGAATAAAAAATATTAGAATCATGAAATAATATGGAGAATTTACAATTTAAACACCAAAATATCACCTAGTGGCTAGAATTAAATTAATTTTTGTAAATGAATTTTTATTTAATTCCTAAATTTAGTATCATCTAATTCTAGGACCTTAGACATTAATGATAATTCATAAGGTTTAGTCATTTACTAAAGGTAGTTTGGAGGCTGTCCATTTTTGGCAAAAACAAACAAACTACAGGAGAAAAGTTTGGTGTATTTTTTTCTGTTTTTATGTTATTAGGCTCACTTTGGACAGGTACCAAATACAACTACAACATAATAAGTTCGAAAACAGTACAGAATTTAAAAAAACTGCACACAAAGTGACTTACAGAGATTCAAAAATGAGTTTAAGAAGGCTGTCCTAATCCCTGACATGCAACAGCATGGCTATGTGAAGTGGCACCAAAAACCACTGCATCCACAGCCCTGTTGCTCACATTAACCAGGGTGGAAGGTGTGGGAAGGGGAAACTGCCCCTATGCTCTGCCATCTCCCAGACTGGCACAGCAAAGGAGTTGGATTGAGCAATTCCACTACTGGCATTTGATGCTAGCAGGGATAGGTCCTGTGCCAGTCCTGCCCCTGGCCCTTTCTGTCTCTGAAATGCCCAATTTCAGGTGTTTCCTCTGGCTACCGCTGGAAGGGGTATTATCAGTGGTTGCTTATACCCACCCTTTGGGAAATTTGGACACTCCTTGCCAGTTGCCAGCAGGGCTGCCCCAGTGACAGAGCAGGGAAGGGCTGGGCAGAGTGGCAACTTTGCTCCATCCAAACCCTCTCCAGCACAGAAGATTGGGGTTTTGGAATGCTCTGCCAATTAGGTTTTGCTACTTTCTTTTAAGTTTTATTTAACTAATACCTCAAGAAATGTTATCTACATAGTCAAATCACACAGTTCAAGACTCATCCAACTCAAGAAAAAGCTTCTTAAATTCACCAATATGCAATAAAGCATTTAAGAATGCATCCTAGACAGGTTTTTACTTTAAGCGTACAAAGAAATGCCTCCTACATTTCCAATGAATTGGCATGAAAAATAAATGCAAAATATAACTTCTGTTATGATACACCATGAACAAACATTTGTCCACAACAATGGTGAATATACTGCATTACTATATTATTTAAATGACTAAGGTAAGCAAGGGAAAGGAGTCAATACTGAGACCTAAAAAAATGCAAACAATATAGTAGTAGTCTGCCAAATTTATGGCAAGCTACTTCAACGCAATACTTTTCCAATTCTCCACAGCTCAAAAGGGTGTATACCTGTAATGGGTTCTAATGAAAGATATCACTATCTGTTCTGCATCCCTTCAACACAGCTCTCACAAAGAGCAGATGGTCTGAAATCTATCTTGGCTTCATCATTTCAGTAGGTGGAATTCATGTGATTGAATACTGCTCTATTCAATTGCCTAGGCATAGAAACTAGGAGGTCAGAGAGGATTCTAGCCTAACCTCTCCCTAGTATTCTAGTTTTCTCTGTGTAGGGAATAATTCTACCATGTTGGACCCACCTACAGCCTTTAATAGCTGTTTGTAAGAAATAGTTCTGAGAACAATATATATAGGAGCGGTTTTCAAACCTACAGGGGCACTTTCTGTATTGGTATCAGCAAGAAATCCCTGTGCATTGCAAATATTCAGCCTAATGGACAACATCATTGCCTTGCATGAACTGATTGAAGAACACAGCCAGCAGTTCCATGCAGCTCTATACTGCAGGGCAACAGTGGTTGGGCAAGAGATTTATTAGGGAAGTCTGCTTGTGATCCCAATTAGCTTCTGAGAATGCTAAGATATCCATGAACAGAGTATAAAAATAATCAAACCACTCTATTCCCCATCACCTAGATCTCAGCATTTGCTTGTTCAAGCAAAAGGCAAGAACATAATTTCCCACCAATAACTCTATCAATTGCTTACCGATACTTCCTTCTGTTTCAAAACAACAATGTTCTATAAAACAAGCATTTTGGTGGAAAGAAAAAAGTGCTGCCTCAAGTGAGCAGGGCTGGGGAACCTGGGGCCCTGCAAATGTTCTTGGACTCCAATTCCTTAGCCTCAGCTAGCATGGTCAGTGGTCAAGGAAGATGATGGAAGTTGTAGTTCAGGAACATCTAGAGGGCTGCGTGTTCCATACCCCTGTAGGAGATTACTGATCATATTGTATTTAGAAGAAACTGGGTTCATTTTACATATAAAAAAAACTATTAAACCATCAACAAAAAAATCGTGGAATTTCAGTCAATAATTAAAAGACACTCTTTTATATTCATTCTTCAGTGATCAGGTGTCTGTGGTGGAAAAGCCAAAACAAGTTTCCTAGTTTAATAAGCATTTCTGCACACAGCTTTGTTCGAATCTCATGCAAAGCGAAACTAGCCGGCAAATCCTGACAGCTGACAGGATTAGAACAAACTTCTTTTGCAGCTCAGCTGGATCAGGGAGGTAAGTATATTCTACTTTCCGACCCTTAGCTGAAACTACGGTGCCCCCTAGAGGTCGCCTCTCGCCTTCTTCAAAGGCCGGGAGCAACGCTCCTCCACTCAAGGCAGCCCTGCCCGATCCAGTCACATCTGCTTTCCGTGTCGGGCACCGCTCCCCAAGCCCAGCTCAAACGCTGGGAAAACGAGACACCCAGGATCAAGCTGCCTTTCCGCCACCTATCACAGAAATCCTGCGCCAGCTCCACCTCTCCGAAGATCCGCATCCCCTTAAACGCCGAAGCAGCGCAGCAGGAGGAGGAGGGATGCCAGCTGTCACAGCCAACCGGGAGATGGGTGTGTTGTGGGTCTCACAGCCACTGGTGGCCCAGCGCCGCTTTCTGCGGGTGCTTCTAAAAGCTAAATAGCCTAAGTGGCCCGTCCGATCTTCGGGGGAGGCTCCCCTTCCCCTTCCAGACCCATAAAAGCGGTCCGAAGGCGCCCCGTGCGCAATACCATCTCGGGAAGCCAAGCAGAGGCCTAGGCCTGGATGGGGGAGTCACTTAGGAACCTCCATGAATATGACACTCTAGAGTTCAATGGAAATGCGGGCAGGTGTGCGATGAGCAGCACCTGGTGCCAGATCCCCGCTAAGGGAGGGGGGGATGCTCGGAGCACCTCGTCCTAGGCTGGACAGCTGCCCGACTGCTTCCCCAGGTGCGCTTGGTGGCCCTTCCAAGTGCTGACACGATCCTCTCCGCCACCTCCAAGGAAAGGCTGCCTGGCTCTTCCTGCCGGCCCCGGCCATCCCCATCGCCTCCTTCGCCGCCCGCCCTCCCAGCCCCACCGTATTGTCCTCATCTATGGGCGCCGGAGGGGGAGCGAAGCGCACGATGCCATCTCTTTATTTGATGCCCTTTAGAGAAACGAAGCCCCTCCCCACATTTTTACCCCGAAGACCCTCGTCTCCTCCGTCACGAGAAGCAGGTCCCCCCCCCCACTTCGCCAACGGGTCGTCGCCCCACCTCGGGCCCTGCCCAGCCTAAGGGGGCCTCGCTTCCATCCCGCCCCCTCCCCGGAAGGAGTGGGGCCCTCGCCGCCGCCGTGCCAGTTCCAGGACACCCCCCCAACACACAAACACACACACACCTCCGTCCCCTCCCCTCGTTCCGCCTCCGCCAAGCACTCACCTCCTAGCTGACCCTGGGCACTGCAGTCCTCTTCGCCAGCCGCTGCCCCGCAGGTCCACAAAGCCTCCGCCGCCGCCGTCCAGAATCTCGGCCAGAGGCGAAAAAAAATAATCATCTATATATATAAAAATAATAATTCCAAGGGGAAAAATGGCGGATTAAAATCCAAGATGGCGGCGGCGAGGGCGAACGATATCTGGAAAAGCTACCTAGAGATCCATCCGCCAGGCCCCGAGAGAAAAAGTCCTCGAGTCCCCTCACGACGACCCTGCGGCGCGGTAACAACAAACCCAGGCACGGTCCTTCCTTCCGCGAGGAACACCGGGCGCCCCGAGCCAGACCCACTGAGGCAAATCCTCGCTGCGCGCTGAAGTCTTTTGTCTTCCTTCCAGACCCCCTGTTTTCCTCGCACAGCCAGAAGAAGCGCCTCCTGCTTGTGTGCTCCAAAAGCGGCGGAGGGACACGGCAGGCTGGGCGAAGACCTCCTTGCGAGAGAGCGGAGGAATACGCCGCCAAAGAGATTCTTACCTTAGCGTTTTAACTCCACAGGCCGGAGCGAGGTACAGCAACCCATCCCTGTTCGCCTCTGCAGTTTCTACACCTCTCCCCGCCGCGGAAGGACACCATGAAGGCCGTTTGCACGCTTACTCGCAAGATTCGGTGCGGAGGGATACACATATAAACAAGGCCTGCTCAGTATAGTTTGAGAACCCGAAAGAAACCATTAAAAAAAAAAATCAATCCGCCCCTTTCCCCGCAGCCCTTTAAATAAGCTGGAGCCTCAAGCGAAGACTGTCAGGGCAGTTTGAGTTGAGTGTAGATTTGGTGGGTCGTCATACGGCAAGCTACCTAATAATCCTTGCGCGTTGTAACTAGCCAAGCCGAACGTGGCTCACCGGTCATGTTATGGCCCACCAGGAACTCGACATACCTTTTATTTTTGCTGCCAGAAATGGAGTTGTCAAGTCCCTAGATAAGCTGAAGATACGACATGGTTGATGGGCTCCGTTTGATTTGGGGGCAAGGTGTCCCGCATTGTGTAGACCTGCGTTACTGTGTCCTGATCCAGACCTGCTCCCCCTCCTGACTTCCATCACCAGCTTGGGTGGGGTTTAAAAATCTCCATGACTCCCCCCCCCCCAGCTCATCGGTGGCTTTTCTGCCTCATAGGGTCCCCCCTTCTTTTCCTTGTCCTCTCAAGTTCATCGAGCAAAAGGGAAGGTGACAGGGTGCTTGTCACCTGGGGAGTCGGGTCTATGCTGTCAGTAGGCAAAGCAGCATTTTAAATAAACGCCTCGTGGAAAAATAATTATTCACACCACTTTGGGTGTCAAGAGTAAAAATGACTCCCTGTGAATAGGAAGGACCTCGACTGTGCCCTGTTAACACGCCGTGTGCTGTTTGGTGCTACAGTGTTTATACACTTCACAAGAGAGTATAGCAGCAAGGTGTCCTGCGAACAAATGCCCTTAAAATGAGAGACGAATTCCTTTACTTGCTCTACCCAAGTCCTTCAGTGTGCCTTGAGGGCTACATTTAAAGGGCCTGGTCAGCGTGGATTTGATCGTTAACATCTGCAAGAGAAAAATGGAAGGTTTCTATCTTATCTCCCTTCCCCTTTCATTGCCATAGATGTGGAAGTCGTCTAGTCGCCGTTTGCAAGCAGTTTTGATGCCTCCGAAAGAAAAAGGAAATTAGCTTTTTGCGTATGTTCATTTTAACGTCTGAAGCAGTGAAACTTAGATCGTAGCAGCTACTTCCGTGTTTGGGGGGGGGGGAAGTATCTTGCAGTTCTGATCGCGGAAGTCGCAGCTGCAATATTCCCGTGTGTCCTCATGTCAAACGTTACACTGTTCATGCAACTAGGCCTCTTGTGTGAGCAAGTTACTCGCAGATCAGCTGGCTGAGCTAATATCTGCACCGGCAAGCACTTTGTTTTCTCCTTTCTAAACCCTGTCTAGAGCCCAGCAGCATTTCCTCAAGCATTCGCTCCCCCTCCCCTTTCTGTTGTGTATTGAGAAAGAGGGAGGGCATTATGGTAGAGACATTGCTTTTAATTGCTTCATATTAACATATGAATCAAATAAGATGAATGGTGTGGAATCTGAGGAAAATTGGAACATTCCCCCCATAAGTTTCCAAGGTCATATGTCAAGAGCACAATTTTACAAATCTTTCAGTATAACTTTCTTTCTAGATTTTACCTGTTGAATTAAAAAACAAAAACAAAAAAAAACTTTGGCCTTATGACCACTTTCTCTTCTAATAAGCCACTAACCCTGGGGAAGCCAACTTAAAAACAAACAAACTGTCTTTACTCATGGTACCTTTAATATACTGTATATACAGTACAGAAATGTATATATACAGAATTGTAACCAGTGAAGCTTTTTCCTACATAAGGATATAATAATCCTGGGGAAAGCGTCATCTGATACATTGTCTGTCACATTGACATTAAAGGCAAAGAAGGAGAGCTGAGGTTGGGTGGGTATGGCAGGTCCACTCAAAACACTGCAGTACAGTATATATAACACAAACTCAGGGGCGTGAGTGTTACAGTGTAAGTTACTCAGTTGCACATATAGCAGGCTGCCTAAACTAGTGTGCAGTAACACTAAATGTGACAATAGGCAATATGAACTCAGATGCATGTGTGTGTTTTAATGCTGTTAGTGCCCTGATGCATTGCATTAACCCACTTCCTATGGATTACCTTGAATTGCCCCAAACAAATAGAGCAGTGCAATGACCCTTGGTCATAATTTTGCAACGTGGAATGGAAACAAGAAGAGGATAACCAGTACAACCCAACTCAAACTTGCATCTTTCATGAAGAGACCTACTGCTGATGTATAATTGTTCTTGTAAAACAGAGGTTTCAGAATTTCTACCTTGAAAACACCATTTCCACTTAATCTCAACTCAAGAGAACTGGACTACCATAAATTGTGGCACAAGCAACTGTTTCCATAGCATTGAGAATCTTTATAGTACAGCAGTTCACATACAATACTTGCTGTGGGTCTGTTGTCTGGCAAACAGAGGCCCTGATCTGCTGCACATTCTTAACACACCAATGTATTATTTAGGCTACCTCCCCACAAAGCCAAACAAGTATACTCCTCCATTGGGTGTCTTCCCATTTAGTCATGGAAAGTTGCTTCATGATGACGTTCGATATTAGTCGACATTTGGCTACAGGAAGCAATTCCCCTGTTGCTGCTATAGGATGTTCTGCAGTGAAATGTTATATGGATATTCCATCTCTGTGGAACTTTAAGCTCTGTTCTTTTGACTCACCATCCTTTGATGAGCCTACTGGGATATGGGTCTTTGATGGTAGGAGCTTCCTAGTCTGCAAGGCTGGCTTCCAGTTCAGAGGGAAGACACATCCTTCAGGGAGCTAGTGGTGGTTCTACCTCAGGGTTGGTTAAGCTCATTACACCCGCTTAGCTGGATCTGCACCCTCTCCAACTGGGTACAGTAATTAATAGCATACACACACATTCTGCTGCTAGTTTCCATGAGTTTACAATCAGGAAATGAAGAAATGAAAATAGTATTGAGCTAATCTCTGGTCCCAAGAATAGGAGAGACAACTGCTTCTCATTTGTTTATGTTTTTGTTTTAAAGGTTCATTGTCATTGACATTTGCACACAGAAAATAAGAACAAGTGACAAATACAAAAATGCTTGAAGACAGTTGTTGAAATGTATTGCATTTATTTAAAAACAGCATCAGAGTTTACAGATGATCAATACTAGATGGCATTCTCTTAAAAATAAATGCCTGTAATTCATTTGAGGGCTATACTGATGTCATAAGTTGCTAATATGCAGGCAACGTCATTTGTTAACAGCTGGAGCCATCCTATGGGGAAGTACTCCATTGTATTATATCAGGCACTGGAAAACGATCTTAATAAAATATGGAAATATTTCAATATAACCTTTTGAATGTGTTGATCTTTCACATGTTCCTCAATACAGCCTTTTAAATATGTGGATTTTGCACTGAAGTAATATCTCCAGAGAACGGATGCCTTATTTTCTCAAAGCAGGCAACATCAACCCAAATATATTCTCGCATCCACCAATATATGTCCATTTCCCTCTTTTCAAATGGTGTTTAAGAGCTGCGACTACTTAAATAAATAAGCTGTAGTATTTTCTCCCCACTCTTCACCTGAAAAAGCTCCTATAGCAGCTTATGTAAGATCAATAACACAAGATAGTCCCTGCCCTCCAGCTGGCTTGCAATCTAAAAGGCAGGACACAAAAAGAAAAGGGGACCTGGAGGAAAGAGGAAACAAGCACATTCAGGCAGCAGTTCTTAAAGTTACAAAGCTCTTATAATGACCAGCTGGAATTGAAACAGTTCAGGGAGAAAAAGGCACAGTGAGTTGGTCTTTCAGCAGAGATGTGGGAGCAGGTCTTGTTTCCCTAGTTTCCCCTCTGTTTATGCTGCAGACTTCCAAAATTGAATGTAGGTAGATAGGTTGACTACAGCTGCTGCCATACACCACATATTTAATTGAAAGCTGCAACAGTCTGATGAGGAAGAAGAGAACAGATAGTATTGAGGTGGGGAAAAGGTTCATTCCCCCAAACTAGCAGTAAGCAGGAAATCTACAATATCTGTACACATGCACCTATTTCACAACTTTCTCATGGAAAAAACTCAAAGTTCTTAGTGGCTCAGCTGTGACTAGACAAGGGAAGGGAAGGGTTACTCTGACAACAGCAGTTCAGCATATGGATTATTATTATTTTTAACCCCCTGCAATTAACCTTCAATAGACAATCACCACCCACTGTATTTTTTCTGGCTATGCATCCTCCAGCTAAGTCTTACTATGCAATGACTTGACAGGTCTCAACTGGCCAAGCTTTTGTATTGCAGGTTTGGAGTCACTAGGGAAGTGGAACTAGTGGCCACTGAAGAGACTGCCTGTGTTCCTTTTGGAAATCATGGTGCTGAATCCTCTAATGCAATAACCAAAAATCTATCCACAAGTTAATTCTGTTGTCACTTGCATGGAATCCAAAGCATGAAAAGATGTCTGCTTCAGGATGAACTGTTAGTCAAACTTTTGAATTGCCATTTCTCCCTCATCTTTAAATCTCAACATAAATATCACCAAGCAGCTCTTACTGATGTGCTTGATATTTTAGTTTCATTGTAATACTATGTTTTTGGTCTTCATAGTGCCTTGTGATATTTTATAAGAAAGTGTAGATTATCAATATTTTAAATAAATAAAAAATGTCGATTATTTTTTTTTTAAAAAAAGCTCTTTGCTGATTATGAAATTGTCTTCCAGGGATCATGTGGAAATAATTAGTATAGCAACCATGTGACCAAATGAAGGCCTGATCATGTGGTAATATTACTCACAAGTATTTCATAGCTGGAGTTCTAGAAATTTCCCTTTATTTCTTTACACAGGTGAACACTACTCACTCTAAGCGGTTGGGTCATCAAATGGCAGCCTCTCTTACATCATACCATCATGACTGTCAACAAGCAGCTCTGAGAAAGCTCTTTTGATGGAGTAATTCTTTCCAGGGCCAGCCTTCTTTGGCAGTGTGTACATTTGGAACACAAGATCTCTGAACCTCACAGTTCTCCCCGAGGCCTTTGTCAAATGTTGTGATAATATTAAAATATGGTGCAAAGTTTTATTCAAAGCAAGCTCATCCTCATTTGGAGTTATATAAACCAGTTGACTATATTGTCTTTGGTGCTAGCTGTGGTTGTACCTTGTCTCTAAACCAATTCTTGCTGTTTTTACTCCTTGTTCCTTTTCTCACTAAGTGGCCAGTTTTGTCTTTTGGAGATTTCGTATAAGGAGAACTCACTTATGGCAGTGATGGAGATAGAGGAGCTAATTTGCTCTCCCTTCATCACACTGATCATTCTGCCACTTCCTCCCTGTCTTGTTAGGACCACATACCATGCTGTCACTTCCTATAAAGTGACATTTATTTCTTGCTCAGTTACCACATGTCAGATGTGGAGGTATTTATCACTATTCCATTCACACTTTTCTTGTAAGATAGTTCTGACTAAGGGCAGTGTGCTGAAAAAGAGAGGGCTCCTACACCTTTAATAGAAAATAGGTTATTTCAGCACATGTCTTAAAGGTGAAGGAGCATCTCACCTTTTTCACCTGGCTATCGTAGTTATTACCCTTCCTCAGCTGCATTTTGCAATACTGCTAGTGGAATCATGTATATACCTTCTTGGAAGTAAGTCCCACTGAGTTCAACGGGACTTACTTCCAGGTAGGTGTGAACAGAATAGCAGTCACAAAAGGTCCAAAACAAAATACAGTGGTACCTCGGGTTAAGAACTTAATTCATTCTGGAGGTCCGTTCGTAACCTGAAACTGTTCTTAACCTGAAGCACCACTTTAGCTAATGGGGCCTCCCGCTGCCACCACGCTGCAGCTGCGCGATTTCTGTTCTCATCCTGAAGCAAAGTTCTTAACCCGAGGTACTATTTCTGGGTTAGCAGAGTCTGTAACCTGAAGTGTCTGTAACCTGAAGCGTCTGTAACCCGAGGTACCACTGTAGTTACACTGTAGATAAGGAACTCTCTATCTGGAATAGGCAGCGTGTAACAACAACTACCCTGGTTGTGGAACTGGGAAACTTTGAAACCTTCTCTCATGATAGCCACCTACTGAAGTGACACAATTTATCTATTCAAACCACATAATTCTACTTTGTAAGTCTCAAAACTTTAGAAACTAATGGGTATAAATTGGCTTAAAGGAGCTAAAGAATTTCCTGAAAGGTAGCATTTTGTTTTTGCTTCTGACCCATCACTCTTTGTTTAAAACTTGGAGGGAAAAAGATTCCATTTGTCTACAAGAGCATGCAATTCTCCTCAGGTTGTTTTTCCTCATTTGGCAGACAAGGACTGACTTGTTTCCGCTTCATCTACAAATAAATCAAGAAATCTGTCAGTGCATGGCATCTGCTTGAGAAATAAGAAGAGAAAAAGAAAATATGTTGATAGAAAATACCTAAAGCTTATAAGGGCAGCATTTGTTTGTTTTTACAATGAAACTGAAATTCCAAAATGTAAATTCCCCCCAAAGACTGCTGAAACTCAACATGAGATTATTACTTGCCAATGGGTAATTGTTAGTACGTAACTCATCCTGGGGGACGGGGGTGGTGCTGTGGGTTAAACCACAGAGCCTAGGACTTGCCATTCAGAAGGTCGGCGATTCGAATTCCCACTACGGGGTGAGCTCCCGTTGCTCGGTCCCTGCTCCTGCCAACCTAGCAGTTCGAAAGCACGTCAAAGTGCAACTCTGGTTCACCAGACATGACCCGGAAGCTGTACGCCGGCTCCCTCGGCCAGTAAAGCGAAATGAGCGCCGCAACCCTAGAGTCAGCCACGACTGGACCTAATGGTCAGGGGTCCCTTTACCTTTAACTCATCCTGGAGGTTCAATTCTGATTCATTCCTATCAGTGCTATTGCACAATGTAATTGCTGTCCCTGCTAACCTCTGCTGTAACACCCACCTTTCGTTCCAGCATCCTTTCCCCATCTCCTTAAGTTCTCCTTTAGCAGCCCCCAAATTCTTACATCCTCCTCCCTCTTGCTCATTCTCCACCACAACTGGTCCCCTCTCTTCAGTTCAGGACTCATCTCTTTAGATCATTCTTGGATCATGCTATTCTCTGCAGCTTGGTTGTTGCATCCTAGCTGAGTTCTTCTTTTGCACAATTGTATTCTTAAGCATGTTGAACAAGCCCCACAACCCACCCTTTATTTTGTCCATTAATAAAATCCATTATCTACCACTGGAATTCTCCATTCATTTGCCGTACTCTTGAAAGGATAACTGAATGTTGGAAGGGTTTCCTCCCTGCTCCCTCCTTCTTCTTCTAGTCATTTACTTCCTTGAAACCTACCTATTAACATCATGTGAATCAATAAGGCTAAATGATTTTAAAAGTTCTTTTAGCTCTTAGTTAGTCCCTGTTGTACAATTCCACCAGCTGCAACAATAATAGGGCCATTTATTTAAAACAATGAGATAGATCCAATTATAATTCCACTTTGTCTTTTCCCATATCTGGGCCAGTTTTGATATAACCCTTTGCATCTCCCCAGTGAAAGTGTGGTTTGTAACATTATCACTTTGCAGTTATTTGTCCAACTTAGTATTTAAAGAGCTCTGGGGTTGGTTTGTCCCTACCCACATCCTTCTCTGACTCAAGAGAGTACCTGTATAATATCAATGGTTTCTGAATCCCTTGATGACTCTTTTCTCAGTACCCAAGTTTCGTGGAGTCATTCTAACACTCAGCAACTTAGTTTTCAAAAAAATGACAGAACTTGCAAATTCATGTAGAAAAACCATCCCTGCAGAAGCAAATGATTCTTTAAAAAAAAGTGGGGGAAGAAAATGACTAATTAAAGGACAGTGGTACCTTGGGTTACATACGCTTTAGGTTACAGACTCCGCTAACCCAGAAATAGTGCTTCAGGTTAAGAACTTAGCTTCAGGATGAGAACAGAAATTGTGCTCTGGCGGCACAGCAGCAGCAGGAGGCCCCATTAGCTAAAGTGATGCTTCAGGTTAAGAACAGTTTCAGGTTAAGAACAGACCTCCAGAACGAATTAAGTTCTTAACCCGAGGTACCACTGTACCAGTAGCCTGGAGAAGCCTCAACAGTGCTTTGCCACTCCCCATAGGACAAGCTGGTGTTGCAATTGCATTTTTTAAAGTGAACTACATGGTGCATGAAGAACTACCTCCTTTTATCTTTCTGAATCCCTCAACAGTCAACTTCATTGGATGTCCTAATGTTCTACTATTATGAGAAACGGAGAAAAAAAATTTATTCCCTTTCCCCACACTATGCATAATTTTATACAATCATGTTGTGTCCATTTACTTCTCCCCACACTTAGCTTTTTTTCTAAATTGGAAGTCCTTCCCTCATAGGGCTGGGGCTGGGGGTTCTGACCTTTGATCATTTTCAAATTTTTAGGATGTGTTTTCTAGGCTTCAAAGAACAGCATTATATTTGACTACAAGGAATCAGTATTTAAATCTTGCCTCAGAAACCCTCTTTGCATTCCTGCTACAATGTCATAGCCACTTTCCCAAAGCTGCAATAAATATGAGAATCCTGCTACCATATGGGTGAGATAAAGTCTTCCTCCCCACCTCCAGGAGGAAGGGCAGGAATCAGGTGGAAAAGAAATGTGCCATCAGCCCTGCTCACACTGCTCCAATCTTTAGACACATAACACACAGGTGTGAGGCTGCACCACTGGAATGCGTCTTCCAAGTCGTGTCACAAGGCGGGGCCATTGGCGACTCAGCTAAAGAGGCTGTAGGCAATAGCTGGTTATGTATAGCTGCCCTGTAATGTCACTTAATTTGTTCTGGAGAATTCTTTGATTACAGCAGTTTAGCTGTACTTTGGCTCTTATTATTATGACTAATTTATGATTTATTGAAGCCAGGCTCCACGTTATCACTCTGAATTATACTGCAATCGTTCTCTTACTATCTACACTGTAAATCAGTACACACAGTGTCTTAATGTGTTGGTTATTATGGACTGAAGAACACCTTAAAATGATGTCCTGGCCCACTTGGAAGACATTTTACAGACCCTAAAGAAGACAATGCTCATCTGTTTGAACCCCCTGACTGCAGCTGGCTTCTTCTTTTCTGCTGCAGTCTCTTGTCTGAAAATGGCAGAGCAGCACACAGCAGCTGCCGTTGCCTCACAGCTTCCTGGAGCCTGATCTGTCAAACAGGAGCCACTGTAGGCTTCTCCCCAATCATCTCTCCACTCTGTGCCAAATGTCTGGAGAACAGGGATGGAGGGGAAACAAGCAGCTTTCAAATCCCAAGGCAAAGTCTTCCTTCTTTCTTTCTGTCCTTTCTTGAATTTACTTTGGCACTAAAAGCAAGGCTTGCTTATGTCAACTGGCCAGAAGAGAAAAGATTTTGGTTCAGGTTACAAAGGTCTTCTTGAGTGGCTGCAATTGCTTTTGCACAGATACAGGGCTTTTCCGACAATGGAAGCTCAGCCTTGCATGCTATGCAATTCTTAATTTACAGTGCAGCTTGCTGCTGATGCAAGCTAACAACTGAAAGGTGAGGCTGAGAAAATCTGCCCAATGCTACATGCCCCTTGGAATCCCAGGAATTTATTGGATCCCCAAATATTTGCACCTACCAGTGGCTTGGCAGGGAAAGGGCAACTCTCCAACCCCATGCCTATCTCTTAGGTTACACAGAACAGAGGTTGAACCAAGACATTCTGCTGCCTGAGATGAAGATGGCACCTTCCCATTCCCCATATAAGAACTGAATGGGATGGAAGCTGAATCTTACTTAAAAACTGGCAATGGGTCAAGGTCCTCTATCTGGAGGAAGCTGGCTATATTAGAGAGTGCAGATAAAACCCGTTGCCTTGGATCCTAAAGTAAGAGATTGGAAAGCATTTTCTCTTTCCCCTTCTGTCTCTTGCATATACTTGCAAGCCCTGAAAGGCCTCTCTGTAAACAGACCCTCCTGAATCGTATGGGATGGGTGGGTCAGAGGGAAATACAGTTGACCAGAATTTGAATGATTCCGTTTTGGTCAACAGCCCTCTGTAACCTATCACACATTGTTCAGAAGGGACCGCTGAGTCTCTGGAAATATTTTTCAGTGGGTGCTGATAGTGTGGGGTAGGGAAGAGGGGATGGGAAGCGTTCCTTTCTTGAATATCCTTCAATTCACTTGTCTTATGAGTCATAATGGCTACAGTCTACCAGAACCTTTTGAAAACATTGAAAATCCTGAAACACAAGTTCTCATCACTGTTCATTGATCCTGTACGTGCCAACTTTACTGATCTACCAGGAAACTTCAGGACTAACCTTCAAGAAGAGGATCACTATTTGATAAGCCCCATTAATCCATTCTGGGTTCAGGGTTAAATGTACTTGGCTTGGAACAAAAAATGGATCAACAAGATTTACTGAATGCACATTCCCTGTCCCTGTGGTTTACTAGGATAGCAACATCGACGGCAGATTTGTTGAGTTTAAGTCAAAATTTCTTTAAACTTGCTTAATGGGTTTAGGTTGCATGCCTTTCTTCCTACCTGAAACTGAGAAATTGCAGAGCATCTGGGCTGGATGTCTTATGATACCAAATTTCCTTTGACTTCTGCCAGGGCATCCTCTAGGGTTTTTCCCCTTCTGTTTTCAAGGACTCTGTAGTTGTGACTGTGCCCTTTGTTCATTGCTGCAAAAATGGCAGGTGCAAGGGAAGGGGTTGCACAGCCTGGGCACACTTCTTAATGTGCATGCCTGATGTTCTTAGTGACAGACGGCAGGAGATTAACTTGTTGTGGTCTTCCTAGTTTTGTTCCCTTGACATAGCAAAAGGGGGGGGGGGGAGAAAGAGAATTTTCTTTCCCTCTCTTTTACTAATGA
Organism: Podarcis liolepis; assembly: GCF_965112155.1. Lineage (NCBI taxonomy): Eukaryota > Metazoa > Chordata > Lepidosauria > Squamata > Lacertidae > Podarcis > Podarcis liolepis. The sequence continues at coordinate 78,137,695 of NC_139554.1, forward strand.
TAACCACCTACAAACAGCTGTAGAAGGGATCAGGAAAATGGCCCAATAATTCTGAGAGCTAATGTTACAGGGCTCTGGAAAAGAAACAGCAAAGAGGGATTTCAGTTTTTCCTCCTTGCTCTGTGAGTGAACATTTGGTCTTGACTATATTCTCTCATATTTTACTAAGCACTTTTGTATGGGATGAATTAAACCAGACTAAATTTTTCATAGGACAATTCCTAGAGCCACTGGTGAGGTTTGTGGCAATTCTAGGCACACTGAGGAAGAATCCTGAAGTCTGTGTGTCCAAACACACACAGAGATGTGTTATCCATCAATACCCATTCTAGATTCCATGGCAAGTACTTGGCTGTCAGTATGAATTTGGGGGAAAATAGCGTCGTTCTGTGCTTTAGGATCCAAGACAACGAGTTTTAATGGCACTCTCTAAGATAGCCAGCTTCATCCAGGTAGAGTAGAGGACCTTGACCCATTGCCAGTGTTTAAGTAAGATTCAGCTTCCAGTCCATTCAGCTCTTATATGTGGAATGGGAAGGTGCCATCACCTCGTTTGTTTCCTATAGGATTAAATGTGTTTCTGAAGTTGAGGTTGGAGAAAATGTATAAAACTCTACCTAGAACATCATCAGGAGCCAGCTTGTTGATGACAGTCCAAGCCTGTGGTGAATAACTAGCTCAACATCAACCAATCAACATCAGATCCTGGCCTAAAATATTCCACTGCTGATCCAAATGGGAATCCTTATTTCCTCTTCAGGTAGCTTCTCATATTATGGACAGTAAGATTTAATGGGAAACCAGTCCTTAGCATCAGTCTTGCACCCAAATAAGCAGGCATAAATTAAACCCTATTTATGTAGGTGCAACTAAGGACAGGAATGCTTCGCTTTGTGACCACAAAAATCATGACCTGGCAAAGACTGTTATACTCATTAGAGTGCAGGAAAAAAATCCCTGTACTCATTTCTTCAGGAGCGCAGAGCTGCTCCATCCATGGATTAGGCAGAGTGCACACGTAAGAGGTCTATGGTGTGCACATAAGGCTCTGAACTAGAGTGGTGTCTGCGGCTTTTTTTGGTGGGGGGGAATAATAAAGGCATTTTTTCCCATGCTGTAAACTTTGGGAGTTAATCATTTTTCTCAGGAATGGTTTATAAACCTAACATGAATTGCGTTGGGCTTATAACTGGGTTGTGTTGCTGCATTATTTAAAGTCTAACGTATTTCAGCCACTGCTGTTGATGGGGCTTCAGCTACTGTTGAATGCAAAGGCATGACGCATTTGGGAATGAATTTCTCTCGGAAATACAGTTACTAACTGTAACTATTCGAGCTTTCAAAAAACATGTGGGGAAATAAAGGGTGAAGGGGACACAAGGCCGGCGTTGACCAACGTACACTGAGACCTAAGGCCTTTTACACATTTCCTCATTGTGGGGAGGAATCTGAATACTTTCAGCCAAATGCAGAAAGAATCTCTCTTCAGACCTTCTTGCTCGCTGTGGGAAGGTTGGGGGTGGAGCCAGTAGGGGTGGGGACATGCTGGCATGTGTGGCATCATCGTGCCCTCGTCACACTTCCTTTTCCAAGGTGCTCTCTGAATGCTTGTATAAGGCTTTATCTTCTGTCCACACAGATATCAAGAAATGGGGTACAGAGAAGTTGTCCCTGATTTGAAATGGGAAGGAGAATGGTACAAATATGACAGACTCTTTGTTCCAGATGTTCCTAATTTAGCTCCCAACCTAATGATGATGATGATAATAATAATAATAATAATAATAATAATAATAATAATAATAGCTTTATTGTCAATGTACAACCTGTGTACAATGAAATTAACCTAGCACTTGGATCAATCGTGACGGAAACCTTACCACTGCTTCATCTTACCTATGGGTGAGGAACTGTTGCATTCTCTTCTAGCTGAGTGGTGGGCAGGATCAGAGGCAAAAAAAGGGGGACAGCCATTGATCTAAACCGCAGGGTTGCAGGCACCTCCAGTCAGTGGCAGAGGAAGAGGGGTGTGGTGGGGGCAGGTTGCCCAGGGTGTCACCACTGAGGGGGTGACAAAAAGCCGGGCTGCACTCACTGCGGGGCCTGCAGTGCTCCCGAGCCACGGCTTCTCCTGGACCAAACGGTCCGCCTGCCCCTCAGCTGTAGGGCAGCTGAGTGGAAGGAGGCATGCAGACTCCTCGGAGGCCCCGCAGAGCATCCTGCCCCAGCATGCCCTGCCCCACGGGCGGCTGACCCTGCCCCCTGATTGGCTGGTGCCACCCCAGACACCCAATTGGCTTGCTCCACTGCTGCCTCGAGTAGGGACATGTTACAGACCCACATTGTTCTAGTAGATAAATTGTAAAATTTCCAGCTGCTTTTGGCCAACTCTAGTTTCTTATAGTTTAGATGTATGTGTTTTTAAAGACTCTGAGTAGCTCTCATTCATTTATTTCAGTGAAATTTATGGAAATTTCCCAATGGATTTTGCCCTTTGAAAACAATTGGTGTGAATCATTTGATACTCCCAGAGCATTCATGAAATGAATTGAGGTGTGAACAGTCTGGAAGTTTTAAGGCACTTTGAAAACTATTAGCAGCATTTATTCCTCTGCTACTGATGAGATTCTGCTGCTTTAGGTTTTCTGGCTAGCATGAATAAGAAAATGAGCATAACAAAAGAGATTTGGTCAACAAAAGTATATTCCACAAGATATTTGTCAGTCTTTAAGATGTCACAAGAATCTTGGTCATACTGAAGGGTTTTATAGAAAAGAATATAATGGAACTACTGGACTTGCAAAATTGCAACACAATTCTCTTAAAATCCATTAGCCAGAGTTAAGAGTCACAAGCACCAAAGAAGAATTTCAAAATAAAAAAATCTGTAAAACGTTCAGGGGCACCAGCTCCTGGGGACCGAGTCCTTTTGCACTTCCACTGTGCAATCCTATGCAACTTTACTCAGAGGTAAAGTACTCTGAGGTAAAATACTCTGAGGTGTATTAATCCCAGGAAAAATGTGCACAGATTGCAGCTAAATTCAGTGAGAGTGCATGCTTAATTCTCCAGCACATATTAGTGGGACTCAAAAGTGCCTAGCTTTATATATTTCTCTTACGCATCTCCCACTTTTTCTTTTTTACAAAGTACAGTAACACAAAATGGTTAACAGAAAAATCAAAACAAGAATGAAAAGATAAAATTCAGTATAAAACAAACAATTCACAGCAAAATGCACAGGAATTTAAAACAGCAGCAGAAAACATAAAATCTGAATCCTAAAAATGTTTATGTACTTAAATAAAATGGTCTTTTTTTAAAAAAAGAAAAGTTTGCATTGAAGGGGCTAGGTAGATTTCTTTTGGGAAGCTGATTCAAATCCTGTGTAACACAAAAGGTCCTCACCTGGTTGTCACCTATTTTATTTCTCAGATGGTTTTGTAGGTCATGTCTATTGCTTCTTCCCTATGGCTCCCCCAGTTCTAGGTGCATTCAAATTATAATGTGATGTGTGAAGAGCTATTTCTGTTTGCCTGTCCTGGATTTTCAACTATTCAGGTTCAGTGGATGGTCTCAGGTTTTATGACAGTGGGAGAAAAACTTTCCCCTACATCAAGTGTGGGGAACTTTTGGCCCTCCAGATGTTGCTGACCTACAACTTGCATGATCTCTAGCCACTGGCTAAGCTTGCTCGGGATTATGGGAGCTGCAATTCAGCAACATCTGGAGGGCCACAGGTTCCCCACCCCTGCACTACACAATGCATCATTTTGTATACCCCTACTGTTGCCCACCCCCCCCCAAATAAAAAATGGCATTTACTGTTTGCACACTGAAGTGGTACAGTCTATAGCTATGTTATCATTTCCCCCTAGATAAGGCCTTGCTTTAGATCCTAAACTGATGAGTGAAAGACTATAATAAAGTATATGATTCATAGAGAAAGAATTGTGATACACTGTAGGAGGATAATACATAATTGATCAGGAATCAAGGCACTTTCCCTACTAGTTCACGCCTCCCTAATACCTAAAATTTTATTAATCCACCTCTGCTTTTTAGCAGAGATCAGTCAAATGTAAAACACTGTCCATAAATAATTCACTTATTTGTAAATTAACTATGAAAGATTAATATACTGGGATATGTAACCGTTAGCCATTCTTGTTTTCTTTCTACCCATTTCTTCTTTGGCTGATGAGCTTAATTTTAGCATCTTGAAAGCTTACGATGATGTGTTCTTCATCACAATAAGCAGCAACAGCTTATTATGAAGTATTGTATTTGCGTTCACCTTATGGAATGAAAGGAATAAAAGGACCACATGTATGAGATTTTAGCTGTAGCTCCCTTGGGCATTTGGAATTTTCTTTCTCTTTTTTTCCTGGGGAGAACACCAAACAATTAAGGCAGCCAGAAGTGTCTGCTTGACGTAGGAGTAGCTTAGTATTCATCCATACCTAGTACATCCAGTGAAGTAGATTACCGTAAAATGTGTGAAAAGATAAACAGGAGTTAAAGTTCTAGTGCTCCCCCTGGATTTTGGATGATTGGGTTAGAAGGCCTTCTCAAGTCTCCAGACCTTGCTCACCAAGGTATTTGAGGGTAGATTTTAAAGTACGGATTTGTCTTATTTCCTTAGATATAGATGAAAAAACTAAATGGGTTAAATGAAAACAAGTTATTCCTAGACAGTAGGCCAAAATACACATGTTGTGGGAAGAGTTAAAGCAAGTGTTGCCAACATGGCATTCACAGCTTCACATGTGCCCACAGTGGCCTTCCTGGGCACCCACAAGGTCCCCTTCTCTGCTGGAATTTGGCTTGAAAGAAGCATTGTATTGTTGCTAATAAAATTGGTTGCAGCGTGTGCTTGGCTGCAGTGTGTGTGAGATGCCCGGTTTGCAAATGTGCCCGTAAACCTAAAAAGGTTGGCAACCTCTTGTTTGAACAATAAAGCCCCCATACTCAAATTATCCATGTAGCATTGGTCACACTCTCTTCCTGTTAATATATATGCAATGGAAACATCCCAAAATAGGAAACAATGCCGAATCAGTCTTTCTCGCCACTTTGGCAAAACATGGTGGTAGCTAAGGCACTTTCCTGGCCACTTTGCCTAGAAGTCCTTGTTCTGAAGGTACCACTGGCCCTTTCCCCAAGTGAGGCAAGACAGAGAGGCAAGACAGTGGAGGGAGAAGTGACGGGCCTCCATCACTGGATGGGCAGATGGCTGGCCAAGCTAAATTTGAGGCAGAGGGGCACAAATTTGGCACACCCACCCACTGCCTGAGAAAAATGTGTCATTCCACTTAATGGTTGGACAAGCCCTGCTTGAGCTTCAAACTTTTAAGAATGCAAATTTCTAAATGCAATCACTACCTCTTCCAGATTGCATCTCTTCTTCCTGTTGTAAAAAAAATGCAACCACCGAACTTGAATATCCAGTGGCATAGCGTGGGTTGTCAGCACCCGGGACAAGGCAAGTAATTTGCGCCCCCTAACCCGTGGATTTGCGCCCCCTAACCCTAACCCCCAGATGTTGCGCCCGGTGCGGCCGGCCCCCCCTGCACCCCCCACGCTACGCCACTGTGAATATCTGTTCTAAAGAATGAATAGTGCACTCTGGGCCGGATAACATTTAATTAACCTCAGTCTATATACTCTAAACATAAAACTAAAGACTTCTTCCCAAATCCCTTTTGCCTCTCCTTTGGAATTTAAATCTGCAGAGCTGCTCTTCAACTATTATATGAAATGTTGCTTAGCATTTGCCTCTGATTTTATTAAGAAGCACTCCATTACCGTCAACTGAGTAATAGACTGTTAACAAAATGTTTCTACCATAATTCTTTTGTCCCTCCTTGCGTTCTGGAACTCGGAAGTCATATAATCTAATAGCAGCATAAGGGATTCTATGAACTCCCATTTAAAAGTGTTGGAAATGTAACGGCAGGGACCATTCAGTGTGTGATTTAAGGGACCAATTCTGTTATTGGTCTGGATGACAGCAGGCTCTGATTGGCTGGAGTTTCCAGTCATTTGGGAGTTAGCTTTAAGAAAGGAAGGTGGGATTTGACAGTTGCCTGAGTCTAAGGGAAAAGTACGGTAGTTCTGAATGAGTTTTTCTCTGTTCCTCATATCAGTTCAGTTCATTTTATTATGCATTTTTAGCACAGTAGGTTTAACTTTCCAATATAATAGAGCTACTTACAATAAAAGTTAGGTAGTGTGAGGCAGCTATCTCAGGCAGCTGGCTTGGGGTTGTCATGAAAGGGCAGCAAATTGTTACCTGTTTCATTATCACTGCGGTTTTACTGCTAGGGAGAGGGAAGGTGTTTGTGGGAATTTCTGCTTCAGATGCCAAAATAACTTGCCTGCCCTTGGCTGCAATGCACCTTGACTTGGGGGAGTGGATGTCATTTGCTATTCTGCCTCAGGCCCTGTCTGAGGGGAAAATAAGAATTCTAATTTGGAGGAAAACACTTAACCCCCCCCCCCCGCCATTTTCTCCCATAATTTGCATCTATATCTGTACCACTGCTGTGGTGGAGGAGTGAGAGAAAGAGAGAGAATAAGCAGACTTTTGGATATGGTATCCACTCACATGATGAACAAAAAAGCTCCATAATTATTTTACTTTGCTTTCTAATTCCCATTTATTTTGCAACAAGACATGATGCAAGCCTCTTCTCTTATTTAAAGATTACGAAACAAGCAGCAGAACCCATGTCTCAAACCTCCCTATTCAAGCTGCAATGATTCAGCAATAGAGCTCCTGATAAAACAAAGAACAGCAATTCCTCTATTGCGCATGTTTAGATCCCATCCTACTCCTGTGACTGCAATTGCTTCAAACCACTTTTAATATTGATTTTAAAGGGTTGTAAGCCACCCTAGGACCTAAAGGTGAAGGGCAGGTAATAGATTGAAATAACAGTAGTAATAATAATAGTAGTAGTAGCTTCCCCCCAAGGATCTTGGGAACTGTAGTTTATCCCTCACAAAGCTATAACTCCCAGCAGCACAGGTAACAAACTAAGCTCTCAGGATTTTTTGGTGTGGGGGGGAGTAATGTGCTTTCAATGTATGGGGTGTGCTCAGTCTGAAGCTGGCAAAATCTGGGTCAATCCTGCCATTTTCCTACATCTTCCTCAGGAGTTCCCACACAAGGTAGCTTTCTCCAGGAGGACAAAGCTTGCAAATCTGAGCCAGCAAGTACAAAATAAAGCATCACAGAACTGTGAGTTCTATGGAGAGTACAAATTCCTTAGCTCATTCTGGCCCCTCAGGGTGGGAATGGTAAATAGGTGGAGAATGGAGGTTAGTCAAGCTTTACCGCTTGCACTACTATAAATTGGAAACTGCTACCACATGTTAGAAAATTATTTATTTACTGTTGAGCAAGAAGCCTCTGAAATCATCGGTCTAATGTAATTAGTTTAGATTACAGATCTGTGCCTTGAGTACGGACTCTTGACTATCTCAGCTTTCCAGTGCCCACCCACTTGATTCCCAAATGACTATGCAGCTCTTTCTTTGTTGCTTACGCAAGCAACAGCAGCAGAACATTGAAGCATGATGGCTTTGTTTGCATTAGGACTGGGTTGGCTTAACAAGGATGTGAAATTTGCCCTTTGTAATCGGAACTGTGCCACGGGCATGTTGTACATCCTTAGCACTAAAGTCCATTTAGTCATGGGGTCTGTACCACGGATGGGCGAGATGGTTGGTGTGATCGCAGGGTTGGGAGTTTTCACAGTGATAGAATCTGTGACAATACCAGGTTGCCCAATACTTGTCTTTGAGAAGGTACAACACATTCCTCCTGCTGCTTCTTGTTGGACATGATATCGATATCGATATCGATATCGATATAGATATAGATATAGATTATAGATTATAGATTATAGATTATAGATATAGATATAGGTATAGATATATGCAGTGTGCAGAAGTATATAGTCTGATAAGGCTGGTGGTTGAAATAATAAAAAGCCTACTCCTGGCAAAGCATCCATCATGGTGTCATGAGTTTAAAGAAAAGGGTCCCAACACTAGGTCACACAAAGAAAACTGACTGGAGAAGGAATAAAAGGAAATAAAAGCTTGAGAACACAACATGCAAGACAACACTTCTGACCATTCAGACATGTCTTGACTTGCTCATTTTTCTAAAATCAGAGGAGGGGAGAATTTGTGTTGTTTCCCTTCCTTCTGATAGTTTCTGGGAAACACTTTTATTTTTCTTTAATTGTCTTTTCATGTGCCACATAGCAGCCATCCCCGTTGGCACACAATCCATCTTGCAGTGGTGCTTTGCTTATGTCACACAGTGCTCCTAAATCGATAGCCTGCCTCTTTAAAATTCCTACAGTACAGCTGAGAACCAGAAAGAATCCCCAGTGGGAAAACTAGGAAATTGGAGATTATTTCACAAGCAGAGGTTCCCAAGGTCTGGCCCCAGGAGAACATTCTGGTTTAACAAGGAGGAGTTAATCGTACCATTTTTATGTATGTGAAAACTGCGACTTAATGAGGAGTCTTTTCCTTAAGGGGAGGGGGGAATTGAGATTTCTTTTGATTGAATCATAAACAGCTCCCTCAGTACTTAAGGCAATCAAGTTCAAGCTCAAATGAGTCCTCCATTTTATCACTGGGATTTTAAAGCGTTGTTCATAGCATCCTTCCAGGCAATGCCTTATCACAGCAGCTCTTGCAAAGGAAAGAGCTCCAACCTTAACTGTTCATTGCATACAGTTATGAGGTTGAGGGTGGAGTGGGGGAGAGAGAAGACTTTCCCATACTCTCCTTCAAGTCCTATCTTGACAAAACAACATGTTTTCCTAGCCAGGGGCGCTGCTGTGCTCCCACTTCCAGCCACATAGCTCCAGCTGTTCTCTAACAAATACAGCCGCAACACACTTCTTTCCTTCTGCAGCACCCTAATAAACCAAGAGTAAATTACCAAGTGACCTACTTACTGGGGTTGTTTAAATAATCCTCAACGTGGCACTGTAATTTGATGTTTTCCACTGAAGGACAGAGGGATTTCACATGAAAACATAAGCTTGCCACAAAAAAGCTGGGAATTAAAGCTAATAATAATAATAATAATAATAATGGTAGGAATGGGCATAACATAGCTGCTTGGGTGTTTTGATAAAGAAAGAAAAGTTATAGTGTTTTGTTTTTGTTTTAAAGGCAGCGATCGGTTGGTGTATCATGTGGTATGATTCCATTATCGAGTCCAATAAAGAAAATTGATTTGCAAGATTAATATCGAATCATTACTTTTGCATCATCTCTTTGTGACACCATCATTTTTATGGGAGGCCTTTTATTTTCTTGCATTTGCTTCTACTCGTCTCAAATTGCAATGTGATACACACACCGTACATTTAAAGCACATTACTCCCCCCCCCCGCCCCTCAGAGAATACTGAGAGCTTAGTTTTTACAGGTGCTGGAAGTTATAGTTTTGTGAGGGATAAACTACGGTTTGCTGAGTATTCAGGAGTAACACAAAAGCTGTGGAGACTAGAGAAGTGAATGATCCCTAGAAATTGGCAGTTCTGCTGCCTCAAGGCCATAGCATGTGGCAACTTATCTTCCTTAGTCCGCTGTGGCTTTCGACTTCCCGTCCTGTTCAGCTAAAAATCCGATTGTTCCTTTGTAGCTGTGGCTGTGCCTGCCCCACACCTAACGTCTTATGGTGCCCTCATGGGCCAAACTGGGAGCTGTGGCAAGCCCCCCACCCCACCCCCAGTCCCATAGAAACCTCTTGATTTTATTCAGCTGAGGATATGTCTAACTGTCTTTGGTTGTCTTTTCTGTCATTTTTATTTATTACATTTATTAGATGCCCCACAACCAAGGCTCTCTGGGTGACAAAACTATATAAAATCACAAATCCAATAAAACGCCAGCCAAATAATAGCACAAAAATCATGAAAACTATAAAACGTACATTAGAGCAGAGATGAAAATGATTTCGGTCACAGCTGTGTAGTCTAATAACAGACCAGTGTGTATGTCTGGCTGGATTCCTCTCTGCCTGTCCCGACTGCCCAGCCTTACCTGGCCTCTAACTCTTCTCCCAACCTCCAGCTTCTCTCCACCTTGGTTGCCCCGAGCTAGCGACTGTGTCTCTGTATGTGTTGTGATTCCTACATGGCCATGGTAATTGACTGAATCCTCATGAATTCTGACAGAAGGGGTGGCCTTGACCCAGTTCTGATGCCAGCCTGGGGTATTCACCTACGTGCTTGCCACACGACAAAAGCATTATCCAGTCTTTCATTCAACAAGCAAGCCAATGCATTTCTTACAGGTTTTGCTTTTCTGCTGTGCCATTAAAAACTTCAAGCAGACCTGTGCCTTTTCACCAAGGGATTACAGTTCAATAACAGTGCAAAGTATAGCACAGAGCTCAGTTTTCGTTTCCTTTTTATTGCCTGATCCCTAGATGGCTGCATATCGTGCAGTGCTCTAGTCAGGGTGTGGCCCTAGTAAGCAGGATACAAAGCTGGACGTATGCTGAGTGGAGGCCTATTTGCGGTCTGGCAACGGATGCAAGTCCAGTCCCTTGACTAAGCAAATAATGCCTCCCAACTTAGTGCTGGCACACTTCCACCAGTTAGTGTAATGTGTTTTCTAGGCAGGGCTGCCCATCACCGTCATCAGCTCCTTCCACTCCCACTTCTGTACTATGAATACCCAAATCATACACAAAGGAAAGCTATGTCTGTGCTCATAGTCGCTACTATTTTAGTAATAAAAAACATGCAGCTGTTACCAACTGTACACTGTCCAGACATCAGTTCTCGGTGTGTTGCACTTTCCCAGCACCAGATCCACCAGATCCCAGCATCAGATCCACTATATTTTGTACCTGGCAAAATGTATATCCTCTGATATATTGAGATCATCAAATAAGATGGTTGTTTCCACGTCAGAGAACTTCACTGGAGCTGCAGGTGACTTCCCACCCTCCCCACGTCTGTGTTGCTCTCTTGGTAAAAGATGGCCATTTGGGTCAGGTCTGCAAGTCGCAGCTGCAGAGTCAAGAGACGGAAAAGGAAAAGGAAAGTGTAGCAACCAATACCACTTGCACAGTCTGAAATCACAGTTTTGAATAAACTTGGTGAGCTCTTTGAAGCCTTTACTATGGTTGCTGAGATTTGATCTTTGTGTCAGATGTTCCATCTTCCCATCAACAACCGGTAGTTTCACAACACAACCAGCCCAGATGTGGTTTTGCAGCAGAACTGATTTGCTAATGAAACAGAGAATATGTTCAAAAGAGGGTGTCCCATGGAGCAGTGGTTTGGACAGGCCTTTCTCTGTGGCAGCACCCTGGTTGTGGAACTTTTCCCCTTTGGAAGTGTAGTTGTTCTCTCACGGTCATGACCTTCAGACATCAACTGAATATATATTTTGTTGCCCAGGCTTTTGAGATGTGAATGTTGATACAGAACTGAAGCAGCTCTGGGTTTTCTAATTGTACATGCCGAGGGCTTTAGCACTGCATGCTTAGATTTTTAACATTTCTATATGCATTGTATTTTGTTATGTTGTATGACCCCCTGGGCTCACACAGGAAGAAAGGCAGCATAAAAAATAAAAGCAAGCAAGTAATTGTTGCATGTAAATGGTGAAATGTTACACAATCCCCTTGCCTAGCCCAATGCTTGTGGCATTAAAAAAAACCTTTTATAACTGATTTTATTTAAATTAGACACTCAGCATTTCTTTACTCTTCCAGCGCATGTGTGCTCTGCTGTACATCCAGAGCCATCTCCTTGCATGTGAGGAAGTAGATTCGAGTCCATAAATGTGTTGCAATGAATGTGTTGGTCTTTAAGGTGCTACGTCTCTTCCTTATTAAAGCTATCCCTTTGGGACTTTTTGTTCTTTTATTTTATTTAGTTATTTGAAGGTTGTGCACTTCAGCTCCCCCAGTACTGGAGCACAGATATATCCTGAATATTTTTGAGAAGCAGAAAACAGCCATACAGCCATCCCCACTGCAAGATTGTACCACACCCCTTTAATTGCACAATGACTTCATCTCGTAGTGTTGCCTTTTGATAGGGACATCCGGAACTAGAATACATTCTGGGTAAGCTGTATAAAATGCTTCAAGGAAACTTACCACGATTCCAACAGGAAATGGTTGTGACAGTAGAAATCACACACACACCCTGAACATTGTGCAACAGCCTCATGCTGTCTGTTGTGACATAAGTCTGTCAACTATTTTAAAAGTGCTTAGTTGACCATTACCTTTATAGTGAAGTAACCCTGAAATCCTACACATATCTACTCAGAAGGACGTGGACACAGGATTGCAGCCTAATTCAATTAAATTCAAATAACTCTGCACATTACCTAAACTTCAATATAGGTGTGTTTCTGGAATACTGAAGAAGGTGAAAGGTAACTTACAAAATCTACCTCTCACTATTGGAAGGAAAGGCCACTTTTAATGTATTTGCTTTTATTATGGGAACCAAAAGAGTCTCACAATTGGCAATTGTGCCTTTAACTCTTTGGTGATTAAAAAAAAATCAATTATAACTTTTGTTTATTAATTTACCATTTAGAATGATTACAGACTGAAGCACTAGCCATAATATAATACGTTCTTTCTAGGTAAAGGACAGCACCCAGGGTGCCTCTATAAGGCACATAACACACCATATCTAATGCCACCAGTCCAATTACAGTAACACAAGCAGAAAGAAGGTAACAGAAGCTGTGCATTAGTCTATATGGGCTTGACACAGTGGTATTAGGAACCTAAACATGTTATAAAGAGAACCTTGTGTTTGCTCTGATCTAATCCCATGAGTGCAGCAGCCAAGTGATTTAATTTTGGAGTCGGAAGAAAGTAAGGAGTGTTTCTTACCTGAAGACAAGTTTGTTTTTAAGCAACAGTCCTCTAGCTGTTGGCTGCAGGATGCAGACAGAACTTGTTGGCTAGGGAGGTCTATTTTTGTTTTGTTTTTAAGGATGCTGTTGACATTTTTTCTGTTCGTGAAAAAGTAGGTAAAACTGGCAGCCCCACCGTAGACCGATGACTGGGCGACAAGCCATAATCAGAAGCAGACTTTTCCTTGCATTTCTTGTGTTTTACAGAAACATCTTTAAATTTAAGCATCAGTTCTGAGCTTTACAAAATAAGAGAGTGGGAGGCTGTCACTTCCCATAGAGACTGAAGTCTAAATGCGAAAAGGGTTGTAAGAAAGCAAAGGTAAAAAGCGACAAGAACAGGATGTGGAACAGTATGGCTCTGTGATAAGTTATACTATTTGCTTTTGGAGAACCTCGGTTAACATGTGTTGTTTCTACATCTCAGATCCAACTGAAACCTTCCTTATCTCACATACGGGAATTTTCTTAACACTCAGACTAACCAGTGATCCTATAATATGTTTTAAAAAAATAATAATACCCCCCCTCTAGTATATGGCATGGCTTACTTGTTTGAGCAATCAATACATATTTTACTAATCTCATTTTTCAGACATACTTTTTTTTTTTATAAAATTTTTATTGGTTTTACAACATTTTTAAGAAAAACAAACAAACACTAAAAATGACAAACATACACGTATAATTTCAAACATATTTTCATAAACCTCTTTTCTTGGACTTCCCCATACCCCCCCTCTCTGCATCCCAATGTCCATAATTCAACTAGCAACTCCCAATTGTTACTTTCCAATCTCTATCATCTTAGTCCTCTTTTATAGTCTAACCTTGTATCCCTGTACCCTTTTGCTTCTGGAAACCACAACATTTTAGCATTCATTAAGTTTATAGTAGTCCTTAAGGTAGCTTTTAAATTTTTTCCACTCTTCTTCCACCGTCTCTTTTCGTTGGTCACGGATTCTGCCTGTCATCTCGGCCAATGTCATATAGTCCATCACTTTCATCTGCCATTCTTCCACAGTGGGTAAATCTTGTGTCTTCCAATACTTTGCGATGAGTATTCTTGCTGCTGTTGTGGCATACATAAAAAAAATTCTATCTTTCTTTGTCACCAATTGGCCGACAATGCCCAAGAGAAAGGCCTCTGGTTTTTTAGGAAAGGTACATTTAAGTACCTTTTTCATTTCATTGTAGATCATTTCCCAGAAGGCCTTAATCTTCGGGCATGTCCACCAAAGGTGATAAAAGGTACCTTCAGTCTCTTTACACTTCCAACATTTATTATCGGGCAAATGATAGATTTTTGCCAGCTTGACTGGGGTCATGTACCACCTGTATACCATTTTCATAATGTTTTCCTTTAAGGCATTACATGCCGTAAATTTAATACCGGTGTTCCATAACCATTCCCAGTCAGCTGACATAATGTTATGACCAACATCCTGAGCCCACTTAATCATAGCCGATTTAACTGTTTCATCCTGTGTGTTCCATTTCAACAGCAAGTTGTACATTCTAGATAAATTCTTAGTATTGGGTTCTAACAGTTCGGTTTCTAATTTTGATTTTTCCACCTGGAAACCGATTTTCCTGTCCTGTTTAAAAAATTCCATTATTTGACGATATTGGAACCAATTTTCTACTTTATGCTTCAATTTCTCCTGACTTTGTAGTTTGAACTTATCTCCATCCTGTTCTAAAATTTCCCAATACTTCGGCCATCCGACCTCCATATTGAGTTTCTTCACTGCTTTAGCCTCCACTGGTGAGACCCATCTAGGGGTTTTGTTTTCCAATAGATCTTTATATCTTATCCAAACATTAAACAATGCTTTTCTAACAATATGATTTTTAAAGGCACTGTTAACTTTATCATACCAAAGATATGCATGCCAACCAAAAGCATTATTAAAACCTTCCAGATCCAAGATGTCCGTGTTCTCGAGGAGCATCCATTCTTTCAGCCAGCAAAAAGCTGCTGCCTCATAGTACAATTTTAGGTCCGGCAGGGCAAAACCCCCTCTTTCTTTAGCATCTGTCAATATCTTAAATTTAATTCGGGGCTTTTTGCCCTGCCAGACAAATTTCGAAATGTCTTTGTGCCACCTCTTAAAACATTCCATCTTGTCAAGAATCTGCAAGGTCTGAAACAAAAATAACATTCTAGGCAATACATTCATTTTGATTACTGCAATTCGGCCTAACATTGACAATTTCAAATTTGACCATATTTCTAGATCTTTTTTAATTTCTGACCAACATTTTTCATAGTTGTCCTTATACAAATTCACATTCTTAGATGTTAAGTAAACCCCTAGATATTTCACCTTCTTTACCACAGTCAAACCTGTTTCCTCTTGAAATTTCTCCTTTTCCATATCTGTTAAGTTTTTCCCTAAAACTTTAGTTTTTTGCTTGTTCAACTTAAATCCAGCTACCTGGCCAAACTGTTGTATTATTTCTAAAACCTTTTTCGTACTAGTGTTTGGCTCTTGCAAAGTCAATACTAGGTCATCTGCAAACGCTCTTAACTTATAATGTTTAGCTCCGACCTGCACACCTTTGACCTGCTGGTCATTTCTTATCATGTTCAGCAACACCTCCAGAACTGATATAAAAAGTAATGGGGAAATCGGGCACCCCTGTCGTGTTTCTTTTTCTATCTTAAGTTCCTCAGTCACAACATTGTTTACAATCAGTTTAGCTTTTTGTTCAGAATATATTGCAGCCATACCATTCTCAAAACCCTGGCCTACCCCCATCCCATGAAGATTCTTCCTCATAAAACTCCAAGAAATATTGTCAAAGGCTTTCTCCGCGTCCACAAAAATCAATACTGCTTTAGTGTTTATATTCACCTCTAGCTTTTCCAGAATGTCTATTACATTCCTTACATTGTCTGCCAGGTGTCTTTTAGGGAGAAAACCTGCTTGGTCCTTATGAATCTTCTCCATCAAGACTCTTTTAAATCTTTTTGCCAAAATGTCTGCAAAAATTTTGTAATCCACATTAAGGAGTGATATTGGGCGGTAGTTCTTGAGTTGGGTCTTTTCAGTCTCTGACTTTGGTATGAGTGAAATATATGCCTCTTTCCACGATTCAGGTGCCCTTTTTCCCTCAAGGATCTCATTACAAACTTCTCTTAGTGGTTGAGTCAGCCATTCCTTCAGCGATTTGTAGTATCTAGAAGTCAGTCCATCTGGTCCCGGAGATTTGCCCAGTTGCATATTCTGAATGGCAGCCTCTATCTCTTGTTCTGAGATTCTCTGGTTCAAGTCCATCTTACTTTGATGAGAGATGTTTTGTAATCCATATTTTCCAAGGAATTTGTCTATATCTTCTTCATTTTGCGGGCCTTGAGTGTAGAGTTTTTTGAAATAACTTAAAAAGCAATTTCTAATTTCATTAGGTTTAGATATATTCTTTCCATCCACCTCTAGGCTTGTAACTGTATTTAGTTTCTGCCTTTTCTTCAGTTGCCATGCCAAAAGTTTGCCACATTTATTTGCTGATTCAAAAGTCTTTTGCTTCATTTGCTTTATCTTCCATTCAATCTCTTGGTTCATCAATTCCATATATTGTGTTTGATATAACTTGATCTCTCTTAAAATGTCCTGAGATTTTGGTTTTGTTCTTAATTTTCTCTCTCCTTCCTTTATCATTTCCAAAATCCTCTCTTTTTTCTCATTTTGTTTTTTCCTCTTTATTGAATTTTGTTGAATCAAGAATCCTCTCATAACCGCTTTACTTGCGTCCCAGATCACTCTTTTCTCCACGTCGGTCCTCACATTTTTCAGACATACTAACCATTCTAATTCCATTCTAATTCTTGTACTTACCATTCTAAATCAAAGGTGGGCAAATGCCAGGCTTGTGGGATCTACTTAAAAACAACAACAGCACTAACTTTAGAACATTGGCTCGTATGTTTTGGGTGAGATTCTGTGTTGAAATTTCTCCCAATGGCTGTAAATATTTCATTGTTTGTACCTACAAAAGAATAAAAATATAGCTTGTTTTTTTTTAAAAAAAGCACAGAGGGAGTGGGACTATGTACACCACCCTCACCCACAATATCCCCACTGGCTCCACCCCTTACCACTTGCTTTTGAAGAATTCCTGAATGCAGCTACTGCATACAGCCTATCAGTGAAACCCTTCTGTGTTACAAGAATTCATATCATGTTCTGGTCCAATGACAGATCCCACGGAGAAAGCAGTGAGGGTGGTCAAAGGTTGCCAGATCATAGATAACTCCAGAACCTCCAAGTGTCTCTATTTTCCAGGGACGTCCCTGGTTTAAAGAAGCCATCCAGTTTCTGATTTGATACTGGAATTCCTGGCTTTTCCTTAGGACATCCCTATTTTCATGGGAGAAATGTTGGAGGGTATGGAGTTATCCAACCCTCAAGCCGTCTGAAGGTAATTCTGTATAGGGAAGTTTTGTTCATGTTTAATGTTTTATTTTGTTTTTATATATGTTGGAAGCTGCCCAGAGTGTTGGGGCAACCCCAGTAATATGTCTGGGTTATAGTAAAATTATCATTATGGAACGGGACGTCCCTATTTCCACCAGAAAAATGTTGGAGGGTATGTAACTCTGAGTGAGCAACTTGCTCCATCAAAGGTTGGGAACTGACTGAGGCCTTTTAAGGCCTTATCTCCAGGCAACCTCCTCCAGGCTTCCACCCACCCACCCACTTGTAGAGAACTTCAGGACCTTAAAGGGCCAGCTCTCTGGCCTGAAGACAGGCACTCCTGCTACATTCCATTGCCTTCTAGTGGGCTTCCACTAGACTGATGAGTGGTGGGAGGCATTTGGTTCCTTGGGCTTAGGGCAGTGATGGCCAGACTTGGTCCTCTAGCTGTTTTGGGACTACAACTCCCATCATCCCTAGCTAACAGGACCAGTGGTTAGGGATTATGGGAATTGTAGTTCCCATAACAGCTGGAGGGCCAAGTTTGGCCATCACTGGCTTAGGGGAAAGTGCCCATGTGGGTCTGGGCTCTGGTCCTATAGGCTGGGGTGGTATGGGAGGTTCCTCTGGGTGCTCCTGTCCAACAGCCTAGGACACAATGGTCTCTTATCTTCAGCAGTCAGCTCTGAGCCCTGAATCTGATCCAGCACCTCATCTGGTGTTCCTGCAGCTTCCGACTCTGTGTCCAGATAACTGGTAAATTCAGGGCTCATGACAATTCATCTCTAAGGAGGAGAGTGCATATGTATGTGTGAGTAACTTGCCTCACTCCATTCTCTCCTGCTCCCATGCATAGCATTATTTTCCAAGCATTTATTCTCTTTTCTTACGGAGATGACATCATAGGCCATGGCAAGGTGCCTGCTGGGACTTTTCATGGACAAGAAACTTCTTCTGCACAGAGAAGGAATTTTAAAACAATCAAAATCCCGAGGAAGTGGAATTAGGAAGGTCCTAGCCTACTTCTAAATTAATCAGGATATCCTCCCCATGAAAGGTCACAGGCTCTAGTGTTTTCCTCATGAGTTACTCTGAAAACATTTCTGTAGACTTGATGTTCCAAGCTCCCAAAGGAAACTGCAAAAACTAACTGTGGTCCAGCTCTGATGTAATAGTTAGGGCAAACAAGATGTTTCCTGGTCTGGTTCCTCTGGGTGCATCGAAGCAAAAAGAATGGATGATCCATTCAAGAAGACAACCTCACTGCTATATAGAGATTGATGAATGGATGAATACTCCCGTGGCTATCCTCAGGCTGACCTAGAAATGAACTGATCTCTCAAAAGTGGAAACAAATTGGCTCATATCCCAATCAAATACAAGGAGCTCGAAAAATGAAAAGGCACTGTCTGCTCCAGACTGACACCATTTTAGGTTTAAGGAATGTAAAGGTAAAGGGACCCCAGACCATTAGGTCCAGTCGTGACCGACTCTGGGGTTGCGGTGCTCATCTCGCTTTATTGACCGAGGGAGCCAGCATACAGCTTCCAGGTCATGTGGCCAGCATGACTAAGCCGCTTCTGGCAAACCAGAGCAGCGCACGGAAACGTCGTTTACCTTCCCGCCGGAGTGGTACCTATTTATCTACTTGCACTTTGACATGCTTTCAAACTGCTAGGTTGGCAGAAGCAGGGACCGAGCAACAGGCGCTCACCCCATCGCAGGGATTTGAACTGCCAACCTTCTGATCATCAAGTCCTGGGCTCTGTGGTTTAACCCACAGCACCACCTGTGTCCCTTAGGGAATGTAGGTTTGTGCAATTAAAGTGGATTAAAGCACCCTGGTGCAGCAAATCCACTTGCTGATTTTTGTAAAAAAAATATTTTTTTTAATGGGGTTTTTTGCAATTAGGATGACAGGATGATTTATGACTTCTGCACACACAATTCAGGATGAAATCAAGATGAATGCTCATTGTTGTATAACTTCCACACCAACAAATCAGAGGAAAAGCTCAATAAAGAGCAGGCGTCATACGTATAACCTCCCTGTAAGTTCTGTACAAGCAAATCAGAATGAATGCGCAATAAACAGCTCATCTGGAGAAGTCCACAAGCTCTCTGCTGCTGATGCTTTGTCAATAAGTAAAGAAAAGGGGGTGGTTGGCAAGCAAGTCTTCCAATGTCACCACTTCTTTCATGCAGTCATTTCCTTACCACTTTTTCATTATGAGACACTGGCTGCTACACCAGGGGGTCCGTCTCCTGCTTCAGTGAAGGGAAATGCACACTGCTTTTCATTTCCTTTTGTGTTTCTTGTCACATCAGCCCACACAGGCTGATAAGAGACATATGAACCATGGTTTGGGCGTGTCCACATCTGAGCATTATTTAGCTATTAATCCGCTCCCTCCACATTCAGATTCGATCGAAGTAGCCCACACCCACACGTATTTGTATATGAGAATCAACTTCACTTTTCCCCTAGCAGACAAGAAGTTTCAAGGAAAGGAGGCAGGGCTATCCTTTCGTTCCTCACCAGAGAGAAAGCTATGGGTCGTATCAACAAGGAGAGACTAGGATGTGTTGAGCAATTTTCTGTTTACATTCCTGGTCTCTGGCAGTTACCTGAATCCTCAGTGTGTGTGTCTGGGGCCCCTATGTATCCTCAACAGTACAGATGGGCAGACTTTTGGTCCAGTTAAACACCCCATGAATTTTCCTTAAGAGAATGCTTTGCCAGCAACATTATTTCCTTTCCAGTGAAATAGATGGGCTTTCAGTGCATCTTTGTGGCTGTCTGGCTGAAATGGAAAGAGAACTTGGTGGCAGAATAATGGGTGAGGAGGGAGTGGAGGATGTGGATTTGCTATGAATGCCTGAGAGCTTTTACATTTCAAAACAACATTTTTTCTGAACTGAGCCCTCATCACAAACAATATCTAAGTCAAAGGTATTGAGTTCGTGTATTTAGCAACTTGCAAATCGGAGAGTAACTTGAAGGAAGCAACAAAAGGGTAGATTAGTGTACTGAATGGTTTCTACAGTTTAATTTGTTATCAAAATGGAAAGAGTAACAATACTTAGAGTAATTCTCTCTCTTTTTAATCAAAGCATCTGGAAAGAAATACTATAATCACCATGTGTTATAGGTGCATTAACTATGTGCACTGGAAGCTAGAGGCGTGTGTGCCAGGTGAGGGGCACCAGCCGAGGGGGCATAAAATCTCACCAGAGTCATACCTTGGCTCCCTCGCACCTTTGGCAAAGAGTTGTATTGGTGGCGCTCCAGTCCCTTGTGTCCTTAGCAATCACAGCTCTCTTCATCTTTCTTTTGTGATTTTTGAGCCCCACTGGGCCTGGGCCCTTGGAGGGGGCCAACTTAACCAACCTGTAGGCATGCCCTGACAATAACTCTAAGCAGAGGCACCAGCTTGAGTAAAATGGGGGGGGGCAGGTAAGCTCTGCCCTGCATAATCAATCACACACCATTTAAATGGCAATGCCCATCAACTTTGTGAGGTCCCAGCCCTCTCAAGTATTTTATTGGGGAAGCCAAAGAGAGCCAGTGTGGTGTAGTGGTTAAGAGTGGTAGACTCGTAATTTGGTGAACTGGGTTTGATTCCCCACTCCTCCACATGCAGCTGCTGGGTGACCTTGGGCCAGTCACACTTCTCTGAAGTCTCTCAGCCTCACTCACCTCACAGAGTGTTTGTTGTGGGGGAGAAAGGGAAAGGAGAATGTTAGCCACTTTGAGACTCCTTCGGGTAGTGATAAAGCGGGATATCAAATCCAAACTCTTCTTCTTCTAGGCATTGGCTCCTATGAGTCTAAGGAAGGTAGAGGGGTTGAGCCCTCAGAAGGCTGCCAAGATGGTCTTCAATAGCCAGTTCAAAATACACAATTTATTGTATGCTTAAAACCACTTTTAAACCTCAGATTTTTATTTTGACTGGGATTTTTTTTTGCCATGCTGCATTTGTAAAATATATAAATATATATAAATAAAAAATAAGTCAACATGCAAACAGCAACAATAACCCATAGGCTGAGGCAGTAGAGCAGTTAGATCATTTCAGACTCTGAACTTATGCCTCCATTCCCTTCAGATGGTAATGCCCACCTCTCTCTTTTTAGATGGTAATATGTATTATATCAATTACTTCAAAATGTGGTAAGCTAGTGTGGCCTTATTTGGGGGTTTCATGGTCATTCTCCTGAGTGGGGCGCTGGATTTCTGTCCTGACTAGGCTGGGAAACAGAAATTGCATCCTCACTTTGGGCTTTCAGGCATCTCTTCAAGACGTTATTTAAAAATTTCTTGAGTAGCCAGTGATTTTAATTACTGTTTTGGTGAGAAGTTTGGGTGTGGCTGCCAAGTTGTATTGCTTGTCTCTGTGGTGTCATAGCATTAGCCACAAGGTGGCTGTGATGTCTTTGCAACCACACTTCAAGCTGCACAAATGGTCACAATGAGCCCATTAACTGGCAGAGGGGGAATGGCATTTCCCCCACCATTTTGTATATTTCTGTTGGGTAATTGCAATTTCCATGCAACAGAAGTTCTTCCTTGAGAGAATATGTCTCCCTTTTTCCATGACAGCTGAGTAACATCACACTTTTTATCATGCAAAATTACAATCGTTTGGGAATGTGAACGTTTTGTTTAGCTAGTTTCTACCCGAATGTTCACTTAGGAATGCTGTAATTTAAACTCAGACAGAAAGAAAGCCATCTTGTCCAGAAACCCAAATCAAATGTGCACAAAAGCCAAACACTCTGAATACAATTTTAATACCGAGTATCAAAAAACAGCCAAAAATGGAACCTGTGATTGTGGTAAAAATGTAAGAACAGATGGGTGAACAATTGGCAACTCGCTGCTTAATAGTTCCCCAAATCCTGCCACCGGAGGGGAGCTGTCTAACCCTGCTTAATGGTAAGACTGACTCTGACATAGTACTGATGTAAACTCCCTGTAGCTAAGTCCAACTAAAATATTTATCTCTCTGTCCCCCCACCCCACCCCATTTCTAAATTATAATGGAAGCAGTGGTTCCAAACTGTTTCTTTGCCCCCTCCCCCTAGCTAAAGAGTGTTACCTCCCCAAAAGCTGGAGAAAGCCTTCCAGCCTTCAAGGAACATTACTGTTCTTTTGTTAAACTCCCTGGCTGGTTGCCTATTGACAGTAATGTAAACAGTCTAAACTCATAACAGTGCTCAGGCCGATTCTGCTTAGCTTATGATATTGAATCAGAAGACTTGAGCCAGTGGAAGTGTGGCTGTAGGCCAGGAACGAGTTACAGAAAGGCAGCCTGTCAGATCTGACTCTTGTGGACACCAGTTTCTTTTTTCCCATAGCTGGCATTTAGATACTAGTAAGCTGGAGGGGATACAGAACTGACACAGTAGATCTAGTACTTAGGTTGCAGTGAAATATTTCACATGCATTCAAGATCTCCATTGTCTACAGGGAAGGAGAATAACGCCGCAATACTCTCTCTTTTTTCTAAACAGCTAACAGTTTCAATGTGGTTCATAGGGAGCTGTTTTACAAACAAACCACTGACACGTTTTTTAAAAAAACCTGTTCACAGAATGAGCGAGAGCATGTTACTCCATTCACAAAGGTGAAAACTTAATTTATTCCAGTTTTACTTTCCCATGCTCTGATTTTCTACATTGCTTTGAGCAACTGTAATTGGGGGGAAATGTTGAGTTATGACCAGTTTCCAGGGCAGCTCCATAAAGACTAGCTTAGAAAAGCAAAGGGGTGACAAATTAACAAAACAGAGTATAATTAGGAAAGCAAGGATTTAAATGCTTATATGCTTCAAATGTTATACAGTATAAGAAATCTAATATACTAGGATTGAAACTGGAGGAGCATCTACTTCCCCTTGGAATCATACCTGCTAGTTTTCTCAGGCCCTCTCTCCATACAAGATAGCATTGTTTCTGATGTGATTGAGTATTGTTCTGTTTCTGAATGCCCTATCAGCTGCTTAGTATTTGTATCTGCTCCAGGACGGGTTTAGGTTATGAACTGCACATTTAGCATTCCACGATGTGGTTTGTTCTCTTTAATTCTTACTTTGTGGGCCTCAACTGACACGTCACATGCATGTAAATTTCGCATTTTCTGTATGGGATGCATAAATTCATGTGGTGGAGAAAAAGTGCATTTCTATGTTCTGAAAATGACCATATTTTTTACCCCTTAGCTACCTTAAGATTACATTACTTCCAGTTGCTATGAGGAGACAGTAAAAGGAAAACTAGCTGAAGTACCTCTCAGCAGAGGAGATAAGCTATCTGGCCCAGGCATCTGGCCTCAGAGCCTAACTCCCACACCAGTAGCTCCATCCATGGGGGCCATGTATAAGGCACAGAGCTGGTATCAACTTTGCCTGCAATCAATTTCTTCATGCTACAGGAATGAGTCTGAGGTGTTGACAACAATGAAATGTTTCCTTGCATGGACCAGTTTATCCAGTCACTTCTCAGTACTGCTGCTGCAGTGGCTATTGCCCTGATTGGTAGAAAGAGCCCTTCTTCTTCTTCTTCTTCTTCTTCTTCTTCTTCTTCTTCTTCTTCTTCTTCTTCTTCATATGTATTCATAGTGTAGTGTAACCAGGAGGGGTCAGGAAGCCACTGCAAAATGGGAACAATACAAGGTTGTCATGAGAAAGGGAAGGGAGGAAAGGGAGGAAGATGGTAAAATATTTGGAATGTGATAATGATCTCTCAGCTAGGATTTTGACTTGATGAATTACTGGACTGTTTGAATATAGCATGTATTACATATCCAGTTATGAATGAGCAAAGGAGATGCTCAATGACTAGAGTTATACCATTTTCCAAAGGCATTACCTAAAGCAAGGCAGACATGGCAGTGAATAGCAAGCAAGAAATCCATTGGCCTATGACTGCATAGGTCAACACTGGGGTACATCAAAGGCTTCATTTTAACACCAATGCAGTCTGACTCCCTCTGAAACTGTACAGCATACTGTACTGTATGTGTGTGTGTGTACGCGAGCAGATGCGTATGATCACACTTACACTGAATGGATCAGTTTAAAAAGAGTCAGAGATAACAAGGGAAGTATCTGTATTGCTTATTAGCCAGACAGCCCCCACACTTCTGCCAGAAACAATGCAGCATCCAAATGATTTGTGACAGTTCAACCATAGCCAATAATTACTGCAAGCAGTTGCCTGACAGAGGACTAAAGGGCGATGGAGGGATTGCACCTGTAGGAAGTGTTGTGATTAATTACCTTCAGTTTAGCTAGCATCAGTCCAGACCCCTTATGCACAGTGGGGAAGGAAAGCACAATTTCAATCAAGTTATTTTGGCTATTCTGGCAACAAAACAGCTTCAATGTGTTTCACTAGGTAAGAACACAGTGTAAGCGGAAATTATTTCCTCCTTTCTTTTAGCCATCGTGATGTAGAGTGGTTAGTACGTTTCTGAGCACAATTCAAAGTGTTGGTGCTGACCTTTAAAGCCCTAAATGGCCTCGGTCCAGTATACCTGAAGGAGTGTCTCCACCCCCATCATTCTACCCGGACACTGAGGTCCAGTGCCACGGGCCTTCTGGCGGTTCCCTCACTGCGAGAAGCCAAGTTACAGGGAACCAGGCAGAGGGCCTTCTCAGTAGTGGCACCCGCCCTGTGGAACGCCCTCCCACCAGATGTCAAAGAGAAAAACAACTACCAGACTTTTAGAAAACATCTGAAGGCAGCCCTGTTTAGGGAAGCTTTTAATGTTTAATAGACTATTGTATTTTAATATTTTGTTGGAAGCTGCCCAGAGTGGCTGGGGAAATCCAGCCAGATGGGCAGGGTATAATTAGCCAGAAACCCTGGGTCAATCACACTCTTTCAGCCTATCCTACTTCATTTTATTGTTGTTAGCCGCTCTGAGCCCAGCTTCGGCTGGGGAGGGTGGGATAGAAATAAAAAATTATTATTATTTATTATTATTATAATTTATTATAGGGTTGTTGTGAAGATAGAACACAGGGAAAGGAATAACCTCTTCAGCTCCATGGAGTAAAAGTGGGATATAACTGTATTAAATATCCTAGTCATGTGGTTCATGTTATTGTAGTCGTCAGTTCTTCTCTGATGCTCAGAACAGCTAACAACAATAATATAAACAGAAAAATAAGAGAATGATAAGAATTAAAAGAAAAACAGCAAGATATATTGCTTGTGGGCTTCCCACACACATTTGGAATTGGACATTGCGAAAGAAAAACCTGGACTAAACAAACCTTTGAGCTGATCTAACTAGGCGTCTCTTCTATTATGTACTCAAGACAGCACTGTCATGGAAATGACTTCTCGCCTGCTCTTCACTCAAGCTCTGTCTTGATGGCAGCAGATGTACTGAAGAAACACAACCAATTCTTTACATTTCTTAAATGTCCTTGGAAGCTATATTGCCTGAAACGCCATCTGGGATTTTATCTTTGAATACAGCTGTGAGCGCCAACAAAGGAAGATGCATCCATGTACTGAACATATTGTTATGGGCTGAGGGAGGAGAAAGAGGTACAGTGCGTCTGAGCCCCCTTCTAATTCCTGGATCCAGCATAGATTCAATTCCTGGAATAGCCAGGCTAGCTTCCTGGTGAGGTAATAGCCTAAATATGGACCATTAAAGTAACCAAGGAAGTGGCTCTGTGCAGATGGGAGTTAGAAAGACAAAAGGGCAGAGTTGGGAGTTGCAAGGCTGCAGGCTGAGCAGCTGGGAATCAGAACCATGCTTGATTTCCGATGGAACCCAAGGCTGTGGCTATGGGAGAAGCAAGACCCTCTTTGGGTGTTAATGTTGTGAAACCCCGCCCCCCTCATTTGTAGGCTTAGGCTGTATATATGTGTAAATAAACCATATATCATAATGACATCACCGTCTGCACTGTCCCTCATTAAGAGGAAACTGAACCCCAGATAAGCACCTGGAACCCCTGGAATCTTGCACCATTCAGAGATTGGGGTGGTGTGCATGCTATAATCATTCTGCCATGATAACAGCTGGATGGCTAAACTACAGAATGGTGCAACAATATAATTCACAAGCATGTAACTGAATACAAATGGCACAGGGACAACAGCTTGAGGAGCACTCACCTTAATGTCTAGATTCAGTAATATTTCACTGATAATTTTTGAATATATATATAGTTGTTCACACTGATCTAAGGGCCTTTATAAACCTACCTAACTGAGTGTTTCTTTTGCATGAACACATCTGATTTTTACACTCCTGCAAATCCATCTTTTCCTCTGTAGCAGAGTGAGAACTGACAAGGGACCAAAAATAATTGCAGACCCATCCAGCAAAGACTCTGTGTAGCAGAGACAGAGGCCTGGGGCTCCTCTGCCGTAATTAAGAGGCACATGCAATATGCTGTTTTAATTGCCGCATGCACTAAAAGTATAGTGGAAAGGGGAGTGGGGCTGGAGCCAGTATTCTGTGTTTATTGCAACACCCAGGCTGGGAACAGCTTGCATGCCATCCTCCCAGCACACTTGATTCTATCTCTCATCAGCATGATTAAGCATAAGTAATGTCAAGCTGTTCAGTGCTGAGGCAAAATAAAATAAATAGAGACATATTATAGGAGGACACTGCCAAAACATTTTTCCATATATTTTCCGCTTAGGGTGTTCTCAGTTAAAATATGTACATATATAGGCCATCTTTTCCATCCACAGTTGTTGACAGACTGTCGGCATGTGGTTAAATTTCACATCAGACTTGACTAATATTTATCTACCCCATAAAAGGCGCTCAGAGGGCAACACCAGGTCTTTCAGCAGTGAGGTGGACCTGCAGCTGGACGCCTCCATTTCTCTGACTGGGCTTTTCATTCTGAAGCATGATTTTGGGTCATTCCACTTTGGGCAGATTTCGTACTGGTGGGCTGATTTTCACAGACGTTCAGTGGCAGCAGCTTCATACTTGGTCAGGTGAATCTAGTGGAGCACAAATCTCCCAGGCAAACTAGTTTGATATTTGCCATGGTTCAGCTTGCAAAATGAGGAATGGCATATTCATGATCCTGCTTGAGTGCCCTTTCTCCAAACTGGAGATGTGAAGGTTCTGGTTACGGTAAGAGAAAGATACACAACAAGAGTCCCCCCTCTCCATTCACTATTGCTCACGTCTAAATACTCAGGAGTGTATACATTTTATATTTATAGAAGCATTTCTTTCAACTGTCTGTTCTCTGGGCGATCAGATCTCTCTACTACTCGGCTAATCCTAATCCAAAAGTACAGCTATGGCAAAGAGGTCCTGACCATGTATGGCTAAGCAGAAAAAAAGTGACAGATTGGGCTGGCTAAAAGTCAGCCCTAGTAGGAAAGCTCTTGCTCCATCTGTTGCTAGGAGGCCTGTCCAGAAGAACTACTATAGCAGATAGGGAAGGAGTTAGAGCTGCTTCAGAAACAACCTTATGTGGTAGGATTAGCATATCAGAATCATACACTGAGCTGTTTCCCTGAAGGCCAGATAAGAAACAGGGAGTATTTCCTAATCTGAGGAGCTGTTCACTTGTTTAGCTTAGTATTTTTTTGTGACCTTGCTAGTGAGAGTGAACAAGCAAGCAACAGCGAGTCGCTTTCTATAATAAATATCTGTTTTTCACTTAATCATTTTGCTTTTGCAATGGTGGATGGCTTGTGTATGTGCTGCAACAAACTCTGTAATAAGCATTTCCCTGCATTCATTCATTAAAAGCTGCAGCAGCTGCTGGATGAGGTAGAGCAGGTGACGCAAAGTCTAACAGGGGATATAGCTTGAATGCACAATCATTTCTGTCTATTGGCTGGAATACTTTTTTCTTTTAATTTAGGGGGGGAAATGTTTTGGATAATGAATCGTTAAACTGATATTTGGGAGGAGAAAAACTATACAACTGGAAGCAAGTTTTCATCATGTTTTAAATATGTTTTGTGTTTAGTTTTTTTTCTATGGATGTGTAGGTGTAAACCAGTGGTTTTCAATCAGTGTGCCGTGACACCCTGTGGTGCCTTGAATGATGGTCAGGGGTACTGCGGCAATCACTGGCCTCTGTCCCTCTTTCCTTCCCTCCCTCTGGAGCTGGCCAGGGGGTGCTTCCCAGGCCTCTGTAGGGCAGTGTGAGGAGGCACCTCTCCTTGGCGTGGGGGTGAGGAGCTCAGAGACCAGGGACAGCAGCAGCAGCAACTGCCTGGACTGCTCCAGGGAGAGAGGAGACAATGGGACCCTATACATGTTTAATGACACACTTTCCTAAGTCAGTGCCATACAAGTCCTGTTATGGTGGTAAAAAAAGGTTTAAAAAATTGCAGCCCTACCAAGTCAAAATGTTAGCAAGCTTCACTGAATCCTTAGCTGCAGGGCTTTGTGGGGAGAGCCTCGCAGAAACCCTCTAGCAAGTCTAGTTGCTAACAGGGTACCAAACAAGAATCAAAGTGGCATTTTATTCAGATGGTGGAAACAGATTGCTTTCAATCTTAAAAAGTCTATGGAGGCAAATGTAAATTGTGCCTCCTGAAGCCGTTTGCAGCATTATGTACTGCATGATTCCATGCAGCTTTCGTGTGGGTATTTAACTCTTGTCGCTACATATTAGTCCCATCCAAGCACTTGTGAGACAGAGAGGTTGCTCAAACTCAAAATAAAGGAAAAAGAGAATTGGTGGCAATAAATCCAGCAGAGCTCATCAGAGCTTAGCTCTGGAAACTGTTCTCCCATACAAATGCTTAGCCCTGTAACAGGTAAAGTAATGAGAATGTGCCTTGGAGCATGAGTTGCCTTTCCCTTGTCATTGAGAATCACAGTCACCAGCATCACCTGCTCAGGAATTATGGGTAACGGCTTTCAGAACAGCATAGGGCCTGATTTCCAGACAGGCCTGAGGCCTGGCACCTCTCATTTGGAAAATTAAACTCTGAAACTAACCCAGAAACATCTGGTTCTCCTCTTAGACCTCCTCAGACCTAGCTGTAATTTTTGGAGAAAGTACATGTTGCAAGATCTGCTCATGGAGCATAATCAAGTGCCCAAGACAGGCTCGCGTGGTCCACAATTTTATACAGTCAACATGAATTGGCAGCCACATACTTTCCTTCCCTACAAGTCCACTGCAACAGCATTCACACTGAATAGCCCGGGGGGGGGGGGTGAGCCTCGTGTCTTTGGTGCCAGGTCTCAGATCTCCTGTGCTTTCCCTCACTTTTTAAAGACCTAGGCCACATTCACCTCATACATTTAAAGCAATCACTGGAACTCTGGGAACTTTAGGAAGGGAATAGGGGTCTCCTAACAACTCTCAGCACTCTTAACTAGCTACAGCTCCCATAATTCTTTGGGGAAACCACGACTGGCTAAAGGGGTACCATAGTGCATTAGATGTATGGTGTGAGTGTAGCCTTACTGTTGTTTTTATTTACTTTGCTTATAGAGAAGCTGGGCAGCTACCTGCCATCTTAATATGCCCAGAGGCATCTGTTCAGATAAGTGAGCATATGCAAATTTTATGCAAATCTGTGCCATGATTCCTGTGCTTCAAATCCTGTAAGTGCTTAGCAATGCCCTTGGCTGGAACTGACCAATCTCCCCACTGTTGTGTTGGTGAAAATAATTCCAAACTTTGATTAATGGAAAGCAGAGCTGGCGTGGGGTGATGATGAACATGTGAGGGGAGCTGTGTTGGAAGGAGCAGCTGCTGCACACATCTGCAGTGCTAATCCACTGCGCCCTCCCATTGTGACCCTCCTTGTGTATTTCAGTGCGTGTCTGAATATTCCTTATCTTAGTCCTCCAGAAGAGAAAGTGTTGGGTAGAGTGTCCTTTCCATTAATGTACAGATAGAAACACAGGAATATGCCTTATACTGAGCCAGACCACTAGTCCACCAAGTCAGTATTGTCTACAGCACGCACCCCCAAACTCAGCCCTCCAGCTGTTTTGGGACAACAATTCCCATCATCCCTGACCAGTGGTCCTGTTAGCTAGGGATGATGGGAATTGTAGTCCCAAAACAGCTGGAGGGCCAAGTTTGGGGATACTTGGTCAACTCTACAGTGACTAACAGTGGCTCTCTGGGGTTTGAGGCAGAAGTCTTTTCCAGCTCCATCTGGAGATACCGAGGATTGGGACCTTCTGGATGCAAAGTAGTTGCTCTGCCACTGAGCTATGACCTTTCCCCCATACAGATG
Organism: Podarcis liolepis; assembly: GCF_965112155.1. Classification (NCBI taxonomy): domain Eukaryota; kingdom Metazoa; phylum Chordata; class Lepidosauria; order Squamata; family Lacertidae; genus Podarcis; species Podarcis liolepis. The sequence continues at coordinate 78,168,278 of NC_139554.1, forward strand.
CTATAGACATTAGCTAATCAAGCTGAATTATTTTGGGAGCAGAATCAGGATTTTAAAAGGACTCTTCTGTACACACTAGACTGAGGATGTTTTCAAAAGCATTAGGTACCACTTAGAGCACATTCATGTTTTACTGTGATGAGCCACAGTAGCTGGAAAACAGGAAGTACTTCATTAAAGAGGAATTTTCATGTTTCAAGGGTTTAAAGCTACCGTTCTTTAAATCCTTGCAAATGTAATGTTATGACTTGGGGGTGGGGGTGGGGAGAGTAGGCTGTATGCCAAGACCCTTCTTATTCTTGGCTCCAGCAAGGGTTAACATCTAAGGAAGGATTCAAATTTTCAGGACAGCCAGGCAAGCTTCTTGATAATGGCCCTCTAAATATGGGTTGTTAAAGTAACAAAGGAAATGGCTTTGTGCCATATGGCAAATGGGTGGGCTGCCCTCCCTTAACTCATAGGTAGTTACCGGTAGTTAGAAAAGACAATAGCCAGAGCTGAGGTGTGTGTATGTGTAAGCTAGAAGCTGGAGGAAGAAGCAGGCTGAAGCCTGTGAGTTATAGGCATGCCTGATTTCTGCTTGAATCCAAGTCTGTGGCTATGGGAGAAGCAATACCTCCAGGTATAGGGTGGTGTATAAATTGAATTAATAATAAGAAGAAGAAGAATCAGAATAAGAATACTCACGGGGTGTTAATGCTGTGACCCCATTGTAGGCTCAGGTTGTATATATGTGTAAATAAACTGTATATCATAAAGACACTACAGTCTCCACTATTCTTCATTTCAAAGGAGGCATGAACCCTGGTAAGCACCTGGAGCCTCACACTGCTCAGAGATTGGGGTGGTGTGCAGCAGTAAAAAAGGGGCTAGTGCACAGAACCCACTCTTTGCCTATTCTAAATGCTTTCCGGTCAGAATGAGGACCACTTCCAAAATATGTGGTTTGTGAGTGGGTGATCAGTGCACTTTGAAGAAGGAATGTCAATCATCAACAAAGCTACTGTTGGAGGAAACACTGTTCAGTTGGAATCCCATAATACTTAGGTCACAGCAAGCTTCACGGAAAACAATGAAACTTCTGAGTAGACATGTACAATATTGCACTGCTTGAATTGCCCTCTCAGCTATCAGTATGTAAAAAAGCAAGCAGGTGTGAAAACTTACAGGACAAGCAGAACCTGCTTTTCTAGCCATGTTTTCCCAAGTCATACCTAATTGCATTTTTGCATTACAGCAAATGTTCATTCATACATGGTTTTTTGAAAATGTGGTAGTGCTAAGGGTTGGCCCAAGAATAAACTTGCCCCACAGAAGTCTTGATTGTGCTTTCTTTAAACCTTGCTAGAACTTTGAAGAATGATTCTGTGACTCCTAGAGTGCTGTCTTTTCTTTGAACTTTGGATTACAAGAGGACCTTATTCCTGTTTCTGAAGAAACAGCTACTCAGAATGAGGGGCAAGACTCAGACAGTTTTGAGACATATTGTTCCAGCACGCTGCTTGGCAAGAGGGGAAAAAAAAGATTGCCTCATAATTCTTAAAAGGAATTGTAGCTGTGACAGTGGTTCAGCGGGTGTTTTTTTATACTGACTTGTTTAAATCTGAAGATGCCATTTGATCTAGGAGAGAGGTTATTCAAAATGAGCCCACCAAATGGGCCTGTGGAACTCATTGATATGGTTACAACCATGACTGAGTGTGTATCCTTTTCTTATTATGCCTTGTTTGTTTATAAGTCTCATTATTGCAGTTCTCATGTTTCCACCAAAACTATCCTGTTTGCTTGTTGTGGGACACCAAATTCAGATGGTTGTTTGAAAGGAGGCCATGTGACAGAAAGAATGAGTAGAGGAATGGTTGACAGTACCAAAGTGAAAAGAGTGTGGCAGCTATGAGACGCAGAGAGAAAGAGGGAATGAGATGAGAGTTGCGAATGTAAGCACACATAAAAGAATCAGCGAATTATAGAACTGTAGAGCTGGAAGGGACTGTGAAGTTCATCTAGTCCAACCCCTTGCAATGCAGAAATCTCAGCTAGATCATACAGGACAGATGGCCAGCCAACCTCTGCTTAGAAACCTCCAAGAAAGGCCTCCATATAGCATGGGAGAAAGCCTTAGGGGTCACAATCACAGATCATAGATGGCAATCAATTTGGCACAACCCCTGCATTCATTCTGTCTCTCATCTCATTCCCTCTTTCTCTCTCTGCCTCTCATAGCTGTGTTATGATCTGGGTGGATTCTGAGGTAAATATCTCACTTCACTTGCCTTGTGTATGTGCAGTGCTTTTTTCTGGGGGGATGCAGGGGTAGGCATACTCCTAAACATTTTGTGAATCTTTGTACTTTTGTCCATTTACTGTATCCCCACCCCCACCCCCAATTTGCACTATAAAATGGTGGCTTTCTTGAGTCAAAATGAGAGTACCCCTAGACATATTTTAAAGAAAAAAAGCACTGTGTATGTGTACTTTATGTAAAAACATAAAGGGAACTGTACTACTCTCTATAAGTTGGTAGGCAGTGGCAGCATGTATTTTAAGGGAACTCTGGACACAGCAGAGTAGCTGATGGGCTGATCAAGTGACTGTCTGGGAACAGGCCTTTGTGGGAGACCCAGGGAGCATCCCATGTGCCAGCAAAATGAAAATGTCTTTGTAAGCTCATTTGAATATTTAGGCCAAGCCAGAGCTCTTAGTTGAGAGCAGCTCATGCTTGCACAGCCAGCATCTGAGACCTAGATCTCACTTGGCTGTAACCAGTGCACAGGCTGGTAAGGAAATCACATTTTCCTAGCAATACAATATTTTGCTTTGAATGATGAGAAAAAACTGAATATATCCACAAAAGAAGTACTACCTGGAAAAAAGATGTCCATGTTAGAGTATCTTCTTATTTTTTTAAAAAAAGTCCATACTTTGTGAAAATTTCCTTCATTTTTGGGTGTGAAAGTATTTCCCTGTTCAAAGTGAGAGCAATACTTCTTGCCCTCTCTCTGCATTTGTTCCGTAGGAATCATCATCGGATTGGCAATATGGGGTCTGCCTTTTCAGAAAAAAGGGCAGGAAGCATTGTCCTCTCTGAAATGGCATGGCTACAATGCTACATTATGATTTTGTGACATCATTATGAGTACATGGGCCCCATTTGGCTGGGATAACATGGCTAGGAAGAAGCTGAGTAAGAGAGAATTTCAAGTGAGTTTCTGTCCCACATGCTACTTTCATTGTAAAAATGTTTGCTCATTAAGATTAAACACAGCCCTAATCTGCATCTTCTAAAACAAATGAGTAACAACTGCCTGGTTTTCTAGAACAAAGATTATATGAAAAGGCTGTACAGATGAAGAAGCTTGAGTCATGGGCATAGCCGGGGGGGGGGGCAGCTGCCCTCCCCCAATCAAGTAAATACCATAAATAAAAATACTTTACGCTGGAATTGGTCTGTGACCGAAATAAAAAAATTCATTCATTCAAATACTTTACTCACTGACCAATTGCATCACAGATAACTCGGTTCTGCTCCCCCTAACATAAAGCCTCCCCCCCTCCCTAAAATCATGGCTTGGGTGCTTTAGCCAGGGTTAGACAGCAGGGAATAAAGCTGCCTTGACTCATTCCCAAATTGTTATGTCAGTTTTCTTTTTTACAAAATGTGTTTGGCTAGCTTTAATGCTTCCTGGAGAGCCAATGTGGTGTAGTGGTTTAGAGCGGTAGTCACGTAATCTGAGTAACCGGGTTCGTGTCTCCGCTCCTCCACATGCAGCTGCTGGGTGACCTTGGGCCAGTCACACTTCTCTGAAGTCTCTCAGCCCCACTCACCTCACAGAGTGTTTGTTGTGGGGGAGAAAGGGAAAGGAGAATGTTAGCCGCTTTGAGACTCCTGAAGGGGAGTGAAAGGCGGGATATCAAATCCAAACTCCTCCTCCTCCTCTTCTTCTTCTTCTTCTTCTTCTTCTTCTTCTTCCTGCTGTTTTGCAGTACCTCTCAGTGTCTGGTGTGAAATGAACCTTTGGTGTGTGCAAACTACTGGGATGCACTTGGTTGCTTGCTTCCACACCAGAGGCAGTACCCATGAACACCATGTGCTGTGTCCAAAACAATAAGGGGAGGCTGCTGCCTGGTGCCTTCGTGCCCTGCTTGAACACTTCCTCCTTAGAGGCATCTGACTGGCCAATAGTTGGAAACAGAATATTGGACTACAAGGACTCTTAATCCAATCCTCTTCTTAGGTTTGTTTCCGCCACCAGCCTGCCTCTTGGTTGAATGCCCTCCTTTTCTGATCCTGACCAGATAAACAAGTTTGTTTTTATGCATGCAGTCTGCTGTCTTCCTGCTTCAGTCATGTTGACAAGGCAGACACTCTGTGCTATTTTTGGACTCTTGTGGCATTTCTGGTTTGGACCCAGCCTATGGCAAGTGATGCCTTTTGGCCTTGCATTTCCTACGGCCACATCATGCCGCTGTTATATCATGCTGTGGTTTCATTTCAATTAAAAGGCTTGTTGCATTGTGGAACAGGAAGAGGGCAGGGACCTCTCTCCCTCTCTCTCTCTCATCACCGCCATCACTAACATATGCAAATGATTTGTTTCAGCACACAGTGTGCAACATTGATCATGGCTGGGGGAGGGGGGGGAGGTCTGTTATCTCTGATTCCTCACAGAATCTGAAACGCCAGTCCCCATGTAAATATGTAAACATGCACGAGCACTTAGGAAATCTGTGAAGACTACTTATCCTTTGATAATTGTTCCACCTTGGAAATAATTGTCTTCGAAAGACGGTTTGTGTTTTTCTAGGTGCTCATCGCTAGAGGAAGCCAAATCCTACTCACGTCTTATTTCTCCTCCTCCTATTTCTTCTTTAGCTCCTGGTTCTCTCCCTGACCAGAGAGAACCACGCAGCTCCTTTCTCCATGAGCTCTCCCCTCTCTCCCTGCTTTTTATATGCTCCTTTCCAGCCAAGCCTGCTTCCTGCACCCCCGTTATTTATACTCACTTTGTCCTCAAAACCTGGGTTTGCATCTAGACATGGTGGGCCACGCTATGTTTTGTGTGAGGGAGGGGAAATTGAACTATGGCAATGGGGAAAACAAATCAAGCCTTTCTCATGCACAAGGATCCGACCCAATGCCATATCTGCCACCCGAGTCGGCCCCTTTCTGCTGACTCACGGCCAAACCACTTACATTGCAAAGGTCCAGCTACCAAGCCTTGTTGCCCAGTGGCAAAAATGCACTCCATTGGGTCTCTGCAGGGCCTCATGATCAAAAATGATGCCAGGGTTCCGAATCCCTCAGCCCCCAAGTCCTGCACCTTGCGCTGCATGGCCCTCTTCATATTCTATCATGTGTGATTGAATCGTGTGGGCTCAATAACACCTCTCCAGCTCTGCCTTTCTAGAAGCTTTGAGCACAGGACGGTGGTGACTGAAGCCAGACAGTTTGTGAAGGAGCGTTCCACTTGAATCTCCCCACCCTTTGGTATCATTTGCCTTTGCCTTTTTCCGACTGAGGGAGAAGCAAAGTAAATAGAGCAACATGTCTCCATTTAGGATGTGTTCCCTGTGTTTCTTACTCAGGTGAACTTACTCAGGGCAGCGGGGTCCTCACAATTCATGTAGTTGGACTTCCAGGGATCCTTGTCTAAGAAGCCATTTCCCCATGCTCTGACCATGGGTACACAAACGCCAACACCAGCCCAGTAGACCAGGCACACTGGCTGCGGTGAGCCATTTCTCATCCAGGAATGTTCACCTATTGATGGTGCAACTTTACAAATCTTTTTATTTTTAAGAAAAGCTGCTTTGAGAGAGGGCATCTGAGGATAGAGAAGTGGCAGAGTAAAAAAAAAAAGTGTTAAAATAAGAGCTTCTCTACACTATTTTATTACATCTGCCAGTAACATACGGTATTCCTCAACCCAACAAAGGTCTTTTAAGTACCATTTCAAATGCATATCTCAATAAGTTTAATATGTTGGGTCCAGTCATAAAGTAAATGCTAGATTTTATTGTTTCTTGACCGTCTGGGATTATCTTTCCTTTAAAAAAAAACACCTTTAAAAATTAATAAATACTGCAAATCATAAAACAGGCAAACACTGTGACCACTTTACTTATTGTGTTTCCCAGATTTTCTTCATTAATGTCATTCAACATTCACAATGTTCTTTTTTATTTTATTTTCTATTCAAGGCACGAAAGCATCTGTTTTGCACCCTGCAGAAATGCTTGCCACATAAAGCACACTGTGCATTTCAACCCATCTGCTTTCAAAAGAGTCCATCAGAACACATGTGGCCTTAAACATCATTCAAATCACAATCCTATTCATGTCAGCTCAGAACCAAGCCCCACAGATTTCAATTTAAGGGGGGTCCATAGGATTTCAGCATGATACATTTTTCTTTTCTTTGAGAATCTTACAATCACTGAAGCAATGAACAAGTGGCTTGTTGGTCAATGCCACTTGTGCTCCCTCTGCTGGGAAGTTGATATATAGAGGGGAGGGGAGAGGTTTTCTAAAAAAACAAAAACAAAAACAAATTCTTTTCACAAATCAAGGTCTTATTTGCAAACGAAACAAAATCAGAAATGTAATTTCCAGTATATATGTGCTAGCTGGATGAACAAGCAACAGAATACTTGCTCCCAGAAAGGTAAGGAAATTGAATCTTGTCCAAAGGATGTATTTAACATACAGGTTGGCATTTCCCAGGTTGGCTAAAGGGCTGTTTCACAAATAACATTATTTAGATGTACACGAAGATGTCTTAAATGAATGCCTAAAAAAGTAAAGTGTGGATAAATGTGGTCTGTTCTTCCTTCTTTCTTTATGGGACTTTGAAGCTTTTGTGTGACATAATTTAACTAGGTGTAAATGAAGATAAAATGGATGTCATTTATCTTCTTGGGGGGGACCCCAGACACTAAAATCTGAATCATGTGCCTAGTAATTAGACAGTAAAGAGGATGAGAAAGAAATTTCTGACTCCACATGTCACACTGTGTGGCACTTGGTTACACTGCAATAGGTAACAGCAGCTAGAGGTTTTGCTTTAATTTACACAGAAATATTAATACCTTATGTGGAAGAGAAGGCAATGTAACCTCTATAGTCATGATGCAGTCTAGTACATTGCCAAACCAGATATAAGCAGCAATAGCCATCATTGCATACCTTCAAATAATTCTTCCTATTAAGGGACTTTCTTTCCATGGTTTCTAATGCTATCAGGCTTTTCCAGCCATTCGATATGCCTTGGCTTCTGGCTTACCACTTGACTAGTCCTCCCTTGTTCCCAAGTCCATTACCGCACACTGGTAGAGTCCCACTGGTGAGAGCTTTGCCCCATCCTGCATCAGTCCTGCCAATAGGAATAACATTAGCTGGTTCTTCCCCTTTCAAAATACCTTGACTTCACCAATCCACATCTTTGGGAATGTATGCAAAGTCTGGCCCAAACACATTATTTCCATTTCCATCTATCTTTTTTTAAAAAAAATAAATAAAAGCAATTTGATCATCTTCAATCAAGTATCAACATGCATACAAACAAACAAAATGCATTTTCACATTCCCTTCACACACTTTTTAGTGGTACAATTGTTCATTCATTAGAAGTTGTTTGTTGAGGACCATACTGAAGCATGCTGGATAGTTGCTCGCAAAGGAGCTCTCTCCGAAAGACTTTCTGCAACCGTGGTTGTATTTTGTCTAGCCCAGGGGTCAGCAAACTTTTTGAGCAGGGGGCCGATCCACCATCCCTCAGACCTTGTGGGGAGCCGGACTATATTTTGAAAAAGAAAAGAAAAAAGAACAGATTCCTATGCCCCACAAATAATCCAGAGGTGCATTTTAAATAAAAGCAGACATTCTACTCATGTAAAAACATGCTGATTCCCGGACTGTCCATGGGCTGAATTTAGAAGGCGATTGGGCCAGATCCGGCCCCTGGGCCTTAGTTTGCCTACCCATGGTCTAGCCTATTGTTGTTATAAAACAAAAATGAAGACCAACAAAACTATCCCATTGCCCTGTACCATGGAATATTCTAGTCTGCTGCACTAATTTCTTTGACGGATGCAAAACTCTCCTCGTTACACTGTATCTTGTTAATGGAGCGAGTGTTGCTGGGAGTGCCTTGCCTCTTGGAGGGTGGGAGTTAATGTTTTCAAGGCACACCAAACAATTAAACATTTTAGCTTTAAAAAAATAAGAACAAAGCTTTTACATCATTGCTTTGTCTTAGTGACACTAAGAGAGCTGTGGTGGGTTTATAAACTTGCATAGCATCTCTAGAGCACTTAAGCACTTCATACACGTTGGCAGTAATCCTGACAGCAACCCTACAAGTCAGTATTCATTATCTACATGCTGCAAAGGAAGGACTGAGAAAGAGAGAGGCTTGTCGAAGGCCACCTTGTGAGCTCACAGCAAAGGCAAGCTTCAAACAGGGAAATTTGTGGTTTATAGCTCAGGCATCTAAAGGAGCAGGGTGGCTAAGGGGGGGAAAAGAGGAGAGGGCTCTTGCATCTTGGGTAGCTGGCAAGAAAAGGAGAAGGGATTTCAGCAAGTGCAGCTTGGTCCCGCAATCTTACACCTGCTGAAATTTCCTCTTCTGTGCAATTATTAAAGGTACAGCTGCTGCCTCTTCATTTCTAACCTGGCCATCCAGGTGAAAGCATATTCCAAGGTAAAGCTGGGGCTCCCAATCCAGTGCTTACCTGGTAACACGAATGCAGAGGTGGAGGGAATATTTGCAGTGGAGATTGTGGATTGAAGTGCTAACTCCTTTACCACTTCTCTCCTCCAAATCTCATACCTGAGCCATTTTTAGCACATTTCCACCCCCCACCCCCCAAACCTGGACTTAAGAGACTGAGTGAGGGGTATCATCTCAAGGGTGGGGCAATATGCCGATGAGAACTGTGGCCTATAGAAGAGTTAAGGGTCTCCCGTACTCCCGCCTAATAATTCCAACAAGACTTGTAAGTGGTAAGCTTTCCCAGTCTGCATGTGAATTGTTTTTAACATGTTTTTATTGTTTTATCATTTGTTGTTGGCTGCTGTGGGCTCCTTTGGGAGGAAGGGTGGGATATAAATATAACAAACAAACATAATAATCCCTTCAAATGAAGCTCTCACACCTGTGCTACCTCAGCAAATGTGAATTTGGCTGTGTGCATTTACTGAAGTAATTCACTGTGGAACCCTTTGCTACTCAACTGCTACGTAACTGGGACTAGTACTTGGAGGAATTAAATTAATCTGAATTACAGTTTAGGAAGTGAAATCTGCAAATTACCATATTTTTCGCTCTATAACACGCACCCGACCATAACACACACAGTTTTTAGAGGAGGAAAACAAGAAAGAAAAAAATTCTAAATGAAACAGTGGATGTTTGATTTTTGTGGTTCATGCTGTGGCCACAGACATGTGATCTGACGGTGAGTTTGGGGTAGCCCAATGCAAGAATCCTGAGGATCCATGTGGATCCATGCTTTGTAACCATGTTTTTGCACCACTGTGGCCCCAGGCAACAGTGGGTGCGTGATTTTTTTGGTGCAAGCTGTAGCCATGGACATGCTATGTGATCTGATGGTGAATTTGGGGTGACCCACTGCAAAAATCCTGAGGATCCATGTGGATCCGTGCTTTGTAACCAGGCTCTCTGTCCCTCTCTTCTCCCCACTCAGTGGCTCTTCTCCCGCTTTGCTGTTTCAAAGCGAGCAAAGCGAGCCACAGAGGAGGGAAGGAAGGGGAACCATGGATCCTCTGCTCACGACTGCAGTAGATCCCCCCACCATCCGTAGGCATTCGCTCCATAACACGCACAGACATTTCCCCTTACTTTCTAGGAGGAAAAAGTGAGTGTTATGGAGCAAAAAATACGGTATTTTGTGTCAGGGCAATCAGCTAATTATCAAGTGGGCAACAGGGGCTTGGGCAGTGAGGACAAGCTGCCTGTGCGGAAGTCCTCACTCTTTCCTCTCTATGGTTGGGTATATGCCATACTTTTAAAGCATGCCCCCCCCAAGAGCCCTGGGAAACTGTAGTTTACCCCTCACAGTGCTACAATTCCCAGTGCCCTTCATGAACTACAGTTCCCAGAATTCAGTCTTGGGAGCAGGATATGCTTTAAACCTGTGTACACAGCCCAGAGCTCTCTTCTCAGTTTGAGTGCTGGCTGCAAGGAGTCCTATGAATGTGACCTTTCCTAACACAACTCAGCTCGGCTGGAAACTTCCCCCATGCACAACTTCCTGGCCATGTGCCACCATAACCCTGTTCAGGTCACTAGTTGAAATGGAAACACAACAAGCACATGTTTACCAATTTACGCATTGAGAAATCTCACCCCCCCTCCTGTGTTAAAAGAGTATGTGGGCAGCCTTTTAAAAAAAATATGTAAACCAAGTGCATTTTTGCTATGCTAATTTTCTTTCAAACAGAGTTTCGCTAAAGATAGATGTCACATATTTAGAGCAGTGAGTCCCGTCTGGAACCAACCTCACTGCGTTCCTGGCCAATGTGCCTAGAAGAAGAAGAAGAGTTTGGATTTGATATCCCGCTTTATCACTACCTCAAAGCGGCTAACAATCTCCTTTCCCTTCCTCCCCCACAACAAACACTCTGTGAGGTGAGTGAGGCTGAGAGACTTCAGAGAAGTGTGACTGGCCCAAGGTCACCCAGCAGCTGCATGTGGAGGAGCGGAGACGCGAACCCGGTTCCCCAGATTATGAGTCTATTGCTCTTAACCACTACACCACACTAGCCTACTTCTCAGTAGGGTTAAGCTCCAAAAAGTACCATTCTGCAAGCTTGAAGCAGAAGTAGGCAGTGCACAACCCTGCTTGGTTAGCCCCACTTGATGTCAGTAGAAAGCCTAGCCCTCGTGTCATTGGAGCAGTAATCATAGGCGCCAACTCTGAGGTGTTCTCAGCCCCAACAAAGTATGTTGGGATGGGGCTGAGCCCCCACCCCCAATCTTGGGGACCCAGGCCTCCTTGCAATGGCAGTGGACCTCATCATTCCTCACGACCTCCTCCTGATGCGCATGATGTCACATGTGTTGTCACATGTGCGATGTCACATGATGAGGCCCTCCCCCCAATATTGGGCAGAACTCGACGCCTCTGGCAGTAATGCATTTTGCGAAATAAATCTTTTTGTTTTGCTTAAAAGAGTTGACAAATGAATAGATAGATGTTCATGTAACACTTCAAACATTTTTAAAAGGCAGACGGTCCACCTGAAGCGTGGGGGAAGAGTCCAGGTGGATGTCATAACCAGGGGGCAGGTGCATCTGTCATTTCATTTCTGAAATTAAGAGGAAGCCATGATTCACCCTATGACTGAAAAATTCAGTGTGAGCCATATTTTTATATAGCATCCATTTTTTTATATAACTCTGTTACAATTCCTGTGGAAAGCACACTAGGAATTTCTGTTCTCTGTTACTTTGCTTTAGCTGCAGTTGTTCTTGGAGTGAAAATTGGGATGTACTTAATTTGTTGTCTTTGGTTCTTCCAGAGTCTAAAGAAAAGCTGAGATGAAATTTTGCACATATTTGAACGTTTGAAACTCATAACTTGTCTAGACAAGAGAGAAATACTATTGTCCAGCAGATGTTAATCAACAGGATTAGAAGGATTTGGAATGCCCTCCCCGCCAAGATATGTCTGGCCCCAACATTGCTTATTTTCAAGCTCTGGTTTCAGACGCACATCTTTGCCCAGGCTTTTTTGAAGGTGTTGATGCAGTGAGGCCAACTATTTGATTTCTCATCTGCTTTATTTTTATGATTGCCTTGGTTCAAGATGCTGCTCTAGTGTGTGCAGTGCTGGATTTATGTATAGGCTAAGTAGGCTGAAGCCTAGGGCCTCTAAATCTAGGGGGCCCCACCAGCCCTCCCGTTCCCCAGTGGGCAGTCTCCACTCTCCCAAAATTGTAAACCCAAGACTTCATGAGAGGGCAGGACAACTTGGGCCTCTAAATCTAGGGGGCCTCGCCAGCCTGCCCGCTCCCCAGTGCCACAGTCTCCCCTCTCCCAAAATTGTAAACCCAAGGCTTCATGTAAGGGCAGGGAAACTCAGACCCAACAACCGTTAGACTCAGGGCTAGCCAGTGGGACCCAATTTGAAGCAATGGGGCGCAACTTGATTTATTTATTTTTTGTAGGGCCCCAGTTCACAGCCATAGTCTGCAAAATTTTATAGCTATAAATAAAATCCATCTAGATTGCCCTGGTGCAGGGGCCCAATTTGGCCAAATTGCTCCAGTTGCCTTAAGGTCAGCCCTGATGAGACTGTGCAGGGGTTGGACTGACAGGCCCTGCACCTTCTAGGTCCCTGGTGCCACCATTCAGAGTACAGTGGTACCTCGGGTTACATACGCTTCAGGTTACATGTGCTTCAGGTTACAGACTCCGCTAACCCAGAAATAGTACCTCGGGTTAAGAACTTTGCTTCAGGATGAGAACAGAAATCATGCTCCGGCAGCATGCAGCAGCAGGAGGCCCCATTAGCTAAAGTGGTGCTTCAGGTTAAGAACAGTTTCAGGTTAAGAACGGACCTCTGGAACAAATTAAGTACTTAACCCGAGGTACCACTGTACAGATTCAAGGACTTGTTATGAAATAAAGGGGGGCACTTATTGGAAATCAGTTTTGTCACCTCTTCCCCCCCCAAACCCCAAGACAATGAGCCCAGCCACCTTTTATTCACAGTCGCATAAGCACTACACTATAGCATGACCATAAACTTGTACATTCAACTGCTGAAATATACACCCAATATGTAGCAATGGTGATTATGTTACTGCTTTATGAATGAACACTGTGTTTTATGAATGGACTCTGTATTTTGTGCATTATCTAAGAGCCACCAATAGGGAGCTCTAGAATCTGACAGCTAACCAATCTGGTACTACCAAACAACGACCCCTATTGCTGAAAGCAGGTATTCAGCAGCGAATGCTTCAGCTCAGCCTTTGCACTATGGACTGAACACCCCCTGCTGTGCAGATAATGCAGAAAGCTTGTAAATTGTATCCCTTCTGGCATCCTGGCCAACTCTATTATGCTGGTGTAAACCCTGGTGCACTAGAAGCACAGAATAGCAGCAAATAAAATCCGCTCATATGTCAGCAACTGATAAGACTTGTCAATCAAAGTCCTAATTATAAAGCTCCAAAATACAGGCCAAAAGAGAGCAGGTCTGGGAAGAGCGAAGCATACAATGGGCACCACCAGTGAAATGCCCTGCTCTGTGTAACTCCTGCCCTGTCATTTGATAGAGTGCCCACTTGCCCTCCTTCTTGACATGGAATGCTCTCTATTGGAGTCTCCAGGTCCAGTGCAAAGACAATAAGAAGGGAGAGCAGGGACCTTGAAGTTCCCAACAGCTGTTAATCAAGCAAGCAAGCACCTTTGTCACAGTCAGAATGCCTATGTCCTGGCCAGGCCTGCACCCAATCTTGTTTTTGTACAATCTTGTTCGTCCTCAGTAACCAAAGTTATATTATCAACATATACAAGCAGAAAAGTTGTTTTCCTTCATTTGCAAGTAATCTTACAAAACAAAGTGGCACTAATAAATAAAAGTTCCAGGGTGGCAACAGAAAGCAAACTAAAAATGCTTTTGCAGTTCATCAAAACTATCCAGCAATATCAAGTTATAGGAAAACTGGTGCTATTAACAGCAATCCTTCTAGTTGGTTACCGTATTTTTCGCTCCATAGGACGCACCTGACCAAAAGACGCACCAAGTTTTTAGAGCAGGAAAATAAGAAAAAAAAATTTGACTCAAATGTTGTACTAAACTATTTAAAACAGCAAAGTGGGTGGCTCCTGTCCACTTTGCTGCTTTAAAGCAAGCCACGGTATGAAGAGATTGGAAAAAGGACAGACATTCCATTATAATGTAGCTGTTTTCATTATCACTGGGAAGTCAGTATTGGCAGCAGTCACAAAAATTAAAATTTGAGCATTTTACTGTTATTAATCAAGAATATTAATAGTCAGGGAGAGAAACCAGGGCTGTGCAAATGAGAAGTGTTTTCTCAAAACAGGCATGGTTGTTTTGAAAGGAAGATTCAAAATGGGGTGACTCAGCAAAGAACTGAGGAGGAAAAGAGGACAAATAAATAGCTCCCATTCAATAACAAGAGAACACAATGTTTTTGGTTTGGTATAGGTGGACTGTACTTGTAAGAATTTGTATAACGAATTATAGATTTGGAGTGGAATATCAGTGCCTCTTTTCAGCAATAAAGATTAGCTGCGAGGAACATGGTCCACACACAAACACACAGGATGTCCGGTTATAGTTGTGCAGTTTAAACTGTTCCTGAGCCAGATGCCTGCTCGGTTTTAGCTGAGCTCACTATTACTGGTTTGTGGAGATGCTTTGCATGCATTTATGACTATTTCTGCAAAACTGCTACTTGAAGAAATCCCCAAACTTAATATTTTTAAACTTCAAATGGAGCTCAGAATCCAGTTAGGCAATCCTTTGCAGTTGAATTAGGAGGCACTGAGAGACAGCAATTTGCTGCTCCCCACCCCCAAAGAGCAGCCCAGGAACACACAGCCTTCCCTCTGCTTGCAAACCTTGTCGGGGCTTCAGAGGAAAGCAAAGGCTGTAGGCAGAGAGGTGTGGCTCCTCCCCCCCCACGAGTATCCCAGGAACACACAGCCTTCCCTCTGCTTGCAAACCTTGTCGGAGCTTCAGGGGAAAGCAAAGGCTATAGGCAGAGCAGTCTGGCTTCCCCCCCACCCCCAAAGAGCAGCCCAGGAACACACAGCCTTCCCGCTGCTTGCAAACCTTGCCGGGGCTTCAGGGGAAAGCAAAAGCTATAGGCAGAGCAGTCTGGCTCCCCACCCCCCACCCCCAAAGAGCAGCCCAGGAACACACAGCCTTCCCGCTGCTTGCAAACCTTGTCGGAGCTTCAGGGGAAAGCGGAGGCTGCCGGCAGAGCACCGTGGCTCCTCCCCCCATCCCCGAAGAGCACCCCAGCAGCGCAGGGCAACAGCGATTTGGCTCCAGGGACCACACATTCGCTCCATAAGACGCACAGACATTTTCCCTTCCTTTTTAGGAGGAAAAAAGTGCGTCCAATGGTGCGAAAAATACGGTAATTGGTTTGGCAACTTCCATGCACATAATGAGTGATGCTAATTATTTTCCCCAAGAGTTAAATGATAACTCATCAGAGGCAGCTACAGGAGAGCTATGAGATTCAGGTGAGGGTCAGATGCCCTGTCAATCCCAGCAGGTATATAAGAGGACGACAGGCCTGTGACCTGCCCATCATTCTCCTAAAGAGGAGAAGCCTAGCATGGAAGGCTTGTGTATAGTATGCAGATCTGAAAGGGCCACAAAGGGGAAACCACCAAAACGGTATTAAACAATAATATCTTATGTCCTTTAGAGGAGAAATTGTGAATTGTATAATTTTTTATAGCTGTCATCATCCTTGGGTTCACTCAGTTTTCTTTATAACACTCTTCCATTTTCTTCTAGTTGTGATGGTGGGGGAAGGGGAGGAGCCTCACAAGTGGAGTTGCCTAGGGCTTCTCTTCATCTAAATCCGGCCCTGAGTGTGTGGTGATTGAAAGCTTATTTTGGGATGTATACCCCCAGTTCCTTGTTTTCCCCCTACATATATAACAAAATTAATAAGCTGATGACAAATGCATGATAATCCATGAAAATAAAAGGTAGATAGCTCACCAGACACATGGGGAGAAGCAAGACTGATGGCTGAGCCCCCAGGATGAAGGGAAGGCCTCTCTGCAGATGAGGGACTTGCTGTGAGCTCCCTTTGTCTACATCTTTGTCAACACCCTTCTTCCTTTCTTAATATTGTCCTACCCTCCTCATCGTCATTTCAATTTTTTAGACATTTCTGGACTTTAACCACTAGGTGTCGTAGGTATTCAGCTCTCTACAAATCTCTTCCTTCTATTTTTAATGGCCCAACACCGCAAGGTAATTCCGTTTGCTTCCCAGTGTACGTTGTCTCTGCAAATGACATCCAAAAAAAGAAAGCTACATGATTGAAATCTGTGCTCCACCCAACAAAGCCAATGTGAGCCTTATGAACACCCACTGGAATAAATCCCATTGAATCCTATCGGACATAAATCTGAGTATGCAAACATGCATATGGGTCCATTCTGGGCTCCTGCTTCAGCTTTTAACTGCCAAAGAGTTTGATTAATCACAGCATTGAAACAGGAGTGTCTAACCTAATATTGTAAGTTCACAGGGGCATGCAAGACTGCCCTAAGATATCTGGATTCAGTAAAAGTTTAGAATTTAAGCAAACTCCTAAATTCTTGGGTCTAGTGGAGGCTGGAGTTTAAACCAGCTTTTCAATATCCAGGAAACCGCCTGGCAGACATCAAGTGGCTGAGTCACTGACATAGCAAAGACACAAGTCATGACCTATCAAAATAGTCTATCAGCAAAGCAAAGGCTATGGCAGCCACAAACTGAGGATAGTAAGACAGAAGACCAGCACTTTTTACTATGCAGAACTGGCAAAGTCAATAACCAAAATAAGAGAACTTAATATCGAAGGTTTTGTGGAAGAATGGAAGCCTTTTTCTGACAATTTAAAGAAATATTATTATATGATGATAAACAAACAAGATTTGAACTATGAGCCACAGAAGAATTTAAAGATTATAGTAGTGTTGTTAAGACGTAAGAGATAGAAGACAGGATGCAACAGAGGGAGAGAAATTAAAACACCATGGGAAAGGGGGTGGGAAGTCGGCCAAAATAACAAAGAAAAAATGTTTTACTATGTATTGAAATGTATGTGTTAAATTTTTGGAAAACTTGATAAAAAGTATGATAAAAAAGAAGATCAGCAGTTTTGGATTAGAATTATGTAAGTGAACAGGGGAGAAAGTGTCAATTTGGGAAGTGGTTTGGCAAGCCAGAGAAGGAGGTGTGTGTGTGTGTTAGTGGGTAGAAACAAGAAGGGTTTAAGATTTCAGTTTTTGATGATAAAAGCTGGGAGGAGTTCGTTTTCACTGTGTTACTGGGGAGAAGGGAGGCAAAGCTCAACTGCCTCTGTGCACTTTCACAATTGAGTACATTTAGAGATCTGACACACCATGGGCAGTTGCCTAGTTTGCACCTATTTTTGAATCAGTTCCAGTCAGACTCCTGTAAGTAAGGGTGTGGGGAGCAGGGCTGCCAGATAAAAAAAGAACAGGGCTCCTGCAGCTTTAATAGTTATGCAGAAGAGGGGATTTCAGCAAGTGCAACTTCTTGTACAGCTGTTGACATTTCCTCTTCTGCACTATTGTTAAATGTGCAGGGGGCCTGTAGACTTTTTCACCTGCCCTCTTGGAGTCAGTGAATAAGGGAAACCAACCACTCTGCTGAGCAGAGAGGGAAAAGAACTACCGCTCCCTGGATTGTGATTGTTCTGCTTTGGTTTCTTGCTCTCTCTTACTCATGCAAGAGGAAGTTGATTTGGTGCCAAAAGTGGCATCAACTTGTATTCCCACCCACACTCTACCACTGAGCAAGGACTGTGCTCTGATAAACATTGTTGTAGACACAACAGGCATCGGATATCCCTCCAGTGCAATGTTTGCCAGGTTAAAATTCAAAGGGTATCCAGGCCACAAATAAATATGTGCCCTCAGATTTATTTTAAACTTTGTGCCTAATAAATGCAGGTTTCCAAATATGGCACAATATCCTGACCAGATTTAACAGGTAGGCAAGCTGCTGGAAGGTAGATACAGAAATATAGAGATCATTATCCCAGCTAGTATCCGTATAGGATTTGAATTGATTTACCGTATTTTTTGCTCTATAAGACTCACCTTTTCCCTCCTAAAAAGTAAGGGGAAATGTGTGTGCGTCTTATGGAGCAAATGCAGACTGCACAGCTATCACAGAAGCCAGAACAGCAAGAGGGATTGCTGATTTCACTGCACAGCGATCCCTCTTGCTGTTCTGGCTTCTGGCATTCAGAATATTTTTTTTTCCTTGTTTTTCTCCAAAAACTAGGTGCGTCTTGTGGTCTGGTGCGTCCTATAGAGCGAAAAATACGGTAATATATGTGCTGTTGTTAACACTCTCTCTCTGTGTGTGTGTGTGTGTGTGTGTGTTGTAAATGATTGTTTTTTTCTTTAAATTTATATATGCAGTTGTTTCAAACACACACACAGCCACACAGCTGTTTTGTTTATGTTTTTATTATATTTTAAATTGCTTCAGGATGCTTGATGGGAAGTGATTAATAAACAAAATAATAAACAATAATAATTACGTTGGCCCCCTTTGAATACTAGGGTAGGCATATGGTTGAAGAGGAGACACGCATGGCTTCCAAACAGCATTGTAAAAGTAGATCAAACAGCATTAAATGGCATGTGGCATTGGTGCAGATATTTGTGTGTGTACCAAATTCTTTAAATGGTTTAGATGAGTATTGGCTGGACCAGTATGGCATGTGCTGGTAGAGGTCAACTTCCAAAGCACATTGAAAATTGAACAGAACCAAAAGCATTAGATGGAGGGAAGACATTTGGGTTTCATGCAACCAATTAGTACAACCTGCCCTCGCCCTGCCAGTATCGTCATGGACCATTCCTGATTCATGGGGAATAAAAGGCTGATTCACAGGACCACACAACAGCTGCTAGAAATGCTGTCTTATCTGGCTCTCTGCCCAGTACTGAGATGGAGCTGAACATGTGCTGGTGCCACCACAAAAAAGGATCAGGCCTTATGTATGCCACCACCACCTGTACTAAATATAGGTTATTGGCAGTGTGCTCTGAGCACAGACTTGTGCATAATGGCAACTACGTACTGCTGCCTCATCACAGGCAAGGAGTTACTTAATTCTGAAATTCTAGGTGGTCTTCATGTCACAGAGCTACACTCAACAAACAATCTAAGCCAGGGCTGGGGAACCTGCAGGCCTCTGTAAGTTGCTGTTGGACTCCACCTCCCATCAATCCCAGGTTCCTCACCTCTGATCTAAGCTCTGTGGTGAGGGTACCTGTGGAAGGCACTTGCCTGCAATCGCTTGCTGGTCACATGAACACTGAGCAATTTTGAGGTGTACACTTTAAAAATACAATGAGTACAGAAGACATGAGCCTTCTTCCACATGCAGTCTGGCAATTCTGTGTCCAGACCCAGCTTTCGGATCTCACCCTCACCTGATACATAGTGAGTGGTATGGCAAAATGGATTCACTCTTGGCTTGTGATCAAGAATAATTACTGCTTCATCCATCACAGCACTGCAATGGTGAGAGAAGCTGGCTGTGCCAAAAAAAATTAACTTGCTATTAGCACAGAAGCCTTGCCCCTTAATGAATCTGGCAACCCTATCCAAAGGAAAAGGATTCATAAATACTGTTTCCTAGCATAACACAGAGCTCAGAGTTCCGGAGTGCCATTCCCACATTTTTCCTTACAGAGACTTTGCACCTTTAACAGCTGCATCACACACACACAGACACACACACACCAGCTGCATGACACACAGAAATCCAGTAGGTTTAGCTTTCTCCATCCCTCTTTGGATGGATAACTTGCGGGAATGAACTCAGGCTCAAGGGCAACTGTTAAAGGTACCTAGCCTGTGTCACGAGAGCAGGTAGAATGCAACCTTTTTCCAGAACAGGAAGATGGAAACTGAAACAAGTAAAGGCAAGAGGAGCTGAATCCAAATCAGTGTCACTTTCTTGCCTTAGGACATAGTCTTGTCTAGAAGACACAGTACAAAACAGAGCTAATATCTGGACACAGTGCCTGCACCTAAACAATGATGGGCAAGGCAAGAAAATGAGGGATCACTTACCCCATATTGTGATATTACTGTGTGTTTCTCCACCATTAGTTGATGGGGGAAAACCACCATTAGTTTCTCCATTAGTTGATGGCAGGGGAAGTGACCCTTCGTTGTTTTTGGGCAGTACGTATTGCTGCTCTTATATGGAGTGGCATTTGGTGTCTGTGTTGAAATAACTAGGGAGATGGTTGTGGTTTTGTATTTTATATATTTGTCTGGTTTAAAGCACCATTACCCATGCTGAGCCTTAGGCAGGAAACAAACGTAAGTAAAATGAAATCTTAATTAAAACAGCCACAACTACAAATTAGAGCTAAGCACCATTTCTGAAGAGGCAGGCAGATGGTTTGTTTGTTTTCCTTTGGAAGGGAAGGTGCAGAAGAGCAGGTCTTGTAGTGGTTTTCTCGCAACTTGATGCTTTCATTTCTGATGTGACACAAAGGCTGCATGCCGTTTCCCTATGACTCTGTGTGTCTCTTTGCACCCTCACATCAGAACTTTTTAATAGTGTGGATTACTGAAACATTTTTTGTTTGAATGCATTCTTTGAGTGCCCCATTTGCATGCAGGCATCGGTTTTAATACCAAAAAAATAAATAAAATGAAAAAAGCCTACTCTTGATCAGTCTTAAATTTTGATTCCCAATACCCTTGCTTGGAAGTTAAATTCAATTAAAGCTTAATGTTGTCAGCAGCAGCATTTGCTCATTTGTCACCACTGTACCCATTTATTTCCTCCAGCATGCACAGGATTCTTTCAGGTTTTAACCTTAGAACAACCAATGTCGTGTATTAGAGCCAAGAGAGATAGCCTGGCTCAAGGTCACCTGGTGAGATTCATGCCAGGGGTCCCCAAACTAAGGTCCGTGGGCTGGATAAGGCCCGAGAGACTTGTTTATCCGGCCCGCGGCAACCCCCGCTGCCTGCTGCTGCCGCCCACTCTTACCGGCACTGCGGTGTGCAGCTGTCCACTTCCGGGTCAGAGGAGCACCAGAAATAGCTTGTGTGCATGTGCAAGCATTATTTGCGCATGCGCAAGCGTTATTGTGCACATGCGTTATTTTCGGTGCACATCCAGGTTGGAGGAGGCCTGTGCACATGCACACAAGCTATTTCCGGTGCTCCTCTGACATGGAAGTGCGCCCGAAATAGCATATGAGCACGCGCTCCCTCGCCCTCCGGCCCGCCACGCGATAGGTGCTGGAGACACCGGCCCGAGACGTGGAAGTTTGCTGACCCCTGGTTCAAACCCTTGAACAGCTCCAGGTGAAATGTTGACCTCTCTAGCAACTAACTGCCCTGCTGTGGTTTGCAATGGCAACCCTGGCCTTAATTAAGTCGAAGTCTTAAACACTTTGCATCCTGGCAGCCAAGCATTTTCCTTTTGCTAAGCTGGCCAGAGGAGCAAGACATTTCCATAGGACACCACAAAGAAAGAAAGCTTAAACAAACAGTTAAGGCAAAGGGCAGCAATGGTTTTATTCATATAGCTTTGCATTATTCTATTGGATTTGATATGTTGCTCAACAGGCATTCGACCACATCTTTTCAGGCATGCAGGGAAGCTAGTACCTCTTGCAAGCTGCTGGAGGAGGGCCGCTGTCTGAAGGAATTAAGTTCTATAGTCAGCCTCAAGGTTCAACAAGGTTCAAAAGAACACACACACACACACACACACACACACACACACACACACAAGCATAGTATGCCCTAGTTAATTTCACAATGACACCTTTAGGTCCTGTAGTTTGGATTTTCCACATCTGGGCAAATCATTTGTTTTGGGCTTATTTTTAAAGGTTATTTGAGCAGGACAAGAAGAGCACAACCTGAACAGTACTCTTCTCAGCCCAGGGAAAGGAGGATGGCAAGAAAGTTGGAAATACTTTGTTTACTGCTAAATGTGGCTCCCTCACCCCCCCAAAAAAACCTCATGGGTCACACAGAGGTGTGGCATTATGATGTGTAAACCTGTCACTTGTGATATTTGCCTGGTAAATTTATTACTGGAATTTCAGGCGGTGAGCAAATGAAATGGGAACATCAACAGAAGGTTTTTGTTGTTAAGGTTTAAATGCTCCATCTATCTCCCATACACATCCATTTACTACAGTTCAAATATACCTGGTCTCCTGCCAGTGGAGGTTCCCTGCCCAGCATGGCATGTTGCCCAGGCAGCCTGTGATCTCCACACAACTTGTAGCATGATGTCAGTGAAAGGTTTCTCCTGCTCTCTGTGAAACTATTGCCATGCCACGTTTCTGACTACTTTGAAAAGCTTCCCTCCTCTAAGTTCAGCAGCATTAACGTGAAAATGGAATAAACTACAGTGTGAATGCAGCCAAAGTGAAGTCTCCACTCACCCGTTGTAAACAGTCAAGGGGCCAAAAAGAAAAAGAAATGAAGAACAAAACCTAAAACGAACCTACAGTCTACCACCATTCCTTCCTGTCTTTTTCTGTTCAATGGTTCACTTTAGATTGGAAGCAATCCTTTGCTCACCTTCTGGAGTGTGTTTTCACTAGCCAATTTCAGAGGTCTGCTAGGGAAGGGGAAGGAGATTTTGTGAGGTGCACTCCTGGCAAAATCGTTCCTCTCCTTTACCTTACTTTGATTGTGATCTGAGCTAAGGGGGCTGGGTCGAGGCAGGAGGGATGGAGTGGTCTTTCAGCCGCAGCTGCTTGCTTTGTCTCACAGGATGTAATGCCAGTTTAGATTATCTTGCAAAGCATCCAAGAATTTTTCCTGTCACCACTTGGGGGCAGGGAAGTGAACAAGTAATCAGACCAGATGCACGTGGTGCTTTGAAATAAACGACAAAGGGGTCTTGTTCTCCCACCCTCCGTGCTTTGTTCTGCTTCTGGGGTAGGAAGCTTGTGGCTTCTGAGTTATTATTGCTAGATGTTGGCACAAGACTGTAACATAAGTCAACCTAAGGTCTGTTTGGGCAGGAAGGATATGATCATTTATTTTGTAGTATCTTTATTGGATTGTCTGAGAACGGTAATTTACTTGCAGGGAAAATGCCTTTGCCAAGCTGATCAATACATATAACAGTACAGATAACTAACAATATTAAGATACCAGGATAGTTCAGAAGATAATCAGCTCATTCAAGTTCCAGGCTTAATTTTCTGGAAAAGGAGGAATAGAAGCATGTGTGATTTTTATTTCTTTTAAGCAGCAGTGTCTGCTCATTGTGGGTCTGCGTGTACCAAAATATGAATGTAACATTTTCGAGACTATGTCATAATTCTACTTGCTATTGTGAATGCTGTACTGCTTCTCTTTGTTCTGGTCACAAAGTACTATTGTGTGACTCCGCTCATTCCTTTGTCCCAAGTGCTTCCATAGCAAACTTGCTCCATTCTCATGGTAGTTTCTCCCTTGTTTTCTTATTTAAACAAATAAAAATAATATAGTACTAATAAATCCTTCCTGATATTATTATTGTTGTTGTTGCTGTTGTTGGTATTTTCACACACATAATGTTTTTGGTTGGTATTCCAGAGGATATTTCAATAAACATCAGTAAGTAATATTTGTATTTTTACAAATAACTTTGAGTTCTTAAATCATATTCATTCTTCATGAATCAGATTCATTATAAATTTATACAGCCTTCCCTGTTTTTTCATGTTTGGTTTAAAAACTGTTCTATGCTGTTCAGCTACTCCCGTGTCCCTACGGACAGTATCTTTGGAGAAGAGGATACTGGAAAATTAATGTGCGACGATGACTGCACTCGCATTTATTTCAATGTAAATTTGAGCAAAAAAAAAAAAAGGAAAATGCTTCTTTTTCTTTGGTGATCACTCGTAGCTGAGTAAGATTGACTTTCATTAACATGGCTTTAGCAACGCACACTCCTATTTAGTAGGTCCTGATGCTAATGGGCCTTAAAGTTAGGGTCAATTTAATCAATTTCACATGTTCTGATTGTCTTGGCTGTTCTATGCTTCATGGCTCCAAGGTCCCCCACAGGCCCCCTCCCTTGCCTGGACTATGTATGCTGGTAACACAAGCCTGCCATATATTCCATTGCATCTTCTCAAAGGGCTGCTATGGCAGAAGATGTATGCATTTCTAGACCTCTTTCAGCTTTAAGCAAAGCCCTGCTACCAATACACTAGCAGGGGTGTCTAACTTCCAAGAGACTGCGATCTACTCCTACTATGAATAAACTGGCAGTGATCTACCCATTGGGTTGACCAAAGTTATTGAGCTTTTTGGGGAGCCAGGGGCAGCTTGGGATCGACCGGTAGATCGTGATCAACCAGTAGATCACGATCAACCGGTTGGACAGGCCTGCACTAAAACAACAAAGCCATTAAACAATTTAAAGTGCCCTAGTTTTCAGCAGAAAAAAATCACTATCCCCAGCTCCTCTAATTTAAGCTTTATTTATACAGTGCTATAAATTGCAAGTTATCCCAAGGAATCTGACAGGTTAACAGCAACATCACCCAACATCACCCAACACTTCTGAGCAGTTCCATTCCTTTGCAACGCCCTGTCATTTCTATTTCTGACATTCTAACTCTCAGAACAGTACATCTTTTGTCCTTCTCACCCCGCCTTTTTTGCTGGATTGGAGTTGGGCTGCTTCTTATTTGCTGTACAGGGTACAGTAACTTTGCATAAATGGCAAAAATAAAAATAATAAAACCCACACCGAAAAACCTCGATGGGTGGGAATGCTGAACCTAATTGATGCCAGTTATTGCTTCTGGCACAGGGACTTTTCCATGGGGATGCATAGACCCTGGGATTTTTCCTGGATTGATCATGGTGCTTTAAATAGGCCTTGACTCAGCTTGCCAAATGTATTACCCGTTTTCACTCTTGGCTACAATGCATGTCCAGAAACGGCAAGGACTGTATTTTTTTAGCTCTCCAAGACACTGAAAGAATGTCCTACTGCTGTGCCTTCCACCCTGTTGTTTCATGGGTCCCCTTTCCCAAGCTTCTCCCCTACATGTTGGGAGGGAGAATTAGAAACATGCTGGCCACAGCAGCCAAGGGAATAGGATGAACCAGCCATGGATGAACCAGGCAGGATGCACAGCAGCTGCTTCCTTTGTCAGCATGATGCCCACAAATCATTAGAGCCACTGCGACTTATATAAAGGAACTATTATTGGGCCAGCTGGAACTAGACACTGGAGCTACATAAACATATCTGAGGTTTGAAGCAGAGGTTCCTTTCACGAACCTAGTTTGTTTTCCGTAATTTATTCCACCTCTCCAAGTCATGGGGTACCGAAGTAGGCAGGGGAGTGAAGCACCGCCCCTAACCGAGGGGTAGCCAACATGGTGCCTTCCGGACATTTGTTGGACTACAACTCCCATCAGCCCAGCTAGGATACTAGTGATCAAGGATGATGGGAGCTGTAGTCTAACACTGTCCAGAGGGCACCATGTTGGCTACCCAGCCCTGACCAATGGAAAGACTGTCTCTTCCCCCATAAACGCACCCACCTCACTTTCAGATATATCCTCAGGCATTGCTCCAAGTACTTTGCAACCTTATAAGAATGAGACATGTTTTTTTAAAAGTTCCCTGCTACTGCTCTGGTTGCTCCCTGGGGCTGCTTCTTCTTGCAAGAGACAATCCCATTGAGACTGTCACTGCATCCTCCACCACAGTTGTTTGTTGAAAGATTCCACCTTGGCTTCCTCTCACTTCTGTGGCTTTATTTCAGAAAAAAAATATGCTATCCATCCAAAATGTAAAACTTCAACTGGTCTGCTGCTGCTGCTTCTTTTTTAAAAGAAACAGGTGGTTGGGTGCCACATTAATCCAGATCCTGCTATTTATTTTACAGACCTCTAAATTAGATATGATTGACTTTAGCGTCCTTTGGTTCTGTCCCCCCCCCCCATTTTAGAGTGACATACTTCATTGGGGTTTAAATAGTACTCATGTTGCTCCCACAAACTGAAATAGCCTTTTCTTTGCATGTGGTGATCATATCCCTATCTCTCCCAGGTAAGAGAGTATAGGTGTGCAGCCTAAAGTCCTCTTATTCTACGGAAGTTCTTAAATTGTTGGGATAAATAATGGGCTCCAGGTTCACTGGATGGCTTTCTGAGGACAGTGAAGGTTGGCAGACAATGCATTTCCTGTCCAAAAAAATGTTTGCAGATAAAAAGTAAAGAAATAGCACAACGAGAACTCTGCAGCCCTATTTACAATTTGTCCACCCAGTTCTGGAACTGGCCCACCCACACATGATCTTAATATAGACCTAAAGTCTCTGTTGCAGGTTATTCTAAGAGGTCAGAATACAGGTTATGGAAACAATATGAGTTATTATAGCCAGTCAAATGCCTTGCAGAAAGCTTCACCTAGATTATGATTTTAAAGAGTTTCAAGTCAAAACAATTTCAAGAAACAGACCTAAACAAACAATGTTACCCCTTCCTCATTACTAATGGGCAAACCTTTCTAAAAGAATAAGCATATGGGGAGGCAAAGGTCTTATGACTCTTGCCACCGCAAGCCTGACATAGGCCAAGCAAACAAAGGCAACTCATTACAACCCCGTCCCAACCTATGCCATAAAAATACTGAGGAATGGAACAATTGTCTATTTTTCTTTTTTTTTAAAAAAAAAATATAATATTTATTAGAAGTTTGAAGATTACAGAAAAAAGAAACAATGAAAAATTAAACAAAACAAAGCAATACCTTACAATACATAAAAAAAGAAAAACAATACAACAATACAGCAAAACAACAAGAAAAACAAAAACATTTAAAAACACATCCAATATTTCCGTATCTTTATCTTTCATTTACTTGTATCATCGACCTCCTCACACCTCCCTTTTTTGTATTCTAGTTCGATTAGCTATTTCAGCAAATCCTTTCCATCTTTCTCAATTTTTGTTCTATAATTTATCTTAACACAATCTAACCTTAAATTTTCCACTTTGGCCCGTTAACAATCTATTTTTACTTAATTCTTTATAACATTTCTGCTAAAGCCATATAGCTTCATTCCAGCATCCTTCTAACATTCATTAATTTTGCAATATTTCTGTAAATATACTTTAATTTTTTTCCAATCTTCTTCGACCGACTCTTCTCCCTGGTCTCGGATTCTGCCAGTCATTTCTGCCAATTCCATGTAGTTCATCAGCTTCATCTGCCATTCTTCCCGAGTGGGTAAATCTTGTGTCTTCCAATGCTTTGTGATAAGTATTCTTGCTGCTACATAAAGAAAATTCTATCCTTCTTTGGCACCAATTGGCCGACCATGCCCAGGAGAAAGGCCTCTGGTTTCTTCAGGAAGGTATATTTAAATACCTTTTTCATTTCATTATAGATCATCTCCCAGAAATTCTTAATCCTTGGGCATGTCCACCAAAGGTGAAAGAATGTACCTTCAGTCTCATTACATTTCCAGCATTTATTATCGGGCAAATGGTAGATTTTTGCAAGCTTTATAGATCATTTTCATTAGATTCTCTTTTAAGACATTACATGCCGTAAACTTCATACCTGTGGTCCATAACTTTCCCAGTCAGCTATCATAATGTTATGTCCAACATCTTGTGCCCATTTAATCATAGCAGATTTTACCGTTTCATTCTGAGTATTCCATTTCAACAGGAAGTTATACATTCTTGACAGATTCTTAACTTTGGGATCTAGCAATTCTGTTTCCAATTTTGATTTTTCCACCTGGAAGCCTAGTTTTTTGTCCAAATTATATGCCTCCATTATATGATAATAATGGAGCCAGTCTCGCACTCTGTTTTTTAATTTTTCAAAACTTTGCAGTTTTAATCTGTCTCCCACTTGTTCCAAAATTTCCCAATACTTCGGCCATTTGGCCTCCATATTAAGTTTTTTCTGAGCCTTTGCTTCCATTGGTGACAACCATCTCGGGGTTTTATTTTCTAGCAGGTCCTTATATCTTATCCAGACATTAAACAGTGCTTTTCTGACAATATGGTTTTTAAAAGCTTTATGTGCTTTAACCTTATCATACCACAGATATGCATGCCAACCAAATACATTATTGAAACCTTCCAAATCCAACAGATCAGTGTTTTCAAGAAGCAGCCATTCTCTCAGCCAGCAAAAAGCGGCTGATTCATATTAAAGTTTAAGGTCTGGCAGCAATTGTCTATTTTTCAAGGTATCTATCAACTTTATTTGTATTTATTTATATGATGCTCTTCTATTTAAAAAGCCAAATGCAGTTTGCAAAAAGTCAGTCCAATAAGACAAAAATAGACAAAATCAACAAAACAGCTGCCAGCAGTCAGAAGCACAGCAAACAAAAAAGTAAAAAACAATCAGATTAATGACAGTTTAACATAAGAGGGTAAATAATTTTCCTTCTACAACTACCAGCTGTGCTTCCACACCCCCTACATTCCCTCTAAGCTTAACAGGAGAAGAGAAGAAAAGGAGGCGTTTGGACTTGATATCCCGCTTTATCACTACCCCAAGGAGTCTCAAAGCGGCTAACAATCTCCTTTCCCTTCCTCCCCCATAGCAAACACTCTGTGGGGTGAGTGAGGCTGAGAGACTTCAGAGAAGTGTGACTAGCCCATGGTCACCCAGCAGCTGCATGTGGAGGAGCAGAGAAGCGAACCCGGTTCACCAGGTTACGAGTCCACCGCTCTTAACCACTACACCACACTGGCTCTCGGCGCTTTGGAACATCAAAAGCAAATATTTTTTTGAATCCATCTTATCTGTCTCTCCCAAGACCAAAGTAGCTTGCTCGTCTCTGTCAAACCCCAGCTTATACACACATGTAGCATGACCCAAGTATCTAGGCATGTGATAGGTTGGAGTCCAAGGTTTGGCACAAATCAGGGCCAGATTAAAACCTTTAGAGGACCTAAGCAATTAAGATGTTGGTGTCCCCACATACATATCTAATTCAAAATATAAACAATATACTTCCACTTTATATTTGGAATTTTTTCTCTTTTTTCCAATTGCAAAGTCTTTGATCAGATCCTCAAAACTATCTCTACTAAGTATAGAAGATGTGTTACGTAAGTTTAGATAAGGCATCCAGCCTGCCTTGTTGCATAGCTGTTCTGCTGGGATTCTTAATATACCGGTACTTCAGCTGAGAAAATGAATGGTCAGCTGAGCAATTTATGACCATTAATGTTAAAAATCCAGCAATGGAAAATTTCTGTGATACTCCCCATCTCTTGATGCCCTAAGCATGTGCTCCACCTAAACATTAGGAAGAACTTCCTGACAGTAAGAGCTGTTCGACAGTGGAATTTGCTGCCAAGGAGTGTGGTGGAGTCTCCTTCTTTGGAGGTCTTTAAGCAGAGGCTTGACAACCATATGTCAGGAGTGCTCTGATGGTGTTTCCTGCTTGGCAGGGGGTTGGACTCGATGGCCCTTGTGGTCTCTTCCAACTCTATGATTCTATGATTCTATGATTCATTTTGCTTAATGGTTAATCCAGCCCTGGCACAAATGCACCCAAGGACTCCAACACATCTACGAAATTTATGACCATTTTTTTTAAAGTAAAGAAGGACAAATGGAAGAGGCTAAATGTTGCTTCAAGAAAATAACGAACAGAACTTTTTGGTTCAATTCTTCCTTACTATAACTATTTACAAACAGGATTCTGGCCTCCTTAAATTAACAGCAGTAAGTACCACTGGATTTGTCTTTCTCCCTCCTAGACAGAACTAAGTCTATACTTTGTGTATTCAAGGAGGCGAGGTTGTTCTGCAAAATAGAGAACAGGAGATTCTCGGCCCACGCTTTTAGTTGAACCACAGGTCTGCCCTTAGAGTAACATTGCTTTTATACTCTGAACAACAAAATCCCAGTCTTTATACGTTATATAATTACACTAATCGTGCAGGAGAAGCAGAAAATAAATAAACCAGTGCCATGGATTTAAAAGTCGTTAAGGCGGATTTGATTCTACGTGGATTTAGATACTGTACATTTTCGATAATGCTCGAATGATGGGACTTTAAACGCTGTGCTCGTGGAAAGAAGCCAGAATCCTTCAAGATTAGGATTAAAAAACGTTGCGTAAATAAACATCTAATAGAGTTGGGCATGGAAATGCTGCTCCTCTCTTTTCCGTTCCCCAACAGCAAAAAGCCGCTTTATCCCCAACATTAATCCACGCAAAAGGCGCAGCAGCCGCCCGCCTTCCGCGAGCTGAAGAAGCGGCCGCTGACACTGAGCAGCCGGGCAAGGGCAGAGCCTACAGGGACCGACTCCTAAAGCGACACCCCCTGCATTACGAAACGCGGTGCTTCTACGTCAGGGAACGCGACTGGTGAATGGAGAGGCAGCGAAAGAGCTGGCAGGAGGGGGGAGGCGGGAACAGAATGTCCATCCGCGGAAGCCGAGGCTTCCGGGTTCTGCCTGATGACGTCCTCGCTCGAGAAGCACAGGCCCGGGAGGGGAGGACGCGAGGGGGCGGGGCCGCGGCAGGTGGGCGGGCCTTAGCGCCGGACGGCGCCACTGCTGATAGGGCCCGTGGGCGCGGCCGTCCCGCCCGCGGGCGGGGCTGAGGGGGAGCCGGGGGCGGAGCTTTGCGGAGGCATGTGGCGGGCCCGCAGCGGTGGGGGCTGCCGCTGCCGCCTCTCTTTCCATCAGCTTTCGCGGCCGCACTCCTTCCAGGCGGGCCCGGAGGGCGGAGGTGGGATGTGGCTGCTCCGGGGAGGGTAATGGCCTCTTCTTCCTTCGGGTTCTTTCCGCGGGGCGCGTAGCTACTCTCCGGCTTTGCAACCTGTGGGAGCTCAGGTGGGGCGGGGGGGGGTCGGTCGGCGTGACTGGGGGCTGGTGGTGCCTTGCCAAGTTTGAGGGGGCTCGAGAGCCCAACCCCGGAAAGGCAAGCCCTCGCCCCTGCCAGGGCTGCTGTTTTTTTTGTGGGGCGGGGGATCCCGTGTCCTTTAAGCGAGCGCCTCGTCTGCTTGCGAAGTGCCACCTGCCCGCCCCCTGACTCAGCTTTGCTCGGCTGGCTCCCCGTTTCCCTCCTGCGTGGATGGCGCTCTTGGAGTTTGTACCATGCCATTCCTGCGCTGGCTGAGGGTTGGAGTTCAAGCGTGGTTTGGCACAGCCGCAAGCCGGCCTTTCCTTTCCTGCTCCTCTCCTTTCGCTTCTCTCGCCCACCTTTCCTCCCACTCCCCCCCCCCGCCTTTTATGAAAAGAAGTTCCTTCAAAAAGTGCTGGGCGGGGGAAGGAGGAATGCGATTTTGGGGGAAGAGGATGACAGGCCTGCAGACTGCCCCCAGCTGCTGAGTGAGCATTTTTGCACTGGCTCAAAAGTGTGTCACTGCAACTCTAAAAGTAGCATTTGAAATCACAGGTCTGTCTTATATAGGTGAAATGTTACCTTATCCAACTGTTGTTTTTATTCCCTGTGGATAACAGTAATAGGAGAATAGTGACAGGTTGGCCTGATAAAAAGGCATTTTGGTGGTTGTCCTTTACTCTGCTTCACCTAATTTAAGTGGGCTGGAAAAGTTGGCCGTTAAAGAAAACTTAGAAGACACTTACAATGACACCCAGGGAAGAGTTCTTCTTGGTTTTCTTTTTCTTTCAGGCACGTTCTCTCTTTAAACTTGATTTTTAAAGGCATAGCACAAATTGCATGCTGTATCTCTTTAAATGAATTGACTGTATATAAGTGGAATAATATGGTCAGATATAATAGGATTTTATTTAGAATTCTAGTTTGTATAGTAATACTTCACTGAATTCTAACTTGTTTTTATCCAAAATTTTATAAATTGTGGCCAGTCTGAACCAGTGCATTTATTATTGTTCTGCACAGGTGCTGCAGTTGGCTCAATCTGCTGTGCAGATTGGTATCCCAAAACTGATAATGGGGCTGCCAACCAGTGCCTAGAGTGCAATGCTTTGTGGCCAATTTGCAAGCATTTTGCCACAAGTCAGTCTGGATGATACTTCCTTTTTAATTCTGAGCTCAGTGTTTTGGGTGTATAGTGGTCCTATGATCATAGATCTTGATTTTGCATTCCATTGAAAAACTTATTGAGGCACAGTAACCATATTGGTTTTGTGTTCTTGTATGTTCATACAGTAATTTATCTAATGGCACAAAATCAGGGCAGGGGATCCCTGGAATTTGCACATGGGTGAATGTAGCACAGGTTCAATTGGCAACAGTTTCTGATTGGAGGATTGATGTAATTGTGGGAATTCCTGCTGGCTACATCTTTGATTGGCTGCATTTCTATCCAGGAATGTCAATATGTATTTGAGTGATGACAAAGTAGGATTGCCTGTGTACACAGAAAGTATTGTTTGTAAGAGAAGCTGCAAGCAGTCCATCCAGCTCAGCAAAAGTGCATTATGAATCCAAATTGAAGACTACCCTTGCCCATGCAGCTATAGCGGTAGCTCGGTTTAAGAACACCCCTGTTTACGAACTATTCGGTTTAAGAACTCCGCAAAACTGGAAGTAGTGTCCCAGTTTACGAACTTTACCTCGGTCTAAGAATGGAAGCTGAATAGTGGAAGGGCACCAGCAGCGGGAGGCCTCATTAGGGAAAGTGCGCCTCGGTTTAAGAACTGTTTGGTTTAAGAACAGACTTCCAGAACGGATTAAGTTAGTAAACTGAGGTACCACTGTACTTCATAACAGAAAAGACTGAAATAATTCTTTGCCTTTCAGCTGGCAAGACTCATATATCTGCTTTCTAGCTTGGACCCCTTCCCCACCCAAGTAAATTTCCAAGCTGATTTACTGCTTTGAGCACAATCCCTGTTTCTCACCCCTCATTTGTCTGTATGTTGGGCTAGTTTTGCCTTTCTTTTAACACATGGCTTGGCTGGCTGTCTTGTGCCATCTGGAGATGACTCCTCCCAGAACAGATTTTCCCCACCAGAGCATCTGCTAGGAGATTGTGACACACTTAAGAACATAAGAGTCCTGCTGGATCAGGCCAGAGGCCCAGCTAGGATCAGGCCAGAGGCCCAGCGAGGCACTCTGTTCTCGCTGCGGTCGACCAAGAGGTGCTTAAGTCACAAGCTGACCTAAGTGGAACACTGCTCTTCCCACTTGCAGTTCCGGACAACTTGGGGCTGAGTTGCATGGGTTGATCTGTAAGGGGTATATTGTTGTTATGTTAATTGCCCTGACTTGTGCCAGAAGGCTGGACTAAGCCACAGGTCCAGGTGGCTCCCTTCCAACTTCATGGTTTGTATTTAAAAGGAACTTTGAACAATGTGGTCAAGGGTTTCTCAAGAGATCTTTGTATTGTGATTAGAAGCCTTCCTGAAAGATATTGGTTAATATCAGTCTAGCCCGGGGGGTGTGTGTGCTCACAAATGCATACATTCTCATGTGCTTTACAAAAGCTTGCAGGACAAGCATGTTTGTTGGATTATTTTTTTAGCCTGTTCGTATCCCTGTAGGGCAGGTACAATGTCACTGGCCTTTTGAAACTGCCAGAAACCTCATGCATTTTTTTTTAAAGAGAGAGAGAGTATCCTGCTCTGCATGTAAAAATCTGTGGTTTGCAAGGTCAATTCACAAGATGGCATGTCTCTAAAGCTATATTGTTAGTGTACACAGGCACTCCCTTCACAAAAGATGAATGGGCTTAATCATCTCTCTAGTTCAAGTTTTTAAAGTATTCTGAAATTCCTTCAGGCTTTGAAAAATCATGTTGCTGCTTGTGATTAGTTGTGTATTTTTAATTTTTTGCTCCTTGTGATCTAGTGTGGGGCCTGGGAGAAGAATGTGCAACTTCTGAAGATGTACTTCTCTCCCCCCCCCACCCAGCGCATGAATTTGCCTCTTAGCTATGGGGTGAAGATGGAGAGAGAGAGAACCTCGCCTTCATTTTGAGCAGTTCATTTTGTCATGTAGTCACAATGGCTAAAGTGTTGGCCTTGCGCATGGGGAAACCCAAGTTCAAATTCCTACTTCTGTGTGTGAAGCTTGGGGGCCAAATTAGATGTGATACTGGGGCATCTATATTTGGACCACCCACAGTTTCTTAAAAGCTTAGAACAGTTGTGGCCATGAGGACTCTTGCCCCCACTGTTGGGATTTTAGTACCAAAGGAAGAAGATTTAACCTTTCAGTTGTTCAATCAGATTTATCAATTGAGTTGTTTGATAGGGCTTAAAAGGTGTCTCTAATTAGAGAACAGGCTTAAAACATACACACATACATTTTTAGCGGAAGTCCTGATTTAAAAACCACACCTGTAAATGGTAAACACCAACATAGAAGAAGTATTTCTCTTCTCTCTCAGGGTGGAATAAGACTCTGAAAGTGACATGTATGCTTTTTTATTGAGAATTGTTTTTATTCTTATGACCATTGTTCTGTGTAGCTCAGAATTGTCTGCACTTGCCAGACAAGGATTTTAGGCAGAGAAGGGTCTTTTCTGACCCTACCTGGAGATGCCAGAGATTGAACCCAGGGTCTTCTACAACCTACACACAAAACATGCTCTGCCACTGAGCCACAGCCTTCCCCTGCATCCTGTTTCTATAAGAGTGCTAAGGTGTGTATTGGAGTGTGCATGTACATTTGCAAGCCAAGCACACACACTCCTTGTGTTTAGAATCTTTTAAATTGCATTTTATGGTTGATCTTATCACCTCATGCAATACTTTTTTCATGAAGTGGGAGCTGCAGAACATTGGGCAGTGGTATAAGGGTGGCTAGCAAGAGTTCAGTCGATAGAGCATGAGACTCTTAATCTCAGGGTTGTGGGTTCGAGCTCCGCATTGGGCAAAAGATTCCTGCATTGCAAGGGGTTGGATTAGATGACCCTTGTGAACCCTTCCAACTCTACAATTCTATGATTCTACCCTAGATAATTTCTGTCAAACAGCTTCCCCCTGTACTCCTATTCAGAATGGCCTCCATCCTCCTACACACATCTGGTGTTCAGCCGCAAGCCTGCTTTGCAGAAGCTGGGGTATTTTTGTACTGTGATTTTTAGAGACTCATATCTAAAAGTCACAGTGTAGCGCTAGAAAAAAAATGTTTCATTTTATTTATTTATTAGAACATTTATAGCACGCTGTTCGAGTACACCACTCATGCAGATTACAACATATTAAATGACGATTTCCAAAGAAAAATAAAGCCATTACGAAAAAGATGGGTCAGTAGTTCTAAAAGAAAACCCTGCAATATTTGTGTGATCCTCTTAAGAACAGCTTTTAAGAGGTGCGGGGTCGTACCGTATGTCACGAGCATAATTTTTAGGGCTGAGTCTAACCATTGTGTGAGGTTCTACTAGCAATCATTTTGTGGAGAAGAAAGAGCTTTCTCTTGTGTGTTTACTAGTCAACAGGGCTGGGTCAAGGCATTTTGCTGCCTGAGGCAATGGACAAGATGTCACTTCCCCATTCCATGTACAGAAGCCAACTGGGCTGGCACTTGAAATAGACAGGGAGGCTATCCTTCACTACATAAGAAGACAGGAGGCTGGTTTTGGGACATGTGGCACACAGCTCTGTCTTCCCCAACACTTTGACCCTGTCCACAGCTTCTGCTTCCTCAGGTGGACAATGAACTCTGCCTAAGCATAGGGCCAGGGCTGTGTGCTGCTAGTGTATATATTTGTATAACTAAGAGAACGAGAGAGAATTATTATCTCTTCCCATCCTACGAGAGACGCCAAGGTAGGCCGCGAATGCTCCACCACAACCAGCTTGGCCAGAAAGCAACCGACTGAGGCATGGATGCATTCAGCAAAACACAGGCACCTAGAATTAGAACAGGTGGCAGTGGTTGGAGAGAAGGTGCTGAATGCAACTTTCATACTGTTACAAGGCAACAGAAGCCCTTTCTAAATACTTGCTGTTGGAAAGATGTTTTAGCATAGCAGGATATTTTGGTGGGGCGCTACTGAGAACTCAGGACAAGGAAGATGTGGTGGCCTCAAAGTCTGGCACACCCCTTTGGCAAACAATATAATGTCAATATATTCAGCTGCTTCCAGGAGCTCATGTTCTACAGAAAAAGTCCCGTGTTTTGGGTTTTTTTGCTTTGCAAGATTCAGTGATTATCTTGATATTGCCACAAGATAAGCTTGTCATAATCCCTCGTAACTTGGGCCATAAACACACCAAGTTTCCTGCTGATTTTTTTAAGCCAATGAGGCAATGTCTCTTAAGGTGCTCTGGTGAGTAGAGGAAGTGGGGTATTGCTCTTCCTGATGTGCTATGCATGAAGGGACTATTTTGGTGCTTGGGGAAAGATGCAGCTATTGGCATTCCATATACAGTAGGGGTGGGAAATCTGGCCCTTCAAATGTTGTTGTACTACAGTTTCCCCTGGTCTCTGAGCATTGGCTATGCTGGCAGGGGCTGATGCATAGCTGTCAACTTCTCCCTTTTCTTGCAAGGAATCCTATTCGGAATAAGGGAATTTCCCTTTAAAAAAGGGAAACGTTGACAGCTATGGGCTGATGGGAGTTGGGAGTTCAACAGTATCTGGAAGACCACAGGTTTCCCACCCCTGATATACAGAGCATCACCAGCAGCTGTAAGAAAGGGATTCCTGACTTTCTTGGCGCATGGGAGAAAAGTCTTAGCTGGTTCAGGAACCCCGATATGTATATCTGTCCTTGCTGCTACCTGGATGAAGCTGACTGCTTTGCTGTCAAACCTAAGTGTGCCATCTAGTGTGGCTGGAGCTGACTGCTGGAGGTGTCAGCAGAAGGCTGGTTTTCAAGGTGTAGCAGCTGATCCTTGCCAAGTGTTAACCTTAGAAAGCAGTGGCGTAGCGGGTGCACATGGGAGCCCCTGGGCACTTGTGCCTGCAGTCAAGTATCTAGACTCAGCCCCTTTATGACTGTATTTCCCTCCACCTGACAAGCTGTCCCTGACACTCAAGCAACCTTCAGAAGCGCACAGCTTGTGATGTTGTTCAAGGCAAGGTTGCAGAAAAACTTGAAGATGTCCAAGGCTAACTTTTCATCATATTCTAAACCATGGGTTTGGAAGTGCAATCTTACAGATGTTGTTGGACTCCAGCTCCCATCAGCTAGTATGGGAAACGGCCAGGAATGATGAGAGTTATAGTCCCAATGACATCTGGAGGCCACAGGTTCCCTTACAGCTGCTCTTTACCCATGCATACTTGCCTGTCTTTCTGCCATCTAAGGATTTTTGCATATACCTCTCTATCTAACATACACACAGGAAGTTCCCTTGAGTCAACAAAGCTTACTTTTGGATAGATGTGTATCCACACTTAGGTTGCACTCTAAGCTCCCAAAGACGTAACTATATCACATTAGGGCTTGTTCCTGCTAAATAAAGCAAAAACAGTTAAATTTAAAATTCAAAACAAATAGATGGCTGTTACATTTTAAAGCTGTAAATACAGCTCTTCTAATTCATATGCATATACTGAAGATAAAATGAAAACCATGTGGGTTTCTAGCAAATTGGGCTAAATGATTGATATTTCAATTGGACACATGTAGTATCAACATGCAATAGATTGACTTCCCCAAGTGTATTTTGTTTCAACTACACAGACCTGTGAGTCACGTAAGCTTTGCAGCACTCAGCAGCTTGGAGTGCTAAAGTGCTCCTATGTCTAGACATGCCAGCAGCATTCTCCATGTGTTTGTATTTGTGCCAGCAGTATTCTCCTCCTTTAATGATAAAAATGATCTGGAGAACGTGCATGCCTTTTTAAGGCAGTTTCTGATTATCAGGCACCTATTAAAAGTACAACACAATTTGTAATCTTTTTTTTTTTAAGTGTGTCAGCTGACCTGTCAAATTATTCCCACCTTTTTTATTCTGTCTTGAAGGACACCAGAAAGGGCTGATTTATATTCTCTCTCTTTCCCTTTCTCTACCCCCCACCCCTACTGTTGCAGGACCAAATAGCTCCCTCTGCTATTGGGAATGTCTTTTGCAAGTGCTGATGGGGTAAGTTTTTGTGGGAGAAAGGGGTTTGGTACCTGCCTGTATCAGGTTCTGGGAGATCAGATAAAAATAGATGGAAAAGTGTACACAGGAAGACAGTACCTCAACAGGAAAACTCCACTATGTGATCCCTTAGACTCTTAGAGATCTTGTATGAGGGAATTCTGGCTTGTTTAGAGAGGCAAAAAAGATACTTTGCTTGAGCACGAGTATTAACTCAGAACAGCATAAAGTGGGGTAGAGAACCTACATTAGGGAGATCATTTTACACATTTGTGGGTTTGCTACAGAATGCAGATTCAACAAGGTGCCACACCAGTGCCATCTCTGAGTGTGCTGGTGTAATGAACAAGGGGCTAGAGAAACCAGAAAATGTTACAACATATGAGGCTTTTTAGTTTAGGAAAAGGGAAGAGTAAGAGGAGGGAGACATGATAGAGGTATTTGAGGTTATGCTTGGTGTGGAGAAAGAACTTTTTCTCTCCCTCATAAATATTAGAACCCTAGATTTTCCAGCATTCAGCTCCGTTGGATACCGTATTTTTCGCCCTATAGGACACACTTTTTCCCCTCCAAAAATGAAGGGGAAATCTGTGTGTGTCCTATGGGCGAATGCAGCTTTCGCTGAAGCTTGGAGAGCAAGAGGGGTCCACCGACCCCTCTCGCTCTCCAGGCTTCAGGAAGCTATCAGCGGATAGCAGCCTGCTTGCCCGGAGCGCAGGGCACGCCAAAGCAGAGCGCCCCGCGCTTTGGGCAGACATCCGCAGCCTAGGGAGCCCTGTGAGAGTTCCCACAGGGCTCCCTAGGCTGTGGATAGCAGCCTGCTGCACGGAGCACGGGGTGCGTTGAAGCAGAGCGCCCCGCGCTTTGGGCAGATATCCACGGCTGGGGGGGGATAAATTCCCCCCCTTTATTTCCCCCCCAAAAAACTAGGTGCATCCTATGGGCCGGTGCGTCCTATAGGGTGAAAAATACGGTAATTCAGGTTAAACAAAAGGGAGTACTACTTCACAAAACACATAGTTAATCTATGGAATTCACCCCTGCAGGCTTAGTGATGACCCCCAACTTCAAAAGGAGGCTGGACAAATTCATGGAGAATAGGACTTATCAATAGCCACTAGCCAGGATGGCTATGTTCTGCCTCCAGTGTCCTTGGGTCCAGCTGCCAGAATCCCCAGTTCAGTGCCTTACAAGTGCTACGTAGTAGGGATGGTTGTCTTTCACCACTTCTGGTAACTGGCAAGAAAATTGCCCTTGTACTCTTGATCGTTGCCAGTTTCCCCACCCGTATCTGCCTGGGATATTGACTGCTTGTTGGTGCATGTAGTTTGCACCATTGCCACGAAGAAGTGAATGTTGGGGACCCATGAAGTGATGTCATGAAGCAGTCAAACTTCCGCATTCAGCAGTCTGAACTGGCTACAGTAATGTTAGTGGTGACATGGAAGGAAGATGGGATGAGTTGGAACACTACATCAGCGATTTTCTTTTGTGATTATAGGGTGTGTGGGGCGGGGAAAGTCCACAGTGAACAAATGACTCTTGAGCTATGTAAACAGGCTGCATCACAAAGATGCAGGAGCCCGCGTTCAAAGTGCACAGCCAAAGTTCTCACCTGGTGGCATTCCTTTACAACTGAATATGCATCCCCTGGCTTCAGAGTTTGTGTGCACATGAGTTCTAATAATTCAAATACTGCAAACTTCTCTTTAACGTTCCATTGCACAGGCGTAAGAATGCAATGCATCTGTAGCCATGCTCAGTATCTTACTTTTCCCCACCTCCACCCCTGCAATTGTATCAAGATTCCATATTTTTAGAAGTGCAAGGTGTGCATCTCTGTTGTATATGTTGCTGTCCCTGACAGTATACAAAATAACCACTTAAGGTTGTTACAGTACTTGAAGCTAATGGAAATATGTTCATTGAGCAAGAAGCAAGGCGAGATAATGGTTGCAGACAGCAATTTTGATTTACCCAAGGCTGTCAGGTTTAACAGAGAAAGCACGTAGCTTAAGATGCACACAGTTGCTCGTCGATCAGACCGATGTATTGCAGGAGTCTGAACATGGAGTGCACTTTTCTGTTTAGTACATGGCAGCTGGGAGTTTCATTAATGAGAGAACTGGCACTTGCAAGACGAATATGAAAAGCTTTACTATGGTGAAGCAGTTTGAGATTTAATTTTTAAAGGGATGTTCTAGACATCAAAGGTGGAATTCAGCTAATGAGTCTTCCAACATGGATTTACCCCCCTCACCCTCAAATTGACTTGTGGGGGAGGCTTGGAAGAACCTCCAGAACATTGGGGGGGGCAGGAGATGGGGGGTTGTTCCATCAACTAATGCGACATCCAATTCCTCCCTAAGCCAAGTTTTTGAAGCTGCTTAGATTTTTACTGAGAAGTGGGCTGACCGGGGCTGTTGTGTGCCAACAGCACTGTGCATATAGCACAACCCCCCTGGTGTTGACCTAATGCTAGTTGTAGCATTGTATCAGCATCGAGTTCATATCCAGGATATTGCAGTGTCACTCTAGCATTGTGTGGCAACTGCACAAATAATGATCACAGTCGCTGAATGTGGGGATGCAGTATTGTGCAATGCTGTTCAGCGAAGAAGGATGGTGGAGGGCAGGATTTGTAGCGTGACACCATCCTAGGGGAAAGAGCAGAGTGAAGAAAGGGGGTGACTGGCGTCAGCCGGGATCCAGGCGAAGGCTGCTTTTCCTTCTTGCCTACAGATATTAGAGCAGAGTAACTAACCTGTGGCCCAAATGTGCCCCTGACCATTTTTTGTGTGGTCCCCCAATAATTTAACTAAAGGCTCTGCATTTCCTAAGGAATCTGAGTGTAGAAAGGATGTGATTGGTGTCAGCTGGAGTACTGACTGGGGCTTATGCATCATCTTAATGACTTTTCAGTCACCAGAGTCCTGCTATGTCAGCATACACCTTGCAGCCTATGTCACAGTAGAATACATAATAAGGTGGTTTGGTTGATTCATGAATGATGGTTTTCTTTTTCAGTGTAGCTGCATTGTGAAACAACAGCGTATGCACGTCTCGTCAGCATTCACAAACATTTGTGCATTCAGTGTTGTGGGTAAACTCTATAAGAACTGCAAACAGTTCCAAACACATCTTGGTGTAGCAAATTCTGTAACATAGTGCTAGACCAGGGGTAGGCAACCTAAGGCCCATGGGCCACAAGCGGCCCACGGGGGTCATTTAACCGGCCCACGAGACGAGCCGCCCGCTCGGCGAGTCCCTGTGCACTGCACTAAACCAGCGCAACGCAGGGACTCGCTTCCGCTGTGCCTGAAATTGCACATGCACAGACACCAGAAATCGCGTCTGCGCAGACGCTGGAAATCGTGGGTGTGCGCACTCACGCACGCATGCAATCCAGCCCACAGAGGGATGTCTGCTGGAGTGAACTGGCCCAGGCGAGGTAAACCTTGCTGACCCCTGTGCTAGACCCTCTGTTTTGTAGCATAGTTCTTCTGCAGTCTAATCCTATTCATACTCGCTTTGAAGTAGAACTGGGCCAAATGTTCACAGGGTCTGATTCTTAGAATGAAAGTAGTGATTTTAAAGGGACAAAAGTATTTCCTGAAAGAAGAGTGAACATTCACCGGTCCTGTTCCTTGCGTTTAATACCTCCTACATTCATACGTTTGTCAAAAGGTTTTGTTATATCTAGCATTGCATGAGTCTCTTAGGAAATAGTTATTTTTGAGGGTGAAGGCACAAGTTTCATCAGAGGCTGACTGCAATATGCATCCTTCCTGAGATGGGTCTCTTTAAAGTGGGGATCAGCAACTGGGGACTCCTGGGCCAAATCTGGCCTCCTGAGGGGTGTTACCTGGTCTGCCAGTTGCTGTTTGATAGGCAGGGTAGTGGTACTGGTGTCTGCTGAAAAGGAAGCTTTGGATGATGAGGAATGGATTAGTCCACCCCATTCCTTCTTAAAGTGGCCCTCCTGTAGGAGTGGTTACTGAGCAGGCTTTAAGACTACAATGGCAGAGTTGTTTTAGGGACATTTTTGATAAATGGCTAATTGTTCTTTTGGCTGCCGAGTACCCTTTTGCATCCAGCCCTGCGCTTACATTCACAGAAGCTGTTGGCTGGTGAGAAAATGAAGGATGAAGGTTGTATTTGTTTGGGAGTTGCACAGCTGTCCTGTGGGAGAACGAAACATTTAAAGACAGAAAATGGAGATCTTTAATGTAGGGTGTTGTGCTGATGTAACCAAAATGGTCAGAAACATATTTCCTGTGTGTGAAATATTAGAAGAGGCTTCAGTAAGAACTAGACGTGGGTTCTCCCTCCAGGCAGAGGTTACTGTCACTGCCAAAAGTATAAGCCAATGAGCCCAGGCCTGAAGGAAGTGGTGGGATTCTTATCTATCTTCAGCTCTACATTATTTGAATATCTTCTCCTATGGTTCTCTTGCTACATTCCTGTGCCCTCTTCAATTACTATTAATTATATTGACACATATTCTGTCTCTGATAAACCTTAGTTATTTGGTTGTCATTAGCATTGCTAGAAAATTGAGATTTGAAATACAGTACAGTCGTATCTCGGAAGTCGAATGGAATCTGTTCTGGAAGTCCATTTGACTTCCAAAACGTTTGGAAACCAAGGCGCGGCTTCCGATTGGCTGCAGGAAGCTCCTGCAGCCAATTGGAATCTGTGGAACCCACATCGGACGTTCAGGTTCCAAAGAACGTTCGCAAACTGGAACACTCACTTCCGGGTTTGCGGCATTCAGGAGCAAAAACGTTCGACTTTCTATTTGGTTTTCTATTTAAGTTACATTATAGTCCAAAGGCTATTCATCAGGAAAGAAGGATTTGTTTTTAATTATGTAGCATGAGGCTTTATATGCAATGTTTAAAATTTTTGGTAAATGAATTCCACTAATCCATTCACAATGTCATGCTCTTCCAGAGGTTTCTGTAAGGTTATTTGAGGCAGTTTTTCTAACGAGAAGATATTATCACAGATGCTTATTTTTGCAGTTCTCAAAAATGCGAATTTGTGTCTACAGAGATAACATGCCTTTTATTCACAGGAAAAATGTTATAAAATAAACATACAGAGTTGAGGAAAAAATCCATTGTTCCTTTGCAAATTTATACACACAAACCAACCCCATACCTCTTAAATGCTAAGTTCCAAGAGGTTCAATGAATAGATTGTTTGGAATGGAATAGATCTGCACAAGTAGCTAAGTGTGAAGCAGTAAAAATGAAAATGCAACCTTCTGAGCAGAATACTCCTCAAGTCTTGGGATCTTTGTATAATAATTGTGCAAGTCGGTTGCATATCTGTGCAACTCAGATTTGGGGCAAGTGCTGAAGGCACTTCAGGGCTGGCAACCTCTTCCCAATCCCACTGGGTTCCAACAACTGCACTAACACTTGAAGACCTTGAAGTGCTTGCCAGTCAACTAATAAGAGTTCACTGGTTCCAGGCCCTTCTTCCCAGGGCTCACCTGACATTGTCCAAACAATAAAGCCTCTACCTGGAGCTTCAGTCCTGCAGCAGGAATCCCTGAAGTTCTGCTCCAGTCCTTGGTTCCCCTTTTCCAGCTTTCCATCAGCCTGTTTCTCCTCAGCTTGTTCTTTCTGCATGCCTGTTCCAGCCTAGGCCTACCAACTGTATCTCTCCTCCCCACCAGAAAAAGGAAGGCCAGCCTCGCCAATGCCAGGGCTGCTGGGAGATATAGCCCCTATAAACAGTTAACTTATTAAACCTCACAATAATTTCATAATTATCTGTCTATGTATTTCTAATAGTATAACCAAATCAGTAATTTTTGATATAACTAAAAACTACTCTGAAAATTTATTATTCCAAAAATGAAGCCTTATATACCAGCAAGAATGAGTCTTTCTGTAAAAAATGATTTAAATCAAGTCTTACTGACTAGTGATTTAAATCGTGATTTAAATCCACCCTGATATGTAGTACTTTTCCCTCTGCGTTTCTTCTTCTTCTTGCTTGTTTGAATGCAGTCTTCACCCAGAGGCCACCAGGGAACCGAGCTTTGAGTTGGAGCTTTTAAAAGTTCTCCTAATCTGCAACAGTGTGTGAAAAGCAAAGAGCTTCTCGGCCTGGCATGGAGGCTGCGCATTTACAATTTCACTTGTGCCTTTCACTCCTGATTAGGCCCTGGAAGGCAACAGCCCAGTTTCCAGGCAGGTTTCTATTCCTTGGAGGCGTTTACATTGACAGATTTATTGTCCAATCCTGACTTTTAAACGTGGGGTTTGGCAGTTCATTTTTCTTTATATTAAACTGGATTGTTTCAGATATTCCAAATGAAGTGACATTTCATAAATGGAACTTCAGCCTTGTAATTTTTCATACGGAAGCCTTCAAAGAGCAGTGCAGTCTACCATAGCAGCTTCTAGAGTGTTTGGG
The DNA here is from genome assembly GCF_965112155.1 of Podarcis liolepis. Classification (NCBI taxonomy): domain Eukaryota; kingdom Metazoa; phylum Chordata; class Lepidosauria; order Squamata; family Lacertidae; genus Podarcis; species Podarcis liolepis. Next base: position 78,212,478 of record NC_139554.1, read on the forward strand.
GGGGGGGGAACAAAGCTGTGTGTTTGTGTGTTGGGAGGGTGGGGAATGAAGGAGCAAGAGAGAACATTGCTTTGAACAATGTTAAGCTTGACATTTGCAAAACCTTACATGCACCCTCTCTATTAACATGTGTGAGGTTTCCATAGGCCTCATATATATAACCAAGGTTTTATTCCGGTGATGACATTTGCATTGTTTGGTGAAGGTTGAGTGCTTTGTTCTTATGGAGGCTGTCAGTTGTGCATCAGGGTTGCATTATCAATGTTACTTTCTATAGTTCTCCTTCCCCAGACATAATTGGCAGCATTATGACTGTTTCTCAGATTACCTTTTCATCTGCTGAGGAATATCTGTCCAAAACATGGAGTGCATTGCAGAGGGCTCTTCCGAGGTATGTTCTAGGCCAGGGGTTGCCAGACTCTTGTCTGTGGACCTGGTGGTCTGTTAGTTTCATTCAGGTGGTTCATGGTGTGTTTCTGAAAAATGCTATTAAATATCATACAGCATCTAGCACAGCACAATTGCTACAACAGGTGGAAAACCATTAAATGGTCCGGCAAGACCCACAGGAATTTTCAAGTGGGTACCAGTCCTTGCGAGAGAATATCCATGGATAAAGTAGCAATTTAGAGGAGCTAGGTATGTGAAACCTATTTTTGAAAAAACGCGTATCTAAAATTCTGTTGACAATAGACCATAGTATGTTGCATAAAATAACACAAACAGTGTATATTTGAATGAGAATTGCACCCTGGTTCCTTGCTATTCTGCAGTCAAGTTGACTGGGTTGTCTGTTGGTGCATTTTTTTTTTCCTTTTTGCAGGAAAAAAAAGGGGGGCAAGAATGTCTGTGTTAATGAAATGGAATTTTGATAGTTGGAGGACTATGTAGATCAGTTGCTTTATGATAAAAATGACAAGGAAAAGCTTTTCTAAAAAGATACTACACCAAGGCAAGACCTGTTCTGTTGTAATGGCAGTGGGGGCAGGTATTGCAAGGAAGTGGTGTTACAGCACCAGTCTCCTTGCATCTGACAAGACAATTGCCTTCCTTAATCAGTTCATTACCTCAAGGCTTGTGCTACATTTGCAAGGGAAGCTGAAAAAAAAAAGAAAGCTACAAAATGGAACAGCAGCCAGGAAATGCAGGAATGCAGTGGGTTTGGGAGGAACAGGATTTGAATTATTGAGTGAGTGACTAGTGCTCTTACAGGATAAAAAGGCTGGTGTGGCACAGTATTAGGGAAAATAAGACCAAAACAACAACAACCATGATGCAAATTTGTGGGATGCTGTTCTCCTGTGCAAATTACCATCTACTTATTTTTTACTTGTTTCCATCTAGGCAAACAGTGCCTAGAAAAAACTCTAGTGGTGTCCAGGAAGTTCCTCTTCCATGGCTAAGAGAGATCACTTTAGAGAAGTTCTAAGGTGAATGAACTAGGAAGCCAGGGAAACCAGTTGAACCATCTCAGTTGAGAAAAACTTGAAGAGGCAGCTGGGAGAGCCAGATGTCACACAGCTTCCATGTGAGTTGTTTCCTGACACATGCCAGTCTCTTCAATAGTGGAGAAAATCAGCAAGAGGGTAGCTGTTTTAGTTCGTTTGCATCAAAAACAGTAACTAATAAAAAAAAGCCTGAGGAATAAAAATATTGCTAAAGGAACACCAGTTCATTGACTACAATATATAATAAAATGTCAGACATTTTATTATTATTTTGTTTAACTCGAAGCTGCCAGAGTGGCTGGGGTATAAACAATATTATTATTATTATTATTATTATTATTATTATTATTATTATTATTATTATTATTTATTATTATTATTATTATTATTATTATTATTATTATTATTATTATTATTATAACTAGGGTGAATTTAACTTCTGAACGTTTATTTTGAAGGGGGAAGGAGAGTGGTTGCTATATCTGAGATAAGGTTTTGACATTTTTTAAACTCTGACTTCAGGAAGGCTCTCCCAAGTTATATGGCCTGACCTACCAAATCAAAGGATATGTGATCTAGTAGTATTGGAATCCATTTAGGCATTTGTCACATGCACCCTTAGATTTTTAAATTGAGACTTGAAAGCAGAGTTAACTTCTCCCAGCGACCTTTCTTAGTTTGCCACCTCCTGGGAAGCAGGACATCATGTTAGCTGCCAATGGCTTATAACCAGAGTGGGAAGTGGCCAGAAGACCTTCTAGCTAAATTCTTGTACTCCAAACCCAGTGCAGATCAGCCTACACACTCCAGGCCATTATGCACTAAAGTAAGGGGCATTGTGCTAACAGAGTACATGGTTTCCTGTGCCTTGAGCAACAAAGCCGGCAAGCATTTCATAGGAAAAGATGTTCAGAAAACCTGAGGCACCAGTTTGCTGCTCCATGATGTAGTGATGGCTACTGACAGAGCTTTGTAAGAGGATTTGACAAAGTCATGGAGGGGGAAGGCCATTGATAGTTACTAATCATGGCAGCTGTGTACTACCTCCAATGTTGTGAGTCAGTCTGCCTCTGAATACACATTGATGGGGGTCACAAATGGGAAGAGTGCTGTTCTGCTCATGTCTTGCTTGTGATCTTCCCAAGGACATCTGGTTGGCCACTATGAGATCAGGGTGCTAGGCTCAATGGGCCTTTGGCCCAATTGAGCAGGGCTTATCTTATGCTGTGCATGGGATGCCAAAGAAGGCTTCCCTCCTGATGCAAATAGCAGCTGGGGGAGCAATTTTTGTCAGGACCATGGCAGGGGCAGGATAAAACCACTTCCCCCTGCTATTACTTAGATAACAACAATGTGCAGGTTAGTTGCATTCATTGTCCTCTCTGTCCTATAGCATTTCCTTATAGATTTAGTTATTGAACATTATGTAAGCACCAGCCAAGCCCTTCCCCAGTACATGCACAGTTTGATCCAAAAAGGCAGATGATGTGTTTTTGGAAATAATCCACCGGCAGCAAGGGCAGATGTTCTGTAGTATTGTTGGGCCTGAGTTATATGACCGAAAGATTACTGCTTAGTTAAAGGCATGCTGTAAAGCTGTTCAGGGCTATTTATGGTGTGCAAGAATTAGATCTTTTGAAATGCTCTCCCACATCCAGTATAACTTTGGCTATGAACGTGTAAATACACTGCACTCTGCACAGACGTTTGAAATGTTTTGTGTCGCTAATAGATTCTGCAGTGTTGAGCCAAATTCCTATGCACTCCTCTGACTTTTCTTTCAGCGCTGCTTGATATCCCATCTCCCAATGCAAATATTGATTCTGCTTGTTGCTCAACGTGAAGTCCTGATTGTTTTTGCACATCCTGTAGGAGTAGATCATTTCTGTATTTGAAAATGGATCATGGGTACCTTACCTTTATAGAAGCTACTCACTGAACCAGTGGAATGTTGATGACACAATTATAGGAGTAGGTCAGTTATGCATGTGAAAATGCACCATTAGTTTCTATCTTGGGTGCTTGTTAAGCTGTTCAGCTGAGGCATGGAAGACTCCCTTCACCTCTTTGGGTTCTAGGGTGGGACTTTCCAAGGGAGGTACATTCCGGCACCTTTTTCTCTAGGGGGAAAAAAAGCACTGATTGTGAGTTCTACTTAATATCACAGCTCTGGATTTGGCTTACTTTGGTGATTTTTACTTTAGAAATGTTGACCTAGTTAAACATTCAGAAACAGAACAAAGGTTGTCAACTCTATAAATACCTTGAAAAGGGAGCATAAAATTAATGGCATAATGGAGCACAAAATTAAATACAGCCTACTAAAAGCTATGTTTTGTTCCCGAACTATTAGTGCAGATTGACTTTATCGTGCAACCATAAATGGAAAAGTTGTCAAATTGCAAGATGGAATTCTTTTGGTCCTAAGGCAGAAGGGGAGTTCAGCGCGGTGGAAGATCACATGCTGCTTTTAAAAATAATAATTTTGGGGGGGTTTTAGGAACAAGGATCATAGGATACAAATAAATAGACCAAGTTATCTCATGCCATTTGTATATCACAAAACTAGCATAATTAATTTTCAGTAATATCTGCAACATAAGTGGTCAATGTATAGGTTCTTGGTTCGTGAATTGATTTGAACAAAAACAAAGGGGAAGCAGGATAGAACAGAAATAAGTGAGAATATTAAACATCACATAGCTAAACACCCAATCAGGAGCCCTTGTGGTTGTGCTTAGATTAAGTATGAGTAGTAGTCATTTTAACGCTCATGTTACCAATGAAGCAATGGTGTATTGATGAACATAGGAGGGAGGTTCAAAGTGAACATGATTTATGTTTAAATTTAAATTTGGATCAACCAGATTGAGCCAAATGCTGATGGGGGAGGCGTTGTTCATTTTCTGGAATACTGGCATGTTATGAAATTTTAAAAAGCGCATCCTTTTTATACAAAAGGCCCCAGGCTCACTCCCTGGCATTTTCAGGTATGGCTGCACAAAATCCCCTGCCTGAAAAGCCTGGAGAGCCTTTGCCAATCAGTTTAGATAGTTCTGAGTTAGTTGAACTCAGTAGAAGCAGCTTCCTGTATTGCTAAAGGCCAGCTTCCAGTCAGAATACCCACAGAACTGTAGGCCAAGTTACGGTGCATGTCTCTTTCCACAGCTGTCTCAAATTTCAGTGGTTCACAGCAAAATCTTCAAACAGAAGATCAGAGGATGTAATGCCTATGCACACTGTAAACCCTTGTTTCCAAGTGGAGGCCTGGTGTTGAGCCTAATGTAAGACTAAGCTGTCAATTTAACTTGTGTCCAGCAGTCAAATCTCTTGCTAGGTTTTATATCACTGCTTCCACAAAAGAGGCCGTAATGGGAAACTTCTACCCTCATTAAGTCTGCAAAGACTTGTTCTATTACTCTTTAAGGCTGAAACATTTTGTAGATTGATATTCAAGCCTGAACACTGTGCTTCTGTTCAGAAACATAATCTCCCCACCACCCTTTCTACACACCCACACCCACACCCACACCCAGGGTATAGTGGACTAACTTCTGCCATATAAATTTGTTAGACTTTAATGTGCTACAGGACGCTTTGCTTTTGCTGCAAAAGGGTAATATCGCTACCCCAAGCCCCTGGAAGTTGAATTCAGGATTTGTCTCATGCAGTGATTTATTCTCTGCTGTTTAAGACACTGGAGAGACTTCAATGCAAGAAGGCCAGATGTCTTTTTCAAAGTCTCAATGCAGCCACAGAGCAAGTAGGCCCTTCTTGCATTGTAAAAGTTAGTACATCTCAGTGTTTCTCCTATAAAGAAAGAATTTAAAAAGTTGCTAAAACCATGGCAGGGTGGCAAGCCTGTCCTACGTTATTATTGTTTTATTAAATTTGCATCCCACCCTTTCTTCTAAAGGAGTCCAGGACAGCAAACACAAAAGTGAGAATTAAAAATAAAAAACTACATAAAACAATTTAAAACATCCAAAGAAATTTAAAATGGTCATAACCATCTAAAAACATGTAAAACAATCATATAGAGAGGAGGAGATTTCAGAAGTCACACCTATAATGAGTGGGCTACCTGTCTCACACATGAGAACAAAATACAATCCTGCCTCTGTCTTGTGATGAGGTTAAAGGAAGGTATGATATGAATACAGCTTCCAAGTGGATAATATCACCTATGCAGAATATTTTAATCCTTCATTATATGATTGACATCTTTCTGGGCATCTGAATTTGAAATACTTTTTAAGGTTTTGTTTTAGGTATTAACATCCCAAATCTGCCTTTAAAAAAAAACAGCTTAAAACTTTATGGAAGCAGTGTGATCAACCCCAAAGAGAGACGTAAACTATCAGAATTATGGGAAATGGAATGAAAAAATGCTTTCTGATAATAAGATATTTAATACAGTGCATGTTTCCCAGGTGTTAAGGAGGTGACCTTTCCCGTGGTGGTTTAATTCTGCTCCCTGACCAGCAGCAAAATTCATTCTGCAGTATTTTAGCCAAGGAAGCAAAAGATCTCATAGGCCTTATTTATGTTCAAGTGTAGATTTCCAGATGAGCAAAATGAAAATACAGTGGTACCTCAGGTTACATACGCTTCAGGTTACAGACTCTGCTAACCCAGAAATATTACCTTGGGTTAAGAACAGAAATCATGCAGCGGCAGCGCAGCGGCAGCAGGAGGACCCATTAGCTAAGGTGGTGCTTTAGGTTAAGAACAGTTTCAGGTTAAGAACAAACCTCCAGAATGAATTAAGTACCTAACCCGAGGTACCACTGTACTTGCGATGAGGTGCTTAGGCAGCTTTTTCTTTCATGGGGACACTTGGCCTTCCATGGCCCATCAACTGTGGAGGTGGCTGAGCAAGAGTAGAGAGAGGTAGTAGTAGATTGCGTTACGTGGTGGTTATGTTAATAATACTGCTTGTAGCTGTTAATATTTCTAAGAATTTTTCTTTAGGGGTCAATCTAATCTTAAGTAGTTATTCATTGGTCCCACAACTGTGAACTTCAATGGTTCATTAATAAATTTAATCCAGGCACCGCTTTGGCCTGGAGACCCTTGGTCTCAATAGCGGACTCCTGTCACATGTTTGCAGACCATTCCGCCGCTCGGTCTTTGCCAACCTGGTGCCCTCCAGATGTTTTGAATCACTGCTCCCATCAGCCCAAGTCATATGCCGTTCTGTTAAGTGTGCTAGGAAAGTAAAGAGGAGTGTTCCAAACTCGAGAAAACTACCATTGTTGAAGTCACTTGTGGCCTTTTGTCTTCTCAACGTGTCTAGCACACCAATGTGTGGTAGTGGGACCCATAGAAAGAGAGGGCTTTTGCAGGCAGCTGGGTGAAGACCTGGAAATGTTTTGAAAATGACTGGAAAGTGTAAGTTTGTGGCGTTTTTTCTTTTCTTTTGCAGATGTGCTACTTAAGACCTGACAGCAGCTTTTAAATCTGGAGGTACTATCCAGAGAAGTTTCGTTTCCTTCCAAGGCAGGCCTTCAAGATGTGGACAGCTGTTGGGTCTTTTCTGTTGATCTCCTTATGTGTGTCTGAAAACGGCAGCTCCATCTTAAAGAAGAGGGGGGTCCAGGTAACGCATGTACATCTGCTCAGCAGTGAAAAGCATTGCAAGCAAGCTTGTAAAGGCCCAACATCATCAGGTAAGATTACCTCACCTGGCCATAAATCTTTTCCTTTGGGGCAGTAGGCGTCTGCTTAGGTCTTTCACAGCATTTGTGATTATGGCTGCTACATATGCAGTAGCTAAATGACTTCACAACCTTAGTCAAATGGAAAACAGCATCCGTTTTCCAGGGACTGCCTTTTCTCTATTTCTTTTTTACAATTTTACAATGCAGCAAGCATAGAAGAGCCTTTGTGTGTAACACTAGCAAGGAAATTGTGTTAGATTACTTAACATACCCTTCAGCCAGATGTCTCTGTATTTGATGAAGTTTCACATTCTTCTGTGTCCTTGTTGCCCTGTTACCTGAATGCCCCAGAGATCCTTGGAATGGATTTTTCAATCCAGTTTGACATGAGCTTCACGGGTGACTTAATCAAACCCCTTGGAACTTTAGGAGCTTCTAGACTCGGGGTGGCTAAATTATTCCCCCCAGATGTTGCTGGACTACATCCCTGACAATTGTCCAAGCTGTCTGGGGCTGTGGTGAGTTGGAGCCTGACAACATCTGGAGGGTCATAGCTTTGCCCACCTCATTCTAGGCTTAAATCATCCCTGACAGATCCTCATCAGTTTCCCTATTTAAAGGCCGTAAGGGAAGAGGACTTCAGTTTCCCAAAGCAACTTTTCACGTTACCTAGCTTTTATGGATGCTGCTATAAGTTAGGAAGTGGTTGGGTTTGCTCTCTTGTGGCTCCCCCCGCCCCCCGCCCGAAGCTGCTTATCATGCCCCTACCACCAATCTTCTCTAAGTAAAATGTGCCCAGCTTCTTATCTTGTCATCGTAAGACACAAATTCCAGTCCAGCATTGTCTACTTCATTTGGCAGGGAGGTTCTCCCAAGTCCTCAGATGTGGGACTTTTCCTAGTTTTCTTGCTGGAGGTTTTCTTAACTAACAGTTCAAAGGTCGGCCCCAACAACATTCTGCATTCAAAGCACGTGGCGTGTGATGCAAGTCTTTGTAGCTGTCTTCTCCTTGTATCTTGGTTCTACTTTTTATCTGAAGGGACTTGCTTGGAGCTTGTAAGCCAGGGGTCAGCAAACTTTTTCAGCAGGGGGCCAGTCCACTGTCCATAGCTGTCAACTTACAGATTTGAAAATAAGGGACCAGCAGCCTTGAAAATAAGGGACCAGCAGCCAAAATAAGGGACCTGCAGCCTCACCTGTTCCAGGCACTCCAGTCTTCCTGTCCTCCTGCAGTCTGGTTAAACTCATGCTGGTAGCTTTGAGAACACTGTCTAACCAACTTTGTAACCAGAGGTTCAACTGAATAGAATCTGAATCACATGTACCACAAGGCCTATGCAGCCTCAACTTAAGATGGCTCCCCTTAAGATGGCCTGGCTTTGCACTGCAAAGTTTGCAGCAGCACATACAACAAAATGGCGTCCAGCATTCAAAAAAACCCTCAGCTTGCATTAACTAGCCACACACAAGGCATGCTAACTCCACCCCCCAGTCATTCTTAGACTTCTTATTGGGTGAGCATCACAGCCAAGCAAAATAGTTGGAGCCTCCCTGGGAGGGAGGGAGAGGAGCTGCTTCCTTTGAAATTTGAGGGACATCATTTAAGGGACATTTAAGGGACATCCATCAATAAGGGACAGCAGCGGGACATGGCGCTGGAATAAGGGACTGTCCCTTCAAATAAGGGACACTTGACAGCTATGCCACTGTCCCTCAGACCTTGTGGGGGGCCGGACTATATTTGGGGGGGGGGAATGAACGAATTCCTATGCCCCACAAATAACCCAGAGATGCATTTTAAATAAAAGCACACATTCTACTCATGTAAAAACACGCTGATTCCCGGACGGGGTGTAGAAGGCAGTTGGGCCGGATCTGGCCCCCAGGCCTTAGTTTGCCTACCCATGTTGTAAGCTTTCTGTCCCACTAACACTGTTTACAACAAAACTCTTATTGTAACTGGACCCCTTTGAATCCTCACTCATTACTTGCACACTAGCCCTTATCTGTGACATTATTGTCCTTGTTTACTCATTTTTTCAGGGAAGCAGTATAATATTGTTGACAAACTGTTGCAGTCTAGAATTTGTGCTGTTCATTTCCTAGATGATTAGAGCTTTGTAGGAGTTTTAATTTGTTTTAGTCTATTTTATTGCAGTCTTCATTCTCTGTATGTTTTAAATCACAGTTGTAAAATTTTGGTAATGATTTTATTGTTTTGTCTTTTTTTTGTAAACCGCTTTGAGGTTTTGTTCTTCAATCAAGCGGTATGTACATTTTATAAAATAAAATAAGTAAAAATGTTACCATGCTAAAACTCTGCTAATAGGATAAAATGTGATTCATTTTATACCAGTGAGAGTGATGGTCTTCCTTTCCTGTGTGATATTCTAGGTAATCTCTACTGCTGGTCAGTGCTATATCAGAGCCGCTGTGTCCTCTTGCGCTGTCCTCAACTGAGTGCATGTCAGAACGCCAGCACACAGGATGTTAAAGAACTAATGGGAGGTAATTTGGATTCAATGGGACTGCTCATGATTAAAAAAAACCTGCTGCTGCAGCAGCTATTGCTGTTACTAAAGGCAACATTCTCTTACCTCACCATCCAGATGTTTACAGTGTTTAATGGGGGCTCTATCAGATTTCCACAAGTTTCATTTGAGAGGTAAAGATTCTTTGGATGTGATTATAGGCTATTTTGCGAGACTGATTATTTATATTAAAAACATATGCCCCACCTTTCTAGGCAGAATATTCAAGGTGTCTTAAGACAAGGCAGTCTAATGTAATAATATTAAGTATAATATTTAAATACTGGCAACAATTAAAAGCTGCAGAATCAGAAGGACAAAAAAAGCCAGGCAGAGAATTAACTAAAGAAAAAAAAAACCTTCCAAAAGAATACAGTTTTCAGCATAACAGTGGGCAATGAGGAAAATACTCTGAGGGAAGTATTCCATAATCTGGATTCCAAGATAGAAAAGGCTCCCCACCCTAGGAATGCCATGCTCTTTCAATCTTCCCATCTGTGGAAGCATTTCAGTCTGCCAAGTGTAATGATTCCTCCCTCTCCTCCCCCTGCACATTGTGTGTTTTTTTTTGGGGGGGGTGTCTCCCAATCCATTTTCAGTGTGCAGAGGAGAGGGGAGAGGTCCTTGTTCAGGGCTTCCACTAGCAGGGCTGGTTAGGTGAATCCCTTCCAGGGTCTAACCAAGAAAAGTTTGAAGAAGAGTTTGGATCTGATATCCCGCTTTATCACTACCCGAAGGAGTCTCAAAGCGGCTAACAGTCTCCTTTCCCTTCCTCCCCCACAACAAACACTCTGTGAGGTGAGTGGGGCTGAGAGACTTCACAGAAGTGTGACTAGCCCAAGGTCACCCAGCAGCTGCATGTGGAGGAGCGGGGAATCAAACCCAGTTCACCAGATTATGAGTCCACTGCTCTTAACCACTACACCACACTGCCTCTCCAACTCATGACCAACTCATGAATCCTAATGAATCCTAGAGAAAGTTAGCTCAGTTAACTATGAATCTGATTATTTCCTGGGGAGTGGCAGAGGGTGGGATCAAGACATCATGGTCTGCACCAGCAAAGGCCTGTGGGTGACCGAAGGGTCCACCTGCCTTCTGATGCTTGGGAGGCCAGCAGGAATTGAGGATTATGAAGCAATCCTCCTGTGAGAGGGGAGGGAAGTGGGAGCTGGCACTGTCAGTACTTTGTCCAACCAGGTCCCACCAAAACCCTGTCTGGCAATCCTGCCTGACACTAAGGCTCGGATATGAAATTGTGTGGTTTTGAAACAATTTGATTTAGATTGTCCCCCTTTTAAAAGTGCCTCTACCATTCCTTTTCTGGGTGCTCTTTCTGTTTATCCTTGCACCCTTGTTTCCCTGAGGAAAGGAGGTAATATTGGCATTTGTTTCCTGTTGGTTTTCAAGCCAGAAACTGGAGGCTCTGTGTGTAATTGGAGTGGTTTTAGCATCCGTAGCTAACACTGGATTTTGCAACAGCGGAGTCTTCTGCTCTAATTGCAAGTGACACCATAACAAAACGAAGCATGTTAGGAACTGGAGAATCAGTCTTGTAAAGGGTGTGAGAAAGTTCTGCTGTACATGCGTTTTTGAAAGGACAGCTTTTCATGCTTGTTTCTGGCCTTTAAATACTTCTCAGGAACTTAGCTGCCATGTTAAGTTGAACAGGTTCTTGCAGCCAAGAGCGAATAGTTGTGACAAGAAATACGTTTCTTTATTTTCTTTCTGATATTTAGCAGAGTTTGAATTTTGATCCAGAAAGGACTTCTAAGATGTGTTTTGTCCTTGAGTAACAGAAGGATAAACAACTGGTGCCCCAGGAGCTCAATCACTTCCTTGGAGACATTCAGCTGTACACCTCCGCCAACTTTCTCTTGTGGCACAGGTTAAGGCTAAGTAATTTCTAAAAAGTCTTCTTCCCTTGTGTGAAAGACAAGGCTCTCTTTTTTTAATATGTACATCTTGTGTGCCTCAGCCACTCCCTCAAGCAGACAAGACATGAGGTGTATCAGGTGGGTCTCCAACAAAGTCTTTGTTACTGTCCCCTCTGAAGGTTAAAGATCCCTTGGCTTGTATGGAAGTCAGTCAGTGGAACCAGTCCTTCAGCCTTTGTCCAGTCTTTGCAATATGGCAGCTGCTTTAAAAATGTTTTGTTCTAAAAGATCTATGCAACCAATTATTTAAAGCAATATCTGCTCGCTTACTGCAAGTTGTATTTGGGGTGTGTATTATATGTATCAATCTATGCAATTCTATAGATGGAAATCAATGATGTATCACAGCTGGTAGATTCTATAGCTCTCCTTCACTGTAAATGGAGGTGGCACCACAAAAGTACAACTCCTGGGACTCTTTTTATCAACTGCCATTTGATCTACTCTTTATCTGCAGCCCATTACTGATTGTGTCTCTGGTCTTTTGTTTTGTTTTGTTTTGTTTTGTTTTTGGCCAGAATTTGTGATCCGTAAAAGGAGAGATCATGAAGGAGCCCTTCAAACAAACAACACAGGAAAGTCTGCTGGAGAGCAGGAGCCGCTGAATAAAACAAGACTTGCTGAGACAGAAACAAAAGTGCCTCTTTTGCCAAAAGCTCCAGAGAGGAAGGTAGCAGAAGGTACTGCAGTCAGCACAACTACCACTGCCACTTCCACGATCGCTGCCATCGCCCAAGGTAGAGCAATAGCCATAACCACAGCTAGTAACAACGTAACCACAACTCATGGTAACACAACTCGTGGCATCCCAAATGTGACTTCTGGTCCCAGCACTCCCCCTCAGAAACCATCGTTGCCTCCCACACCTTTCCATTTAACTGAAAGTGCTATTACTGTTAACAGTACATCAAGTTCAAAAGGGGCACAGACCAGTAAGTTAACTTTGGGAGCTGCTCACACAACAGAAACTCCTCCCAGGACTATTCCTACTACTTTTGCCACAGCAGCAAACAATCCAGTGCTTCCCACAACCCACAAAGCAGGTATGGCAACCGGCACTCTTGTACCAGTGAACTCTAGCAGTGTTGGAAGCAGCTCAAGAAGCCCAGTAAACTCATATTCAAATGCAGCCACCCAAAATACACCATCATCAGCCACCCAGAGTTCACTAGCTTCAACCACCCAGAATCCACCAGCTTCAGCCACCCAGAATCTACCAACTTCAACAGCCACTGGCATATCTCAAACAACCAAGAGACCAACCACAGTAGCAACAAAGTCAGCTGAACTCAGAACAGTTGTAAAGACAACTCCAGATAGGGTAACGCCTCGTGTGACTTCAAAGGGTGCTGAAACCACCACTGCTGCAGAGCAACCTGCGAGTGCTACGAGTCAACCAGTGCTTGTCACAACTTATACAAATCCCTTGTCAGTGTTTGCAACGAAAAGTCCAGTGGCACCGCCCAAATCAGTAACCATAAACCAAGGCCAAGATCAGCAGGACACAGGTAGTGAGGGTAGCTATCGCCCAGTAGATGTTAGTTTGCTCTTAGCAGTGCTTCTGTTTGGAGTTCTGTTTTTTGTAACAATTGTAGTATTGTTTGTGATACAGGCCTATGAGAGCTACAGGAAGAAAGACTACACCCAAGTGGACTACCTAATCAATGGGATGTATGCAGACTCAGAGATGTGAAAGCAATAGCAATCCAAAGCGAGGCATTCAATATATACATCTACTTGTTGTGGGAGGTCGAAAGCCATGGGTGGCTTGTCTTTCAGTTCCCTGTTCTGCCTATAAGACCAACTGAAAGTGCTTCCAAATAACCTTTGGTGCAATGTAGGAGAAATGCCATGTATTCTACTTCTAAAAGTATTTTTTTTAACCATCAGGTTGCCACTGACATATTATTTCTCAGTTTTTGCTTCTGTTGTGCCAGTTTTGTTTTGCCATTGCAAAGAGGGGCTAATGCTGCAGGCAGCCCTCCTCTGAGGACTGTGGTGCTTCCTAGGCCCCTGTTCCTCAAGTTCTGTTAATACCCTGCCTATCCCTGCATAACAAAAAGCAGAAAGGGGCTGTCTCTGCCTGCAAGGCACTGTGTGGACTGCTGCCAGTCCAGATGGATTGCAGAGGACTGGCAGCATTGGTGCAGGTGGCAGAACCCTGAAGAGTGACAGGTGCACCCCCCCCCCTTGGCCTAGGTGGTGACCCTTCCATACGGTACGTTTCCTTTTTTCTGCTTCCAGCTACAGCACTGAACCAGCTGCGGGAGATGCTGCTGGCTTGAGATGCAACCTTAGGAGCCATGCTTGTTGGCAGGTTATGAGTGCTGGACGGAAAGCTCTTTAGAACCGTGAGGCTCCCTGTCAGGGGCAATGTGGGCAGAACAGGCATCTTATTTCAGTGAGCTCCCTGCTTCTTTAAAATGTGTGTACTAAGCCATGTTCATGCTGTGCTGTTTCCTAATCGTGACTGTTCTTCGCTGGGGTGCTTCTGCATCTTTATATGATTTTATTTTTGTACCCACTCAATAAACGAGGCCCTGGAGGGCATGTAAAGGTTTGCTTACTGTGTCCCCCCCCCTCCTTCTGCCACTCCCCATTCCTCATATAAGGCCTTCTGATAACCTGAATGTGCAAGCAAACTGAGTTTCTAAGATCCAGTCATTCCTGTTGCCTAGATCAAGACACTCATACACTTTCTTCTCAGCTGCGTGATCCCCCGCCCTGCCTCATTCCCTGTGTATCTCACTCTTGTGAACTGTTCCCAGTGCATTTAGGGCACAGGCCAGGTATATAAGCAGTCTTTGATTTCAGGGCTGCTGAGCCTTCATGGCTCCCAATCTGAATCATGACGCCCAATGATGAATGCAAAAGGTTCCAGTTTTGTGGATGGTTTAAGGCTTCATCAGACCAGCATGCATCATGCAAAAGTCATGCGGAATATGCTTAATGGAAACAACCTTTAGCTACAACAAGTCCAAGCCCCCTCACACTGTGTTAAATAAAGGTCTAATTGAGCATTCAGAGTTTGGGGTCTGATCTTCTTGGGTCCTGGGTGAAAAGGCAGTAGTTCAGCTAGTAAAGCAATTTACCTGAAAGACTTTACCGTGTGCCCATCTAACAGAGAGCCCCACAATCACATAGAGGCATTCCCATTTTCATAGAACAGAGACTGGATTATCTACCAACCTTGATTTTTTGGGGATGAGATTGACTGCTGCTTGGGCAGGATAGGAAATCCTCCTGAGATATTTGCCCTCTCATATTTGACTATTTAGATTACCCCCCCCATCTTTTACAAGTGTGTTAATATTTTAATAATACCTTCACTATAAACTTGCTTCTTCCAGCAGCTCTTCAACATGTAACTTGTTGGTTCAAACAAATGTTTTATAAATGGCAAGGTTATAGCTTAGTGGTAGATCATCTGCTTTTTTCATGCAGAAGGTTCCAGGCTCAATCCCTGGCATCTCCAGGTAGGGCTGGGAATGTCCCTGGAGAGCTGCTGCCAGTCAGTGTTGGCAACACTGAATTAGATGGAGCCAATGGTGCGACTTGGTGTAAGACAGCATCCTATGAGATCATCTATGGATATGACAGAATTTGCAGTGCGTCTGGGGGGAGTTTTGATACCTCTGGCCAAGGAAGAATCAGATGAATATAGCCGATTACAAAAGGCTAGCCAAATTCTGTAACCGGCAAGTTAGTTTATGAAGAAGTGGGCAGAAGGGTGGGGGGCTTCTTAGAAGCTTTGGAATGAAAGAGACTGAATGAGCTAACCTCACCATTCCTAATTCGCTTAAATTATATTTTCTCATCCTATAAGTTTTCTGAAATTGTTCCATATTAGTGGCAGTATGTAGACCCCAAAGTTATACGGTATGACCTTATACTTTATGACCTTGTTAAAGGATAACCATCAAGAAAGAACCTGTAACTTGGGCCCCCATCTGTGCTGTACCTTTAAAGCTGTGTCAAACCACTTTGGTAGTTAAGGGTGCCGAGAGTTGTTAGGAGACCTCATTGCAATGCTAGAACTCCTAGGGTTGTTAACGATTGGTCATTCTTCTCAGAGAGCTCTGGGGTCTCCTAACAACACAAAGCACTCTTAACTACAATTCCCAGGGTTCTTTGAGGGAAGCCATGGCTGTTTGAAATGGTATGATACAGCTTTACAGTGGTACCTCGGGTTAAGTACTTAATTTGTTCCAGAGGTTCGTTCTTAACCTGAAACTGTTCTTAACCTGAAGCACCACTTTAGCTAATGGGGCCTCCTGCTGCCGTCACGCCGCCGGAGCACGATTTCTGTTCTCATCCTGAAGCAAAGTTCTTAACCCGAGGTACTATTTCTGGATTAGCGGAGTCTGTAACCTGAAGCGTATGTAACCTGAAATGTATGTAACCCGAGGTACCACTGTATAGATGTGTCTTATTGATGGAGCCTTGCTCTTACTTCTAGACTGAAGTAAGGGGGTACTAATGGAATACACGTTCTGAATTCCTCTGCAAGGCAGAATGTGGAGACCAAGTGGGAGCCAAACCACTTCACACTTCCTTTCTCAAAGTGGAGCCACTACAGTCAAGCTAACCCACCACTGCCATTCCTTCTTTAATTGTATTGCAGGTGTCCACTTGTGCCTTGTGGGGAAGGGAGCTGTTTTTTTCATTTTTAATTATTGCAATTCCCAGGGATTTCTCGAGTTAATTTGTATTTTTAGTTGTATAGACAGGGATAAGCCAATAGGGTGCACTGCTGTGCTGCTCATGAAACATATGGATTCCCTTGCCTGACAGATTCTTGAAAGCAGGCGATGTCTCCAGAACTTGAGCTTCCTGCATTCCTTGTCTGCTGTTTCTCTTTATTTTCTTGGCTGAGGACTCTTCATGTGTGTTTGTAACTATAACTCTAATTATGACTACGTTTGAATGTGAGACGTTCCACTATTGCACTGAAATGACCCAACATCCTGCTGACCTCAATTAAAAATAAATGAAACTATTTCGTTAGGAATGTACAGATTTTTTTTAAAAAAAAATATAAAAAACAAAACATTTGTGTACATAGTTTGTTCAGTGTCTAATGCACTAGGTCTGTCATGCTGGGGTAGGCAGCAAGTAAGATAAATGAGGAATCACTATGCCTGAAGCCTCCAGGCTGCTGGATTTGTCACCTTTTCCCAAGCCCTCCAGCAACATATTATGTCAGCATTTTTTTAGCACTGTCAGTGTGATTGACATTTGGCATCAAAGTGCAAGATGACGGGTCTTTGCCCCTAGGAGCTTACAATCTAAAATCTAATGCAGGAGATGGAACACAGGAAGGGAAAGAAGTTGAGGCGGCGAGTACACAAGGAAAGAGAATGCAGTTCTTTCAGTTCCATGTGCCTTTTATTTTTTATAGGCCACCCAACAGCAAAATGTTTTCCAGGTGGCATAAAACAGCTAAACATTGGCAGGCAGTTTTACTGTAGTCAAGGGCCAGAAACTAAGAGTGAAAACTTAACTTAGCCCTGTTGAGTGCCTAGTGCTAAAAAGATGGCAACATGGGCATCAGGCAAGCCTGTCTAGGGAGGACATTTCATAACAGAGAGTTGGACCATCAGTCCAATCTAGCTCTGCACTGCCCACACTGACTGGCAGCTCCTCCCCAGAATTTCAGACAGGACTCTCTCCTAGTCCGATCTCGAGATGCTGCAGATTGAACCTTGGACATTTTGCATGCAAAGCGGATGTTGCTCTGCCACTAAACTACAGTCTCTCTCTCTCCCCCCCCCCCCCTTGCAGGCTGCCACCAAAACAGCTGCTTCAGTAGCAGCTGCTCCTCACCTGGCACCCAGAGAAGGTTCTCCCACAGCATAGGCCTTAAAATGAACTCTGCACTATAATCAGTTGTACTCCCTGCAGGTCTTCCCTTATTTATGCTCTAGCCATTGCCTTAAGCTTTCTAGTATTCCAGAACTCCAGGCCAATATCTTGTCCTGAACAGCATCTTTGAGCCCTGTGCCTGGGATATTTCTCCATTCCAGGGATCAGTCAGAGTTTTGACAGGACATCTAACAATGCCAAACTGGAAAATCTTCAAGGGCCATGAGCACTCTCTGGGAATCCGTCAGCCTCTGTGCCCATCCTGACTGGTCTAATTCTTGAGAGGTCAGAAGTCCCTGGAAGCCTAGATAGAACTAGGTAGCAATCTGCCTAGGTCAAAGGAGCAATAGTGATTCTGCCACCCACCTATCACTATTGTCCTATCCAGCATAGAACACTTAAGTCGAGTGTATAACTTGCCAAATGTGCAGGGCCAGATGTAACTTGGGAGAGACCAATGTTATCATGGAAGCCATGAGAACCTAGGCTATGGCCTGACAAGGGAGTCTAAGCTGTTGTAGCCCCTGTGCATCCCTCAGGTGTGCTGGAGGACGTCGTCCATTGCCTGTGTTGAAGTAAGATTCAACTACCAGTATAGACAACTTCTGCAAATGGAATTGGGGTGGAAGTCTTTTGCCTTAGGTAGCAAAATAACATGGGCCAACCCTCAGATCAGGTTGGGGTTTGTAGTTTTTATTTTATTAGGGAAGGACCATAGTTCAGTGGAAGAGCATCTGCATGCATACAGAAAGTCCCCAAGTCTAGTCCCTGGTATGTCCAACTAGGGCTGAGAGAGAATCCTGCCTGAATCCCTGGAGAGTCCCAGTCAGTCAGTGTAGACAATATTAAGCAATATGGATCAGTGTTCTGACTCAGTGTAAGACCGCTTTCTGTATTTCTATCCAGGGCTCTTCTACAACGTCTCTTTCCCCCCCCCCCAATAACTCAAATTCTGAGGGGTTGACATGGTGACAGAGCACATGTCACCAACCTGGAGCCTATCTTGCTGCTGTCCAGAGCAGCCAGCAGAAGGTTAACAGCCACCTGCCTCATCCAACCATACAGGCCTGGCTGGCAGTTCCCACTTACTAGCCCAACACTTTAAGGCTCAATGGAGTATTAGCACAGCCAGCAGGAAACCCTTGGGTGAGAGAAGCTCCTCCACTGATTCATCCTGCCCTTCTGCGTGTGTGAGACAATAACTTTCATGGCTAATGGCTCTGAAATCCAGCCATAAAACTACCAGAAGCAAGCAATGAGTGAGAGACCTGGATGTAAAATTTCATTCCCTACTCGAAATTCACTTTCAGACGTGTTTCTCGGACAGAGATGTGGTTACCAAAATAGCTCGTAAAAGTTAGAACCCAATTATAGTCATCCATTAGTGATGAATAACAACTTAATTGCAAAGGACAGTAATTAGTCTGTCTGTGCAGCTCAGTGTGCTTATTAATTTCAGAGAAACGATGACCACCAAGATTAGCGGCGGAAGCTGTATGAGAACCAAATTGCAGTAGAACAGGCCTAGTCACATGCAGGATCTTCTGCTCAGTTAAGGGCTTTTCTACAACTGGAGTTTTACTATGGGTCAGTTTGGGGGGGATACATGTGGATCAGGGAGGAAAGGAGGGGGACACCTGGTCTAGCCAGTCAGAACAACTGAATCAACCCTGGCCATCAATGGAATGAGAGATGTCACAACCAGATCACCCTCACATGCCTGTGAGGCAGTTGCCTTGACTAAGCTGACCTGCAATACAGGAAATACCTGGTAGGTGGTGGGCATATAAAACAGTGTTTGCTGCTTCAAAGAGAGGCATATGGTTCTAGGAAAATTTAGCAAGGTCTGCATCAAAATGTGTAGAAGTGGACATCCACCCATTGCTGTTCCCATCTGTCAGCCTCTCCCTGTGCCCCCTCCCATTTTATCTGCTCCCATCATCCATTTTGCTTGATGCTATTGAACAATCGAGTACCAGGTTTGCCCCACTTTTTTGCAAAGCAGATTTCTGTAACTACAAAGTTCTTTGTAAATTCTGGACAACCGTGCAGTTCTTTCTGATAGGGTTTTCGAAATGTAATAACCTATTTAAGGAAGAAGATTTTATTTTTTAAAGCCCCCCTCCCAACCCTGGTGCAAACTATCCCAAGTTTCAACCAAGTAGTTGTGGTTGTAATTCACATTAGCAAAGCCAGGGCATGGCCACTTTGGACATGACCTCATTCCTGCATTCACATTAAGAAGGAGACCCATTTCTAATTCAGTGGCCATTTCAAAAACATTTTGAGTTACAAAGGTGAATCGACATGGCACACATTTTCACTCCAGCAATCTGAAGAGACAAGCTCTTACAGATTCACCATTTTGCTTCTGGGATGGGTGCAGCTGACGCAGCAGGTCATGTAGTCTTCTGTTATCCTTTTTCAATAGCAGCGTTCAGGCTTTGGACTGAAGTGTTGGCACTTGCACAACTTGTGGGTGTTATTCTTGCTCATAACATGTAACCTTTATATTGGGTGTGGATCCTCAGCCTTGGAGGTGCTGAATGTGGCCTCCAGGCCTCCCTGTCTGGCCCTTGAGCCTTTTTCCAGACCACATACCCTCTCTAGGTCACACACAGCTTCACTAGCTCTGCCTGCCTCCCTCCTTGAGTGCTTCTGCCTAGGTGGAATGTGTCCTTAGGCTGTGACAATGCCTATCCTTGCTGAAGGATGGAAGCATGGGTGTGGGGTGAAGCCTATTGTACAAAGGCAAGAGTCACATCCATTGACCCTCCCACTCTCACCTTTGGTCCCACCACTATGGCCACGTGACTCCTGGAATGTTGCCCACGAGGAAGTGCAGCCTTTCAGCTGAAAACATTCCCCATCCCTGAGACAGAATAACTTGGGTCAAGCCACAGGCTGAAGCAAGGTCTGAACCAGAGGCCTCCAGCTCTGTATTCTTCAGGACCTGTTTTCAGGCTGAGACCCATAAGTATATTACATTTCCAGTTCTGCTTTGTTTTCAAGGTACATTTAATATGTGGGCCAAAATTGTTCCGGTCCTTTGCTCCAGGCTCAGAGCAGGCAGAGTGAGGAATCCCCAGGGAAAGCCAGATGTCTGGGTGATGGAGAAGCACATTTACTTCCTTCCTCTTCCCAGGACTTTTGAGTATTCAGAGCCCAGTGTGGGCAGCAGAAGAAAAAGACAAAGCAGGTCTGTCCATTCTGTTCACAGAGCTGCTACTTCTGCTGCATATTAGGGCTGGGCCATGGGCAGCAGTCTTAGGTGAAGCCTAGGCTGAAGGGCAAGTCCAAATAAGGAGGCTAGAGCAAGCCAAAAGTAAGGACCAAAGGACAAAGGAGGAGACGGGATTAAGAAACAAGCCAGGCCCACACCAGAGCTCAGGGAGACTTTGTTGTTTTGCTTAAGAGGAACAAGAATCCCTCCTATAGTCCTACCTGTCCAAGTGGATCCAGTGACCAGCCCAGGAGGGTATGATCAAGCCATGGTCTGAAGATGTTGGGCCTCTGCAGATGCTGCAGTTCAGTAGCCCACTACAGGGCTTGGCAGCAAACAGAAACAAAACTTCTTAGTATAAGCTCCCAACAGCTCTGGACAACACACCGAATCATACCACTTCCATTGTGTCAAAACTCACACACAGCAAAGGGATGGAAAAAACAGATGTACAGGAGTGTATGTCAAGTGAAAGAAAACTGATGACTGGATTTCCTATAATTGGAATCGGGCCACTGTACTGCTGTATCCAAACTACCGTATTGGTTCAAATATAAGCCGCACCCGCAAATAAGCCGCAACTTTAAAATCGGGGGGGGGGGGGGGAGAGAGAGAAAATACAGTACCCGGGCTGCTTCCTGGGGGGGAGCCGCACCGCTTTGCCGGCAGCCTTCCCCCATTCCCCTTCTTTCTGGTGGCTCAGGGAAGGTTTGGGAGCGGCAGGCAGGCTGTGTGTCGTTGCCCTGTGCTCCCAGGCTGCTTCCTGGGAGTGGGGAGCCGTGCTGCTTTGCCGGCCGCATAAGGTAGTGAATATAAGCTGCACTTTAACTTTTCATGGTCAGAATTTGGGGGGGGGGGGAGTGTGGCTTATATTCAGGCCAATATGTATGTTACTTTGGAATGTTAAGGAAGAAATCCTTTTCCATCATGAAACAATGATATCAACATTTTAGGAAATACTAACAATATTGATTCATATTGCATCCACCCCACCCCAAAAAAGAACCCCCTCTGGCAGCTGGAGTTTCTGTTCATAGCCAAGCCTGGGATGATGTATGCAGTCTGATCCATTGGAAAGCACATGTGGATGAGCCAAGAGGGAAAGGAAGTGTGGTGACCACATGGAAGCCTGGATCCCGTGGGACACTGCATGTCTCTCGTGAGACATTAACCACAACACCCTCTTCGACTTGTGTGGGATCGGAGGGAGAGAAGGTCTCTTCAGATGTTTATCACAGAAGCAGAGCTGGGCCCTGTGGGGGCTTCTGGAGAATGTCAGGCTGCTGACGACAATGTCAGGCCCCTGCCTACCAAGGCGAGTGGACCAAATCTTGTGGCCTCTGAAAACAAACAAAAAGACTGCAGCGGAAGAGAACGTCCTGCACTGGCAGGAGAATAGACTCAGTGAGCCAGTATCCGTTTGCTCACTTTCATGTCAATGAAAGCAGAGTGTGTCTAGATTAATCAGAATGCATTTAAAAAATAATAATCAGACACAAAAATAATATCTACCCTCCCACTGATGCAGTCTGCTATTAGGTGGTTCTCTGTCCTCGGGCTTTTAGGATTTGTCATATTTGATATCCTGATCCTCCATCTTGCCTGTTATTCCTTGCCCAACAAGAAGGAAGCAACCAGATGAGAATATGTTGTAATAACCACCCAGCCATATGTGTGTGGCATTAGCCCAGCCTGAAAAGTTCAATGTTTCAGTTGTGAGATCTACATAAATATAGGGGTCTGTGTTTATGCTCAAGCTAGTAAACACTGAGTCCTTCTCTATATAGGTGTGGACAAATTTGCCACAATGCAGGGAATTCAAACCAGTTTGCTAAAGCTGACAGTTTAGTCCAACTCCAAAGCATCTTTTTAAAATATGTGGGGTAGTACCACTTGCTGGCACTCTAAATCAGAAAAAAATGTTAAAATTTCTATTGTTATCACTACTATTGGTAAAAATCCAAAACTGATTTCTCCGTGTGTGTGTGTGTGTTTTTTTTCACCATCATGTTAAAGCAATAAAAGTTTGGTGTGTAAAAACAACAAAGACTTGGGGCAGCTTAAATATTTAAACAATTATGGTGGCATAGACTGGGGGAGTGGAAGATCATTTTGCCAAATGCATGAAAGAGTCATCTAAGTGTGTGCATGTGTGTTTGTATCTTGAGTATCGAGGATAACATTTTGTAGCACAAAGTGAGTCCAAAAGGTCCCGAGAAATGCAAAGGTACAATAGTAGGTGTATCACAATACCATTCAGAGCACACATGAATACGGAATCCAAACAAACAAAAGCAAGATCCAGTCAAGCTACCGTAACTGTCACCTGTTACAGGACTAATGAGCAGCCAGGGGAGATTAACAGGGACACAGCAAGATCAACAGCGTAAACCAACCCTTCCCCAACCTGGTGCCCTCCAGATGTTTTGAGCTACAACTCCTGTCTGTCACAGCCAGCATAGTTCCACTTTTGAATGTTTTTTTGTTGGAGCATCCTGAGTTTTCACATCTACAGCAAATGCTCCTAGAATGGTTTCTGAGACTTATCATTGTAATGTCCAGCTTCAGTTGCATTCATTGTCTTCTGTAGATACTGACCAATTTGACCCATGCTAATGATAAAAGGGCATTGCTTGTCGATGATGGAATGTATCACCTTAGAAGGTATGCAGGTAAGTGAAGGCTTAAAAGAATAGCTGGGGCTGGTTGGTCCCATCATAGGGTCGCTTGAGCAGATGGGGTGACAGTATTAGCAGCAGGTTTTGTATCTCCATTAGGTGATCCATAGTAGTTGAGGTCAGGTGGCTCCTTGAAAGCAAGGGCAGGCTTACCACCCAAGGCCTGTGAAAGGGAAGAAGAATGATGGGTGGAATTAGGTGGAACCAGGCAGGCAGCCATAGTATGACTAGTAATCTGAGGTTATCATGGGGAAGACAGGTGACAATCTATGTCTTCAGATCAATGGTACTGTTATGGGTACCTGCCTGGCTTCACAATGTGTCGGTCAGTCAGATTTATTTCATTAAAAATCTACTGGTCACCCCAAACGTATAAGAGATGCAGCTTAGCAGAAGCACTACCCAGCACATGGAACCTCATTTTGCATGATACGGTAAATTTTTATATGTCATCAAACCCCTAAGATCTCTTTATGATATCTTGAACCCCTCAAGGACTGCTGAATACAGTTTCCAGGATTTTATGGGTAGGTTTTACTACAATCTGCTCAAATTATAAACTAAAAATGTCCTGGTCATCAATGATTTTGAATAGCTTAGAATTAAGTTCACATTGTCAACTGGCCAAATACTATTTACAGACTTCTGCGCACACACACACACACACACACACACACACACACACAATTTCCATGCAACCTTTGTCCAGAGCTAGCTTGCCACCCACCCACAGATCTTGGATGTAGGAGGCCTGCTGAACAGATTGAGTCTGCACATTTTATTCCTCAGAGACCCATGTTCTTGATAGATAAAACACGTATTATATCTGGGGGCAAGAAGCTATGGTAAAAAGGTTATTCCTAGTTCAGTGAAATAGTTTCAATTTCCATGTGCAGGAGTCATGAAATATACTATTACCAAATGGCATATGTCTATCTCATCCCAGTTCATCAAGCAGCAGGAAGTTCCAAGGATGGCCTGCTTACACAGCTTATCCTGAAGCCCATCGCAAGACAGCTCCTAAATTTATAGCACACTTAATGTCTGCTTGTCTCACCCACCAGCTGAAGGCTAAAGAAAACTAAAGTATTTAAGTCCTTTTTATTTAAGCCCCTGATCATTCATTCATTCATCAGGTTCCAGGGTATGCAAAAGCATAACGGTAGACCCGTTCACAATAATCAAGGCAGCCAAACTTGTAACGTTTTGTGTTGTTATTGTGTATTAATATTTACACTGACATGCATTAAGGCTTGCTATTGCTACTTTTCATGTATGAACACAGGCTAAGGCCCCATCTGCTCCAGCATCCTGTTGTGCCAGATGTGTGTGGAAGGTGAGGAGTTGAGTCAAATTTGCATACCTTGACTTCTTTCTTTCCTTAAGAATGTGAAGGCTTTAAATATATGGAGTGGGCTGCTCTGTGTGCTGGTCTTTCTTAGGTTTGTTAACACCTTTTCTGTAAGGCTTTTTACTCATAGGAATTGTGTTGTATGTGAATTTTTGCTTTTGTCTGCTTCTATGATCATTTTTATTTTGAATGTGTGTGTGTGTGTGTGTTGTCTTCCGTATTTAATATCAGTTAGATATTGATAGCCACCAGCCATTTCTTCCTTTCAACCAAGTGTGTGTGTTTGATGATGCAGTTTTTGTGACATCTTTGGGGCCAAAGTAAGAATTTTTACAAAAAAGGTTATCTGAAAGGAGCTACGACCAGTGAGTCAAAATTATTTGGCCTTCGTATGTACCTGGTGCTTCAACTGATGTATACAAAAACTCGTTGGGTGCCCTCCACAATGCCTACCACCGCACCCTCCCGAAAAGTGGTACCTCCTGTCCTAGAGCTCTTAGAAGCTTTTGATACCATTGATGACTCTCTGTGTGTGTGTGTATCTCTGTGTGTGTGTCCAGACTGCCTGTCTGAATTGGAACTGGAAACAGCGGAGCAGATAGGGCATGACAAGGATAACCCTCTCCCCATTTGTTCTCACTATGCTATGCATTTCCTGAAAAGAGAGATACCCCTAAATGCCGGGCTCACCCAACACATAATCCTCCAGAGAAGAGGTACTAGCTGAGATGGCACGGGGTGGCAGTGATGCACCGTGGAAACTTATTTACACTATTTATAAGCCACCTTCAGCACAAGTTCCCTCAAGTCAGCATGCAGTGACCATTTTAAAATGAGATAAAGTCACACAATAAATTATTAACAACAAAAAAACCTACCAATTATTTCTTCATATTGTTTCGGCATCCAACTGGAATGGCCATTAAGAGCCGCACAGTGGAGGGCTGGATTGACTAGTGACGTCTCTGCATCCATCTGTCTATATGTTCATGTGCAACCAAAGCTATAAGGTACAGGTCTGTGCTTTAAAGAGTCGTGGCCAAGCACCTTTTATTTTTTATTTTTCCCTGGCACTTTCCCCATGAAAACCTGCCTTTTACTGCTGAATCAGAACAAACAGCAATTTGGGTTTTCTGCAGATTGTCGTTTGCTCTGATTCAGCAGTACATAGATGGTATTTGCGGGGAAAGCACCAGGGCAAAAGAAAAGTGATTGGACATCAAGCTGTAAAGCATTGGCCTGTGCCTAGAAACACAGCGCAGAAGGAAGTCTGGATGAGCCCTAAATCTCCACCCCTTTCAGATTTGTATTCTGATCCACTACCCTTTGCTCTTTGTGAACAGTAATCCAATCAGATGTGTATTCATTTATTGCATCTAGTGTCCCGATTCTGGTATGTCTTATGTATGTTTTATGATTATGAATTTATTGAACGATGGCTCCTTGTTTGAATAATTTGAGACATACAAATTGCAACTTACCGTAAATGTGCCTGTGATCCAGCAGGTGTGACATGTTACCATTTCCCTTAAAGCTTTTTGCTGACATCAACTACTGCTGCTTCTATAACCACAAAAACAATTTCATACTCACATGTTATTTGCCTTATTTGTGTGTGAGGCTTAAATATAGAAGATGGCTGGCTATTATTAAGCTTGACACTGCCAGTAAACAAACCCCCCCCCCCAAAAAAAAACTGATGAAAATGGTCAACATATTGATTTTATT
This sequence comes from Podarcis liolepis, assembly GCF_965112155.1. Classification (NCBI taxonomy): domain Eukaryota; kingdom Metazoa; phylum Chordata; class Lepidosauria; order Squamata; family Lacertidae; genus Podarcis; species Podarcis liolepis. The sequence continues at coordinate 78,238,902 of NC_139554.1, forward strand.
TATTGATATATATCTTGCCCTTCAATTAACAAAATACATTATTTTTTGTACTTCACAGTACAAATGTCTACATCAAAAGAAGTTAGTTTAAAGTTAAACCTCACCTGAGCTTGGTTAGAAATATTTAGAGGCTAGTACAAAAACCTGTCAGTTCTAGATCCAGTGGAAACTTTGTAGAAGAGAACGGTCTCCATCTAAGCAATATTTACGTGCTCTGCACCAGTTTCACAGACACCACAGACCTAAACTGTGGTTAACTGCCCTTGGACTTCGTTTGAGGAATTTTTATTTGGGTCAGCATGTCCAAGTTGTTTTCTAGCTGAGGAATTGTGGGTAACGCCTCAAAAAACAGTTTCCTCTTCTGAAATCTGCCCTAGTTGACAAATGTTTCTTTCTTTCCAGATAATGTAGGGAAAGTGTGTGTTACTATTTTGAGAGAGGATGAATGACATCTGTTACTCACACCCCCAGCCACAGCCACAGCTGTTGCTCTTTATTAGCTTCACTAATGGATTCTTTTATCTGTATAAGCTTCTAGTGATGTCATGCTTGTCTTCCACCCATCCTACTTGTTCTGCGCAACCTGTCTGGATACGCTGAATGAAGGTATGCAGATTCAGGAGCAGTTGTGCTTTCGTCCCTAGCTCCAGAGCCACAAATGTGTCACCATGGTCTCGTCCACTTTGCCTCTCTGGCCAGAGCACAGGGAAAGGAAGCGATTCTCATCTGTGAGCCAGAGAGAGAGCTTGATGGCAGGAAACCAGGTGGAGGAAGTCGCATTACTCTCCAGCAACAATCCCAGCCGCAGCTGCGACTGAATCATGCATGGTGCAGTAAAGAGGTTATGGCATGCCCATTAACCTTTAGCGAGGGAGGGAGGGAGGAAGGAAGGAAGGAAGGAAGGAGAACTTTGCCTTCCTTCTTCTCTGTTCCTAACCTGCCTCTTTGCAAAGAATGGTTCAGTGTGAAAGTTTGCAAGCATGTGGATCGTTCAGCAAAACATCCTGAAGCACACCTTAAATTAAAAGCTATCAAATTTCTCATGCATTATCCTTTGTGGACTAGAGACCATGCATCTGATGAGGTTCACAAAAGATTTTAAAACAGCCCTGCTGGATCAGGCCAATGGCCTCTGTAGTCCAGCATTCTGTTTTCACAGTGGCCACCAGATGCCTGTGAAAAGCCTGCAAGCTGGAGCTGAACCACAACATCACTGTCCGCTCCTGCAGTTTCCAGCAACTGGTGTTCAGATGCATACTGCCTCCGACCATGAAGGCAGGGCATGACCACTGTGGCTTGCAGCCACTGATAGCCTTCTCCTCCAGGGGCTTATGCCATAATACTTGTGTTAGTATTTAAGGTGTTACAGAACTCAGACTATTGTAGTGAAAGCAAGAGACATGGCTACCCTCTAGAAATCAATCATCCAGGAGGAACATGACCACTGTTGTTGTTGTTGTTTAGTCGTTTAGTCATGTCCAACTCTTCGTGACCCCATGGACCAGAGCACGCCAGGCATTCCTGTCTTCCACTGCCTCCCGCAGTTTGGTCAAATTCATGTTCGTAGTTTCAAGAACACTACCCAACCATCTCGACCTCTGTCGTCCCCTTCTCCTTGTGCCCTCCATCTTTCCCAACATCAGGGTCTTTTCCAGGGAGTCTTCTCATGAGGTGGCCAAAGTATTGGAGTCTCAGCTTCAGGATCTGTCCTTCCAGTGAGCACTCAGGGCTGATTTCCTTCAGAATGGATAGGTTTGATCTTCTTGCAGTCCAAGGGACTCTCAAGAGTCTCCTCCAGCACCACAATTCAAAAAACATGACCATTAGGGAACCATATTTGAACTGCAGCTCCCTGGTACAGACAAGCATGATAGGTTGCATCCATGTAGCTTATGAAATGGCCTTATAAACAGTGCATTTAGCATTTCTGATCTGACTTAAAATATGCATGCACAAAGCAGGTAGAATACTAGCCATGATCACTTGTTCTGCCCCTACTGTTAGAAACAGCAGGACTCTTCTAATGTGCTTTTCAATAGGAATATATATATATATATTTACCAACAATCACATGTTTATGAAGACCTATGGTTTGTCATGCTGCTTCCTTCTAGGAGACTGGAGCTCTTCTTTATGGTACAGCACTACAAATGCAGAAAGCAAATAAGTTACCGGTACCTTAACCCTCTAGGTGCTTCTCTTCACAGGAAAACAGTTGAACAGCATTTATATTGATGCGTGGCATCTTTACACATCTTTACACATGATGCTCAAAGCAATACTTGCTTCAGTTGCTTGATAATTCTGATGTAAAATCTGTACTAACCAGAATGTTGCCTTACAATTCCTTATTCTTCCTCTCTTGTATTAACAACAACTAACCATTCAGATAAAAGGGGGGGGGGTGTGGAGAAAGAGACAGATAGAGGGACTCAAAACCTGTTTAAGCTTCATACCTGAAAAGGGTCTCCAGGTTCTCCACAATATGTCAGTTTCTCATCAAAACCAAGCAGAATCCATGTATGCCACCACAGCAGCAAGGATTCTTATCGCCAAGCATTGGAAGACTCAAGATTTGCCCACACTGGAGGACTGGCAGACGCAACTGATGAACTACATGGAACTAGCTGAGATGACTGCCAGGATCCGAGATCTGGGAGAAGAAGCAATGGAAGAGGACTGGAAAAAATTTAAGGACTATTTGCAAAAGTATTATAAGTTATATGAACTTTGAGATGCCGTATGATTTGGAAGGTTAGCCCCAGCAACGAGAGTGGATTATATAAGAAATTGGATAATATTCATGAAAGAACCAAAGTTTAAATGCGTAAAAACAATAATATGCTATATTTTTAGAGTAAATGGAGAATAAGGGATTTAAGCTTAAATTGCAATTGAAAGTATAAAGAAACACATGAAACAAGGGTATAACTTGCTGATAAATTTTATTGTTAAGAATGCATTGGGCGGGAGATGTGGGGAAGTCCGATAGAAATTTGGAAAAAGTTGTTGAAAAGGTCTGGATTTTCTGTTTTTTTTTTTCTTCTTTTCTATTCTCTATGCTTTTTCTTTTTTCTGTTGTATGTGTAACTGGAAAAATGTAATAAAAATTATTATAAAAAAAAACAAAAAACCAAGCAGAATCCAAATAAAACTGCCAGGGGGCATTTGCTTAATGGGATGCAGCCATGATTGTCTCGTACACTGAGCAGACCTCTTGGAGTGGTTTGGAAGGATAACTAGCTGACACACCTTTGTTCGTCAGCTGGCAGGACAACTTCATGCACAGAGGCAGCAGTTTTACTTGTTTGGTTTGCTGGGTATTGTAGCTGGCAGCCAAATGGTTAATGATTGTAGCCCTTTGGAGCTCAGGCTGCTGCCAACAGCTGTTATTATTTTAACTTGTGGTGTTAACTTAAGTTGCTATAGTGCTTAAGCTCCAGTGAAAGACACAGAAGCAAGAATAAAAGTTAAGACCATTACTAAAGAAAAAAACACCTTATGTGACAGCTGCATGGTGCAAGATGGTAGCTATTACATAAAAAGAGGGCACAGGATCGAATCATTTGAATTAAAGTTCTGACCCGTGTGAATCATTCCCGAAAGTATACAAATATTTCCACCAATGATCTTTTCGCTCTAACAGTGTGGGTTTTTTCCTGCAGTCAACTAGATGCCCAATTAGACTCATATGTGAAGAAATGGCGCTATGTTATGCATCCATGTCATGCGCTGGCAGGACATTGGGGAGGAGGAAGAGGATCCCAGCAAGGAGGTGTAGCTGGGACTGGGGCACACTGGGTCAAGCAGGGCGTGGGTAAGGAGAGGTTGGTGTAGGAAGTACTCACAGAATGAGGGAGCATAAGGAGGGGGTGGGGGTCAGTGCACAGGAGCCACAGCTGCAGGACCCATCACCAGAGCCAGAGGGGCCCCTGTTTCCACAAACATGGTGGGCTCTGAGACATAGGAAGCAGCAGGCGTGATTCGCTAGGAGGCTGAGGCAGGCGAGGGCCCACAGCCGCCCAGCTCACTAGCTCTGGGAAGAGGAGTATGAATCCTCGGCTGGAGTAGGCTTGGACAGGTGAGGGTCGCATGCCTCATCAAGCCCAGATGCTGCAATCAGTGTGGCAGACCTGAGGTGCTGTGCTTGCCCAGCTGCCGACGTCGATGGACCTCAGTTTGGATGCTTCAGGATCTCTGCAGGACTTTGGACGCATGAATTGACCCTGGGCTGGAGACTTGACATACTGACTTGCTGCCAGGTAAGACAGGGGTTCAGGACAGTCCACTTCCCACAATGCTATATCCATCTTTCCATCTCTTTTTCAAATCATGTGCAAAAGTGGCATATCTCTGTGTGCCTATATGTGCACTTCCTCTTGTCTCAAACTTTCAAGGCTCATGATATAGCTCTCTGGGAACAAGCTAAAGAAATAAAAAATCGAAAACAGGGAGAGGACCAAGAGGTTGTTTGGACGTTCCAGTCAGAAGAGGCAACAAACTTGGATAAAGGATAGGAAACCAATAGACTGCAATGGAGACTGGTGGCCAGTGACAGCATAGAGAAGAGGGCATTGTTCTCTTCACCTTGCAAGCTACTCTTGTGTGTCCATAGGCAGAAAGCCAGGGTGAAAATAATAAGTCAAGACACATTTATCCTTGGAGCTTTAGACAAGAATCTTATGCAGCCCTACTAGGTGGTACTTGGCATTGCAATGCCCGTGCTGTGTCACTGAGCTACAGGCCTTCCTGAGAGGTGTAGAGCACAAGGGGTGGGCTTCAATGTAGCCCTAAAGTGATTGTTTGGTCAGCACAAACATTTCCACTTGCCTGACATAATGATCCTCCTGCTTCTCCCCCCCCCCATGTGCTGTTCTGGGGGTTCTCCTGACCCACTGCACTACTAGTGAGAGTCCTTGTGTGGGTATTCACTAACAGAGCAAGTTCACTGAATCTGGCCCTAGGAGTTTACACAAGGTTCACAGATGGAACATTACCCTAGAAACCCAAGAGCGATCTTGCTGCTGAGACCTTTTCCTTCTTATCTGGGTAGATGCCCAAATACTGGATGCAGTCCCAGAGTCCTGGCACTACTTCTGTAGGTCTCTCTTACACTAAAACTCCAGACAACATTCTTAGTCTGTGTTGCCAGCCTCAGACAGTTGAACAGTTCAGTGGGGGAAAGGGAAAGAGGTCAGTTAACGTTGCTGCCGTTAACATCTCTACTCAAGCTTCTGTACAGAACTATTGGTGATGCAAGTGAACCATGGAGGTAACACTGTTTTGGTATTCGCAGAGGAAGAACCATAGCAAAAAAATGGTGCCTTGAGTTACAAACACCTCAGGTTACAAACGCTTCAGGTTACAAACGCCACTAACCTGGAAGAGTTACCTTGAGTTGAGAACTTTGCCCCAGGATGAGAACGGAAATCGTGTGCCGGTGGCACAGCAGCAGCAAGAGGCCCCATTAGCGAAAGCACGCCTCTAGTTAATAACAGTTTCAGGTTAAGAACGGACCTCTGGAATGAATTAAGTTTGTAACTAGAGGTACCACTGTATGCTTTATCAGTTCAGCCCATCTAGTCCAGCATCTTCTTATCACAGTGGCCAGTCAGGTGACTGTGGGAAACGTGGAAGCAGAACATGAGCACAAAAACACTTTCTCTTCCCTTGGTTTCTAGCAACTGGTATTCTTCTCCTGGTGCACACACAACTGGAGGGTTGGGGGAAACCCCAGAACAGATTTGAGGGGGCATTCCAGGGAAGGAGAGAGAGAACAAATTCCACTGTATGGATGCAAATGCTCCACTTGTGCAATGACTTTGTTGGATACAACCCATAGAATCTAATTTTGAACAACTCCCAAACTGTGTTGCAATTAATCAATTAGAAATTAATCAAGGTACAGCAGGCTGATGTACTACCTTGAAGTTTGGATGCTACTAGGCCAAGTAAAGTTCAAAACATTTTTTAATTATGCTGCAGAGTTCAACATTTTCCTCAGGAAATAATACAGGGTTCATTGTGGTGGGTGTAGGGGAAATCGTTGGTTCTGAGCCAGCTAAAGTTCTTAATTACTAAGTTACAAATCACAGCCTAGTCCTATGCATGCTTACTCAGAAGTTGTTGTTGTTTAGTCGTTTAGTTGTGTCTGACTCTTCGTGACCCCATGGACCGGAGCATGCCAGGCACTCCTTTCTTCCACTGCTTCCCGCAGCTTGGTCAAACTCATCCTGGTAGCTTTGAGAACACTGTCCAACCATCTTGTCCTCTGTGTGGTGTAGCCAGTGTGGTGTAGTGGAGCCAGTGTGGTGTACTGGTTAAGAGCGGTAGTCTCGTAATCTGGGGAACCGGGTTCGCATCTCCGCTCCTCCACATGTAGCTGCTGGGTGACCTTGGGCCAGTCACACTTCTTTGAAGTCTCTCAGCCCCACTCACCTCACAGAGTGTTTGTTGTGGGGGAGGAAGGAAAAGGAGAATGTTAGCCGCTTTGAGACTCCTGAAGGGGAGTGAAAGGCGGGATATCAAATCCAAACTCTTCTTCTCTGTCATCCCCTTCTCCTTGTGCCCTCCATCTTTCCCAACATCAGGGTCTTTTCCAGGGAGTCTTCTCTTCTCTTGAGGTGGCCAAAGTATTGGAGCCTCAGCTTCACGATCTGTCCTTCCAGTGAGCACTCAGGGCTGGTTTCCTTCAGAATGGATAGGTTTGATCTTCTTGCAGTCCATGGGACTCTCAAGAGTCTCCTCCAGCACCATAATTTAACTATACGGACCTTTGTTGGTACACCCCAATAAATTAAACGAGGCTTATTCTCCATGCCTATGTCATCACTAACTTTTGCTGGATTGGAGTCCTTTGTTTTGTCTTCTGCTACTGACAATTCTGCTGTAATCTTCAGTGCAGACTTTGTAAACCAATCATATTACTGCATCCATGTGGAAATGCTGCACAGCAGCAGAAATATTACCTGAATTTCCAGCCTTGGATGACTTATGCTGGAGGATAGATTGACGGACAGCTAGTCTTTGTTCTCCTGAAACTCTCAGCAGCTTTTGATACCATTGACTAGGAGATCATTCTGGACCGGGATTCAGCTGGCATCATTTTATGGTGTTTCCATTCCTTCCTGGATGGCCTCTCTCAGAAGGTGGTGCTGGGGAACCTTTACTTCACCCCATGGCCACTGGCTTTCACAGCGTTTCCACAAGGGTCTATATTTTTAACATCTACATGAAACCACGGAGGGGGTTGTTGATGACTCTCAGCTCCACCTCTTTTTTTCTATTTTGTCATCCCAGGAAAGTTGCGGAAATTCTAAACTGATGCTTGGAGGTAAATGTGAGATGGCTGTGGTCAAGCAAACCATGCAAGACATGCTATGGCTTGGGAGATCACTTGCTCTGCAGCATGGTATACAAATATTCTTAGATGGTGGCACTGAAAGTCCAAATACGCAGTTTGGGAGTTCTCCTGGACCTGGCATTATCTAGGTAGGCCCATTTGGCAGTGGTAGCCATTTTACCAGCTTTGGCTGGTATGCCAACTGCAGCCCTGTTTGGAGAGGGCAGGCCTAACCACAATAAGATATGCTCTAGTCACATCCAAATTTGATTACTGTAATGTGATGTTTGTGGAGCTGCCTTTGAAGACTGATTCAGAATGCACACTCTTATCAGTATCATACTTAAGAGTATTGACCAGGGAGATGTGGGTTCAAAGCCCCACTCTACCAGAAAGCTCATTCATTGAGTGACCTAGGATTGTTTTAAGAATAAATAAAGGGCAGACTATGTATGCTGCTCCTTAGGGGAAACATGGAATAAACATGGAATAAATAATTACTCTTTACTTAAAATAGACTGGTGCACTGCATACAAATGCAATATGTGGCTAAATGAGATAATTAATGTTACTTGCCCTTTACACATTCCCCCTTCCTGTATGTTACAGTGCTTTGGTGGATGATAACATTAAGTCAGTTTATTCACCTAATATGTGATGGGATTGAGAATTGTTTGAAAGACAGGACAAATCCATAGGCAATGCATTTTATTCTCCCTATTTTAATGACCATAAGATATTGTCCTCATTACTGTAATGGTGCTTGCAAGCTTGCATGTTGATGAGATGGGCTAATGAGGCCCACTTTTATTTCGCAATATGAGCGTCAATCAGATTATTTATATTAAGAGTAGAGTACGAACTTATGAATGACTGGTAGGTTTCCACTTTCCCTCCTTCAAACAGACCTGCAAACAACAGTAAGGGCACATCACTGGACTAGGTGACCCTCTGGGTCCCTTCCAACTCTACAATTCTATGATCTCCTCTCTTGCCATTCAACACCTCCTCCTTCCATTCCAGGTGTGGGGAACTGGTGGCCCTTGAGAGTTTGCAGGCCTCCAACTCCCAACAACCGCAACCAATGGCCAGGGATGATGGGAATTGTAGTCTATCAGCATCTGGAGGGTCACGTGCTCGCTAGCCTTTTTTCTTTTCTTACTATCCTTTCTAGGTCTGCATCACCACCACAGCCTCATATTGTTGTTGCCTTCTTGGTGGGGTTTCAACTTCCTGCCTGCCTAGCTCTTTTGCTTTGCTTGGACTGGAGGAAAGCACACTGTGGTTAGTAGGCAGCTGTGGGATGTGCTTCCTAGCTGCTTCTGTTTGACCCCAAAGGTGTCTGAGGATTGTGGGGAGTGCATCTCGTGACTGCTTAGTTAACCACAGACTGCTTCCCTCGAGCCTTCAGATCTTGCAGTGCAAAATGTCTCTCTGGAATGAGGCAAAATGGGTGGCTGCAGCAAGCTGGTGAGAATCTTTCCCCATCTGTTGACTAAGATGGGCTTATCTTGCCAGTAGCTATTCATGTAATACTATTATATTTTTTAAAAGAACAAAAACAGATTTTAAAGCAGCCACACTGAATACTGTTCGAGCAATGGATGCAGTTCTATTCCTGAAGCTAAGCAGGTCTGTGCCTGGAAAATGTCTGCTTGTGAGACTGCCTGGCAAACTCCATATATGTATTTTTATTGTATGGTATGCTTGTTTTACACTGCTTGGAGGGGCCTTGCAGTAAGGAAGCAGCCTACACTTTTTAGGCTGGATTAAATAAAATGGTCGGACAAGGTAGCTTCATATGAAGAGCGTTCCAGCACAATCTGAACACCCCCCGTCCCTCTGGCAGGGCTTTGTGGAGTGGTAAGCTTGCCATCACAACTGTGGCTGCAGCAGAGGGGAATGAGGGGAATGAGCATTGATGGGGACCACCTCTTCCCACATGAACCCACCCAGATCCTGTTTTTGTCATCTGAGGCCCTTCTCTGTGTGCCCCCTCTGAAGGAGGTGCAGAGGGTGGTGAAAAGCAAATGGGCCTTCTCCGTGGTGGCTCCCCACTTGTGTAATGCTCTTCCTAGTGAGGGATACCTCAAGCCATCACTATCTGTTTTAGGCTCATGGTAAAAAAACCATCTTTATTCATCCAGCCCTCTGAAGCTTAATGCACATATTTTTAGTGGGGTGGGGTGAAATTGGATTTGCTCTTTTATGCGCATTATTGTATCTTACGTTGTTTTTGCTCGTTTTTTGTCTTTGTAAGTAACTTTGAATTCTTCTTCTTTTAACTGCCTGATAATTAATAATAATAAGGTGCATGGGGCCATTCTGCGACGATTCAATTAGAGCTTGATTGCCTGTTTGTGTTCATTCTGTATACTTTAGTTGATGAAGTAACACAAAATGAAGCCTCGCTAACACCCCATACAACAATATTGTTAACAATATTGGTAGAGAGAAAGTCTGGGAAAGGTTAGCGCCATTTTTGTGTGTTGCTGACACAGAGCACTTTAAACTTGATTCCAGGTGCTTGGGGCCAGTATGGAGAATGCCAAGTTCTGCAGTGTAAACAGACCTTGGGCATTGTGTTGCACAATAGTGTTGGGAAGCAGGGAATACTAATGGAATCCAGCTGGAAATTGAGCAGAATTTTAACTAGGCCAAAAGAACTGGAATTGGTTACAGCGGAATTTGGCCCAGTCTGCAGACTTCAACCCCCTAACTCCTGTGAGAAGTGCCACAAGTGGTTGAGATCTCAGCTTTCCATCTCATCCGCCCAAAATTGGCTCCTGCTGCAGCCAAGCAGATCCTAGCACTGTGAAAGGCCACTTCGTAGCATTATATAAATAATCATGTCTGGGAAGCGTGCCACCTATTGAATCCCCTCTTGAAGCATTAAGGCTTTCCTTCAGTGCCTTTGATTCAAGTAGTGGCTCGGCCTGTCGTTGCTCAGCTTCTGAAATCTCACAAGACGGCAGCCTGAGGGAAAGCACGGCTGCAGGTGGTAATAAAGATCATGAGGTAATTAAGTCGCACACATTAAATTCCTAATTAAAAATCCAACAGCAGCAACAGTGATTTAGCTTTAGTAGCTTCTGCTACTCTTGCTCAGAGGTAGGGACGTTTAAAAGAATTACAAAAACACCTGTCAAACAGAATGGCTATACCTCCTTTGGGTTAGTTCTCAAAAATGGTTGTGGCCTGTGTATATTTCAGTCACGAACTGAACAAGGTGAAACACCAAGGAATGCTGCTTCAAGCAAACAAGTCGTTTTTATTGTCGAAACCATGACACACACACACAAAATTACACAAGTTAACATAAGTAGGACAGCATGATTGCTCCTATCATAGCAATCTATCACATAATTTCAAACCATGCTAAAGAGTCCTGCCTTTCTGGATTTTTGCTTTTTTTCAGGTGAGCACCATTGTGGGCCAGTGCTCTCCCCGCTCACTTATTGCCTTTTCGTACTTCTGAGAAGCCCCAAGCAAACATTTCAAGTCGAAATGGAAGCTGGCCAGTGCGTGTGAGGCTATACTTCTTCTTTTACTCTATGACTCCACCTAGCTCCTAGCCACAATTGGTCAAGCTATGGAGTGGGGCAAATTTGTATTTCCTTTTCTTCAATCCATCTCACGTGTAGCAATGGCGGGCTTTAAGCCTTACAGCCTGGCCTCTACTGTTGCACACGTGTGTGTTTGCGTGAGGGCCCTTCTGAACTGCCCTCGCCACTCACCTGAATCTAAGAGAACTAGGGAGGTGAAGACGCATTTATTTGACCTGCACCAAACCCAGGGGCGACCCCCCAAACCAGCTAGGGAGACCGCTTGCCATAGTTTTAATCACCTACGCAGGCAGTGAATTGTTGTCAAGCCGGCATCTGTTCAGGGCTGACCAGAGTTGCCTGGTGACTTTCTGTAGCAACTTCATGGTGAATTTGACACCTATTTTTATAGAAAAAAAGCACCACACACACACACACACACACACACACACACGGGGAGAGTGAGAGGGAGGGAAAGAGAGAGAGAGAGGGATGGATGGATGGATGGATTTTGCCTTCCTGAAGCGGGTGGGGGAAGAGGCTTGTGGCCCTTCAGGTGTTGCTGGACTCCAACTCCCATCTGCCCCAGCCAGCATGGACAATGGTCAGATAAGATGGGAGATAGAGTCCAGCTAATTCAGAGTGAGGAGACACAGGATAGCCCTCCCTGCTGCAAGTCATTGTAAGTCATGCCTACCATACCAATCAGCCACAATGGGGGATTTGCACAAATAATTTTAAGCTCCATATCCCTGCTCCCCATACTTTGATGCTGACTAGCATTCCAGTTTTTGAGTCATAGCCTAAGCGACACCGGGAAGTCTGAGTGTGTGCACCCAACCATTCAGAAAACTAGAATGATGTCTGAAAAGAGTGACACTGTTAGGTCGTGGGTTGACATAGCAGCCGGCACAGCGATTTCTTCAAGTAGCTCTTTATTATGGTAAGCTGGAATAGAACTGACTGACTGCGAACAGCTCAGCCGGCCTGTATTTATAGGCAGCCGGCTGTCAACATTGTAACCACAACAGCCCAGAGTTCCCGCCTAAAATAACAGACGCGGACCTGAGTGAAAACTATCTACAGACCTGAGTGAAAACTATATACAGTATCCCCCTGTTGGCCCAGGGTGAAACTACACTACATAACACCCCTCCCCACCGAGATAAGGCGTTAGTTACAATCGTAATGGTTTCCTTATATACAGCACTACGCGTAATGGTTCAATTAAGCACAAAAGCATATCGGTTACATTTCCCGTACTTAGACCAACAGTGATACCTGTCCAACAACATAGTCCTTTAAATAAGTTGGGCGCTTGGAAACTCTGCCAGACCGCCGGGGACTGGTAGCCAAGTCCGGAGGGCCACACAGTTCTCGCTGAGGCTGTGGTGCGACCCTAGGTGGCGTTGGAACCAACTCCCCTGGATCCGCTGCTGTGGGTGGAGCCTCCGCAAGTGGAGTGGTCTGAGTCTCTTCTGAAACGGCTTGGTTCGGCTCCACGCTGGCAGTTTGCGAGGGAGGTGTAGGTGGGGCCTCGCCATCTGTACGTGTCTCTTCTGGAGCCGCAAGCGCAGTTGGGGGCACCTCGGTAGGGTCCAAGTCCCCAACCCTGCGCCTAAGCTGGTCTATGTGCCGTCGCCACAAGCGTCCGTCTTCGAGTGCCACCTGGTACGAGCGAGGTCCAGTGACTCCCACTACTGTGGCTGGCACCCAAGGGATGTCCCCCACATAGTTCCGGGCAAAGACCTGGTTTCCTGGGACAAATGACCGTGGTGCGTTGGCACAGCCTGGGGGTTCAGCCACGGCAAAGTCTGGGTGTAGCCGGTCGAGCGGTGACCTGAGGCGGCGGCCCATAAGCAGTTCAGCCGGACTCCTCCCTGTGGCCGCATGAGGGGTGATGTGTTGCACGAACAAGTATTCGGCGACCCGCTCATGCCAGTCTCCCCGGTCCAGGCGCGCCAGTGCCTCTTTTGTCGAGCGCACCATTCTTTCCGCTTGCCCGTTGCTGGATGGATGAAAGGGTGCCGTTAGGGCATGACGGATGCCCAGTCCCAAAAGATACCGCTCAAAGGTGCCTGACGTGAACTGCGGTCCGTTGTCAGAGACAAGGACATCAGGACACCCATGCGTTGCAAACAGGCCTCGCAGCACCCGGATGACAGCTTCGGTAGTGGTGGAGGGCATCAGGGCAACCTCCAGCCATTTGGAATAGGCGTCCACCACTACCATAAAGGTCCGGCCGTGAAAGGGGCCAGCCAGATCGATGTGCACCCTCGACCAGGGTGTCTTTGGCGTCTCCCAGGTGTGTCCCTTAGCTGCCGGTGGTGCAGGCCTCGACTCCTGGCACGCTTGACAGGCGGACACCCAGGCAGTGATGGCATCGTCCATATTAGGCCACCAGACGTAACACCGAGCCAACGCCTTCATTTTGACAATTCCCGGGTGGCCAACGTGCAGAGCCTCCAGGACACGCTGACGGAGTCCCTGGGGAATCACGACGCGGTCTCCCCACAGCAGGCAGCCGCGATGAGCTGAGAGTTCATGTTGTCTGGTTGCGAAGGGCTGGAACTCCGATGCAAAAGGCCCTTGTGGCCACCCCCTCCACACCCAGTTGAGCACCCGGCTGATGGTGCGATCCTGGGCAGATGCGGAGGCCACAGTGGCAGCCGATACAGGCGCTGCCGGAAGATCCTCAATCAGAAGGAGCGATGAAGCTGGAGCCGGGTCTTCCACAAATGCTGGAAGAGGGCAACGGCTGAGGGCGTCGGCATGGCCCATCGATTTCCCCGGGCGATGGATGAGCCGGTAGTGGTAGGCAGCCAGGAAAACAGTCCATCGCAGCATGCGTGGTGAGAGGACCGGTGGAGTTGGACGATCACCGGCGAGGAGGCCGAGGAGTGGCTTGTGGTCAGTGATGAGGTCAAAAGTCCTGCCATAGAGGTATTCATGGAACCTCTTCACTCCAGCCACAAGTGCCAATGCCTCCTTGTCGAGCTGGCTGTAATTCCGTTCCGTCGGAGATAGTGTCCTGGAAAAGTAGGCGAGCGGTGCTTCTCTTCCATCTGGAAAACGGTGACTAAGGACAGCACCGATGCCAAAAGGTGAGGCGTCGCAGGCAAGGACCAGCGGCCTGGATTCACTGTACGGTACCAGCACACTGTCTGAAGAAAGGAGAGCCTTGACCGCGTTGAAGGCCGCCGTCTCCCGATGACCCCAGGCCCAAGGCGTCTTAGTGCTAAGGAGTCGGTGAAGAGGCTCAGCCACTGTGGCTTTGTGGGGCAGGAACATGTTATAAAAGTTCAGCAGCCCCAGGAATGCCTGCAACTCCATTTTGTTCTTTGGGGTGGGGGCCTGCTGGATAGCACGGATCTTGGATGTGGTTGGATGAAGACCGGAGGCATCGATAAGATAGCCCAGGAACTCTACCTGTGGAACGGCGATCTGGCACTTGTCCCTCTTTACCTTGAGCCCGGCCTCCTGGAACCTGGTCAGCACGGCACGGAGGCGCTCGAACAGCTGCTGGTGTGAGTCTGCAGACACCAAGACGTCATCAAAATATGGTACCACGCCCGGAAGCCCTTGCAGGAGACGCTCCATAAGGCTTTGGAAGATGCCAGGAGCCACACTCACCCCGAACTGCAACCGGCGGCAACGGAAAGCCCCCCGGTGGGTGACGATCGTCTGGGCTTCAGCAGTGGCATCATCGACTGGCAGTTGTTGATAGGCTTGGGCAAGGTCCAGCTTAGCGAAGACCTTACCCTCACCCAGGGAATGCAGCAGGTGTTGGACAACAGGAACCGGGTAAGCGTGCTGCTGAAGTGCCTTGTTGATCGTGCACTTGTAGTCAGCGCAGATTCTCACCGACCCATCTGGCTTGACAGGCGTGACGATGGGGGTTTCCCACTTTGCGTGGTCAACCGGCTCCAAAACTCCTTGGGCGATCAGTTTGTCCAGTTGTTCGTCCACCTTAGCCTTGAGAGCAAAGGGAACCCGGCGTGGCTTTAGCTTGATGGGGGCGACTTGTGGATCAAGGCTAAAGGAGATGGGCGTACCTGTATATTGGCCCAAGGTGCCGTCAAAAACCTCGGCAAAGTCTTTGACCAGACCCTCAGTCTCTGCGTTAGAGATGCAGTTGATGCCGGTGACTTCCAGGCCGAGGGCATCAAACCAGTCTAACCCTAGGAGGCTTGGCCGCTGACCTTCGACCACCACCAACCGGAGCAGGCCCGAAAAATCCTTGAAGGCGATCCGGAACCGGCCAACGCCTACCACGGGAATGTCGTTTCCCTGGTAGTCTCTCAGGTGTACGCGGTGAGAGTCGAGTTGCCTTTTGGACACTCTGGGTACCAGTCTTTTGAGGGTGCTCCATGACACGATGGACAGGGCAGACCCGGTGTCGATCTCCATGTCACATGGAGCTCCTTCAATGAGCACCGTGACGTTCAGCTTGCGTCGCGTAGGCGAGTCGGTTTGGCCAATCGTGGTTCCAGACGGGCAGCGGCAGTTGGTGAGAGCGAAACAACTTTCCTTGGCAGACTGGAGTGAAGACTTGGACTTGCGAGTCGATGAAGGGGGGGTGTCAGACGGAGCCGATCGGCAGACCTTAGCGATGTGGCCCCTTCTGGAACACTTCCTACAGATGGCGTCTCTGAATCGACACTTGGCACGGGAATGGTTGCCTCCGCAGCCAGCACATTCCGGTTGGCCCTTGGACTTCTGTTGGAACTTCCTGCGCTCCCGCTTTGTCTGGTGCACGTCATCGTCTTCACTGGAGGATGCCTCCTCACTGCTGGCCTCTTCATGATGCACCGGAACTGGCTCCCTAGCAAGACGCGGGCTGCTGGACTTGCGGATCTCCTGGGCGGAGCGTTCAGCAGCTTCTGAGGCCACAGCCTCCTCAATGGCTTTCTGTAGCGTGAGGTCTGGCTTGGCTAGGAGGCGCCGTTGCAGATGGATGTCCCGGACCCCGCAGACGATTCGATCCATCAGGGCATCGTCTAAGTCTCGGAACTCACAGTGCATTGCAGCCTGTCGCAGGGCGGTGGTGTAGTTGTTGATTGACTCCCCCTCTGCCTGGTTCCGGTGGTAGAACGCATGGCGGGCAGCAATCTTGGACGGCTTTGGTGCGTAGTGGTTGCGGAGCTTCTCTTGGATCGTGTCCCATGGTGTTGCCTGGACTGCTTCAGGCGCAACCAACGCTCGGGCCGTCTCAAACACCTCAGGCCCACAGAGGCTGAGGAATAGGCCCCGCTTCCGCTCCTGTGATACTTCTGTCAGCTCGTTGGCTTGGAGGTAGCAGTCGAACCGAGCGAGGTAGGAGTCCCATGATTCAGAGGCTGGCGCAAAAGGCGGTAGAGGCACAAGTGAAGCCATGATTCCGATGCCGGCGTGAAGGGCGATGGATGGAACACAGTGCTCTAGCCAGAACACTCAGCTCTGAATTGGTTCTGCCCAGTGATTTCGCTCAGTGATTTCGCTCTGTGATTCAGCTCAGTGATTCTGCTCAGTTCAGAGGCTGGCCGCATCTGGCTGTGCTCTGATGTCCATCAATCCCATCCTCGTCGCCAGTGTTAGGTCGTGGGTTGACATAGCAGCCGGCACAGCGATTTCTTCAAGTAGCTCTTTATTATGGTAAGCTGGAATAGAACTGACTGACTGCGAACAGCTCAGCCGGCCTGTATTTATAGGCAGCCGGCTGTCAACATTGTAACCACAACAGCCCAGAGTTCCCGCCTAAAATAACAGATGCGGACCTGAGTGAAAACTATCTACAGACCTGAGTGAAAACTATATACAGTATCCCCCTGTTGGCCCAGGGTGAAACTACACTACATAACAGACACAGTCATTAAAGAAATATGTCTAATTTGATTCTAATCTGAATCTATTTTAGGAAACTAACTTGATCAGCCTGCTGCAGAGGTTATGTTATATTGAGGGTTGCACTTCCACAGGGGAAATTTCATGGAAATTGCATATCAGGGTAGGTGGGGGGCAAAGGCAATGGTGGATAGGGTAGAAACCAAAGGGGGGGGGGTTGGTCTGGGATGGCAATGGACCACCCATTTTCTTTCTGCATTCGCAAACACCTTACCTCTCTCTCACTTCCCCTTGCCCCACTGTGTGGCAACAATGCTTAGAAAAAAATCTTCAGTTCACACAAAGAGAGCTGTTTTTTCTAAGCCTATTTGCCATGCAGAGGGGGTTGGGGAGACAATTATTATTTCTAAAAGGACAAAGGCAACCAACTTAACTTTGGAGTGTGTACTTTAGTAGTTTGTGTAATTAAGGTGCTAAGGGACTCTTTCCCTCATATCTTGAGTTCTCTTTGCTCCTGTCTCATCACTTAAGAATCTCCATTTTGACCTTGGTCTTTTACACTTGCCGGTCCCATTACATTTGAGTAGCACACGCTAGCCTAATTAGCCCAGCTTTGTTTTCATCTCTTCCCTTTCTCCATAAATGATTAAGAAATCATTATCATTTCAGCCCACTTCATCACTCTTTGTACATCATTTTCCTACCTGTAAGCAGTCACCTTACCACCTTATTCGACCCAAAATAAACCATGGTGTCCTTTGATTTTGAAGGTTACACAGCCAGATCTTCAGGCTAGCCGAAACTTAATGTTTCTCATGGTTTCTGAGAGCAGAATTAAATGTTACCAGAGAGACACAGGGTCCCTCCACTCTATGTGAACCTCCATAATGCTAATAAGAAGAGGGGGCAGAGAGGCATTTGCTGGCAAGAATCTGCAGGCAAGAAAGGGTGAAGTGTTCCCCCTCCCTGAATCTTTCCTGAAAATCTTTCCCACCAGCTGTTTAAATTATTCCTCCAAACTAGGATCTGAAGGCACAAAAGCTACTGTTCAGGACGGCAAATGCAGAGAAAAATCACTGGGCATAGAAGAAAATCAACAACCCCTCTCTCACCCAATTCTTCACTGTTAATGCCCTCACCAATATCTACATTCATGTTATCCCAGCAAACCAGTGTTTTCGAATATATGTATGCAAAGATGTGGCTCTTATGTAAATATCTAGTCAATCTGTTTTGTGTTAACTGTCTTAATTTAGAATAGTATAAAGTCTGCCATTTTAATTAGCTATTCTGAGGCTTATGTACAAAAGGGATTGTTGACACATATAATAATGTAATCACACTGCACCTTTATTTATTTTATTTACTCAGAGCATTTGTCTATACAATCAGTTTTTTAAAAGGCAGTCCCTGCCCAAAGGCTTATAATATGGGGGTGGGGGAAGGCCCATAAAGGAAAAAGGACAGGGAAGGAAGAGGGGGAAATCAAACTCGGGCACAAATTCCTACAGTGACCAGGCGGCACAGTTCAGGGGCAGGAGCTGGTCTTTTGGCAAAGCTGATGGAATAAGCCCTGCTTCCCATCTTTCCGACAGAGGCAGTCTGGTGGAATGGCTGCCCCAGGTGACAGCTGAGGGAGAGGAGGCCTGATGGAAGCAGCATATTTTATAAAGAGGTCACAGGATGTATCTTTCTTAAGGTGGGAGGAAGTCATCAGATGAGGCTTACATCCATTGATGTAGAATATCCAGATTGCTAAATCTCTACTCAAACGTTCCTGCTGTACATGCCATTAATTTCAGTGGAACTTACTCACTGCCTATTAACTTGTTGTTGCTTTTTCCGATTGATTGAATAACTATTGATTAGCAAGGAAGATATTATTCTGGGTGGAATTGCCCCTTTCCTATAATATGACGGGCAATGCCCTTTGAAACCCATCTTAAATGCATGGCCGTTTAAGTGGTGGCCAAACGTTTTGTGTTGACTATGGCCTTTGTGAAGAAGTACCGTATTTTTCGCTCTATAACACACACCAGACCATAACACGCACGTAGTTTTTAGAGGAGGAAAACAAGAAAAAAAATATTCTAAATGAAACAGTGGATGTATGATTTTTGTGGTTCATGCTGTGGCCACAGACATGTGATCTGACAGTGAGTTTGGAGTAGCCCAATGCAAAAATCCTGAGGATCCATGTGGATCCATGCTTTGTAACCACGTTTTTGCACCACTGCAACCCCAGGCAACAGTGGGTGCGTGATTTTTTTTGGTGCAAGATGTAGCCATGGACATGCTATGTGATCTGATGGTGAATTTGGGGTGACACAGTGCAAAAATCCTGAGGATCCATGTGGATCCGTGCTTTGTAACCACGTTTTAAGTGGGAAGGGAAGGAAAAGCACTCAAGGGACAAGGAGCACGCATGGGGTGTGTGGAGAAGGATGCTGCTAATAATGCTATTTAGCGAGCTGAGTGGGGAGGAGAGAGGGACAGAGAGCCTGCTTGCTTTAAAGGAGCCAACCGGACAGGAGCCGCTTACACTCATGTAAGCGGCTCCCCTCCCCTCCCGCTTTGCTCCTTTAAAGCAAGCAGACTCTCTGTCCCTCTCTCCTCCCCACTCAGCAGCTCTTCTCCCGCTTTACTGTTTTAAAGCGAACCATGGAGGAGGGAAGGAAGGGGAACCATGGATCCTCTGCTCACAACTGCAGCAGATCCCCCCCGCCACCCGTAGGCACTCGCTCCATAACACGCACAGACATTTCCCCTTACTTTCTAGGAGGAAAAAAGTGAGCGTTATGGTGCAAAAAATATGGTATTTCCTATTGCCTTCCCTGAATCTCCCACCATTCTGCTTCACTGGATGTCCTAGGTTCTAGTATTATGATGAGAGAGGAAATGAGCATGTGCTGGGGAGAAATGTAAAACATGAAAAATGGTAGGGCAGGGGAAATGAAGGTTCTTTCATTCTAACATTAATTTGTAGCTTACTCCCCCTCCCTTCTTTAATTAGCACCCAGTTTCTGATTTTCAGATATCCTCTCTCTCCTTGTAGATTTAATTAGAACATTTGCCTACTACTTGGATATCATTGCCAGATTTGCACTAGGAGGGAATACTGGTAACTAAGCAGAAGGCAAATGCCGCTTACTAAAAATAGATGCTGAGTGGAAGGTGGAAAATGATTCCTTGTGTTTAAGTTGAAGGGAAATTAATTGAGCATTTGAGGGCAAAGGCAGAATATGACTCTTGGTCAACCACATCCTTCCCAGAGTTACCACAAGCAGCTGGAGTGCATGGGATATGAAGAATATTTAGCATTAAAATGCAGAAGGGAGAGCGGGTGGAAGGTGCAGGAGTTACAGCTGTATCTAGAAAACTACTATCTCCTTTGTTTTAACTAATGACAATGGGAAGGTTCAGTTATATAAGAAGCTGAGACAGACATAAGATACTGAGACAGCTCAGTATTGTCTACAAGGACTGGCTCTGCAGGGTTTCAGGCACAGACTGACCTAGAGATGCTGGGGATTGAACCTGGCCAGAGTGGTGCATGCTCTAGTTATCTCCCGCTTGGACTACTGCAATGTGCTTTACTTGGGGCTACCTTTGAAGGTGACCCGGAAACTGCAATTAATCCAGAATGCGGCAGCTAGACTGGTGACTGGGAGTGGCCGCCGGGACCACATAACGCCAGTCTTGAGAGATCTGCATTGGCTCCCAGTACGTTTCTGAGCACAATTCAAAGTGTTGGTGCTGACCTTTAAAGCCCTAGACGGCCTCGGTCCTGTATACCTGAAGGAGTGTCTCCACTCCCATCGTCCAGCCCAGACACTGAGATACAGCGCTGAGGGCCTTCTGACGGTTCCCTCATTGCGAGAAGTGAGGTTACAGGGAACCAGACAGAGGGCCTTCTCGGTAGTGGCGCCTGCCCTGTGGAACGCCCTCCCTTCAGATGTGAAGGAAATAAACAGCTATCTTCTCATTAAAAGACATCTGAAGGCAGCCCTGTTTAGGAAAGTTTTAAATATTTAATGCTGTATTGTTTTTAACACTCGATTGGAAGCCGCCCAGAGTGGCTGGGGAAATTCAGCCAGATGGGCGGGGTATAAATAATTTATTTATTTATTTATTTATTTATTTATTTATTTATTTATTTATTTATTTATTTATTTATTTATTATTATTATTGGCTCTTCTGTATGCAAAGCAGATTCTCTGCCGCTATTCTATTAGCCCTTCACCATCCTTGATTTTGTGGTGCTTTTTGTTTAACAGAGTAAAATGAATAAAGTGTTTTCTTGGAATAAGCAAATGGCCAAAAGCAAATAATGAAAAGTGGCAAGAATTAGTCAACAATCAGTTGGCATATGCCCAGGGATATTTTACTTCTGTTCTTTATTTACCGTATTGGCCTCACTCCCCCCCCCCCCCCAATTCTGACCGTGAATAGTTAAAGTGTGGCTTATATTCATGACCTTACGGTATGCAGCCAGGAGCATGGCAAAGTGGCACCTGCCCTGTGCCTAGTCCCCATCCTCTCCCCCAAGGCCAGGAAGGGAAAGAGCGAGGAAGGGGGAAGGCCGCTGGCAATGCAACACAGCTCCCCCCCCCCTCAGTATGCAGCCAGGAGCCGTGAGGAATGGAGCGGCTTATATTCTGGTATTTTTTTATTTTTTTCTCTCCCCCCCTCCACTTTTAAAGGTGAGGCTTATATTCGGGTGCAGCTTATATTCGGCCCAATATGGTAGCTAATGGCCTGTAGCATGATGACATATATGTCACTTAATTTCATTGGCCCCTTGCGTTTTTCTGCTGAATCTGAGCTTGACTGTATGAGTGTCTATTGTCTAGTACAGAGGCACACAATTCAAATGCCTGTAAATGTGTAGGTATATATAAATACATACAGTGGTACCTTGGTTTATGAACTTAATCCGTTGTGGAAGTCTGTTCTTAAACAAAAGTGTTTTTAAACCAAGGTGTGCTTTCCCATTGCAGCAGGGGACTCGTTTTACAAATGGAATTTATTTGAAGAGCAGAACAATTTATTAAAACTGAAAATCCAGTGGGGTTTAATCCATCATAATATGTTGAGGGCTGCAGTTTTACAGTGCAGTCCTATGCATGTCTACTCAGAAATACCAGTAAGTCTTAAGGAGGAAGAAGAAGAAGAAGAAGAAGAGGAGGAGGAGGAGTTTGGATTTGATATCCCGCTTTATCACTACCCTAAGGAGTCTCAAAGCGGCTAACAACCTCCTTTCCCTTCCTCCCCACAACAAACACTTTGTGAGGTGAGTGAGGCTGAGAGACTTCAGAGAAGTGTGACTGGCCCAAGGTCACCCAGCAGCTGCATGTGGAGGAGCGGGGAAGTGAACCCGGTTCACCAGATTACATGTCCACCGCTCTTAACCACTACACCACATTGGCTCTTATTAAGGAGTTTAATAAGACTTATGTCTAGGTGTGTATAGGATTGGAATCTTACTCAGGGCTATGATTGTCCAGACTAAGGACTTTGGCAGAATATTAGACCACATGCTCTAGTTCAGTCCCCATAATGTAAGAACTGTTGATTAGGGTTGCCATATCTTAAACAGTAAAAACCAGGACACCCCGAAAGTTGTTGAGCTTGCTTTTGTAAAATAAATAAATAAAAATCGCATTTTGGAAATTCTTCCCAGACATCAATTCTACCTTTTAAATCCTGGTAATCCTAGACGTATGGCAGCCCTACTGTTGGTAGCTGTGCGCTAGACAGACCAGTGATCTGACTTCAGATAAGTCCTATTTTTTTTTCTACTGGTGTGCACAAGGACTTGCCACTGGGGAGCTTTTCACATTGCATTTTTCACAGATGTATGTACTGTGATTGCCTCCTTTCCTCTCACTCTTTTTACCCCTATAACAAGCTACCAGTGAGACCAGGCAAAGCACAAAAGTAGAAGTGCAGCCACCCATTGGCCTGCAAGCAGTCTGGTTTACTACAATGGGAGCCTGTTGGTGGTACCCAAACCCAAATGATAATGGCAAGTCACTAGAATTGTGGCTCAAATGAATGAATGAGAAATGCTGGTTGACTTCAGGAGGCATCAGAGGAAGTTCACAAACCAGACATAAATTCTACATTACATTTACAACACACACACAAACGGGGGGGGGGGGGGAGAGGGAGAGGGAGAGAGAGAGAGAGAGAGAGAGAGAGAGAGAGAGAGAGAGATCCTCCTTCAGCACACAGTAGTTCATAAGTGTATTTGGGTTACACTGTCTCAACAGAAATATGAAAGCTAAGGAATGACAAAGCAGCTGCTGCTTAATTGAAATAATAAATTTAGCACAACTCATTGTTGCCATCATCAGTCAAAGGAACTGGGGATATTTGCTTCTGATAAGGCTTTTTAATTACTTTATTACTGTAAAAAGTCAATGGAGCTCTATAAGTGCATCAAACAGCATCTACGTCTCATGATAATACGTTCAGTGCTACTTCAAGCACCCAGTATTCTGCCATCTGTATCATACCATTAAATGTCTGTGATGTTTTATAAGTGACTGATACAAATCTGCTCCCGTAGGGCTTTACCTTTTCAATTAACACAGCAAAGGCAGTGGGGTGGGGTGGGAGACCTGTGGCCAAAGGCACAAGCATACCAAGCTTTGTAATACATTTACAGAGAGAGAGATGATGGAATAACATTTTCGACAGGTGGATCTGCCTAGTCTGTCTCTTTGTGATTTAGGTATTTGGGAAAATGTATTAGACACAACCTTGAGTTCACATCTAGAAGAGGCCACTGTCAGTTACAAAATGGGATTTCACATAGGAAATTGCTAGGACCAGGACCAGGGACTAATTTTATTTTATATTTATACACACACACACACACACACACACACACATATACAGTTACAGATAGGTAGCCGTGTTGGTCTGCCATAGTCAAAATAAAAAAAATCCTTCCAGTAGCACCTTGAAGACCAACTAAGTTAGTTCTTGGTATGAGCTTTCGTGTGCATGCACACTTCTTCAGATACACAGTGTGTATGAAAGCTCATACCAAGAACTAACTTAGTTGGTCTTTAAGGTGCTACTGGAAGGATTTTTTTTATTTTGACATATATATATATATATATATATATATATATATATATATATGTATATGTATATGTATATAATGTATAGCATTTTTGCTTTACAGATTCCTACTGAAATCCATATCTCAAATAGCCATGGAACCCACAGGCATCATATTCTGTATATCCCATCCCACAGTACTTGTCTGTAGTGGACAACTAACAAAAGGTAACTCAGGCCCACTCCAGCTGCCCCTCAGGGCAGACATACTCTTTCCTTTCCAATGCCATGTCCCGTGGCTTCCTCCTGAACAAATGTTATGGCAAGTGGGGAATGGACTTGTTTGCACTATAGTGGACGAGGGCCCTCCAGGTGGCAAAAATATGGCAACAGTGGGTTAGCACTGCAGAAGACCTAATGAAGCAGAATGATGTGCATATGGACCAGTAATGCACTATTACTGCATCAATGACACAGGATGCATCCACAACCCCCACCCCCCCAGTCTAGAGGTCCTCAGATGAGAGGGGAGAGGGAGAGGGAGATAGCTTTCACTTTCCTATGCCCTCTTTCCTTAGGAAGAGTCAGTTTGGCATGGAGCAGCATGAAGCTCTACCATCACCTCTGAAACAAAAGGACAAAGCTGCTGCACCTGTGCTCTTCAGACAAGTGTCGGTGTGAATCTCTGCCACAGGGCAGTTCTTTTCAGGCTGAATGCTAAATGCCTGAATGCCTGCAGTAGTTCCTTAATCCTAACATATTGTAATCCCTGTATATTCAGTTTCAATTATTAATTTTATCGGTGTGTCTTAAGAATAAAAGGGCTGCTGAAGGCAATATGTCGAATATCAATTAATAAATCTAATGGAGCAGACAGGTTCTGTTCCCTGTCTTCCTTGTTCTCAGTATCTGACAACCTAGAAGAGGAAAAAGTTGTTTACTATCATGGAGCTTGAAGGGAGTGTGAGATATATGGAATTTATATCCAAGGCCGTTAATGCCAGTTTTTAGCACCCTGATTACTGTAATGGATGCTAATATTGATAGGTTATCATTACGGACAATCATTAGTTTATTGTCTTCCACACTACTGTTTCAAGGATATGTTTCTTTATGGATATGTTTAATTAATACCTTTTGTGATTTATTATTGTTTTTCTTGTAAACCACTTTGGTACTCTCTGGAGTGAAAGGTGGTATAGGAATAGTTTTATGAATAAATAAAACTTGTGTAGCAGTCCATCTGTGTAAAGTCAAGATATGGGTAGGAGAATAAAGCAGACCAGGAATGACCACTGGACCTTTTGCAGATTTGTTTCCTTATAATTACTAACACTTGGTGAACTCAGGGCCACCCACCTAAATGCCTAGAAGCTAAGGCATCAGGGCAGTAATGTTTTCAAAGCAATTAGAACAGCAATTACCCCTCTGAGTTAGAAGCTTGGTTTTGTGGTTCTAGAGAGAAGTTACCACGCCAGCAGAGGATGCGTTATATTGAGCTAGGCCACCGATCCTTCAGAAACACTACTTTGCTCAAACACATCCCAATACAGTTCATGGTTATGGTGCTCCATGCACCAATCCTGAAAGGCAGATCAGATCCCACGAGCAGTGAGACTTCAAGAAAGTGGCTTTCCTAAGGCTACCCAGTGTGTTTGCAACTGGGCTGACAATGCTTTTCACTCACCTGGGTGGACATCCTGACCAGAAGGTTTATGCTGGCCCCCGTGAGCCACCATACATGGCTGCAGGATTGCATGTGGACTGGTTTGTTGTACAGGCCTGCTTCCTTAAAAGGGTACAACCCTTTTTTGTGGTGCAAAGGTTTTATCAGAAATGTTTATTACCTCGTCACAAATTGTGGTGGCACAAAGGACAACCTTGCAATGTTGATAACTCGCTTTTGCCAAATTATGTGTTGCCTGCACGTGCCCCCCTTCCGCTCTTTGGGCAGGCCTTGTGTGCTAGAAGCCTGTCAGCCACATAGATCTGTGGGTCAGCGAGGAAGGAGAGTGCAGTTAAGAATAGTACTACATCCAATCTTAAAATCTGACAGGCCTGTCTGGGAGGAAAATTACAGTGTTGGGGAAGGACAGTGACTATGATTTCAGTGTTCTGTAGTAAATATAAGTCCAGGGGTTTTGGTGGTAAGGAGGAGGCAGGCTCAACAGGAATGTGTACGCAGCCTTTGTTTCAGCCATGTCTGCTTCAGTTGCTTCCCATTATGTTCTGTGCATTAGAAAGACCTGCAGACAAGGGAGCCTTACATCTCCCTGACCCAGTGGAGAAAGCAAGACAGAAAGGGAGGGGGAAACTGAAGGCTGGTAACTAGTTTTTAATTTAAACATCACCTGCACACAACCCCCTCCAAAAAAACCCCCCATAAACATAGGTGCACCAATGTTACCCACTCCCATCTGGCCTTTAGGGAAACAAACTGCTGTTTTCATCCTGTCAGGTTTATTTTTAATGCCATTCATAGCTGCTCTTGAATGTATAGTTGTGGCTAGAAACTGTAGCTAACAGCTGGGCACCTCCCTCCAGGTTATTTCAAGCACTTGGGAAAATTCAGTTCCTCGCACATTTTGTTATTAAATGTAATAACTGTGGATGCTTTGTAGGCAGAAGTCTCCTAGTGCGACACAGACATGGCTTTCCCAGTGTGTGTTATGGGCAGAATTGCAGTTGACTTTCCACGCTGCTGGGGTTATTGTCCTCTGGGTGCACATCCCACTATGTTCTGCCCACCCCAGTGGTGAAGCATGATGCGATATTGCTGTTTCAGCCCTGTTGTCCCTCCTCTCCCTTCCACAGTTCTGTTTTAGAACATTTGCACAGGTGTGATCGGCCAAATTCTGACTCATGCATTCCTCAGGGGAGCTGCCACCCCAGTTTCATGTGATGGTCACTTTTCTCCTTATTCTCCAGCAGTTATTTCCCATTCAAGAGTAGGCGACTTGCTGCAGAAATCACCTAAGCACCTGTTCAGGCCTGCAACATTATTCTGCTGTAGAAACACAATATTGCAAGACCTTTCTTCTGAATCCTATGTAGACCACTTTAAAGCGTGGAAGAAGGGTCAGGCTCCCAAGAACAACAGACAGATTCATTAAATCAAAGACAACAAAGAGTCTTGTGACACAAGAATAACAAATTTATCATGGTATAAGCTTTCACAGACTTCCACCGCATCAGATGCAATAAGTGTTATCTTCTGTTGCAGGTGGATGTGCACACCCACGCGCGCACACACGACAGAGGGATTGATAAACAGTAGGCTCAGAAAGAAACAAAATGCAGAAAAGTACATTACAGTATAACAATTATGTGGCTCTTAACAGCTGCTGATGACACAGACATCCTGCCACGAGTAACCAATTCTCATGTGTCGTGTGATCAAAAATCCATTCATTCTACAAGTAACAGCACTGAACCTCTTGATGAATTGCAATTCGGTGGTTTCGTGTTGAAGCCTGACTTTGAACTTCCTTAAGGATTGAGCCCTGAACTTGGGAAATGCAAAGATTTAACATCTTTAACATCTTAGGAACGAAAAGGCATATTTTCTCCTAGTTTGCTATAGCCTCTCCCTGAACTCATGGACCAGCATAATTAGGTGAGCAGGCAAAACAAGCAACAGAAATAAGTCAATAGCTTGGCAGAGAACTAGAACAGGTAAGCAGGGCAAAAGGCAAGCTGTGGGTTCAGAAAAAGACAAGGATTAGAGCTGGAGGAATGATGAAAGTTGGAGCGTTGTGGGGGTGCCTTCAGGTACTAAGTGCAGCACTAAATGCCTGATACGATAAGCGAGCAGGGAGAAGGGGGCATTTATCAGGCAGTGCAACTAGATAGCTGGCATAAAAGAAGCTGCTGCATGCTCAGCACTTTTGAAAAAAATCTGACCTTTCTATTGGTGCTTAAATGGGAGCTGTGCATTCTTGAAAAATTCTGTTAAGCAACTGTTGGTAGTGTATGCTGAGAATATGACATTGTGGGGACTAGCGGTTATGGGAGACGGCTGTACAGGCGGCAAGTATGGTTTATTTATTTGTAGCTACACAAGCAAAACAACAACAGTTCCCAAGCTCCAGAAACCTTCCAGAAACCTAGTACCTGCTGCATGGGATTAATTACCATCTTGTATGGCTCATTATAGGCTACTAGTTTTCATCTGAATGTTTGGACAATCCTGGACTTTTGACCGGACATCAGTAATATTTATAGCACTGTCTGTGGAATCCTGTACATCTCAGAAGCAAATCCCATTAAGTTCAATGCTTCTTACTCCCCAGTAAGCGGGAAGAGAAAGGCAGACTGAATACAGATCACTCTTTTGGTATAATTAATATTAGCTAACACCTAAAGAGCAGCACAACTAATTCTACAAGCAAAGGGACATTTCAGAGCTGTTTTTGATGTAACTTAGGGTGTATTGTTCAAAGAAAAAAGTAAACATTAAAAAATCTACAAATAAATTGAAGCACTTGTGCTCATCATCATCATCTCTATATTTTGGAAACTTGTTTGTTTGCTATGCATTTGACACCTTCTAAGTTATGATAACCAGATTTTGCACGACGTTATGCAAGATTCGGAACAGGTTTTGTCTATGTTTAGGGACAATTGAACGCTATTTTCAGTCAAGATGTTGGACAGAAACTTTCAAAACTGCACCAATTTTTAAACACTGATTTCAAAACTGCACTAATGTTGTGTTTGTCTAGAATCCCCAAACAACACCAGGTTCAAAGCTGCTAGTTATTAATAACAGAGTTACTGCTGAGCAATTTACATTAACTGTGTTCCATCTTCTGCAGCTGTATTATTGTGTAAGATGTTTCCAGTTTACTCAGCTAACCTGAGCCCAGGACAAAGAAGAGAGACTGGCACTGGGGCAGGACAGGGAGCGGGTACATTCACAGTAGTAACTTGGGCTCCAAGTACAGTGGTACCTCGGGTTACATATGCTTCAGGTTACATACACTTCAGGTTACAGACTCCGCTAACTCAGAAATAGTGCTTCAGGTTAAGAACTTTGCTTCAGGTTGAGAACAGAAACCGCGCGGTGGCGGCGCAGCAGCAGCAGGAGGCCCCATTAGCTAAAGTGGTGCTTCAGGTTAAGAACAGTTTCAGGTTAAGAACGGACCTCTGGAACGAATTAAGTACTTAACCTGAGGTACCACTGTATATTGTTTTCATTCACATACATTATTTTCAATCCTAAACACAACAATGCAGCTTTTTTAAGGGCCTTAGAACTGCCAACTCTTTTTCTTTTTTGTAACATGGTTTCTATGCATTGCCATCTTTAAACTGTTCAACATGGTTGCATTGAAATACATATTTGTTTACTTTAGAGCATAAGATATGCAAGCATTACATAGCATTAAAAATAAAAATAAAACAACAATAAACACTTGGACAAAGATTTCTGAATACAGTAACAAAGTTACTACAGTTTATATACCTTTCTTGGGGTATGTCCTGAAATCTGTTTTAAGTGCTTGGGCTCAGTCTGCTGATAAATGTGAAACAGTGGGTGAATAAAAATGAACAACTCCCTCTGTGTTTTAATGTGGGAGAAGCCTTACCACTTGTTAAGCTCTTCTCACCAGACTCCCACATCTCTCCTCCAGAGGAGGCTGATAGCAGCAAAAAGGAAGTCTGAGACGGGCAGTGATGGCAAGTCCTTTTCCCCAGCCTCTCAGAAGTTCCAGCTGCTGATTTTGGTCTTACTGTTTACTGATGATGAGGAGATGTGTAAACAGATAAATATGCTACATTCAATAGAACATGCTTGATTCTTAGCCGCCTTGATCCCTGCTTGGGAATACTGAAACCAAAAAACACCAGTGCAGTTTTGAATCAGTGGTTAAAATCACTGGAGTTTTGAAAGATCCAATCTACCATCTTGATTCAAAAGGATGTCCAATTACATCCAAACACCGACAAAAACCTGCTCCTTGATCTTAGGAATCATCATGCAAAATCTGGCTACAGTCTCTGAAGAGGTGTTCAAATGCATAGCAAACAACTTTCCAAAATATATAGTAGATGAGCCAAACTTTCTCTGTGTGTGTATGCATTCACATACATAATACATGTGTGTGTGTGTGTGTGTGTGTGTGTGTTGGCATGCAAAAATATTCAAAGCCACTGCATGAATAAAATAGACAAACCGTGAACATTCAGATTTCTGCATCAGAACCAGAGCAATGTCCAACTAACAGCCCGGATAACTGGACAACTTTTAACCTATCTACAGTCAGGGTCAGGGGCAGCAATCTAGTGTAAGACGATATCCAGATGCCAATAGGATTGAGGAGGAATCCAAAGGCAAGGTTGGAGCTAATCAGGATCAAATAACCCAGACTGCCAGAGCTCAGGGAGTCCATGTTGTTCATGGAAGACTCAGCTGGAACAGGGAGTCTTTATTCTCAGCCAGGAGGTGTGAAGTCAATTCTGGGGCTTAAAGGAGAAGGCTGCAGTGCAGTGGTTCACCAGATGGTTCACCATGCATGGTTGCAGGACACAGATCCAGCAGCTCCTTATGCTAATATGTGAGGCAAAGAGGTGGCAGCAGTTAGGAACCCCTCCATAAGAAAAAGGGGTTATGTTAACATGTATTTGGCTCTAATAGGATGCAAAAGCTATTTTGCGGCTAAACAGCTTGGCGCTATATATATAGATATAGATATGTATCTTCGTTCATCAGCAGATCAAAGCTTGAAAGGCAATGAACATCTGCTTAAGTATTTGTTTCATTTGAAAGTAAATAATATTTCATTTCAGCAGAGCTTCCAGGGTGGTTTACAAAAATAAGATAAAGTATTTAATTAAAATGTAATAAATAATATGTTTCAAAATACATTTAAAAGCCTGGGAGAATTAAAAACGTATTTGACTGGTGCCAAAAAGTTTAATGTCAGTATCAGGCAGGCGTCCCTGGAGGGGAATCCCTGGGGAGGATTGAAGTACATAGTCCATAAAAAGAGACGGTGAAACAAGAGATTGTTACCAACTACCAAGGCAGATGTGGCATAAGTCATTGCTTAGGACCTAGAGTTCTGTTTGCATAGAACATACTGCTGAACTTTTGCAAATTCATTCTTGCACTGAATTAAGGGTATTGTTTTACTGGCTTCACTATATTTTATTAGCTAGTGAAAGACACTTGTTTAGGGAGAAAGGTTGTTTTCTGCTGCTCCAGAGAAGCGGACGCGGAGCAATGGATCCAAACTACAAGAAAGAAGATTCCACCTAAACATTAGGAAGAACTTCCTGACAGTAAGAGCTGTTCGACAGTGGAATTTGCTGCCAAGGAGTGTGGTGGAGTCTCTTTTTTTGGAGGTCTTTAAGCAGAGGCTTGACAACCATATGTCAGGAGTGCTCTGATGGTGTTTCCTGCTTGGCAGGGGGTTGGACTCGATGGCCCTTGTGGTCTCTTCCAACTCTATGATTCTATGATTCTATGAGGGTATTATCCTTTGTGTGCATAGTACATTCTGTCAAAATTAGGATCCTTTTGCTAAAACTCACCAAAGTTTGACATGCTAAAATCGATGATATGTTGCTGAAATTGCCATTATTTGGACTGAGTTGCTGCTGTAGGGCAGAATAAGAACTGGCTTGTACTGGTGTGATCAGCTTTCCTAAAAACAGTATAAATTGAGAGAGGGGGTGGGGACTAAATTCAAGCAGGAATATATACGAGAGCACATCTAAAGGTGACATGACACAATGTGACTTGGAGATGCCATGCAAATGAGGTACCAAAAGGCAGCAATCACCCTAATGTGTCCGGGAAGCTCTATGCCTTGCTCCCCAGCAGAACAGACATTTCACTGTAATATTATTTATCTTCCTTCACTAGTCATTTCCCCAATACTAATAGTTTCCTAAACACCTTTAGATTCTAATTATTACTTACTAGGCAGTTGACAGCGGAAAAGGCATCTGTTTCCCATCAAAAAGGACTGCTGGTAATGGTTCCTAGAAAGTTACCCTTACAATGGATTGTTATGAGTCGGTGGGAGGCAGGATAGACTGTATGCTGACACCCTTCTAATTGCTGGATCCAGCAAATGTTGAAATCTAAGCAAGGATTCGCATTCTTGGAATAGCCAGGCTAGCTTCCTGGTGAAACAATACCCTCAGTATGGGTCATTAAGGTAACAAAGGAAGTGGATCTGTGGCAGATAACAAATGGGTGGGCCCCCTTCCCTCAAATTGCTAGTATTCCTGGTACAGTGGTACCTCAGGTTAAGTGCCTAATTTGTTCCGGAGATCCATTCTTAACTTGAAACTTTTCTTAACCTGAAGCACCACTTTAGCTAATGGGGCCTCCCGCTGCTGCCGCGCCACCGGAGCCCGATTTCTGTTCTTATCCTGAAGCAAAGTTCTTAACCTGAAGCACTATTTCTGGGTTAGCAGAGTGTGTAACCTGAAGCGTATGTAACCTGAAGCATATGTAACCCGAGGTACCCCTGTAGTTAGAAAGACAAAGGCCACAGTGGACAGGTAGGGTGTGTGTGTGTGTGTGTGTGTGTGTGTGTGTGTGTGTAAGCTAGAAGCTGGGGGCAAGGCAGCAGGCTGGGAAGCGAGAGAGAGAGAGAGAGAGAGAGAGAGAGCGCGCGCGCGCGCAAGAGCCATGCCTGATTTCCTCTTGAATCCAAGGCTGCAGCTATGGCAGAAGCAAGACCCTTCAGTGGTGTGAATGCTGTGAACCAGTCCATCATTGCTACCGTGGAGGGGCGAGGGAGGTATGGCGGTGGGGGCAGATGGTACAGGCGAAGGGGATCGAGATATGGATACGCTCGTACCCTTTCCAATCTGCGCCCCATCCCGAGGGACGAGGGTAGGGTGAGCAAGGATTACTCACCTCCGTCACTGGTGCTGTGCAATGCCAGGTCTATAGGCAATAAAACCGCCACCCTGCGAAATTTCTTTATCTCGCAGGGGGTCGACCTGGCTTGTGTGACGGAGACCTGGGTGCGCGAAGGGGCAACAGTTACCTTACGAGAGATGGCGCCCCCGGGTTTCTCCGTCCTCCACCAGTCGCGGACTGTGGGCCGGGGGGGAGGGGTGGCATTATTAATCCGGGAAGATTGTCCTTTCAGGGCTCTACCATCGCCATCGATCCCCGGCATTGAATGTGTTGGCCTAGTGTGGGGCTCCGAGGAGAGCTTGGCTGTCTGGCTGGTGTACCGGTCACCTAGCGCACCAGCAGCCACCCTGTCAGACCTATTGGAGGCGGTGGCCGGCTGGGCCTTGGAGTTCCCCAACCTATTGGTACTGGGGGACTTCAACATCCATGCTGATGCCACTCCCTCATCACAGGTTCTGGACCTGGTGTCTTCCATGGCGACACTAGGGCTCTCCCAGTTTGTTTCGGGCCCCACGCATCAAGCAGGCCACACGCTGGATTTGATCTTTGGCGTAGGTATAGATGTGATCATGTCTCCTTCGATGAAGGTGCCATGGTCTGATCACTACGCTCTGAAAGCCAGGATTGACTTTCCGCCCCCACCCTGCTTAGGTGGCAAGCCAATTTGGGCTCGCCCGCGGAGGCTGATGGACCCTGATAGATTCCGTCAGGCCTTGCGGGACCTTGCTCCCCCTGGCGACTCATTGACTGAGCTTGTTGAGGGCTGGAATATCCAGCTCCTGGCAGCCATCGATGAGATCGCACCTAAGCGCCCTCTGCGACCCCGCAGAAACCGGGCTCCCTGGTTTACCGAGGAGCTCCGGAAAATGAAGCGGGACCTCAGACGGCTAGAGCGAGTATGGCGGGGTGCCCGTGACGGAGCCTCAAGAACATCTTATAGGGCTTTTATGAAAACCTACGAGATGGCGGTGAAGGCTGCTAAGAAGTCATACTTCTCGGCCTCCATTGCATCCGCTAGCTCTCGCCCAGCGCAATTATTTAGTATAATCAGGTCTTTAACGTCCCTTGTGGGACAGCCAAATTTAAATAACAATTTGACACTTAGCTGTGAGGCATTTGCGAGCTTCTTTGCGGAGAAGGTCTTGTTGCTCCGCCATGACCTCCCTGCCAATTTGGATACAATAAAGGAACTGGAGGCCCCTCGACTGTCCTCGGGTCCAGTATTGGACCACTTCGACCGGATATCCCCAGCCGATGTGGACAGACTCCTCCGAGCTGGAAAGCCCACCACCTGTCCTCTCGACCCGTGCCCGTCTTGGCTGATTAGAGCATGTCCAGACGAGGTGCGGGCCCTCCTGGGGGATATCATCAATTTGTCCCTTGGCACGGGGACATTCCCAGGGGAACTGAAGGAGGCAGTGGTGCGCCCGCTCTTAAAGAAAACATCATTAGATCCTTTAGATCTATCCAATTACCGCCCGGTTTCGAATCTTCCGTTCCTGGGTAAGGTGATTGAGAGAGCGGTTGCCGAACAGCTTGGTGGGTTTCTGGATGAAACATCGGCTTTGGATCCATTCCAGTCCGGCTTCCGCACTGGTCATGGGACCGAGACGGCTCTGGTCGCCCTAACAGATGATCTTCGTAGACAGCTGGATCGAGGCGGGTCGGGGCTGCTGATTCTTCTAGATCTATCAGCAGCTTTCGACATGGTCGATCACGAACTTCTGGACCACCGCCTTGCCGACGTGGGGATCCAGGGCACAGTCCTTCAATGGCTGCGCTCGTTTCTCTCTGGTCGGGGACAGAGGGTGGCGCTTGGGGGGGAATTGTCATCGCGCCACTCCTTGGTGTGTGGAGTACCTCAGGGTGCGATACTCTCCCCGATGCTTTTCAACATCTTTATGCGCCCCCTCGCCCAGCTTGTCCGGAGTTTTGGGCTGGGTTGCCATCAGTATGCCGATGACACCCAACTCTATCTGTTGATGGATGGCCATCCTGACTCGGCCCCAGACACACTGACCAGATGTTTGGAAGCTGTGGCTGGATGGTTACGTGGGAGCCGGTTGAAGCTAAATCCTTCGAAGACAGAGGTCCTGTGGCTAGGGCGGGGCGATATGGGATTGGGGGGGCAACTCCCATCTCTTGCGGGGGCGCAATTAGTGCCAGCACCGTCTGTTAAGAGTTTGGGTGTAATCTTCGACGCCTCCCTTTCCATGGAGGCGCAGATTGCAGCTATAACAAAGGCGGCATTTTTCCATCTCCGCCAAGCTAAGCAGTTGGCTCCTTACCTCTCTCGCCCTGACCTGGCCACTGTGATCCATGCGACGGTTACCTCCAGATTGGATTATTGTAACTCGCTCTACGTGGGGCTGCCCTTGAGACTGACCCAGAAACTCCAGCGGGTGCAGAATGCCGCGGCGAGACTCCTTATGGGGTCTTCGCTGCGAGATCACATTCATCCGGTGCTACACCAGCTGCACTGGCTCCCGGTGGAGTACAGGATCAGATTTAAGGTGCTGGTTTTAACCTTTAAAGCCCTATACGGCCTAGGACCCTCGTACCTACGGGACCGCCTCTCCTGGTATGCCCCACAGAGAAACTTACGGTCTTCAAATAAAAACATCTTGAAGGTCCCAGGCCACAGAGAAGTTAGGCTGGCCTCAACTAGAGCCAGGGCTTTTTCGGCTGTGGCTCCGATCTGGTGGAACACTCTGTCACAAGAGACCAGGGCCCTGCGGGACTTGACATCTTTCCGCAGGGCCTGCAAGACAGAGTTGTTCCGCCAGGCCTTTGGCCAGGGCACAGCCTGACTCCCTCCCTCGGCAATCTTCGCGGAGCTCTGGCCCAATGGTTGCCAGTGGCCTGAATTAATTAATTTTACAATGAATGATTTTAGAGTGTTGTTTATGTTATACTTTTATACTGTTTTATTGTTGTTAGCCGCCCTGAGCCCGGCTTCGGCTGGGGAGGGCGGGATATAAATAAAATTTATTATTATTATTATTATTATTATCATAGGCTCAGGCTGTGTATACATGTAAATAAGCCATATATCATAAAGACTCCACAGTCTCCTTTTCCTCATTCTGAATGAAACACAAACCCTGGGTAAGCAACTGGAAGCCCTGGAATCTCGAACCACTCAGAGACTGGGGTGGTGTGCAGCAGTATAATAGCATAATGGCTGAAAGTAAACTGGAGATGTAAAATAGGTTGCTTAACTGTTATGTTGCTATTCCAACTAAAGGTGGAGCTGTGTCAAAAAATGAGGTGGTCAGCTATGTTGCTGTTCTCAACTGCTCTTGAGGGGTTCTGGCTTCTTCTTTGAAATGACCTGAAAGAGTATGATATGAACGTCACATCTCTTATGAAACCATTTGGATTTACTTGCATAGCCCACTAAAGTGAATTGATAGTAGAGTTTTGCTTGAATTTGAAAAGCAAGTCAAATAGACTCTCTATTCGTGCTTCCTTCACCCGTCTGTCTTTTGTATTTCTCCCCCACAAATTCATTGACTAGTGTATTTTTGACTAATTTTAGCTAGTTTCACACCTAGGGATACAACTTCATGGCAGATTTCATCTTGAAATGTACGAATGTTATGTTTCATAATTGTCACAGAAAATGGCCTCATTCTCATATAATACTAAGCAGTGCTTTTTTCGGGGGGTATGCATACCCCTAAACATTTTTTGAATCTTTGTACTTATGTCTATTTACTGTATTTATTTCTCCCGATCTGAACTATAAAATAGTGATTCGCTTGAGTCAAAATGAGAGTACCCTTAAACATTTTTTAAGAAAAAAAGCACAAACAATGGCTCAGTGTGAATGCTGTGTCCACTTAGCTCCTCCCTTGGGCTTTCTAGCTTAGCTGAGCCAATAATAATAAAAACAATAATAATTTTATTATTTATACCCCGCCTATCTGGCTGGGTTTCCCCAGCCATTCTGGGCGGCTCCTAACAGAATTTTTAAAAAATGATAAAGCATCAAACGTTAAAAACGTTCCTAAACAGGGCTACCTTCAGATGTCTTCTAAAAGTCAGATACTAGTTTATTTCCAAAGTTCGCTCAGCGTGTCACCTGAACTTAGGGTCGTGGTTAAGGTCTTTCCTCCTTAACAATGATCCTCTGTGGTTATCCCAGGTTCAGATCATAATGAAAAGCCAAACCTTGGCTTCCTTGCCATACCAGACGGAGCTACAAAGACCAAGGAGGTGCAAAGTGGATATGAACTCCTCTCTGGGTTCATACATGGTAAGTCATACTCTCACTTACTGTGATATACAAATGAGGCCAAAGCCCAAAGGGCTATTTCATTCATGCCCAAGGGCTAGAGTGTATCCTATAGGAGGTTTCGCTTTTAAACATTTTTAAGAACTGTCCCAAGCTGTATTTGAAATCAAATTGGGCTCCATTGTCCAAAGTTGGCAGTATATAGAACAAAGCTGCAAAGGCGTCTGAAACAACGCCTTTGTGTGTCAAGTAACAACCTATCTTGAAAGCACTGGCAAATATGGTTAATAATTATCCTAGTTCTTCATTTACAGTATTAACTCCCTTAACTAAGCAATGGTAAGGACACTAAACAATGCTGCCATCTACAGGGGAATATTCTACTATAGTTAGAATACACATTAAACATGGTGAGGAAAGTTATTTAATACTAGGACTGTAGCCTTTAAATTATTGATTTGTTATTTTAATCCATACAAGCCATTTTGATCAATTAAAATAACATAAATTAATTAGGCAAGACTTTTTGGGGGGTGAAATAAAATAATTTTTAACACAGAGCTTTCAAATGGAAGGCACCATCTTACTGTGGTACCTCGGGTTACATACACTTCAGTTACAGACTCCGCTAACTCAGAAATAATGCTTCAGGTTAAGAACTTTGCTTCAGGATGAGAACAGAAATTGTGCTCCAGCAGCGTGGCAGCAGCTGGAGGCCCCATTAGCTAAAGTGGTGCTTCAGGTTAAGTACAGTTTCAGGTTAGGAACGGACCTCCAGAACGAATTAAGTACTTAACCCGAGGTACCACTGTAGAGGGGAAGAAAGGAATCCTTTGCCTTCATGAGTGTTAACTATGACACATACATGCACCATCTAAAAACTAGAAACTATAGTTTTCTATAAAGCAGTAGTTTGTCATTTGGAAATGTATGCAGATTTAATTGATTATTTGGTTAGTTAACTAGCAGTACAATCCCATACACACTTACCTAGGGGTATGCCCCATATTAACTAAAATACCGTACTTGCTTCTGAATGCTACAGGAGTTCACCATAATATTTCTCCAACTAGGTGGTAGCCCTGCTTTAAACATCAGACTGTTTTGTATAAAAGCATAAATTATATTATTATAAACAACATAGAATTTAGCAATGATGTTGGAGCTGCCAAGAGAATCAAATGTACATAAGTTTAGATCAAAGATCATTAAATTAAGTTTCTGTTTAATTAATCTTTAGCTTCATCTATCTATATACCATTTCCTCTGTTCCACTCAAAAACTGGAGTGTGTGGACAATGAAAATAAATATTTCAGGCTGCTTCATTCTCAGTGCATGAGTCGCAGTGTTTGTATGTGTGGAAATCTTCCTATAAATTAAGGTGATTTCTCTTTCCCGGCCTTCTCCAACTGACATTCAGCTTCAGCATAAATCACCCAGGAATCTTGGGTGAGATGGGGAAGAGAAATTAGTCAGACCTAAGCCTCTTTTTCCTTGCAAACTTCTCCAAGTCTTGGGCAACAGGAGGAAGCCCTCGTGCATGGAGCTTGGAGGGGAAAGATGGAAGCAGGCTGACAGAAATGTCTCCTTGCATCAGGAAGTCCCTTTTATATACACCCTTTTAGCCATACAGTGGTGCCTCGCATGACGAAATTAATTCGTTCTGCATGTTTTTTCGTCTTGCAAATTTTTTGTCTTGCGAAGCACGGTCAAGTCGCAACTGCACCTCTTCAAGCGGTTTTAAGAAAAAGGAAACAAACTTGCAAGACGTTTTCGTCTTGCGAAGCAAGCCCATAGGGAAATTCGTCTTGCGAAGCAACTCAAAAAACGAAAAACTCTTTCGTCTTCCGAGGCATTCGTCTTCCGAGGCATTCGTCTTGCGAGGTACCACTGTACTAAATTCAACTGATTCTTAAGGCGCTCTTTATTCATAACATCCAGCCGCATTCTCAACATATTCTGTCTTCCTATTTCATCTAACTCCTCCCATCTCTCCCCCGCCCTGGACAAACTTCTTTAAGCACAGACTTATAGTCAACAGAGCACAACAGCCCTCTTGCTGCCTCCTGCTGTGTTTTCAAACCTCTGACACTGCAAGGAACCCCTGGAGAGGCTTGAAAAAACAGCAAAATAAGTGGCTCCCAACTGATTCCCCTCCCTGCTCTTGGCATCAGACCAGAACCCTGGATGTTTCAAACTGAAGTTGAAGGAGAAAATTGGGAGAGAGGATTTGTCTTAATTTACAGAAAGTTTGGCATCCACCCTGAGCACCCCCAGTTTTTTATTCTCACAGAATGCCTGCAATTCTTATAAACCAGAACTGTGCAAAACCATCTGGTTATTACAACAAGCAATCTGCAGTTTAATTCTGTAAGCAAGATTGGGGATGGGGTGGGGAGAGAATGACCGAGAGAGTGGACAAACACCCCCCCCCAAAAAAAATTCTGTCAAGTTCTTCTCACTGGAGTACCAATGAATATGACAACTGGAAAAAATGGAGTGTGTGGACCTTCCTGTGCCAACTGCAAGCACACAAAAAAGGATATGAACAACCTGTTTGCAAATTAGTGCCGCCACATGGACACAGCTTAAATGACAATGGCGGCTGGTACCCATTGAGACAGGTGGGGCAAAGGCAAGGAGACGAAAAAACAGTAGGTGAAGTCAGAACCTATGGCAGAGTCAACTCATTCTATTTTTCTCCCTGGTTTCTGCAAGTGGGATACTTTGAGACTAAGGAGGAGGAATCTTCCGGACTGGTTGTAAGTAAGAAGGTGGGTAGGAATACAGACTCAAGTTGATAGGGTCGTGTCCCATTTGCCCTAACAGACCAGACCCCACTATTAAGCAAGGAGTTACCTTAAACCTGCAGTGCCGCCACTGAGCAGCCAAGGACTGATGGTTCTTATAGGGAATCAGATGGATGGCTCTTCCATGAGGTTTGCCTCTCCTTCTGAGCTGGCTGGGTGGCTGGGATTTGTCTCTGAATGGAGTGGGAAGTCTTTATTAAGTGTTGGCTCTAATGTGGAGGAGGGTGCCATTTGGCGCCCTCCACCACTCAGCAAAATATTTTAGATTGGCATGCTGTGGCTATGCTATAGTCTAAGGGGTATGGAGCTTTCATTCAACCAAGAGGCAACCAGAGAATCCTGCTCCCCTCTTTGGTGGAGATCTCATTGGGCCTGAGTACCAGTGAGTCCTTTATTCCATTCTGCAGGCTGCAGAAACAACATTCAGAAACTTGCAACCCACCTCATTCTTTTCAGCAAACCTCAGGGGTGCTATTACTTGCATTTTGTGGGAAATGTGGGATTTTCCTATTTATATGCCTTAAGATACTCTAAATTGCTTGTGCCCTTCATCTAGTGTCCCCTAGAGAGACCTTCTTTATTCTGAGAAATAGTGAGTAAGAACAATGGCCTGAAAGTAAAAAGAGATGTAACTTGGGTGACATAGAGGATAAAGCTATCACTAGCCACCAACCAATATTTACTATTTTCTATTTCTACTGTCAATGGCAGTGTGCCTCAATATACCATCACAAGTGGGAAGAGTTGCTGTTGCTGCATGTGGACTTCCCATAGGCATCTGGTTGGCCACAGTGGGCATATAGATGGGCCTTTTGTCTGATACAGCAGGGCTGCTCTTTTACGTTACGTTAGAACAATTTTGCTGCTAACATGTTATGTGATTGCAAACAAATTTATGCTTTTAGTTTTGCTATCACTTCCCCATCCACACGAGCATGATGATTTTCATCCTAGATCCCCCTCCCCTGCAGCTACAGTTGAAATCATTACCAAATATATATAGTCTTTGGCAAGTTCATTAGTGCAATCTGCTATCTCTATAGTAGATTTCTCCAGAAATTGACCCACAGTAACCCTGGTGTGCTATGCACCAGCTGTAGAAATGATCAAAGGGAATTGCACCAGAGGATCACTCAGGAAAGTAAGCAAAGCCTTATGCTACAGGGAAGGGCAAAAATCAATAAAACAAACAAGCCCTATTGAAAAAACATGAAAACAAATTCCTCTGCTCAAGTGCTGCACCCGTAGCAATGCCTTCTGGCTGTTAAAACAGAAATCCCTCAAATGCATCCAGGATCACATCACCCTGAAAGTCCCACCATGCACTTGTCCCCACATAACAGTGAAATATGTCGCGTCCTCACGCTCTGTACCTCATTCTGGCAACTGATTTTCATAGAATATTTCCATCTCACAGAACCACTTGTCAGACACCCACTCATTGCTTCTGGAAAATAGCTGACTTCAAGAACTGTAGGTCTTTCAACACACTGATATTTCCACATATTGAAATCCTTTGAGC
This sequence comes from Podarcis liolepis, assembly GCF_965112155.1. Lineage (NCBI taxonomy): Eukaryota > Metazoa > Chordata > Lepidosauria > Squamata > Lacertidae > Podarcis > Podarcis liolepis. Next base: position 78,280,147 of record NC_139554.1, read on the forward strand.
ACCCTTAACTCAGGGTTATTTGGTGCCAGCGTTTCGGCTCTTTTCTGTACTTGAACAGTTGTTCAATGTGTTTTGTTCTTGAGTTTGCTTGGCATGCAAACTCTTGGAGGAAGGTCTTTGTGCATATGCCTGTTTTTAGGCACTGTGCATCACCCAGTGGTGGCTGGTGCCCATTGGAACTGGTGAGGGGGAAGGCAGGCAGACTGTCAATAGGTGGAACCAAAGTCAATGACAGGCATAGCCAACTACATCCTCTCTTTGGAGTTCATCAAGGGAAACACTGAGACTAATGAGAAGCAGGAAGCCAATTGGAAATGTCCGAAAGGAAGGCAGGCAGGCATGTAAGGGCCTTGACTGAGGGACGACTGAGGTTGCGGGAACAGTGTCCCATTCATGGATGTAGCTGGGGGGGGGGCAAGGGGGCAGCTGCCCCCCATCAAGTAAAACAATAGAAATACTTAACTGGAAAATCACGTTGGATCTGCCCCCCCCCCAACAAAAGTCTTGCCCCCCCAAAAAAATCCTGGCCATGCCCATGGTCCCATTAGCCTAGATCAGGCGTGTCCAACTACCAAGAAACAGCGATCTACTCCCACGATAAAAAACTGGCAGTGATCTACCAATTGGATTGGCCAGAGTTGTTGAACCAAAGTTGTAGAGCCAAAGTTGAGCTTTTTGTTGTTGTTGTTGTTGGGCAGGGCAGGCCAAGCCAAGATGAACCAGCCTTCATTGGTGTCATGTATACATGTAATGCAGAATAATAAGCAGAATATCATATAGATACACCTCTAAATAATGTTAAGCAAGATGTATGGCTCCTCCATGCAACTGGTTTATTCAGTGTCCATCTTTATTTGTTTGTACAAAGCTTATGTGCAGAATAGACTTGACAATTTGTTCCAAATTAGTGCTATGGGTTTGCAGGGAGCGAGGATTCCCTAAAATTTATGGGTGCCAGGTTCTCCCCATAATTTCTGAAATTAGTAAATGTGAGATTTCATTGATGGATTTAGAAAAGCCTAGTATGGGAGCAGCATAACTTTCTAGGATGCACTTCATGTTCCCATTTTAAGGGAGAGATGTATGAATATCACCCTTCAGTTTTCTTATAATAAACAGCACCTTAAGCTATGTTTGTTATTGGCTTTCTGGTGATTTTCTCATTTTGGTTCCATTTAGATTTTACCATAGTGCTATGGGAGCCTCTTTTCTGTGGGTTCATCCTATGATGCTGCAATCACTGGGGTGAGGTGGGGATCAAGAATGCCTTTTGCACAGAACCAGCACCCCACTGATTAACAAAAGTTGAGAGTCTCTGCTCAGGAACAAAACTGATATTAAACCGTTACATTTATTTTAAAATAATTGTTTCATATTAGCTTCCGTCAGGAAATTTTAACAGGCAAATTGGCCTGTGCCTGGAGACCTGCTATTTGTCACAGTCTAGCAAGATTTACTTTGATTTTTCATGCTGCGCAACCCAATTAATGCACTTCTATTTACACTAAAGCACTATGACAGTCGTAGCTACACAAGAAGGAGGAGGAAAACATTGCCCTCAAGTGCAACTAGTCATGGCTTAAAGCATTTTAAAAGAATATTTTCCAGCCTGTACACTTGGGACCCACTCAATCAAACACATTCCGCCTGTCTTTCAGTCAAACTTGTTTTTGCTGCCTGCTTGGGACTGCCAAAACAGGGGTTCTATCAATCACAGTTCATAGTTGGGAGGTTACTTTAACAAATTATGCAGGTCTCCCATAAGCCATACCCTGCCCACATAATATTATATAAGACTGTACTGCTGTCCTTCCAGAGCTAACATTGCAGATAGCGTTACTAGTCCGATGTTATTTTGCCACTACTCTCAACATCCGATCAATATCGGTGCCCTTGAATACTATTTAGCTTGTCTTTATCTTTGCATAAATAAACAGAACAAGCTACAGCAGTGTTTTATATTAAACAAGATGGAGCTGGAAGATTGTTTGCTCAAGGATCAGCTGGAATGATGTTTTGGAGCAGATTCTTCATATTGAGGCCTCAGGACATCTAGTCTTATGTACTGGAGGCATCTCTCTTAATAAAGGATTGGGAAGTTAATCTAGTTTGAAACTAGTTTAGCCGTCATGTTTTCGTCAGGAAACCCAAGAACATTCCCCCAACAATTCAGAAAGCATGTCTATGTGTCTGTAAATGCTAATGTAAATGGCTGGACTTTTAATTTCTGTTGTTTCCTAGCCCTACAATAGCAACATGCATGCAAATAGCACAAAAGAAGTTCAAAACACTTTTTAGTGTGACATGAAAATGCCCTAAGGACAAATCCAACCATATATATATATTTAAGGCTGCAATCCTGATTGGGGCTTGCTTTTGAATAGACACGTGCAAGACTGAGCTGTAAGTTTCACTTATTTCAATGGAACAGGTGTGTGGTTCATTCATTTGTATAGTTGGAAGTAACTACCATTATGTTCAACAGAGCTTAGTCCTGCAAAAGTAGAAGATTGTATAGATGACTGCAATCTTAACATTCTCATTGGAGAGGAAGAAAGATACACATTTTGAGATGGATCATGCCCATAGTTATACAAAGGAGTGCTGAGATCCTGTTAGAGAATCTAATGGAGCAATAATCAGGAGACAAGGACCCATGCAATTTGCACCACTTTTTCAGGGAAGTTGCAGAAGTGGATGTTGCACCGCCTACTGGAATTTTTGAGATCCGCTTGTTTAATTCTCATTTCTGTGCTTTCTGTTTCCTGGTGGCTTACCAGTTCAGCTAATTGATTTTTCACACATGTGTGTTTTCTTCTTGGAGCCGCTCTATTAGTCTTTCTTGCATTTGGTTCTTATTTTCTAGAGTGGAGATGGTGTTAGTGAGGGTTTCCACTCTGAAGGTCAGGTCGCTGATTATTGTCTTCAGGGGAGTCAATGTGTTCTTCAATAGTTCTGCAAGTCTCAGTTCCATTTCCCGCAGGTTCCGTTTTGTTGTTGGGCTGTTGTCAGCCTGGGGGGATGTTGTGGTCTCAGTGCTGTTCACCATCTCCCTGGTTCGCGCTATCTCAATCTCCCTGGTGGCCTTGGTTTGAGATGTGCACAGTGTCCTTTTGGAGTGGGGGGTGTTGTGGCTAGGAGTTTTAGTGGTGGTAGTTCCTGGGTGTTGTTGAGTTGAACAGGCATTGTTGACTGGAGGCTTTTAGAGCATCTAGATTAGGCGGCCATTTTTGTCATGCCTGGGCTGTGTTTTAACGGCATGGTCGCCTCAGCAGTGTTGAGGAAGTGGGAGGCAGACAAGCAGACCGACCGACAAACAGCTGACACAGAAGGGTTAACAGCCAGACATGCAAGAGACAGATGGGGTGGGGCCAGAGAGAGGGGGTGTGGTGGTTGTTTGTGGATGCACATGTGCACGCACACCTACACACCTGTACACACAATGAGGGAGCGAGGTCCAGTTAAGGGTGGGAAATGGGGTTAGGATTTTGTAGTAAAAAGCTAAAAATTAAAGGCTTGTGTGCAGCTCCCTGATTGGCCTCTGTCCGCTTCCCTTGCGCCAGTCACCAGAGAGGTCGGGTTTGGACTGGGCCGTGTGCTTCTACACAGCCTCCCTGGCACTCCCGGTCCCCTCCTACTTCTCTCTCTTGATGGCTGCGGGGCGGTGGCAGTGGAGGCTGGTGAGTGTTCAGCTGGGTGGGGGGCTCCGCTGCGTTCTGTTCAGCTCCAGAGGCCTCTGGACCTCCGAGGGCGATCCCAGTCCCAGTGGAGCTGAGGTTGTTAGGGGAAGAGGTTGGGGGCTCTGCTCAGCCCTCTCGATTTTTGTGTTGGGTGTCCCTGGCTCCCCCTTGTTTGCAACAGTGGTGGCATTGGCAGCACAGGACCAGCCAGAGAACCCTGTTGGTGCTGGCGGTCCCTGTGAGCTCAACATTCATAAGGCGATCGCCATCTTGCCTCACCGGGAGTCCCCTTGCATACCCCTCTTCATCCATAGATCTCAGGGCGGATCACAACATGAAAAGGGCCAACTGTCAGGAAAAAATACTATTTAAATAGCCACTTCAGCTGAGTCATGGCTGGGAGTGAACAGGAAGCCACAAATTTAAGGGTTGATAGCAGGTAGAAGTAGAGCCAGGTTTAAAATGTGGGCAAACAATGAAAAATGGCAGGACAGCATCAATATAAGGGCCACTCCTCCTGCCAGATGCTTCAATAGTGCTTTGTTCTAACTTTGTGGACTGGCAGCCTCCACGAAGTGGCTTTGAAAAGGTGGGAGGACAACAGGAAAAGCTCTGGAATGCAACATCATCTGCATTCTATTTAATAACTGGGTGAATTAATGATGTCATTCCAGATAAAACAGCTAGTGTGGAAGAAACCCTGAACTCTATCTGATGACATACCCAGCTGTGTTTGTTGCATTTATAGCCTGATTTTCCTACAAGGAGCTGAAGGTGGTATACATGATTCCCTCTGCTTTTTACACTCACAACAACCTTGCGAGGTAGCGAGCGAATGACCCAAAGTCACCCAGTGAGCTTCATGGCTGAATGGGGATTTGAACCTGGTTTTTCCCATTGTAGTGCAATACTCTAACAAGTACATCACATTCGGAGTCACTTCGACAGGGATACATATATCCATCTTAAGTATATATATTTCAGATTGGATGTTTCTTTAAAACATAAACCTTCTAAGAATCCTCCATTCTGGTAAGCCTAACCCATACATTAGCAAGAAAAGCCTGGATTTTACAATCCAAAGAACTTAAATTTGTTCCAAAAATTAGGCAGGAAGGAAAGGCAGAACAACTACAAAGAACCCACCTTAATTTTTGCTTCTGTATTCCCTTTAATGCAGAATGAAAAACCCTACTGTACCATAATGGAGTTGTGAGTTTATTTTAATTAAGAAACCCTAAGTAGGCAGGAACGTGTTGGCCTCACTGTTCTGGTGGAATCTCATGATAGCCAATTATATCTTAATAATACAGCGTTAGATGTAATAAATTTCCAACAAAATTTGAAAAAAATAAAGATTCCCATACATTTTTTAAGGATCTATTTTGTTTGAATAAGAAACAGTCTGACAGCTGTTCATGTGCAGAATGTTTATTACAGTATATTATTTATTTATTACATTTATATACCACCTTTATCTTCCAAGGTGGTGTACATGATTCTTCTCTTCTCCGTTTCATGCTTACAACAACCCTGTGAGGTAGGTTAGGCTAAGAGATGGTGACTGGCCCAAGGTCACCCAGTGAGCTTCAGTGGGGATTTGAACCCTGCTCTTGTAGTACAACACTCCAAATGGGAGCAAATTCTGTTACTATCATAAGTTGCTTTTATGCTAATCTTGAGAACAAAGAATAGCATTTATTAAACAGACATCACAGTACTATTTGTGTTGATCATGTCAGAATACATGAGAGCGGGGATTTTTGTATCCTCAATTTTTGGCGGACAAAAACTGCCAGATAACAATGCTTTTGTTATTTCATTCACATCCACCCCATATTGAATAGCAAGGAAGCTAGCAATAATCCCTATCTCTCCCCTCCGGAAGAATGTACTGGGTTTGTTAAAATGCTAATGATGTCTGTCCTTACTTTAGTCCTGGCTAAAGAGCCCAAATTAATAAAATTAAGCACACATTCTGTAAAACAAGTGTCTCCCATAATCTATGTCTGTTTGTAGAAGGCTAAGCACATGGTATATAATTTGTGTTACTCATTGCTCTGGTCATGGGTTAGTTCTGGTTATTAAAAGTAATGCTGTGTCTGAAGGAAACAGCAATGTCTATGATACTTTAATTGGTGTATCAGATATTTAATATAGGAATGAATGAGGCCAATACTACTAGAAAAACACTGAATTCAGTCTAGGGAAGGATTAGTTATCTGAAGGCCTACGGACCACATCTACTCCCTGTCCTGATTTTATCTGGCCTCCTCACCCTTTCCTGTGTCAGACTGGAAGCATGAGGCACCACTTGTTTGACAGGTGCCTCAGGTAAGAAACAGTACCACATGCACCCTGTGTTGTCAAGGCATTGCTGCTCCCTAAACTAATATGCTGGGGAAGAAGCATTAACCCAAGACCAAAAGCAGTGGTCTGCAAAAGAGATTTCTGCAAGGGGACATGAAAGGTCTCCCCACTGGTTCTACTTAATGTTTTAAATTGGGAACACTTGCACATCGTGACATGTGAAGCTGCCTGCCTTACTAGTAAGAATGGGGAAAAGGTTTCTTCTTGAACTTCCTGGGTAACATTTGAACACATGGAGTCTTGTGCATTTTTCTCACAAGTTCTAGATAGGTGCAAAGCCCACACATTTCAGGGAAGATGTAAAACATGGAGGTGCTCAAGCTTCCTCTTCCCCTGCTTGAAATTATTTGTAACATGGCAAGTGTTACAATTTTAAATAGGATGGAAGCTGAAATAAGTGCTCCAGTCTTAAATAGAATAACCAAATGCTAGTTTGGCTGCAGGCCATTTGTCTAGTCTATGGTGTGGCCTAGTGTCTAGACTACTTTCAGGTTTTGACAGAAGTGAATTGACAGAGGCCATCTGACAAAGCGCTTCTGCTTTCATGGCAAATGGAAAGAGTGGACTGCTAGATTTGATCGGCATCAAATGTTTATTTGATGTGGTGAACGTAGCATTGTAGCCATTTCCTCACCTGTAGAAGACTTAACGCTATAAACATGCTGGCCTACAGCAGCATGCTATTTCTCATGCAGGGTTAATCTTCAGGCACTTAACATGCAAGGAATTTCTATTGGTGAGTATTGCATGTCCCGCTTTAGAAGAACAGGGAACTTGTGTAACCCTCCAGATGTTGTAGTTCAGCAACTCTCTGCATCGCTGACCCCTGGCCTGACATGCTGGCTGCGGCTGAGGGGAGCTGGAATCCTACGACATCTGGCGTGCCACAGGTTCCCCATCCCAGCTTTGGAGCTACCTTTTTCCTAGAAGGGAAGGTGTGCAGCCCTTCCAGAAGCAAAGTGAGATACATTGGTGGGGAAAAGATTCACTTGCTGAACGTGCCTGTCAAGCTGATTTCCAAGGCACAAGCCTCCACCCGCCGGAAAAAGAGAGCAACCCTAGCAGTTCCTTGAACAATTTGAGCAGCTTTAATGAACTGCAATGCTGCCCCTGGGTTTGGGGCTCCTGCCTATGACCCATAGTGGCCAGCTTCTATGAACCGAGGTCCCTTTGCCCCCCCCCAAAAATATATTTGAGGGGGCTGAGTTCCCTGCCCAGTTGATGGGCATTGCCATTCAAATAGCGTGGGTGTGCCCCACCATGTGATCGATTATGCAGGGCAGGGCTTTTCTGCCCCCCCAAATACTTTAAGTTGCCCCCCCGCTAGACCCCATGGAGAATGTGGGTCGCCCTTGGGGCTGCCATCCCATGAGACTGCGCTGCACTTACTTGGGAACTGGGTGGGGAACGTTTACGTCTGAGGAAGCCCCCCGGGGACAGGCTACTTACTACCTGGATGGCTCAAGGTCGCACCCTAAACCCGGGTTGCCGTTTGCGGGTCCTCTTCCCGCCCTCCGCCCGGTGGGTGGTGACTTCTTGCTCGCCTAGGAGTAAGACCTGGCGAAGGGCGAGCCGGCCACCTGGCGCTCCTTCGCCGAGCAGGCGAGCCAGCAACAGGCGAGAGGAGCGGCGGCGCGCGGTTGTCCCACGCCGGGGAAAGGGGCGGGGCGGTCCCTTGGCTTCCGCTCGGCTCGTCCTGGGGCTGGAGGGAAGCGGGAGGCTCCCAGCCCCTTCCCCCCCTCTCCTTCCCAGAGCGGCAGCAGCGCCTCGATGAGGAGGCGGCGGAGGAGGAGGTGGGGAATCCGGAGAGCGCCTCCCTCCCCGTCTGCCGAGCGCGGCGCACTCGGAGCATGGAGCCCGCCTGAGCCACTCGGCGGGCAGCAGCTGCTGCGGCACAACATGGAGGCGGCAGCGCCGCCGCCGCGGCTGCTGCTCCTGTCCCTGCTGGCCGCCGTGGTGCTTCGGGGCAGCTTGGGCGCCGTCGGGGGTAAGTTTCGGGGCGGGGCGGGGGCTCCGGCGGGCGGCAAGCTGCCTTTCCTGGGCTCGGGGAGAGCGGGGAAGCCTTTTGTTGTGCAGACGGAAACTTCTCCGCGCAACTCGAGAAGTGGGACTTGGTGGGAATGGAGGAGGCTGGCATGGGACGGAGGCGGCGGCAGGGAGGAAAAGCAGCAGCCCAGGCGCGGAGGGCGGAAAAAACGAGGTGGGGGGGGGGGATCGAGGAGGCTCGGGGCCGTGAGGACCTCGGGGCCAGTGTCCGCAAGAGGCGTAGCGGGGTGTGTGCGAGGGCGACCCGTACCAGATCGGGCAAGAAAAAAGACGGAAAGCTGCTTCGTTGTGGCTCCCCCCCCCCCAACAACTTCTCATTTAAAGAAGGAGGGCGCTTGCGTGACCTACTCATCCCCCAGCACCAAAAAATAAATGTAGGGTTTTTTCTGGTGTGTGTGTGTGTGGGGGGGTGAGCCTTCCTTTTTCCTGCTGGCCAGGCAAGGATTCCCGTCGCCTTTTGCGTGCTCCTGGGCTTTCGAGCTCAACCTTGTGCCTCGAGAGCGAGACAAAAGTCTCCCCCCTCCCCGTTCCCAGCGCTTTGCGGCCCTCAGACGCAGTGATTTCCCTGGAGTTTGGAGGAGCTGGTGTCGGGTGTCGATCACAGGCAGAATCAAACTTTTGGCATCAGCCTTGGGAGTGGGGGTTGGGGGGGAGCAGATCTTCTTTCCTTTTATTTTAAAGTTGTAAAGGGGAGGGTATGGGGGAGAAACGGAGGGAGGGAGGGAGGGAGAGAAAGACTTGCTTGACTTGTGAAACTTAACACTTGGCAAAACAGACTTCTGAGAAGAGTTTGTCTGTCTGGGGGTTTACCCAGACTTTAGCTACAGTGAACATTTGTTCCCTTGACTGCTCGGAGCGTTCAGACAATCACGTCCATTTCCATATCAATTAGAACTCGTTTTAAACTTTTGGAGGGAATCACGCTTTCTCTTCTGCTTCTTCTTTAAACTTCTGAGCACATTCGTGTGTGTGTGCTTAAATTCTGACTGGGAACTTTCTGCATTCATATGTGTTATATGGAGATTAAGAAGGGTGGTGGTGATGGTTGTAAGCTGTATTTTCCCTATGGCTTCTTCCATTGGGCTGGAAAAGTGGCTTTGCTTCTGTATTTGATAAGCTTCAGTCCCATGTAGTGCACAAAACAAATGTGGACTTACTTGTCCTTTTTGAGAACATTTGTTCTGTTCTTGCCAAAATCCCCACGGTGCTTAATGTCTGAATACCAGTGTGGTGATAATAATTAGAAAGTGATCCAGGGGTTGCCACCAAAAAGGGAGTTCTGAGCTGTACTTTTCTGCTCCTTTCTGTCATTGCCTACAGGAAAGTTCCAGTTTGCACGCAGGGAGCCTCGCGCAGTAGCCTGGTCTGCTTGTTGTCTGCGTAGCAGTCAGCAAACTGAAGTTTTGATGCACTAATGAATGTTAATTGTTGTAATTTCCCAAGTAGTTGAAGAAATATAGCAGTGTGGCTAACAGTCAGTAGAGCACCCCCTCAGGGTAATTCGTATTAGGCCACCCACTTCTCTTGCAGTAGTTACCAGAACTATCATTTAATATGGAAGCTCTGACTAAAATTCCTCCACAGCTGCTGTGTTCTGTTTGTGCATGGTTTTAACTATAGGTGCATGTTTGTGAAAAGGCTTCTGCACCTCTCATAATTGAATCTCTTTCTGATAAAGTATTTTAGGAGTCAATACCTGTGCAGTGGTGAGGTAACCTCATAACTATTGTGGTCTTTTTTAAATTTTCCAGGAGCTCAGTTCTCTGAGGAATGGTGTTGTTTTATTTAGTAAGGCTTCTGTTTAAAATCTTGTGTGGGGCAAACCGAGGCCAAAATAACCCAAAAGAGGGGCTGTTCTCTGATAAATTTTAAAGGAATATGAACACAGCCACCATGTATCTTTGTTAAATGAACTCTGTGTACTTAAGGAGGCTAGCAGCTTAGGGTGAAAAGGGGCAGCTGCTGTATACCTGTTAGTTTGGGCAAAGTTTGTGTGCACCAGCACATCCAATAGAAAAGACATGTTTAATTTACTTTTTTAGGGATTCAGCTAATGTTTATTTTCTAACCAAATAAAGGATTTCCGTAACATTAAAACCATAACCGATAAAATTTTAAATAACTATAAACAGTGGGTTATATCCAATGTTAGTTGTACACAAATTTAAAATAATTGCAGTCAATGGGTGATAACTAATATTAGTCATACTGGGGGGGGGCTAATCCATTGAAATCTTTAAGTCCATTGATTTTACTGGGTCTACTCTTCAGTATGTTTAATGTTGGATATCATTTAGTGGCTGGCATTTAGGAGAGCTGTGTTAAGTGGTAGAGTCTAGGATATTTAGGGATATTAGATCAGGTTAGGATTCAGGTAGGTAGCCATGTTGGTCTGACACAGTCAAGATATATATTCTCCAGTAGCATTTTAGAGACTAGGTTTGTTCTGGGTATAAGTTTTCATGTGCATGGATGGTATCTGAAGAAGTGTTCATGCACACAAAAGCTTATACCCAGAACAAACTTAGTTGGTCTCTAAGGTGCTACTGGACATTAAAATATATATTGATAGATAGATCAGGTTATGGTTGTAGATGGCCCACAAGTGAAAAGCAGTCTTGTGGTACTTTATGTGACAACTTTTTAGGATTCTGGTCATTTCAGTTTTGAAAGTTTACTATGCTTTTTAGCTATATGTGTTTGAGAATTCAAACTGATTTCCAAGTGTGAAAAGAATATGTTAATGAGAAAGCAAGTAGAAAATGGTTCCAGGTTTTCTTATTTCTAAAGCAGATTTCAAGATTGATCAGTTGCCAACACACAGCTTCTTTAAATGTGCACTTAACAGTTGATGGATGTGAAATTCTAAATACAGTAGGCATATTTCTGAAGCAAACGATTTTAACTTCAGTCCTCCAGTTTATGAAATGAGCTGTTGAAGATTGTAGTCATCTGCTTGTTTTGCTTTTTAAAAAATTATTGGGATTAGAAAAACATGTGAAATTACCTCACTGAACTCTGTGCTTAAAAACTGCTTGACCTTGGGATTTCCATAGAACTTAAATTAAGGCAGGGGTTGCCAATCCTTTTTGGTCTGTGGGCACATTCGCAATTTTGAGAGAGTGCTGTTGGCTTCTGACATATAGAAAGAAAATGCACATAAATATGAAAACACTTTGCTATTCCATGGGGTTTGGGTAAAAGTTGCATGCAGTAGAATTAAAACAGATCCTTTTGAATTGTTTTTGGGCTAAAGTAGTGCTGGAAAGCAGCAGGTTGTGATTCCTATGGTTAGCCTATGGAGAAAAATGTGATCTGTAATGTGTGGAAAACATGTAAAAACTTCATGCAGTTTCAAAAACGTCTGTTTTACTGGATCTGATGTATGCACAGTCAATCATCTTATGCATTCTACAGCCTTTCTTTCCTTCTTTCTTCCCACCAATCTCCTAGATTTACTTATCCTTATCTCCGCCATTCTGGTCTCCTTGTAGGTATTGTGAGCATTGAAAAGCTCATAGAAGTGAAAGAGGAAATAGCATCATTCTTCAAACTTCCTCTTTTAGCTCTATGTACTTTTGAATCAGAATTGTGGAGTTGGAAGGGACCCCTAGAGTCATCTAGTCCAACCCTGTGTGATGCAGGAAACTCAGCACGCGGTTCCACATACAATCATACCAGACCTGCTTAGCTTTGCAAATGGGCCAGCAGTTTTATTGCTGCACCACCTTTGCCACATCATGATGGTGGTGGCTGAGAGGCTTCATGCTGGTCAGGGGAGCCCCCCCCCCCCAAGAACTGTGGGAACTTATTATGTCAAAGCCTCTGTGTTAATGCCACATGTGCTGTCTGCTTGCCTGAACAATTTCTCCAGCTGTTCTTACCTTCATGGAAACTTGGTGCATATATGAACTGTGGCCTGAGCCACTGTCTTAAATTCCTGGGAAATTGGATTCAGCATGTTCATCTGACTTGCACTGAAGGCTCCATGGGGCTGAAGCACTTTGGAAATTTGACTATCCGGACAGTGCCACCCACCCTTAATTTGGACAACTGCTCTGGAAGGATATCATGGTTGATGGTATCAAAAGCCACTGAGAGGTCAAGGAGACCTTTTTCCTGTCTCTCCCCCAAGTCCACTGGCTCATTGAGGAAAAAGCCAGTGAAATATTGTACGTGTGTCTAGGGAACCAAACTATGCTGTAACATCATAAGCCTTTTCCTCTTCTTTGTTAAGAAGACAATGTTGAATTTCAGACTTTGGTAAATACAACTTGAATGGGATATTGAAGTCTGAAGTTTGACATTGTCCAACATATTGGTAAAATAAAACTCAATTTTTATGGAAACTTTTATTTTGTGCCTCATATTTCCTAAGTTGACTTTAGTCTTTACATATGGACTGTATTAGTGAGGTTGCCTAGTAAGAGCTTCTCGGGTTTTTAAAGATTGCTCTCTTTCGCCCATTTTCTCTTTGCATTACATGTTTGGCTGTCTTGGTGCTGTAAAAGAAAACAACAACCAGTCATTGATTTTTAATGTATATTTTAGTATGTAATGAATGACAAATTCAGAGGTGCATATGAGCTGTATTTTTCTTCTGCATGGGATGAGTGGGTTTTACAAAACACAAAAGGAAGATGGGCATGAACATTAGCAATGAGTCCTGATTGCTGGGCTGTTCTGCAGAGTAGGATCAGTTGACAGAATTAGTTTTTTTGACATATATGTAATGAAATGATAGTGACAGGTGTGACTCTTAGGGTCACTCATGCCCCATTCTTGCTCCCTGCACAAACTCAGTTGAAGTATAGCACTTAACTGCACCCACCCGGGATCTCCCTGAGCTATCATAGGTTCAGAGGAATATGAGAGGATATTGATGCACCCAAGCTGGCACTCTCTTACACCAGACTTGAAAATAACATCTGATCAGGCCCTATGAATATTTAGAAGATGCAAATAAGTCAAACATCTGAACTAGGTCTCTCTACGGCAGGAGTCAGCAGCCTTTTTCAGCTGTAGGCCGGTCCACCGTCCCTCAGACCTTGTGGAGGGCTGGACTATATTTTGAAAATATATATGAATGAATTCCTGTGCCCCACAAATAACCCAGAGATGCATTTTAAATAAAAGGACACATTCTATTCATGTAAAAACACGCTGATTCGCAGACCGTCCCCGGGCCGGATTGAGAAGGCGATTGGGCTGCATCCGGCCCCTGGACCTTAGGTTGCCTACCCCTGCTCTACAGCATTGGTATTAGCAGTAAAACATTGTGTTAGTTTTCTCCTAACACCAGGGGTGAAGCTTCTCAAGCCTGGGAGCTGAAAATGGCCAAGGCCCTCTGATCCATGGAGCCTAGGTTACTCCTTTCTTCCTAAGCTCATCCCTCACCAGCCCTGTACCCTCCTCAAGTTGTTTGTCTAGTTCAGGCATGTCCAAAGTCCATTCCGGGGGGGCCTAATCTGGCCTGCCGGTTGGTTTAATCTGGCCCCTGTGGCAGTTTATTTCCTGGGGTAAAATCCTAAAAAAACCTCAGTAACTTCAATAATCCTAAAAAAAGGCCAACAACTTTGATAGGCTCTCTGGTCGGCCCTCACAGCCCTTCATTTAATCAAATCTGACCCTCTTTGAAAAAAGTTTGAACACCCCTGGTGTAGTTGAAGAGTGTTTGAACTGTGATAATGGCCTTTGCTTGTCCTGAATGGAGGATGGAAGGATGTGTGGATACGCCACTCATTTTGTGTGGCTAGAATATACTCCATTGTTACAAAGCTTTTGCCTCAGGCCTTGTCTATGCAGTCCCTGGAAGGTTGTCCTTGACAGAATGTGACCCTCAGGTTTCCCCACCCTGTCCTAAAGCTTGATTCCTCCCTGACTGTGTCTTCAGAGTTCCCAGTACTTCTCCATTTATAGTTGCCAAATATGTGGAGCATTATAAAGACCTGCATAAAATGCAAATCATATAAAGCTGCACATATTTCATGTCTGACTTTCTTAAATCTATAGCTTTCAGGGCTTCTATCTCTTTTGATGTTTTTCATAAAGTGAAGTATTACAAAATTCGTACTCCAAAAGACTTTCAAATGGAGGACACTGTCAGGATCCATTCTAGAATAATATAGTCTGCTGCTTGCCGACGTGAAACAGTGGCTTGTTGGCTTGCTGATCGTGGCTTGTTAAGGAGCAGCAAACCATGATCCCGGGTCTGGAAGGAACCTGAAGCCAAGGCTCCACACTTTGCTTATCCTGCTTGTGCAAACTAGCCAGGAGTGATCAGACTCATTCCTGATAAGATACAACAAACCAGAAAGTATGGCTTATTGTTGCATGTGGATGTGGCCACCCTTTGGACCCCAAACCATGAGTTAAAAGAGAAACGCATCAGTGCTGTTTTGCTGAACACTTGTGCAAGCACAAGGCTTGTAGTGCTGTGCTGCGATGTATGGAGAGTGTGAGAGACAATGAGTAAGGAAGATACAGGCTTTAACATATAATCTCAGCTGGGCCATAAAGACAGGGAATTGGAGAACCTCCCTTGATTTGAGGTCCCCTTTCTCACCCTGTGCTCTTCTGTTAGGCTGGAACCAGCTTTCCATAAGGTGTAAGAGGCATTTTGCAAGCAGAAGACACTTTGGATACAGGCCAGTGTTCTGCGGTATTTAAAGGCTTACTGGTTTCTTATGGCATGACCTTGAATCAACAAGAGCTGTCCTCATCAGATACATGACATATACATCCCATGCGGGTTGAGGTACAGTGGAGGAAAACCATCTTTCCAGTCCACTTCATGTCTTGAATGAAGAAGCCTCTTGACTATGAAAGCTCATACCACAATAAGTGTTAGTCTGTAAGATGCATCTGGATCTAGTTAGCTGAGCTGCATAAAATGAGATTTAAATGGAGTAGAGGAAATAGATCCCAAATTGTAGTGGATTACTAATAAGTCAGACTTGAATCACTTGAAAGCTGCCCCATGTGACTTCTAGAATTCACACTGTCTGTTCTGTTCCACACCCATGCCTGCCCCCCTCCCCATTTCCTAAACCTTTTCTCATGGGAACTGTGAGACTTCGCCATGGTAGATGGGACTGCTACTTGGCAATCTGGTGTACATTCCTTAATTTGTATTTGCAGCAGATTTGAATACTGCATAAGGTTTAAACTGAACATATATTTCTAGTTTAAAGTTGTGGTCATTTAATGCAGTAAGTGAGAATCTTCTTTTGGATTTGTTACTTATGAGTAACTGGACTCGCAGTGGGATCCATATTCTCTTCCTCATGCGTGTCATCCTTTAACTGAAAGAAAAGTTGTGTGATTGTACAAAACCAACCAACAGTTAAAGCATTTACAGAAGGTAACTCTGGAATTTGCACTCCTTTCCAAGAGATGTTCAGCCAATTGGGAGAATAAATTTTTTGATGTAGCTTTGAAATAGAATTAGTTGCAGATGACCAATACTTTGTTTGCCAGCAGCTAATAATCTGGAATTGAAGACTGCTTTGTGGAGCATCTGATGCAGTGCCTACCCTGCCCCTCGCCTTCTAAAACCATCTCCTTGATGTCTGTTTCTTTATCACCCTCCAGAACAGGAGTGACCAGCCTGTGGCTCCCTCCATATGTTTCTGGACTTACCAACTCTCCTTATCCTTGACTACTGGCCATGCTGCCTGGAGCTGATGGGAGTTGTAGTCAAGCAACAACTCAGAGGGTCACAGTTTAGACACCCCTACTCTAGAGTCATATTACTAGAATACAGCAAGTGTAATACTGACAACGAGCTGTGCTGCTGGTCCTACCAAACTGCCTATGAAAGTTCACAGGAAGAGTTGGGATATGCTTAAAGAGATGGTGGTGGGAGTGGGGCTGTTCTGCCTTGGATTCCCATTGCTTCAGACATGGCCAAACTTGGCCCTCCAGCTGTTTTTGGGACTACAATTCCCATCATCCCTGACCACTGGTCCTGTTAGCTAGGGATGATGGGAGTTGTAGTCCCAAAACAGCTGGAGGGCCAAGTTTGGCCATGCCTGCTTTAGCTGCTATTACACTGGATAGTGTACCTGCCACATTGGCTCTTATACTTCTCTCTTCCTTGCAAGTGAGGAGGTACATGCCTGTGCTAAAGGTTTTAGGTAGATAAGTGGATAAAGTTTGGAATCTAGATGGGCAATGAACTTCCCCTTGTCTCTAGTTTCTGAGGCAGGCATTGATTTTGCCGCCTTCCACTGTCTTACTCAGATTATTCCTTCTTGTGTCATTCTGTTTTAATTGAAAGAGTATTGGAGGCTAGCTCAGTTCTCACTCTGCCTAGCCCTATGGTAGGTCCTGTGTCTTGAGTCCAATGTAGTTTTTTTGCCCTTGCTATTCCTGGACCAAAATGTTTATTTAAGAGTGTGTGTGTATTCCCATGGAGAAATGGCTCATATGTTACTACTGGTGAATATGGATTGACCTTTGGTGGGACAGTAGAGTGTGGTGGAATCCCAGGAACTAGCTTTTTTTAATACATGTACATTTGGGAAGGAAAGGGGGTAATGTCTGTCTCATTATTTTATGGCACACTTTAGCATCCTCTGCTATTTTATGTACACCTGGCAGGTGTTCTCTTTTTAGGGACATAGCAATACAGTGAGTTTCCAAAGGCTGGGGGGGTATATCAATCAGCATTGACCTCTGAATATTGATAATTCTGATGAATCTGCGAGGCAGGTATTTTGGAAATGTGTCAGAAAATATGTGTATAGTTTCCTAATCATGTTTACATGACTGTTAGCATTCAGCAGTGCACCTCTGTGTTTTTTTATTTGCCAAATATCTGGGATTGTTAACGTTTCAATCGTTGGTTTTGGAAACTCAGTTTTAACACAGATTAATTAGTGATATACAGCCATCCAGTGACGGATTGGTGTTATGGCTCTGAAAGCAAATGAATGCTATCATCTGAAACTTGTGTTTAAAAAGGTTATTGGCCAACCACACACTGCACTGTTTGGGGTGTCCACAAGGGCTCAGATCATTACTCTTCCTAATTTTATCAGAACCTACCAAGTATTGACAGTCAGAGAAGCAGCAACACACCACAGCAACACTCCCACACACCCCTGCAGTAGCTATAATTTCTGTTCCTTTCCATATGCTTAAAAATCTCCAATAAAGTAGTTAAAATTATTCCAAAACTTGGGTGCTATTTCCTGGCTAGAAGGTTTTCCTGATCTGTGATTATGCCCTTACCTGCCTGGATGAAGAATTAAGAAAGGGTTGTGTGCGCACACGTATAGAAACCTCTGCCTTCTGTGTGCTTGAAATGTAACTTACTGTAGAAAGGCAAGAATTGCATCCTTTGCTCTGCCCATTTCTCCCTCTGCCCCCTTGTTCCTGGGAGGTTGTCTATGAGGGAATGCAGCCCTGGAGCTGAATAAGGTTCCCTGCCTTAGGATGTGACCTGCTTTCTCTGTTACACTGAACTGTAAGAGGAGTGACCCCAAGGCCCTTACTGGAGTTTTCTTTTTATTCCATGAAAGCTTTTACTTAAGACTCAAAGCAATAACTAGCAATCAAGGCATCAAAGTGTTTGCTCACCATTGCCACACTAACTATGTAAATATAACATATAAGCCCTTTAAAGGAAACAATGTAATGTTGCAATCAGTGTATTAGGATACCACATTCTTCAAATGATTTATACTTAAAGGTTGTCTCCAGGGCTTTTTTTCAGCTGGAGCTCAGCTCCAGCACCTCTCAGGTAGATGCCATTGCCATTCTAAGAGAACAAGGGAGAAGTTCATGGTGAGCTCTAGCACCTCCCCCTCTTTCTTTCTTTCTTTCTTTCTTTCTATAATTTTTTAATTAGCTTTCCAATATACCTCCAATAATAGCAAAATTATAACAATAACTATTAATTCCCAAATTATACAGTTATCGAAATGCCAACCAACTTCCAATTAACACATTTTAGTTAAAGTGGCTCCCCGCATGGTGGTTTGGGTGCATTTCCAATCTTATATCACTGCGTTCCATAATCTTAAATAATGTCAGTTACATTTAAGTTATAATAATAATCTCTTATTCAACAGTTACATAATTAATGATTCCCATTTGTGATGTTACAATATATAAATTTATAAAGTTTAATGGTGGTGTAGGAGGGATTTTGCCAGACGAAGTGTTTTTGCACTCAATGCCTCCCTTCCTTCCACATTTCATGCCAGAGCAAGAGCCAGGTATCGAGATGAACTGTGAGTGAAGCCCATTCCCCTGTTCTTGGGGGGGATTTGCAAGGATGAGTTACCCTCTGTCATCCTTGTTTTTTGTTTGCTGACGATCCCCTGCTGTAATGGGGGCTGCCTCCATTAAGGCAAGCCTGACCAGAAGCCCCTGGCACCTCTTTCTAGAAAAATAGCACTGGTTGTCTCCCAAATAAAATAGAAACCCAGTTGAATGTTGTGTATACATGTTACGAATACAAAATGGTTTTTGTGTGTGTTTTTTTAAACCCACACAATTAATTCAATAATTGGGAGATATGGGAAATTTAAAAAGATGTGGGAACTGGATATTGGCACACAAATTCTTCCCAAGGATTGGAATAACATTTGAGAGTCACGGCCCTTAAAATTTGTTTCCAGGTTTTTTAAAGGGAAAACTTACTAAAATTATTATACAGATGTTGTTACACTCCTTTTCAAATGTCAAAAATATTTTATTCTATATCACCTAATTGTTGGAGGGGTTGCAGTAAACTTAGTACATGTTATCATTTATGGTCGGAATGTCAGTTAGTGCAAGATTTTTGGAATTTGATAGAAATGTTAAATATTACTAAAGAAACTATTGTTGTCCAAAATTAATGCTACTGAATATTTTTGATGATAGCAGTGTAAATATATTGGGAAAAGGATGTCTTATATACGATCTTGGCAGCACACAAAGTTATTGCAGCTGAATGTAAAACAGCCCAGAATCTTACTCTGGATACTTACTACTGCTCACTCTGGAATATACCGTATTTTTCGCTCTATAACACGCAGATTTTTTCTCCTAAAAAGGAAGGGGAAATGTCTGTGCGTGTTATGCAGCGAATGTGTGGTCCCTGTAGCCGAAAAATAAGGCAAAAATCAAACCGCGCTTCAGGGAGAAGGGAGCTCCGTGAGAAAGCTGTTGCTTTCCTGCATTCTGCCTCAGGGTCTCTCTGCCCACCCTGCTCTGTTTCGTTGCTGTGTTTGCTCAAACGGAACAAAGAGCAGGGAAAGCCCCTCCCCTCCAGGCAAGTAGAGAGGAGAGCAGAGCGTCCGAACAAAGAGCAGGGAAAGCCCCTCCCCTCCAGGCAAGTAGAGGGGAAAGCAGAGCGTCCCTCGCTCTATCCTGTCCCTGCTCCGGAGGGAACAATGTTTGTGAAGGGAAGAGAGATTACAGGTTCGGCTTAAAATTCTGATTTGACTTCCTGCTTTTTGTTTTTGGAGACACACAGCATTCAAATATGCTTTCTTCCATTTAAAAGGATGAAATCCTTAAACAGTGGCTGGCTTGTGTGGGTGGGTGGGGGAAAACTTTTGCCTTCCTTTCCTCACGTTATAGCCCTCTCCTGCATTCTTAGCCTTCTGTGTTTTTCCTTCCCTCCCCACTTAAAATGTGGTTACAAAGCATGGATCCACATGGATCCTCAGGATCTTTGCATTGGGTCACCCCAAATTCACCATCAGAGCACACAGCATGTCCATGGCTACAGCCCGTCCCCCCCCCCCAAAATCACACACCCATTGTTGCCTGGGGCTGCAATGGTGCAAAAACGTGGTTACAAAGCATGGATCCACAGGGATTCTCAGGATTTTTGCATTGGGTCACCCCAAATTCACCATCAGAGCACATAGCATGTCCATGGCTACAGCCTGCCCCCCCCCAAATCACGCACCCACTGTTGCCTGGGGCTGCAATGGTGCAAAAACGTGGTTACAAAGCATGGATCCACAGGGATTCTCAGGATTTTTGCATTGGGTCACCCCAAATTCACCATCAGATCACATGTCTGTGGCCACAGCATGAATCACAAAAATGATACGTCCACTGTTTCATTCAGAATATTTTCCCCCTTGTTTTCCTCCTCTAAAAACGATGTGCGTGTTATGGTCAGGTGCGTGTTATAGAGCGAAAAATACGGTAACTATAATGAAGGAAATCATGCATAATTTGAGATTTTGACAAGGACTAGAACCCCCAGATTCTTTTTATGTGATTTGTCATTCCTTTATGACACGTACAGCGGAACCTGTCACAAGCCTGGCATATCTGGAATTATACTTTGTGGTCTGATAAAGTTGATAGTCTTTACTTGGGCTTTGTTATTTTAACTCATGCAACTACTCATGTATATATTTCATAGTTTTTTCATCTTAATTCTTGTCTGTTGTTATATTAAGAAGGAATAATACTAACAAAAGCTTGACAAAAAAGAGTAAGTGGCAGATAGGAAAAAGGGAGGATCATGTGGTGCGTTGTAGGCTCTGTTTTGTATTAACAGTGGGTAACCATTCTATTTAATATCACTGCTGAAGTTGGACAGTGGAGTATTTTACCGGTAATAATAAGGGTGGACAGAGCTTCGTGTACTTCAAGTACTTCATGAACAAGAGAAACCTACAAGGAGTGAGAGCAGATACCAAATGTTTGCGAAGGCCATGTCTGTAATTCCTGTAGAACTGTGTTACCTAATACACATAGAGTTCGACATGGGTGGGTGTGTGGTTACATTTAAGCAATGGGTTTCCCTGCATGTGCAGAGCCAGCTCACTTGTCTATTCCATGCCCTTTTTAGATGTTCAAATCTGTTGTGAGCCTGGTAGTGGTTGTGGTTCTGGGGAGTGGTTGTAATTCTGTTAATTAAAATAACCACTGAGACAACCTGAGGGCAAACCTGTTAAACAGCATTAATAGATGTGAGAAGGCCGCAGACACCCTAAGCGGTCCTCAGACCCATCTCCCACTTCCTTAATGATCTGTTCCTGAATACCCTGCTTAGCCTGTTTTGAGAGAGGCTTGGAAGCCCCAGCAAACAGAAACCTCTTCATATAGAGGACAAGGTGACCACTTTAAGTAAAGGGAATTACACTCTGTCTCTTAAGGCTGCAACCCTAACATCACCTACTTGGGAGTAAGCCGCATTGAATTCATGAGCAGGCATGGTTCGTATTGTGTTGTGATTGTAGTCATTGAGAGTTTTTAAACCTAGAGAGTGGAATTCAGTGCCGTGCTATTACAAATGTTCCATCTGCACAAGCATTGCAGCTTGTCCCCACCCCAGCCACCCACCCGGCACTGCTTTTGGAATTCTTCTGAGCCCCACACAGGCCAATTTTGGGGTGCAGGGGGAGAACAGGGGGAACCCCATTGTGCAAGCAGAAGGCATGCACAGGGCTTCAACTGATGGAGTACATTAGGTGACTGCAGCCCAGAATACACACACATACAGAAAGAGAGAGAAGAGAGAGACTTCTCTTTTTTTGGCATTACTTGATTTTTCTCCCTTTGTCTAACCTTTCTTAACAAAACTGTTCAGAAACAGAGGCACAAGTCTAGTTGCCTGTGAATTCATTTTATTTTATTTTGCAAGATGCTCTTGGAGGATGACGTATGGTTTACTAGCAGTTTCTTTATAGTGGTTTTGCATGGGAGATGGGGAGGGTATGTTGGGGAATATTTTTAGGAGCAAGAAAGAGTTGCAGCACAATAGTTTTTTACTTGTTTGCTTCACAAACAGTTTTGCAGGGAAGAATAGGTAGTTAGTGCCTGTCAGCTTTCAGCCAAAGTGACTTTCCCCCCTTCTCTCCTTTTTCCTATCAAGTTGCTTGACAATGAAAAGGAAACAGCGGGGGGAAGAGCACCAGTGTGATAGGGCTCCACTGCTCGCCCAGCAATACCTTATAAAAACTAGTCTTGCAAATAGTTACTAGAGGCAGTTGTGGCCAGATGGGTGGCAACTGAAAAACTTTCACTGCTTCCCTCCTCCCTGGATTTTACCATGATTCCTTGGCTTGTGTGCTTATTCCAGTGTACCATTTGGCTCTCTACATTACTGCAATGTAGACATATGCTAACTTGCTTCTCTTTGTTGCAACATCATTTTCCATGGTTTTCATGCTAAAAGAGTAGCCTTTGTTTTAGTAATTATCATAGTTTGACTCTCCCTGGAGATGTGTGGATTTTATTTGGTTTCCAATCATTCTTCAGATTTCTGACAAGAATCGAGTACTGATGGGTTACAACTGTATCATCTTCTTAAAACAAGAATTACACATTATAATTAAGAGGAGGAGGAAAGCAAGAGTTGAGGGGGATTTGACTTTTTCAAACCACAAGTGAAAGACACGGGATTCAGTTTGCAGGATTTGCTCAGTTCAGATGCAGTGACCAAACCATGGTTTACCCGTTGGGAAGGACATGCACTGTACTCAAGCGTTCCATCCTCCTCTTGTGCACATCAATTCCCTCTTTTACTTTCTGTCTTGTGGTGGCAATAGATATCTGTGATTCCTGTGCAGATTATGTGGTTGCCACTAAACACAGATTGCTTCCAAACTGGAATTGGAAGCCAGTTTGACTAAGACAACACAGTAAACCATTTAGGAAAAAGGATTTGTTGTGTGTGTGTCTAAAGGGAAAAAGGAGAGCATGAACCTGTAGCATGTTTCTGATGGCTAAACCATGATTGAATTCAACTACCGACGCAGATAACCTGGTCCTGTTATTGTACTACATCATCTGCAACATAATATAGATAAAATAAGGTGCATACTACAGACACTTCAAATGATGCAAACCGTTAAACAAGTAACTAGATGCCATTCCCCTCAAGAGGAAGTTTATATTCTAGTCTCTCAGACTACCTTTCCCCACTTTCCATCCTGAAATCAATTTTTCAAAGGATAATTTTTTTACTTGGCATACAGGGATTTTATTCAAACTTTGGAAACAGAGAAGTGATATAACATGGGAAAAATCCAGACATTATCGTGCTTAGCTATGCATCTCTTCACATTTTTCTCATGATGTTTTCAGATTATTTTCTGATCTGAAAATCTCATGAGAGGTGGCCTTTCTTAAGAGATTTGCTGCGTTTCCTGACTTTTCTCTGTGAACAGAAATATTACGGAATCAAGCGCTGGCCAAAACTGGAGTGAGGAAAGAGAAAAGGCATGTTTAAAAATATGGATTTTTAAAGGAAACCATCTCTGGTATCATCATATGGGCTGCTTATGAAACGCACACAGACACTTGAGGCTGTCTTCACATGATGGGTGGGGTTTCCTCTTCCATTTCACATGAGCTTGATTTTAAACTAGGTTAAGGCGTGTTTTTTTGCTTTTGTCAGCTTAGCTTGAATTTGTAAATGACTTGCCATATCTATAGCGCCTGTGTGAAATAGTTAATGCTCTGTAATGCCAACAGGCAAGAAGAGTTGTTGTTTTTAATTGTAATTGGCTCAGTTTGCATAGGAGCAAGTTCAAGTCATTTCTTATTTTAAAATGTTCCAGGTACCATAAATATGCAAGGGAAAGTATTCCCTGGACTTATATTTAATTTTTTAGGTGGGGTTTAAAAAAAAAAGTGTGAGAGTTGTTATGGTTTGGACAGCAACTTAGCCGATTTCTAAGACTTTGTGGTAGGGAGGGTATTAAATGATGGTTTAGTTATAATGGAAAATTTGACTTGCAAAAACATTACTGGACGTCAGTAAATAAAACCTTTCACAAAGGTATGCTTGTTTCTGATCAGTTTCTAGTTCCAGATGTTGGTTCTGCTGACTCCAAAAACTTGACTAGGTTTCAGGAAAGTTGGAAAGATACATTGCCTTTACCATCTGTACTGAATATACCATGCACATACTTGGAAGAGAAATTAATCTGAAATATGGAGCAATGCTCAGAAATCTACCCAGGCCAGAAATAATTAATCTGCAGAGTTTCATAGCAGCTAACAGAACACCTTTTTCATATTTCTTATTCTTGTTTCATAAGAATCCTTGGGCATGGCATGTGTTAGAATAGTTGATACTTAAAATGTCTTTCACGTTTTAATTTAAACATTGTTGGACATTGGAGGGGTGAAATTGCATTATGTTTGAAGGTATATATTTTAAAAAACCCCAAGTTCTTAAATTTTCTTTTCGGGCTCAACACTTTAATGATGTTCAGGGTGGGGGGAGAGGATCTGGTGGAAAGGGATTGTTCAAATGGTAACAATGGTATGAATAACAGCATGAGTTGTGTGTGTCAGCCCTTCTTTCCAAATGTCTTTCAAGTTTCTCTTTATTGGAGATGCTTCTGCATTAGCCAGGAGCACTGATTAAGGTCAATTCATTCCTTATGGCATCGCTTCTCAGGGGTCAGGATTGCTTTGTATTTCTGGAACTACATGAAGGGAGATTCTAAATTTCCTTTTGTATTGTTGTTCAAAAATCTGAAATGCTGCTTTCAGTGCTACAGAGACTGTGACTGTGGGGTTTCTGAGACGGTCTTCCTTGAAACTACATGTGGCATGATTTCAGCATGTTTCTTTTGTATTGCACCAAATTGTTCATTAGAGATGAACGTAACCAGAATTGGAAATAAAAGTACCTAAGGATAGGCATTACCAAGCCTTCTCTTCTCTCCCCCTCCTCATCCTTTCATTCTGTCAGCACTTGTATGCACTGCAGGCTGTCATTGTGATCCAGATAATCTCTGCTTTTATTAACATAAAACCTAGCCCTTGTGGCTTTAATGGGAAGTTTGAAAAGTCCTATAGTGGTGTATCCTGGAGGCACAGACACTAAAAACTTATTTTCAGGTTGTCTGATTTCTGAGCCTGTTTTGCTGAGATGCCAAGCTATTATTTCTTAAAAAAATAATAAATTGAAAACACCCCTGAACAACCAGGAATTCTTTCCTTAAAAATGAGAGATTTTGCAAGTGAGAAAATCCATGCTTGGGTGGGAAAAAAATTGCTGTTGGCATGTGAAAGTTTTCTTGCTTTAAAACAACTAAACTATTTTGTTCTTTTTATTTTTATTTGGGAGGAAAATACACTGCCAACAATAAGAAAAACTATCATGATGATAAACTGCATAAAATCAACAATACAATTATATCCCTAAAACAAATGCAAAATGCATCACAAATCAGTAGGGGTTTTGAAGGTGGTAGTTCTGTTTTCTTCGCAGTATCAATTTGGGGGATTCGTTGCCTTTTGGGTGTACTATCATTGATCACAATTGCCGTAGAAGGGAGAGGGACTGCACCCCTTCGATTTTAAATAACATGGGGAGCCTGTGTGCATGCAACAGGGCCCCTATTTCAGCCCTATCCACCACCCTCATGTAGGCAGCAGGAAGGCAGGGCCAGCAAGGATGTGGACAGGAGATCAAGTGAATATGGCACTGCTCTCCTCCTGATGAGATTTAAATTACATGAGGGGAGCATGCCTGCAATCTGTGCATCTGAATTCAGAAACTGCACAAGAGATGCATACAGTGATGCATACTTGTCAGCCTATGGCCTTCGACTTATTATTCATAATATTTTAATGAAGCGTAGATAGGTCTGGCTCCCCAGAATGCAAGAAAATTGAATTTGCTCATGTTTTCACCAAACAAATCCCAAAAGAAACCTGATCATCATCATGTATATAGTCAAGAACCTATAGAGCCAAGAATTGAACTCTGCTGTTATGAGTTGTGGGTCTATGAATAGTGGGTGCCAGGGTTTGGGGGTGCCAGATTCCCCTAAATTCCTGATAGGTAATAGAATTTAAATCAAGCCTCCTGAATGCTGAATCCAGCAGGAATTCAGTTGCTGGAATAGCCAGGCCCGCCTGATAATGGCCCACTAAATATGAGTTGTTAACTTAACAAAGGCAAGGTGATGAGCCATTAAGAAAGTGGGAGCTCTATGTCAGACACAAAGGGGTGGAGCCCCACCCGTGAGCTCTGAGTTAATGGGCAGAGACAAAAGACTTGAGGGGTGTTCTAGGGAAACAGTCTGTTTTCACTCTGTTAAATGGAGCAAGCTGGAGCAGAGAGGCAGAGGGCCATGGCTGATTTCTGCTGGCATCCAAGGCTGTGGCCATGGAAGAAGCAAGAGCCTCTTGGAGTGTAATGCTTTGAGCACCTCCATCATAGGCTGAGGTTGGAGCAGCGTGTAACATCTGCCATAGATTTCAGTGTTGACTGAAGTCTGCCTTGTTGTCATGGCAAGAAAGATGACCCCACTTTTAGTCCAAAACATTTGCCATCCTTGGTGAATACTATGTATTGTTTTTGCTTTCTGACACTCTTATCAGATTGTCTTCTAGTAAAGAGCAGGGCATACATGATGTAACGTAGCAGCTAAGAAGGTGAGCTGGGAACTGTCTAGCTCTCAGATTTTGCCTCCACCTTGAACTAGGAGGCCTTAGGCAAGTCATTGTTTCTCAGCTTCATCTCTCCCCCAGCCTCCAGTCCAGCAGTATGCCATGCCATATTTTAAACTGGAATACAGGCTCCATAGGGCCTTTTGGCCCAATTTCCTGACTCTCTGGAAACTGTGAACCCACTCTTACTTTCTTAATCACAAAGGCTGGTGCTGGCTCAGGAGGAAGAATGGGAAAGGAAAAGAGAGATGACCATAGATCACAGGAGATCTCTCAAATATAGGAATAAGGAAGGCAAGGGTGACCAGGACCTTTAGGAATTGACTAAACAGATTGGCAGTAAATTGTAGAATAAATTGCGAAGTTGTAGCCACTGTATGGACTTTTAAAGTAAAAAAGGGAACAGAAATGGCAGGAACACTCTTCTCTTGGATTCCTTTTGGGGAGGAAGCATTTTTGGATAATATGCTTATGAAGGACAATTGTCTGGAATTATGCTGTTTTTTGGAATATTGCCGCTCCCTCCTCACAACCTACCTTCCTTTCTCTTTCTTGCCTTGATCTTTTTTCCTTTCTTCTTTATTGTTCTTGTTACTGCTTTTCGGGTATTAGATAATGAACATTTGAAATGAAACTGTTGTTGAATTGTGTATAGGACAACTGCCAACCTGGTACCTTCCAGATGTCTGGGACTATAACTCTTCTAATCCCGGCCAGCATGGTGATACTGTCTGGGACTGACGAAATTTCTAGTCCAAAACATCTGGAAGGCAACAGTTTGGTGAAGACTGGTGTAGGGGTGTAGAGTGGGTTTGGTATTGAAACTTTGCTACCTGACTTGTGCTTGTATGCTTAATTGCAGCTGGACTTTGTTCCCTTCTTTTTGTTTTCAACAAATTTAAACCTTTTTAATTTCTCAGAGGCTATATCTGTGGCTCCTTTTTTCTTTGTAAAGGACAGGAACCAAAACTCTGCAACAAGTAACTTCCTCTAAACATTCATATCTGAAGCTGGAGCCTCTGGGCATGTCTGTAACTTTTCCAGAAAGGTTTTTTTGTTTTGAAATTTACCAAAAAGGGAAGTGAAATTTAGGATATAATCCTTTATTCAGAAATGGTTTGTTAGCTGTCTTAACTTTTGTGCTTTGGTAATTTTAAATACAGAGGCATGCCAGAGCCCCTCTGGGCAATGAAAAACCAAGTCTACATGGTATTCATGTTTCCTATTCCTATTGAGCTTCCACCGTGTACTTGGAAAATAGGTTAGGATGACAAATATTGTTCTGTCACCTACTAGGGCTTTGATATATAGGTGCCAGTGTAATGCAACTCCTCAGAACTGGGTGTAGACTAAGGAGAAGAGAGAGCAAGTTTGTTTCCTTCAGTTTATCAATATGCACTACAAGTAAGATGAGGGACTTTGATGGGTTTCCATAGAAATAGTTTGTATGTGAACTTCTTTGGTTGTTAATGTCAGCATGAACTAATGACTGGAATCGGTTGCCTGGATACTTGTGCTGACGTTGTGTTGAGTCCTAGAAGTGGAATTATGGTGACGTCATGGAATGTTTACAAGCATCCTGAGCACTCAGGTGCTGATATTGCAAGAGAAAGATGAACTAATAGTAAATTTAGATGTGAGTAAAAACTCATGTCTTAAGGCAGTGGATGGAGCAGTGTGCCGGTTGAGGTGAGGGTGGAAGAACAGTAGTAGATGTTGGGACTGTCAGGGTGACTGGCTGAGTGACAAGAGAATCTAGTCAGGTTGGTGAGCCCAAGCAGGCAGTGTATCTGAGGGCATAGCATTGGAGAGGGCAGTGGATTGAGAAAATGAACGAGCAAGAGAGGTGTGTAAGATGAGCATAGGCACTTCGGACAGAAGGGGACTATGGACCATGAGCGAAGTGGTCAGCAAGGCTCCAGTGTCGCTATGGGTGACATTTCTGTGCGCACTTCTGTGTGCTACAAGAATATAATAAAACTGAGAAAGCTTTTTAATTGCTTTATATTTTCAGAATGCACCTTTGTCCACTTGGCTAGAGAATGTGGTTTTTTGTTGTTTTGGACAATGTCTTTTTGACATTAGTCTCTCCAGGGAAATAAAAGTAACTTTGTCCAAATGAAATAGTATATAATCAGAGTGCTATATTTCGTTGTAAATAATAATGTTAGCAGTAACAAACTGTAGGTTGCCAAGTAAAACCAAGATTCTGAAATAAATCTCTCTGGTTTCTGAAACCCTATAATTATTGCAAAAAACTTAACTTACACAGTACAGAAAATGTATCTTTTACAAGAGCCCTTAAAATGTGCAATTCTTGCCTGTGCAAAACAAACCCAAGACTAGCTGCCCAAATTTTATAACACTCAACAGGGTGATGCTTGCTTGTAAAGTTGGGGGCGGGGGTGAATTTTGTGATTTTAAAAATTATTACTGATACACAGTAATCAAGGGAAATGTGTTTTGGGTTACTTTTAAATGATGGAAAACTTCTGGTGGCACAGAAAGAGATGTATTTATAGAGCCAACTTTTTTCAAACAACATGCCCCTACTTTATACAAAATCTTGCTTCATTTCTGGGTCTTGACTTTTGCATTGTGGGAAGGGCAAGGTTATTTTCTTGTTTTGGTTTAATCATATACTTGGGTTTTATCTTGTATTTTATTCTGTGAACTGCCCTGAAATCTTTTGATGATGGGTGGTATATCAATTGTTAAATAATAATAAAAATAATTAATTATAATTCTTGTAAAATTGCAAAAGCATCTCAAAAGAAGACAGACTGTAAGCCCCTCCCCATGAAGTGACTAGTATTGATTTACTATTATTTTTTCATGAATGCTTATGGGCTTGTTTCCTCCATTTTTACAGCCATTATTAAATATTGTGTGTGAAAGGATCCCAGCTTATCTGGATCCACTGGTATTCCCCCCCCCCCAGTCTGTAGTGCTTCAAGTTGCTGTTGGAGAAAATTCAAAAAGCTTCCCCCATCAACTCCACTGTTGACACAAAAGACATTGGATTGTATCCAGTGAAGTATTGCACTCACAATAATGTCTTTCCATCCCTACACTGGAACTTGCTTCCCCCCTCTCCTTCTCCATGTGTCTGCCCCCCCATCTGCTTTGGTGTTTCCAAATCTTCCAGCGCAGATTTGGGGAGTACCGCTCCGGCGGGAAGGTAAACGGCGTTTCCATGCGCTGCTCTGGTTCACCAGAATCATGCTGGCCACATGACCCGGAAACTGTCTGCGGACAAACGCCAGCCCCCTTGGCCAGTAAAGCGAGATGAGCGCGCAAGCCCAGAATCGTCTGTAACTGGACCTAACGGTCAGGGGTACCTTTACCTTTTAGGAGAGGAGAAGGGACGTGGGTGGCGCTGTGGTCTAAACCACTGAGCCTCTTGTGCTTGCCTATCAGAAGGTCGGTGGTTCGAATCCCCACGACGGGGTGAGCTCCTGTTGCTCGGTCCCAGCTCCTGCCAACCTAGCAGTTTGAAAGCACGAAGTGCAAGTAGATAAATAGGTACCTTTACCTTTACAGGAGAGGAGAGGTAGGGGGTATTCCATTGTGCAAGAATAAATTGTTAAATGTGTGCAGTGACTTAAGTTGGGTAAATGTTAGGGGATTTTTCTTTTTTCATGGGACCACACACTGAACTATGCAACTCTTCATAAACAGTCTAAACTGAGTAACAATTCGGGGGGGGGATAGTTTCCCACTTTTCTGATAAATTTGCTTCTAGAAATTTTGTGGGGGAACTGTCTGATAGATTCTGCCTTGGTGCTGAACTTATTAAGCTCCTTTTTGAGTTAAGTTTCTTTGATAGAGGTTCAGACTGTCTTCCTGTCTTTGCTATACTGTAGTATGATAACCCAAAACAATGCTTGGCATACATAAGACTGTCACTAAAAATAATTCATATTTTGAGATGGAGGCATGGATGAAATTGCTCTACAGGAGGTTGTATATAATAACCAGCTTAAAGTATAGGCTCTTGCAGTTTAAAGAAGGGGTGAAAACCAGACTCTGACATCTGTTGTAGCTCTGTGCATAAATGATTCTTAAAATAAATTTTAATTTTCTCTTTCTCCAAATTTCAAACATTGTGGACAACATGCAGAATAAAAAAGTGAAATGAAACTGCCTTGATTGATAGCTGAGATGTTTTGAGTTTTTTCCACAAAATTTGTGAATAGAAAAGATGGTGAAATGGAGAAGACATTGTGGCTTTTTATTGTTTGGTGTGTTTTTTAATGCCAAGGAAATGTACTGTATTTCCACCCCCTGCTTGTGAACTGAATGTAGGGCACTTCTACCTCTTTCTTTTGTTAATGTAGCAGTGTGAATTTCTATAGTAACTTACGGTATAAGATCTAAAAAGTATTTTACAGTCAATAAAGCATTACCTGTGGCAGTAGATAGTTATATGATTATACCCTTTGCATATTGTGTTTCTAGCCATAATACAACAATGAGCTTTGCAGATTCAAAATAGATGACACAGAATAGGGAAAACATAATTTTAAGAAAAAGTTGTAGCCTTTGACAATTCCTAATACCATTTGGAAACTACAACACAAGTCATAGTGGTTCATGAAACCTAAGCTGCCTTTCCAAAAGTTTTTATTCTACAAAAGTGACTTGCTGTAGTCACAGGTTAGGCATAAAAAAGAGGAAGGAACAGGAACTGAGTTTCTTTGACTTCTTGTTTTGGATGAATTTCACACCTACATTTTTTTTCCATGGGAGGGAAAGAAAACCCTACTATGCCACTGTGTGCTTGCGTGTGAGGAATTCAAAACACACACACACACACACACACACACACACACACACACACACACACTGTTCCAGGATGAAAGGAGTAGTCTTCCTTTCTTTAGAGGACTATATCCGACAAGTTTAAACTCAGGTTAAATACGAAGGTTCATTGCATGAAAATCAACATTTAATCTATCTTTTGAAGTTAGTGATCAATGGATTTCAGGTGTTCTACAGTAGTAGCTGCCAGTGGAAGAGGGCTGGGTGCAAAACACAAAGTAGTCTAAAGATGTTTTTGTTAAGTAGTCATTCCAAATAATAAAAGAAGCTTCTCTCCTCCCTGCTTTTTGAATGGCTAGGGATGAAGTTCTATGCATGCTTCCTTGGAAATGGTGCACTGAATGCAGTGGGTCTTTGTTTGAAAGCCCACTGGTGGCATCCCTGAAGCAGGCTCTTCTGAGGGTAGAAAGGGGCAGGGCTGGCCTAGGATCCACTGGATCTTAAACAGGCCTCAACTCACCTTCTGTGGATGCAGCATTGTCCCTGTGGCAGGGGTGGGAGTTTGGACTGAGCCTTAAGACATACATGTGAATGGCTGAGGCTTTCTTCAAAATGTCACTGGTGTACCAAAATGAAGAATCATATTTTGGCTCCACCTGTTCCATGTATTTGCCATTGTAACAAGGTAGATTAATCTTGCTGACTTAGTTCTGAGGGGAATAATATATTTTTCAAAACCCTAAAAAGTAACCTCAAACCTCCCCCTTTTGCTCTGTCCCTCTCCCTTTCATATCAGAATTAGGTAAAGGTAAAGGTAAAGGGACCCCTGACCATTAGGTCCAGTCGTGACCGACTCTGGGGTTGCGGCACTCATCTCGCTTTATTGGTCGGGGGAGCCGGTGTACAGCTTCCAGGTCATGTGGCCAGCATGACTAAGCCGTTTCTGGGGAACCAGAGCAGCGCATGGAAACACCTTTTACCTTCCCACCGGAGCGGTACCTATTTATCTACTTGCACTAGGTTGGCAGGAGCAGGGACCAAGCAACGGGAGCTCACCCCGTCGCAGGGATTCGAACCGCCGACCTTCTGATCGGCAAGTCCTAGGCTCTGTGGTTTAACCCACAGCGCCACCTGCGTCCCTATATCAGAATTACACCCCCCAAAAAATCCTGCTTCCCTCAGTAACTCTCTGCAATCTTTCTCAGGCACAGTTCTCCTCCATAGAAGGTATTTGTCATACAGGGGCTACTGAATGGTGTTTGGCTGCTCCACAATACTTAAAAACCCTTTCCCTTGGTGGCCTACCCATATCCAAGCATCTTTGAACAACTTATTTTTTGCTTGGGCATCCCTTTGGTGACTGAGGTCAAGCTTGTCAAGATGCTGTATCCCATAAAACCTGAATACTGGGTGGTAGCCAATTTCTTGTTCAGTTATATCTCCAAGTAGGTTATCTTACGCATTGGAGAAATTAGACACTATACCAGTTTCCTCTGCAAACTGTAGTTTTTAAATGCAAATGCGGGTCTGAGCCTCTTTGTAAATGCAGATGTGTTCTGAATAGGCACCTAATAGGTATGAGCATGTATCTCTGATTACCCCAAAGGCATAATAATCCCAGTCTTGTTTGCAGCAGACCACATCCTCCCATTTGTTAAAATTTATTTTTCTTGTGTCAAATAAGCTGCTTAGCTACATTTTCCACAGAGAAGAAACCAAGCATGTGTGTGGCCTTCCTGCATGGTGACTTGAAAAGAAAAGTGCCCTTCTGCCATAGTCTCCACCTTGTGCCATGCCTCTCCAAGCAGAATTTGCCTATTAGGGACGTTTGGAGCCTTTCCAAGTGATTATGCAGTTGTTAAAAGTTTAGAAGTTATTCCTTAAGGCTATGCTCCTGCCGAAGGGCATAATATATTTCCCCAGCACTGAAACAGATACCTATTTATTTTTTTGAACCAGAACATTCGCCCAGCAGCATGGATGAATTGTAAGAGTTGGAAAGGACCTTCAAGGTCATCTAGTTCAGTCCCCCCCCCCCAAGTACAGGAGTCTGGGTAATGCTTCCTCTGTCCTGAAAGTAGACAAGAATTGACAGGTATGGAATTCCAGCAAAACACATTACAGTCATCCATATTCATTGCTGGAGTCCGCTTTGAGCAGATAAAAGGATTTTCACCTTTTATGCATAGGGCTGGCTCATCATGGACACAAGTTTTTGCCATGTTAGATGTGTGTTGGACCACACATCAGGAAGAAAATGCTTCAGCAAATTTATGGCTTTTCATTATGTTAGCAGACAGAAATGAATGTGGAGCACATAGCTACATAGCAGGCTTTATCAACTGCCTCCAATTTGTTCTTGGTTATTGTTCCAAAGGCTTCATTTCTTTCTCCTGGGCTGCGTTCTCAGTACCCTTCAAGGTTAAACTGGATGTTGCTGAAGAAGGGCATAGGGCCTGGCAGCTGCCATGTGGTATTTTCCTACCTACTCTCTGGTATTTTCTTTTTCCTTTAGGAAGCTTTTCTATGCGCTTTCCTTGGAATGCTGGGCTGTGTGCAACAGTACCTTAGCATTGGGTACTGAATGCCTGTAGAAGGGGCAATCCTTTAGTGTGGGCATCTTTTACTTCTCTAACTTCATTTTGAGGGTATCTCCATTTCCTTATACATGAATATGATTCTTTTCTGCATTGCTCAATCCTATGTGCACAGACAGACAGGACGGAATAGAATTACCGTATTTTTTTTGGTCTATAAGACTCACTTTTTCCCTCCTAAAAAGTAAGGGGAAATGTGTGTGCGTCTTATGGAGCGACTGCAGGCTGTGCAGCTATCCCAGAAGCCAGAACAGCAAGAGGGATTGCTGCTTTCACTCCCCAGCTGTTCTGGTTTCTGAGATTCAGAATATTGTTTTCTTGTTTTCCTCCTCCAAAAACTAGGTGCGTCTTGCGGTCTGGTGTGTCTTATAGAGCAAAAAATACGGTATTTAACACGCTTTACAGCTATGAAATGCTATAAGGAGCTAATATAGTTTCTTGATACAAATGCTACATTACCCCAAAGACTTCAGTTTCAGCAGAGCATGTGCTGTGACAATGTGACTGCATCCTTTCTGCTTGTATGATTTGCAAAGGAACCATGTATTTATATCTTCCCTTAAAGACTAACAAATGTGTTTTGGTACAAGTTTTAGGAGACTGAAGCCCACTTCATCAGATGCATGATGTGAAATATTAGTTAGCAGGTATATAAAGGAGAAAATTGTAAGGTGAATGTCAAAAGTCAATAAGGAAAAATTGAGTCTAAAACAATTACAGCATAAATATATGTTCAATAGGCATTTTAATAGTGGCATATTGGTGAGGATTTACTCAGCATTGCTGAGATGATTGAATTAACACCTATGGCAGGGAACCATTCATTAAAAACAATCATTGATAGCACAGATATCCTGGCATTGAAAAGCTAATTTACACATGATAAAAAAGCTAAAATCTTTTGTCTCTGTTTAACCCATAAGTGATGGCATTGAATTTATTGATGGATTGTAATTAAGTTCATTTATGTTAACCCCCCCCCCCCATTCCAGAGTGGCTACATTAAGGTCTGTTATGGCCTGCCCTGGGAAATTGAAATATTCTCCCAAGTGCCATTTTCAGTGTCTGATTTGTGTCATTTACTCCTATGTGGAGAGACTGGTTCATCTATTTTGTGTAGAATGCACAAGGGCATTGTTGACAGGCGAAGTCATAAATCACACTGGAAGATGAGCAAGTGAATGAACCACCAATGTTGTGGATGACATTGTTGGGTCCAGTTATGGTGTTACCACTAGACGCTGGGAGAGATTTGTCAATTGGCTTTGCTGTGGCTTGTTGGTGATTAGCTGTTTTAGGTTGCCAGGTGGTGGGGAGAGGGGAGGTTGTCTATATGCAATTATGGCCACCCCCCTAAAAATATTTCCCATTCAGATTCATCAGAAGGGGAGAAGTATGAAATTGGAGTCCATTGGAGTCTTCCTACCAGGTGAACTAAACAGTGATAGATCAGATGGGATCAAAATGACTTTGAAATGTTATTATGCTACAACTTCAACAAAACATGCAGAAATGAAAAAGCAACACATGCAAAACCATTGGTTCTTATGCATAATGGTCCCTTAGCTTGCTAGCTCAGGTGACTTCCAGTTGCCTCATGTATAGGTCAGACCAGGGGTCAGCAGACTTTTTCAGCAGGGGGCTGGTCCACTGTTCCTCAGACCTTGTGGGGGGCCCGGACTATATTGGGGGGTGGGGAGAACGAATTCCTACACCCCACAAATAACCCAGAGATGCATTTTAAATAAAAGGACACATTCTACTCATGTAAAAACATGCTGATTCCCTGACCGTCCACAGCCTGGATTGAGAAGGCGATTGGGCCGGATTTGGCCCCCGGGACTTAGTTTGCCTACCCATAGGGCAGACCATGGGGCATATTTTTCCTCCTGCTTTTCCCTTGCACTTAGTTACTTTCTAGCTAGTTTCTCAATCCTGGGTCTTCCCCACTCCCTGGCACTTACTTTGTCCTTCTTCCATGTGTTTCTCCTCCCCCACCCCTGCCCTGCATCCTGTATCTCGCCAATTACAGCCTTTTTTATCTCTCCAGCCAGCTTGGAGTGCTTGTTTCTGATTGGCTTCCTAGATCTTTGTCTTCTTGGTGATAACCTCTCCCTCAGTTCTTTGCCTTGCTATTCCAGACTGATAAGCAAATTTGGTCCCACAACACAGCACACTATGTCATGTCTTGCTCCTTGGTTCCTCATTTAGACATTTCTCAAGCTGTTCTTATCCCAGACCCCATGTTCATCACCTTGCCTAAGCAACTGTATGTGGTGAGCTTGACTTATCCTTATTCTGCCATAACTGCTGCTAGCTCAGAGCCTGTGTTACTCTCAAAGATTCTATTTCCCCATAGTGTTAAGTCTCCTCAATTTCCTCCTATAATTAATCAGAAAGGGGTTTATTAGATTTGTTGCTCTATTCCTACACATGCTCTATCATTTTCTCATTGGTTTAAGGGGCAGTTCACAACCAACCACGCACACATGTACAGTGGTACCTCTGGTTACGTACTTAATTCGTTCCAGAGGTCCGTTCTTAACCTGAAACTGTTCCTAACCTGAAACACCACTTTAGCTAATGGGGCCTCCCGCTGCTGCTGCGCCATCGCCGCACGATTTCTGTTCTCATCCTGAAGCAAAGTTCTTAACCCGAGGTACTATTTCTGGGTTAGGGGAGTCTGTAACCTGAGGCATATGTAACCCAAGGTACCACTGTATACACTACCTTGCAGAGGGGTTTGCCAGCTGTCTGTACATCTTCCCCTTTGAATGCTTCAGAAAGCGTTGCCAGCCTAATATGATAGTGGCTGCATATTCCTGTGGCAGTGTTTCTTTTTATAAACTTGCAAAGCTGCAAGATTCCTTAGGGGCACATCTGCCCTTCAAACTACTGCTTTTAAGAAGGGATAATTGCCCTGGTGGTCTCCAAGGAATCCTAAGGCTGTAATCCTATGCACAGTTACGTGGGAGATGGTTCCACTGAACTTGGTGAGACCTCAGAAGGAAACCAAACTTGGATCTTGCTGCTAGAGCTGTTGCAGCTAGAGTGCTGGGAGTTCTGTACGAAATGGTCAGATGCCGTCTTTTAGGTATTATTTGATTGCCTTGTAAAATAGTGTGGATTGAGAAGGTTGCAGGGTTGTTGTTGTTGTTGTTTTAAATATACATGGAGTTGAAATTCTAAAGGTAACACTAAGCCAAAGATGTAAAAGAGAACATGGACTGAATATTGGAACATCAGTACAAGGCCAAATGCACAACAAAACAGTCATGCATAATTCTTATTCAAGTCCTGAATATTTCAGTCAAAATATTAATTAATCCCAGTTATAAGATTGTATTGCAGTATAGATGAAAGTTGCATGGCAGAACACCCACCTTCATTTTAAAAACTCATTTTCTGATTTTTTTGTGGCTTTTAAAAGCTGTGTTATATTTTGAACATTTCATAGAATCATAGAATCATAGAATCATAGAGTTGGAAGAGACCACAAGGGTCATCGAGTCCAACCCCTTGCCAAGCAGGAAACACCATCAGAGCACTCCTGACATATGGTTGTCAAGCCTCTGCTTAAAGACCTCCAAAGAAGGAGACTCCACCACACTCCTTGGCAGCAAATTCCACTGTCGAACAGCTCTTACTGTCAGGAAGTTCTTCCTAATGTTTAGGTGGAATCTTCTTTCTTGTAGTTTGGCTCCATTGCTCCGTGTCCGTTTCTCTGGAGCAGCAGAAAACAACCTTTCTCCCTCCTCTATGTGACATCCTTTTATATATTTGAACATGGCTATCATATCACCCCTTAACCTCCTCTTCTCCAGGCTAAACATGCCCAGCTCCCTTAGCCGTTCCTCATAAGGCATCGTTTCCAGGCCTTTGACCATTTTGGTTGCCCTCCTCTGGACACGTTCCAGTTTGTCAGTGTCCTTCTTGAATTGTGGTGCCCAGAACTGGACACAGTACTCCAGGTGAGGTCTGACCAGAGCAGAATACAGTGGCACTATTACTTCCCTTGATCTAGATGCTATACTCCTATTGATGAGGCCCAGAATTGCATTGGCTTTTTTAGCTGCCGCGTCACACTGTTGGCTCATGTCAAGTTTGTGGTCAACCAAGACTCCTAGATCCTTTTCACATGTACTGCTCTCAAGCCAGGTGTCACCCATCTTGTATTTGTGCCTCTCATTTTTTTTGCCCAAGTGCAATACTTTACATTTCTCCCTGTTAAAATTCATCTTGTTTGTTTTGGCCCAGTTTTCTAATCTGTCAAGGTCGTTTTGAAGTGTGATCCTGTCCTCTGGGGTGACTTATCTAGAAGACAAAAAATTAATCAGAACAATAATAAAGAAAAGCAATTCGATGATAGTATATATTTTATTGTAGTATGTGTATTAGATGATGTTCTTGGGGTTCACTAACAAAGAACTGGATCTCAACTCCATGCATGTTAGGAGTCTGAAACATCAGCTGAAGCTACAAGCCTCTTGTGGGGAAAGTCAGCAATTGATTAGTAAAGACATCTAGCAGCTGTTGCTTGGACTTGTGGAATTGCTCGAAGGGCTTGAAGTGACAAATAATTTGCCAGAGAAATGTTCTGTGTTGGATTACATTAGAAAGCTGCTGAACTGAGCAGATCCTGAATGAAATATTGCCGTTTGTAGAAGTTAGTGCCCTCTTCTGGAATATTGGTATTCCATTAAGTTAATTACATTAGTGTTAACTGCTGTAATTGGTAGGAAACAATCTAATGCTGAGGGGTCATCCCTTTGTTATATGCAACTATCTAAATAAAGACAGTCATGCTAATAGGTATCCCACTTTATTTACAAGGTAGTGTGGTTAAAGGAGGTGGTATTTTTCAGGACGCTTTTTAAATTGATGTAATACACTTGCATATTTTTAAAAAGCATTGCTTACTACACGATTTCCAACAGCAACCATTTATCTCTTAGGAAACATCGTCATAAATATTTTTCATTCCCCTGTACAGTATCTTACCAGAAAAAATAAATATATGTACTAAACTCGGATTTCTACCAGTTAAAGCTGGCTTTTGCTAATTAATTAAAATTTAGCTGCTTGATCAATCATTGGAGCTTGCTGCTCTGTCGAACAACTTTTGCAAAAGTCGTACCTTGGTTCTCAAACGCCTCGCAATTTGAATTTTTTGTCTCCCGAATGCCGCAAACCCGGAAGTAAGTGTTCCGGTTTGCGAACTTTTTTTGGAAGCCGAACATCCGACGCTGCTTCCGTGGCTTCCATGGCTTCCGATTGAGTGCTGGAAGCTCCTGCAGCCAATTGGAAGCTGTGCTTTGGTTACTGAACGTTTTCGGAAGTCAAACGGATTTCCGGAATGGATTCCGTTTGAGAACCAAGGAACAACTGTAATGTATAAGTAACATATGTGGCATTAGTTAGTCATCTCCTTGCATGAAGCAGTCCCAAGTTCAGTCTGTGGCATGCCCAGGTAAGACTGTGAAAGATCCCTGCTTAAAACCCCAGAAAGCCATTGCCAGACACACAGTACTGAACTAAATGGACCAATGTCCTGAGTCAGAAAAAGGTGACTTTCTATGTTCCTAGGCAATCCTTCTCACCATCTGCAGTGGTATCAGAAAAAAACCAGTGACCTAAGTATGTTCCTGCTTGAAAGTAGTGACTGATTTAGATGGCACTAATGCATCTTAGAATGGTGTATGCAAGGGATGCGGGTGGCGCTGTGGGTTAAACCACAGTGCTGAGGGCTTGCCAATCGGAAGGTTGGTGGTTCGAATCCCTGCAATGGGGTGAGCTCCCGTTGCTTGGTCCCTGCTCCCGCCAACCTAGCAGTTCAAAAGCACATCAAAGTGCAAATAGATAAATAGGTACTGCTCTGGCGGGAAGGTAAACGGTGTTTCCGTGCACTGCTCTGGTTCCCCAGAAGCGGCTTAGTCATGCTGGCCACATGACAAGGAAACTGTACGCCGGCTCCATCAGCCAGTAAAGCGAGATGAGCGCTGCAACCCCAGAGTCGCCAGGCACTCCTGTCTTCCACTGCCTCCCACAGTTTGGTCAAACTGATTTTAGTAGCTTCGAGAACACTGTCCAGCCATCTGGTCCTCTGTCGTCCCCTTCTCCTTGTGCCCTCCATATTTCCCAACACCAGGGTCTTTTCCAGGGAGTCTTCTCTTCTCATGAGATGGCCAAAGTACTGGAGCTTCAGGATCTGTCCTCTCAGTGAGCACTCAAGGCTGATTTCCTTCAGAATGGATAGGTTTGATCTTCTTGCAGTCCATGGGACTCTCAAGAGTCTCCCCCAGAACATTAAAACAACAAATAAAATAATCCAAAATAAAACAATTGCTGAAGAAAGTCAAAGTGTACATCCAAAGCAACATAATTAACAGGAAACTAAAATATTACCTTGAAGATTTCAAAATAATTCATTACAAAGGAGGTAAGCCACAGAATGCACATTTAATGCAGAATAGTTAACAACAAAAAACCCCTTAACATTTCAAAAGGAAACATTACTAAAGGAAGTCAAATATAAAATGCACATTTAAATAGCATAATTAAAAAGAGAATAAAATATTATCATAAGCATAGAACATACTCTACCTGCTGCTGTAGTGCGTGGATGAACTTGTAGTGCCTGGCTATTGGGGGGGGGGGGCTCTTTTAGAATGTTGTTGTTGTTTAAAAATTATATCCTGCTTTTCACCAAAGCAGTTTACGATGATAAAAATGCACAACATATCACGCTTAAAACACAAAAGCCTAAGAAATTCAAAACTCCAGAAGTATTTTTTAAATCAAATCATTTAAACATCAGAGAAACATTTATGATTCAAAGGCATCCTGAAATAATATCGTTTTAACTAGGCATCTGAAACGCAGCAGGAACAGTGCCTGTCTGATTTTTAGTGGGAGAGAGTTCCACTGAGGTTGGGGCTGCCATACGCCCGGAATTTCCCAGACATAGCCAGAATACAGCAGTCAGTAACAGTGTCTGAGCAGAAATAGCTTCTGGGATTCTGGGAAAATCTGGGCATATGGCAAATTTCCTTATTTTTTTTTCAAAAACTTCATTTTGTGTCCGGATTTTCACTTTTTGAAATATAGCAACCCTAACAGGTGGGCTGACAATCCTGAAGACATGACTTGTTGTTTACATTAGTTGTGCCTCTGTTCTATGGGGAACCACTAATAGTGTTCTCCCCACAAAATGTTCTCAAAATGTCCAGCCTGAAACGTACATAGCAAGGTTGTCCTTAATATACCTGTCAGGGAACTGACATCGGAGCCAGGGGCGGAGGGAAGGCTCCCAAGTGATGCTTGAGAGGGACCCAGCAGGGAGAGAGGCAGCTCATCAGCTGGGGAAGGAAATCAGCGCAACACCAGGGATAAAGGGGGGCAGATGGGGGAATCGGCGAGGGGGCTCCAGGACTCCTCGCCGGAGACCAGCGGGGAGAGCACGGGTCCTCCGCTACCCACACCCTCCCTGCGCAGAAGACTTCCGTGCAGGGAGAGTAGGAGGAGACTTGGCGTCAAACAGCTTTTATGCTGGAAAAGGTTTAAGAAACGCCCACTGACGGATTCTGCTAGTGACTGAAACAGCCACGAAGTGAAGGGCTGTCCAGACAGAAAGGTTTAACCAGGCAACCTAGCCAGGAGTGGCAGCAACTTACGCACGAGCAACCCCTATTATTATTACAATACCGTATCCAGGGCCTAACCTGTTCATACTAGTACAAGAACTATGAATCTAGCCCAGTGGCAGATTGGAAGCAATTTCAGGTCTGTTAATGCTTGTGTCATTAGTTGGCGGTTGAAGCAAAACACAAAAAGTCCTGCTTGAAAAACGAGTCAGTTCGTCACTGAGTAAATTGAGTTTGGAGGTATTCAGTTGTAGGAATGATATGGAGAAAAAAATACACACTTTTTGTCTTTATCCTGGAGGTGGTTGGTAAATTTCCACTTACTCTGGCTTTCAGAGTTGTTTCCTGGGCATTAATTTATCAAACTTGAAACTAAGTTGGAATTGATGAAATGATTACAAAGTTTGTAATCCAAATGATTACAAAGTTTGTTGAATGTTTAAAAACAATATAATATGTGGCATTGTGCTAAAAGCCATAATAATGCCAAATAACAAATACTTTACTTGAATGGAAATCCCAAGATGTAATATAGCGCTTAGGCATCACTGCTCTGTTTTTAGAAGTGACGGTTTACCATACATAACACTTTATTGTTCTTCCTTTCCATAGCTTCTCCCCTCCTGCTTTTTGCTAACCGGAGAGATGTCAGACTGGTGGATGCTGGAGGAGTGAAGATGGAATCAACTGTTGTTGTCAGTGGCTTAGAAGATGCTGCAGCAGTGGACTTCCTGTACTCACAGGGTGTTATTTACTGGACCGATGTGAGCGAAGAAGCCATCAAGCAGACTTATTTTAATCAAACTGGGAACCTGGTGCAGAACGTCATCGTGTCAGGTCTGGTTTCCCCAGATGGCTTGGCATGTGACTGGATTGGGAAAAAATTGTACTGGACAGACTCTGAAACGAATAGGATAGAAGTTGCTAATCTCAATGGAACATCTAGGAAAGTTCTCTTCTGGCAAGACCTTGACCAGCCAAGAGCAATAGCCCTGGATCCAGCTCATGGGTAAACATCCCTTCTTTAAACTTTTTGCATTGGTTTGCAGGATTAGGATTGTTTTGATAGGATTTTTTTTTGTCTCTACAAAAAATATAATCTCATTTCAGTTTCTATTTTCTCAAGGTATTTTTCTCTGAACATACGTTTAGATTTAAATACATCTTGTGAAGGAATGGCAGGCCGTGGAAGAGTGCCATGACTAAAGTGCCAAAGAAAATGTTAAAACAGTCTCATTTTTCCAAGTTAGGCTTCTCCTAAAAGCCGAATGTTATTAATTTTTTAATCTCCAGTTAACATGACCAGTTAAAGGTGTTTAATGAAGTTTTGTGTATAAAAGTGCAATAGGTTCAGTTATGCAAATTTTAATGAGTTCTCAAATTCATCAAATGACTTGAGGTGTCGCGTGGCTCGGGTTAACCCTGGGCTCAGCACAGTAGCCGTGAATAGCCTTGTTTTCTATGAATTGGTCCAATTCTCTTTTAATGTTATTCAAGTACTGTTTCTGAAGCTGGCAGCCATGACAGAAGGACACTTTCAGCCCCTGGGGCTCAGGTTTTTCACTCCTGTGCTTAGCCAGACATCTTTCACACTGCTTCTTAGGGGGACTTTTTGTTCTTTTCCCTCCGTCAGCAGAAAATCAATCCCAGAAGGCCACATGCTTCCCAAGAGGAAGTTATGGGAGGTCATAATCGAAGAAAGTACACTTTGTCTTCTTTCACTATAATTGCTTTGATTCAGCTCCGAAAGTGGTTCCTGCAGTGATGTTCTTGCCTTGAAATGTACTCTAG